>NC_140033.1:64097111-65301867 GCF_963513975.1 Fringilla coelebs | reverse complement strand
CCCCTGTTCATTGACTTAACACACAGGAGGGTAGGAATAGTACCTGGCTGAGTGTGTGTGCAGTGCCAAACCACATGAGTTGTTTGCTGCCTGAGATTTACCATTCAGTCAAAGAAGTAGCACTAAGGGAAAATACTCACAACGCTGCTGGTGGTGTTAAAGCTGTGCACTGAAAGTCTAAAGGGTTTCCTAGTGCTTTAAAGATTTTCCTTTGTACTTTCATAGGATCCTGTATAGCCTGTGACAGCAGGCTATAGAAAATTTCCAACTCCGCCACAAATATTTCTGTAAAAGGTGCAATGCAGGCACCAGCCCAGAAATGATGTACATTTCAGCTTTCAGAAACATGCAGTACATAAATAACATTGTATTCTTATCTAGAAACCTTATGCCCACCAGAGTACATCCTAGGTACTCTCCCATAAGTGAACTACGAGGTTGTATTGTTTTACTGCTGTTTCCACTCTGTAAATTCATCTTAGGCTCTGTTATGCCTGTAAGGGCAGAATACCTTTTTGTCTTTCAGTGCTACAGCTTCCATTATTACAAGGGTGCTTGGCTATTGTAGGGTTGAGTCTTACAGAAATTAAGATAATTAAGTGATTAAGGTAAGTAAAAATCCAGTACCAACCTCTGCCTTTGTATGAGTGAAAACCAAAACCAGTAAAGGCCATGAGCACGTTGATGTGGGATATGTCAGATGTGTAGCTGTTGGAGGAGTGGGATTCTAGAAGAATCATCCAGCAGGATTAATGACTGGAGCAGTCTGAGGAGCTGATGGAGCTGGTACTATTTTAAACAGGATTAGTGTAGAGAGGATTCAGTTTGGGGATGCTTTCTAAAAGGTGATCCTCTATTGCCCCAGCCTGCTTGGTGGTTTTAAGGGAAGATACTTGAATTTACCTTGGGCAGTGCATGGGAGAAACAGCCAAATTCTCAGGAGGCTCAATAACAGGTTTTGCTTGTGAACTTTAAAGTACTCAAGTAGAATAAGGTACTTAGTAAATTTTAAAACATCCAGGCAGAGTAAGGCACTCTACCAACTCAGCGAACTTTAACTTATCCAGTCTTGGGCCAGTCAGCCATTCCTCCAGTCTCCTACAGATCCACTTAGGGCTGGGTTTCTTGTAAACCTGGAGGCCTTAAAGCCCTGTGTGCTGCTCATGTGAATCTGCAGTTCTTGATGGAGTTTTCTGAGTCAAGGTTTATGAGAGTGCCTGAGATGTGTGGAAAACCTTCAGTGTGCATACTGAAGCATACCAGCCTGAGATGTGTGGAAAACCTGAGATTTATTGACTTTCCTCTGGTTATAATTTGTCACAAAAACCTGTGTCCCATGCAGACTGAAAGTCTGTGTATTTGTGGAAGGGATTAGAGTTCAGACTGAGATGATGAGAGAGAGAGTTGATAGGAGCAAAAGGATTATGTGAGGAGTTAGGGAATTACAGAGGTGCTTTCTGTGAACTGAGGAGTGGAGGGTACACAAGAGACTGTCCATCTGCTCTGTGAAAAAGAAAAACAGGGATCCAGGCATACTCTACCTACCCTGGGATAGAAAACTGGCATATTTGGCATCATGTGACTTGCAAATGTGTGCAAAACACATTATTCCAGCAGAAACAGTTGATTTTTTTCTGAAGGCTTAGTCAATGAATATAAATGAATCAGTATACTCTTACATTTTATTGGGTGATTATCAACCGGTGAGACTCCTCAGCAGAATGATGGATGTGGTTTCTTTATCTGACTGTCAAACAGGGAGTTTACGTGTCATTCTTCACTTACATGAGTTTGCCCAAGGCTTGCATTATTGGTAAAAACTGTCCTATTTGCTGTATATAATGATCTACAAGTTATCAAGCCTTCTGCAATCTTTTACTGGCTGTGACAATTTATTGCATGATGCTCCTTACTTTTCCTATTTAGAAGAAGGTCCTTTGCAAGGATAAACACATTAATTTCTAGAAAATATGTTTAAATCCGCCAGTGAAAGGTGCTTATTTCCATTATTCCAGGGGTTTAGCAATAATTCTGTCTGAAGAGGATGGAAGAATAGGGAATGTGGGTCAAAAGGCATTGACAGATAGAAGTTTATCTAACAGGCTTGCCTTTAAAGACCATTTGAGGAAGGGTAACTGAATGCAGCAGTGTGCCTTTGCCCTGAGCAATGCTGAGAGAAGCTGGAGCTCCATAGTGCCTTATCCCAGCACATCTGAGTTTCCAAAGTCAGCACTGGATGGGTGGAAAGTCTGTAGCACACAACAGTAACTTGTAAGAGCGCAACATGAGCCAGGGACCCGTTTCCTCATTTGTAGTTATCAGGACTTTGAATGTGTTGTTGTCAACTTAATTCTGTTTCATAGTCCACCCCCCAAATGGTCATGAAAGTCTGCAAACACTGACAGACAATGGCTGCATTTTGGAAAAGGTTTCTGGTGCCTAGTCTAAACAAAACTAGTTGGCGTGGTTTTTCACTTCAGTGGTTGAATGCACGTGCCGGGTACTTCAGAAAGAGTAGCTCTGACTTTGTTTCCTCTGTGGGATTTTGCTGCATGTTCCTCTTCAAGCACATAGCAACAACAGCAGCTTTTCTGTGCTGTTTCATGTAGTATGCAAGGCAATGTAATTGTAATTCATTTTAAGAGCCACTGATTTGATTGTTTGATGTAAAGGGGTTTTCGATCTTCCTGATGTCACTTCAAAAGGAGCTCAGTGAAAAAGATCTGCAGCAGTGCAAAACGTGTAAAAGAAAAAGAGAGTTAAGCTTCAGTATTTGAGACCAGTACAGATATTTACTTTTGTCTTATTTTAAAGGCCTTGGCACATGTTACACTTATGTAACAAAAGGGAAGTACTTCACATTAGTGGTGTTTTACTGATCTGGGTGGTTTCTGTTCCGTCATAGATTTCCAACTATTTACTTCCCAGGTAAATAGAAAGATGACTACAAACTATGTAAATACATAGAGGTGGCTATTAAAAGACAGTAGCTGTCTTTGAAAAAACATGCTCCTTGGCAGTGCCACAGAGGTGTCAGCAACTGTAGAGGGGTGAGTTAGGAAGGACATAAAGTTGTTGGTAGTTGAGAGCTGTCTGATTATCTCAAGTGAGATCCAACAAAATTAGTAAAGTTATGCATTAAAATTTTCAGCTTAAATAAGCAATTTTAAGTGGAGGACCACTTAAAATTCCTCGTAGTCCAGGTATCTTCAAGAGCTTTAGAAAACAAAGAAATGGTGTTGCTGGGGTTGGTTCAGAGCCAGCATTTCCAGTCAGCTCTTTCACATGAGGCTCTCTGATGTTCTTAATGTTAAAGGAAATTAGGAAGTTCAGTCTCAATCTATTACTGGTGTGGCTGTGATTGTTCTGGACCAGGTTCTGCTTTGTCACATTCCATGCTTGTAGTGCAAGAAACAAGGTACTGAAACAGTACTCTTTGCAGAGATAATAAAATAGATGAGGGACTCTCAGGCTGTACTAGAGAAATTGTTCCAGTGAGATTATCCATGTCCTCTGACTCTTAGCCTCTCATGTAGCCACAGACAGAGACATGGAACAACTTCAGCTATGTAAGGTCTGGTTGCAATACATGAATCTGCTCTAACAACTTTCTTCCCTCTCTTCCCATATTCTCAAACACACCAGAATTCAAATGTTTTGAAGATGGGGCTCGTTATGTCTTGTATCTCCTGCCTGTTGTGGTTTGGGTTTTTTTAACTTTTTAAATTCTGTCCTTATTGTAATAGTCTTTCTTCATACAGCACCACGCCATCTTCACTTCTCCAGAACCCACAGGTATGAAAGCCCTGTAGCATACATTAAAGATCCACTAAGCATCAATTTTTATTTCAGTCACAGGATAGAATAAGGAGAAAAATGGGGAAGAATGGGCCAGTGAAAAGGGAGGACAGGCTGGATCAAGGGAACATGAAGAGATTTGGTTTGAGTCCAAATCATACCAGCAGTGATTGTAAATAAAGACTTGGTGGTGATCCAGTGGTTTTTGCTGAGTGAATGGATGATACCTGTCCTCTCTTTGAAGAACTGTCCATGCACATCCATCCCCTATCATTAAACAAACTGCAGGTGTATCTGTGAGCTCAGGTGTATCTGCCAGGCCTGGAGGAATCAGAGAGCAAAACAAGTTCTCAAAACTCCGAATGACCTTTGTGTCTCAGGGTTATCCCAGGGCTGAGGCAGAGTCGTGTAAAGTGGCTCTTTTCTAGTCTACGTAGTAGAGACTTTGTTGGTGGCTGGTGCTTTCTGCCTTCCCAAGCACTGACTTCCCTGCTGATACAGAAGTGTCATGGAAAGTGATAGAGAAAGCTGAACTGGCTGGTACAGCATCAGAAGGGGGAGGGAAGCCAAGAAAAATCCACTTGTCAACTGAACAAATTAAAAAATGAGAAAACTCAGCATTTTGTCAGTCACTTCACCCCCCGGCATTTCCTTCACAGTTAGGACTTTAATCATCAGTAAAACAATAATAACAAAACATGTACAAGGATTCCAACCATCAGCTATTATAATTCTCTTCAACACAGCAAGAAGCTCTTCAGCAAATAACCATTAAGAGATTAAGTCTCTTTTATGAATAAATTGTTTGGTATGCAGAAGGCAGTGTGTTGGATATATTTTCACAGGCTTAAGGAGTGGAAGACCTTGACAAGATGCTGATTGTCTATATGTGCCATAGAGGCAATATGAAAGCCTTGGTAGTGTCCTGTGCCTTTGGCCATGTAGCATTCACTGGGGATTGTTTGCTAATGCAGCCCTTGGTTTGGCTGCTGATAAAAAATGAGTGTATATGAGGATGATGCTTTCCCACCAAGATCCTGAAATACCATTTTCGCTGAGGGACTTTCAAAACTTGTGGAGTTTCCCCAGAGGAAGGGGGTATTAATGTTATTACCACTGTCCATTCTGAAGAAGGGGAAATGGAGGCTCCAGTTTCACCAAATACAGTAGAGTAGGGTCATGTAATGCCCCTGCTGAAAATGCCAGTCTTGCCCTTCTGCTGCTCTGGCTGTTATTCTCACCTGCATGCTGGCTACTGGCAAAATTTCTTTTTCCGTTGCTGAAATATTCAGACTGAGAAATTCCTCTGGGTTAAAACTAATGTTGGAAGAAAATAGTCGGGTTTGATTCTTTTACATTGCTAATTTCCCTGATCAGAGTGTTTGTACAGCTACTTGAACACTAACAAGTTTCAGGGGAGCTGTGAGAAAACTGGAACACGAGATGGGAGTACGTAGGACTTATTTATTGTCACAGTGCCACTTTAAACCAACCTAAAGTGCTCATAAAACTCTGGCCTGAGGTATAGGTAAATAGCCTTTTGAAGTGCTTGTTGACATCACTCCTGGGGGCTTCCCCAAGTCAGCTTTACTCTGGTTAAGCTGACATGCACAGGGTCCCATCAAAGGCAGTCTTGTGCTGCATCTGAATTTCAGCCAGCCTGCCTAGCCCACAGAGGCCACAGGTGAGTAGAAAGTGCAGAGGTGGCACCAGTAATGCAAGATGCAGAATCTGGCAATCCTCATCTGTGCTCTCTAAAGCAGTGCAAAGACCTTCCCCACAGCCTGATAGTAGTACTTAATTGTGGTTTTTTTTCCTTTTGTTTTTATAATGGCTGATCTATGGGTGTGAAGCCTCTGCTCCTCAAATGTAAGAGCAGCCAGGAAAAAATAAAAAGGACAAGGAAGCAATTTTTCCTGAAGCTTTTTTCCTGGCAAGGCATGGTTTTCAGCTTTAAAAGGATGTATGAGGCAGAGAGAAGTCCTGTAAACATGTTCATGTGTGCCAGGGCTCCTTCAGCTTTTGTCTGAATGTCTCCCAGAGCACACTGACTGTGGTTCATTGTCCTCTCGTAGGAACTTGGTGTTAAATTGTAAATTGCATATACACACAAGACAAAGAGGAAACAAGTGAGGCTGTATCATATCTCTTACAATCTTCATTATTTCCTCTCCCTGGTTTCTGTAATACTTTTAATCATGAAAAAAATATCATGAAAGCTGTGATCATCCCAATGAAAATTAGAATAAAGACAACTGGACAAGGTCCCTTAAGGAATGTTTCAATCACCTGCTGCTGTGCTCCTGCAAAAGCCTTCCACCTTATCTCTGCAGCATTGCCAGAAGAATGAGACTGCACTTCTTTAGAAGTATGATAGGGATCAAAATAAACTCTGTGTCAGTGATTTGCTTTATGATTTAATGGTGCATCTGCTTTTTAAACTTTTTTTTTAAGTGTACTGCAGGAAAACCATTGCTACATGGCTTTATTCAGGCAAGGTCCTTGTTTCGTTGCATTTTAAAAATACTGGTTGGTGCATGTATGAGTGGTCTTTGCATGTGCAAGGGCGTCTTTAACTTTGAACACTCAGACACAGTGTTTTGACTTTTGCTGATGATGCCATGTGAATAAATGTCACATCCCTCTGAGGTGGATGCAGAGGCAGATAGATACCACACAGCTGGATAGCACTGGGGATATCCTCTGCAGCTTCTCAAAGGAAGCTTGCCCAAAATTCAGGAGTTATATCCCTGGTGCTGGTCATCTCTTTAAAGTCAACCTCATCCAAACTTCTGCCACAGAAATGTGGGTGTTGCTGTTTTTAACTTAGCAAAATCCTGTTAGGAACAGAGACAGAAAAGCTCGAGTATTTTCCTCCTACCAGCTCTGTTTCCTGGCAGTTTCCTTAGGAGGCACATTTTGGTGGTTGCAGGCTGTAATCTAGGATTTACTGTGCTCCCCTCTCAGAGAGCTTCTTGCGACATGACCACTGCTCACAGCTCTAAGCACACTTAATTTGTCTCAGTTTCTGTTCTGTCTTTCAATTCAGGGGCTGTGCTGAGAAATACGTGGGGTTGTTAATCTTAAGCTTTGACTGTTAGGATTTCGTTCTAAGCATGTGAAGGTTTGTTTTTCTGAAACAGGAGCAAGGTGCTGAATGAGGTCACCATATCAATAATTCTTCTTGTGTATTGATTATCTGGCACGTGCATTTATCATCAGCTGATGAATGGGGTATTGTTGTGATGTAGATCACAGCAGGTCTCAGAGTCAGCCAGCCCATTTTAGTCTGTGAGATCAGATGTGCACCCCATGCACCCATGTTCTTAGTTCACACCTGTGTGTGCTGATGGAACTCGTGAGGTCATTCAGTGTGTCTGTGTGTCTTCATCTGCTTCATCAGCTGCTGGTGATTTGCAGAAATTTGTTGCTGCTTTAAAAGATGGATTGTGATCAAATAGCCAGTTATCATCCTGGCTGCCTGATGTATTTTTTCTTTATGCTGTGTACTATGCCTACTTCAAAAACTACAGTCATCCTGCGCTACTTTGCACTAGATTTCTCTTTCTTGGTTAACTTGCAGATGGGTGTGTTTAAACATGTATTTAAATTTCAGTGCTTTTATGTCTCACTGTCTGAGAATGGGAGAGGAAGATGGGGAATTGCCAATGAGGAAATAGTGTCTGAAAGCTAGAAGAATGGAAATAGTGAGAACTCAGGCACATTTTTAGGGAGGTGTAATGGGGAAAATAAAATCCCAATACAAATCTAAATGTCCCTAAAAGTCTTGGAAACCTGAGTGGAAACCAGACCTGGGTACTTGCAAGTGTACAAATGGTCTGTGTATAAAATTCCAAATTCTCTATGGATTGTACAATGCCCACAGCAGATTTTTCAAACTGCATAAGGGTAATGACTTTTACTGGACAGGGTGTAGCACTGGCACTTTCAACATAACAAATTATCTGGTCCAGAGAGCAAAACATTCCAGGAAATGGTGCAATTGTATACTCAAAGTATAATAAATAGATCACTAAAGCTTTCATGGCATTATTAGATGTTCAGAAGAAAAGTAAGTACTAAACTCAGTTTAAGTGTCCAACTGGCAGTGCTTGGTGTCATGGCCTGATCTATACTGTAGGACAGTGCTCTGTCACACTGCCCTCTTTGGAAATGGGAAATGTCTCTTGTAGTACCTGCTGGATTAACTCTGGCACTTCTCCTTCCTGCCCTGGATTGGCTGAGTGAGGAGCAAGCTTCAGCCATCCCCCTGGTGTAAGTCTGGGTGCTGTGCTCATACCTGCATGGTCCATCACTCCATCCCTGGTGACTTCCTAACAAAGCTTTGTCTCACAGCAAGGTTAGCTCTGAAGTCTTTTCCTTGCCTTGGGGCTTTTTTTGGTTTTCTTTTTGCAAACAACTCCTCTAAAGCACATCAACTCTAAAAAAAAAACCACAAGTTGAATTCTTAGTGATCTGTTTTCCTTAAAAACTAAAGGAAAAGCTTTGCCTCTGACCTGCATGTTTGAATTCTTAGTTGACCTGATCTTATGTTTGGTACCAGGATATAATATATCTGATGGTGCCTTAGTCTCACAGATAGGCCAATCCTGCAATGCATTAGGCAGAGACTTGCCCGCAGGTAGAGAGAGGGATTCTTTCCCTCTGCTCAGCTCTGGGAGTCTGTACCTGCAGTGCTTTGTGCAGTCCTGGTCTCTCCAGTACAGGTAGGAAATGGACATACTGGAGGGAGTCCAGTGAAGAGCCATGAAGTTTATTTAGGAACTGGAGCATCTAACATGAAAGGAGAGGCTGTGAGAGCTGCAGCTGTTTACCCTAAGAAGAGAATGCTTGAGTGTGTCTTGTCAACATGTATAAATATTCGATGGAATAAAGTGAAGAAGACAGAGAAAGTGGGCACAAACTGAAATACAAAATACTGCATTTACTCTGCAGAAAAACTCCTCTAGTGGGACATGATCAAACACTGCAACAGGCTACCCAGAATGGTTCTGGAGTCTCTTCTTTGGAGATACTCAAAACCCAAGTGGATGTGGCCCAGAGCAGCCTGCTCTGCTTGACCCTGTTTTGATCAGGAGTTGGGCCTGGGGGGGCCTTAAGATGCCTTCTGACCTCATTTTTTCTGTGATTCTGTGCTGAGTGCAGGCTGACAAACCCCAGGAAAACCCTATAGGAAGGAATGTAGGGTTACTGTTGACTGTTCTCCTTAGTCTGCTGTCAGGATAAATAAGCCTAGCAAAGGAGCTGATGTAGGGAGAAGAGAAGTGAGTTTCAGAACAGTTTGGAATCATAAGCATTCACTAAATTATTTGAAAAATCTCATTTACAGGATATCATCTGTTCCCCTTTAAATTCACTGAAGTTCATTCAAAAATTCTGTCTTTTATTTGGGATAGTAAACTCCAACTCTGCTCTCAAGTAATGTCAAATTACAACTTAAATGGTAGTGAGTTGCATTTACAGAGAGATTTAGGACCACACAATAATTCATGTCCAAAGGGACCTTAGGAGGTCTCTACTCCAACGTCCTGCTAAAAGCAGGGTCAGCTCTGAGGCCAAAGTCCCTTGGTGCTTTGTCAGGTTGGGTCTTTTCAGCCTCCAAAGACAGAGATTGCACACCTCTAGACAGCCTGTCCCAGCACTCTGCTGTCCTCATAGTGAAAAAGATTTTCCCATCTGAATCTTTGGCTCTTAGACTTTTTTTCCTTAGGTGAATGAAGGTAACAAACAGGTGCCTTTTGGGTTTTTCAGGGTGTATCTGCAATCTAGATCTCTTACTCTCTTGAACACTTCTAGGAGTTCCCCTATGCCCTTACCTTTATCTTGAAGCATGGAAAGGCATCTGAAAATCTTATCTGATGTCTCCTGGGGTTCATAGCTTTAAGAATTTGCAAGATTCAAACTGAATTCTCTTCCCTTTCTAAAATAATAACTTTCTTGTGCTTCTGAGGAATGATTTAGGATTGGGAAAGTCCTTGATTTGCAGCAGGAGGGTGTGTCTCGTGAAATACAACCAAAGCATTTCTTTTTAAGCATTTCCTTCTGTTAACTTTGCTGATAATGATGTGGTAGAGATCAGAGCTAGGGCCATAATTACATGAATTTTGCAAAAAGAGGAAAGCTTCAGAATTCCTTTTACACTGCCTAACGTATTTCTAGGAAAATGCATCAGTAAAATGTTCTAAAAGGGAAAGAAAACTTGTGTGTGGAATCTTAAAAAACATTGTATCTGTGTATATCAAAGAGTTTTTTTTCTGAATAATGTCTGAGGTAGCAAACCTCCCAAGTCAGCTCCAGTAGCATATTTTTTCATGTGTGACAGAGGTTAATTTGATCATGCTTGTTACTTTAACCATAGCTGACTTTTTTGTCCTTCTTTGTGGCAGTGTTTGCTTTTTCTTTGTCCATTTCTTGTTGTTCCTAAGAACAGATATTTGCCAAAACAAATGTATGTGAGTGATAAAAGCCAAGAGGAATGTCTGTTGGACCACAGGAAATTTCCTGTGCAGGAAGAGATCTTAGGACTTCCTGTGGAACAGAGCATTGTGGGTCCTTTGGCAGAAGTCCCTTTACCACAGCTGCAATTAACCAGAAGAGGGTGGAAAATAGTAGGCACTGCCTTCTGCAGTCACATAGCTCAGAAGAGCCTGAACTTAAAAATCCACAGCATAAGCAAATGGTAAATCAGAGTGGGTTTGCAGATCGTTACTCTCAAAAACAAAACCAAAGAAAATGACAATGGTGGAAAATTTCAGGTCACCTCTGCTCCTACTCCCATGCTTCCTGCCCACCTGACACACTAACTCAGTGTACATGATGCTGTCTCAAAGCTTGATGCTGCTAGAAGGAGACCTCTTCAGTGAAATGTGTCCATGGTACCTGTACTAGACAGGTACCATGACATTGCCAGTCACCCTTTACTCTCCAGCAGGGTTTGTCCATGTCCCTGCATGAGGCTTCCCTGTGGGTACTTCCAGTGAGTTCAAATTGCCAAACAAGCCATGTCCCACGTGTTGTATTAAATCTGTGTGATGCCAGAAACATGTGCTGGTTGCCTGAATTTCAGCATGGAAGACCCTTCTTTTTGAGTGATTTATTTTTGCTTATAGCAGGTGTGTATCTCTTTCCCCAGCCCTCTGAAACAACACTTGTAGAGAGCAGGGGATCCGTTTCTGGAGAGAGGAGTGAAGAGACAAAAAAGGAAGGGAACAGGATGCTAACATAAAATGGTGTAGTAAAAAAGAAGGGAAGAGACAAGTGGATAATAGGAGGAAACTAGTGTAGTTCAAAGGGCAGAAAGAGTAGAGGACAGAAGAAAAAAGACACCAGGAGCACAAATTTTATAAAAACTAGAAACTGGCCAGTCTGGACACAAATGTATTTTTTATAAGAGTGTGTACAGAGCATGATTAGATCCTACCAAGAGGGAATTTGTGATGCAGGGGGTGTCAAACCCATTATTAGGTGATGGCAGAGTGAGCTTGATATGGAGATTTGGCGCTTCATCCTAGACTGCAGTCACAACTTCATCTGTGGGGCCAGTTTGTGCCTGTACCAGTCCTTGACCTCAGTGCAGCAGAAAAAGCCCCAGAAATGGTGCCTGAGTTGTGGTCTGTGTTCAGTGTGACACTAAGGCTGTTAACTCTCTTCAGAGAAGTCAAATAGAACCTGACTGTGACATTTAAACTTCAGCCTTGTGAGCCAGCCTTGACCACAGTGGTCTCACCTGGGAATTTCTGAGCCTCTCAGGTAGCTTGGTTCTCCTCACAGAGTTTGGACTGTGACCTGGTGCCCTCGCCTCTGCTGCTTCAGCATTTGGTGTTTTCCTCACAGCTGTGTGCATGTTCACTCTTCTTTTGTACCAAGGAACTCTTTGTTTGCTTACTGAGTGCTTCCCCACAGGAAATTTCCTGTGATGGAAAACTCTGGGGAAGCTTCCTGTCAGAGGAGAGGCTGCAGGGGGCAGATAACAGAGACCCTGGAGGCCCCAGACCGCAGCGGCGGAGGAAGCGCCGTCACCTGGCGCGTTCTGCTGAGGAGGTTGGGTGGCAGGAAGAGCCAGCCACTGTCTTGAGTGATCTGGGCTGATAGGACAGGGGAACTATTCACTGGAAAACCCACAGCTGCTGTTGGCTGCTGAAGCCTTCACTGAGGCTGGGCACTGTGACTTGGGTGTTGAGCCCAAGTCTCTGGAAGCTGTGGATGAGTTTTTATCATGGGGACCCCCCATGGGTCAGTTAGGTCAGCACTTACTGGGCTCCGAAGAAAGCCTCTAATAAAGGGTCCCACTGTGAGCTGGGTACCAGGTGTGGCTCTGAAGCTTGCAACCAGTTGAGGAAAAAAGTCATTGCCTGATGGGAGATAATGTTGCCTAACTCCTACCAGTTGTTTTCCTAGCAAGGGAGGGTCCCCTCTTTACTTACCATTTTAATTTTTGAGCCCGTGGCTGACCCTGGCAGTCTCTGTATCACTTGTATCACTTATTGGGATTTTGTCTTACCTTGGTGCGAAAAGGATGCTCTGACTGTCAAATAACTTACTGTGAATGGCACTCCAGGCTCCATCAGAGATCTCTTGTCATTTTGTGCTGGGCAGCCCTGGAGCTTGGTAAGCTCTTGGGAAGTGCCTGCAACTCTTAGCTCTTAGGAACTGGCCTGCAGCTGCCAGTGTTTAGTCAGTCCAAGGCTGACTGATTTAGTGCAAAATTAATTTGAGGAAGACACTCTGATGCCAGAGAGCTCTTGATAAACATGCAATCTCAGCGGTCATGGTGTTGCCTCTGCAGTTAGGTGGGACCTTAGGCAACACTGAGGCAAATAAAGTACCTGAAAACAACCTTAATCCTTCCACAGCTCTTGCCTTTTAGCCTTGCCATGCCTCAGATTGCTCCTATGTAATGTTGGGATGGTAGTGCTTCTTTCTGCCCCCTTGATGTCTCCTCTATCAAGCTCAATGTAGTACTTCAGAGTGGTCAGTCTGTCAGCCCAGAGATGTGCCAGCCCCATAAACCATACTTTGAGCTTCCCTCTCACCAATCTACCCTTTCAACTCTTCAGATTTTCCCCTCTGTCCCTACCATACCTCAACACTCCATGCTGTCTGCTGAATTCATCTGTACCACACAATGATTTTTACAATTCCTCACACAAAGTTACTGGATCCTGGTGAAGTTCTTTAGGCCTCCTTGTTGGTAGTATTCATCTCCATTTGTGATCTGTTGCCTAAATATTGCCTGCACAATGGGGTTTGTTGTCTGCATGTAATTCTTCTGTAGGTTGATTTATCCCAGGAATGTATGACAATATTTTGCCAAAAGATGCACAATCTTTCAGACATTTTTACCTTAATGTTCCTGTTTTTCTTCAGAGCTCAGCCTCTTGAATCTGATAAAGGCAAGTCATTTGCTTCCTTGCTTTTCTGTGTGTCTTGTTTTAAATATTGAGGTTAAGAACAAATTAAATGGGACTATGAAGTCCTGAAGGAACTTTTTTAGCTCTGCTTTCCCTAGACTAAGAAAAGCAGGTCTTTTAAGCTTTTAGTTTGGTATTATAGTATGATATAATTTCAGTTCAGCCTTCATTCTGCCACCAGTGACTGTTGTGGTTTGATTAACAGACTTGACTTACAAGTGTGTGCAGCCTGGCCAGCTGGTCCAGCTGTTGGCTGGGTGACACTGGCCAGCTGGCTGTCATTTCTTGGCTAAAAGGAGACCCCAGATTGTAAGTGCTGCTTCTCAGCTATGGGGCAGACAGGAGTGAGGCACTGCTGGATCCCAGCTCACCTGGGAAAGAAGCAAAGAAACAGCTTCAGAGTTAGATGTAGTCATCAGTCCCTATGTTTTGTAACCTGCCATGGATCAAAAGTATCTGGGAAAAATTGCAGGCTCATTTTCTGGGGTGAGTAGTTGATCCCCTTGTTTTTCAGGTTTCCAGACAGTTGCCAGTATAACTTGGATTTGATAGGTTTTCTACTTCGTACCTGTTGCAGTTGATCATTTCTTTGCTAGGACAGAGACCACTACATTGATGTTGAACTCTGAAAACGTCCAGTGCCCCAAGACCTGGAACAGACTTGAAGAAAGACAGGAATTCTCTCCTGTACCCTCAATACCCCTCTGCTGGGCCATGTGGACAGGAGAGAAGTCTGCCTGTGCACAGGCAGCAGTAAGAGCTCAGACTTGGAGTGGGGCAGAAGGAAGAGCCTGCAGCAAGGAGGCTGCCAGGGAGATAGATCAGCATTGCCCACTGGCACAGCTAGAATTCCAGAGAGAGGGATGTGAAATCGAGCTAGGAGGATGGATTTCTTAATCTCACCTTCCTTCTGCTGTCATATACACCTGCTGCTGCACAACTTGCTGGAAAAATGGGCCAGAGTTATGGCAGGGTGTCTGATGCCCTCCTGGAGTGCTGGTTCCTATAACAAATGACAGTACATTCCTGCTGCTGTCTGCTGTCCCTTTAGCAAAAAGTGGCAAAGGTCTGAAAGTTGGCTGTAAAAGGCACAACCCTCCTGCTGCTGACCCATGCAGGTTTCATTATGATGCCACAATGGAATTTCTGAGGTTTTTTTTTTCACCACTTCTCATACTTTAAAGACAAGGGAAAAAATTACGCTCAATATATTTATTCTGCATTATAGCTCCTAAGGTTTTAAAGGTGAAGAAATGTCAGAATTAACATTGCCTGTGAGAACCTTCATCCTCCAATCACACAAGCCTTGCATATGCATCAACACATGCAGAGTCTTCCAAAGTGTGGGCTCTAGGGCTGCATGGATAACTTCACTAAATACTGATAAAGAGGAAAGGGGTGAACCTTAGTCAGGAGAAGGCACTGCATTGTTCATTAAAAAATGTCATTTTGTTCTAATAATTTGTAATGCTAATAATACACTAGGAAATCTGTGATATAGTGTGTAAACATGATAAAGTATTGGGAAAATTCAAGTTCACTACAGTTTGGCTATTAAATATTTTCAGTGAAGTAAAGTGAAACAGCTCAAGGCTGCAAAGAAGTGATCCAACTGGCAGATTAGTAAACTGAGAATTCACACCCTTAATTTGTAAATATAAATAGTAAAGTTCAGAAGTGAAGTCCTTAATAGACCTTATCTGTCAATAAACTTTCTTGATGTAAATTTTTAATATTATAAAAGTAGTGTCTTTAAAACAAATTCTTCCTATGTAACATTTTTACTGTTTTTCTAAAATATTCTAAATTGAAATAAAGAGCTTTTAGAACTGGCTATCAAACTGGTTCTTGTAACAATTTCTGAAAATTTTGATTACCCCAAAACCTTTCTTACTCCAAAACTCGAAGTAGACCTTACATTAAGTGTTACAAAACCAAAACACAAAAGAGAACTTTCATCTTGACTGCAATTGGAATGCAAGTGGTTGGATTAATCCCAACCTTGGAATATTGCAAATTTCTTCCATTTTATTTTTTCAATGGGTCTGATTTTGTGTATTCAAACAAACTTTGTTGGGGTCTCACCATTCTCCCAAGTATTGTAAACTCTCAGTTTGCCTTTTCCCCTCAATTACTGCCCGTGGAGATCAAAATGCTGCCTTCTGTAGCAAAATCTATGGTGTTACCCCATCATTTCTGTTTTGCTCAGCTTGCATGAACTGGGGATTTGGGAAAAATACCAATAAATGACATCCTCTTAATAGCTCTGCTTGGAGATTACAATCCAAAGAAGCTCTCAGGACAAAAATAGTATTTCTCTCCTGTTTGTGCATTGCCAAGCACACTGTGGGGTCCTGGTTTATGATTGCAACTGAGACAGTACAATTATGCAGAGTAATAAAGCAGGCCTGTTGAATTAAATGATGAAGGTCATTTGATTTCAATTAGGATTAGCATCTCCTGGCCCTTCACATGGACCAGGGCCTTACAGTATGAGCTGCTGTAGGTAGGGAAATAACTGTGTTCTGTCTTTCTGTACAAACAGGGCACCAGGCCCCCTGGTTTAAAGATACTTGATATTTTTAAGCTGCCATGAAAAATAAGGCAAGGGTTTGTTTTGTTAGGAAGAACTTCAGAACATGTTCAAATTTCAGCATGGTCCTTTCCAGAGTAAAAAATCTGGAATTAAGGTGACACACAAAGACCATTATAAAAATGTGTATTTTTAAGAAATAATTTGACTAAGAGAAGGACAGGTTTTTCAGCGCTTTCTTTTCCTGGATGGCAGTTATCCAAGTGAGACAGCCCACTAAAATCACTGGAACTGCTCACAGGAATATGAGTTAAACCATGCAGCTCTCAGTGTCTTGTTTATTACTTGAACAAGACTTAAATTGATGCAATTTGGTATTCATCTTCCTTTCCGCTATTTATGAGGGCTGCTTTGCAATTTTGCATTTATTTCAATTTTTACAATGTAAGTATGGATATCACTTACACTTTTGTTTAGATTTACTTTTAGTTTGAACAAATGTCAGTTGTTCATTTTAAAACAAAAGTAATTAGTAGGCTTTCTTTTAAAAACAGAAAGAAAACACACAGACATTTTGACTGAATATGAAAGAAACCTATACAGAGAAAGCAGAATTCTTTTTGCACTAACAGTACAATTTTCTTTGTTTCACATTGTGTAAGAATAGAGTTACCAAAATGTACACCAGCTTTTTACAGGAAATGAAATAAATCAGTAAATGTTTCATAGAATGAATATTGGGATTAGCTAATATAAGGATTTCCCAGTGCTTCTCTGGCACATGGAGAACTTAGAGTGGAGAGAGAAAGAAAAAGAAGAGGAAAAAAAAATGTATGCAAAGTAGGGTTATGCAAATGACCTTATCAGGGCAAGCAAAAGGCCTCTCCACCATGCCTGCCAACTCGGAAATAACAGCTATGGACACACTCAGCTCCCTCTTCCTGAGGAGATGCAGCTTTAGCCTGTGATGTTGGCAACCACACCATGAAAGGAGATTAAAAATTGCCTCCTCTTTTATGTCCTTTTAAGAGGTAGGCAGAGGTGTTAAATGAATCCTGGAGAGGACAAGCACCCTGATGATATCCCAGTACCATTTTTTCAATTTCATATGGGTTCTAGCAAAGGGACAAAGAAACCACTAGGCTTTGACAGGGGCACAGAATTAGTCCCAGATTTCTCTTGAGGCATTGGTATCCATCCATCCATCCTGACTTCCAGTTTGAAGGGAGAAGGCAAGAAGAACCATTACCACTGATTTTCACAGGAGATGCAGATATGCTTTTCAAGTTTCAAAGCCAGTGTTTTCAAAACCAAGGGCAGGCACTAATTGATCTGTACTTTAACATTCAGCTGTGTGGATTGAATTTTTGGTCAATATGACATATTGGTGAGGATTTTTCTTAGCTAGGGTTGGTCTCAGATGTCAGGAGGCGACCAGAGGGTACAGTCAGGTGAAGGGGTTGGCTGAATTGTTGACTTTGGGTTGGGTGCACGTGCTGAGGGTACATCCAGTGTGTCAATGCTGCTTTATTTAAGTTGCTGCTTCCCAGGCTTAAAAGATAAACCATGTGTGCAGCATTGCTTAAGCAAAAGGGTAAAGACTGAAAAGAACCAGAGGGAAAAATAGTGACAGTGCCATGATTTTTTTTGTACAATGCATGCTGCTCACTCCTTGTTTTCCTTCTGATAACACCAAGACGTGCAAACAAAAGGCTCCTCTTGCCGAGTCAGCCTCCTCCTCCTCCTCCCACCTGATTCCGTCAGCAGAGTTGCAAAAGCATGACTTGTGACAGTGCTAAATTAATAAGGCTGAGGTTGGGTTGACAAGAGAAATCTCCACTTCACACGGTGTGCACACCTCAGGGGTAGTGGGGGGAAGAGGAAATCTAGAAAAAATCCAAAATGAGGCATCACCAAACATTTTGTTAAAAATCAATCACAGTGCTTTCTTTTGAGACTTAATCTTAGAGGGAAGTAGTGTTTCAGGACCTAAATCAACAAATTTGATCACAGCAGGGAAGACACGGTATTGAACAGGACCAATGGCCATTCCAGCAGCTTTGGAAGAAGATAAAAGAAAGAAATACTGTAATTTATTAAGGAAGAAGCCACCTCACAAATAAACCTTTTCTGAACTTCCCTTGTTGGTTATCCAAACACCTGAATAACAAGGGTGTAAATCTTTTCTGAAACTGCATTCATGTCCTCAGAAATTCTGCATGGTCTCAAACATGAGGACTCTGTTTTCATGAACATTCAGTACTTGGGTCCATATGCTCTGTGTTTATTATCTGCCAGAGAGGTGTGAGACATCGAGTTTGCAGATTTTCTCAGGGCTTCACGGGAAATTTTTGACACTTTGCATTCCCTAATGTCATTTTGTGTGAAATTGCTGAAGAGGGCTTCTCCCACTCCTCAAATTGACAATGTGCCCATGTCTGCATTTCTGCCCTATGCTGTCAGTGCCAAACTGACTGACCCCAGTCATGGGGGGTGGGGAGGAAGGAATCACATCAGTAAGCAAAGTATTTTAGAAAAGTAGTTTTCCACTTGAAACTTGTTAAGAAGAAAGAAAAGACGTGGGAATGTCAACTTGCTTTGCACTTAGGGGTACCAGTGAGCTTAGTAATTTCTGTAATGTAGGAATTACAAAAGCAGGCATGAAGTGAAAAGCTAAGGAAACCTGAAAAGTTAGGTTAGAAGGTGTCCTTTCTTCAAAATGTAGTTCACCATCCTTTCCTAATATTTGTGTTTGCTTCCAACCTTCTTAATTCTCCAGTCTGTCTTTTTTAAAAATGATGTTCCAAGCTTTGCAAGTTGGTTGTGAGTCAGTCTTCCCAGGAGAGCAAAAACTTGAGATGATTTGGAAGTTATGATACAAAAGAATGAAGCAAAACTGGTTTGGACTTTGTAAACTAAGCAAGTCGTGAATCATTGGAAAAACAGAAGAGAAATTACTTCATGGAGACACCTGTGTAGCTCTCCTGACTTCAGTGTCATTGTGATTGTCTGAGTTTTTGTGAGTACAAGTGGTGTGTGAACAGACAGACCTACAAATCTGGATTTCTGCAATAGATAAGATAAAATAATTAGACAAATGTCCTTCACAGAGCTGACTAAAATTTGCCAATATACGGGGGAGCACAGCTAAGACAGTTTTAATTAGACAGGTTGGTGAAAAAGCATTTCAACTTCGTTTTCTCAATATCCACATAATGAAGTGTATGAGGACTCCAGTAGTTTCCTGGGGTTGGTTCCTGGGGACATGAGCATGGTATGCACACCATCATGTTGTTGTGCTGAATCCCTTCCCCTTCCTGTCTGCCCATGTTGAAATGTCCTCCAGGCAGGTGGTCCTCTTGCCTCAGTGTTTTATGCTACCTGGCACAACTGTCAGCCCTGTAAAGAAGCCATCAGATGTTGTTAAATATTTCTGACAAGTGATACAATTTGATTCTCTTTCCCAGTACTTAAATTTATTTAACCTTACTTAGCCTCACTCCTTCAAAAGAGATGGCACTGTCAGTGGGACTGAGGGGTGAGTTCCTCACTCCTCCCTGCTGTCACAGCTCCACAGCCCATCCCAGCTCAGCTCTGGGGGCTCACAGCACACTGTGCCCCTCTCCAAGGACAGGTGTCTCCTTTGCCCTGGCATGCTTGCAGTAGTTCTTTCATCATAGCAAGCACAGGGATGGTCATGCTTCCTGTGGGAGAGGAAGAGTGGGAAGGACAGGAGTCCTGGAGATAGATTCACTGATGTCGAGGTCACTGAGTGTCTGTACCAGCACAGTAGGATTATGTGGCACTAGGAATTGTGAATCTGGGATGATACAGTTACCCATCATTACTAGCCTGCAGCCTCTCTCACTGCACCTTTACAATGGCAAGAAACCCAAAAAGCAGGATGAGACACAGCCCTCTTGTGATTTAGCTCATCCATTTGTTTTCCTTTTCATTCAAAGCTTGATCCTTTACTGGAACTGCATAGGTAAATCATTTGCCTCTATTGACATTGCAATCATTTTTCCACTCCTGGAAGCAAGCCTTTCTCAGTGACATCATCCAGATTAAACTCAAGTGATGCAGCAAGCCCATGCATTATTTTTCAGTGGAATGACATGTTCTGTTAAAATACCAGCTAAAGCATTTTCTCAATTTTCTGTCACTACATCCAGCTGTTATTCTTTTTGCAATTTGCCACCTCCCTGCCAGTTGTGTTGACCTAACTGTTAGTGCAGTTGTGCTCTTAATCACGTTCAGAAAGCTGATCAGACAGAAACCAATGTACAGGTATACATGAACACAGATTCTCTCTCATCAAGAACACAGCACAGCTCCTCCACCAAATGCACTGGCACATCAATGTAATGGCCAGAAAACATGACAAAGTCAACAGTCATTAAACACTACATATTGTCCAAGCTGTCACCTAGGACAAGCTGGTTTGAAGAACACTGTACTTACTGCAGACACCCCAGTACTGAGATAGAAATTATCCCAAACAGGATCTTGTGTGCTGTCCCAAATGATAAAGTTCATTTCTTATTCCTTGTAACAGTATTTTCAAGTGGTCCTGAGTAGAAATACTAATGCCTCAACTTTGTATGACTTCCATAGAAATAATAAATGCAAGCCAGTTTTTTGGGGGCCCTAATAAGAGAAGTTTGTGGGTATGTTGACTAGCTTTAGAGCAAGTAGGAGTTAAATGCTGGAGAGGAAGCAATTCTCAAGATGCAGCAAAGATAATCATGATAATTTATCATCTGATAATCAAAGAGCACACACTTAATTCGTTCTCATTATCAATGTATTTCAAGCACAAGTACCTCAGTTCAAGAGGCCTTTCTGAGCACAAGTTGCACTGGAAGGTTAAAGGGCCCCATGGAAATGTAATGCAGTTACTTCTCCTGCATGGGTGATGTGTTGTAGTGCAGTTTGGAGTCCATCTCAGTGGCCTCCTTGTCCCCTGAATGTGGAGAAGGACCTCTGGCATCTAGAGCTGTTCTTTGAAGCTCTTCACCTTTCTCTAGGACAGCAGTGTCTTCTTGGAGAAATGACTGACAGTTTGTAAGAGCTGTAGGGATTTGGTTCATTAAGGAACCATCAAGAAATGAAGC
The DNA here is from genome assembly GCF_963513975.1 of Fringilla coelebs. NCBI lineage: Eukaryota > Metazoa > Chordata > Aves > Passeriformes > Fringillidae > Fringilla > Fringilla coelebs. Next base: position 65,280,988 of record NC_140033.1, on the reverse strand, counting down.
TAAATCTGGAGTTTTTAATCATGTCAGAACTCCAGTTTGCAGCATCTTGGGAGTGAGAGATGTATGCAGCATGCTAAGAATGGGCTTTTACCTCCAAAGATGCGGTTCAGAACTAAGTACACTGTGCAGTGTCCAAAGTCGTAATTTGTACAGTTTCCTCCAGTAATTTAATATTTAATGTCACTTGAAGGCAGGTCTTTGCATAAAGCACAGAAGAACTCGTGTACTGGTGTACTGAAGCAGGATGTCATAGCCCTCCTGCATTAGGACTCCCCAGACAAAGCCTGCATGAGCAAGACATCCAAAAGCAACGTCAGTTCCAGTAAAAGTATGACATACTTCTACCACATGCTGGTGGCAATTATTTTTTTTTTCTATGGTGATTTGCTTAATGGTTACAGGCAAAGTAAGCCATGGTTCTGGGCTGTGCTGCCAAAATCTGCTTTTACAGTAGCAGCACAAGTGCAGCTGCAGCTCAGGAGCCTTGGAGCCCCAGTGCAGAGGAAGCCAGCAGATGACATCTCGCTGTTACAGCCTAGACTGTTCTGTAGTGGAGCTGGCCTCACGTTCCCTGGAAACAGCCTGGAAAACATGCTCTTTGTGTACACACTCACCCCTCCCCAGCTCTCACAGTCACACTTGAGTTAGGAAACAAAGTCCCAGCCAAAATTCCTCAAGGGAAAGGGACCCAACTTCTTCAGGATGTGAGCCTCTGAGAACAAAATCTCCCTGTGAGAAAAAGGCAGCTTCTTAATACGGAGGATTATAATGTTGTTGGTGGTGTTTTGTTGATATGTGAAACTGAGATTTCAAAACTTTCCACTTGATTCAGCTGTACAAAAAGGACTTCCTGACCCCTCTCTTACAAAACTCTAGGATCTCTCTAAATTTGCATCCACTGGAAGATCAAGATGGTGCAGCTGATGGTAGGTTAAAGTGATAAATTGCTGAAAGGAACCATCTTAATTTTAGGCAGCTGTATTTATTGCAGCTAGCAACTATTTCTTCAGTTTTTCAAATCTTTCAGTAGTGTTGGTCAGGTTCCTAAACCTGGAGCTTCCAGTTTGGTTACCAGCATTACTGCCACATAGTGTAAGCATGGTAATAATCTGAGCACTCTGCTGCACTGTACAGCAATTAAGTAGCAAGCAAAAGACTTAAATAAAACCACATGTAGGTCCAGACTACGAAGATCAATTTATTTCTGATTACTTTCAAATCTTCAACCCTCAGCCAGAGATCAAGGCCACATTGTGTTAAAAGAAAGAAACAACGTGTATTGACAGTTCCTTCTAATATGGGGTTGGGCTGTTTACCTTAAAATTACTGTTGCCAGGATGCATCAAATAATTGATACAAGAAGTGGGGAGGTTAAGTAGGTGTAAAGGATGTAAAGATGCTCTGCATGTGTCCAGTTATAGAGAGGAGCAGAATAGAGTTCCTGGATTTGATTCCTTGGTGTATGGGCAGGCATCCAATGCCTCTGTGCCTCACATCTGTAAAACAGATATAACAATCTAATTTGTCTTCAGTTGAAAGGCACTGTGTAGTATAAATGGGCAAGTGTTACTAAGTATCAGCAGTGGCCATAGCCAGAAAAATGTAAAGAATGCTTTTTTAGACATGGAATTTTGACCTGGATGAAGATAAAATTGGTTTGAAACAATAAAGAGTTGCTGAGAAGAAAATGAAAGTTTTTATAATCCCTTGACTTCTACTGGCAAAACTGTTTGCTTCTGGCAGCATTGTCTCTTGAGCTATCTACCCTGTGACATTGTCAGGGCTCAGCTGCTCTTGTTTAGGATAGGGCTTTTGCACATACAAGGGAAAAACCGACAGAAGACATTTCTTTCAGCTCCTTTTGGAAGGGAGCAGTAGGAGAGCAATGTTTGCTCCATGGACAGCAGCCAAAAATTGGTTGAGAAGAAGTCAGGACTAGATTAAGGCTGTAAAGGGAACAGATCCAAGGCAGCATTTCCCCCCTGCCCATCCCACTGCCACTGCTGGTGCTGCACTGGCTGCTGTGGCAGGAATGCCATGCTGGGACAGCTGTGGGAGCAGTGTTCAGCTGCTGGCAGCCAGGCAGTGCCCTGCTGTCCATGGCTCACTGACCCCTGCTGCACTTTGGCCTTCTCTGAACGTGCTGCCCAGATGGAAAAAGCCAGCCTTCACCCTGCCCTGGAAGGAAAGCTCTTGTCAGGCTTCTAGGAAGGCTTTGCAAACAGCATGAAAGGAAGCTGGAGCCGTCTGCAGAGTTCTTAAAAGCTCTTGGACATGGCTCATGGAATGAGTGCCTAGAAAACCCACTGGTCTTTTCATCACCTCTGTGGTTGCTCACTTCTTTGGTAGCTTTTCCCTTTCAGAACCTAAAATCCAACTTCCAACACACAAACCAGCACCATTATCTAGACTGGTTTGTCCTAGCCTGGGTGAATTCTGTTTCAGGCCACAAAGTGCCTGTCAGCAGCAGGTAGACTGCTCCAGCATTGTAATATTCTCTGTTTCTGACTAATCCCAAAGTGGGGCAGCTCACAGAGAACATTCTAATATCCACTTATTCTATAGGTTCACTCTGGATGATGCAGTAGAAACAGAAGGGAGACCTAGTGGCTGCTGTGGGTCAAATGTGGATCTCAGTTATAAGAAACACAGCACAGCTGGCCACATTAAACCATTGGGGTTGCACTGGAAGCTTTAGTCTGACATCAGGTACAACTCCAAGGACTTCAGGAATTGGTCAGCAGAGTTTGGGGACTTTTCTGACTTGCTGGGGCCGGGGGTCTTAGACATAGTTGAGTAATTTTGTCTGAGTTACTTCATTTACTGACTTGCCTCTACATAGAAAAGGGCTTGGGCATAGCGTGAGAAAGAATATATTCTTCATTTTGAATTCTGTAGTGTGGCTTCAAATTTTGTGGGGTTTTGTATCGGTGACTTCATCTGCCATCGTTAATCAGTGAGCTGTCTCAGCCCAGCAAGCTAATTTACAGTCCTGCTTGTGCATTTGATCAGCAAATGCAAACCATGTGTAATGTCAGCAGGTCAAACGAGGTGATGGAACATGGGATTTTCACCTCAGTTCCAGAAAGGGCCATAGTTGCTTCCAGGAAGCTGAGCTTGGCACAGGGTGTGGGCAATTGAAAAGATTTATTTCCCTGTATGAGAGCTCATTCTAATTGAGCATTTTCCAATCAATATGTTTCTTACAGACTTTCCAAAGGCTGCATTAGGAAAGCAATTTTATTTATTTTATGACCCCGAAGCCCTGAGGGATTCAGATGTGTCAGCTTCCCAGGGTCTCTGTAGAGACAGTGAAAGGAAAAGGGCTGGGTCACGGGGCACCACACCAGCCAAGTCAGCATGGCAGAAACCCATGGCAGAGCTTTGCTGGGTTGGTTTCTGCAGTGTCTGCACACATGGAGGCCCAGAGCAGGCACAGTGCACAGAACATTACCTGCACTTGTGCTCGACCTCTAATACCTTGTTCAACAGGACACCAGGAGAAATAAGCTTGTGCTTTTTATTTCGGATTACTCCTGAAAAAGCTGTTTTGCCCTCTGTTCCCAGCAGTGTAGGAGATTCCTCAAAGCCTTGTCATTCTGATTACAGGCACTTTCAGACCTTCTTAAAGAATGTGCAAGCCTCACTTGTGGTCTCTTTTCCTGCCACAACTCCTGTGTTCCCTATCCAATCATTTTTTTCCTCAACAAGACCTGTAAAGGGGAATTTTTATCTGCTGCCATGCATTTCCTTTGTACCACCTCATACTCACCTCCCAAATAATTCTCTCTGAGGATTAGCCAGGATTAACCTTTTCTTCATTTTCTACCTATGCTTATCTCTGGGCCTGGGAAGTGCAGAGCCAGCTCTCTACTGTAGGATGAGGCAGTCCCTGCAAGCCAACAGAATAGCCACTGCTTCTCCACTGCCTGGGTCAAGGGGCACCTGCTGGAAAGAGCAAGTGGTCAGGCACATCACTGCACACAGATTTCTGTCCCCTACTCCTAACAGCAAGTGCACAGACCGCCAGCAGTACAGGATTTACCCTGCGGCAGGGCTACATCTCCCACATGTATGCTAACCCCAGAACAGTCCCTGAGGGCACTTAATTACACTCTCCATCTGCATGGGAATAGCTAGGCATGCCACAGATTTCTGTTACCTCTGAGGAACTGGAAAGACTTCCTGAGAAAACAAGATCTTTGCCCTTCGTGCCTTTACCTTCCACAGAAGTGATAATTCTAAAGAGCAGCCTGGGGGTGCTGGGTGCTTTAGGGAAGTCACTTGTGTTCAGAGATGGATGAGCAGCCCCAGCAGAGAAGGTACAGAACTGCTGCCTCAGGAGGACCTTAGTGCCTCAGTTTGGAAAGGCTTCAGCATGATCCCACTCAGCTCTTGAGCTCAGCACTGCCCTGCTGGGGAGCAGCCTGGTGGTGGTGCTGGTTCTGTCACGTCCAAGCACATACCAGCACAGGGCCCCTGGTCTGCAGCAACAATCAGTGTCTCCAAACAGGGAACCAGAGAGCAGCACACACAGCACCATGGCAATGCTGAAATAGTATCTTTGGAGCAGCTGTGCAGCAATTTGCACTTCAGAGCATTTTGGATGTTAACTGGCAAAGCACTATGACACCTCTTTGCATTTTGGTAGTCTAGCATTCCAAACAAAGATGTGAGATGGGAAGGGACTTTAAAAAGTTGCTCTGTCAGAATCTGAGAAAAGGATTTTAATCTAATCATATGCTTTTCTTCCAGACTGTGTGACTTTATACAGAAATTAAGACCAAAACACAACCTCATTTTCACCTCTCCTGCTTGACATACACCATCATATGCAGAGGCACATATTATGTTTTACAGCTAACAAGGAAAAATTTTGTTAATCAATAACAAAGAAAGAGAGCATCAGTTCCTAAAGAATTAGGAGACATTCAAGTGTTCTGAACTTCTCCAGCATCATTTTCCCCACTAAAGGCTTGCAGTAGCTACAGACTTGAGCTGGCTTCCCTGATGCTGCCAGTGATGAGGCATCTGTCCCTGGGTATTTGGAAACCAGCTGCTGATTTGCATGCACTGGCCCCTTTGCTGTTTGCCCAACCATGTTAAGTAGTTTTTGGCGTGGGAGTGTGAACAATTCTGTCTGCCCTGCAGAAAGCAGGGATAAATTAGAGGTCTGTCTTTAGCCCCTTCTCACACCATCATCCTGCCTGCCAGGGGGAGGATGGAGAGCATAGCTGAAGTGGAACAAAAAGTGAGACAGAACTTGCTGTGAATGCTGTTTTCCATGTGCGTGCTGTCCTGTGCCTGTGTCCTCATCTTGAAACTAAAGCAGAACAGCAGCTCTTGGTGGTACAGTGCATCACATTTTGCATTGGATTTGTGTCCTCAGATGGTTCCAAAATGAGTCAAGGTGAAAACAGCCTGTGGTACATTATACTTCACATTTTAGCTGTACCTGTTGCATTCACTGAACACAGCAACTCATACTGTAAAATGCATACTCTGTCTTCCAAACCAAAGAACGGGTTGCTGAGTGCAAGTGCTTTGCATGATTTAAAGTTGGCTACATCTCTTCAAAAAACAAAGTTGTAACTTCACCAGAAGTCTGTGGTCAGGTGAAAATATTGCTAGCTGTGTAGTTCCAATTGCAAAGGTTGTACTGCCTGAGCAGAGCACTCTTTTTCTGTCCTCAAAGCCTGACCATGCTTCAGTTTCCTGAAGGGCTCTCTGTCAGATGTCAACTCTTCAGAGGCCATCAGCCTAAACTGTCCAACAGACCAGTACATTCCTGTTTGTGCCCATGTCTGTTGGTGCTTAATAGGTTTACTGGCTATTTCAAAGTGTAAATCACCCCATCAGTCCCTCTCCATTGTACTTTGCTTTGCTGCTTGAGAGTAGAAAGGAGCAAAGAGTGGATTCCTTGTGCACTCGGGATGGTTACCAGCTTGTGTGAGAATTGATGATCCTCATCATTTATAGGGTCACCAGAGTAGCAGATGTTAGAACAGGACTTCAGGTGAGGAGTATGCTGCAGAAGTAGATAATCTATTAAGACACCAGTGCATCAGCCTGCAGTGTTAGAAAGGTGAGCATGGACTTTTCTCCCTGTTTAATGCATCTAAAGCTGTCAGTTTATAAACATGTCAGTAAATTACTGTATTTTACTCTGCTGGAGGTGGTGCTTGGAAAGTGACAGAAGACAGAGAATATGCTGGATCTCATAGAGCCAGATTTTGATGGTTTGCACAGCTTTGTCTAACCTGCTTTCAGCTGTTAAGTTCAGGAAGTTTTTTTTATTGTTTATTTTTGCACTACACAGATAGGGAGACCAGGATGGGGACTGCTTGCTGTATTTCAACCAGAGGTGCAAAGGCAGAGATGGGAGCAGAGCCAGGTCTGACTCTTAGGTCAAAATTCAAATTGGCAAGTCCTTGGGCACTGAGAGGACAGGCTGGCAGAAAGGCAGCATCCCCCATGTCTGATCTGCACCTAGTGAAAGCAGCAAAAACTTCACACTGATTTCAGCAGTTGGTTCAACAGGCAAAACTCTGCCCTCATTTTGCAACACAGCTCTTGTTTTCCTCACTTTATTCTCCTTGGTAAATATCTTTGTTAGTTAAAGACAGTGCTGTTAGCTTCTGCAGAGAATAAAACCAGAGAGATAAAAAAAGCCCATTTTCCTTCACTGTGGGCATGACAATAAAAGAAGATGGAGAGAGGAAAATAAGAAACAGCATCCAAAGAAGAAAAATAGTATAAGTGGGATTAGGTTTTCTTCCACGGACAGTACAGGAAAGCATTTTCATCACCTACTGATAGCAGTGTACACTGTGCTGCAAAATCCCTTCAGCTGCAAAGCCAACCATCTCATGACCTTGTTTTCACAAAACCAACTACTTCTTCTTAAGAAGGGTCAAAGAAGGTGGCATTCAAGTTTAGTAGACACTGTACTGCTCATGAAAGAATTATTTTTTGAATGACAGTTTCTGAAGCACTTTTTAGCAACACTGCTGTGCACCCCTAGAAAAGCCTCCTGTGACTGAACTGTTTCAGCCTCACAAAACAATTGGACATGTGGTGGGGGAATGTTTTTTTGAGAAACTTAACTTCCCAGGAAAGCAGCAGGGCAGGAAGGGAGGGAAGCGAGAGAATAAGAAATCCATCTAGGGAAAAGCAGTTTACTTATTTTATGGCACCTTATGTTTTCCAAACACAATGTAAGTGTTTTAATTATGGGATCACCCCAGGGGTGGAGTGATGTGGCACACCCACCCACTCACTTTTGCCATAGCCAAACTGAATTAGACTGGCTGCTTGCTGATTTCTCAGTAATTTCAAGCCAAGTGGTCCTAGGACATATTACTTTGGGGCTTTTCTCACAAGTTTCAGAGGTGCTACTGAAACCCAGCAGAGACCTCATTTGCAGTGTGAAGTGCTGGGTCTGTTTCAGAGCTGCCAGCACAGCTCAGGGGGCTTGTCCCAGTCTATGTAACTTGGATGTTCTGGGTCTAGCACTCATCAATCTAAAGCTCTCTTTGGACAGTACTTTTGTACTAATTGAACAGAAGTCAAAAATGTATTGTCACCTGCAGGTGGGAAGTGTTGATCTCTGTTTGTACAGGGAGTGATTTATTTATTACATTGTTATCTGTAAGGGAGCACACACCTCATGTTGAAGTTATGGTACAACTCTGTCCTTGTCAGCCTGATTTTCACAGTGATGTTCTCTTTTATTTAATGCCTTATCAGGTGAAGTACACATCAGAAGGCCAGTTAGATTTCTACACAACAGTTCCCCTTTGGGCAATTTTTTGCTTGCGTGTCATGGCAGAGAGGGAGGCAAAAGAAATCACACATGAGCATTTCAAGCACTCCTCAGATGGTCTTGTAAAACCCTTTCATATGTTGTGGTCTGCCTGCATCATGTCTCACCTTTCTCTATTAGCTAGAGCAACAGCCTGGGGTCTGGAGTGTATTTGCTGCAGGAATAGCCCTTTATTCAGCAGAAGATGAGCCTCACTCTGGCATTTTAAATGACAGTTTCCATGTCTCTGAGCAAATCTACACCTCACCCCAGTCCCTTCAAAAATAAAGGTCCTACAGAAAACTCTGACCTCAATAAGTAGACCCTAATTCATAGGGGGAAGAGAATTTGCTTCATAAGTAATTAAAGGCTACTACTTGTTTCTGTAGTACAATAGTATGCTACAGTTGAGAGCTAATGAAAATTCTTGCTATGGCTGTGCAGGCATCCCTTCCTTAGGTCAGCTCTGACCCTTTCTCAGGCACAATCTCAATTCCTCTTCTGACAGAGATTCAGTTCTGTGTGCAGCTGTGGCTCTGGGACTTTCCAAAGCCGTTGTCTGGGAATCTGGCAAAGCAGCAGAATGCAATTCACTTCATGTTACCTCTTGCTAAAACAGAAATAAAAGGGTTGCCTATCTGTTAAAGAAGTTAAAACCAAACCAAAACAAGAGTGGTACAACTCTCTCAGGCTTCTTTTAGTGCTTGGTAGGAGGAGGGTAATCAGATCTCAGAGAATGGTGTGCCAGGAAGGAAATTTCTTCCCATGTGCAGTGTACAATCAGCCAGGTGCAATATAAGGAAGGGAGGTTCATCTTCCTCTGAAGCATAAGGTATTGGCTTCTGCCAGAGGCTGTGTACCAGAGATCTGATCAGATATGGCAAATTTTATGTTCCTATGCACAGTGGGTAAGCTTTGTAGCAAGTCAAACAATGAGTCATCTCACGAGGGGGAAAGGAAAATAAAGCTTTTATCGCCTATTGGATTGGAGATAATCTCTCTGCTTGGGTATAAACAGCTCTTCACCGTGCTGCCTTCTCTCCAGGGGAAGGAAGCTATTTTAAATTTGTGTGTAGAACAGATATTGAATTGTCATACCTCCCAAGCTTCTCTGCCTGGGCCCAATAAAGGTACCAGACAAAATGTCTGATGGTAATGTGGTTGGGCCTCTGTGAGTAAACACAATAGCCTAGGCTGTATATACTGTATGAGCTGGCTGGCACAAAGGGAGTGCCAGATTCTCCTTGGCACCTTGGAAAATCTGTCCCCAAAGCAAATATCCCTACTATTTTACTAAAAAATGGTATACCCTCTTAGATTTACCTAGTTCCATTGGTAATACCTGATTGCTGTACAGGAAACACAGGCTAAAGCAGTGCCAAAGGTGGCACAATCTTGGCTCTGGCTTTCCTCTCCAGTGCAGGAATGGCACCTGCTCATGTAATGGCACCTGGAGATGGGGTGGGCCTGTGCTGATAATCACACTGTTACAGGGGCTGTATTCAAGCTGCTCTTCCTTACAGACCCCACCCCAGCCACCTGGAGAGAAGGCATGGCTGTCTTCCATTTGACAACTTTTTATTATTCTTGATCCATGAGTGTATAAAGGGGTGTGAAGAGAGAACACACCTCTCTTCTGTGAAAGGATACACACCAAGGATGGATGGCACCAAGGACTTTTCCTGCTTCTTGCTCTGCACATCAGAAGGAGCACGTGGAGGAAAATCCTTTTGCACAGTGGAAACCTGGAATGAAATAATGTCCTGTGAGCTTTCTTCAGGCTGCTGAGTCAGTTTTTTGTTCTCAATATGTCACAGATAAACCAAAGTGCCAAAGTATTTCGCAGTCCAGTGCTTAGAGTAATCCTGTACCAGCATGGCATTGCTCTCCTACCCTTTCCCCTGAGACTCTGTAGGTTATGCTGTGGGGAGAAAGAAGGGATTCAGTGATGTCTGCCTGTGTTCCTGTGCCTTGTCTCAGTTTGGTAACAGAACTGTGCTCTCTTTCTGGCCAGGTTTGCAGCCAGTTTACTGGAGCAGGGACGATGTGGCCCAGTGGCTCCGGTGGGCAGAGAAGGAGTTTTCCTTGAGGCCCATTGAGAGCAGCACCTTCGAGATGAACGGCAAAGCTCTGCTGCTCCTGACCAAAGAGGACTTTCGCTACAGGTCCCCTCATTCAGGTGAGGATTATTTACAGAAGCTGTCATTGCAAAGAGAGAGGAAGCTGCAGCAAAAGCTCAAGAGGGTCAGAGGAGGAAATGGTCACCTTTGCCAAGGTGGATTGGGAGAGGGAGGGTAAAGGGAGGACAGAGACACTTGGATGAGGCAAGGACAAAAAGGACAAAGAGAGAAGGAAATCCTGATACACCTGAGTTGTAGGCATATTTGAATGCAAATTCAACCCCAAACATCCAACCTGTTTATAGTTAAAACTCCCTGCAGAGCTCCCAGAAGGCAAGCTGTTCTGGCAGCATTTTGTGACTTCCAGCTCTTCCTGCAAAGGCTTATCTGTTCACAGGCCCAACTACAGCAGCAAGTCAATCAAGTGCTCCAGCCTCTTTAGGCAGCCTGTATTAGCATTTTGCCTCCCAGTTGTCTTGGCTGAGGTGCTGCTAAAAGTGACTGCAAAACTCCTTCCTTGGGGACTTTGCCTCTGTTTAACAGCCCCTGTGGGTTTTGCTTTACTTTACCATATTCTCACATGTGCTGGAGTCCAGCCCTCAGCACAGCACAGACAGGTGTGTGAATCAGTCTGCCTATTGCTCAAATTATGTCTTCATTTATTCACAAAGGAGATTTAGAAATGTGTGTGTTGCCTGCCTGTATTTGTATCCCCTGTGGTCTGTCTGCTCCAGTTACACAGTCAGAGTGAGCCTCTGCCCTCCTTTGTCAGGGATGTTTAAATATGAGCTGTGAGCTTTGTTTTTTGTGACCACACAAGGTACTCCTGTTAAATAGAAAGGCTTGGACTTCAATCACTATAGGTGATTAAAGAGCTTGGACCAAGTGATGACAGAATTGCTGTGAGGAGGCTTCCAGTGCAAGGCTCACAGGGTGCAGGAGTACAGCTGGCACTGCTGGGATCCAGCTGATAATCAAGCTGTGGGTCTGATTCTGCACTAACCTGCTTGGCCACTCTCCACAACCATCCTTCTGCAGAATCTGTCTCACAAACTGTTGCTTATGTTTAGTGTATATAAAGTTTTTTAAGCATGTGCTTCAAATCCAGGATTAATTTTGTATGGAAGAAGAGCCCAAACGTTAGTGTCTATTGTCAGACACTACACTAATGTCAAACATTAGTAATGTCTCAGTAATGTCAAACCTTTCTCACAACTAATACCTAGAAATGTCTCTTTTTTTTTCTTTTTTTTTTTTTTTTTTTAATTCTGGTGCACCACTTGGAGTGAAAAAATTAGCCCTGCTTGAAGCAAAAGGAGTACTGAAAGCAGGGATGTGGGCAAGGACTGCAAAGGACACCTTTATGTATGTTGTCTGCAACTCCCCTTCCTGCCTGCAAGTTATGTTCCTAGTCTTCTCCTTGTGTGCTGTGAGGGCACTTGAAATAAGCAGGATTAAAAATGTTTCTAGGCTGGAAATAGAGTGTTCCCAGAGAAGAGCCTTTGACTTGCAAAATCTCACTTTATTCAGAAGGCTAAGCTGAATTTGGAACGAAATAACCCAGCTAAAGGCCTCCTCCCTTGCATTTTGTCTCTTCCTTCCCTCCAGGTATTCCCCACTGATAATAAACCTTGTGGAGGTTATCTGAGTCAGTCCCTAAAAGTTGAAATAATGTAGGTAAAGGGACATTAGCTCAGCATTTCCCAGAATTAACTGTACATGAAATTGAAGAACTGTGAAATAATGTTTGCCACAGAGGCATTAAGTTTTTCCAGACTGAGGCCACATGAAAGCTGTATCATTTCCCCTCATGGTTAAAGCAGGAGAAGGGCATCACTCCCACAGTCTTGCCAAGAAAGGGGCTCACAGCCTCAACACTCTTCTGTTCAGGGCTGCCCAGGGAAGGGAGGCAGCAGAAGAGGGAGGGAGGCAGGGAGGGAAGAAGGAAAGGACAGGGAAGGAGGGAGTACAAAACATTTTTCACCATCTTAACACTGCTGCATCTGGGTGATTCAGAAATCTCAGCTATTTCATTAGGTAAAAAAACCCCAAAAACACAGACAGCTTTATGGATGTTTTCACTGGTCTGTCCAGCCAATCAAAAGAGGTACAAATTTGCTGCCTTATTGCTCTGAGTGTTACAGCACTAGTTATTTATGATTATGCCACTGTTGCATTCAATGATGGAAATTATGTGGTAAAATCACTTTTTAGACTTTAATGTAACTGGGTGCTCAAGGCTTTGTTTTTAATTAGGCTTTCAGATATTGCAATCACCTTTTAAAAATGCCCTAAAGTCACTGCTGAGACAGTAAAAGCAGCTTAGATGTTAAAAATAAAGGAAACTGAACTATGGAAGGCAGTATGGCTTTAACTGTTTCACAGCAAGAAACACAAGTTGCCCACAAATTAGAATATTGTCAGTTTACAGAGACAAGACACAAGTGGTATGCAGTTTACAATCTCATAGAAACAACTACTAAAAACCCCCGTGTATGAGAAAACTCTCCCAGAAAATCTAAGGTTTCCTAAGTGAAACTTCACTAATTTGATTTTCAGATAATATGTAATTGTTGCAGCCTGTTTCTCTGTAATATGAGCAATGACAAAGAAAAGAGCTGGCAGAATGAAAAGTCAAGAGACTTCCTATCCTGTGATGTGCAATTTCACTTTGAAATGCACAACCAGTTACACCAGACCAAATGTAAAAGTACCTTATGTGTTTGGTGTAGATGTTGGAATAAGGTCATCCATAGAAGATGAAATTTATAAAAGGCACAAAATAAGCAGTTAGTCCACTGGTCTCCTGGATATTGTGGTGTTATGTTCCATTAAGGAAAGATACAACAATTATGGTGCCAGGGAATGTCATTCTGTTTTGCCACAGTCACTCTCAGAAGTGTGATGTGCCTTTTTTCCCTTTCAGAGGAGAACTTTGCATGGCGGTGAAATGCAGGATTTTACTGCTAGCATTTTTGGGTCTGAAAATAGCACCCAGGAGCCGTGAATTCATGCATCAGATGGCTAAATGAGTCTTCTCATCAGTTATTTACATTTTCATTTCCTTTTTCCTGCTGTTTGTCTTTCAGGTGATGTTTTGTATGAACTCCTCCAGCAAATCCTGAAGCAAAGGAAAGCTCGTATGCTCTTCACACCCTTCTTCCACCCTGGGAACTCTATCCATGCTCAGCCAGAGGTCATATTGCACCAGAATCATGATGAAGGTAACTCTGTCTCATTCTTACAGCAGCTGCCATTACAGAGGCGAGTAGGAATTATGTCATTTTCTTGCTCCAAAGTTACTTAAATAAAGCTGCTCTCCTCTCTCTAGATTGTTCTAGCTTTAGAACAATCAAATGGTCTAGTGAGTCAACAAGCCCTTCTCCATTTATCTTCTATTATTTTGTTCTGTTTCCAAAGCACCTTTAAAAGCTATGTCAAATACAGATTGAAAAGCAGAGCATTTTATTGACCCTATTGATTCATTTTTCCTCACACCCAGTTAGGTAGACAGAGGTGCTTTGTGGACTTTTAGTATCCTGGAGATGCAGCTAAATGCAGTTGTTGGCAGAGCAAGGGTGGGCAGCCTCAGGGGGGAATATCCAGCTCCCAGTCACTTCAGCTGGCAGTCTGTCAGAGCATCATGCCAGAGTTCCTGGCACTGAGCCCACCACATTGCTCAGCTGTTGGGCTGGTTGAGCAATTCCTGGTGAGAGAAGTGGGCTTCTGCAGGTTTTCTCTGATTTTTACTGTCAGAATTACTTGCTTAGGTCTAGTAGTGTGCACACATACCATGACTATCAGAGGTGATGAAAAAAGAATAATTAAGTTTGTGGAATTTCATATTTGGGCTTCTTCTACTGCAAAATGGAAGTGTGCTTCTTTTCACTGGAAAATTGAGGTTTTAATTTCTTCAAAAATACACATACTGAAGTACTTCTTGGATTTCTTGGGTATATCATAGAAAAATATAAAACTTAAGCTTTTTCAGAGGTCCTTTCCACGAAAGGCAGGAATAATTTTTTTCTATTAAAAATTAATTCAATTTTCAATTTAAAAATCTAGGAAAAAGTAGTGTTACTCCTTTTTTGAGTAAACAGGAGAAGAGAATATAAGTGAGTTAGGACACCTGGTCTCTGCTAACTGGAGAAAAGGTGTGCTTATTCTATTGATATGAATCTATTTCAAGATTCAACATGGGATTGCAGGAGAGGATTCAGGGGTGCTGTCAGACCTGTACAAGTTGCCTGTGGCCAGTCTGAGGTAGCCAGAGTCAAATGGCACCAACAAAACCCTGAAACTAAGCCAACAGCAGGACAGCAGCAGGTGAAGAAGGACACTCCAAAGTGTTTCCACACAGCTGTGTAAATATTCCAGGTTAGCTGAGGTTCAGTTGGCAGAGCTGAGCAAGTGACAGTTGCCCACTGTATTCAGACCATCAGTAAAATCTCAGTCTTTCCCTCAAGCTTGGCCTTCACCCATGTGTTGCCATTCTAAATTTCAAACAGAAATACTAGCTGCTCTCTGACACTCCTACATTTAACATATGGAGCAACTTCGACTAGAGAGGATTTCACAGGGATGATCAGTTGGCCTTTCATTTGTGTCATTTAAAAAATGTGTCTTTTACGATCTAATGATTAAGAAACAACTTAGATTTCTTCCTTACAATACTCTGGCTGCTTTTCTCAGAGAGGTCTGTGCTATAACTTAAAACTTCTCTTTATAATGACAAAAATTAGTTCTTGGTTTGCTGTGAGAGGAACTTCAAAATAAGCAAAAGAAACTACAGCTTGCCTGCCACAAGACTGAGCAAGCAAAAAATCTCTATGCCAAAAATTTACAGGCAGGTGAATTTGTTTATTTGGACATTACTTCTTCCTGTTTCACAAAGTCACTTGGGAGAAACTATCACACAATTGAGTGTTCATTTTGCCTCAGCAAAATACAACTTACTTAAAAAAGGAGAATGAATGCAAGGAGCAGAACTTAACCCAGGCTAACTCACAGACTGTGACACTGGGGACAGATTTTACCCTGGCCCCATTCTGAGTGGTTAAACTTCACAGGTGATGTGTCTTTATTATAATCTCTCCTTACTCCAGTGATCTTTTCCATTTTCTGGCTCTTTTTCCTGTTTCCTAATGGATTATACTTATGATCCTGCTTTTAAATGCTTTCCCTCTAGTGGTTTCTTACTAGGCTTAAACAAAGGAGGTTTGGCTGTTAGAAATCAATTGACTGCAGTTCAGGATATTGGCTTGGAATGGGCTCTGTCCCTGCAGAGGGATGAGCAATGGAAAGTGAATTACCTTCATCTCCAGTGGTCCTTCTGACAGAGCTCTGAGTCACTGGATGGGATGCCATGCAGGAAGCTTACACTGTCATTCCCTGCACTTCTTTCATGGCTAAGCAGAGGGGGCCAATCTTTGGGACTGTCATGCCAGCAATTGTTCACTCCCAAAGTGCAGCCCCACCCATGCCTGTAGGGATAGGTCAGCAGATTTCCTGGGAGGTGAATTTCCTTTCACAGCTTTGTCTTCAAGAAAAGACTGTTGCTCATGTGGAATGAAAATCCACAGTGAATCTAGTGCCTGAAATTATGTACCATATATGCTCAACTTAAAATCACCAGATGTGCCAAGGAATGAATGTGATGAGGATTTTATTCTGTTCAGGGTCATTTGTAGCAGTCCTGCTTAGAGCTGAGTTGAATTGTTTTATGGCAAACAGCATCTTTGTCCATGAGGGGATTCTTTTGTTAAGTACTTTAAGAAAAAGATCTTGAAGGAAAGTGAATCATTAGTGTATATCCATTTGTGGTGTTTCCTCTTCCTGCTTTTCCAAGAGTTCCTTGGCCTCTACTTTCTGTCCTCTCTGTCCAGATTCAGTATCACCATGGTTTGGAAGCAGACAGACAGAAACACCTCTGTTTGGAGTTTGTCAGAGCCAGCTAATGGCAAAAAGCACAGCAGAGCATTCCTTTCTACTTTAAAGTTAGGTGCTCCCTTCAGCCAAGGCATTAAATAAACAGGACAAACAACACAATATTCTGCATTTGCAGGCCAAGAATGAGCACAGTGCATTTGAATGTACAGTGATGGGGGTGGATGGTCTGTAGAAGATAGGACACTGAGTAAAATTCAGGAGTTGATTTTCTTTCTGTAGTGGCAAAGAAAGGAGACTTTAAGGAAAGCCACAGAGAGTAGGTACAGTTGTAAATTTTCCCTCTTTGATCTTCATTTGGGCCATCCCACATTTGCTGGCCAGATTGTATTTAGAAGTGTTTGGGTTTAAGCAAGAACAATATATAGCTCTGGAGTTTTATGTCCTCCAGCTGTTCCATTGTGATACCTTGAACAGCCCTACAAATGCATTTTTCTTGTCTGGGACCACAGGTGTGTTTAACAGGTATTCTAGAGCCATCTAGGTTCTGCCTAAAATTCCAGGTTTTCCTGTAGACTTTATTGTTCTGGTACAGATGCTATGTCACTGTCTGGCACTACATTTGCTCAGGACTTGAGCTTTTCCTGTTCAGGCCATTCTCTGGGTATGTGCTGATCCATCTCCTGATGCCTGCCTGGGTTCCAGAGCAGCAGGAGCCCTTCAGCCTTCACCTCAACAGGGTTTTCAAACAGGTATCACTGCCTTGGCAAGACAGAAAGAGAATAATTTCATATTCAGAGAAAATGGAGTGAACAAAAGGCAGCCTCAAATAGGCAGCTACTTGTTTCAGTTGTTGACACGTACCCAGAAGTTTCCTTCTCTTATCACCCAAGGCTTTCAACAAACAGCACTGAAATTTGATCTTTGTTTTTTCTGATAAAAACCTGTTAGTCACTGTAGCTCTGGTGGTACTTTCCTCTTTGTCAGTAGTTTCCCAAGTCAAAATGGATGGCCTTAGCTAACCTGAAAGTCTGCACTGGTAAAAATTTTAATTTTGTGAGAGGATCGTTAGTGATTTATTTCCCTACTACTGTTAAGCTTCACAGCTGGGAAAGTGTGTTCATGCAAAAGTGTTGCTAGAAGTCCTCCTGCTGAAGACATGTAAGTGCTTATATGGGGCAATCCATCAGTAGACACTACAGACTAAATAAAAGAGGATGAAAATGTCCTTATGAAGATGTAGCATGCTCTTAAAATTAAGGCAGGGATAAAACATAGGGTTTCATAAAGAGCTTCCTACCAGTAGGGTTTTTTAAACATCCCAGTTCATATTTCAGAGAGTTATTCTCTACCTTGACCTAAGCCTCTACTATCTCCAGTATTTTCCTGGAGACATTTTCCCTTTTTTTCTTTCCCTTCTACCTTAAAGTAGTGAGAGGAATGACACAGAGAGACATGAATGGCAGGAGAAAAATTTAAAAAAAATTATGCAGAAACACACTTTTCTTCACAAGTGTTCAGTCAGCTCCTCAAAATGGGATTTCTCTTAGTGTGTTTCTCAAGGAACTGTTTTGATATGGTGGTGGAGGGAGATTGTTTTCACTGTTTTCATTCTGTGTAGAAATAATAACTATCTGCATTTATGCAGAACTTTACTGGGCCTCTGTAGGTGACACAAATAAAAAACATTTACAAGCGTCAGCAGTAGATCCTATACCATTATCACAGTATAGACAATCTGTATTTTGGGGACTCTTTTTTTCCTCCACAGATAGCTTTGTGCAGAGAACTCCGAGACCATCTGCAGAAGGAGTCCACCACAACCCCCCAACCATTGAACTGTTGCATCGCTCACGGTCGCCCATCACCAACAACCACCGTCCATCGCCAGACCCCGACCAGCGCCCGCTGAAGTCCCCCATGGACAGCACTTTCCGTCGCCTGTCCCCGGCCGACAGGATGCCGGGGACAAGGCACCAGCATGAGAACAACCAGCAGGAGCCCTATCCTCTCTCAGTGTCCCCAGTAGAAAATAACCACTGCCCGCCTCCTTCCGAGCTGCTCCAAAAGCCCTCTAGCCCTCGCCAGGAGAACACCAGGATCATCCAGCTGATGCCCAGCCCAATCATGCATCCTTTGATACTGAACCCCAGGCACTCCGATTTCAAACCACCGAGGTTGTCTGAGGATGGGCTGCACAGGGATGTCAAGCCCATCAACCTGTCCCACCGAGAAGAGTTAGCTTATATGAACCACATCATGGTGTCTGTCTCCCCTCCCGAGGACCACGCGATGCCGATCGGCAGGATAGCAGGTAAGGGACATTCTACAGGCTGCATCAAAGCTAGTGCTCTTCATTCATAACTAACCATGCTTTGTTTCAAGGGTTTCTTCTTTCCTTTTGCTACTCTGTGACATCAAGAGTTTACTGGCATTGTGCAAGTTTCACTACATCTGTGGCTTAGGCAGTGCAGTATTAATAAATGAGTTTCATGACAGGTAAGCAGAGGTGCAGAATGACTTGCCTGTGACCACAGAATGTGTAATTGCTATTGAAACATTTGCATCCTGACACTTGCCACCTCTCCACCCACTAGCAATCCATTCATTTCCCAAGATACATATCTCTGAAGCCTTGTTCTGCAAAGAGGGAGTTTTCCAAGAGTTCCATTCACATTAGTGTCCAGTCCTATGGAAATGAAGAAACCCTCTGTCAGTGGCCTTTGAAATAATGCAGTGTCAAGCCCATTATGAAGCTGGCAGGACTAATGAAATACCACCTCAGAGTCCTACTTCATAGCCTTTCCTGGGCTTCTCACATCAGGACTGTCCCTTTTTACAGAAACGAGGTTGGCTTTGTCCCACACAAACCACAGGCATTGTCTCACTTTTGTTATCGTAAATAACTGACATCACAACCACTGAATCAGGAAGCTGAGGTTACAGAAAATGTTTCTTGTACTCCAAAGGGAACCGTAAACAGGGAGAGGGGGAAGAGGAATCCAACCACTTCAGAAATATGCTGAATGCCCCTGTAACCAATTTCTTTTGAGAGATGCAAATACACACCACACCCAGAAAGATTCCATGCAGTTGTGTCAGCAGTGACCTGATGTGATCCCCAGCTCCTGTGAGGTATTACACATGTCCACAGAGCTACAAACACCTTGTTCTTTTTTGTCCTTACATGCCTTAAATTTGTTACAGATGTGGTGCTGCCTCAGCTTTAATGAGGAAGATTTTCTGTTTTCTTGAGATTTGCCACTTTTAATTCCAAAGATATATATCTTACTATGTAGTCAGGATCAAGCACAGCAAGGACCATGATCCTTTCACTAACAAAAAGATGAGTTACAGAAATGAATCCTTTGACATTTTTGCCAGGCTGACATTTCTCTCTCTCCTTTTGATTTTTATTATCCACAAAATTCTCAGCAAGTTAATAAATATACTTAAAGTCATGGCAGAGAAAATACCCTACTGGTTGCATCACTGGTAATTTCCTTCCCAGAAAGTGTTGTTGGGAGATCAAGGCAGTTAATTTTTATTTTCCAGAAGAAAACATTCTTTAAGAGTAAACCCTAGTCTGAAATAAATGTAAGAAAAAATATGGAGAGCATGTGTTGGTGTAATTTTTTACTTTACTCTTAGGAATTTTCTCACATAGTTGGGAATCTTTGGTTTCTGCACGGTGTGCAGTGGATCCAGTGACGCCAGCCCCGGTAATTCCCATGTCCTTTCTATCCCTATGTTGTTTGCAGGGCAACAGAGCCCAAGCCCTTGGAAATCTGGGCCTAACACAGTTGCTTGGCAAGTATATGTAGCCATGAAAAATGTTATCCAAAAGCTAAACCTGCAGAGTTAGGTGCTTTCACCTGCAGGCCCATGTTTTGGCTGAGACCCACAAACAAGGGTGGCATACTTGAAATAGCTGGTGAATTATTTAATGCCAGAAAAACCTGGAGTGTGTTCAAGCATTTGGTTCAGATGAGGGCAGTGTTTTATGGCCCAGGGTTGGGGAATTACAGACCTCATGGTTAGACTGATTAGATTTCTGCTGATAAATTGGCCAGTGTACTTCCATCAGTGCCCAAGTCCTTTAATTGTAAAAGCTCTCATACCTCATTTGCTGTACAGGTACAAGCTACTGCTTCTCTGGTTGGATTGTAATGGCCCCTGAACTGTAGAGACACCCTCTAAAGAGCTCACAGCTAATTTAAAGGTGATAAAACTACCAAGCATTTAGACAGCCTATGCTTCATGCCTGTCAACTTCACTGTAGCTGTTGAATTCAATGGCAGCATACTTAGGCCCCCTAGAAAGAAAGTAGCTTTCTATCTGCTTCCCACCCATCTCTCAGCTCTTGCCAATAAGTGTTTTATGTCATCATAAATGTATTTTTCATCTTAGTGTCCTCACCTTTACTGCCATAGTTAACGTGGAGGTGCTTGACCAGCCATGCTCACCACTTCAGTGTGAGAGAGACCATGAAAGGTGTGAGACATGGCTCTGAAGCTGCAAATGTACATCAGTGCAGATAAATTCTTCAAAGGGGCTTTTTAGAAATCAATGGCATTACTTCCATTTTCTTGATGAGGATGGCTGATGGGTTGGGCAGTGGAAAGATTTACCAATAGTCCAGTGCCAGAGCTAAGTACTCAACTGTTTACCCTGGTGAGAAGAGCCTTGACTTCCCATGGCTTAACCACTTGGATGCAGGTGATTTTCAGGGGAGATAGTGATGAGGAGCTACTAGGGAAGCCTGGTTGGCTGCTGACTAAAACCTTAGTCTGTGCTCCAGAACATCTTCTGTTCCCAGCTCAGGTGGTTTATATTGTACAAAAATTTTCCCTGGACTTAAGACACCTAACAGCCTCATGAATCTGTTTACTTGTAGATTGAATGTGTTTTTAAATGCAGCATGCAATTACTTGGTGCTGAGAAAGAAAGTAATGTTTTTGCTTGCTGCTATACACAAATACTCTCTTTTCAGGAGGTCAATCAATAAAGCTCTGGACTTTCTGTCAGACAAAATAATGACCTCTGCTCACTGGCTGACTAATCTTTCCCACCTTTTTATGTAATACCATTTTTCAAAATATTAATTTTACTGGTAAAGCACTTTCCCTTTTACAGCAAAGGATTTCAAGTTGAAGGTCTTATTATCTTTTCATCTAAGGCCATTTAACACTTTTCTAGCAAAGCCAGAGGCATAAAGTATCTTTATATTACTCAGTAAGGTCACATATATTATTCATTATTGGCTAGAGTTGATTTTGAAAATTGTGGTTAGCTGTCTTCTCAATACAATATGCACAAATCTTTTCCATAACTTTATCAGAACTGGAGGTCATCATCTTGAGATGACCAAGAAGCAGTTTTGCATCCCCTGTAAATACACCAGGCAAAGGATAAACTAAGTAACTCAGGCATCAGTAGTCATCTAGTTAACAGCTTGTGAAAATATGAAAAATATTAAAAACTCCCTCAAAAGGGGAGTTCAGCAGAGCAGTGTCATGGAGAGTTTTCCCTACTGGAATTGCTAATTCAAAGCAGCAACATTTTGGTAGTCAAGTCCTAACTTGGACTCTAGCAAGCAGGCATTCTATATATGGCTTACTTTTTTTTAGTAGTCAATCTTGGTTCCCCACAAACTATCTCCAAGGATATCTCTCCCTGTAGGGTGAAAATAGATACCTTTTTTTATCTTTTTTTTTTTTTTTACACAATTGCAGTTTAAATCAAGAGGGGCACCTCAAATTTGCCCTACTGCAGACTGGAAATTCTACTCCCCATGAACCTCAGACTGTGAAGATTTTGTTATCAAGGATTTTAGGGCTTTGATATCTTGTAAAAGGTACTTCCCCAAGGTGCAAGAGGCAGTTATGGGACTATCCAACTATAACAGGGTTGGTTTCATCCTAACCTTTATCACATAGAGGTTGTCTTAGAAACATCCAAATTAAGCTAATGACATGGTGGTGTTTACCTCACTTTTGATTATTTAAAACTCACTAATACAATTCTGGATATTTCTCGTGAGGGGGAATACATTGCTGAGCAGGTCCCTGAGATTTCCAGCTCCCAATGTCTTTTTCTATACCAGATCTAGGACTGAAAGGCTTGTTCACTAATCCACAGCATGCTGAAATCTGAAGGCAGTTGAGTCCTGTGCCTGGTGTTATCTATCGGTGTGCTGCTCTTATCAGCTGGGTTACCTTAGCAACTGGGCTGTATCTGACTTTATGAGCTGCTGGATTTGTTTCTTCCCCTTCAGGAGTCTGAGGAAAAGCCAGGCAATGTTTAAACTGTTGGAAGGCACATTGTCTACCATTGTGTTGGTTAGGCCCATAAAGCCATTGACTGCTGCTGGAATGAGGATAGACAGGATTCTTACCCTGCTGAAGTCGTGACAGAGGGCTGGCTCCAGACTTGCTCCTGGTTTACCTCAGCCTCTCAGTGTGCCACACATCCTGAGAGTACAGGAGTGTAGCATGAACCCCAAGGACCTGTGGCAAGGCATGTGTAAGTGACATCTCAATAAAAACAGTCTGATGGCTGAAACCAAAAATGCAGTCCCATGGTATGAGCACATCAGCCATGAATGACTCACATTCTGCTGAAATCTACAGAGCAGCACTTGGGATGGGCATAGGCTCTGAGCATGGGGAGGTCTTCCAAAGGGGTTTGGTTGTTTTGTGTGGGGACAGAGTTTGGAGGGGGAACAGAATCATGGATTCTCCTCCTTTGTTTGAAAAAATTGCTTGTGTAGGAGGGGAAAAGACAGGAGGGGACACTGGAATACCCCTTTCACAAATACAGTGCTTTAAAAAAGTGCAAATCAACTGGTACTTTTTTCTGTTTATACTCTGAAGTTGGGCTGGAAAGCTTTTAAATGAGGATAAGAAAAACTCAGCTGACTGAGCTGTCAGATTTGTAACAATAGACATTTAGAGTTAAAACATGAAAAGACACCAAACTTCAGACCACTGCACCTCAGCAGTGTCTCCTCACTACTTAGCTACTAGGACCAGAGCCCCAGTGCCCATGTCTGCTCCATATGTGTCCATTGGACATTTACAGCTGTGTCACATCATAGGATAATCTTCTGGGGTTTTTTTTTACTCATACACCAGCAAAATCCTTTGTGCAAATGCACCACATTAGTTTAGTATTTATAATGTGTTAGAACACATTAGTTTCTTTTTCTTTCTGTACAAAACAGCTGTACAGGCACAGTTTGCTATGCAATGGCATATGCTGGGAGGGAGAGAGGGAGGGAGGGAGGGAGGGAAGGAAGGAGGAAAGGAGGGAAAGGAGGCAATGAACAATTATGCCTCTGTAGTGAAGAGGGTAAAAACCAGCATCAAAGCACAACTTAGAAGTTACAGGTTTTGTAATGATACCATTAGCTCTCACAGAAGGGCTGGAAGAAATGATGAAAAAGTTAATATTGGGTACTATTGAAAGATATTTAAAGAATAATGGAGATATCAGGCAAAGACAGCCACAAAGGTAAATCTCTTAACTAATTTGCTATCTTGGTATCACCCACCTAGTGGATTGAGGGAAGGTGGTGGGTACAGTTGTTCTGCATTTTAAGGAAGCCTTTTGGTACTGCCCCTCACAGCAGGGTCAAGTTGCATGGCTGTGGGATGAGCAGGTTCCCAGTACACTGGGAACTGTCTAAGGGCAGGGCTCAGGGGGCTGTAGTGCATGGGGCCACATCTGGCTGGCAGTGTTCCACAGGGCTGTTCCACAGGGCTCACTTCTGGGGACAGTCCTGTTCAATGTATTTATCAGCGATCTGGATGCAGAAGTTGAACACACCTTTAGCAATTTTACTGATGGTACCAAAGAGGGGAGATGCTGTTGGCTCTCTTGAGGGACAAGATGCCTTGGAGAGGGATCTGTATAGATTGGAGCATTGGGCTGTGATTGATGGGCAGAAATCTGACAACTCCAGCTGATAGATTCTGCACCTCGGGTGGAGCAGTGCAGGGCACAGATAGAAATGGGGAGAGAAATGACTGGGGAGCACAGGGGGGTCAGGGGGTGCTGGTCAACACCAGGCTCAGCATGAGTCAGCAGTGTGCCCTGGCAGCAGGAGGGCAAGCCACATCTGGGGTGTATCAAACACACAGCTGATCTTCAGGACAGCACTTAACATTGCTAATACCATTGGAGCCTACCTGTGTACCCACCTAAGACTGCCAAGGCTGTCTTCTCCACTGTCATGAGTGATGAACCCAGCAGGATGTGACAGCACAGAAGTGGCTGGTGGGGCTTTGGTGACACACAGACTTTGGGGGGCAACTTTGACAGGATGGTCGCAGCAGCTGAGCAATTTCAGGTTACAGACTAGCAACCTAGAGAAAGCCAAAGCAGTGGTTCACTTTGGGAGTTCTAAGTTGTAAGTGGTAGGAGTTCAGTAGTTGTTTTCCAGGGAACTGACTTTTCTTCCTGTAGGGCAGCAGTTCATGCAAACAGTTTTGAGCCCTGCAAGGACATGAAAATCCTGGTGTAACGCTGGCCATCACTTCCATTTGGATATGACAATGATAATGTCACTGGCCTTGTTTAATCACTTGCTCTTGCAGTTTTACATTTCCACTACATGCCATGTCTTCTGGAGCCCCTGTGGAAAGCCAGACTGCTGGAGAGGCTGAAGTGTGGATGAGAGTCAAGCTCATAGAGCTCATATTCATAGGAGTTTTCATTATAACCTTGAGAGTCTTCTTAACATGGCATTAACAATTAATTTGGGCATGAAAGTGGGCCTTCCCTGCCAATTTAACTAATGACACTCAAGCTCAAACAATGGCTGAATAGCAATAGCTTGGATAGGTGGTTGTAGATTTTCTGTGAAGTGTCTTGTTTCACAGCTGTCTCATTACTATTGCACAGTTACAGGAGCAGAAAATGCAGTCTGGGCTTATTTAGATCTACTCAAAAGCCAGGACTGACCAAGCCAGAGGAAAGCTCAGGCATTTAGATTTCATTCTTCTCATTACTGTACTGTAGCACCCCTTTGCATCCCATGGCTAGACAGGTAAGTGGCTTCAGAGTACCCTAAGCATCCCTTGGGGTTAGCAGGATGTTACACTCTCTTTTGAGAAATTTGCCTTTTACTGGAAACAGGTCCCTTATTTGCCTTGTATACTGCACGCTTCCTTCAGGCTAGAGTTCTTTCAATAATTCAGATTTTCTTCTACAAAGCAAACTTGGATCACTTTGAATATTCTTAGTTAAACCAGGAGAGAACAGTTTGTTTACAGTGTTGATGCTACTTTTCACTGTCTCCAGAGACAGGCCTGTTTAAGTCTGGCTTTAATACCAATCACTTACAAGCACACAAATCAGTTTATGTTCATTCAAATGCAAACATTGAACTGGTATGGCTGTTTTCCATAAGGGAAGGGAAGGGAAGGGAAGGGAAGGGAAGGGAAGGGAAGGGAAGGGAAGGGAAGGGAAGGGAAGGGAAGGGAAGGGAAGGGAAGGGAAGGGAAGGGAAGGGAAGGGAAGGGAAGGGAAGGGAAGGGAAGGGAAGGGAAGGGAAGGGAAGGGAAGGGAAGGGAAGGGAAGGGAAGGGAAGGGAAGGGTTTAGCCATATCTCAATATGGAGTTTTAACTCCAAGAGGAGAAGGTCACATCTCAGTTTTTGGCAAGGGACCCATCAGAAATCAGCAGTTTATGGCTTATGAAGTCCCTTTAGGAGGGACTTCCTGGGAACAAACCAGGAGCTGTGTCCTCCAGCCATGCTCACACCTCCCACAGTACTCTGTGAGGTGTGAGGTCTCTCACTTCTGAGAGAACACAGAAGCGAGATTCATAGGGAGCAATCTATTACAGATAGTGATTTTCTGCACTTTCTGGAAAAAACCAGAAGTCTAAACCTAAGACTGAACTGTCAGAAGATAGTAGAGATTCTCACATTGTGGGGTTAAAAATTATTACCATTGTTGGGAATGCCTTTGCTGCAATTAAGTAATTCCTGCTTTTGCCAACTTCTCTAAAGTACAATTCTGAAGGTAAAACATCATTCTTGTTAAATTCCCATCATTAATGTGTTTGGCTGGTTTTCTGATGTCAAAGAGGTTGTGAGGTGTTTGTAAGACGTGCATGTGAACAGGCAGAGGTTGAATTATTTCCAGTCATTGCCTTTCATGGACAGTAAAGCTGAGGAAAAGCCACAGGAGAATCAGAGACAGGTTTCTTTAGCAGGAGTCTTTTCTGCCATTGTGGTGGAACAGGAAAAGAAAAGCATTTGAAGAGAATACTGAAAATGCCCATCTATTTGGTGGGGATGGAGGGATGGAGCAGACGAAGAGGAGAGGAAGAAAAAATACAAAAAATACAGTATTTTTTGTAAAGACAGATAGAACTGTCTTTAGCTTTCAAAGTCTTCATCTCTCAAATGGTCTGTGATCCATCTATTACACATTCCTTGTGATTTCAGTGCTCTTTTCTACAACCACATGAGGTATATTTTGGATCCTCCTTCCCTGTACAAGTTTTTTTGCCAAAGACAGAGCTTGGCCTCATCTTGCTCTGTTATTTTTACAACCTCACAGTACAACTGTTAGCAGCATGACTGTCTCAGGTTTCCTCTCTCCTTCTGCCTGATCTCCCACTTAGTGTTTGGGTACAAGACAGAAGCAACATGTAACTGTTGTATTGTGTGATCTGGCAACCTCTTTACTCAGCCCCAGCTTGAATTTACTGAGCTGAACAAACAGTTGTCTGTCAAGAGGTTTCTCCACAAAAAAACATTGGCTTTACTGTACCAGCTTACCATCCTGCTTCCAGCAGCAACATTCACAGGAAAAAAAACTATTTTCCCTCAGTGACCTGGACATGGATTAATAGACATTGATGACCAGAATGCTCCATCTCAGGACTGGTCAGTGCTCCGCCAGGCCTCAGAGCCATTTGAACCCTTAACCATGAGACTTGGTTACTTTTTTCTTTTGGTTTTCTGTGCTAAAATGAACATGTCTTGGCTAGATCTTGAGGCTGACTGTATCTCAACACAGGACAATGCTCCTGCAGCATGTCTGTTAAGGAAACTCCCCAGTCAGACCATTCCCAGGACTCTGACAGTGGCATTCCCAAGGTCAGAGACTTCCTGGCACTGAAAGCCCTTCCCCAGCTCCAGTGACTGTGAATTACATCAGTTCACCATTCTGACACTGTGAGCATCACCATCTTCACACACACTTCAGGTGTACTTAAAGAAACTAGAGTGCCAGAGAACTTCCAGGGTTCTATTCATTAGTTTCAGCTCTGAACAGCCATTGTTTCCTTCACTCTGAACAAATGCAGCTGAAGCACAAATCAGCTTGTAAAATAAACAGGGCTGAGCCTGGGGAACTCTTCAGCTGGTAGAAATCACAGAACCATTTAAGTCAAATGATATCATGCTGGAGAGATTTTAGGCTAACCTACACAGCAAGGAGTAAGGCCTCAGCTGATGTCAGAGGGAGTATGACAACATTCCTTTGGCATCTCTTCCTGTGTGGAGCCATGTTGGGCTCCAAGGCAGTCATCAGCCAGATCAAACACTTTTTATATAATGCTCTCCAGTGCAAGATGTGGGTGGGTCTCACAAAACATTTCTGTGGTTACAGAGGGTTTTGGTAGTTACTTCATGAAGAGGGCCAGCTCTGTACCATGGGTCCCATTTAAACAACAGAGGGCTCAGATGGAGTGTGTGCTTTAAGGAATATTTCAGATGGGGAATGTTATATCCTGAACAGAAGAGGTCTTTAGCATGCACATGCCTATATTTTTAACAGCATTATTTAGTCCTAGGGAGCACAGATGTGAGACTTCTCACTACTGCAACATGAAGATGACCTTGGCCAAATGATACTGGAGAAGTCATTTATAATGGCTGGACAAATATCAAAATACTAGAAACCTAAGATCCATAATGTTTCATGTACTGATCATTCTGAGATGGTATTTCAATTCTAAAGGATATTTATTACTATCATATAGCTATTAGGAAGTATTTATATGCTGGAATTCTTTAGGTGTGTATTCAGAAGACTCTGCCTAATCAATTAATAATAACATGCTTTTTATTAGCAGGAGTGGGAAACTGCTGCCTCTTGCACATGTAGGGCAGTGCTTATGGCAGACAATCTGAGAACCAGCTAAGTACTCTACACCTTATCACTACCTTGTACATAACTGTAAAAGTCCCTCTGGAAGCATTAGCTGCAGGAGGAAAGTTGTAGCCATACCTCTCCATTTGAAGCTGCAATTTGCCCTAATTCCCAGCTAATTACACAGCTCAGACTTGCTCAGTGTTACAGCTGAGAAAATGGTAGGGCATGGAAGTGCCAGTGTTCAGGAGCCCTTTCCGCGTTGCTGGGGCCATTCACCCAGTCCAGCTTCCCACTCCCAGCTACATCACCTTAAAGGCTCTCAGTCCCAGCTCTATCTGCAGCTGAATCTCTGTGACTGCAGAATGTACAAAGTTGAACCATTTGAGTTCACTTTAAAAAAAAGTTTGTGTGTGCTAGGGGGAAATGATGTTTCCCTGTGCTAGGGAGGCATAGTTGCTTTCTAAGTAAGCTTATTTTAGCCAAAAGGCAGGAAATCACAGCATGCCCAAACAATTTAGGTATCAGAGGTATCAGCCCTGACTCAACTCCCTGATTGAATCTCCCACACTTTTAAACTTGCTTGGCTTCAGCAATATCAATGTGCTTTTTGCCATTACTCACTAGCCAACACACACCCCTCATGCAGCAGCTCCTTCAGAGGCCTTCTGACAGCCAAGGAAGAGATTCAGTCTTCATGGAGTAATTTCCACCATCCAGACTTCCCTCATACAAGTGATTGACATTTACAAAACAACCATCCACATACAAGTCCTTCTCTCCATTTCCTCTGTCCTTCCTAAAAATACACATCACACTTTTGACCTTCCTGGAAAATGCAACTTTCTGTATCATAGAATCATAGAGCATCCTGAGTTGGAAGGCATTCACAAGGATCATCAAAGTCCAACTGCTGGCCCACACAGGGCAGCTCAAGAATCTCACCCTGTGCCTGAGCACGTTGTCTGTCATCTCCAGCAGCCTTTTGTGAAGGTGCCTCTTTTCCTAGCAGAGAAGCTCTTTTTAAAAGCATTTTCTAGCATCAGCTCTTTTTGGATTTTGACCAATTTCACAAGTTGCAGATGGGCTCTACTATAATCCAAGCTCATTACAGTCTCTAAGAGTTACCAGGTAGCCTGGACTCATTGTCTCTAATGTCCTATTAAAGATGGTCTCTGCTGGTAGATTATTTAATTAGTGATCCTCTGTCAGTCAGGGAGAACCCTCCACACCTCATATTTTTTACTCTGTAATCTGTGGAGAAAGATATGTAGGGCAACCATTTTTGGTTAAAAACAAACAAAAAGCCCTTGAGTGCCTGTGCTTAAGTTCCTAAAGGGGTCCCAAGTGAAACTAGAATGAAGGCAAGCTGCTTTAGGTCCTGTGCAAGCAAAGCTCATGCACAGCTAACATGTGCAAAGGTGCAAAGCATCAGCTGCTCCAAGATAACTAACCTGTGCTTGGAGCTCTCAGCTCTGGGGAGAAGAAATGCAGTGAGCCTGAATCTTTCCTACTGGTGTTTAATGCTTTTTATTTCCTATTTGCAGTGGCTTGAGACACAGTTACCACAGTTGCCCTCATGCTCAGTAAATTACTGCAGCTGAGTCATATATCTAAATTTGCTGATAGACAGCCATATGGTTTGAAATCAAATCTTTAAGTGGTTGTAGGAAGCAAGCAGAGTTTTCAAGGATTTTCAGTTTTATTGTTGAAGCAAACAGCAGTCTCAGATACTTGGGTGGTTGGGGTTTTTTGTGAATTCCACCGGCCTACTAAATACCTCTGCAAGTCTGAGCAGCTCAGTCAGTTGAGAAAATGGGATGGGGCCCTTGATCACTTATGATTTTTCTTGTGAAGATTTCAAGATGCAGATCTGTTTTTCTCATTTGAGGTGCATTTGTATTCAAGCTTTGCCTGAATCCATCCTAAAAACTAACTGAACAATAAAAAACCCAAATCTGCACTTGAATTTAGCTCTTCTTAGCATCTAAAGCTCTCCTTGTTTCCACCTTGACATGCCAGGTTGATTTTTTTGTGTGCTTCTTTGGTTTTCTGCAGAAGGGGGTCCAGGGTGAGTGTTTGAATGTGAGAGAGAGAGATTAAAATTAACATTGCTTATTGCAAATTATGAGGTGAAAGCAAAGAGGAGTGTAAACCATATCTCTGCAGAGCTGTAAATATGATCTGTAATTGGAGGTTGTTTGCCCTGGGTTAAACATTCAAGAATATGACAAAGCCTGACATTGACTAGCTGCTTCAGAAGCACCATCCCTCCAGCTGACTCCAAGATTCTTGCACTAAAAAAGACATTTTCTATACACTTCTTGCATTGAAAAAGTTCTGGAATGAATTGCACGTGTGTCAAAGAACCATTTAAGCAGGGCCTTACTACCCTTTTATCTGAAAACCTCCCACAATATTAAAAGGCAGAAACCAGCAGAGCAATATAATCTCCTTTGTCTTGAATCATAAATGAGGTGTAAAAAATAAGCTTTTTTCTTATGTGTGTGTGTGACTGTACGCAAAAACACTGACAGAAAGGCAATGTAAGAATTGTGTTTTGTGAATTTGTGAGAGGGGGGAAATTCAAGTGGTAGAATTCAACTTCAGTTTTCAGACCTCTCACTTAGTCCAGGGAAACTTGTGCCCAGGTTTCATTTTTTAAATTAAAACCTAGAAAAATCCCAAATGGGGATGGACATTTTTCTGTGGAAAATGTTTTTCTATGAAAAATGTTAATGAAAAGAAGGCTTTTCCAAGCAAAAACTCTTGTCTCTTGCCTTTCACATTTCTCCTCTTGTAGATGTCAGGGATGAGGTGACCATCAGGGTAGGTTTCAGCTAGAATGGGAACCTGTGGTTTTTGCCAGATGCCATCTCTTCAAAACAAAATGCTTTTATTCTTTGTAGGACTGGCAGGAAGAGAATAAAGCAAAGACACTGGCAAACTAAACTCTGGGTTTAGAGACAGTACTGGTGTCAGAGATAATCCTTGCAGTTTGGAAGTGGAAAAAGAACTTGAAAATTTCTGTCCATTTCAGGTGTGCTCACTAATTGTGTTATTCATATCCTTTCTCAAAAAGTATTTTATATTCCCATGTCATCATGCCCATTATAACAGGTGCCAGCCCCAGACAGACAGACAGGAATAGAAAGATGGGCTGACAAGAATCTATTTAGCATTTAGAAGCTGGATGTCTTTGGTTGGCAGCCCTTGAACAACTCTAACAAGCCATTTCTCAGAGGCTGCTATTGCTTTTAAAGTGAAATGCCACCCCACAGCCACCTCAGAAATCTGGATAGCTGAGCTGCGCAAACCCTGTTGTTTCTCACAGCAGCATACCCCCAGCTCTGTACAATTCACATTCCATATTCCCAGTTATTCTGTGCTGCACACACACATTGCAAACAGGAAGTAGGAGCAGCTCAGTTCTTGGCTTCCTCAGTCTCAAGAGACTGCCATGAAACTGAAAAACACTAAACTAAAACTTAAGTGTCTGTTAGACCTTTAATTAGCGACCTAAGGAGTGTTTGCCAGGAGGAAATTTGAATTCAATTATCCAAATAGAAAGTATTTAACCTCTCAATAGCACTCAAGTAATTATAATGCTTAGGTGTTGTTTCTTTTCAGGAACCTTAAAAAGTAAAACAAAAAATGAAATTGAAAATGGGAGAAGCTGTCAGTTTTATATCACATGGAGTCTACAAAGGAAAGCTGTAATATTGCTCATGCTTTAGACTCACATGTTAGCACAGAAAGGGGCAGCCTCAAGCAGGGAGAGCAGGTTGCAGGATTTGTGATTTCTCCACTAAAACAGCCAGCAACAGCATCAGGGCCAACAGTGTGAGCTTTATGTGCTTCAGTACAACCATAAACACACAACTAAGACCAGCAGATCATCTCTCACAGCTTTTGATGAGATGGAGATGCTCTGTCAGTGTCAGGAGAACTGGGATGCATTAGAAGAGGCTGTATATTCCAGTCCATTTTGCAAACATTCCTCAATACCAGCCAAGCCATTTTCATTTCAGGTTGCAGCAGCTGTTTCAGCCCTGATCCCAACTGTCCTTTCACTATACACCCATCCACCCAAGAAGTTTCCAGAATTAATCATAAGGGGAAAAAAAAGGAAAAGTAATTATTTTCTTGCTTCTCTCTTCACAGACTGTAGGTTGCTTTGGGATTATGTTTATCAGCTGCTTTCTGACAGCCGGTACGAAAATTTCATCCGATGGGAAGATAAGGAATCCAAAATCTTTCGGATAGTGGATCCCAATGGGCTGGCCCGGCTGTGGGGAAACCACAAGGTAAGGAAGCAATGCCATTTTCCTCCTGTAGCACTTTGCCTCTTGTAGCATCACAGGATTCAGTTATAAGCAGAGGGAAAGAAGAAAAGATGGCATATAAATTACTACTGGAAAACTGTAATCTTTTATTCTATGTACATTAGAAATACAAAGCATCCATCCTGAAGCACTAAAGCCTATTCTTCCTATAGAGAACTTGTTGGTTTGGTTTAAAGACCTTTAGTTATAACTGCATGTAATTATAAAACTATAAAGAGTGCAAGAATGGACAATCCTTCTCTCTC
The DNA here is from genome assembly GCF_963513975.1 of Fringilla coelebs. Taxonomy (NCBI): domain Eukaryota; kingdom Metazoa; phylum Chordata; class Aves; order Passeriformes; family Fringillidae; genus Fringilla; species Fringilla coelebs. Next base: position 65,248,474 of record NC_140033.1, on the reverse strand, counting down.
AAGGCATCTTACTTCTCAAAACCTGATGCTGAGGATATTCTGGTGAGATGTAGTTTACAAGGAGCTCTGTACTACAGAGCAGAAGCTTTCTGTGTTCCTGTCTGCAGCAACTCCCAGATTCCACAGGCTGCCCTGTGACAGACACCAAATGCTGCAGGATTATGTATTTTCTTCTAAGAGGGCAGGCCCTGGTTTGTTCCTGGAAAGCCATTACTGATTTTTATAGTTTGGGGCTGAGTCATGTATAGATATTTCTGTATATGTATATAAGTATATTCATATGAATGTATGAATAGTCAGCAAAGAGAAATCGTGCTTGACCACTGTGATATCCATCCACAGCAAAATGATTGGCTCAGTGGATTGAGGGAGAAGGGTGGATATACCTTATCTTAATTTTAGAAAGGCTTTTGAAACTGTCTCGTAACAGCTTCAAAGACAGACTGATTAATGACCTAGACAAGAATACAGTGAGGTAGATTGAAAACTGGCTGATCTACTGGGCTGCAAAGATGGTGATCAATGGCACAAAATCCAGTCACTAGTCATTTTACCCCAGGGATTGATTCTGGGGGCAGTACTGTATGTCTGTTAATGACCTGGATGATGGGACAGATTCTCAGCAACACAAAACTCTGGGAGGAGTGGCTGATACACCAGAAGGTTGTGCTGTCATCTGCGTGGTTCTGAACATGCTGTAGATATGGGCTAATGGGAAGTTTATTACCAACCTGCACATTAATAATTGGGCCATGCCATCAGGTTTCATGCTGGGTGTCTAAAACTGAAGCTCCTTCAGACTATTGGCCACTGGGGCAACACAGTGGCCTTTCAGCATATAAGAAATGGAAGAAGCACAAACAGTATTTCAGGGAGGTTCCCAATGAGGAGTCTAGATTTTGCAGGGAAAACTTTGTCCCTGTCAGTGTTTCATTGCCACAGGAGTTCTTGATGTGGTCTCCCATTGCAGAGCTATTGTAGTAGGGCAAGCAGAGGGGGTCTGCTCTTACTGGGTGTTTTAGGCAGGTGGATCAGTCTCCTTTGATGAAGCCAAATTCCTGACATGGAGACTCCCAGAACAAAAACGTGCTTCTCCTGGTTCAGCGTTTCTTGCCCATGGCAAGGCGGCTGCTGTACCCTCGTGCACACACAGCTCACAGCTTTGCCAGCAGAGTTGTTTCTCTGCTGGGAGTCTCTGCCAGACAGCAACCACTGCTCCTTCATGTAGACATAGCCTAAGGGGCTGATTCTCCTCTTCCAAGTCCTTAATTTGGGGACAGCTCTGCTGCCAGTGCCTATCACTTCTTCCTTGTGACTCTCAGCTTCAGCAGAGCCATCTCCTCTGGGGGCTGAGGAAGGTTTTAATGAATCATCTCACACTTCAGTATACCTCAGTGCTCTGGCCATGGCCTTTGGGGCCAACAGCTCCCAGAATGAAGGGGGGGATCTGTCACAGAAACGGATGTACAACCCAACTGGTTTCTTGGTTTACACCTGTGTAACAAGAGGAGAAACAGGCTATCAGTCCCCACGGTGCTCTGTGAGCATTAACTGGTTAATGCAGGGGAATCCCAGAGGAACAGTGCTCCAAGCAGGGATTGCTGACAGATTCAGTCTATTAGCCACTACTCCCAGGCTTTTACAAAAGGTGTTTTCATTAAGAACAGGCCTGTCACATCCCACTTGGCATGAGCATCTCCCTCCACCTAATGTCTCCTCTTGTAGTTAATTAAGTCTTTTGTTATCGGTGTTTCAAGAAACTGTAGAAAGGCCTTGCTTGGAATTCTCGTTAAACTCCTTGCTTAAATTGCCCTGTGTGGAAAGAGACCCACAAAACGTAGGTGGTGAGGGCTGTGGGGGCAGAATGGGCCTGCAAACAGCAAAAAATGATACATGTAATTTCTTGTTCTGTCTTGGTTACTTTCGATAGCTGTGATAGTTCTGCCACTCATTTTGGGACTTAGGAAGGTTTTAATGAATCATCTCACCACTTTTTTCCTTTTTTCTTCTGAAAAAAACAGAACAGAACAAATATGACTTATGAGAAAATGTCCAGAGCCCTACGCCACTACTACAAACTAAATATTATCCGGAAGGAGCCAGGACAAAGGCTTTTGTTCAGGTAATCTTCTTTCTTTGCCATTTCTTTCTATGGACAGTTAGTTTTTGAGGATGGAAGATGGAATTGTGTGTGGGATACCTCACTGCCACAGTTATAACACAGGTGAAGATGGCTATACATTTGTAAAAGCTGTATAGAGCAGTGCTTCCCAGCTTTTAAGGCAGCCACACCAATTTACAAAAAACACAGGCTTGTCTCAATGATCAGTGGAGACAATAGAAGTCTTTTCACTGCTTTGTGCAGGCTGTGCCATTGTTCAAGACCTTAGATAAATGGGCTCAGTCAAACTGCTGGAAAACCTACTCCAAATGGACTTCTCAAATACAGCTGCCTGTGAAAGCTGAGCAGGGATCAGGCATTTCCTCAAGGACATGACAGAAGAGAAACACTCGATGACCACATCTTTGGTGCTGCCTTGGAGTAAGAGAGGGAGCTGCAAGAGCTGTTCATAAAACCCAGCACACCTGATTGGATGATACAACCAAGAATTTAGGAAATAGAGCCTGAAACAGCATTAAAGCAGGGAACTACTTGTACAAACTTGAGTGCAGATGACACAGAGTGAGAGCACTCCACTCCTCTTCAGACAACACCAGCAAATCCTAGTGCACATCTGAACCTCAGAGCACTGAACTCAGACCAAAGACTGCTTTGCTGTCAGTGGCCTGGATCTAGCAGTGTGTTTGGACATGATAACAATAGGAAGGCAGTCTTGGAATTTGTTTTCTTAAATAGCTACAGAACTGCATTAGCACTCAAACTCTCTTCAGCTGAAAAGGTTCTCTGGAATGACTTGTTTACGTCAGCTCTTAGAAGGAAACATAGATGTAGGAAGGAGAGAAGGAAAGAAGCAGTCATGGGCAAAATCAAGTGTTCAGTAGTAAATTTTTTTCTGGTGGAAAGTTAAAACAAGGTTGCTCCATCAGTACCAAGGGTATCTGTATCTCTGTGGCCTTGTGTGAAGACTGCATTGCCCTAGGGGAATTCCTGATGCTGAACATTGAACGTGCTTCTCTTGAAGCCTTCCCTTCAGTGGGGGCATACACAAAACAGGAATCCATCTCTTCTCAACTAGGCTGCCTGTTTTCTCAAAACCATTGTAACTTAATGCCCTAGGAGACCTCACTTGCTCTGTCAGACTTGGCCAATTTGACCAACAGATTCAAAGGTCACTAGAGAGCATAAAACATGAGCTATATAAACTTCAATTCCTTTGGAAACTGGGAAAAAAAACCCCAGCAAAACATTTCTTTGCACAATTCCCAATAAAAACTTTTTGATGTTGTTTTCTTAGACCTATTTATATCTGAAGAGAAAAAGAACAGCTGCAAAAAATCAAGTTATTAATGTGCCTTTCTTGGCTATTCCTTGCAAGCAGAGAAAAAATAGGAAATATATGCAGGCAGTTGTCATCTGCAGATATCTGTATGGAGCTTTAAGATGGAGTCAAAAGGATTTCTAATAGGTTGGCTGGGTGTCTTTTGCAACAAAATAGGTCACAGATAGTGTGTCTTAATTTTCATGCAGTTCTGGGTTGGGTTGTTTTCTGCTTGTTTTTTTTTTTTAATGTAACCAAATGCTATTAGAAATGCTCAGACTGTGGTTTCCTTGACGTGGCTTAAAGCACAGACCAGAAGGAATACCCAAAGTCCTCTGGTGCAGCTCACATCAGCCCATGCCCCACATGGAAAGGGGAGTGGGTCCCATGGCAGTGGGACCACTCTGTGTTTTGATTTCATCGTCATGCAAGATCAACAGGATAGTCACAGGGTTTAAATCAGGGCACAGTCTGGCTGTGGGCATTGGTGCAGTGTGTAGCCAGGCACTGATTCACCACTCCTGAATACAAGTTTTTCACCACTGTAACACTGTTTGTTGCAGCAGCATTTTTCCAGCAGTGACACAGCAGTGAGTCATAGCCCTTTTTCTTCCCCCTAAATGCATATATGCACATGATTTCCAAAATTAGAAGGGATGGCAAAAGGTTAGTTCCAGGCTATGCTGTGTTTGCTGAGAGGCTCTAGCAGTGACCATTCTGAGTCAGTGCTAGTAACGAGGCTCCTGCTGGTTGTTTTTGTTTTCACTGGGGCAAGGATACTGAGCATATCATCAACCTGAAATTAAATCAGCTCTTACAATTGACACATTTCATACTGCTGCATGTTAACCAGTACGTTGTTAATGAAAGACTGTGAAATTTTGTACCACTTCCAGCATAAACATCTTTCATCCTAATTTCTCCAGAAGTGCTTGGGAGTTGGGAAACTGATTTGTGTTGAAACCAGTGTTTCATTCTTCCTGTGCCACTCTCTCTTCCTACATCATAAAATTGAAAATGAGAAATCAGAGCCTTTCTGTGCTACCTCTGTGCAGTAGTACACAATAGAGTCCTGACAAAAACCAAGACTGCAGACTTAAACTGCAAGAAAGGATGTCCTTTCTCATTTCCTGCTGCTGCCATGCCTCCCCAGAGGCAGTTTCTGTCTCCAGCACCCTGCAGACTTACTGCCTTGACACACTGGTGCTGGGAGCCATGGCATTCATTACAGAGGATACTGCCTCACTGCAGCCACACTTTCTACAAGCACACATGAAGAGACTGCCTTTGCTTACAGTTCTCTAGCCCTAAACCTTTTTCCTTCAGGGCTTTTTCCATTCCTGGAACTTGTTCTGAATTGGACCTTGGCTTTTCCGCCCCCCCCCTGCTCCTTTGGTGTTTCATGTTCTTCTCACTCATCTACACGCACGCCTGCACAAACCAGTAACCCTGTGCCTCTCCACACCTTGCAAGGGCTTGTGCTTTGAAATATGCTGATCATAAACATCTTTCATGTCTCTGTCACCAGACACCACACATGAGTGTACCTGGGCCAAGCTGTCATCTGACATGAAAACAGCAAACAATAAGAGGGAGAAGAAATAAATATAATTATTTGGAAAAATCAGTGGGGTTTGTTCAGATTTGGGCTTTCAAGAAGCCAGGGTAAAGGCCGGTGATTTCTTTGTTTCCTTTCAAGGTATGGAGGAGGGAAGACACCTGGGGAGAAGCTGGGAATTCCCAAGGCTTTGGGAGGATACAGCAAAGATTATATTAAGAGTTGTAGAGCTCAGGGGTCTCAACAACTTGATGAAGATAAAAGCTGAGACCCCTGAGAAATGCACTTATTTCTCTGTGTTGCAGGTTCATGAAGACCCCAGATGAGATCATGAGTGGCCGGACAGACCGCCTGGAGCACCTTGAATCCCAGGAACTGGATGAACAAATATACCAAGAAGATGAGTGCTGAAGGAAACAGGTGCAGCACCTCTGTGGGTCCAGGGGAGAAACATCAGCCTGACGGTCGGCACGGTTTGGGAGGGGAAGCAACAGCACAGGAGCAGTACTTGAGGTCGCTGCTTAGCTTGAAGACCACGCAGGACCTGAAGCACCTTAACAAAGCAAACTCACCGGCAGAAGTGGTGCTGGCAGGAAAGCCAAGGGGAGAAAGCCTGGACTTATGCACTACTTCACTGTTCCTACAAAGTTTCCCTTGAGTTTTTTCTTTCTTTTTGGTTTGTTTCAGTTTTGGGGGTTTTTGTCATTTTTTTCCCTAATAAACATGCAGTTTGACTTTCCTTATCTCACATAGGACAAGACATCAGATTATGCTTCTTCTTTTTTGGTTTTTTGTTTTTGGAAGGCTTTCCTATGGAAATAGAGTGCTTTTATTTTCTGTGCAAGTCTCATGACACAACACTGCATAAACAATAGCAACACAGAAGGGATTTGCTCAAGGCTTCCAGTTTGCTTGGATCAATTTATATGTGCTGCCACTGGGAAATGTGTTGAAGCTACCAAAAGAATTTCTCGCACATACCTGTCAAATGAAGAGGAGATACCCTTCAGATGTAGGCTGGGCTGTCAGCCCAGCATAGCTTGGGCTCACAAAGAGTACTCTGAGTGGCTGTTAACTGCTGGAATATGGACCAAAACCAATCACCTAAGTGCTCCAGAGAGGAGAAAAATAAATGTGACAAACCTCTGCAAGTGACTATCAGTTAACATTTTCCCTCCTTCTAGCCAAGAAGGGGTAGAATGGAGGAGGGGGAAGGGAGGGTGGGGACAAATACATATATATGTGTGTATATATATCTAAAAGTTCCATATATATATATATAAAAATATATATGTAATCCCCCCCAGTATATTCACAATGCAGAGTTGTGAATTTCAGTTCAGAGTTTTCTATAAAAAGAAAGACTGAAGCATCTGTAATTACAGAAGGAAGGGGTGTTTCTCATACCTGCTAGCAGTTTTGGGGTGAAAGGTGAAGGACTGTTCCTTACATCATAGGGAGAAAGCAAAGGGACTCATCACATGGTTTGTATTACTCAGAAGCCTCTCCAGGATCATTTTGTGCTGCTGGAGAGGTAGATGATTCACCACTCCAAAATCTGATGTTAGAGAACTAGAGACCAAATAGCTATACTTATATCTTGTAATTGATTTTGGCTTTGTTTTGGGATTTGGTTTTTTTTTTTATGCCTCCCACTGCCCTCCCCCATCCTACAGCTCTGCCGTCAAGGAAGCTTGTTCCAGCTTGCCTGTTTTTAACATGATTTAAGACAAGAGAAAAACAAACCCTACAGCTGTGTTGCTTTCTTGGTTTGGGTTCTTGTTCTGGTTGGAAGGTGCCTCCATTTGGTTTGCTGCACTGAGGGTGCTTGGCATGAGGCAAAGAGCTATGCCTAGTTTGGTCACAAAAAGCTCAGCAGTCCTTGATGCCCAAACAAGAGAAACTGCTGGCCTGTTTAATTTCACAGCTTGGACCACCAGGACAGGAATGTCTGTGGTGTCCAGTGATCCATCAGCAGGGTCCTTTGAATGGAAGGAAGATCTAGCAGGAGAAATTATGCTTGCAGAGGGAGAAGGTTTATAGGAAAACTGCAGGAATCACATGGTGCCTGAAAGAAAGCACGTCCACAGCAGTGCATTAAAAGCAGAAAGCCTCTTTAATGGAAACATAAAAGAAACTAGATCTGGAAAAAAATCAAAAGGCTAATCTAATCCATTTCAACCAAAAAACAAGGTACATTCCCATGATAGAGCTTTTATCAGCTATTAAACCAACACGACATTTGCTCTTTCCACGTACTTAACAGGAGGGTTAATCTATCCAGGGAAAAATGGCACTCTGCAATGAACAGTGTCCCCTGAGTTTAAACAGAGATAGGCCAATCTCACCAAAGACTTAATATTGAGTCACAGGTCATAGAAGGAACAGCTTTGTTAAGGGTGTAGATAAGCATCGTACAACAAGGAGAGATTTTTCTGAGCCAGTATCTGATGAGGAATGACAGGGTGTACATTTCTCCCTGAGCTTTTCCCAGGCACATTTTTCTATAAAATCACAGTAAGTTACAAGTCCCAGCACACCACGTACTTGATCTGCTCTGCCTCAAAATAATGGACAAGAGAGTGTTTTTTAGCAATGTGTCACCTGTCTCTGGCTTGACTCTGAAGTCCTTGGAGCTCATGAGGCGTGAGATTGGGAGACACTGTGGGACTTCAGTAGTGACAGATCTGAAACCCAAGGTCCCTTGAGAGCAAGGGCCCAAGGAGTTACTCTGTCACGTTGCTCAAGGGCCCCCAAGTTGCAGCCAGGCCTCAGGAGCTGGAGTGAAGTGGTGAATTTGACAGATGGAGTGTGATCAGAAGTACCAATGTAAAGAAGGGCTCTAACTGGATCCTTGGGTGTCCAGTGGTAGAAAGAGAAAGTCTTTGCAGAGGATGATTCATCCTCTTAACTGCTGTGGTCTAGACAACTGCATACCTGCATTATTTTCTTCAGCCTGCTGTTACAAGATGGTGAGGGACCAAAAAAAAAAAACAATAGAAACTTTCTGCATAAAGTGCTCTGATGAGTCACAGCTTTTTGTCATGGCCAAGGTGCACACTGCAGAATACAGAGAACCAGAGACAATCCACCCATTTCCTCACCATTATCTGCCAAATTAAGTCCATCCTCAGCACTGGGTAAGACGGGAAAATCACGCATTGTCCAGTAGGGAAGCTTTATAGTGGAAATGTTCACCTTTACCAAGAAATGCAATCACTTCCACTTGCACAATCTAAGTCAAAGGGGAAAAAAATGTTTGTGGCTGTTGGAAACTTCCCAGTTCGCACATAAAGGATATCTTAAGACAATGTCATCACAGCCACAGAGAAGGAGTTCTCTCAAGGCTGATGCTATTTGGAATGAAAGTAGCCTTTGACCTTGGAACAGACCAGTCCCACAGAGGCCCTTCCTGTCTCCTGCCAGGTCTCCAGGTGCCAAAGGGAATGGTGTGGTTGACACTGGAGCTGCCAGGACTGCAGGGCCTTGGGACCTGTTGTGAGAACTGCAGGATTTGAACTGCTTTTGGGGTCTTTGAAGTGAGTTTATTAGGTATGACTAAGAATAAAAAAGCAGTGGCAGGCTAGAGCAGCTGCAGGAGGGAGATTCCCATTGACCTCACATCCACTGGCAGATCCATGGGAATGCAAAGACAACATTAACATCCTGAGCCATAGGAATGCGTTGCTGCCTGCCAGGGCTAGCAAAGGTAACACTGTCTTTCCACCAACACTGACACCTGCCTTCCTCCCCTCCCCCAGTTTCTGATTTCCCAGTGTAGAATTTGCCAGCAGCAAAACAGCCAAACTTTCTGCCTTTGTCACCAGAGCAAGTGGGGGAAGGGGGAAAGCATTTCATCCTTGGAGACACACAAAAGTCACCTGGACATGGTCCTGGGCAACCGTGCCTGGTTGGCCCTGCCTGACCAGAGGGGGTTTGACCGGATCCCTGCCAACGTCAGCACCCAGCAAAGGTTCTGAGTGGTTAAGTGGTTATACAAAGGTTAAGTGGGACCTTCATTGTCATCAACTTGCTACAAGCCTCAACAAGCCACAGGTCAGTCAGGCAGAACATGCTACAGTTCCACAGCAGAATATTTTCTTGATTAAAGTTTGAAACCTGTTGACTGCCTCTCCATCCAGAGAACACTACTGGGGCCCTTTCTGTGAACACTAAGTTGCTGCCATCCTCCCCATATTTCAAACTCCACATATGCATTCTCCTGATTTTTTTTTGTCAGACTGCGACTGTACACAAATCCAGAGTTTGAGGTCTTTTTTTAAAAAAAATAAAATTTTAGTGTTTTTATTGATGATGGCTTTTGTTTTTTTAAGGTGTGGGGCTAAGGGACTGAATCAAATGAATGTAACAAAACAAAAACAAGCCTATTCTCAGGGCCAGTGAGTTGCAAATAATTTTTAAAATGCTTGTAATTACATCATCTCAATAAAAAAATTTAATATAAAAGCAGGAATGCCAAATTTGTTGGTGCAATCATTGCTACAAGGCTATTTCTTTTTAAGAGCCATGGTACCTAAGATATAGCACACAGCAGCTGTTTTCAGTCAGAAAATGAAACCAAACATGCATGAGCAGTGCCTTGATCTTCCCTGGGAAGTGTTGTTCAGAAAAGTCAAGGCTGTCCCTTGAAAAATATTTACTTTGCTGTCTGTCCTGAGAGATAAGCCAAGTACTCCTCTAATGACTGGGTGCATGTACCTGGCTCTCCTTCCTTCTCTTGGAGTGGACATAGAAGAAAAAAGAAAAACCAAAATATTAATTGTTGTGATGATTGATGCATCTTTTTAGCCTGCTTAACAGGCCAGATCAAAGACTGAAGAGAAAGAGGGTTTAAAGAATATTCATCTTTGCAAACGAGTCTAGAAACCCAGCCCCTCTCTTCCAGCATAGCAGGACTGTATTTTCAAGTGTCCATCTCTAACCAGGAGGTGAGGAGAGAGCAAGATGAGGTGGCACAAACTGCTCCCTGCTGTCCCTGTCTCCTGCATGGTGGGGTTCCTGCTGCTTTTGACAGTGTGAGGCCTCTGGAGGGTTTTTGAACATCCCTGCTCCAGAGATGCCACCAAAAGCCACACCAAACAAACACATCCTTGCTCCAGAGAGGTGCCACCAAATGCCATGGCAAATAAACAAACACATCCCTTCCCCAGAGAGGTGCCACCAAATGCCACAGCAAACAAACAAACACCACCCTGCTTGAGAGAGGTGCTACCAAATGCCACAGCAAACACATCCTGTCAGCACCACACACAGGCCACAGCCAGTGCTCTCTGGTGGGAGCAACTCACAGAATCACAGAATGGTTTGGGTTGGAAGGGACCTTAAAGCTCATCTCATTCCACCCCTGCCATTGACAGGAACATTTTTCCCTATCCCAGGTTGCACCAGGCTCTGTCCACCCTGGCCTTGGACTTTTCCAGGGTAGGAGCAGTTTCTCTGGCATACTGTGCCAGGGTCTCACCATCCTCAGAGGGGAGAATTTCTTCCTAGTATCTAATAAAAACCTATGCTCCTTATGCTTAAAGTCATTCCATCTTGTCCCATCACCTCCATGCTCTTGTAAAAACTTGAACTTTCATGTAGGATTCCTTCAGATAAAATTGTCTTTTTAAGGTCTCCCTGGAGCCTCCTCCAGGCTGAACAATGCCACTCTCATCCTGTCCTCTTAGGAGAGATGCTCCAGCCCTCTGATCATCTTTGTGGCCCTCCTCTGATCTCATTCAACAGATCCATATCTTCATGGCACGTTAAAATGTTTGGATCCCATCTACAGCTCAGGATGATCCATGACAATCTGGCTGATGTGTCAGCTAGGAGCACTCAGCTGCTCCTTGCTCAGTACTTGTTTATTTTTTGTTTCCTTTCACTGGTGTTTTTTAAACACAAAGGCAAAGAGTAAGCAATAAGCAAACCCCTTTCTGAGCCAAGACATCAAGCAAGAAGGAAACAAGGTGTGTTCCACCATAATTCAGTCCCTTAAGGCCATTTTCCTTTAATTTTAGAAGAGGAAATAGATGTATCCTACACCTTGGCACAGCTTTCTTTTGCACTCTGAACAATGGCAAAGCAAATGCTGTAGGTCAAAGGCATAGTGGAAGAAGTGGTTTTGGCTATTGCTCCAGTGAGGATTGGTCTCAGTTCAAGAACTAGTCTTGAGTCCAGAGAACATCCTTTGGATGCTATGGGACAGAAGAAGCACAGCAGTGCATGTTCAGTATATCTTCCTTCCCATTTTCAAAACTGACTGAGCTGCAAAGGGAAGCTCCCAGACCAACACCAGCACAGGGAGCATGGACCATGCAGAGGTTTGCAGACTACAGCTGCCACAAGCATGGTGGTTCACGATTCTTCCATCCAGCTTCCCAGCACTGACCAGGAGAGATTTTGCAAGGGTGTCAAAGAAGACCTCAGTGACTGTCCACACACCCTGAGGACCTACAGAGGCTGCTGACAGCAGCATTTTTTAATTATGTAGGAAGAAAGGTTTTCACTTCTCCCAGATGCAACGCCACCTCTGAGGCACAAGCAAACAAGAAAATGCTGACCTCAGTTTGAAACCCAAGCAGCTTCCAAGCAAAGCAGAAAGAGCCACTTAGGAAAGATGTGAGGAGAGAAAGGATGCACTGCCACAGCATGAAGCCCAAAACCAAACATGCTTCATTAATCACCTGAAATAAAAGGTTGGTGTGTCAGTGTAAATATTCCAACAGCACAGGAACAGGTGAATCTACCACACGTCAGGTCTGTCCATACTGGATTCCCACACACCCAGGGATCTGCTGGTTATGCTGGGTTCACCACAGGCACACCTTGCTCAGTTCTGCTGCAGCCTCCTCACCATGCAGAACTGGAAGCTGAGCTAAATTATATCCACCTGATGGGAGAAAGATGCAATTTCATGAGCTACTTCAGAGAAATGTCCCACTGCACATTGCCATCCTGCTGTGCCCAGCAAGGGGGAGGCTGCGGAGGGAGGAAGGGAAGGTTTGAAGCTTTCACCACCCCGAGCAGCTCCTAAGAGCCCAACAGAGAGCCAGGTGTGGATGAACTTCCCAGGACCAACTTCCAAAATATCCAAGGACATGAGGTGTGAAGAAATCAATGCCAGGGCAGCCAGAACTCCAGCACAAAATGTAAGACAGGACTGTGCCAGTGCTGAACAAAATCACATCTATTTCTTCATTCTAGGTGTCCCTACCTGTTTTCCCCAATCAGTGGAAAAGTTTTATGTAATTTTGAAGTCAGAGCAGAAAAAGAGGGGCAAGAGCCTGTCTTCCCACCTTCATCCCTCCATGCTTTTTCCTCACCTTGTTGCCTTGAAAAAAGGGGAGTGGATGCTCAGCAACCAGCTCAGCCTGAGCTGGGTCCAACAGTGCCAATGTCCCCAGTTAATGAAACAGCGTTTTCCCTCCTCCCCTGTGGCTGTACTGTTGTATCCCTGCTATAACAGCCCTCATTTGCTCAAAAGGGCAGCACTAACAGTGCTTAATGACCATCTTCCAGGGTTAGTCAACCTATCTATTACTGACCATCTCTCCACCCCTGGCTAGAAGTCCAGTGAAGGGTAAGGCATAGGTTGTCACTCTCCAGGACACCCATTTCTTGTGATTCTTGGCAGACTAAATGTACAAATGGGAAAGAAATAATCTGGCAGTTGCTACAGAGAATTGGAGCAGTACATCTGTTTTCTTTAGCGTTGTTCACTTCTCAACAAAAGCAAGTGTGTGCATCTCCTCCATCCTCAGTGCCAGCACAGGAACCAGGCTGAGATACCAATTTAAAACCAAGCAGACCCTCTTTGTGTGACTGCTGTCACAAACCACAACCAACATTTAGGGGGAAAAAAGGAAAACACAGTGCCCTCCCATAAGACAGTAGAGGTCGTTATGGCCGAAACGATCTGTTGTAAAACCTGCAGGGACACATCAATCTCTCTGCCTCCTGCAAACACCTCTGCATAAAGTTTCCCAGCATCTCAAAGTGCTGGAGAACAGCCACAACAGGAAGAATGATAACTGTTCAGGAATTAGAATTGATCTCCTACTGCCTGATAAACACTGTTAGCCTGGGGTTGTTGACTTGAAGCCAAGTTCCGCTAAATGGACAAAGTTTCCAAGTCAACCCTTCCTGGTGTTTGACAAGGTGAAGGGAAGGAACTGAAGACAGCTCACACAAAGCAGGTATTGTTTCCAGTAGGCTGCGGAAAGATGTGAGTGCATGACCTGTCAGAAGAAAGTGAGGAAAAGAAGCAGGGGTTGCATGAAAGCTGAGGTAAGCACAGAGTCAGTTTGGATGATCCAACAAGGAAAGCAGGGAGTGTTCACTGCAGGAAGGGCCAAGGTCAGTAACTTTCACTTGGATCTGAGCAGGCCTCTATTCAAAGCCCCGCAAAATGACGACTCCACCTCCTCTGTACGAATGGTTAGTCATTTCCTGCATTAAAATGTGTCCCTTTTTTCCCCATTTAACTCCATCTTAATTCTGCTTCCAACCATTAGCTTTCACTGTGCTTCTCTTCTCTAACTTCTGTAAACTGTGGTATTCCCACATGGAGATCCTTACTGACTGCAATCAGTGCAACTCTTACTCTTTTTTCCAGCTAAGTGTCTTATGCAAGATGTAACCAAAAGTATATATTCTATTAGCATCGGTTAAAATCAGGGAGGCAGTTTTCTTTGTCTCTTCCACAAGCATCCTCCCTCCAGGGGATATCTTCTGTTCAGAGGACATTGAGTCTCACTGCACCACAGATAAAATTACATTGTCTCATTGTGAGATGCTCCGCCCAGGGGGAGGAGCCAAGCATTTCTACCTGGATAGAATCTGACATTTAGAACACCAGAGACAGCCTTTTCCCACTGGATTCACAGAAGAGCAGCTTTCTTTTCCACTGGATTCCCAGAGGAAGACCAAACCCATCTACACCACCACAGGACCTTCACAGGAAAACTCCACCCTTCTACAGGATCCCTGCTCCAATAGAATCACACCTGGCACTGTAGGAGGGCTGCAGCCACCATTTAATGGGACTGCTGCCACCACCCTGACCCACAGGGTGTCAGGGCCTATTCTGACTCTGTCAGTGTTTGTTTTGGTTTTTTTTTTTACTACTGCATTTGTATTTTAATTTTCCTAGTAAAGAACTGTTATTCCTATTCCCATATCTTTGCCTGAGAGCCCCTTAATTTCAAAATTATAATAATTTGGAGGGAAGGGGTTTACATTTTCCATTTCAAGAGAGGCTCCTGCCTTCCTTAGCAGACACATGTCTTTTCAAACCAAGACAGTAAGCAAGGGAGGAACTTAGAGGCTCCCTAGTGGCTTTCTGGAGGGGCTGCTCCTGGCCCAGAGAGCTGCAGGATGCATCCACACTTGTTTCTTGGGGTGCTGACCAACTCTTTCCTGCAGGAAAAGTTCCAGAGAACACATCAGTCTATGAGAACTGGCTGATCTGAAACAGAATGGGGAAAGGGAAGAACACACATTGAGGTGTCCTTCTGGTCCCATGAGAACCCAGGTAACCCAACAATCATGCTTCTTCCAGCCCTCCAGCTAGGGTGGGAGGTTTCTCTCCACTTGGAAATGACCCTGGGGAGACTGCCTGCAAATACAGTAGCAAACACATCAGCAAAAGAGGCTGCCTGTGTCTTTATTTCTTTTCAAAATAGTGTTGGTGAATGCTCTTTGGAACACGCTGCCTCACAGATTGTTCCTCCCCAACCCACATTCCAGATCACTCCTAAAATTTCCATGGGATCAGCAAGCAAGAATAATTAATGGGCAGACAAATTTCACATGGCCAGGACTTCACCAAGTAGTTAATTCACATGATCTGACTCACCACTGAAATTTCCTCAACCTTACACAGATCAGGAGGAAAATGGGCCAGAGAGATCTGCCATCCCACAGTAACAATTTCATGCATGAGGTGACACCTTTGCTCTGCTAAAGCCAGTGGAAATTAGGGCTGTATAAAGTCTGTGCAACACAGAGATCTGAGCAGTGTCCATAAAATATATCCTACCCAGAAAAAATTGTGGGTCTACTACAAAAGTAAAACTTAACCCTCACAGCAACCTTCTCAACCAAGTCAATTCCCGCCCTGGAGTGAAAAACACAACAGTTTGTTTTGATGGTACTTTGCAGAGACCTGTATTCAGTCATGACATCCATCAAATCCCAACACAGATGAAATGACAGTACCAAATCAGCCTCAGACCTAAGGCCTCTCAAGGACTGAGGCAATCCAGTGTTGTCAAGTCATGTATTTCCCAACTGGAAAAGTTTCAATAGAGATAATTTCACAGCAAAAGGCTGTTGTACAAAACAAAGGACCCACTTCAAAAAAACATGCCAAGTCCATCTCAAGACTTATGAAACTATGGTCCAACTTCCTAAAGGACTCAGTTTTCATTGAAGTCAACAAAACCCATGGATTTTGCATGGGAAGGGGCAGAGGAGAGATGCTCAGTCCCTGCTGAAAAGCCAGCAACAGAACATGGCTACAGGTGTGAGGCAATTGCAAAAGGGTAAATGGTTATCCAAGAGAATTTCACAAAGAAGGAAACATTTTTCATTCAGCCATAAATATTTCAGGAAATTATTCATTTTCCAAATGAAAATATTTTCTTTTAAATTCAAAACAACTGTTTTTCTCCTAGCTTTTGTTTACAGAAGAGGGAAGTGTTTCAGCTCTGTCCTTTTTCATCCTTCCTCCACAAAATGTGAACCAAGCCTTGTGTCTTGGGTTGGGAAGTCAATTTTCGGAAGAAAAAAAAAAAAAAAAGAAGTGTTGTGAGGCTTTGCTGAACAGCTGTAGCTGCTGCAGAGGGGAAGGGGAAGGAAGAGAAATTCTGCTCTTCTTCACCTGTTAGTGATGGGCACAAGGCTATTTGTAATGAGCTCATTAGACCCCAAGGCTTACTGCCAGAAAAACAAAGGGGAAAATCAATTCATTCACCTCTTCAAGAGCCATTTAAGCAGTCCTAATCAGAAAACAAGTATCAAGTCCACTTCTACTTCTTCCACCTTGATTCTTTTTATGTAAGACAGACGCCTCCTGTGGGTCACAGCCACATGTGGTCTGTATGCAATGAGTGAGCAATTTTCAATCCACAAAATAAACGTCCTGTTGTCTTTTGCTCTTTTGATCTCTTGTTTCACTGCAGTGTTGCCAGCATCCCTAGGAAGCCACATGAAAAATTCACAAGCTTTGTGGTATAACTGAGTCTCTCCCTAAGCCCAGCTTTGCCAGGAGTGGGGACATCTCAGAGGCGACACCTGCTCCTGCACACCACCGAACTAAGAGCTGTGGTAATAATGTGACCAATTGGGCAAGTGATTTGCTTGTAATTTAAATCTTATGGATGCTGAAACAAAACAAAATTGAATAAAAATCACAGGCCATGGACACAGGAACTGTGTCTGAGTGTGTTGGCAGCCTTTTACCTCTGTGAAAATTGACAAGGTCTTAATGTGTAACCAAATTGAGAACATATTGGTAAATCCATCCAATTACAGGAATGGATGTGCCTATGTGGGAAAGAAGAGGTGTCAGCGCAGGGGCAACCATGAGTAGTTGTTACAAAGCAGCAGGAGACAATACACTGCTTCCAGGAGCACCTGAAGAAAGGAGAGGCACACACAGCTCCATCTGAGACTAACAAGGGGAAAAAAGGATAAAAACATAATAAAGAACCAGCTCGCCAGTTTTTTCTGCTCCTGTTACACGTCCTCGGGAGCAGCCAACCCCCTAATCTACAACAAGGAGTCTCTCCCTGTGGCCTTAGATGTTAGTCCGATACACCCAGGTCCTCCACTCTCACACCCCTCCTAGTGCCAGCCCCAGCCCTCTAGCAGCCACCACACACACTGACCTGGTGAAAATAACCTGCACAGAACGAAGAGGCTGGTTTTCAGTTCCTTGGGCTGACTCACTGCCCAACCACACAGCAGCAGTGCTGCTGTAGGATGGACAGTGGGAAAAAGCATCCCAAAGTGGGGAGAGGAGTGGGAAACCACAGCCCAGCTGGATCCCACTTGGGTCGGCTCTCCATGGCCATCTGCCTCCCATGGTGCTCCATGCTGCCATTCCCTTTCTGCTTTCTGACATCTAACCCAACACACCCACAACTGTTTTCACTTTCGAGCAAACCAGGCTGGAAAACTGAATTCCTGGGGCAATCTTTGCACACTGTCAGACAGCATGGCTGTTCTGCTATCTGTGCTTCAGAAGAGCTCATATATGCACAGCTCTCTGAGGCTTTCAGCTGCAACCCTCACATTACTTTCTACCTTTCAATTATGACCTCCCCAAATGCTCTGTGCAGCCTCCTGAGAGTGACCCAACAGTTTTGTTTCAAAAGAGTCTGTAGCTCCTTTGCTGGGGCTTCATGGGGGGCAGAGGAACAAGACTGGGGTAGAGGAGCACGGAAGACAAGCAGCACTTCTGTGGTTCATAGGGGACACCCAGGACCCCAGAGCCAGAGCCTGCTGTCTTTCACTGGTGCTGCCCCTTTATTCACACAGGAGCACCATGTATAGGTCTGTCACTGGTGGTCTCATGTGTCAAGACCACCCTTTGTGTAGGCTTCAGAGAGAAGCCCCATCCTTTCCAAGACAAAAATCCACTGGAGAGAAATTTAACTTCAGTACACATTGTATCTGATTACCCAAAACACAGCACAGTCTCCTGGATGCTTCCTTGGCAGTGTGACACACACTTCCAGCGCCATCTCCTCTTTGATGAAGAGTTGGCCACAGGAGTAACCACCTCCACACAAGATTGCTGAAATTTCCAGGCTCTGAAATCCCCATGACATTCACTTGCCAGCTCACACCAGTATTTTAATCTTCACAGCCTCAGTGAAGGTGAGCTGGGGGAAGATGATGCAAGGTAGGTGGGTGTTGCTCTATTCACAGAGGCAGCAGGTACTTTCCTAATGTCCCTGATTGCCCCTGAGACATTTCTCCTCACCTTGAACCTTCTGGTCCTTTGCTGCCTGATAAAGTCCAAGAAAGACATTGAGGGGATTTTGGGGGTTCAGTTTTGTCATTTAGCAGCATGTGAGGAGTGATTAATTAATTTAATTTAACTCTGCAAGCTGCTTTTATTTATTTTTTTACATCTTTACACAAGTATGACACTAGGTGTGCAGATCTTTGTTTGCATTGATAGTCAACAACTTCAGAGCCCTACAGAAAAGCACAAATGCCTGCCAAAGACAAATTGCTTTCGTTCTCTTCACTCCCCCTACAAGGAGGCAAGAAGGATAATTGCAGTAGGTGTTGTATTCCCCACCCACATTTTTTTCTCACTGCCAAACACATTGCATCAGGAACAATTAGAAACTTTTTCCTTGTGTGGGCCCTTAGCCTATATATAAAATGCATAAACATTTTTCTTCTTTAAAACTAAGCAAAACAAATCCCATCTCCTATATGGACTCACTTTCAGGGAGCCAGTTCAGCTGACAAGGTGAGGAACTCAGTAGGATAGCTACAGCCACAGAGGCAAAGCTGATCTCCCAGCCTTAGGAAGGGAGAAAAGGATGCTCAGGGACTGTTCATTCCATCAAGGAGACAAAGATAAAATGAGAAAGAGCTTTCTGAAAGTTACAGCTGCACACACTCACCACAGAAGGATTGCAGAAAAAACAGCTTAGATCTGCAGCTACTTCTGCTTCTGCCAGTGATGGTGTGCTGTTCTCCAAAGGACCTTCCCAGGAAGCAGGAGTCTACATCTCAGTGTGATAAACTGGCCCAGCATGACAGAAACCAGATGGACATTAACCACCTGACCCCAGATGGGAACTGGAACATCCATTACCAATGCTGAATGAGAAGCACCAACTCAGCAGCCATCATCAGCATGAGAGCCCAGCTATGATCAGTGCTTGGCACTTACCAGACTGACTGAGAGCAATAGGTGATGGTTCCTATTTAGACATTAAGGCAGGTGCAGGCAGTGCCTGCCCAAAGCAACATCCTCATCTAGAAGAGGTGCTTCAATCTCAGCTGTGTCTTGCATGTCCAGTCCAGACCAAAACAAAGCACAATGCATAATCCTCCACAAGCAGTTGCAGCAAATATTTCAAACAGCAACTTCATTTTGTTTCATGCTGTCACTTTTTAATGCTGGTTAGTGCTCAGACCTGTCCTGCATGCCTGATCCCACTATCCCCTATCCACCACAGCAGGACTTCACAGGAGTTCCAGTTACCAGCAGCTGAACTGCAGGGCTGGGACTTCATTCTTGAGGGGCCCAATGGGAGTCAGTAACCCCAGTGCATGGGGCTCTGGGCTGGGTGGGGGCTGCCAGGGACCACAAGGGGAAGGCCTGCACTGGCTGTGTCCAGCTGGGCATGAGGCCAGAGAGGCAACGTTTAGCACCAGCACTCTACCCAGGATCTCCCAGGAAAATTGCATCTGGTGTGCTGATCCAAGTCAGGTTTTGTTCAGGATCAAATATGTGTGCTATCTATATTCCAGAGCTGCGACTGTGATGAGGTGGAGCAGAGCAGGGCAGAAGCCCTTGCTGGCTGCTCATGTTCACCTTCAACCCCCTGCCAAGGGCTGAGCCCAGCAGCCTTCACCACCAAGCTGCTGGGCCTGCCCCAGGCTGTGTTCCCCTCACCAAGGGTTCTCTGGGGTCCCCTGAATCTCCAGCCCCCACCCTCCCACCATGGCCCCAGCAAGAAGTACCAATCTATCACAGTGGGTTATCACTTTCTCTCCTCTGACACAAAATAAAATGATCCTTACCTTGCTGCCAGCAGCCTTAACCACATCACAAACAAGGAGGAATCTACAGAAGTATTCAAAACATCTGGATGTTGTGCCACCACGGCAATTAAATCCATGCTCACTTTCTCACACAGTGCCTGGGGGGAAACCGACAGCACAGCAGGGCAGAGGAGGACATGCCGTGGTAATTTCTGCTTCCTCAAAGCCCAGATCTGTTTTGCAACCTCTGAAAACATCATTAGTGGCAGGCCTTGTCCCAGGAGCTTTGTCCTCGCTTTACAGGGGGCTCCCTGTCTTTGGAGGACAATCCATGTGCCCATGAGGGACTGCAATGCCCGGGGCTGCCTCTCCAGTGCCCGCCTTGAGCAGCCCTGGTGGAGTTGGGGCAGAGCAGCAGCTGAGCAGGGCTGAGGAAGGGGAACGTCCCCCTACTCATGACTAACAGAATCACAGAATCACAGAGTATCCTGAGTTGGGAGGGACCCACAAGGATCATTCAGTCCAACTCCTGGCCCCGCACAGACACCCCAGCAATCCCACCCTGTGCATCCCTGAGAGCGGTGTCCAAACGCTCCCGCAGCTCTGGCAGCCTTGGGGCCGTGCCCATTCCCTGGGGAGCCTGGGCAGTGCCCGACACCCTCTGGGGGAAGAACCTTTCCCTGCTGTCCAGTCTGACCCTCCCCTGGCCCAGCTCCAGCCGTTCCCTGGGCTCCTGTCCCTGGTCCCAGAGCAGAGCTCAGTGCCTGCCCCTCCTCTTCCCCTCAGCAGAAGCTGTGGCTGCCATGGCTGCCCTCAGCCTCCTCCAGCTGAACAGACCCAGTGCCCTCAGCTGCTCCTCACACGCTTCCCCTCAAGGCCCTTCACCATCCTCGTGCCCTCCTTTGGACACTGTCTAATGGCTTAATGTCTTTCTTACATTGTGGCACCCAAAACTTCACACAATATTCGAGCTGAGGCTGCCCCAGAGCAGCGCAGAGCGGGACAATCCCCTCCCTGGCCCAGCTGGGCCTGGTGCCCTCCAGGACATGGTGCTTTCATGCCAGGCCAGGCTCCTCTCCCTGCTCTGGGGCTGTGGCTGGAGAAGGAGGCCGGGCCGGGCTCCCCTGCGGGTGGGCGAGGAGAGGAGAGCGGTGCAGCGGGGGCGCTTCCAGCGCTCTCCCCTCACAGCCGGCCGCGACAGGCCCGCCCGCTCCCTCCTACCCCACCCGCTCCCTCCTTCCCTGAGTCCAGGCAGAGCTGGGCTCTCCCCACCAACCTGCCTGCTGTCTGCCCCGTGGGAGCCTTCTCATGGATCTCCAATCCATCAGAAAAAACGTAGGTTTTGTCACAACGCAACTGCAGCAGTGCCTCGGCTTGGTGGCATCTCAGAGGGTGCGGGGTGGGTTTCCCCCAGCCCCTGGGGCAGCCCAGGTGAGCTGCCTGGGTCCCTGCTGCTTGCACGACCTGCAAGTGTGGCTGGCCTGGGGGAGCAGCTGGGCTGTCCAATGCTCAGACTTTCCAACCCTCATCCCTTGGATCTGTCCAAAAAAAAAAATCTGCTTGGAAATTCCTCATCATGACCACCGATACCGACTTTTATTTTCTGCGCCAGGCACATAACAGAAAAGAAACTGTAAAAGTTTAAATCATTTAATTGGTCACATTTTGACTTTCAATCTTTTCTATCACCAGCACCAAGTTTCCAGTGAGGAAGCTGAGGAGAATAATACCACCACCTTGAAGTCAGGTAGGAGATTCCTACTGGAAAGTTGCACAGGAGGTCCCCAGCAGTTACTGCCTGTTATCCTTGAAGAAAATCCCAAGCCAGCATCCAAAGGTAGCTCATGTTACCTCCCAGTCTCTCACCCTCAGGCTCTTGTTGCTTTCATTGCCTTTGGACAAGGCACATGCTCTCTCAATTATCTTTTCAGCAGAAGCTTCTAGTTTATTTGCAGCCTTCAAATACCTTTTTGTTCCAGCTGATTTCATTACCTGGTAGAAACATGCTCTTTGCAGCACGGGTGAGTTTGGCTTTGCATGGATGTGTGCTGCCTAATGAAACAAGGCCCTGCTTACTCACTGCAGTTCCTAGAAGTTCATTCAGCAGAAATAAAGAACAATTTGACAACTTGGCTACCAGGCTACAGGCTGCTGGCTAGTTTACAAATCAGTAACCTACTGGATGAGACTAAAATCCTCTGCCTGGGTTCAGCTGGATGAGCTATTTTTGTGAATAGTGTATTTTCTGGGAAAAAGCCATTTCAGATGGATTGTCAAGAACTGCAAGTTCAGGTCAAGTGAAGCAAAGAGTTCCAGCTGAAAACAAGCAGGAAAAAATTTGTAGCATTGAAAAAGTTTAGTCTGGCATCCCTGAAAATTATTTGTTCCAGAAATGTCAAATGGAAACTTTTTGCTTTTTCACTTCAGGATAAAAATTTTCATTTAAAGATTGACCTAAATTTCTACAAGGAAGATATTAATTAACAAGAATAAGAAGGAGAGTATATCACTCTGGATCATGTATAGCATTTCAAGATCATAAGAAATGCTTGGCTTTCTTTTTTTTTATTTTCCAAGAGGAAAAAAAATCCTGATCTTCTTTGCCTTGAACCAGCACTTCTCCCAAAAACATTCACCTTAGCCACTGAGCAAAACTATGACCACCTCCCTACTGAGTGTTGCAAACACTAAGAACAGCTCATAGCATGTCTTCAAGACTACTATTTTTGGTGTGCACAGCAAGGACCACATAGAATTTACTCAATATATCCAGGGACATAGGATGGGCAAGGAGAATAAGAAGAAAACTTAAGATCTTTTGATACATACACATTTTCCTGTAATACAGTAAGTATGGCTGTCACTGACAGGGATCCTTTTTCTCCAGCTAAATGAAGGATTCACTCTCATCCCAGGGTCCACTTGAGGAACATTTTAGAGTCACAGTATTATCAACATGGAAAAATTAAATGCAGAGAGGTTTTTGAGCTGTGATTATGTAATAAGCAGCCTGAAAATTTGGGGCGCCTGTGCTTTTGGCTGCCCGACTTTAGATACCTGCAGCCTGATTTGCATGAGCATTAACGCACCCAGAACTCCTACTGAGATCAAAAAAACAACTCAGTGCCTCTGCAAAAACAGGTTCCTGGCATCCAAAAGCAGAGGCACGTGCATTATACCAAAATCTGGGTCTGCGCCTCTCATCTGAGGTGGCCTCTGAGCCAAAAGCAGATTTCAGGCTCAGCAGCTCCTGACAGAATTCAACCCAATTTCTACCTCCACAAAAGTCCCACAAAACCCCTCTTAGAGCTGAAGAGAGAAAATTTTCTCAGCTGTCCTCTCTCTTTTCTTTTGGGTAGTTTTGGTTTTTTTTAATCATTCTGATTAGGGCCATTTCTTCTAGAGCCTAGAGGTACTAAAATTGCTCCACACCCATTACAGGCCACTTACATGTGCATACACATAGCCAAAGCCCAAAAAGCAGTCAGTTTATAGGAGACACCCAGAGGTCTCACTGAAGAGCAGACAGGCACAGAAGTTTGACAAGAACCCATTCTGTCCACAGGTAGGTACTGACTATCCATGTTCTGCAGCCCTGGAGTTATCACTGCCAGAAAGCCACAGCAAAAGGGGGTAAATGCACACAATGTGCCATCAATCCGTGGCCAAAAGAAGGGGGGGGGGGGGAATAAAAGCACTTCCTGCTTTTTTCACAGCATGATGGACTCCAGAACATTCTGCACCAACTGTGTGCTATGTCTACCTGTGGAGTTTTGCATTTTGGAGGTTTTTTCCCAAGTGGATGGAGCCATCTCTATTTGGTTTGGAGAAGGAGCACACATTGCCAGAGCTTGGAAAAGGCAATGTCATGCCCAGGGAGCACAACATGCTAACAGCCTAACAGTGACTGGGTTCCATCCAGCTGTGACAGGGCTGCTGGGTGCCTGCATTCATGTGCTTTTTGTTTCATGTTTATCACCCTGGCATCAGAGCAGAGTGATGCATCTCAGTTCAACAAGTGCTCTCTTCTCAGGAGGAGGGCAAAGGGCGAGAGGCTGAGTGCTTACAGAGGGTGAGGGAGGTATTCAAATTAGCCAAGCAGATTTCATCTAGCCTTGTTTTCAGCTCTGATCTTCATCAAACGCTGCTTGATAGCAGGCAAATTACTGCAGCCCAGAGAAAAGTCATCACACTGGGACAGCAGCGCCCAGGGCAGCAGTGCCAGGTGCTGATGATGCTGCAGAGGGACCATTTCTGAAGATGCTCAGCAGATTTGTACCCTTTGTCTTTCTCTAAGGCAGCATTAAAAACCACATTTCCCTATGGAAGAGCAGTGATGGCCAGAAAGCCAGTAAGGGCTGTTGAGCAGCGAAATCGAATAATTTATAAAAGCAGCTTAGCCCAGGTAGCCAGAGGTACCTTGAAAATCTGTTCTGGGCAAGAATTGTATTTCCTGTGAGTGCTTTCATTTTGTCAGTCTGTGTTTCAAATCAACTTTGACACAACCTCAGTGACAACGGCTTTGAAGTCTGAACTAAATGTGCTATGGAGAACATTATTCATAACCACTCAGATGGAGAGGGAATATTTTCCTTTTGAAAGGTCCTGCCAAACCTGTCCTGTGCTTTGTTTACTTTCAGAGGCACTGTGGTCATTCCTTAGGAGGAAAGGGGATGAAGGAAAAAAAGGGCAAAAACAATCTGGCAGAGAACAGCCTTCCAAAATCACAGATCAGAAATTCAGTAAAAAAGTACAGGGACCATTCCAGCTGGAAACAGCTGCTTTGTGTGGACAGAAAGCCAGAAGTCTTGGGTCCACCTCTGTGACACCTTGGATCTGTATCTGTTTTACAGAGAGTTAAGCTGCTGTACTTTGCAGGTCAGTGGTTCTATTTGCAGCAGCAAGGTGCAACCCAAACAGCGAGTGTTTACATATGGAGAGCTCAAATCCTATTCAGTCCCCAGAGGGTGCAGCAATCATCTAGGATTTTACAGTGCAGGGATTGGCAGGGTTGGGTTGCATACATACAGATCCACAAAAGCTTTGAAGATACACAATTTTTACATAGGAGTTATGAGAATGAGTTCTGGCTAAAGCCTGTGCAACAGTCATTTCAAATGCTCCAGGCCCAAATCTGCTCCCACTAAAGTCCCTGGAAAGACTCCAAGACAGCAAGCCAAGACCCTTGGTTTCTGTGCCTACTCTACTTTTAGTGCCTTTCCTCTGTTCATTTGTCCTGCACTTGGAACTGGTTTTTTTTTTGTTGTTTTTGCTTTTTTTTTTCCTGTCTGACTATTTCTGTCATTGGATTCAACCAAGCCTTCCTCTGGCACAGTGTCATTCTTTTAAAGTTTGTAAGAATTTGTTTCCTGAACTCACTATCTTTCATTCCCCTTCCTCTTCCCTTTCCTTTTCCTCTTCCCCTTTCCTTCCCTTCTCAGGCTTTTTAGTATCACAGCTGGCTTTTCTACCCCAGACTCACATTTGGTATCACTTTGAATGTATCTTTCCTTCCTGGTAGCTGCTTCCTTCCTGCCCACTCCCAAACACTTCTCTGATAAGCATCATATTGCCTCCTGCTGCACACTGCTCTTTTCCTTCCATGTCTCTTCTGCAGTTATCTTTCCTCCACTTCCATCTCTTAAGTTTATTTGTTCCTGAGGATCCTTTCAACTACCTCATCTCATCTCCTGTTCTTCCTTTCACATCACCACAGTCTCTCATTCTCATCTCCCCTCAGTTTCTCTCTTCCTTGCTCCCTGTGCCTGCCTTTCTTTACTACACACATAATTCCCCAACACTTTCTTTCTCAGAGAAGAAGCAGGGTATAGAGAGGAAGGGTGATATTTTTATTATTATGATCAGGGAGATATATTTATTACCTAAGTTAGATAAATAAGCTCCTTATGCAATAGGTGGAAAAGGGTAGGACAACTTAGGAGGTTTATTAGATGTTGTCTTCCTTTATTGACTCTGTGGGGGACCTAACTGACTTCACCTGATTTAGTAGCCTGAAATTAATGAAGTCACATGAATATCCTCTGCACAATCTCACTTTTGTTTAGGTTCATGTGAAGGAGAGAGGGAAGGACAAAATATCAATAACACAAGGACAATATTTGGCACTGAACAGGTAGCCTCAGCTCCTGACATACCTGGTAGGTGCTGGTGGAGTGTGGGGAGTGGCAGCTTTTCAGAGATCCAAGGGAGAGGAAAATGTTTTTGCAGACACCTGGGAGGAATGTGTCCCAGCCAGAATGGGGTTTTGGGGTGTGACAACCAGGTCACCTTTGCAAAAGGCCCCTGGGGGATAGATTTGTTTCGCATGAAGGGTAGGGCCAGCAAAAGTGGGAAGGAGTCATCCAGCAAAAGTGAGCAAAGAGATGAGCAATGTATTAGTCAGAGCAAGGAGCTAAAAAAGAGGTTGCTGTTCAGGAGACTTGAGAAGATCAATGTTGCTGGCACTCAGGATGCTTCAGTAAAAGTGGAGGAAGGGTGGCCATACCAAGGTCCCATGGTCTAGGTTTTCATTGTATTGGCAGACAGACAAGGAGATGCTGTATTTGAGAGATGATACACAGAAACTTCAGGAATGGAACACAGCTTGGATGCTGGAGTCCAGTAAGAACGCCGAATCAAAGATGAACAGCTTGTTATTTTAATTCCTCACTCTGGGGACCTCCACAGACCATCTGTAGACCCGGGTACACCTCTGATATTTCTTCTGCTTGATTTCCTATGTCCCCACCTGGTCCTGAGCTACAACTGCTCTTGTAACACTTAGTATGTGCTCACTGAGGACAGAGCTCAAAAGAGCAAGATCCTGCATCCACTTCAGAGTCATAAAATATATTGCTTCAAACAGGATAATGGTTAGAAACCTATTGTTTAGCTTCCCATGTTTTCCACCTTGTTTGCCTTGACAAGCCCACTGAAAACCAAGCAGGTGGGTGAGTGAAAAGGAATATTAGTCTGGGACAGCACAAAAGCTGGCAGACAGGAGGGGAGGAAGCTCAAAGGCTGTGCACCCTTCTGCTGCTGATGTCTCCATTCTTACTATCTTTAGATGACTTCAAATATTCTAGACAATACTCTCTTATCAAACCCATACCTATTAAACAATATTAGACAAACCCCATATCTATATTAGACAACATTCTCTTACCAAACTCTTACCTATCCTTTACTGAGAATCACTTGCATCTCAGTTCATTTCACCCACATAGAAGTGTTAGATTTTCCTTTTTCTTTAAATGAAAAAGAATTTGCTAAGTCCAGCTTTTCCCTGAGATCTGATAATATGCAGGGCAAGAATGGTGGTGGGAGGGCTCTCAGGACTCTCATAGTGAGTAAACATGGGAATTTTCCAAACCAATTAAGAGCCAAAGAGGTGCAAGAAGACAAATACCATGGAACTATGGACATTTCAAGAGTAAATCAGCCTTTGATCTGAGACACAAAATAAAACTAGATTCTTAAAAGTTTCTCAAGGTAAGTGTTTTTCCTCCAATCCCGCTATTTTGCCTCCCCCTCAGCAATGTTACACAAGCACCTTGCTTTGTCAGAAGTACAAAGCACTTGGGAGACGACAATGCATCCAAAGTGACTCCAGAATAAAACAAGAGAAACCTTTCAGCGCAAGGATTTGTGTAGGCGGGGGCAGAACACGAAGCACAAACAAATGCCCTGTGAGAGACTGGAGAAGTTGCTTTGAATGTGCAGAAAGAAGGAGCCCTCACCCTTTCTATGGCTTTCTCAATGTAGCTGCAAAGCTACTCACTGACTTCCAGCCCTGTGAATTTCCACTCCAGCCTCGCTTTTAAAACCAGTACACAAAGCCCTTATCTCCCAAGCACAGCTTTAGATTATAGAGAGGGCACGCTGTCAAGAGAGGCTGTCAAGGCTAATGAGCACAGGGCTAACCCAGTGCTGCAGCAAAGGGACACCTCTGGAGCAGCTGCTCGAGGCTGGGTTTGCAGCACAGCCAGATGCACATTTCTATTTTTTTCCACTCTCCCTGGTTAGCTCCTATTGCTCTGAAGCTATGGCTTGACCACCTGATCTCCCAATACCCAGGGAACACTGAAAGCCTCCAGGGCCCACAGGGACGCGCCACTTGCTGTGTGCCTGGCGGGATGGGGAAGCACTTCCACAGATGGGAGGGGTATGCTCTGCAAAAGATCCTGGCTGTACACTCGTTTTTGTTGCATGTGTAATTTTCTGTTTGTCTTTTTGTAGGCATAGCATGGCTTGTAAGCATTCCAATCAAACAACCAGGGCAACTTATTCTGGTGGCCAATTTGAATGGCAAATGCAAGTGGCTCCTGACCCATGTGGGAAATGATAAAAACCAGGTGCCTCTCTGAAGAACACCAAGCTGCTTCCCTGTCAAGGAACATCATACTGAGGTGACACCCACTAAGTCAACATGACCACCTTCTGCCCTATGTTTTGGCATCACCCACCCAGAAAATTAGATTTTCTGTCAAAACTATTGCTTATTCATTGCTTATTCAGAGAAAAAGCCTCCCAGTCCTCTGTGCTCTAAGGTTATTACTTCACAGCAGAAATTAGGCAAGGTACAGTTGGTAGAGTGGAAAAAAGAGGAACCTTTTGGGAATAAATTGGTCTCTCATTACTATAAATGAAAGGCAGTTTAAGCCTGTTGAATGTGGAAATCACAAACATCCTGGTACATATTTTCCCATTCATATCATACATTCAGATAAATTGAAAGTGATCTTTTGTATCATACTTCCCCCACCATCCAATGCAGTCATTTCCCCTAATAAACTTCCTAGTGCTTTGTGTGGTCAAGTGTTAGATGTCCCCAAGGAATGAAGTTTCCACCGCTTCCTTGGAAGGCATTGCACATCTCTCCATCGAGGAGATTCCTGAGATTCAGTTCAGTGTTCCTTTTATAGGAGCACTCCCATTACTCCTGATTATCCCCCTGCATACATCCTTAAGTAAATCTGTTTAGCATTTACTTTTTTCTAACACTGGCGACAGTTACCACATTCCCTCTTTGTCATCTTCTGACTACTTCATGAAGAAAAATTTAAGAATGGCATATTCACAGACAGCATCCCCCCTGTTTTTTGACTGCTGTTCTTGAATCCCCTCCAGCATGCCTCTGTCTGCCTAGAAGTGCAATACATGGGGCTCAGAGCAATATTCTACATGCTCTGCCTTCCCACATGTAAGAGAGTGCCTTCCCACACATTGCCCACTTCTGCAGCTTAAGAAATACCACTTCCAATCAGCTAGCTGCTATCATTCCTAGATCTCCTCAACACAATTTATTCCTGCTGCATATTTGAGTTTCAAGTTGTTCTTCTGCAGTTTGCATTTTTCCAAGTTGGAACTTGTACTGTTGTTTTCCAGACATTCTTTAATCTCTCTTGAATTGCTTCATATCACTTTCCTGTTTATAAGGGTGTTCACAGTCTCTCCCAGAGCAGCATTGATGTTTTTCACTTCTTAAAAAAAACAAAAAGAAAAAAAAAAGGAAAAAAGAAAGTGTTATTACACAAACCATCAGAACGCTTAGATTTCTGCAGTGGAAGACTACATTTGCACAACAGACAATGCTCTGCTCTACCTCTATTCTTCCTCTACTGCTCTGCTTGTTTTCTAAAATTCAAACCACCACTAAAGGGCTCATGCAGTGTTTAAATCAATACACCACAACCACAAGATCACCCATGGATTTTATGGGAGTGCTGCTTACTCTGCTTCACAGTGGAAAGCCACCACCATCACTGGTTCTAACAGCATAAGTACACTTATGTTGGTAGAGCTCATTCCCAAAAATTGGCAATACCAAGTTTAGGAATAAAGCTTCGGTGTTCCCTGCAGAACATGGTAAGTCAGCCTGACTTTGTCCCTGAGCCCTGTAAGCTCTGTGCTTACACACCCACCCCACACCAGCCGGTTGCCAGACCACCACACTCCCAGGCCTGGTGTTGCAGGCTGGCCTTGACTTCAGGGCTGATCTGGAGGTAATGTGAATGGGGATGGTGTGAATTCCTCACCTGATGGCAGGACCTAAGACTCTCCAAAGGAGAGGTGATGTGTGGCTGCACAGAGCCTGCACAGCTACTTCAACAGCATCTGTGTGTGTGTGCAGAGCTTGCTGCAGCACCAGTTGTGCAAAGCACTTGAGGCAAAATGAGAGCAGCTTGCCTTCCACCACTCTCACAAAAACCCTCACTGTTTTCGTCTCTTAAAACACATAGACAACCTTAGCCATGTCACTATCCTTTTGGGATCAGTATCTTGAGGTCTTCTCAGCACCTCTGCCAAGGCATGACACCAACTATCCAAGTGTTCAGTGAAGGAGATTGTATATCTAGGGAAGGAGCTGGGTATCAGGGAAGGAAATTGTATATCCATTTCTGGAGCACCAGCTGACCAATACAAACCTATTTAGCACATGTAAGCTCAGAACTCTGAGAGTTTGGCATGTCTTTGTGCTCAGCACCTTAGCTTGTAGAGACCATGCTTCAGGACAATTATCTAGACACTAGATAGGCCTTAAAACTCCACCTCAGTGGCTGCTGCCTGCCAGAGGCTGGGAAAGTCCATGGATAGTTTCATAGTGGCCCAGGAGAAGCAGCTCAATTTTAGTGCTCACAGCAATCCACTCCAGTGGAAAATATCTAGATATTCACCCCCTTACATTAAAACCACTGCCCAAAATAGATCTGTACTTGTGTCATAGATGACAATAAGAAACCCTGGGTGGGTGAGCAAAGTAAGAGTTTTCTGAATAAGCAGTTTCATAGTTACCTGCTTCCCTAACTGGCAGGCACAGAGGAATTTTTGCTGCTTTGCCTTGCAGTAGTCTATTTGATGAGCAGTTACTTACAGCTGGCCACTCACCTCACCTTTATCACTTCCCTGGGTCCTGTGAACATCACCTTGGCAATTATTCTTCAGAAAGAAGCACAAAATAGTATTGAGGGGTTTTGGGATTTTTGTTTTGTTGGGATTTTTTTTTTTTTTTTTTTTTTTTTTTTTTTTTTTTTTTGTGGAAAAGACAGCATCTGTGAAAAACGTGTATTCCCTTCTGTTGTGCAAGTCTCGGAGCTGGGGAGACTGGGCTTGCAAGAGGCTCTCTCCATGTGCTTCCTCATGACAAGCACAACAGGTTTTTAAAGGGAGATGGCTACTGCCAGCAGCACTTTCAGAAATGACACCACTTTCAGTTCGGTTTCACAGGCACCCTTTGGAAATGGAGCCCAAGGATGTGAGATTAACAGGCAAGAGAAACAGGAGCCAGCTTTCTCCTTCTCTTCCCCCATGGCTACCAGGGCCCTCCTCAGGCTGCTGTCCTGCTGTCCCTGCTTTCACATTCCTTTCTTCTTAGTGATCTCTGCAGTGCCCTTGCTGCCTGAGGAGTTGCTGGAGGAGATTCAGTGTCTTCTCCCCAGGAGATGAAAGTGCCATCCCACAGGGCCTGCAAAAACTATCCTTGCTGTTTGTGAAGCAGCCACGCCCTTCTGGGGGACAGGTTTTATGCTGGAGGTGGTGGGGGTTGTTTGCTTATTTACTTTTTCTCTATCTTTCCCTCCTCTTTTTCCATTTCCTATTTATCTTTTCTTCCAGAACCCTTCAGACTGTCTCCCTCATTAGAGAAGGCCTCCAGCTCTGGAGTAGGAAATTACATCTGAAGAGCAATATTATCAACAGTTTGGAGCCAGGGTTGAAGAGAAATAAATTGTCCAGCAGGAAGAAGCAAACCAAATACAGACACCCATCCTGGGACTTGGGCTGGACAGTACCTTTGGACTTGTGCCCCTATATTTGTGTGGGGTTTTTGTTTGGTTGGTTGGTTCTGTTGTTGGTGGTGGTGGTTTTTGGGTTGTTTTGTTCTTGGTTGTTTTTTTGGTTTTGGGTTTTTTTTTGCTGTTGGTTTGTTTTGGTTTTGGTTTTTTTTTTTTTTTCCTTAAGGAAATTGCTAGGACATGTTTTGTTAACATGCTTAAAGCAACAACAGCTTGCACCCAGGCAAGCAGGCCTCCAGCAGCAGTGCAGCATGGCATGGGGTCCCGCAGCAGAGCACACAGTACCACCTCCTGCTTAACAGCATCACTGCCTGCCATGGGTTCAGTGGCAGCCTGTCCTTGGAGGCCTCCTGTCCACACTCTGATCCAGCCCAACAAGGCCCAGCTTTGACAGGATCCCAGCACAGGGACACACGCGCCTGCAGGCAGATTATCACACCAGAGGCTGCGACATGACAGGGCCGGGAGTTAACCCAAGCACGGGGCCTGCCCTGGGTGCAGCTCTGTGTCATCAGAATTAATGAACTGTCTGCAGCACAGCTGGCACGTAAAGGGGATCATTCACACCCTCCTCACATCCATAGCAAGGCAAACCCAAGCAGCCTGCTGTGCAGAGGTGCTGGTGCCCATCTGCCAGCCTACCTGCCACAGGCAGCACGGAGACCAGCAGCACAGCCAAGTGTGAGCCAGGAGACCAAGGCCACACCAAAATGGAAGACAGCACATTAACAATGCAGCACTGATCTTCCTGAGCTGCTGCTGCTGATTTATAGAGCCAGCACAATTCATTTATCCAAGCTGCGTTCATTTTATTGTTATTAATTGTTACGAGATTTTTTTGGCAGGGATGGAGAAGCTTGTCTGATTAAAAATAGCTTTGGGGACGGCAGCTGGCAGAGTCACAATGAGAGAAAGATCCAGCTCCAGATCTTTCTTCAAAGAATATGTTCCTAGCAAGTAATTGTGTGCAATCAAATGCAGAGATAAACACTAGCACTTCCCAAGGTGTAGCTCAAGGCTCTGACAGTCACTGTTTGCTGGCAAACATTCAGAAGGGTCAAAGACCTGCTCAAGTCTCTCAGACTTTCTGGCAGGACCAGTGTCCTACTGCTTTGCAAGGCTGGAGAGAAGAGAGTGTTCTACAGAGACCAGGATGCCTGAGCATGGTGGGATTTCAGCTACGTCATAACAGTTTCAAAAATATGCAGCCTTAAGGGCTGAGAATCTGGTTTCATGCATGTGCATCTTCGCTCTGCGGATGGTGCACGTGTGCTTCTGCAGAGCCCCTATCCACATGCTCCAAGCAGTTTCCACAGCATTTCTCTCTCTTCATTCTGTATTAAGCAGGTTTCCACAACTGGAAAAATAAGCAGGATGCTGAAGAATGGACACTCTAAGTGAGCAGTGAGTGTGCTGAGAACTACAACTTCCCCCATTTTTGATGCCAACTGACAGTTTAACTGCAGATCCTTACTCCCCATTTCCAGTACACATCAGACCCACCTGAACACAAATATGAGCTTGTTCCTCTGTTGTACACATTTTGATTTTGTCTGCCTAAGCTACCGGTGTGGTGCTGCAAGAATGGCTTTCAAATATTTTGAGTGAGCCAGTGTTTCAGCTACAGGATAACTGTGCTGGTAGGTTCTGGCTGATGGAATCCAAGATCCTTGCTTCAGGACTGAGCAAGCCAGCTTTCCAGCATCCAAGTGCTCACCCCATCATCCAGTTTCACTTCCAGCCAAGCCAGAGAACAGCAGGACTTCTGGAGAGCTGCCCTCATCCATAGCCTTTGAACTCCTCATAAAGGACTCTGCTGCTGCCACCACTCACTGGCTCTCTGAAGAATTTGCTTCTCATGGCTCTGGGCTCAGGAAAATCATGTTTTGCAGCCCCACAGATCAGGAGAGCTGGTCTGCCTTTAATATGTTGCTTTCTAATGTGTTTTTGTGCTCACTTCCAGGAAAGTTTTGGCAGTCTGTGAAGTTCATTCTTTGGAAAACATCTCAAACTATGTCGTTAGGTGAAAATGGCCTCTGGAACAGCTGAAAAATCAAAGTGCTTGCCCACATAGCCTATTTGCAGGAGGAAACTGCCGTGTTGCATCTTTTTGTTTTTTTTTTTTTTTTTTTTTTTAACCCCAGCATGTATGAGGAAAACATCTGAAACTCTTAGAATTTATATAGGCAGATCTGACAGCCTTTCGAATTTTAGTTGAACTGTACACAACCACTGAATTTCTGAGCTTGCTTGCTTGCTTCTTGAATATGCACTCGGCAATCAGACCAAGTTTTAGCAGCTCCCACAGAAAGCACGGCTGCCGTGGTGACAACAGGCGGGTGCTCGCTGCTATAAACCAAAAACCAGTGCAGCAACACGGAAATCAATAACCCACAACAATTCATCATTGCTGAAGTTCCGGCCCTGTCTTTTGATTTTATTTTTTTTTTTAACGGTTTTCTTCCTTTGCCACTTTAGCATGTTTGCTCAGGACTGCCTGGACTAAAAGCAGCAGCACATCGTGCCCGGGAGAGCTGAGCCCTGAGCCAGGGCAGCGAGTGCCACCTACTGAAACACGAGTTTTCCATCACCGGTTACTCCCCCACCCCGCTTCCCCCCCAGCTTCCTCCAGGGCCTGGGATACACTTCCAAAAAATACAAAAGAGCAGGAAAGAGGATTTAAGTTGTTTATAAGGCCATAACCCCTATTTTAGCAGACGAAATCTGGGGGGTGGAGGGGGGAAGAAGGGGATTTGTTTTCCAGGTTTTTGGTCTGCCTTAAGCAGAAAGGTACACAAAGAAGGGAAAAAAGTCCCTGCTTGAAAAACATTTCCTTTTAAATGGCATGATATGCCTTTAAGGGGTAGGTAGTAGGCAATGATCCATCTTCACCACATACAGACTTGCCTTGTTCTTCCATTTCTGGCTGAGTGATAAAACGTTAAATGTCATTTCCTGTATCAGTGGTTAACCACTAGATGCTGGATCAGAGATTTACCAGAAGTGCAATATTCAAAAGTGGACCTGCTGCTTTCAATAACCCTTTCTTGCACCCTGTGGGAACCGTTGAACCTTTGTGAGAGAGCAGAAGAGAAAAAACATAAAGGGAAAACAGAACAAAAATAACCTGGATTTTGATAGGGAGAAAATTCTTGAGCTGTGTGTCAAGGGCTCACACTTCATACAGGCACTCACAAGGAGAAATCCTTCCCCAGCCCAAACACCAAAGTTTGTGAGAAAGGGAAGCAACTGGGCAGTGCCTGAGCCCATGGTTCTCTTGCAGCAGCTGGAGATCAGGCACTGGGGGATGCGGCTGTTTGTTTTGCACTGATTTTCCTCCACTAAAAGCCATCATATTTAGCAAACAGACCGATACTGGAATCTAAAACATTCTCTCCCTACCAGCCCTTACTTTCTTTACCAGCCTTACATTTTGCATTGCAGAGGAGAGCAGTTTACCTGCCCAGGCTGTATCCATTTTATCACTGTCATCACAGTCAGTTCTGGGGTTGCAGGGATGAAAAATCATTTTGGAAAGAGCAGCTGGGGGAGTTAGGAGCAGATAAAGAAGTTTCAGTTGAGGCTGCATTTCTGAAGGGTGAATTTTGAACATGTGGTTGTGCAATTGCCTGCGCAAATAGAGGGTTATTTTCCTAATTACATAATATTTGTAAAGCACTTAGAGCATGAAATGGCTAAGCACACATCAAGAAATACCAGTTAGAGAAAGTCGTGGCCAAATAGTGGTGGACAAGAATATAGAAATAATAGCAGCAGGTGTTTGGACATACACCTGATGTCCAAGCTGCCTGTGTATGGCACTTGGCTGCAGCAGCAGCCCTTGCTTTACACTCCAGCCCCTGAACTCCTGCTCTCAAAGGGCTCAAACAACTTGTCTCAGTTGGAGAGCACCTTTTTTCAGGGTTGGGAATGGCTCTGCCTTTGCTGTGTGCATGTACCTTGCACAACACAGCCCTTGCCCCTCAAGGCAGCCTGCAGGGAGTATTGCAATGGAAATAATAAATAGTAATAACTTCAGAGTTGAGGTACCTCACTCCTTTCTACCTCTGCCAACAGGAAACCCCCACATTTCTTCTGTCATTCCTATTTACTCATTTGCACGGCAGCAGCACCCAGCTGACTCAGCCATGAACCTGACCCCAGCCATGCCAGGTGCTGTGCAAACACTCTGTGGCCACATAGTCCCTCCCTGGCAGGGCTGATGCTCTCAGACATGAAAGGGAAACACTCCCAGCATCCCAGGCCAGGCACAGCTTGACCACAGGTACCCATGCCCTACGTGGAGTTTAGTTCCTGAAGCAGACTCAAGGAGGCAATAGGAATTGTACCAATCTGATCCTGGACTGTCCAGGCAAACAAGGGCAGAGCTCAGTGTTTGCACAGCACAGCTCGTGCTGCTGCCACAAACAAGGCTGAGTCCAGGGAGGAGGCATCTGTGCCACTCAGGGAAAAACTGGGATAGTGGAAGATCCAAGAAGGTTCCCCCAAAAGGCGAAGTGTTTTTACTCCTCACTCCAAAAGTAACAGGAAATCTCCAGATTACTCATCCTTTCCCAGGAACCCTGGCTGGAAAAAAAATCCAGGGGCCTTGCTATTTTCCTCTACACACACACACATACACACACACACACAAAGGAGCCCTGCAAAGACCTTAACACCAGCTGTGCTTGCCCTTGCCAGAACTTCCTGAATCCACCCCCGGTTATACCCTTGCTTGCCAAGCAATGCAAATATTTGAGAGGCCACCTCAGTTCTGCAGTGCCTGGTGTAAAAATCCGCATCAAACCCAAGCAGTAAAGGCTGAGACTCACAGCAACTTGGCAGCCAGAAGTCTTGTCAGGCAGGCCAAGGTTTTATATAGCAGGAGGTCACTGGAACACACTCTGGCTCACCTATCTCATCGATCAAAAGAGTGCAACTGCTTAGAAACATCTCCTGCTTGCCTTCCCTTTTTAAAGTCCAATGCTAAAAAGCTGCTTCCTAGTGGGCAGAGAACAAGATGACACAGATACAGGATCTCAGGGAAAGAAAATGTAGTTTCATCTCAGCAACTGCTGAAACTCACAGCACAAATGAATTCTGCTGTGCAACCCAGAGGCTGTAGCCAAGAGAAACTTGAGTCAGAAGACCTGATTTCAGTTCCTGCCTCTGCTACTGACCCACCGTTTGATCTTGGGTTAGTCACTTAAATGCCCCTGGAAATAAAGACTTCCTTTGATGACTACTGCTTGGGAACAGCCTGGACATTTTCAAGGACAGGGAAGGGCTAGGTGACATCTGCAGCTGAGGCACAGACTGGCCTGTTGCTGCAAGGTATATGTGGAAGATGGATGGTGAAGAAGGAGTAAGGTAGAATAATGTGTGTGCAAAGCTTTTGAGGTGTTAGAAAAAGAATTCACAAAATGGGGACACGTCTCCTCTCCCCATGCATTGGGAACATGGAGTTTCTGGGCTTCCAGGATGCAGCACGAGCAAGACAAGCCTCATCAGAGAGCCAGGAGATGACTTGCCTGTCATACTCCAAGGGTCAAATCTCTGACCACATCAGCAATCCCACACATTCAGGAACTGTGAATCAGGGGTTCAGAAACTGCAAGTCTGACTTCAACTTCCCAAAGTTTCCAAAGCATACCCTGGCTTACGGTTTCCTTTTTTATATGAGTACACAGATTATTTTCCATATTTAATTGACTCCAGAAGCTGGAATTAATGATCTGTTTGTCAGTATGTAATGCTCAGCACAGTATGGCCACCCCTTCATGCTTCATATTTGAAAAGCTTTTTCTGCTCCTCTGTAGTGCTGTAATGGACCACACCTACTGCACAGAGGAAATAATTTCTGACTAAAGACTAAGAAGAGACATAATCTCTTGAGAATTTTATTTTCATTTTATTTTAAGTCTGGTTTATACCTCAGAATTGTATTGATTTGAAGTCAGTTCATGCCAGACTCAGGACACACAGATTCATTAAACCACCTCAAATGAAATGTCTCAATTTTAAGAACCAGGGTGGCAAGTTTAGCCCTCAACACCTACATCTTCATACACAACCTTTCAAGGTGGTCTCTCCACACAGCACACAGCTCCAGGCTTCAGCTTCAAGCCTGGCTTCCCTCTTTGGTCATAGAAATTAACTACACAGATCTATCTCAGAGGTGAATATGCAGCCTCTGTCCCAAGTGTGTTCTGCCTTGCAGCAGCTTAGCTGAATTCTGACCCAGCCACACTTCTCCATGCCTTCACATCTGTCTTTTCAAATATCCCCTGGCAGCTGCAGGAAAGGGGGGTGTTGCCATCTGAAGGTGTGTGGAGGCTGAGGCCAAGGAACCCAAGAGAAATACAAGGTGAGGCTGCCACACCCCTGGGGCTATCACAAGTAAACAACCCTTTGAGCCGGCTTTAAGCAGGGAATAAAGGAACACAGAGCTGCCTTGTCCAGAGGTTGTTTCCACAGGTATAGTCATAACAATCCTCACAGCAAAAGTAGGGAAAACCCAACAACATTATGTTTA
Source organism: Fringilla coelebs (assembly GCF_963513975.1). Classification (NCBI taxonomy): domain Eukaryota; kingdom Metazoa; phylum Chordata; class Aves; order Passeriformes; family Fringillidae; genus Fringilla; species Fringilla coelebs. The sequence goes on along the minus strand of NC_140033.1, from coordinate 65,210,404 downwards.
TTCATGAAGACTTGCATTGATGTCCTCCTGCAAGGCCCCAAGCTGAGCTGTGGTGGTTTTTTATCCAGCAAAAAGCAGCAGTAAAAGCAGTCTGGTGTGGGCCTTCTACTTTATGCACTGCATGTAAAATTTAGGTTTATACTGTTTAGATGGTAAAGGCTTCAACATGTGAAAAAAGCCTTGAGGGCATAACATGGATGCAAAAGACCCATTTCTATGGTCTAGACTTCCAGGAAGACTAAAGTGTAGCTATGGTCACCCCCTGAAATATAAATTAGTTTCTTGGTCAACAGTTTCTGATGTATAGAGATTTTTGCATTAGAAGATGACAGGTTTGGCTGTCCTGATGTTATTAAACTAAGGGGCTGAAATGAGTGAGCAGCTGAGTTTATGCTTGACAGTTTTTAATTTGCCAAAGGAATGTAAAGATAGTGTTATGGGGGAAAACACAGAACTAGGGTTTTTTTAAGAAAAATGTCTTGCAGAAGAGACTCAAAATTAGGAATTGATACTTTCAGAGATTCTAAGAAATTTAATTTTACATTATACTCTCTAAAAAGGGCAACATTAGTGTCATTTTTTCTTTTAAATCTAGATTCTTCTTTATTGCTACAGACCATGCTTTGCAGCATGTCCATTCTTATCACTACGCATGGATTCAACTAGTAGTTTGGAAAGCACTGTAGGCTGTGACCTAAGCAGACAGAAATGTGCTGAAATGTAAACTATCAGATTTGGTAGGGATGTAAGCATCTCTCTTAAGAGAATGGACTGAGCTGGGGCTGTCCAGCCTGGAGAGGAGCCCCAGCTGAGAGGGGCCCTCAGCCCTGGGTGTCCCTGTGTGCAGGGAGGGTCAGAGCAGGGCCCGGGCTCTGCTCTGGGGGCCCAGCAATGGCACCAGAGCCACGGGCAGGGACTGATGCCAGGAGGTTCCACCTGGACATGAGGCAGAACTTCTTCCTGGGCAGTGCCCAGGCACTGAACAGATTGTCCAGAGAGGGTGTGGAGTCTCCCCACTGGAGATATTCCAGACCCCTCTGGACACAATCCTGTGCCCTGTGCTCTGGGATGGCCCCGCTGGAGCAGGGAGGGGGCACCAGATGAGCCACTGTGGTCCCTACCAAACTGACCCATCCTGGGATTCTGTGTAACACAAGAGAGTTACAGAGGTTATTATAAATTTGCAGAGAAGCAGTTCCTTCCATGATAGTGCAAACCCTTAGGGCTTACACATCCATGGCTCCAAACATGGCTCCAAACATGGCTCCAAAACACAAAAATAATTCCCATAATATTTTTTTAATTCACTTGCTACAATTTACAATTTGAAGATTTTCTCTTTAAGCACAAGAGTTATGAGTTTGCATTAAAAATAAAGTGAAATCAGGTGATTGCAGGAACAACGGTGTAATGGGGAAAAATCCCTACACTTTTCCAGTATGTAGCTCATACAAGACAAGCACCAATACTTCAAAAGTAGTGCTGCTTGCAAGCAAATCCTGAGACAGCCTAGAGACAGAAGCCAGCAGTGCACTGCAAGAGATGGGCAGACATAAACAAGAAGTAAACGGGGGAAACTGGCTGTTTGGGGAAAGGAGGTGTGCTGGGCAAAACTGGGAGTGTTTCACTGTCAGGGGTGACCTGTGGAGCCCATGAACTGCCTTGGGCCAGGCACAGCCACCTCCTGGGGCTTTGAAACAGATGGAACCAGTCCATAGTGAGCAAATGTCCAGACAAAGCAGAACATGGCACCTCCACTCAAACATATTTAAGCATGAGTGGCAGCTGTTAGGAGGGAAGCGAAGAGATGTGTTTGGATTCAGGTGAGGAGATGCAGGAAAAACACAGAGAAGATTTGTGAAGAGCAATAGAAGGACGTGGCAGCTGAAAATGTTGAGGACATGGCTGGAGGCCCACTTTCCAAAAAGGCAATTTTCACTGAGTCAGAGGTACCCCTGAGTGATTGCCTTCAGTGAAGGTCCCACCCCACAGCAGCAACCCTGGGAAGGCAGGAGGAACACTGCCTAGGAAGCAAAGAGCAGCAGATAAAAGCCATTAAGCACTCAACCCCAGTGCTGTGTGCCACTGTCCCCTTACTGAAAAGACTGGGAGGGGTTGTGTGTAACCTGTAATGAAAAGTCATTTCAAAGGCAGCTGTGCCCTGGGACCAGTGAGGAAAAACCTTTGGCAGAAAATCAGCTTGGGGAAGGAGAAAGAAAGGTGAATGACAACAGGGGACAACTTCTTTTCTCTGTTCCTAAAAACAACAATAGCTCATAGCTTATTACAAGAACTGAGAAACTGTTTCATCCTGCTCCCTGACTCAAGCTGCTGTAAAATGCAATTATCTAGGATGCCTTTCTAGGTCTAGTGCTCTAAACTTGGTAAGGCCAAGCATCTATTCCCTTATAAGGTTCATTTTGCAACTACCCACTTCTTGCAATGTCTGCCTGCCTTCCAGCTGTTTTATTTTCCCCAAACTTTCCTTACTTCTTTCCAGCAAATAGGGTAAAGTCTCTCAAGTAGCTTTACTTCTCTAAATTCGTCACTCATTCCCTCACAGACCTGAAATTATAAACAGCTGTCTACAAAAACACAATTGCTTCTAGAGTAACCAATGTTAAGGACTCCTGGAGAGGGTTATGACTTCAGCCTGTGTACAGGGAGAGGGACGGGGGTGCCGGAAACAAAAATCCTCTTGCAGTGCAGTTTCCCTCAGCCTGAACAATAGAGGGACATGTGGGATGTACAGACAATTCCTTATAAAGAAAATGCCTCTCGGTTTACTCAGGAAGCTCCAGGAAACCAAAGGAGAATAAAAACCCCAGCAAAGCAGGTCCCCCACTGAGTCCCCCAGGTATTTGTGACAGCAAGGAGAGTGACCCATGCAGATGTCCAGGGAGCCTGCCAAGGAGGAGATGCCTGGGGCAGTGAATCAGCCTCTCTGGCGTGGCCTCTGGGGCCAAGTGACTCCATCCAAAAATGCTGAGGTGAGGAGAAGAGGGTCACTGGCGCCAAGCATCCTCAGAGGAGCACCTGGCCACTGTCAGCTATTTGGGCAAGAAATGTTGTTGCATTTACCCACATTAGTTGCTCAGGAGTCAAGCTTTTCCAGACTTACATATGAGCAAGTAGAAGCACAAAGGTTATTTTTGTTAGCAGAAATTAGCTCCAAATAAAACCCAAAGCTACTTCCCTGCAAACTGTCAGGAACTTCCTGTAGAGAAACCCAAGTGCTGAATGAGAAAACAAGATTGACTATTAGTGTGAATACTTTCAAGGTTTAACCTCTCCATAACTGTTTACTTCAGTGTATTAATGTAGACTTGAATTTTTCCTACTCGGTGGCTGATGACTGGCTGCTTCCAAGCTGCCAATATGTAGGTGACCTCAGCATTCCTATTCACAAAACCACTGTCCACGCTGGTACTCCTGCCTGCCCAAAGAGAGCTTTTCCCTTGCAAACAGAGCATTCCAACTTACAAATAATTGTAACAAAATCAGCAGCAAACATCACTATAAAAAGCAAAGTCTGTTGTCTGCTTTCACACTTTAAAAACTCTTCATACTTTTGGTCATGAGACAAAGCACCTAATCTTGTGCAAAAGGTATTCCCTGAATGCAAACCACTGTTTTGTAGGCAGATCTCTAGCAAATTATTTTTCTGAAACAAATTAGCATTCATTTGTTTTGCATGCAGGCATGAATCTGGATGCAGATTTCATCAAACTATCCATCACAGCGCAACTGCCTCATGATAAAGACGATTCCAGCCTTGGAGCGTAGCGCCATCTGCAGAAGCGCTGTTTTCATTGGGCCTAGACAGGCCATAGAGTGTCTTGTGAAGAGAAGAAACATCTGTTTTCATCCTTTCATCCACAATGCAGTAACAAAGAGACAACAAAAGCAACATCTTCACAAGAATCAACACAACACCTTTCCCCCCTGCCCCTCTCCTTAAGGTCCGTCTGTATTACTCTTCTCTACTTAGCCACAGGAAGAGGAGAGGGGAAAGGGAAGTAGAAGAGGCTTCTCCATTTAATGGTGCAGCACTAGAAAAACAATCTAGGAATAGAATGACCATATTTTTAAAACTGGGGATTTTGGTTTGTGGCCTTCCTTCCTTCCTTCCTTCCTTCCTTCCTTCCTTCCTTCCTTCCTTCCTTCCTTCCTTCCTTCCTTCCTTCCCTCGGGAAAAAAATGCCACCTTGTGAACGCATGTTGATACCACCACTGCCAGCTCCTCTACTGCCAGCTCCTTTACTTCCAACTCAGTGGGTAAGATCAGGAATGTCTAGGTGTGGAAGATTATGTCCCAACTACTTTCATGTCAAGAACCCTTGGGGTATCTTTTGACACACAAGTTACCAGTACCAGTTTTAGCTGATACGGACACTGTGTTCCCTCTGTGCCCACGCTGTTTGTTCCTGTGCCCAGGCCAAGTGCTCTGTTTCACTTATGCAAGTGTTTGGAGCATGGAATTGATCCCACTGAAGACTAACTTCCCCCCCTCCCTGCCCTCCTGCACTTTTTGTTTTTTCTGGCTCTCAGCTGGATCAGATCACTTTGTGTGCAATCACACAAAGGGTGGTGCCAGCAAGTAGAGGCTGGGAAGCAAGAAAGGGGTTGCTCCTCTTGATGGCAGTGGCAGCAGCTGGACTGACAGTGACACTAGAGGCACACACAAACCACTGCCCAAGAGCAGGAGAAAAATCATCGCTCCCTGTTCACTCACACTAAGGGACATCCAGCTCCAGGCAAACACCCACCGGGTTCTATGTGGCAGAGGAAACTAAATCACATAAACACTTTAGAGTAAAATCAAACAGTTTTTAAATGGACTGACAGAGGACTTCACATGGCAGCAACCTCAAGCCTCTGACAGAGGAGGGAAGGCCACGCACAGCTGTGAGCTGTGTTGGAACTGTGCAAACCCCTCTGGGCCTGCTCTGCTCCATCCCACCACAAGAAGGTCCTTAATACTTTGGTGATGGATCAGCTGCTCCAGCTGGGTAGAAACTGCCTCCTGAGGGGTGAGAGGTGTGAGAAAGGCAAACTTCGATCCTAGGAATTCTGTGGAGTGAGGTTTTAAACAAAAATTGGTAAGGAAACAGCAAAGCACAAGGCCTGAACAGATGAACAGACAGCAGGCAATGGCAGACACAACCACGGTATGTGAGACAGGAACAGGGAGGCTGGAAAAGCTGCCTGTGGCTAGGAACACACATGAAACAAGGCAAGGTTTCCTTTCCAATGTAGAAAAAAAAAACCAAAAAACTACCTGTTCTCTCCCCCCTCACAAAAATGGTTAGCAGCAATGTCTGTCTCCCTAAAGGACACCCACCATACATTTTCTCCCACAGCTTCACCACCGGTTTTGAACTGATGCAGCCTAGTGTGAGAGGGAAATGCCAGGGGTTTGTGTTCTGCAGACAGAGGATGGGATCCTCCTGGAGGACGGAGGGAGTTTGGGGGGTGCTGAGGAGGGTGCACAGGACCCGTGAGGCCCGTGGCAGATGTGCCTGTGTGCAGCTGAGGAGCACAGCCACACTCACGGGTGACCCCCGGAGCCTGCTGCTCCCCAACACCGCGGGCGGCACCGCTGTCCCTCACGGCCACCGCCCCGGGAGTGACCCGGCTGTACCCAGGCGGTGTCCCGGGGTGTCCCAGCACTGTGTCCAGGGTGTCCCAAGGGCATCCCGGGGTGTCCCAGCACTGTGCCCAGGGTGTCCCAAGGGCATCCCGGGGGTATCCAGGCAGTATCCCGGGTGTCTCCCGGTACTGTCCCTATCACGCTTCCATGGCGCCATCTGGCGCCGCCGCGGGAAGGAGCGGCCTCGCCGGGGGGCTCTCCCGAGTCAATTAAAATGTGAAAAATAATTAAAACATTAAAACAAAATTTTGACATGCCGTTAAAAAATAATAAAAGTTAAACAAATCCTTGGCCTGAGTCCCGGCTTTTGCTGAATCCTCCTGACTGTCAGCCAGCTGTCAAAGCAGCCATGTCACCTTGACAAGTGGTGGATTAAAGCACTTAAAAGTGATCTTGGTCTTTCTAGGAATTTTCCCAGCAGCGTGATGTATTAAGAAACACAGTGCTGTCACATGAGGGTGGATAACACCCCGAATCCACAGAGGAAAACCCCAAAGAAAGGGGCTTATGTCCCACCCCAAAGCCCTATGGTGGGAACAGCACTGTTACCTTCTATGTCAGAGCATCCCTTCCTCAGGAACGCCCATCCAGCCCTGCCTGTTCAGCTGTGTTTGCAACAGTGAAGTACTGTCCACATTATTATTCAGCTAAGAATTTCCTTTTCTTAAAGCATGATTTCCTAAAGCCATTGTACCTAAAGCTTGGTATGTCTTTGGAACCTTCAATCCCAGTTATGGAGCTTCCTAAGCTGAATTCTAGGCTGCAGGTGAGACTTCAGTGGAGGAAACACTGCATGAATTTCTGCCCGTGGTGGCACCTAAATAAACACTTCAGATCCGAGGATGACAAGGACACTTGCAACTCCCATGTAAATAATTCATGGATTGATCTATGGCCCTGTGATCTGTACAAGATTGGCCATTACTACGCACTGTGCTGCCAGTTTCTTTGGAAAACCAGGGAAATAGAGCTTGTAAAGCAGGAATTTATGAATATATATTTTTATATCTGTAAGATATACTTGCAGGACAAGTACATCTTACCATTTTCTGTAGAAGCAACTGTTTCTTCCATTGTCTCTGTGCTGCTCTCTTCTGGCTTTCCGAGATGTATATGAAGGAAAAGAGAAGTAATGGAATTTCCCCAGGCATCAGTGCTTCATGACACCAAAATGTTAATTTGCTCAGCACATATTGTAAATTTACAGATTTCCTCCACTCTCAAACATCTTTGATCAGCAGCCAGATGGTTAATGTCACCTTTAAGCAATTGCTGGGCATCCAGATTTTCTCTCTTCAAGAAATAAGGGCTGTTCACAATGCTCAAATCAGTTTCTCCAACAGCTATTAAGTAAGATTGGGGGGGGGAGCTTAACAATAAGATAAATTATAGCATGAAGTATCAATATTTAAAACAAGCAGACACCATCCTGTAATAAATATAATTTAAAATACAAAATATTCTGTAATAGAGTTATTGGCTAACTAAAAGTCTTAAAAGTTCCAAATAGAGATCCAATAAGATTGGAGCATCACCTTCTATTTAACCAAGGGAAATACCTGAAGCAAAAAAATTCCCAGAAGTATTTAGGAGCATTTAGATAGTCAGTCAGTGAAAGGTTGTTAGGGTCAAAGGTTCAACCAATGAATTTTGTGAGGAGAAAGGGATGAGAAATTGAATGGTTCATGAATGTTCAGACTGCTTATACGGAATTTGTGAGGGGAAAATCAATTTTTACTTGTCAAATTGCTGGCAAAGAGGAGTGCCCCTTGAATATGCAGGTTTCAGTCGCAAGCCTGGTAAGTGTGCTGTCCTAGCACAGTTTTTCCTTGCGAGACTTAATGGTGAAGCTTTTCGGTAGGATTCAGGCAACAAGAGACGCAGAATGCGGGGCTGCGGAGCGCTCCGGGGGTGAGTGCCGGTCCCGAGCGCCTTTGGGCAGACGCAGCGCCCCGGAGCGCAGCGCTGCCCCGCAGAGATCTGCGGAGAAGGAGCCGCTTCTGCCCCTCCGGGAGAGAGCGCGGCAGCTCCCGAGGGGCGCAGAACGAAGCTGCAAAGCACCGGGCGGTGTGTGCAGCGCTCAGACTGCCAGGGGAGGGTGGCTGCCACTCGCCTGCCTGTGGAATTCACGTTGGCATTCGTTGGAAGGAGTTCATGGGCACCTTTCCTGTGCTTCTACCTAGTCCTCCTCCAGCGCTCCGTGGAAATTCTTGCGCTTCCCCTCAGGCTCCGAGGTCCAGAGAACTCCATGGCTGCTGCAGAAGAGAAGGGTGGGAGAGAGAGCACCGGTGAGTTTGATGTGGTTTACGTGGCACAAGGGGAAAGGTGCAGCCCATGGCTGGCTTTTACTTCTACAGCCTATTGCTATGGGAGCAGCTGCTGAAAGATGTCAGGAGAGTTGTGAGAGTGAAAAATGGGACGGCGCCTCTTGCTGAGAAGGGAAGTGCCAGGCAGCAGAGTGTTGTGCATTCTTCCAAAGCTGTTTGGAGAAAGAACACTTTGCGTTCTGCAGGAACCTGCCACAATGAATGTTTAAGAAAGTGCTTATGCCCACGCTTAGAGATGAGCTCCCACCGCTGCGGGTTACATTTTCAAGAAGCAGAAGCATAGGCTGATGACTGTGCCTGAGAATGAGCAGTTGCTGGATTCTTGCAATTCCGTTCACTGCGCACAAAAGCCCGGTGCTCTGCTGCTTCATTCCTCACCTTCTGTGATCTGCACAGGACTGATACTCAGTGAGAATATTCAGCTTTGCCGCTTTTCAGCATCTGTACTACCCGTATGCACCGTGACATCTCTTGGGATCTCTTGCCTTTGCGAGGCTGGAATGTTCCCGCTGGTATTCGAGCGGGCAGAGAGCACGGCGATCTGACAGCAGTTTGCAGGCAGCCCTTTATCTCCTAAAGTTGTAAAAGATGGTTTTTGTCACATATCCCTTGAGCTGCGATTGGTGCTGGCAGGGACCTCTCAAGGTCCTTCATACCGTCCTTCCTTCTGTCACAAGTGGGCTGAATCTATTTTACTACTGAAAACAAGTTTACAAGGTAGAACCTCCAGGGCACAAGGGCAAATGCTGTCATTAGAAAACCATCATTGTCAGCCTTCCTGGCATGGAAATGTCTGTTGGCAGAGGAAAGCAGCACTGGGAGTGAGCCTGGATGTGGGAAATGAGGTGTTCCTCTTCCTGAGATGAAGAAATGTAGTAGATGATCTTACTCAGGCTGCAGTGACCAAGAGCTATTAACAAGCTGCTCTTTTCTCTCTGCTGTGATACAAGTGCAAAAATGAGTCTGTTCCCAGCTCCAGAATGGGGAGGTTGATCTTTAAAAAGGCTCAGGGATTGTGGGGAAAGGGCTCTGTGTCTTTAAAGCCAGGCATGGAGGAGGCTACAGGTCATTACTTTATTTTTATAGCCATTATTATTTTCTGGCTTGTTTAAAAACATGCAGATGTTTGAAGGGCTTAATCAGCCCTCAGCAAATAAAATGCTCTTTTCTTTGCCAGGGACTGTAAGATTTTCAGGAAAGGACAAGTATCCTCCCGTGTGTGTGGATGACATTCAGCACATGATAAACATAACCTGAATATAAATGATTACACAGAAAAGCAATGCTTATTTAAAACCTAGATTTATATATATATATATATAAAAGGAATCCATTATAAAGCTAATCTCAGTCAGCTTTTAGAAAATCTCTAAGATTGCTTCAACATTTTCAGCATCTCTATTCAGTGAACAGAACTTATTGCATTTCTCTTTTTTTTACCACGTCTTAAGAAAAGAAAACAATAGCCCTCAAAAATTGTACAAACCTACTAGAAATAGTGACACCTGAAAATCCTAGCTGCTGCCAGATACATAATAACAACAACAACAAAATCTTCTTACATATAGATGCACAGATTTCTGTTAAAATAAATTGAAAGTCACTTTGAAATTCAGATAGTTCTCACCACATCTGTCAGGAGACTTCAGCACAGCACTTGACTTACACCTGATATTCTACTAACTAAATCAAATAAAAAGTCTTCTCCTAATAACTAATTAGGACCCTAATTTCTATTTTCAGTTTTTTGGGCACTCCTGACTGCAAGCTGCTTCTTAAAGTGAGACTTTGTGCCTTGGATCCTTATTAATGTAAATACCCAGCATAATTTCTCCAAAAAGTCCCAAACCCCCACCTTGATCTCCAGAGCACGTTACCCTCTGCATCCTGAAGATGACATTTCATTTATGTTGTACCAAAAAAGAAGCAGCACAAGGCACAGAACGGGAATGGGGACAAATGGAAAACAGAGTTTCGAAGTTGTGTGAATTTCTGTTATTTAAGTATCTTGCTTTCTCCCAGTTTTGGATGGATTGCTTTCAACAATTTTCCTTGAATAAAATATTGTGGGCCAAAGCAGAGGTAAGTGTTTTACATAACTCCATTTCTACATTTCTGGATATTGTCCCTTATATGTAACCAGCCCAGCCAGAGGGGAGAGGTTGTTCCTTAGGGAACCAAATCCAGGGCACAAAATGTGACCTAAACTACAACTCCCAGGAAGCAAAGCATACCTGACAAGGCAGTTGTAATGTAATTTGATTTCAGTGTGACTGAAAACACATGTGTGAACATACCTTAGACCAAAGATAAAATACCACAATTTGGTTGGGGGGGGTGGGGTGGGGGGGCGTTGGGGAAGACACTTCCATTTCATATCCCCTTGAAAAAGGATTTTTTCAGTATTCACCAAAGCTGGAATAATATCAGTGAGAAGCCCCCTACCAGTTTTCCTGGTGAGCGAGGTGTTCTGTGTCTCCATGTAAGTAAATTGTGTCATTAAATAACCCTCACAAAGAGCCTCAGATCCAGTTTGAAAGGACAATAAAGCAACTCACAATGCTTACAGAAGATCTCTTTCCCCCCCCGGGATACCAGAAGTTCCAAACATTGTTTGGAATGACAACATTGACTGTTCTTTGCCATCACCTACATCTTGGAGTTTCCAGCTGGAAAAACATGTAGAGGACAACACTGTTACCAGGAGTGACCACAGCCCAGGCCTCAGACCCACTGACATTCCCAGGAGTGTTTGCCACAGGCCTCCACCAAGCCCACTGATCCAGCCCCTTAAATTCATTTACAGAATGAAGTCCCTCATGGTAGCAGGGAGTTTGCAGATTTACAGCACCACAAGAGTGCTAAGCCTTATGATTAATGGAGTAACAAGTGCCAGAGAAGTAAGAAGATTGGAAACTCAGTATCCCTGTCTCAGAGGAAAAGACCCTTATGCACAAGGATGATTGGTTTCAACTTAAATGGAAAAAGCAGCTTTTATTTTTGATTTAAAAAAGGGTAGCAAGTCCCAAAAGGATTGCTTAAAATGGATATCCCAAAATTCAGAAACCATGTTTTTTTCTGAAGAAGTAAAAGATTTTATCCTACATTTTCCTTTGGGAAGTACTATCTTAATTTCACACAAAATAATAAATTCATAATATTTTAATTATTGAGGCTTATAGATCTGCCATCAGTGTTATCCACCAAGGCTTCTTCCACTTGCTAGTAGCTGTGGAAATCATGGCAGTTTACCTCACTTAAGGGACCTCCTTATTCTGATACAGCATTCTTCTCCGACTGGGAATCTTGCTAAAATACTTTTTTTTTTTTTAAGAAAACTTGATCAAAGAATTTATTCCATTATTCCATTTGACCTGTGAGGAGAACTAACCAACATAGACTGCAGCTGTGTCAGCCTCTGAGCCTCTTGATTCAGATGGTTTCACTCAGCCCATGATTTCCAGTCCCAAGCTTCCCACTCAAAACCATTTTTGCATTCACAACCATCAGCTGCACTGTGTCAAGTTGTGTAAGAACACTCTATATATTTTCTGCTTGAAGTTCATGAAAGTTTTCTGTTCTGCAAAGAAATAAAACCACACCCCATACACACTCACACAAGGATGTGTTTGTTCATAGCATCCCAAATGTCTCAGCAGTGAGCAGGAGGAATGAAAACTTTCCCTTGGGCTGAGTTACCCGACAGACAGTGAGTTCACCTCTGCCTGCTGAGCTGTGGTAGCTGCACATCCATCTAGGCAAATCTTTTTATCTACATATGCCAAGAAAATTCTTAGGAAGTTACTGAAACTCTCTCAGTGTGCCTCAAGAAATTAGCCAGTAAGTGGGATCACAGAAGAATCATGGAAGGGACACTGAAGATCCTCTAGCCCATCCCCAACGTTCCCCTATCCCAGGCTGCTCCCTGTCCAACATGAGCTTGAACACTCCCAGGGGTGGGACAGCCACAGCTTCTCTGGGCAGCCTGTGCCAGGGCCTCACCACCCTCATAGTTAAAAATTTTTTCCTCATATCCAATCTAAACCTGCCCTCTTTCAGTTTAAAACCATTGTCCTTTGTGCTGGTACTGCAGGATCTGGTAAAAATTCCCTCTCCATTTTGTCTTTGCCCCTTCTATACACTGAAAATTCCCAATAAGGTCTCCTCAGGGCCTCCTCCAGGCTGAACAGCTCCCAGCTCTCCCAGCCTATCTTCCCACAGGAGGTGCTCCAGCCTTCTGTCCATCTTTGTGGCCTCTCCTGGACTTCCTCCAACAGATCTGTGTCTTTCCCCTGCTGAAGGCTGGATGCATCACTCCAGGAGTGGTCTCACCACAGTGGAGCAGCAGGACAGACTCCCTCCCTCACAAACAGGAATGTACAGTAATGGATAATTCAAGAATCTGAAACAGCTCAGTGACGTCAGGAAATTCAACTCAGATGAGAAAATACTTTCCAAACAGCTGTATATGACTTTTAGTCAATGCTACTCTCGTATTTCACTATTAATCCAGAAATTTACACATTTTGTGGTTTGGGTTTATTCTTATAGAAAAAAAAGGAATTAAGAAAAACTTGCTTAGAGGGATTTTATCTCAGTGGCTTTTAGGGAAACACTACTTAAAATGTCTTATTGAAAAGGCTGGGAGAAAAGAGGATGATACTCAAATGTTTTGCTGACTCCCATGCTCTGGAACATATCCTTGGCACTCAGGACAGATCACAGCCTATGGTATCCTAAACCAAACTGGTTAAAGGGCAGGGTGGTGAGAGACTGCAGTGTATTTACCTTAAACCACCTGAACTGTCCTGAGCTGCCAGTCAGAAGAAAGACAAGAAGTGACTGTAAATAACAAGAAAAATAAAAGGACACAGATTTCCCCCATGCAGTGTACCAAAAGAAATCCAGTCCAGGATTACTTTTCTACTGGCAGCTTCATGGCACAACTTGAGTTTTCTGAGAGCCTGGCTGCCACCAGAGCAGGCTGCTCCATAGGAAAAGGCAGCCAGGAGCTGGAGATGACAGCAAGCAGCCCAGAGCAGCATCCTCATGGGCACAGGACAGCCCCAGTACCTGTGCAAGGTGGGCAGAGCTGGCTTGGTGATCCTTGGGACAGCCAAGAGGCTCGGGAGGAGTCAGGTCTGGACTGGCAGAGCTGCAGCACGAAGAGTGAAGGCCTGAGGGAGATGTGACCCTGAACACAGCAGGGAAAAGCCTCCTCCCCAGTGAAGGCTCCTACTGTGGCTTTCCCTGGCATCCCATCTGGTGTCACACCAAGTCTGGTGGCTTGAAGCATCAGTGCCAAACCCTGGGGAGGAGGAGGGAATGCCAGAATGTTAAAAGAGGAAGAGGACGAGAGCAGTGACTCCGTGACCCCCGACCTCACTGTGCTCCACCACTCACTCCATTGCGATGCACAGAGAGAAGATGAGACAAAACACTTCGGGAAAGCTCCATCATCTGGTAACTTAAAATGAAGAAGAAAGTTTCCATCTAAAATTTTCCATCTAAACCAAAGAAGCAAGGGTAGCAGCACTGCTTCAAAACACACTTTAATGCACGGTGTCTCTGTGTGTGATCTCCCCTTGCACATTTCATTCCTGCTTTGGCACAGTGACAAGTGCCAGGAGGGGTACTCACCGGCTTGTCAGTGCCTCGGTCTCCTCTGGAGCTCGGTCTGTGTTTCACGGCTCTGGCCGGGCAGAAGAGCCGCAGCCCTTCAGGCCGGGTCGGGCTCTGGCTCTCCAGCGGAGCCATCGGCTCGTCCCGGCTTGCGAGTGCCGATTCCGGGCCGAGGGAGGGCGGCTCTCCCGGGCCCTGCGGCCGCTTCCCCCACCGGGTGTCGCTGCCCGACGCCTTTTCCCGGCCGGGGCCGGGGCCGTGTTGGGGCCAGGGCCGAGCCCGGGGCGGGGGCCGTGTTGAGACTGGGGCCGGGGCTGGGTTGGGGCTGGCGTCGGGACTCGGCCGGGACCGGGCCGGGGCAGGGCACGGGCTGAGGCCGGGGCTGGGCACGGACTGAGGCCGGTGCAGGGCGCGGGCTGAGGCCGGGGCTGCGTTGGGGCCGGACCGGGCCGGGCCGAGGCAGTCCCCCAGCGCCGCAGCCTTGGCCGGCGCTCCCCTTGCAGCGCTGCGGGCGGGGGCGGCCAAGGCGCTGCTCCGAACCCCCCGCACCCCCGTGGGCTCTGCTGAGCAGCCCGGTGAGCGTGGCAGCTGCCGGGCAGAGATGCTGGCATTTGTGGGCAGATGATGCGCGGAGGCACCGCTGACCCGCCCGTGCCCAGTTTCGTGCCCTTGGAAGCCCCCGGCACTATTGTTGCTGGCGGGGAAAAACCGTAACCCAAGCCTTTCCATCTCTCAAAAGAAGCTCTTTCCCTCTTTGATTTATTTTTCCCTCCTGGAAATAAATATTTCCTCTCAGCAGAGCTCACATTCTCTTCCCATTTTTAAGGGGAATCTTACACTTTTGGCTTGATACATATAATAAAAGTCAACATAGTTTTAGTCTTAATGTGAGAAACCTCATGAAGAGACTAAGAAGCTGAAGAGAAACCAAATGTGAACATCGTGGAAAGTGGGGAATTATACTGCCATTATTCAGAACATTTGCTCTTCTATCCTCTTTCAGGAAATATCTCTTGAAATAAATATCCTCTTGAAATAAATTTTCCTTGTGAGACAAAGCAGTGGGGCAAAAATAGATAAGCACAATGAAGCAAAAATAATTAAAGCACATTAAAAATGAAATTGTATTGTCTCTGTCAGAGTTTCCCCTTTACATCCATCCTGCCTACTCTGGGACAGTTTCCAGTTCTGTTTGAAAAAGCCACTGCCAAAATGAAAGGAGGAGTCAGATCACACCTTCCCTTACACCCACATCCACCCAGGCTGGCTGTAACACGTTTAGAAATATCTCTCTCTGTTCTTATATTGCTCCATAATGGACAAAGTCATGTCCCTCCACCCAGAGGTTTTAGAAACCCAGATCTCCAGCCAAGAAAGAAAGCTTGCTACAGCTTCTCTTGTGGGCAACCAGGGCTGCCAATTTGCAAACATGGGCTGACACACTACTCCCTAAATACCACCAGAGATCTAAAAGAACCAAAGTGTTTTGTTTTGATTTTCAGTTTCAAACTATGGCCAGAATGGTTATCTCAAGGATGTATTCTGAGGTGGAAAGTGGCAGAAGATCACGGGTTGGGTGAGTGGCTGTGTGTTGGAGGAGGACATTGCCCTGTGGGTAGTGATGCTGCCCCAACCCAACCCAACCCAACCCAATCCAATCCAATCCAATCCAATGAAAGTTATTCTTTGCCAGTATTTCAAAATTATGCAGGACTATAAATACACCTGTGGTGATAAGATCAACGTAAAAGCCAAGTGGAAATGGCCAATTTTCCCCTTTTTTGTTGTGATACGACACAGAACAAGGCAATCATTTCTATGGGAACAGGGTAGATAAAATGGGGCAGAGCTGACATTGGCTTTGCTCAGTCTTCTCTCTTTCTGACTGTTTCTATAAAATACAAAAATACAAAAGTTCACCTTTAAACCTGTGGTTTAGTTCTTTTATTCCTGCTCCTCTCAGGCTGCCCTTCCCTTTACTGGGCCTCAAGTACCACTTCCCTTTCCCCCCACCCCCTGCCCTCCTTTTAGTGTGGGAGCAAATATATTCTGCATCAGGATATGGGGTATGTTTGAAAAGAAAACAAAATTTGAAGGTTTTGCAGTTCAGGGCATGACAGATCATTAATAATCCTTAATATGCAAGCTTTCCATCTGCTATTCTTGCTCTGAGGTCAGCTGGTCCAAGGAAAGCAGGAAGGAAATAGGAAGCTTCAGTGAACATAAACAAAAAGCCTTCTATGAGCCTGAAATGTATATGTGAACTCCAAGCTGCTATTCCCAGGAAAATCCAAAGTTCATTCTGCCCATATTTCTGCTCCTACTAGTAAATTCCTCTGTTGGAAGGAAAGGCACCAGGATGAGCTCATCCATGCAACAGCTTCAGATGAAGGTGCAGCCTCAAGTGCTTTTGTTCTCCTCCCAGTCAGAAATCCCTCTGCATCTCCTAAAATTATTTCTCTGCAACAGATAAATGCAAGTGATCCCCCATTCAGTTGTTTCATACACACAGGGCCCCTCCTAGCAATTTCATGTACAAGCTTATTTTGGAAATGGAGGATCACCAGTGTGATGAAAATCCCTCTTAAAAGGGAAGTGTGCTTGGGGTTAGTTCTACAGGTAACAGAATCATAATTTTGGTCCATGAGCTACAAGAGCATCACCATGCCATTCTACTGATCTTACCTAATTAATGCTTAACATGAGTTTGGGGAAAAAAAATGCAATGACATATGAAAAAATATAGATTAGTTTATGGGTATTTATAACAGAAGAGTCTCAGTGTAAGCACTGCATTGGGAAGTGTCATTCCTAAACTATGACTATAAGCAGACTGATTTGTTTGAATGTTCTGCTCATAAGGAAGCACAATAAGCATTGAATTTTACTGCAAGTGCAGTGCCCTTCTCAGTGAAAGCTTATGAACATGTTTTGATGAAAGACTGAAAAGATGAAATAAAAGAAGTGAACTTCTGTGCTCTTAAGGGAAGTGCTGTGCTTGCAAGGCAGGCTCTGGCAGGATGAGTCTAGCCACTGGAAGAAAGAATGGAAATCAGCAGGCACCCAGGTGCAACAGCCATGGAAGGTAATAAAAAACCCTTTTTTTGTCTGAACTCAGTTTCTTTTGCATCATGTTTGTCTATAATCCAGCAAAAGATTTGGTGGATCTTAGTTGTATATGGATTATATCACTATATTTATCATCATTAATTTAGATACCAAACAATGTCCTTTCAGATATCAAATATTTTGTGGTATTAGAAAGGGAAGGAACTGCCCTGGGATTTTTCAAACTCTAATCCAAGCAAGTGAATGGTGGGGGTGATCCAGCAGGTGACAGGCTGCCCTAAAACTGTCAGCAGGCACATCTGGTATTCCCTTTTTGCCACCAGATCTTTGCTGCACAGTGATGGCTAATTCAGTCTAGTGCAGGTGACCTACTGCTTCTGCTGGTGCTGAGAGCCAAGCACTGCATCACTTCTCTTCTAGAGGCTGAGCCTGTGGCAGCTTCTCAGTTTGGAACGTGGGGAATATTTCTGGACAGGCACAGATCAGCAGTCAGCTCCTCTTCTGAAGGACCTGTATCAGCCTAGGCCTTTTCCTACAGCATGTGGTGTCTCTGTTTCACATCAGTAACATCTGTTTCCACCAGGGATGTTTTCCCTGGCATCCTGGATCAACTCTGCCTTCACTAATTAGGTTGTGCCCCACTTAGTTAAGGTTAAATGAGGGGACATAATCCTTAATCTTGTGAGTTACTGTTTTCCATCCTAAGGCAACTGCATCACAGTGCATCCACTGTACCACGCAGAGGGGTCCTGCTGGATGGGTTTGTGAGCAAAAGCAGCTTCCCATTCCATCCATACAGTTTAAAACAGTTCAGTTCTCTTGCACAGACAGCACCCATCTCTTTGGGTTTTATGGGAAGGACTGGATGAACCCTGGTGACCTGTGGTGGTTCTGCTTTCCTCTGTGAGAACTGTCAGTGAGCCAGGGTCATCCAGGAGGAAAGGTTCCAGCTGGAAAAGCTAGGAGAGAAAACCTGGCCTGTTCTTCCCCTGGCATGGAAAAAGCTTCCACTACCATGTAGCCCAATCTGCTCCTCTGTACATGAGAGCAGAGCTGAAGGGAAAGACCTGCACCTGGGATGGATCAGTTTGCATGGTCAGGGGGAAGGAAGTGCTCCTCTTCCACCATCCTGGAGCAGACACCAGAGTTAGCAAATATACCCAGGAGCTGGTGAAGGAGGGCACAAAGAGGTCTCCTTTCAGCCCCAGCCTTATTCATGTGCCCCGTCTCAGGTATGGCTCTGACTCTTGATGCCAATGAATTATTCTTTGAGGAACCAAGGGACACTTCTGTATCAACTGCCCTTGTCCCCATAGGGGACTTCAACTTACCAGAAATAACCTGGGAGCATTACACAGCTGGCACAAACAGGTCCAGAAGATTCCTAAAAAATCTGGATGGGGACTTTATGGAACAGGGAGCCGACTTGGAAAGATGTGTTTGATCTGCTGCTTGTGCAGAGAGGGTCTCATGAGCAAAGTGGGGATTGGGGCTGTCTTGGCCACAGTGATCAAGGATCAAGTCCTTGGTCATCAAGTTTAAAATCTCTGTTGACAAGAGGAAAAGTGCCAGCAAAACCTCAACCCTGGACATGAGGAGAGCAGACTTCAGGCTATGCAGGGAACCAGTGAGTAAAGTCCCCTGGGAAAGTGTTTGTGCAGGTGCTGGGGTCCATCAGTGCTGGTCACTTGTTAAACATCACCTCCCGTGGGCACAGGAGCAGGCAATTCCAAAGTGTCAGAAGTCAGGCTGGCAAGACAACAGGCCAGCTTGGCTAAGCAGGGATCTTCCTTTGGAGATAAGGCAGAAAAAGGAAGGTGTGTGCCCACTGGAAGCAGGGTCAGGTGATATGAGAGGAACATTAGGGAGAAAATTCATGCAGCCAAAGCTCAATTTCCTTTTATGACAAGGTAACACACTTGGTTTCACCAAGGCAATGTGATGTTTTTGGACTTCAGCAAAGCTTTTGATAGTGCCTCTTCAGGATCCTTCTGGACAATCTGTCCAGCTTCCAGCTGGATGAACATGTCATGGGATGGGTGAGGAACTGGATCATGGGTCAGGCACAAGGGGTGGCTGTGACTGGGGTGACATCAGGCTGGCACCAGTCACTGGCAGGGTTCTGCAGGGCCCCATCCTCAGCCCTGTGCTCTTCAGCATCCTCATTAATGACTTGGATGCAGGACTGGAAGGGAGACCAAGTAAGTTTGCAGATGATACAAAACTGGGAGGAGCTGTTGACTCCCTCAAGGACAGAGAGACCTGGACAAAACAGAGAGATGGGCAATCACCAACCATGTGCAGTTTAAAAAGGGCAAGTGCCAGTCGTATTTCAGAGTGACTGGCTGTGCCTTCATTTTACATTAATCTTTCACGAAACATCTTTGTGTTCTGTTGTAGAACCCTCTGGTGCCTATTTGGGGTGTTCCTGCAAAAGGTAGCGAGGTTTATTGTTAATACAAGAAGTGCCACTTGGGATTTTTCTTGTATATCCACCCAGATCAGCATCAGTTCTTGTTATATCAGCAAGGTGAGGTTTAAAACCTGCTGATTTCACTGTGTGTTGGGGTTACAACAACAACAACAACAACAACAACAGCCTTGTGCAGGTGATGGAGGGATTTATTTTAAAAGGGTGCTGCCTGTGTCCTGCAGCTGGTTTCTGCTGGGTTAAAGGGAGCCAGCCCACTGGGGCAGGTTGTGCTCCCAGCAGAGTGGGACCTGTGCCCCTGCCATTCCCTGGAGCAGCTACAGCACCAGGTAAGGAGCTCCACTGTCCATGTGCACACATTGCACAAAGGAGCTCTGTACCAGCTCATGGCCACAGTGTTCCTTGCTCCAGCAAGTAAACAGGAGGAAGAAATACTAGAAAACAGCCTTCAGTCAAACCCAAATATATACTTGCCTGTTGCTTACCTTTGCTTCAGCTCTCAGGAAATGATGGTAAATCCAGTATTTCTCCAAAACCAGGCTGATGAGCCATAGAAGGCATCCTTGTTTCTTCTCACAGCACCACAGAGTCCTCCCCTTCTTAGGCTGCCCACGGGTGAGCAGAGTGCTGCTCCCAACACACACGTGTGAGTGGGCAGAAAGGCAGCAGGCAGGTGGGAGATGAATTGCAGGGAGGCACAGAGGGGAACAGCTCCATTCCCTGTGCTCAGGCACTTGTCTGAAAGTGGATTTACTGCCTGGGACTTGTCTGCTGCACAGGCTTACAATCTGGAACAAGTTCAGGGTTAAAAGTTCACAGCTGGGGTGTTGCAGTGTGAGTGAAGGGTGAGAACCAGGCACAAACCATTAGAGTTAATGCTGTGCTTGTTTGTTATCTGAACCTGGGGTACTCTTACCAGGGGTGGTGCAAACTCCAGCAGCCAGTCAGGAATTCTGGTGCTGTTGCATGAAATCCCACACAGCAGGTTGTGGGCTGGGGTTAGGAGACATTCTGGGCTTGGAGCTACTGCGATCCTTCATAGTCAGCCCTCAGGAAGGTTTCTCCTGTGTCCCATGTCTTGCTCCACTGGGTACCTGCTGCAGCCAAAGCAGAAAACTTTTCACTGTACAAAATGCAGAGATGATGCATCTTCCTGCCTGGGGAGGTGGAAGTGGTGGGTTCCAAAAATTTCTTGCTGAAGTCAGCAGCTTGACTGATATTATCTCAATGCTGGCTTTTAAGCTAGTTCTGCCCCTCACCTTTCCACCCCAGAGTCCTTTTGGCAGACCCATGCCAAACATGGCTCTTTTCTCTTATGCTTCCCAACCAAACCTGGCATGCTGAAGGAGAAACCAACCAAATTTGTCCCTGGTTGCTGGAGGGGGATAAATTTCAGAAGTCTAAAACCCAGTGTGGAACTTTCTGTCTGCCACTGCAGTGGTCCTGCCTTAAATGTTAATTACACACAGCACTGCATTGGAAACTTTGGATTATGCTTATGATATCTTCCCTAGAGATGTGAACCTGGATTTTCTTGAATGCCAGCACAAGGACAGCCCAGCTCCAGAGGGGAGCACTCCCCACCACCTCTACACCCCATCCCACACCCCTTCAGCCACTGCTGCCTCCTGGTTTGCACCATCTGCACACCAGTTTGGGAGAGTGGGGCTTCCTTTGTTCCACTTCCACTGTGGCCAGGCCAGGGTAGCTATTGCTGGGCCCTCCCAGTTCACAAAGAAACCCAAGTGCTGCTGAACACCAGAGGTCCTGTGCTGATGTAAGTGACGGGGACCTGAGCACACAGAGTCCTAAATTTAATCATGAAAGATGAAAATCCCAAACCTTGAAGGTTTAAACACCTGACTCCAAGCCTGAAACCCAGACTGGAGATTTAACAGACCACAGAATATATACTAGATCCTAGGTCCTGCCTGAAAATAGATTTCTGTCTCCCCAGGAACTTGCAGGTGCTCTGTTGTGCCTCAGTGTGAAGTAAAGTGTGAAAGTCCTAGCAAGGGCAGAGTTCAGGGCTGAAGTCACCCCTCTGCTCTCAATTAAGGCAAGTAGGAAAGAAAAGATCCCATTCTGAGTGCTAGGGCCTGTCATGTTGGACACAGTGTCTGCATTCAATTACAGAACACAAATTGGCCCTTAGTGCCAGAAGAAAAACCAAAATGAGGGCCAGTTTGATGGACCAAAATAAAATGTGAGACAGGAAAGATTTATCACCCCCACAAAAATGTTTGGAATACACACTGCAAAGAAACTTCAAGAAATTAGTGGAAATGCTTTGAAAGGGGTGTGACTCACAGTCACTTTGAAGGTTTTCTTTTTACTTTCTGCCTTTGGAAAAGGTTTTAAGATTCAGAAAGTGTATTTTGCTCTAAGTCTGGGGGCCTGGGGTAATTTTCCTTTCCCCTCAGCACCCCAGCACCTTGTGTTTTGTACTTCAGCTTTGGGGAAAGGAAGTGGGTTGAGGCTCCCACCTCCTCTCCTGCTTGGACAGAGCACAGGACAAAGCACAGGAAAATGCACACCTGTGTGGAATCACTCACCAGGGCCTCTCACAGAAGGAAAAGGAGCAAGAAATCTGCAGAACATCCTAACTGCCAGCATGAATACTAAAGGTTGCAAAAAAGGGTTGGAAGGGGTCATATTTTACCTACAGGTAGTGACTCAAGCAAAGCAAGGATGAAACTGGAAACAACTCTGGGAACAAATCTGGTGTTAATACTGAGCATGGGAGCTCCAAGTTTATTCATGAGGGTTCAGTAGGGACATTATCAAGCATCTCAACCTTAAAGTAAGTCGGCTAATTACCTTCTGGCCTCAGGGTCCCTCTTTCTAGCAGCCCAAGGATGGGTGAAGATTGGTGCTCTCACAGCTATCACAGAGCTGAGCATTTTGCTGTAGCTGTTCCCAAGAAGGATGGGATGCCAGCTTCTTGTGCACATTCTGAAATGAAAATCTACATAAAACCAAAAATCCACCATCTGTGTTTTTTTCTGAAAAAATTGCAATGAAAACAGTAGAGATGGCTGTAATTACAAATAAGGCATTGAGTTCTAGGCATATACATATATATATATAAAATATAAAATACATTAAAAGCCCACAAAGAAGTAAAAGATACCTCAGATTACTGAACTTATTATGTCTGGAAGGAACCAAAGTAGAAATCATTAACTATAAAACTATCAGTAGCAATGCAGAATGAATAGAAGGAACTTTTAGAGGAATACTCTTCTCTTGATGCTGCACATGAAATTTAATTCCTTCTAAGGACTCTAAGACTTACAAGAAGCAAAGTACCTTTGGACATAAGGGAGGGATCTTCACATTTAATGTAATCTTTGCTTGCAGTACTTTTTGCTTTTCACCAACTCTTCCATGTCACAAAATAACACAGGAATAGGACTGGCCAGGGATATGAAGTGGTCTCACACAACTGTGCAACAGTGAAGATCATTTGCCAAAAATAAAACCAAAAAAAGCTCACCCTAAATCCTTTTCTCTGGAACAATCTTTTTAGCGACTTACAGCTGGCTTCCAGCGCATGTTGAAGACAAAATCCATTAAGAAACCCACCAAGAAATCACCAAGAAATCCACGAAGAAATCACCAAGTACCTGCTGACAGCAACTGCAGTTAATGGTGCACAATGACAAATGCCAGCTCCATTGGGAAAAGGTGTTGGAGAAATCCCACATTAAATGTTGGACCTGAATTTCCAATCCCTCCCAGCTCTGCAGGTGCTTTGCCAATTTTCTTTTACTTTCATGGAAAGCCAGAAGTTTTATTACCAACATAAAATTAACTCAAAGAAATTAACGATTCGGACATGATGATTGCATCTCTTGTTCTTTTGGTCCCCATTTTGGAGCCATCCAAAGCTGAAGGATAATGCAAACATTAAATGAGAAGAGGAAAGAAATTCCCATGTGGTCAAAGGAGCCAGATATTCTAAACAGCAGAACTTCCATCTCTCCCTTTCCCACCTGTTCCCACGTGCCCTGTGCTGACAGAGTTCTGCAGTTCTTCCTTACCTGCTGCCATTTGCCAAAATCTCTCCCTCCAATTCCAGCTTTATGACAAGTCCATGCTTCTAACTTTTTACTCCAAAGCATTTTTTGGGTCTTTTTAGGAATCAGAGGGATGCCAGTAAAGGAGACAATTGGTAACCCTTCCCTTCCTTTTTTAAAGTTTGAGGAAATTTGGTTTTCTTCTTCCACTACTCAAGTTGCAACACAGAGTGGAGTGGACCTGTGACCACTTACCATCACACTGAAAGGTAAGAGAGAGAAGTGAATTTTTTCAAGTACATCAGCCTTCTTTATTAGTGCTGCTGGTGGAACAGTTTTTTATTAGAAGCATCTGAAATTGGGTTTTCTTCCATCAAATAATGAATCCCTCACAGCTGTGCTTCAGAACATCAGCCCACATTGGGCCATCTGCACAGCAATACTGCAGCCACAGGGTTTCTTAAAACATTTGCAGGATGGAAAGAATACAGTGGCATTTAGGGAGGAATCACTCTGTCTATATCAAACAGAGCATTCTCAAAAACCACAAAGTTAAGAAAAACACACCAATGGATTTATATTTTTAAAACATCTATTGGCTCATGAGCCATTTAAATAAAAAAATCACCTCCAAACTCTTCTGCTGTCCACAGTGGGTGTCACGTTCTGGTAATTTCTTCCTTGACTTCTCAGCACAGGAAGTGTTTATCTAAAATCTGGATCAGTGTCAGGATTCCCCTGCTGCTCTCTCTGCATAGGAAGCAGTCAGTGCCAGCAGCACTCCCAGGAGAGTGATTCCAGAGCCAGGACAATGGCTCTGTGCTAAGGGAGGAGCCACAAAAGCTCAGGGAATGCCCTTGGAGGCCAAGCTCTGGTGTTCCTTAGAGAGGCAGGGGAGGTGCAAGGCAGGAGGGAGGCTGAACACAGGTGCAGCTCACAGGGGAATTTTGGGAGAATGAAGGGTTTGCTGAGGTGTCTCAGATCATTCCTGATGCCCTCTCCTCTTCCAGCTTGCCTGCTCCCCTCTGGCTGGCCCCAAGCACTGGCAGCTGGTCACTCCTGCTGGCATAACAGCCCCTCACTGTTATTACACAACACATTACAACTGCACAGACACTCAATGTAGCCAAATTAAGAAAAAAAAAAAATAAAGGAAGGGCTGTTGAGCCTTTTGCAGCCCAGCAGCAATTTGCAGGTGGCATTTTTAGAGAAAAACACAGCACCCTGCAGCTCCAAACTAATGGGTTGTTTTCCAAGGCAAAATCAATGTAACACCTTGAAACAGAGTAAGCACAGCACCCTGGCTCAGAGTGAACAAGAGGTGTTTTTACACTGCTCTGTGAGACTGATAAATGCAGACCCTGACTTACTGACATGGGAAGTGGTATGTGACTTGTCTAGGCCTTCATGCAGAAAAACTGGAGCTGGAAAAGAGTCTCAGTAAGCCAGATACAAACCAATACAAAACCATGGATTTTTTTCCAAGACCGGCGGATGCAGGCGGAATGGGGAATTCCTGTGCTGAGTTTATAAATTCAGAACTGGTTCTTCTCCAATTACTTGTTACAGCAACAGGATGAGGGGGTTGGGGGAATTTCTTTTACATTTTTAAGTTAAATGCTTCTCTCTTGCTGAACATTTCAACAGAAATTTCAAGAATGAGCAGTGTCCAAAACGGTTGCCTGGCACCTGATAAAGATTCATTTGGTAAAATAATCTGGTTGGTATTATCCTGTAAATCAATCTCAGGGATCAATAATTGAGACTTTAAGCTTTAAAATATCATCAGTTGCACTTCAAATCCATGTGTGTGCAGAGCCTTCTACAGCATTAGAGAACTCAGCCCATTCTGACTTTTATAGAGAGCAAAGACACACATACTTTTAATTACCTGTCCTCCAGATGCTGAAATAAAATGAAACATACTTCTCCTTTTTCACTCTTAGTTTTATTATAAAAATCAACATTTCATTTGTTACAACTCAGTTTATAGTAATAATTGGAAAGGATTTTTGTACAAGGTTTATATACACCGTACAAGTAAAGCACTTTATTTTACAAAAAAAAAAAAAAAAAAAGTTAGTGAATGAGTGAATAGGGCTGGCCAAATGTTGGCCATTATAATATAAATACATCCTTGCAAAGCACCATCGTACTGAAGTTGATGAACAAGAGACACCAGCTGGCTTTAAGACAATGACAAACAGTGATTAAAGCTTACAAAAAAAAAAGAACAAACAAAACAAACCAAAAACAAAACAAAGAGTTAAAATCTGAAAGCAGCACCAGATCCTTCACTTGCAAACAAGGCTAGTTCAGCTTAAGCCTGGTGGTATCCTCTTTGCAAAAAACACTTCCCTTTTCCACTGACTCTCCCCTGCATGCCTCAAGGCTGCAGCCATTTTAATCAGGATTTCAGAGCTGCTCCTGGTTCATTTAGAGGGGAACACTGGCTATCCAACAGTTTGTACCAACTAGGACAATCCTGAGTAAAACACCAACATTTTACTTACCCTGCCCTGCACAGTTCTGGTGTGAATCACCAGTCCCTATAAATGCTACAAATCCCTTCCCTTTTTAAAGATGGAAAAAAAAGGAAATTTTGGATCACTGCTGTATTTTGACTTTTTAGAAAAGAAATTGACTGTTTTATAACCTTTTTCAAGCTATTAGTTCATTCCTAACTTACTGGCAGCATTTATCTGTCACCTGCTGTTAAGTTAAAGGTTAATTTTCAAGCCATACCAACACCAAAATGCAATTTAAAAATCTCATTGCTAAGAGAGCAATTTCTGAATAGCAATGCTTAAATTATTTTTGCACTCAATGAGCCAGTTATTTTTCTGCTGCAGAACTAATAAGTAATCTGCACAGTACAGGTTCAGAAGCAGATTCTGTCACTAACAATACTGTGTGACAAACATGCTCAAGGCAAAAAGGTCAGGAAAAGAAAGTGATTGATTTCTTCTTAAGAGGTATTTTGAAGAAGTCATCTGATCCAACAGCATATGTGACCAGAGTGTTCTGTAGCTCAAGCAGTTCCCCCCAGAATGGTCCTAATTAATTAATCTGACATTTGCCAAGCAATCAGGAATGGAAATAATATTCAAAACAGGGGCCTTTTCTTCATCTTAGCACAGGTTTAACTGTTTTAAAGCTTAAACTGTGTTTAGGACTTACCAATGAAGCCATCCCTAGATAATAAATAGAGAAGCAATGCAGAACTGGAGACTACAACACCATCAAGGCCCATTAGTGTAAAAAATAGGAATGACAGGGATTTTCCACATGCACCTTCACTTGCAGCTGACTGCAGCACCTGCCATGTCAAGCAGTTTGGGTGCAATTTTCTTCATAATTACTCTAGGCCTGCAGCAGACTGCTTTTCATGTCCCTACAAAACACAGAGGAGCTTTACTCATCTGCAAAATGGACTCCAGAAGCAGGGAAACAGTATAAGAAATGTACTTCCTCTCCTGCCTGGCCTGAAAGAGCATCAAGGATTCAGGTGCTCTGCTGTCTGTTGTACAACCTGGCCAAAAGGAGGTGAGACACAGCACTCAGCATTAGCATTCTGGGAGGCAGGGAGGCTGAATCTATGCACAGGAGAAAATGATCAGCTTTGGGTAAGTGCCTGTTACGAAGATTTGGGTACTCTGCACACCCACTTGTACTTGCACGTGGGGAGAGAAATGCTGGGGCAGAAATCCAGAATTTACAGTGCAGAAAGCTTCAACTCACAGCAAAGTGAATCCTTTGATATTAAATGGCTCACTTATGTATTTTGCATTACTGTAAATATTTAATTCAATATTGTATGTGCACAGGTTGCATGAATTTATATTCACGGCAAGCATTCTTTATTTCAAATGCAGATGCCATGGGCGTGTTCCCTTTATCTCATCCAAGTTACTTCCTAACAAACACCTTGGTATCCAAAAGCAGTGGGGAAATGAAGAGTGCCCCTTAGGAAGACATGAATTGCATGCACCATGACATGCCAGGTATAACTTTAAAAGATAGTCTTAGGTCTCGTTAATGCTGCCATTTAAACATGCAAAGTTAGATTTCAACAAATGATGCTGTAATGTCTTGTTTTGTTTTTTAGCTACAACAGATTGGGCATGCCAGCTGTTCCCATCACCAGACAGCCAGCTCAGAGCTGCCCAGTATCTGCAGATAGGGAAAACTACACAAGGGTCCCTGTGTTAATGCTCTTCTGAACCTGATGCTGTAGGATAAGGACCTTTATGCTTAACTGGAAGGACAAGGAACAATTTCCACTGCCATCAGTGAGATCCCTTCCATGCTAATGCTACAAACCCACTTCAACAATCTCCTTCATGGGCATGTCTGTGTCATCTATAGTCCCAATATCTCAGTCCACTGGAGAAGCAGGAGAAAAGATGATCTACACTGGGGGAAGGAGAGAATATGAATCACAACTGGCTCAGTGCAAAAGGAGAACAAAGAGAAAATGTTCAGTCTCAGCATTTATCCATTGGGAATGTGTCAGGTGTGGGTATCAATGCTTTTGTAATCTGGAAATCTGCCCAAGAGGAGCTTTGCAGATCAGCACCTCTTTCAAAAATTTACTCCACATTTACTGAGAAAATACATGTATTTGCAAAATCATATCACAGCTTCCAGCTGAGACGAGGGACAGCCTGTTCTCTATGCTGGGCATTTTCAGTGGAAAACCCCAGCCTGTTCACTTCCCCTCTCATGAATCTCTCAGAGGCACCCAAAATATTTGATGCACAAATTGAAACATCTGTATCAGAAAGACCTGATCAAATCCTACAGGGAATTCTATGGCAACCCCACTGACTTCAGTTAGGTTATGTGGATGTGAACCAGCACAGGAGGCAGCATGATCCATATGCAGAGAATGACTTTCTTCTAAACAAATCCTTGCTTACAATTAACACACAGATTTACCTGCAGGAAGCTCCCTCCAAGGGGATGCCTCAGTGAGGCAGTCCAGCTGCACCAGAAAGAGGATACCACTCCTTAAGCTCAACTATCCTGGAGTTTTTCAAAAAGAAATTCGCACACTGAGAAAAGCATTTTGCAAGAAGAGACCATTGCCATTGCAGTACAAGCACTTGGACTGAGATACAACAATACAATATTCTTCTGAGTTCATTAGTGCAAGTTTCCACATGTGAACCCCACACGGAATGCTGCACATGAAAAAATGTAAACAACAGAGAAATTCTAATTCTCATCGGTGTGCCAGCCTCACCCCCGCCCCGACACACCCACCCTCCCCCCCTTCATATAAATGGTTTTCAGTTCCCTTTAGTTCACAACACCCTCCTCAACATCCATCCTGCTGGACAACACAAGGAAGCTTCTCCACCAGCAAAGAAGAGCCAGAAGAACAGCTACCACAATTCCTAGAAACCTAGAATGAAGCTGGGCAAAGAACCCCTTAGTACACCATCTTCAGAGACCAACAGCAATAGCCTGGAGATCGCCAAGGCTTTTTAAAGATTCCTCAGGTATTCTGGACTAGTAGGAAAACCCCTTTATTACAGATGGAATCCCAATCACACAGTTTTCCTTGGAGCTGAAACCAAATGAGGATCCAGTACTCCAGATGAGTGGCAGCTAGCAAGAATAACTTGTCACTAATTTTGTCACTGGTATCAATTGCAAGCCCATGCCGTATTTTCAGAAAACTTCTCTTTTAGGTGAAACTAGCTGGGAAGGAAGCAACAGAGAACAACAAAACCCCAAAGGCGCCTCTGGAAAGTTGCTATCCCCATTCCATAGCCAAAGGTGAGGAGGCAGGAGCTCCCAGGACCTTTGTTTTGAGTGAGAAGACTCAGAGGGCCAGTCTGTGAAGGCACTGAGCACCTTCAGTGGACGTGATGCCCAAAGAAGGTGCAAATGCACAATGCCATCTAAGACCAGGTATACTGTGTGCTCTGCTGCAACAAAACAAATTCAAAGCACTGCACTGGAGTCCAAGAGGAGTTAACAATATCCTAGGTTGCCCCTTAAACTACACAAATAATGTTTTCACTTGATTAAATAATCTCCCTGTCAAAATCACCATGGTGAAGCTGATGGGAGAAGGGGCTAAATATGACAATATACAAAAATAGAGATGTGAATATAAAATGGTTTGGTTAAGAATATCTTAAAATTTGACATTCACAGTGGTTAATACTTAAGTATTAAACTCACACCACGCAAAAGAGGAGGTATGTCAAAATCATACTGAGAAAAACTGGCTTTACCTAACACAAAGAAAACAGAGCAGTTAATACAGCAGGGGAACCCCTTCCAATGATCAAAACATCTATTTTTCTTATGGACAGTTGTTCCACTGAAAGTTAAATGCTTCCTTACTAGGAAAAAATAATATATATATTTATATATATGATTTGTATACTGTGATATCAATATACACTGAAAGTACTGCAAGGATATATTATTCATTTAGAGTAAAACTAACAATCCGTGGTTAAATTTATAGATTATAAATATGCTGTCTATATTATATGTGGTATAAAAATATTTGACATTTTGTGGGCACTAGGTCAAAATAAGATTTTCTTTTTTAAGGGACTAAAAATCATTCAGGTATATGCATATTACCCTTGTCAATGATGTGAGAATTGTACTGACCTGGTACAAAAGAGAGTCCTACCATGCTAGCAAAATGAGGAGGGTAATGTATAGCATGATAATCACTGCATGACAAGGCTAATTAGGAGAAAACCCGGCATTTACAGCAGCCCAGTTCTAGCAGTACTTTAAATAGAAATATCATGAATTTAAGTGACACGGGCAGGAAGAAAGGATGAAGAAAAGTCAAGAAAACCTAATTGGGATTAAAAACCAAATTTTAAGATACACCCAACAAAAGTAACTGAAATTCCAGGAGCAGGGAGAAAGCTTTAAACGCTCTCATTTGTTAAATGCATGAAGGAAAAACAAGAGGTGCATTCATTTAGAAAAGTGTGCAATCGATTTTCTGGATTCACTGCTACGACTGCTGTATTCTTGTAGAAAACAAAGCCCTTTGTGTAAGGTTAATATCTGTCCTGACTGCATTTTCAAGTTTAACTTTAGTTGCTGGCCCTCTGCAGTTAACATAGAGGTTATTTGGCTACTTCCAAGTATCTATGGTATGCTGCTCTGAGACGGACTTCTTTATTATTAATTACTTTAAACATTTTTGGTATTGACAAAACCCACATATCACCTCACTGGACAAGAAACATATCCCAGTCCTTCCATTTCCTTATGTGCTCAGTCACTTCACTGGATTAAGGCATGTTTTTGTGTTCCATCTGCAAAAATAAAAACTTTTTGTACAAACGTCTGGGTTCTTTTATACAAAAATTCATTCTTCTTATGGCACAAGCAGCAGCTGCTGTTTAAGAAAATATATAAATATCCTTTTTTTTCTGTTTTTTTTTTTTTTTTTAAATTCTTCTGTACAAATATCTTCAGTGCTCCTCCGCCCCACATGTACCTGTACACTGTGCTCCCGCACGCTGGGCTCCCTCCCCCCGCCCCCGGCGGGACCTTTCGTATTTACAGCGCGGCGCGGCGGGCGCGGGGCGGGGGGCTGCGCCTCAGGACGAGTCGGTGCAGGGCGACGGCGGCGGCGGGTACAGGTGGTGCGAGTAGCTGCGCTCGGTGTACGGCGACGGCGGGCAGCTCTCGCAGTTCTCCTCGGCAGACAGGTACTGGCTGCGCGGCGTGGGCGGCGGCGGCACCGGCTCCGAGTCGTAGTTGAGGTCGCTGGTGTAGCCCTTGGCGGCGGCCGCGGGCAGGCGGCGGCTCGGGCCGTAGTCGCTGTCGCACACGTCCGTGCTGCAGGGCGTGGTGGGCGGCGCGAAGTGCCGGTAGCTGTAGGGCCGGTAGCTGTGGCGGGGAGAAAAGGGTCGTAATGCACGGCATCTCCTCTCTGAACTTCCCTGCAGAAGTGCTACAGCGCTGGGCTTTACTGGGAGAAAATTAATTTTGTGCTCCAGACTGCTGGAATTGGACAGTGGGCAGCGTTTGGTGTAAATATTCTATTATCGGGTTAATTTAATCCATAATTTTGTGAGTTCCCCATCCCTGGAGGGGCTCCAGGCCAGCCGGGACAGGGCGTGCAGTAACCTGGTCTAGTGGAAGATGTCCCTGCCCATGGCAGAGGGTGGAACTGGGTGGGCTGGTCATTCTCTCCCAGTTCCCTCCCACCCACAGCATTCTGTCATGCCCAGATCACTGCAGAGCCCAGGTTTGCTAAGTGCTTCCCAGTCTCCAGACATTCCCAGTGACCCTGGCTGGCACTGCCTGCTCAGAGATTCAAGGAGCACCTGTGAGAGCCACAGAAAGGAGCAGTGGCTGAGAACAGTCTCTCACACAACCTGCTCCCCAAGGACTTAATTCAGGTAGAAAAAGTTGCTCCTAAGACAGTGGGGCAGGGAGGGCACGGGGTGTGCATGTGCCTCTGTAAGAGCTGTGCTGCAGTTATGGAGAAGGTAATTCTGTTTCCATTATGCAGTTTCTGGATACTAACTTCCAAGGCCAGACAGAAGGACTGAAAATTACCTGGCACACTCATAGCACTCAGGAGAAGCATTCCTTAGAGAAGTAACTGGGATGAAATTCTCAAAGGCTGCTATCACAAAACATCTTTTAAAATGAGCCCATGATAGTTTCAAGGAAACAAATTAGAAAGGGACATGCATGGTGACTACAACTCCCAGCATCACAGTCAGTGGCTGGGAACACCAGGGGATGCAGCTCCTCTATAGGCAAGTCAGAATATTAGGAAAGAAGTAAGATCAGAAGCAGCAAGAGCAGTGTTTATTTTTGGGTGGGGGAGCATTTGGAAAATATAAAACCCTGTGCTACATCCCTAATATAATTTATAATACTGAAAGTCACATCAGCTAACCAGCAGATGACCCATGCTGGTGCCTGAATTTGGTTTCTTTCATTAGAAAATGACTTGTAATTTTAAAAGATTTTTCATATGGCTGCAAGGGATCATTATAAACATCTGGTCTGACCTTCTGCACAACAGAGGCCATATTTTCTGCTAATGGAGAAGAGATGTCTGTTCAGCCCCAGAGACCTCATTACCCAAAGCCCCCAAAGGCTCTGTGTTAGGGAGGCACATCTTTTCTCACTGACCACATCTACTGGTGATTTGGGAGGGGAATCTTTACACCCCTGGGTAGCAGGGGTCTGTTGCTCTATTTTTGGTAACTTGTTATAAAATCATAACTAACTCCAGTATTCTTACAGGGAAAGTAAGAAAAATACATTGAAACAGAGATAAAATGCATGCTCATAAATACTAGTCAAGAGAAAATAAAGCAAAAGGTTAGTAATCTTTTCCAGATATTAACCCTTAATGTGTCAAACTAGAAATTCTGTACTTTATCTGGACAACAACATTAATTAACATTAATGTTACTTCTGACTTATTAGCCTTTATATTGCCAACTTTTCCTCCACAGGGTATTTGCTTATAATTTCTGATAATTATATAACAAATTATTTATGGCAGAAGCCTAAAAAAAGCACGGTTCACTCCAGGGTAAGTTTTTTTGGCTCAAAATACTCATGGCACTGCATTTCTTTTGGCATGTAGCTAGTTTTGTGATGACTGCTGTCATTCCCCCTAAGGAATATACCCCAGGGATGTATCACTACCCTCTTAGTGTATGATTTACCTCAAACAGTGCTGCACTTCCACACAGGCAGCAGTGCCATAGTACACGTGAGCCCATTTAAGCACCAGTTTAGTGCTTGCAGAATTAGGGCCTTTGATTGTAATTCTTACAGAGCAGAGGCTGCCTTTATTCTGCATTTTCTACACTAACTGCTTTGATCCTGACACAAGCTATTGTGATAGTAATTACCTGTAGGATCTATGAGTGGATGGGCTGTTTGAAGAATAACCAAATTCCATGGTATAGTGTGAACGTTCAGTAGCTGGTGATGGTGGTGGGTTCAAAATCTAAGGAGTAAGAAAGGAAAAAAGGCACCTTTAAAAAGGAAAGATACAAAGGGAACTTGAGAAAACACCAGTTTATAGTTTTTAGTACTGTCTCATAGGAACCTTAAGTAAAGAACTGCAGACATAGCCCGCCCAGCAAACAGGATTTTTTTCCTGTTTATTCCCCACCTCTTAAGCAGACCCTGGAAATGCCATTTGTTGCTATTCCTATTGGCTACTATTAAGCTCTTCTCAAAAAACACTGACTGCTTTGGCCATTTTGACATAGCCAGTGCTAAGAAGTAAAGTTGCAGCAAGCTGTTCAATTCTAGATTGTCACTAGGGATGCCACTGCCCAAGGCAGGCTGGCAGATCTCTGCTCCTACAAGCTGCAGTCCCCAAGTGCTGTTCTGCTTACAGTACTTGCAGCGTGCTGGCCAAGGCAAGCATCCTCCCCAACGCAGGCATGTTCTTACCCCATGTATTTGGATTCATTTAAAGCTGATTTAAGGCCTGATCAGTTGATTCTCAGAACTGAAAACCAACAATTAGGAGATTCCAGCCTTCACTGTTAAAGAGTCCCACCAAGCATGGGACTCTTTAACACTCGACAGTGGCTTGGTAAGCTCCATAAAAATACCCAAACCAACCACCACAGATGCTAGAAGTGAAGAGACAGGGAGCCCTCTAGGGCTGGCACCAACTGTTACACAGCAGTTAGTGCAGCACACTACACCTTTGTGATGGAGGCATGTTATGGAGCTGCAAAACACTTGTTTACTTATTTACCTGTCACTTGTAAGACACATGACACAAAGTTTCATTTTAATTCCTTGAACGGTCTGTACAGAATCAACCTTAGTTTTATCTTCAGAGGCACATGGCAGAGTATAATGAAAGGAGATCTCTCTGCCAGAGCTGCTCAACATCTACAGGGATTTTTTCATCTCTCCTGACATTCAATCTAATATTTTTCTTCCTGGCACTGAGCTCTCTCACAGCTTTTTTTTTAATTAAGTGAAAATTTCTAGACCATTTTGGAAAAAGACAATCCTCTTCCCTTTCAAAATCACTTACTCCATATCCAAACAAGTTTATTAGACTAGAATTCTAAATCAAAACATTAATCTGTCAATTGATTAACCTTTAGAAAGACACTGCCACTTCCCTGAAAGTTATTAAAGGCTTATGAATAACAGAAAGACTTACTGGAGGAAAGTAAGTGCCTTTGGTACTTGAAGAACTGCTGGAGGAGGCTCCTGTAACATGGGCCCTGTCATAGGGTGGGCCACTGCTGCCTCCCATAATGCTGAGGGAGCTGATGACAGATTTACCTCGAGACATACCTGAAGAACAGAGATGTATGTCAGTATTCAATTCTTCCTCAATTCACAGACAAAAGGAAGCTTAAAAAAATAATCTGGAGGACAACAGCAGTATAAGCACAACTTGCAAGCCCAGAATTAATTATCTTGGTATTAAAACCAAATTATGCTCTGAGAAGAGCCTGCTGGATCTAAAAGCCACAAGTTACAGTACATATTTAATCAATATATACAGAAGTAATCCATATAGCTGAAGTGCAATATTGTGGTTAAGTTTTACTTTTTGAACAGCAGAAGCATCATATGCTTGGACTGGTATTGGAAAATTCATCGTTAAATGAAATAAGCTGAGACCAAAGTTATTGCTGATCACTACAGACTTGGCAAGAAGTCTCAAAAGCATACAAACTTAGACTGCAAACCTACCAAGAATGATTACATAGTGTTTAAAGTCCCATGAATATAACTCTGTGTAACTTTACCCTGTCCTGTGAGACTTGGCTGGGGGTGCAACAGCCCAAAAAGGGGATTCCTTAGTAGCAAAAGAAGAAAATGCACAGTGTGTGCATTTATTTAAGCTTAGGTTCTGCTAAGTACCTAAATGCCTGTGAACAGCACAGGTAAAATAGCAGTTCATTATTGTGAAGAAGGATGGCAACAAGCTTTGGCAGTCCTGGCTTCCCACAGCTTCCAAGAGCTGCATCTGGAACAGGCATTTCCTGTACACAGATGCACAGCATCCTCAGGTACAGCTGTGGGGTGCCAAGGACAAGGATCACCCACCCCCTTTACTTACCAGGCAGAGAGCCTGACAGAGAGCTTGGGTGAGGCACGTAGCCCAGAGGCACCGAGGCCGGCCCGTGCACCACGTAGTCATTGGTCATGGTTTCGCCATCGCCCTTCATGCGTGGGCACAGCACCCTCTGGCAGATGAAGTACATGGCTCCCACCACAAAGACTGTCAGGATCACACCAATGATGGAGCCTATGGTGTTGTTGGGCTGTGGTGCAGGTTCCTCCGTTGTGTCTAAAAGGGAAAAGGAAAATCAGACCGTGGAAGTTTAGACCAACATCAGTTTTTCTCGCATCTTTCCACTTTCCTCCTCTACTGCAGGCAGACAACAGCTTTCAAATTAATATATGGGAGGAACAAACAGGCCTAGGACAAACCCTAGGACAGGTCTGTTCAAAGACTCTGAGTGTCCATAAGGGCTACCTGCAGCCTCCAAGATGACCTCCAAACATGTCATGAGGTTTTTCTGGTCACAAATGACAGGAAATGAGCAGTAAGCACATGCATGTGCAGGGGGAGTGATGGCCCTGCTCTTGTTTCAGGCTGACAAGCAGAGCTTTCCTTTGAACTTGATGAACAAGACCTGCAGCCACGTCTCCAGATGACACTCTGCAGGGGACTGCTCTTGTGCTTTTCTTGTCACTAAAGATGGCAACAACTGCTTTTCATGTCACCCTTGGCTATCAGGCTAACAGACTGGCACTCCCTTTTCTCAGCAGTGTAACAATCACTTATGGTGTACCACCTTGACTGTTCAGCAGTGATGAATTTGGGGTTTGCTGCTGTTTATTAAACTACCTAAACTATTCCACATCTGACCCACCCTTCTGGTTACAGATACAGCTGAGCATCAGCCTAAGAAGTGCCACCTTAGGAGGAATCTGTACCCAAAACAATTATTCAACAGTCAAAATGAGTGGCTTTCCCTACAAGACCAATTCTAAGCAATGACATTTCTGGGAGTAACTGACAACCCCCTGCCTGTGCTCATGAATTTGACAAGAAAGGCAGACTTTAAAGTATTTTCTGTTCTAGTCAGTGTTTTGCATCTTAAGCATTACTGAAAGTTTTTTTCTCAACACATTTTCTTCTCCCTGAACACCAAACCCACACTTGAACCAGCTTGTCACAGTCTACAGAGATAAGTAAACAGACTTCTGATCATAGTGAAAGAGGGATGGTGACAACTGCCATCTTATTCTGGGTGGGCCAATTTTCCATCCTCTGTTAAAAAACTGGAGAACATACAAACTCTAATAAAGGGAACTAGACAAGCCTGTGATAATGTCACTAGTGACTTGGTAGCATGACAGAACATCTCTTAATACTTCTTCTTAAGATCAAGGGTCCAACTCTGGCTTTGCATTCTCAAATTATCTGTGTGCCAGCTGTGATATATGGATCTCTAACACAAGACAAGATGTCCCTATTTACAATTTCTTTTAAAGCACCAATAGTGAAAGTGAACTTTTGAGTTAGAATTCTAAAGGCAGTGGCTTGCTTGTAGAGCCCTGGAGATTTCAAGGTAGGGGATATCACATGTTACAAACCAGAAATCAAGCTCAGAATTACATCCTTTCAAGATAAAAAAAATAAATTTAGAAGGTTTACTCTATAAACAGAGTGCTCCTCTGTTCTAAAGCACCTGCTATTAATTCTCTGGATGAGAAAATCATGAAGCAGAGAAGTTACAGATGAATGCCTCATGCCAATAGATATTTTTTAACATTACACCAACTCAGCATATAAAAATTAGAGTAAAACAAACCTTTTACTTCTTTTAAAATTTAAAAAAAGTAAGAAGAAAAATAACAGGCATTCTCTGCCTCAGAAACTACTTGTTGAGAATACTAATTATTTTTGTTATTCCTATTCCACCACATTGTGCATTAATTGCATGACAGCAGTTATGAAGCATTAATTTAATTCAGTCTGCTTGGCAGAATAAAATCAAACTTGTAGGAAAAGTGAGAAGCAAATTTTGGATGCTGCAACCAAGTCTCCAGTCTCAGGCAGTACACTTACAACATCCTTGCTCATCAGAGCTGTCACTGCAGTCCAGGTTGTGATCACACTTCTTGCTTTTCCCGATGCACTGCCCACTGGCACAGCGGAACTGATCCGTTAAACACAGCACTGCAAAGAACCCCCACACCAACAGTCAGCATCAGAAACTGCTCTTGAAAATCATTAAGAAATAAAGACAACAAAGCATACAATCAGGAGTATCTTGGGAGAGCTTGGAGTGCTGCAGGCTTCATTTCTGGATGTAGCCAGTGGCACACAAAGTCCCTCACGTGAACCATGCAGAGCAAGTGACTCAGTGTTCTGCTGAGGATAGTGCACACTGGTACCTGGGCTTTACTGCCTGCTTACAGTAAGAACACTACAAGATAAAGTGACCCTCATCTAAAATAACTCAGAGGCCATTGAGAAGACAGGCACTCATCTCAGGACATGGTTATTGCAATATTACTATTAGAATCTCCAAACCCAAGCATTTACTGTAATATAAGAGAGAAAAATTAAGTTATGAAAAATAAATCTGCCAAACCATGATAATAAAATTGTTTAAGAGAGATAAATGTCCTTCTTAATGTCCTTGTGCTCTTCCTGAAAACCAGAAAAGTTCTCAATAATGAGACAATATATTGATTGATATTATGTTTTTAAACTGAAACTAAGGACAAAATATAAAACTGAAGCTTTTCTAGTACACAGAAAAAATAAAAGGTGCTGCAGGCAAGATGTTGGCTGCTGCTGTTTCCACATATTCATGCCTCCTGTTTCTCATAAATCCAGAAATCCTTTTTTGTCTTCAGCTGAATTAAGAAGTTAAACTAAAGGTTTTTCTGATTTGTAATGAACTTAAATACTCTCAGCAATAGGCCCCCCTTGGAAAGTGATAAACAGCCCCTAGTTTGACATCTCCAGTTGCTGAATGACAACTGGGAAGTTAACTTGCACAACAGATTTTCAGATGTCAGCATCTCAGCTGGCTAATAATCACCTTTCAGCACACAGGAATTTCAGCTCTATGTTTTTGTTTGAGCTGGAGCACATCTTTTGGAAAGAAATTTAGCCTTGATTTAAAGTCATTTCAACAGTCTCCACAAAGAAGGAAAATGCACTGAAAGGATATAAAGAAGAAGCTTACAAGCTGTCCCTACAATTCTTCACTACATCTGCAATAGGGAAAGGATGAGTTTGCTCAGATTTCATGTTTTGTAGTGGTGGGGCAGTTCAGATTTCATCAGCAAAACCTGTCCTTTCCAGAATGAACTTAATTCTCATTGTGCTGGCAACAGCACTTCCCTCTGTAAAGACAGCTTAAATACTCTTTTCTGTGCTCTATGGGAAGAAGAGGTCTCTAGAAATCTCCTCTGTCTGTCACTCCTGCTTACTCAGTGAAGCTCATTTTGTTCAGGTATTGTAAAATAAACAATCCCAAAACCTTTACTCGGTACAAGGCACACAAAAAGCTATGAGAAGGATTTGCTCCACTTTGTAGTTCACTCCCAGATACTAGGTTTTTAGAGCTTAAAATCATGCCATTTTTGAAAGTACTTTTCACAAACAGCATTTAAGCCAGTCTGATGGAGATCACTCTTAATTTCCACTTCACAGGTAGAGAAACAAAAGTATGGAGTTATGAAATAACTTCTATTTAACAGACCAGTTTAAAAACTAGCAGAACTTTGGATCTTTTCAAATCCTCCTCAGCAGTAACACTGGTACTCATCCCTGTCCCTGTGACAGGTACATTCCCACCCCACTTGGCAGCATCCCCCGTACCTTCGCAGTTCTTCTCGTCCGAGTTGTCCTGACAATTGGCTTCCCCGTTGCAGCGCAGGGCACTGTCTATGCACTGCCCACTCTCACACTGGAACTGGCTCTCAGAGCACACTGGGCAGTTCTTCTCATCACTGTGGTCCTCACACTCAGTGAACCCATCGCAGCGCCAGGCCACTGGGATGCAGTCAATCTCACCTGTGAAACAGGTGAACTGCTGAGGGGAGCATGTTGGTGGTTCTTTGAAAATCAAGCAAACAAACAGAAGTTAAAAATCCAGGTGAACAAACAGCAGGACAGGTAAGGACAAGAGCTCAGCTGCTTTCCTATATCAAAGCAGCTGATGAACAGCGTGCCACATCTTAAGGTCACTTCCACAGCCACTGGGTTCACAGCCACTTTTGCAGACCTTGAGGCCAGTGTGACTGATGCAGGCTCACATCAACGGGGGCTTGACAGAGGAAGAACAAGAGGAACAGAGAAACATGCACAATCAAAACACAATTATTTTCTTCCCTTCCCACTTCAGACTGTCACACCTTTCTCTTACTAAGACTTCAAGTCAAAGTCATCACATTCTTCAACTCCCCCTTTCCTGCAACACCACTGTATACACAGCCAATGGCTTAGCCTCTTTTTCATGTTTGACAGTCATTGTATAGAAGATGTTAAAAGGATGTAATTTGCTGCAGATGGATGCACTGTGACTCAGTGTCTAGTTATGTGCCCTTCACAGCTCTATTCAGTCAAAATTATTTTAAAACAAAAAACTCCTCCATCTAGTCAAGTTCCACTACCTCAACACATCTGTTAGCTGTTATTTAACATTTACTATGTTAACTGTTAATCTCAGGCAGTAAGGAAGTGTGGATCTTTTCCCCTTTTTTTAATCCCCCTTTCCTCCCGCGGCTTTTTGGCCTGCTATTAAACTTGCTCTGAGAAAATATCTGGATTATGTTAGCTCTTGTTCCATTGTGAGACCACACGTCGCCTCGATGGCGAGATGATTGCATAATGAACCCATTCAGTCCAGTGGCACCAAAGTGCCTGTCCTCTCCCCCATTGCAGCCCCACTCCTGGAGACACCAGGGCGTGGGCTACAGTGGCCATGGGAGGAGGCAACTCGCCCTTCTGGGACTGCAGTTCAGAAAGACACGCACAGAGTGAGCTTGGGGAGGACAACAGAGAAGAACAAAACAGCACAGACTGTGTCATGTGCCAGAATGTGAGAATCTACCACTGCCTGAAAAGGCAGAACATGGGGAGTGATAGCAAAAAGTAATAAAAATCATACAATTAAAGAATTAAGTTGAAATAATTCAACTTAAGTTGAGTCTTAAGTGTGAGTCTTAAGGAGAAAGGGTGAACAGAAATCTTTATTCAACAGTTAGGGATTTTTTTCCTCTTTCCTTACTCCTTCTCAATACTTGCAAATTTAGCTGGAGGGTGGAGGTAAAGAGGTGAGTCTGTACAGGTGTGTAACAGCACCTGGTGCACTGTCACATTCCTTGGCTCAGAAGCCATACCTGAAGATGGAGACCCTCCCCAAGGCCAAAGCTAAGAGCTCAGGGACACAGAAGTGGGGAAGGACTCACCTCCACAGGACAGCTCATCCTGCAGCAGCACCAGGTGCACGGGGCAAGAGCAGCGTGTGGAGCCATCCCCCTTCACAATGCAAATGTGGGAGCAGCCACCATTGTCCTGAGAGCATGGATGTTGTCCTAGGATTTTAAAAATAAGACAGGGACTGATAAGAAATCCCCACCTGTTTTATGACCTTTCAGTCATTTCTTCATTACCCCCTACCCCTTGCGGAGAGGATTAATGAAAAATCTCTGGTAATGGTGTATTTTGTTGTATTTCTCTCTTTACACACATCTAAAATCATACATGGGTAACTCTCCATGATCTGAAACTACTCTAAGAATTTATACTAAAACAGTACTCAAAGCATTTTGCTTCTTGTGTGAGCTAGCAGTAGTTCTCTGCAGCAAATAGCACATTAGTAATACAACAGATGTCTTGGATTCCATACTTCATTTTCTCTACCAAAGACCATTAAAAAAATAAACTTTTCTAATTTACAAATTCTGAAGCTTCCACACTATCTCTGAAACTCAAATTAACATGCTCTAGATAAATATGTCTCTTCATTTTAATGTTTAATAAGGACAACATACTTCTCTTGGAACTCCTGACAGATTTACTGAGATTAATAGCACACAAAACTAGTAGTAGTCTGCACTGATATTTTAATTAAACATCCCCAGACATTTTTCTACATATTTCTCGCAGGCATGCACCAGAGCCTACTAACCAGGCCTATTTCCTCCAGGATGACAGCAACTCCACTGCTTTAACCATTCATCTCCCACCATTTCAAGCACATGTGTGTGGAAAGGCCTGGTAAGCAGAAACTTTTAAAAAGTGCAGCCATGACTGACACAAATTTCTATTTAATACACACTTCCTTTGTGCAATGCAACATTGCTCTTCTGTCGGTTCACTTTCAGCATGAAATACCACCACCAAAAAGTGTTCACTTTGCCTTCAAGGCAGGCAGTCCACTGAAACATTGACAGCTAGTGACAGGCCCTGAGAGCTGTGCTTGCCTAAACAGTGAACACCCCATAGCAATGCACTAGCATGATCCAGAAAGTCCTCTATTAGGGATAACAGGATGTTTCCACTGTGTCTAGAGCCACTCAAATGCCAGGTGCCTGGATGGGATTACCAATCAAGTTGTCATCATCAACAAAACATGATGCTGGGGTTGTGATAGATTTCCAGTCTGTTGCCAAGTGCCTGAAGGAAACAACCTAACAGCACCGATACCAACTCCTCACCCCTCCATCTGCACTGATGTTGATCAGCAACAAGGCACGACAGGCTCCTGTCTCTTGGCTCGAGTCTCACAGGCCCTGTTTGCACCTGCAAGCAGGGATTGCACTCACTGTATTCCTGCAGGTTGAGCTCCTTCACAGCATGGATGTCACTGAGTTGTGCAATACGAGCTTGGACCTTTGTACGTCCTTCTCGACCGGTCATATCAATCTTTTCAATCATCTGCTGCTGCCTGTCAATCCAGTACAGCCAGTTCTCAAAGACAGTCAGTCCCACAGGCTGCAGGATATTGGAGTCTTCCAAAACGATCCGGTTAGCACCTGCAAAGGGAGACAGTGCTTTGGTTCAGCTAGGCAAAACTATCAGAAACATCTACACTACTCACACCACTGTTTTTCACTCCTTTTATGCTACTGGGTAAGCCTACTACAAAAAACCAGGCAATTCTGGGTCCTCTGATGCAAGACTGACGCATTTTGCAGACACATGATCAAATTATTTTTTCTGCTTTCACCAAGAAGAGAGTTTTTGTGCTCAAAAAATATCTAGTGTATTTAAGAAGCACCTGGAGTGGAGGGGTTCATCTCATGAGCCTTTCCAGTCTCTTATCAATATGATGGAAATCAGTAGCTCTTTTCATTCCCCTTTCCCTTTTTGAGAGATTAATTGCTTTGTCTTGCCATACAACGGGGAATAAGAAGATGGATTATTGGCTTCAGCTAACCCATACAAGATAAATTCCAAGCGAAAGCAAGGTAATTAGAACTTCTCACATGAATGATGAGATTAACACTTCTGACTTCCTCATGTTCTTTTCTTTCAGCTATGTTACCTTCACTAAGCTATTAGTGCTAAATTGGGAATGCTCCTTTCTTTCTAGCAAAGACTTACTTTGCTGAGTTCCTTTAGCAATCACCAGGAGCAGACAAGAGGCCTTACACCTCTGAAGAGTGGTTGTTGATTTCTGTGCCAGATTTTCTGGCATTGAATACAGTCAAGAGTGACTGTCACATTTCATGGTTAACTCTCCACGCAAAAAGAACACAGGCAATGGTTGTTTTAAAGGTATCACTAAAGTCTGTTTGAAGACAGTGAAGACTTTGTAACTCACACATAAGAAAAATGTTAGTCAAAACCTGAGGGCTCCAGAGGGAGGCTTAATCCATGCTTCCTTTATTTAACAGGATGACGTGGCCATTAACAGTCAAATATTCAGTGAGTTGATCATATTCTGAGCACAAAATTACTTGCAAAGCACATGGAATCTGCTTCAATTTTGAGAAGCTGAAACAGGATCACACAAGTCAAGCTAAAGCTTGAAAATTTACCTCTAAATCCTGGTATTTCTGATATCTGAGCTCACTGCTGTGCTTATTTTTCACTTCTACTACAGCAAACAATAGCTTCACATTGTTCATCCATAGAATGATTTACCATAAGTTTTTATATTTTTGTTCTGTACAAATACCCTGGAATAACTGAATACCAGGGGAAAAAATCTACCTTAGCCACACAAGATAACCTTACAGGACAGAAGACACATGCACTTTGTGATTTTAAACTTCAAATAAATTCTATCTATCCTTTGTTTAGTGGCACAAGGGTTTTTTTTTGCTTGTTGAGAATTTAATCAACATTATGTCAATGATGATGACTTAGAAACAAATTCAGCTATGAAAAATGTATTTATCACCTTTTCACTAAATGCACAGAGAACTCAGAAGTTAAGTAACCTTCCAAACATTTACCAAACATTA
This sequence comes from Fringilla coelebs, assembly GCF_963513975.1. Taxonomy (NCBI): domain Eukaryota; kingdom Metazoa; phylum Chordata; class Aves; order Passeriformes; family Fringillidae; genus Fringilla; species Fringilla coelebs. The sequence continues at coordinate 65,166,805 of NC_140033.1, read as the reverse complement.
AAACCTGAAGGAAAACATGGGAATTCAAATAGGCTAGGCTGGGCTCTCACCACTACTTTGGAACAACACCAGCAATGATCTGATTAAGAAGAGACGTTGATGAATTCTGAAGGAGGTTATACCCAGACTGATGGAGAAATTAATAGACTGAGTGATGTAAGTCAACCTAAATAACTGCAACCATCTATTATAAACTCCAATAACATGACTAATTCTGTCAGGAAAAGGTAAGAAACAGAAACCTGCATCTTGAGAAATAAAGTTAAGCTGAGAATAGGGCAAAATGCAAGGAAGACAGGAAGGAATACAAAAGCTAAAACCCTGACCTACCCAAACGGAGTCTGTACATGCCCTGCTCTGCCATGCCCACGTCAATCAACATGGCATTTTGCAGTATGTTCCTAAAGCTCTGAAGCTTAATATTTTCACTCCCTTAATGTCTTAATCTTTCTTTTTAATATTTGTGACCAAGTGTAACTGACTATTTCTGACTAAACTGAGACATTAAATCCCTTCTTCCATAAACCAACAATGAAACCCGAAGCTGACTCATCAGGGTGCTAGTCTCCTTTATTGGGATTGTCAGATGAAAGGGAGACATGATTAAGAGGAGCTTTGTCTCCTGGCATCACCATCCCCTTTCCAGCAATACCATTTACAAAAAGACTTAAAACCAACCAAATAAATACAAAAATCAGGACACACCCATAGCTCATTCTATTTCCAAATAAAAATTACTTAATTCCAGAATCATTAGACATTTCCAAATCACACTAATTATTCTGGAATAGAAGAACTAATTTCCAAATAGTTTCCATGGTAGGGAGCTAATTCCAGTCATCTTTTCATAAACAACCCCTTAATCATGTGAAGAATCTGGTTAACTTCAATAGGATCTCCCATTTGGGCAGAATAACCAAGTCCTAAGTGCATGCCTGAAGGACAGGGAGGAAAAGAAGGACTACATCACATAAAAGGCATCCTAGCTGTCCTTGTCTTTATGGGTACTGGAATCTACAGAATTGACAGAGCAAGAGACTGAATGTTTTTAAGAAGCTAACATGCAGAAAAATTACTCTGCTGGTCAAAAGAGCTTATTAATCAGCATTCCTAGGCACAGGAATGCATCTCAGCAGTCAGCAATTTATCGTGGTGATTATAGCAATCTATTTGTGGTGCAAATGCAAAAAAGAGAGGGAGGTTTTGGAACAGTTTTTTCTTCGAAATATGGTTTGTAAAGTAAAAACTTCCACTACATAACATTGGTGATCCAACAGCCACATCTTTGAGGAAAAAAAAAAAAGAAGCAGAATCATTAAACCTAGACTGAATTAGAATTTAGACCCATCTCCTTGTCTGGTGTCCTAATTTCAGGCAGATAACAGAGAGAAATAAAGCACGTGTAATATTCTCCTGCCTGTTACTCTACTCATGCAAACCCTGGATCTGGGACAGCTTGGAATGTACTGAGCAACATCACAGCACCTTTTTTTTTTTTTTTTTCTTCAATAATTCACTAACTCAGGTTGTGTCTTGCATTTAAAAACAGTAAACAATCATGATATCACAGTTCAGTAGTGACCCTGAATCTTCCAGTGAGACACCACTGAAAAAAAATTACTGTCTTTCTGAGCTTTAATTCCAACCATCTAGGAAAAATGAAATGTTTTCCAAACCAAAAGCTTATTCTAGTAACTTAACAAAAGGCTGAAAATCCAAGTGGTGTCAACAGGGTTACATGCTGCTACTTTGAATGAAGGTACCATGTCATAAGTGGAAGACATTACCACAAACATTACTTCAAGCTGTCATAACTCCTTGTATGTTTTCAACTCTCACTACCAGCAACAACATCCAGCCCAATCTGTATCACAAATTAGTACTGATGCTACATGAGGCAGCTGAGCTGATCCAGCACTTTGCTGGATTAGGCTAGTAAATGAAAGACATTTGTCTTTCTTACCCAATCTAGACCATGTAATTTTCCCCTCTTTTCTTGCTCCACTTCTGTTTGCTTGTTGGACTCTTTCCTGAACCAGTGCAGCTTTCTAAGCCAACAGAACACCATTCTCTATTTGTCTTTTTCTGTATAATGTTGTTAGGTTATTGTTAAATGGGCTGAATCAATTCATAGAGGAGGTCAGACAAGCAGCATAACCAATCTTGGGGAGCAAGCAAAGAGAATTCCACAGCTGGAAGAGGGAGGTTTTTGTCTTTTGAGGACAGAGAGGTGTTACATCTTCTCTGTCCTTCTCACATCTTTTCACCCCATATGACAAGTACAAAAGTAACCTGGACACCTGCTGCTTCAACTCTGCAGTACATATTTTTCCACTAACAGGGAGCTTTCCTCTGATTGACAATTAGTGCACCAAAATCAATGCCTTTAAAAACAACCCTTTTTCTCCCCTTCCCAAAACTGCTGCTATTTATTCATCAACTGACTTTGGGAAATCTACACAAAAGGTTTTGCAGTGAGAAACACCAAAGTAAATAGCATGTGTAGCAATTAATAATGCAAATCACAGAGTCATGAAACTGTAAAGACACGCTGCATGAATCATGCACATTCCCTGGCTGGGAATTCAGGGAGTGATTAGAATCATAGTACAGACTGTTTATAGTAGGAAGGAAAAGATGACACCTTTCTCTGCATTCCCCCACACCCACACCACACAAATGAGTCACTGAATTAAGGTGCTACTCTACCTGAAAGGTCACTGCTTTCAATCCTGCGCAGATCTGAGTCAGCCCAGAACAACTTGCCCAGCTGGCTGTCAACAGCTAAGGCGATGGGCTTGCTCAAACCACTGAAAAAAAGGACTTCTCGCTCAGTTCCATCCAATGCTGCTCTCTCAATTTTAGGAGATCTCTCCTGGAGGTTGGTGAAATACATGTATCTGGAACAGGAATGATTAGAGGAAAATAAAGGTTCATTTGATCTTTCCACATTTTTGCTCTAAATCCAAGACATCTTAACAAATGTCAAAGTTTTTTCATTCTGACAAACAGAAAACAAGCTGGAGCAAGAAAACAACTTGATTCTCAAAACCCTGGGCCTGAGTTTTCCCACATACCCTTTCTCTGGATTCACCACAATGGCTCTGGGCCTATCCTGATCCCCCTTGAGCACCACTCCCATGGGTCTCCCATCTAGGCGAGTGACGTTGATGACGTTGGTGGCCTCGCAGGTCCAGTAGATGTAGCGGCTGTAGATGTCAATGCTCAGGTCGTAGGGCTGCATATCCAGGTTCTGATTGGGAACTGGACTTGTCACAACAGTGAGGCTCTGCAAAGGAAAGAGAAACAACACACAGGAGAACATTTAATCTTATTGTAATGTGAATAACTTTATTTGTTATGGATGCACCATGTCTAACTACTGCTCAGGAAAAGGAGACAGCCAAAATATTAGCATAAAGTAAGGAGAGACCCAGGTTCTGTTGCCACACCAACACCTTTGATAAGATAGAGACACATAGTCCTGATGGTTTGCTGTAGTGGCAATCACACAAGCTGACTGCAGCTTGTAAGACTTAGCAAGTTTGACCAGTAAGTCCAAATTGTCTCTGTCTTCAAGGTCCAGAGTCAGCTCTTCTATTTCCTCTACTTTTTTGATAACTCAAGAGTTCAGTTTGGATCGACCCAAAGCCAGCACATTTAACATCCTACAATAGAAATGTACCACCACTAATTCCCAAAGCTACAGTTAAGCAGAGAAAAACAAAGGCAAAGTGAGGCCAGACAGCACTTGAAATGCTGGCCTCATTCTTCTCCACCATTGCTGCCACCTCAGTTGGAGGACATGAGGGAGGTTAATAAATGGAAGGCAGCCCTGCCAAAGATGAAAAGCACATCAGCTAGTGTACAACACTGACTTCAGAGCATTTCCAGCTAACACCTTACTAGTTCAAGGTCTTGCCTTCTACTGGTCTAGACTTCTGGAGTTGTCATGCCTTTTTCTTTTGCAATTATTACTACTTTTAGAAAGAACTTCATCAACGTATGTCATGGACTTCTCTAAAATTCTTAAGAGGACTAATAAATCAGTAAACATGGCCTACATAAACATTTTGGAAGCCATGGTTATGAAGTTAGCAGCCTCTACCCTCTCATCCCCAAATTAAACTTCACCAGAAAATTTGCCTAACTTTATTTGGCTTGTCACCTCTATGAACTGGTGTGCCTGCAAGTGTTCCATTTGTTTATTCTGCTGAAGCTGGCAAAAACATGGTGGCTTTTGACTAGTTTTGGGTATTATTTAGATATTCCAAAATTAAAAGCATTGCTAAATTAAGAGTTAAGGCTGAAGGGCATACAGCAGGATCCAACTACTACCACACCCACCACCAGAAACCACACTCTTAAAATTCAACTGAATATAGCACCTCTCTTGTGTTGTGTTGCTCATCTTAGTCTCTCGCTCCTCCCACATTCAAAAAATCAGGAAAAAAAGATCTATTTTAAAATGCAAAATCAAATAAGCAGTCACTGGTCACAGTTAACCTCACTAAATTTGCATATTGGGTTTGTATGGCCAGGTTTTGATTTGGGGGGTGGGGGCTGTAGGGATGGGTTCTCTGAGAAGGGTGCTGGAAGCTCCCCCCATGCCCAACAGAGCCAACGGCACTGAATCCAGGATGGTCCCACCACCAGCCAAGGCTGGGCCAATCAGGGATGCTGCTAACACCTCTGGGACAACATATTTAAGAGGGAAAAAAGTTATTGGGCAGAAGCAATTGCAGTCAGAGAAGAGTGGAATGAGAATATGTGAGAGGAACACCCCTGCAGACACCAAGGGCAGTGAGGAAGGAGCGGCAAGAGCTGCTCCAGGATTCCCCTATGGCCCTGCAGCCAATGGAGGGCACAGGGGTGCAGAGATCCACTGCAGCCCCTGGAGGAACCCTTGCAGGAGCAGGGGGATGCCCAAAGGAGGCTGTGACCCCATGGGAAACCCATGGAGAGAAGAACGGACACTGGAGCAGGTCTCCTGGTAGGATGTGTGACCCTGTGAGGGACCCAGGGCCTGTTCCTGAGGGACTCCACCCCATGGGAAAGACACTGGAGCAGTTCATGAAGCAAACATGGCCCATAGGAAGGACTCATTTGGAGGCAGAAGGTCATGGAAGACTATTTCTGGTGAGAGTGACCCCACACTGGAGCAGGGAAAAGACTCCTCTCCATGAGGAGGAAACAGTGGCAGAACAAAGTGTGATAAACAGATTGTAATCCCTTATCCCAAGTCACGAGCCTTTTGCTGTATCTTGTCTCCCCTGTCCAGTTGAGGAGGGAAGTGACAGGGTGGTTTGGGTGGGTGTTTGGCCTCCAGCCAGGGTTGAACCACCACAGCCTGTATTACCTTTTGTCTTCTACCCTGTGGTATTCACATACTCTTGGAACAGAGAGAGACATAATTCTCTCTCCAAGGATTTTTCCTGGGGAAAGCTCAGAGAGAGAAGAGAAAACAATTCTTATCTCTACTTGAAAACAATTCTTATCTCTACTTGCTGCTCCTGCTGTTTGGCACATGTGGAATGTGTTATGGAGATTGTTTACCAGAAGGGATTTGATAATTGGACTCTGCTGATGGTTGTTTGGACTGATTGACCAGTTAGGTCAAAGCTGTGCCGTGACTGTCTGTAAGGGGTTCCGGGTTTTTCTTTAGTAGGTTAGTAGTGTGATATGGTATTAGTATAGTATATATTGTAGTATGTAATATAATAAAGTATAGCTTAATGAAGCAATTGTTCAGCCTTCTGAATCACTGGGGTCAGAGCTCGTTACTCCTGTGTCGAGGATGTCCTGCATCGATACTACCCTACTCTACTTCCTCTGTATTTTCCAGTCAAATACATTTTCCCAAGCCTGCTACATCTTTTACAGGTTCAGTCTAGTCACTCCATGCCCCTGTGATTTACAACAACTCTCTTCTTATCTGCTCCAGGACCTGGGAGGCTCCAGACACAGCAGTGTGCTCACATAGTTCCAGCCTCCTCGTTTCAGAGGATCTATCCCTGCCTCTGCTCACATACCTTTGTCACACTCCCCAAGAACCTGGCAACAACAGTATGCTCAAGCTGGCCTTGGTTTTCCATGTTTAATTTATTGCTGCACCTCCCAGATTTACTGACTGAGGACTCCAGAAAAGTCCAGATGACAGTGGTTCTGCCGAGGGACAGTAACCTACGGGGAAGTCTGTACATCTAAATTATCCCCATCCAAGCAGTCACTGTTTGGCACAGGCATGCCAAACGTTGAGCAGTTCCACCCCCTGAGGATACCTGGCTGCCATCTTCCTGTGCCTTGCGGATGATGTTCTGCCGAGAGTCAATCCAGTAGAGCTGCTTGTCCAGGGGGTCGTAGTCGATGGCGCGCACGTTGCGGAGGCTGTGGATGGGCAGGATGATGTCTGGGCTCTGCTGCTCGTCTATCACCATGCGGTTAATGGCGTTCTTCTGGCTGAACAGCAGAAAGGTGGTAGGAGCTGCATGGGTTAAAAAAAGAAAAGGGGTTGAAAGGGTTACACGTGGCAATAACACTGGGCATTTTTATGTTTAAGAATGACAACTACAATCCAGAACCAGACATCTATTTCATTCCCCTTTTCCCTCTTCCTTTGCCAAAACCAAACAAAAAATCAAAACATAACAGTCCCAATCTCTGATGAGTATGAAAAGCCTTTCAAATTAACCCTTTTTACTATAAATGTCTGTATGTGAATATTATAGTCAAAGAACAGATTTTTTAAGTGGCAGGACTAGCAAAGACTTCTGTCAAAAGCATCTCAAAGAAGAATGGTCAATTATGCCTCTCAAAGCACTGTCCATTTTCTTTCTAAAGGGGTCTCAGGGAAATGTAGCTCCACTATATTGAAGTTGAACCCATTGCTATGTGCACTTCTACTTGCAGAGGAATGTAAGAAAAAGCCAGCACTGGTTCCTTATTTAGATGTTTCAGGGAAAAGAGACTGACACTGGTTCAGTCCTATTCCTACAAATCCTTTTTCTGCCTGTACTGGAATGAAACAACTAATTCACAGGAAAAAATCTTAATTGTGTGTGAGGCTGTGTTTTTGGAGAAAAATGCACTTGCTCTTCTCAAAGCTATGTATCTTTAGTATTTCTAGGTGGTTATCTGGGAATGACAACCTGCAATGAGAAAAAGAAATCTGATATTCTGCCCTGCAAAAATTTCCTGGACAAATGTTTGTTCTTTGTAATTAGAAATACCATCAAATAACAGAAGGTAAGATTTCAACACCCCATACAGCTGTAGTTTACCAGCTGTAACTTACAGTAAATTACACTTACACAAAACATTAAATAAATCATTGAGAAAAATCATCTCTGTATTATATAGCTGGGTCAGAAAACAGAGAAGGTAGTGAAAGCATTTTCCTTTTACAGAGGGTTCTTTTCAATAATGCTCTACCTGAAGCCACTGCTGTGCAAGATGGTACAAGAGCAAATTGCCAAAAATGCAGCTTGAAGCCTCCCTGAAGTTTGTACAATCAATTCTCTACAGCCCAAGCCTGTAGAGAGATTAGCAGTGGGACACTGCATTCATTTACCAGCCTGTAAAACAGGTAATGCAGCACCTGGGAAAGGGGAGGAAGCAAAAGTCTCCTAGAGAACATCATCACCTTGCTTTGTTATTTTAGCATATGCTTTGAACAGCTATTCTGACTGTTGGGAAAAAAAAAGGCAGGGAGGAGTTTCCTTGGAAACCAACACTCTCTCCTGACATCCTATAACAATCAGGCCTAATTGCAAAGTATTTTTGCTTTCTGGAAAATCTCTACATTCCCTTCAAGCACTTCTCCAATAATTTAAGCTGCCTTCTACTTAGCTCTAAACTGTGTAAGAAAGCACACAAAAAAAAATCAAACCAAATAAAAGTGAAGACAAGTTTATATGAATGCGTACCGCAAAATAATGGATTCACAAACATCAGAATTCTTACCAAGAAATTATGATAGAAATGGAAAGGGAAAAAACTTAAGGTAAAACAATGCAGATAAACATGTAAGCACCTAAAATTATTTCTATTCTTCCCCAAAGATACCCTCTCACTTTCTAAGACTGCCTGGCTTACAACTTTGAATTGATGGCTCATTATAAAAAGCAACAGCAGAATTTCTCCCCTTGAGACTCCACATCTCTGAAACACTACCAATTTCATAAATCCCTTTCCAGTTTTCATCATTCTCCCTCCCAATAGTCACATATTTTAACTGTATTTTTGGCAGCAGGCAAATGGAGTGCATTGAGTATGTCTCCTGTGTAACCCTGCCTTCCAACTTCATGACACGTGGTGGGTCTGAAGAGATCTCACCAGAGTATAATTAAAAGAACCTATGCATGCATGAGCAGGGGATTCTGGAAGGGAGGACCTCTAGACAGGGCCTGGACTAAAAATGTTCAGGAGGTACATAAGCAAGTAATACAGGCAAAAGAAAGTTAAAACAATTCATGCTCCAATTATAGTGTCCAAAAAAAGGAATTAAATTGTACACAGAGAGGCCTAAATCTCCAATTAGCTACAAACGAGAAGCTTGAAATTTCCCAGGTTTGAATATAGCAGAGGAAAACTCCTAATACCACACAAAGAGCCCTGAACTGTACCATGGGGAAATGGTTCTATTTGTTCACAATGTATTTCCTATATTTTGCTCCTTGCTCTGTTTCCAGAAGCATTTTCACAAGAAAAACATGACCTTTGATCATTCTGCTACTTCTTCTCCACTAGAAGTCAAATTCCTCCACCTAGAAGATCACAGTCCCTATCAGAGAGATGCCTCTAACTTGCACAAGCACGTGAAAGCATCAGGGTGCAAGAATCCAGCTGTCATGCAAGGGGCCATTGTAATAAAAAAAGGACAGAAGTACAAAACACATAGGGAGTAGAAAAGCACAGTTTTTTGAAAAGCATGGTTTTCAAAAAATGCCATGAGGTGGCATTTGTGCAACAATCTGCCCAGCTTTTGGCTTTAAGACAACAGTTGGATGTCTCTACTCATGCATAATGTGGATGAGATACAATCTGTCTCTCTGTACCAGGAATCTCTTCACCCACTGACTAATGTGAATGACACCAGTGGAAATCAGCCATCCAGAGCTGCTGCCAAAATTATGAGAGCTTCACTGCAGCCAGTTATTGAGAGATGGATAAATTATTTGGTTAGAAACTAATTACACACAGCCTGAGGGGCCTTGTGGTTTGTATTCTGCACAACAATAAAGAAAAATGGGGCTTGGCTGCACTGAGATCAGGAACCAGACTGCTGGGGAAGCCATGGAGCCCAACCCATCCTCACTGAGGAAAAACACTTGCAGAGGTCTACGAGTGGCCCACCTCAGCATCTCATCAGCCAGCAAACACAGCTACTACAGAATGAAATCCTGACCCCATAAAAGCTGCACAAAGTCTAGAATCCAGACTAAAGTATCACATATCCTTTATGCCAGGCAAGACTAGGAACACATAAGCAGATAAATAAACAAGTAGGGACCTGAAGAGGGTCTGACAGAGACACAGAACCAAAACACTTTTAGCTTTCGTGTTTACATAGATGTAGCCAAGCCACTGGAAAGTTCACTAACAGCCATTCTTCTTATTTAATTAAGATACTGGTATGTTGCAAGATTTTTTTTTTTTTGCTTTCAACATCCTATGTTATCTTAAAACCCAGTGAGATATTACTACTGGAAAACTGTAAAACTCTTCTTTCCTCCCAGTACAATGCTGGCACGGGTCACTGTGTACCGCCACTGGGCCGTTTCTATCCGGATAGCGAGATCTATGAGGACCAGGGTTCCTTCAGGCGAGCAGTCTCGGGCCGGGCAGCTCAGCCTTCCGCAGGCCGAGTGTCCAAACCCTAAGTGCCCTAAGCCTGACACCTTAGCAAGTGCAGTGATTATCAGCTCTTAGTGATTTTCAGCTCTTTTATAATTTCAGCTCTTAGCTCGCTAAGATGCTGGCTTCAGTGGCTTCCACAAAGCAGATGGAGAGAGAGGAGAAGGCAGCCTCGGAGATTCCTCGATGGTTTATTTGCAGGGAGTTTGCGAAGGGTTCCAATGGCAGCTCTTCTACCCAGAATAGGCCAGGGTCGCTACTTATACAGGGTATGGGGGGATTGAAAACTGACCAATTGTAAGGGTTAGGGAAACTAGCCTATAGGGTCACAGAGAGATAAGCTAGGCCAGAGGACCTAAGTGAGGACTCCAGGCTTAGCTATTCTGACTCAGCATTTCCGTATCTCGAGGCTTACATCCTCCACGGGGCCTTAGCCATCTCAGTGTCCGCTACAGGTCACTAAACACACGTGCTCCTGCATTTCCTGTTCATTCCCTATGGCTTACCACTGCAGGTCCTGTTGTCAGAGTTCAAGGAATAGTGAGCTGGGCAGCCACAGACAAAGCCTCCCACGGGGACAGCCAGGCACAGGTGAGAGCAGTGCCCGTTGCTGGAGGCACACTCGTTCCAGCCCGCCTGCCGGGAGGAGTGGAACACCAGGATGTCCATCACGTAATCCAGGTGGCCCTGGATGATGGTTCGGTTCTGCCCGCTGGTCTTGTTGGCCCGCTCGATGCTGCGCCGGCTCCAGTCTGTCCAGTAAATGTAATCCTGGTACTGGGTCAGGCCAAAGGGGTGAGGCAAATCATCAGCTATGATCTCACGGTCCAGGCCTGTGTCCAAAAAGAAGGGAGAGAAAAGTGGAGTTACATGGGCACAAGCAGTGTACTGTTGAACATGTCTCCTGCCCAGAAAGGTTACCACGCAGTTATTTGAAGTTATTATTTCATCATTACAAGAGTAAATTACAAAGTAATGTACAGTAGTCAAAAGGAATCTCAGAGCCTATCACAGAAGTGTGCTAATCCCGATTGCCATTCACAGAAAAAATGTGGTTTACTGAAGAAAAAATTTCAATTTCAAAAATTACCAGGGTTCTCAGAAAGATTCTGTCCTTTCCCTCCTGTGGTATTTTTTGGGGTTTCCCATGGCAGGAAGGAATGAATTTGACTCTATGTTTTTAGAACGTTAATTTATTATCATATCATATATTATGCTATACTAAAGAATAGAGAAAGGATACAGACAGAAGGCTTAACAAGATAATAATGAAAAACTCTTGTGACTCCTTCCAGAGACCCAACAGAGCTGGACTGTGATTGATCATTAAGTCAAAAAAAAAAATCTCATGTTGGATAAACAATCTCCAACCACATTCCAAAGCAGCAGAAAGGGAGAAGCAAATGAGATAATATTGTTTTCTTTTCTCTGAGGCTTCTTAGCTTCCCAGGAGAAGAATCCGGGGCAATGAGATTTTTCAAAAAATATAATGGTACCACCCTCCTTCCCAAAACTGACAGGATGCCTCTCAATCTAATGCAGGATCCTGACACTGCATTTCCAGTTGAGCATCTCTTGCACCACACTTTTCCCACTGCTTATAAGAAGAAAATTGTTATGAACTTAATGAAATATTACATTGCATTATGAGAAAAATTAAATGCACAAGGCTAAAATACCTTGTCTGTGGAATGTCACAACATTCCAGAGTAGCCAGAAAGTCAGGACAGGGAACGGCTAATTGTGTATACCATGGAAATGTTAATAGATCTTAAGGAGCAGGACATGGCAGGGGGAAATTATTTCAACTCTGTTTTATCAAGCACTTCATTATCATGGTTCCTCCTGCTGTGTGGTCACACAAAATGAACAGGAGATTATGAAGCAGGAAGACATTCCCTCTTTGCACACAGAAGTTAAGGATGCACAGCCCCACACTCTGCTGCCACCAGCCACAGGCACAGGGAAAACGAAGCTCTAATGCTGTTTCCAGTCACACATTTCAGAGGGAAACATGGAGCAGGCCTCCAAATCACACCAAAATATATGAGAAGCTGAAGAAAAGCTTTTCTATCACATATAATTCCCATAATGCATTTTCCTGTTTTGATCTTTTTCTAGCTTTGTTCCACTACTGCAAGCATACTGTTTAAAGCAGACTAACTCCTTCAGCATTAAATACTGGCTAATTATTAATGCTTAAACATTGGCTATTGCTAATGCTAAACTGAATAATTTAGCATACAACAAGGCAGTTCACTCCTGTGGGTGCTGAGAAGTTAAAACAAGGTACTGTGCAAATCTGAGAGGGCCTAGGTCCTCCACACAATACTCTGGAACAGGGAAAGAACAAAATATTCCACCTCCATTTAGCTGCAATAACCAGTTTATAAAATCATCACAGGCCCTAGCACAGAAGAACTCTACTGCTGATAAGTACTAGCCAGGAAAAGGTCCTTAACATGCAGAATACAGGGGGAGAAAATGCCTGAGGATACTAACAAAGATATAAAACCAAATTGTATTAAATTTCATGTTGAATCAGATGTTATCTTCTTGTTGACTTTCTTTCTACCTTTGTTATGTATTTTCTAGTGCTCTTGAGAGTAGCAAAACAAGACCCTCCAAAACACTACAAGATGACATCTTTGTCCTACATATAACTGGAAATATGTACACCTTGTGTAATTTTAACTTTCTGAGCAACCCAATCACTTAAAACCGATGCCTTGCTGACCACAGTGTTACATGAACATGAATTATAGAAGCAAACATTAAAGGCATGCGAGGTCGGGAAATTTTATTTTTGTCTTATCTTTGCATTATTTAAGCCACCATTTGCCATGAGGGAGCTGCAAAAAGCAGCACTGCCCCCAGGATGCTGCCCAGGGCTCTGGGGCTCACCTAACATATTGGAGGACTCGATCAGGTTGGTGTCCAGGTCGGTCCAGTACAGGCGCCTCTTGGCGTAGTCGATGGTCAGGCCGTTAGCACGCCCCACGTTTGGGACCAGCGTGGTCCTCTCACTGCCATCCATGGCAGCCCTGTCAATCTTGGGCTTGCCACCCCACTCAGTCCAGTACATGAACCTGATCAGAACAGAAGAAAGGAAAATAATTGCATTCAATCCAAGAGAACTCAAGAGGAAAACCAAAACAAAGATCCTTAGAAAGCATAAGAGAAAAAGAAAAGCCGTAAATTCAAGTGTTTATTAAGACACATTGTGCTAAATTAGTTTTTGGGATTTGGTTTTTTTTCAAAGTAGAGGCAAGAAAGTGAGTCAAGTTTCCTCAAAATGCTTCCAACATTATTTTTTCCCACTTGGATTTGGATTTTCACCAGCAAGTTCTGTGTGACAGCACTTTGCTAGTAACTAATCCATGCATGCCATTTAAGAGGCAGAGGCTGGCAGTCAGGCACCTTCATTTATACCTGGTTATTTAGCAGGGTGTTTTTCCAGTTTATCTTCTGTTTCTAGTCAGCTGTCTCTCAGAAGAAGGAACACAAAAAGGTAGATGTGCAGGGTACTTTTGTTAAAAGGTGCCACTACTCATGTCCACACAGCTAAGTCAACCAGCCACGTGCACAAGTGTCTTACATCTCAGCCAAGACACACAAATCTGCATGGCATTTCCACTGGAGCAAAAATACAATTATTACACACTCACAGGCCAGCTTATGCCTCATTTGGAAGAAGGACAGACTTGCACATGTTTACATTTTCTTTAGGCATTGCATAGTAGAGTAGGATGTATATTTATATATTATATATTTGCTGGCTAGTTAGTCAATTCTTCCAAAATATGAAGCTGATACCATTCCAAAATAAAAGTGAGAGGCAACTATCCAATATTTATGCCTTTGGGTTTTAATAACTGTAGTAACAAACCCCTGGGAAGTCTTTCAGTTCCAACCAACTGCACAATAGGAAAGGTTGCTTCAGAAACTGATGATCAACAAGGAGAAATTCACTAGACACCAGGAATACGTACAAATTTTTCTTAAAAATTTTGCAAGTACTTTGTGTGTCAATTTTGCAAATTGAACAGCACAGAGCCAAGTGTTAGAATTGCCCCCATGGCAGCAATGCCTTGAAAACTTCCATTTAAAGTACAACTATACTGTATGTATATTTATATAAGTATACATAATATATAAGTATACAGCTATACTATTGCTGTAAGGAAAAAGGGGCATTTTTACAAAGTAATTTTTTTTCTGATCTGTGAAAGACAAAGCACTGAATGATGATAATCCTTGGGAAGAACCTACTTCCAGTGTAAAACCAGAATCATCCATAGCAGCCTTTTGTTACAAATGAGTAACTGGATCTAAGAATCTGATGTGGAATTCTCATCCAGCCAACCCCCGGGACATCAGAGCTGAATCCAATCCAGGATCCCATTGGAGGTGACCACTGCCACCACCTTGTTGAAATAATTAGAAGGAATGTGTTTCAAGTTCTCTGCCTTGCTGTAGCTGTCACAGTGTGACTGGGAACTATGATAATGTCATAACCCTTGTAAATGAAGTTCCTTCATTTGAAAAATAATGCAATATTGATATAACCTCAAAAAGTTTTTGCAGTAATTAGTTATTGTCGAGAGAGCATTTCAGGGTAGAAGAGCTGTTTCAGAAGCTGAATACTTAGCTTGACTTGCCCCCTTCCCTCCTTTCCCTGTTTATTGCCCTACTTTGGCTATTACACTTCAATCCAACTGAGAAGTATCTTCTCAGAAAATCTTTCATTTGGGGCATTTCAATTGGTTCCATTCCTTCTCTGTCCTTCTTCCTTTGTCTGTACAAACTAAAAGGTTTCCTTATCTGAAGAAGTAAATACCTTCCTTATGCTCAGATTACAAACTTAGCTCTCCCACCTTCAAATTAAATCATTTATTACCTTTATTGGATCCTAACTTGTGATAAAAAGAATCCTAATTTCTAAAGTGATAAATATATTCCTGTCAATGCTATAGTCCTTTTCTGATTAATGAATTCCATAAAACTGAAACTACTTTGATTCTGTGGTTAATTAAAAAACTAAATATAAATCCCTTTCTAATGAGCCGCTCTGAATTTTTTTTTATTTAGTATTTTTAATGATTATTCAGGACATTAAAAGTGTATTTCTCTAAATTACCAGGTTGTATTCCCCAGCTCAGTTCTCTCAGGGTTTACAGGCAGCGCTTAACCACCATGCCCTAGAGGAAGCATTACAATGTTGTTTTTCACTGTTCACGAGCACAGAATTAAATCAGCGAGTTACCCCTCGGCAGGGTCGAGTGCCAGTGCCCGGGGACTGTCAAGATCTTTCCACACGAGCACCTGGCGGTGCTGCCCGTCCAGCTTGGACACCTCGATGCGGTTGGTGCCGGTGTCAGCCCAGTACAAGTTCTTCCCCAGCCAGTCCACAGCCATGCCCTCGGGATAATCCAGGCCAAACTCCACCACGTGTTCCAGCGCGCTGCCATTCATAAACGCTCTGCTGATGGTCTGCAGGGATACAAAGATACACAGGCAAATTAGAAAACTTACCAGTCTGTCACTGGGCTGCTTGTTTTCTTTGTTGGATTTTAAACACTTTCAGATTTTAGACATCTCATAGGAAAGAGGATCTTACAATATGCTACTTATTTGCAAAGTAAACAATGCTGCTATTCAGAAGTAATGATTTACTGCGCTCTGTGAATGTATTCTGTGTCAATTACAATAGCGTTTCACTGGGGAAATAAATGGGATAACTAGTCTGGTTGAATTAAGCATCTACATGACAAAGTGACCTTAATAACTCAGTGCCAACTTTGAGGGGGAAATATTTTGGCTCTCCCAGGACTATACAAAAGCATCAATGTTATAGCACTGAACACTATTTAAAGCAGCCTAATGAAACAAAAGTGCAGGACAGAACGGCAAACAGAAGAAAACAACCAAACGACTGATGAGCTCAGTAGCTTCAGTACTGATGGCTAAATTTAATTTCACTAAGCACAATCTCTTCTTGGACTTTTATCCAAAAGATTTTTTTAAAGTCTGCCATCAGGATCAGCCCGTGATAGCAGATACAGCCAGAATTCCATTTTAATGATATATTAGAGTTTAGGCATTCCCTGATAAGCCTGAAAATGTTAGAATAGTACAGAATTCTTTTGGCAAACATGGGCTACCTTTCCATGTCCTCGATATTTTTATCTGCACACACCCCTCATACTCAAAACGAATCAGAAGTTAACAAATCTGTGATTTTGGTTTACTTCCTAGTTTGAACACAACCTGCTGATTATGCCAGTTTGTGACAGCAGGGCAGTTTACAGAGCAGTCTTCGTGTGTATCACTTAAGCAGCTCAAAGGAGTATCATGCTTAGGGAGTTCAGCCAAGTCACCTCTTGGAGACTCATTTAAACTCTGTGTTTTTAACTGCTACGATTCTACAATTGTGAAAGTCCCTAAGTTATTGCTGGCACATGTCTCACATCAGTTACAGAAAATGTAAAAACGAAACTCTTTTACTTATCCCTTGAATTTTGTAAACCCTAAATATCTCAAGGAGCATATAGCAGCTGAATAGCCAACATGGACTAAATCTCTACCTTCAGTGAAATGTCAGTCCAGTAAATGCGATTGTCTGTCACATCAAAATCCAGAGCAGAAGCCTCCTTGACTCCGGTGAGCGGAATAGCAACGTTGTTATTGTTGGTTTCTAGGGAGATGCGCCTGATGTCTGCTCTCCTGGAGAAAAGCAGGAAAGCTTCTGGCACAATGCAGGTCCTCATGTCACTGATGAGCTCCAGGCCGATGGGGCAGGCGCAGCGGAGGCCTTGTGGTCGGTACAGACACAGGTGGCTGCAGCCGCCGTTGTCTTCTGCACAGGGGTTTGTACCTAAGCAGGCAGCGAGAGGAAAAGCAACAATGGCAAACTGCCTGCAGGTGAAAGGTGGAGCTAGTCCTCACATGCATCAGCCACACTATGAGTCCTCCAAGTAAACATACAGTTTTTCTCCTTGTATTCTCTGATCAAGTTATTTTTCATTCATATCCTGTAATTCTTTAGACAGACCTTACTCTCCTTGGCTGGAAAGCCAGCGGTTGTTTTCCTTACATCAAGAAACAAAGGAAAAGGGATCTGGGCTTCAACAGCTACTGATGATCCCAATTCACAGCACAAGCACTGAATGCACAGTAGGTGTATGTTCTGCTGCCTTTTACAGTACACTGGTCCAGCTCCATACCCCCTTGTATTGCTGCAGGTAAAAAACTTGCAGAGCTATTTTCACATCCATTCAATAGTCTCTCCAGGATGCAAGTGAAGCAGCTCTTTGCAATACTCACTTATGTACCTGCACATGTTGGAAATTGAACTGAGAGGCTTGGCACTAAGGAGTTCAGTTGGCCAAACAGTTGCAAAGAGGGCTGCATTCAACACATGGTACCTTGGGGCATCAGCCACACAAAGATACGTATCAACTACATTTCACTCCTTTCCTGCAGTACAGTCCAGACAGTGAGAAGCTGCAAGCCTTATCCACATAGCAGGATACTCAGGTACTGTGATGAGTTCTGTGATGCTACAATTATACTGCTACCAGTGCTTGGATAGCCTAAGATAGGCAATTTAAAGCTAGATGCTGCTTTTTTACAGCACAAACACTACAGGGCAGGAAGTACTTCGAGGTATTTTTAAAGATAATTCTCTAATATTAACACAAAAACTACTGAACAGACTAAAACTGCTCATTCTTAGCTTTTGCATACTGGGAGCACATGTTCAGCTTGATATTCTTCCAAGCTACAGAACTGAAGCTCCTCACAGAAGACCTAACCTATTGTATTTGCTGGGAAATGTCCCAAGGAAGGCAGGAATGATGAATCTGACTCCATGTTCTCAGAAGGCTAATTTATAATTTTATGATACTATATTATATTAAAGAATACTATACTATACTAAAGAATACAGAATAGCATTTACTTACTAAATGCTAAAAAGCTAATAATGAAAACTCGTGACTCTTTCCAGAGTCTCGACACAGCTTGCCAATGAGTCAAACAACTCACACCAGAATCCAATGAAACAATCACTGGTGGGTAAACAATCTCCAAACACATTCTAGATGAGCAAAACATGAGATAAGAATTGTTTTCTTTTCTTCTAAGGCTTCTCAGCTTCCCAGGAGAAAATCCTGGGCGAAGGTATTTTTCAGAGAATGTGAGTGCTACACTAACCCACCCTACCAAGCTGCAGCCTGCAGTCATCGTGCCATAGGACTGAATTCTGCCCATTTCTAAAACTCTGCAGGACAGCACTGCTGACATTTTCTATCTCCTTGTCCCTTGGCTGATGAGCAGCCCACTCACCGATGACCTGGTGGACGTTGGTGGCTTTCAGGCCCATCAGATCGGGCAGCTGATCGATGATGATCTCTCTCTCTGCCGTGCACTTGTGCACGCGCTCGATGCTGCGCCTCTGCCAGTCTGTCCAGTAAATGTAGTCTCCCAAGAGAGTGAATCCAAATATATGAGGCAGCTTGTCCTCCACCAAGACTCTCCTACCAGTTCCATCAGCATTCATGACCTATGAATATAGAAAAACTTTTTAGATATATAGAATAAACCTGCCACTATTTGGCAGATTAACAAACTAGCTGCTCCATGCTCAGGCTTCAAATTAAAAAATAACCTCCTATGTATTATAATGCTATCAATGTTACACAGCACCCTAATAAAAAAGAAGAGACTCTTTATTAAGAGGTACTTTCTTGTAACCAGATCATAATGTGGAATTATGACACAACACTCATTATCTTTGCTTTAGGAACTATTATTATGTAATAACAGTTACTCCTGTTATGACTCTCTCATTTCTGACATGAGTTTTGGTTTAGTTTTAAAGAGGAGTCATTGTGTTTTACACAAATGAAGACAAATTTATAATGGCCAAGGAGTTCTGGCTCAGCATCTTCTAGTCCACAGTCCCTCCCAAGTGAGCTTTGCCCATATGACAGAGAGCATTAAGAGGAGACCCCCACAAAAATACTGGGAGACAAACACATGAAGATCTACAGAGTATATTTATATTCCCCAGTCTGAACAAGGAACCAGTTTTACATCCTTCAAAATTAAGTACAGTAATTTTTTATACTACAAGGAACAGCTGTAGTCTGTAAATAATTGCATGCCTTTGATCAAGACACTTGAATTTACTGTGCCTTTTTCCTCTACTGTTAAAAAGGAGTAATACCTAACTTCCTCAGTGAGGCACTGGAAGGATTAATTAAACATATGTATGCATGTTCCAGTGATCGAGTGCCTTACGAATGTCAAGTATTATTATAAAATGTACCACACTGACAGGAATAAAGAGTCCCATGTTTTAAGACAAGATTAAAAATGGTTCAGTGCTGCAATTTTTCAGAAAAAAAATCCTTTTGAAATATTTCTACTTGTTTCAAGGCCATAGCTTAAGTTTACAGTATGTATACCACCCTTCCAAAACCAGGAAAAAACCTCCAACCAACCTTAATATAAAAACTTTCAGAAACAATGTGATTCATAAAATCCAAGGTAGCATACTAATCCCTGAAACATTACAGCATCCTTCCCACCACCCAAGCATCTTTGAAGTAAATGACTGGAAAAGGGGTGGTTTATTAAGCCACTGTTTTCAAATCTCTCTCACTTAGGGAATTGAGATAACCACAAACAAATCTATATGGCTTCCCATCCTTCCCATGGCTCAACCCCAAAGATTTATGCAATGACAACCTTCAGGATCAACTGGTTTAGTACCTCAGACTAGACTGATGATAGCTGGTGGCCAAAATATCTTCCCAGATCACAAGAAAAGGCTACTTTGGAACAACTCCTACCCAGGCACATGTGAGAAGAGAGGAAAGGAATAAAGAAATGGAACTGAAACACACACCTTTCCCAGGACACAGTCTAATAAAATATTTATAAATTCCCTTTAAAAAGTGGAAGAAATGCTATAACATTCACAATAATTCAATTTCTCCTTAAAACCATACCTTGTCAAACTTCCCAACATTTTGGCACTTACTCTCAGTACATTAAAAGATTCAGATTATAAAGATTCAGGAACTGAATCTTTATGTGCACAATTCCCTAAAGGGATGCTGCATATTTGCTGGATTGTAGGAATAAGCTCTGTATTTACTTTTGAAGAAAGGTCATCATTACTTTATGGAATTAGCTTATCAAAACCCTTCAGTCCAGCAGAATATAGAGCATACTCCTACAAATGCACTAATATATCAAAAATAGATGACTTGTCTGTAGTGACTTGTTTCCCCCTCCCCCTTAAACTACAGAGATAAGCCATTTGCTTACAACTAATTAATACATGGCAATTAGTGCTTGCTGAGCAGACCAAGAAGATAGACAGAATGGAAGGATGTTGAAAAGTGAATCAACTAAAACCACACAGTAATAAGCAATAAAACATCACCATCACAAAGTAGCATTTTTTAAAATTACACTTTTTGCCTTGTACTTATAAAAGAAAGAAAATTCTCTAAGGGATTGCTTAACTACTGGCAAAGAAAATTATTTGGAAGGTGTGTGGTGTGAAATGAACTTTCTTTGGCAAACTTAAAGAGCTGTTCAAATTAGCTTCCCCCTATACTGAAAAGAGTCAGGAAAAGAGAAAGGACTTAAGAATTAAGTATCTGTTTTTAATTAATTTTTGGTTTGACACATAAAAGCTACTTTGAAAGACAGCTTTACATCTCCATGCACCTTTCTGAAAGTATTTTCATATACCTGCCACTCTGTTCCCACCGCAATTTTACCTGATATACACATACACACACATATGATGCATATATGCAATTTTACCTGACATACACATATAAATATATATATACACATACATACATATGGTAGCAGCCAGCTACCACCACACATATATATATATATTTCCATGGCACCATGTTGTCTGCACTGACTTTGGCTGCATGTTAGGTGATTTCAATAGAATTACATCCCATTGGCTACAGAATCAAACAGTCTGGTGGAAGGCAGAAAGGAAGTGGCAAGGAATGTAGGGGTGATACATACAAGAACAACAAAGCAAAAAGGAACAATCACTTAACAACCAGCTTCAAGGGATTTCAGCATCATCTTTACACATACTCCAACTCAGACAACAATCAAGTCCCAGGCTATAATCTTTGCTGGATTCTTTCCCCTCCCCAGCTCCACATGGATCAGGCTCCTCACAGTGAAGCCCCACAGAATCCCACACACAATAAACCCACCTTCAGCTGCTATGAGGCAGTCTCCAGAGGTTTATGCTGCTTTTAACCACAATGTGGTGTGAGTTTCACATTCTGAGGCCATTCTGAATACTGCAAATCACACTGAGAATATAGGCTACAACAGGAAACAGATGTGGTGTAACCACAAACACCACCTTTACTGAAAGAGCGAGTAGTTCCATGAAAAAAAATTTTAGAAGTGCAAAAATTAAATGGCCTCAGACAAAATACCAGATATCCTGCTTGAAGAATAAGGGCTTTGTTTATCCTAAAACAATAATGAATGAAAACCTATAGCCTCATGAACACACAGCTCATTCAAAGTAAGTGAATTACTGCTGAAAATGTAGTCCACATTTTAAAATGCTGTACTTAGTAATCAGCAGGAACAATAAAACAACTTTGAAGCACTACTTCTAATTTAAAGTTACAGATAGTAATGCACAGTGACAAATTCTAAGGGTCTTTCTTGTTAGAAAGATATCTTGCATTCAATTCACTACTGCTACTTCTAAGCAGCAGTAATCACTGGGATAAATAGGCTAATGCAGTGAATTTACCTTTCTGATAATCTGGGATTTGAATATACGGTAGTTTAAACTTGTCACTTGACTGCTTTAGGTCTAGAGTTTCATCATGAAATCTATCTCATTTATGAAACCCATGCTCAGCTCTGTGTAGAGCTTGTGCTGGGACCCTGGCAGAACTGCAGACTAGCAGTCCCTTCAGGTGCAGTGCACCAAGGGCAGGGACAGCAGAGACTGAGCAGATGTGCACAGGTTTATGTGCACAGCACTGAGGACATGCCCATCACAGAAGGGGTCTGTCCCTACCAGGGATGCTGAGATCAATACCAGACTAGGAGCCCAGTCCTACAAGGTGTCAAGACTGAGATGAAGGTGACAGAGTGCAGACCATTGCCCTTCATCCTAACTCATAAGCACAGTTGCATGTTCAGGATAGAACTACAGAATCATAGACCAGCCCGGGTTGGAAGAACCCCTGAACTATCATCTGCTCCGTTTTTTGGGGGGAAAGAAGTCTAGATAAGATTATCCAGCATCCTGTCCAGTTACATCTTGAAAACTTCTAGTAAGGGGACGGACTCTACTACATGCCTCAGTAAAGTATTTCTTTCTTATTTTAAAATGAAACCTCCCTCAAGGCACCTTGTACCAGTTGCCCCTGTCCTCTCCAATGTGGCACCATCCACCTACTGGGAGAGCCTCCCTCCTCCTCCCTGAGTACTGGAAAAATGTGAGCCTTCTCTTCCCCATGGAGAAAAGACCAAACCCCTTCTGTCTTTCCTCACAGGGTGGGTTCTCATCACTCCTTTAGGTGCTCTCCACTCTCCCGGCATCTCTGTTGAATTTGGGGAGCAGAGCTACACACAGGAGGGTACGGCCTGACATCCCTCAGTGGGATGATCAATGTGCCCATGGAGGCAGCCCAGGATCCTGTTTGCCTTCATTGTACAGCAGCACACTGGCATCATTTGCCCTCAGTGAATCTGCACTGGCTTGTCCCAAGCACCTGCTTCTTTTGGCTTGCAGGTTTCCAGGAGAACTCTTTCCAGGGACTGGAATAACACCAATGGGTCTGTAGCTTCCCAGGTCCTCTTTTGGGTATACTTGTAAATGATCAGGGGGCAGGTTAAATATCATGCATGCTAAGCTCTTCTCTGGCTGACAGGAGCAGAGGAAGTCAACAATCAATAAAAATTTATAAACAACACCTAGTAACTATGTTCAAAAAATATATTACTTATGAGCATGGAATAGGCCTCTGTGATGGACTGTAAGTCCCCAGCTACCAGATGAAATTATTTATTTCACAGACACACATCAGTAAAACAAAAATCCAACCCTCCTAAAACAAACAACCCTTCCAGTAAAATCCATAAGCTCTTCCAATTTCAGATACTTGAGCCTAAGCCCTGATTTTTAAAATCAACAGCCTGTTTTTGGACAAATTACTGATACCTTAGCCATTATTGATTCCTGAACTTCAGCATCTTTACTAGCACCACCTTACTCATCCTCAGAGAGGCCAGAAGACCTCACTTAATATGCAGGACCTCAATTGCTCTGCTCAAGTACTACTGCCATCACTGCCCCAGCTCTACAAAATTTTTATCAGGCATCACAGCTGGAAAGCATCTTCCCCCACTGAGTCACAGGAAGGATGGAAATGTAGCATTCACCTTTCTTCTGGAAGGATTAGGAATGGAAAGCCTTCTGACCCCATGGCAATGCTTGGCATGTCACATGTCCCACACGTGTAGAACACTCTAGCTTGTTGTTTCCTTGGAACATGTTGAAATCTACTCTGGATATATAGGTATGGTTTACCTTACAGTGTGCACAAAACACCAGACATTTGGCACAGGCTTCTATGATGGAACTGTCACAAAAAAACCCCGAAAAAACAAAACAAAACAAAAAAACCCCAAAAAAATCCCCACCAAAAAATCCCCCCAAAAAAACCCCAAAAAAAGGAAAAAACCAAACAAACTCTAAAAAAGTCTTAATCAACTATACTCTTTTTAAGTGAACAACTGAAGCTTTCAATTCAGTTTGAAGAAATCATTCTGTCAGTGTCATTTACTTACTATTAACAGCATTTCTTCTCAACTCTAAAACATTAAGGAATGAAATAGGAAGTCCTCTCTTCATTGTGGTGAAATCCTGAGGAATCAGCAGAAGGGATCCCTGGAACCCTTTGGATTTGCTTCAGAAATGAAATGCCTCCAGCTAAGTCCATGATTTCTTACTGTTAATTGTTTTACAATAGCCATTAACAATTCCTAATTTAACAGTTCCTCAGCACCCTCAGTTTCCTTCAGAGCTTGAACAATTTTTCCAAAGAATTCAAAATATATTTTTTCTGAGCATGGATAATATTCCTAATAGGACTGCTGTGAAGATAAACATGTACAAACAGTACAGAGATTAATGTCATGAACACCCTTTCTATCAGGCTACACACTGCTGTAAGCTCATTTCTTTCATAATAGGACAAGTTTCTTAGCTCACTGACCAATGCCAACAGCAGAAATGTTTTCTATGTGATGGAATTTAATTTTAGAAACAACTAGTTCAGTTTTTAATGAAATGGTTAAAGTCAGGTTAAGTTACAAGTAGGCAAGGAAAATATTTTAGAACCACTGTGACAATCACAGATGACATCTCCTAGGCAATCACATGCAACAGAAAAAAACACCCTGCATTTGTAAAGAACAGGCTAAGACCAAAAAAAAAAAAAAAAAGCCAAAATGATAAATAAGATGAGAAGAGAGATTTTCATGGGGCAAAAAAAAGAGCTCCTCTGAAAAGATTCAGTGATAAAACAGGTGACTAAAACCACTTTACTACAGAGATTAATTTTGGTATGTAATCCATAGGGTGGAGAGGCAGCAGTCAGGGAGTGTTCTGTTACCTGGACATAGGCTGTGGGGGCAACAAAGAAAAGTAATGACTGCATTTTGCAACTTACTATTTAGCAACTAAGACCTGTGGGCAGCTACACACAACACTTTGGAGAATGTAAACCAGACTAGCCAAGCCCAACCTGAAACCTCACTGTGGGTTTGGGGGAACAGTTTTACAAGCTCAGCATGACAACTCCTGATACTTTTGCATGAGGGCAAAAGCCTCTGTGCTCTTCTTTCCCAGGGTTCTTTCTTTCAGTGCCTTGTCCCAGAAACTTATTTTTCATTTGTTCTCTACCTAACCTGATGTCTTTCAGACTCTTTAGTGAGTGACTATAATTGGTTTTTTATAGAGGGGAAAAAATGTGGGAAGTTTTCTACAGTTTTACCAAGTCCAAGTGGTTCAGGGAATAGTGCAGTGAGAGACTCAGCCGGTTATGAGATACTTTTCACCTTTGGTGGAAGTAAGCTTTCAGGTTGATTCAATTGCTCCTATTCACTAAATCACTTCGATTCCAAGGGTTTGCATGTCCAAGAGCTTGGTTTTCCTTTTTCCACAGGCTCTTTGCCACACTACAAGATGATGCATGCTACCAGAAAAGATGTTCAGGTTAAGGCTACAAAATCTCACAGCAAAGTAAGAAGCCTGTGTGAAGAAAGCTAAATCATTATTGAGAGTGACTGGAGGTAGAGACTTCCAAAGAAGCCCAGGTCCAAGATCAGTACAAGGTTTTGTACAGCAATGCTACTCAGCCTGTGAAAAGGGGAAAAAACAAAGCCAGAATTTTGGAGACTAAGGGATAATAGTGCACTGACAAACAGTACTCAGCTGAATCAGAAACCCAGACAATAGCTCAGTACCTCTTCACATTGCTCCCCAGCTTGCCATGAAATATTTGAAGTATGTCAGACTCAGCTGAGCTGATGACTCTGGCTGGGCTGGTTTCAGGGATTTCAGTGTTTTCCCTTAGGTAACTGATACTGGCTGCTAGCAGAGGCTTGTTGCTTTCTAGGTGAGACACCTGTGTAAACCAAAATACAATTTCCTAACTCCAATGTGAAAAATCTGAGAAGCATGTACAACATCAGAATGCAGATCCAACAGTTATACTGCAATCAGCTGCATGCTGGGCCATGGTGACCATGAGGCTTTCAGAGCTATCAGCAGCAAACCAGGACTGCTCATCTTTTAGCAAAGGTTGTAAGAAATGTCTCTGGATTCCCAGGGTAAGCAAGTCAGCACAACTTTCTGCTCAAATGTGTCTCAAGCATGGGTACTTGCCTCTGACATGGTGATTCCAGGCTCTCCTTAGAGGTAACAGGAAAAAGCCAGTGCTTTTAGAGTAGAACTCATCTCACCTATTCTAAACATTTTCAGTGTGGAAGTGCTGATTTCCAACATTTTTATAAAGGCAACATAAAGGAATTTAAATGAACAGAATGTATCTACATCTCATGAGATGAAACCCACTAGAGATTTCAGGATGAGTTGCAGATCTATGACAGAAGAACCATTTGAAAACTGAATGCCAAAGTCTTCTCCACATAATTTTTAGGGCAGTGATTTCACTTAGAAAAATAGCATGTCTGGTACTCAGATCAGAGAGTCAAGTTACTCTTGGGCAGGAGTTCTGGCTCCATCTCCCCAAGAGCTTCCCTCAGTAGCCTCTTTGGTAGGAACCTCTCCCTGTCCCAGGAAGCATGGCAGCCTGTGGATGCAGATCCCTCAGGACTTCTTGGAGAACTCCTCAGCACAAGTGGCTTGTAATGTCTCAATAATCATACTTTTCATATCTGAATTTTGTTTAGGTAACCTCAATTTATCAAAAGTAATAAAAAGTTAACTTTTAATGTTCCAAATTTGAAACTAGCATGGATGTTTTAAATGTTTCTTCTTTTTTATCTTTGCATTAAAACACCTGGGGTTGAGAAGATGATCTCTAGAGGTCTCTTCCAACCCTTACAACTGCATGATTCTGAGAAAAGGTACATCTCTAAGTGACAATTTTGTAGCCCCATGTTCAAAAGTCAAAGCAAAAAAAAAAGGAATTTTTTTTTTTTATAAATAGCAACAAGCTTACCATGCCAGGAGGTCCTAACTCATCATTGGAGTCCAGGATAAGGAACCATTCAAATCCTTGTATCCAGCTCTGCAACAGCCAGGAGACCTTACTAATATATTGTCTGTGGCTGTCATTTGTTTGCTTTTTAATAAAGTTTTACTATCTTGGTCAGCATCACATCATTTCATTCAGAAGTTCAAAAGAAACCTCTCAAATGAAAATTACACCAAGTATAGACTAGTGCTGGTTTGGTTTTTTTAAAATAAATCCTTACTCTACTACTAATTTCAAAAAATCTATATTTTTTCGTAATACAGGCTTAGCAGATGTTAAGAAATAGCTGGAAATACCCCAACAAAGCAAGCCTTAAAGTTCTGAAACTGGGATGGAGTAGAGGGATCTGTCCCTACCCTCTACAGTGCATACTTGTTTTTTGTTGAATGAAATTCCCAAGTGCCACAACTATCCAAAGCAAAAGTAAACAGCAAAGCAACTTCAGGGTATTTGAATCAACTACCTTACTTCTCATACCTGCAAAAGTTTAATGCAAGTACACAAAAGCAGCTGTGTTCAAGAGCTAGGAGGATAATGGATTCTGCTTCTCAATTTTCAAACCTGTGCTTCAAGCAGGCTGGATGGGGTAGGATCAGTAACCAGGCTTGCAGGTCATCAGCATTTCACAGTACAAAGACTGATGGTATGAGACAAAAATTCTCAGTCAGAAAATAATTGGTGTATACTTAGAAAACAAAATTTCCTTATTAGGGTGGCAGTAAAATTGAGGGAGTTGTCATCAGAGGAAAATATAGCCCTGCAATTTCGGGATTAGAATATGAATTAGAGCATTCTCTAGATGCCAGACTATTAGCTCCTAGGTCAAAGACAAAAATGTCCTTTCTGTTCAAGATTTCTGTGCTCTATAAAGTCTTAGCAGCATCTGCTTTTCTGTTGTCCAGCAAGGCTGAGTTCTGAACACTGGTGTGTACTTAAGCTGAAAAACAGCAGGATGTAATACTTTCCATATTAATCATGAGGATTAGAGACAGTAATGCCAGGCATGGCTAATAGATTTGGGAATGCACAAACACTTCAAGTTGGAGCTGCACTCAAAAATCACCAGACAAAGGTTGGATCTGAGCAGGAGGTACATCCTTTCTTTACACTCACCACTAGTAGGTGTTAGTGGGTGCCATCTCCGGTTCTGAGAATGGAGAATAGGAGAGGATGAATAAAGAAAAATAAAGCAGAGATTGAAAAACTATGAGAAATCAGCCATATCATGACTTCCCCTTAACACACACAGCCACACATGCATGCAGCCATTTATAATTGCTTTATCAATACCAGCTTTGCTGACCATTTAAAAATCCAACCTATGCCTTAAAACAGGTAGCGTGTACGTGCCAAGAACACAAATATTCACTAGAGCAGGAAAACACAAGACCAATTCAACAGAGCAGATCATACATTTTTAACCTCATAGCACGGCAGGAAAATGCTTTAAACCTGTAGCAAGTCAATGAGAAATCTTCCCCACTGGTAAGCACAATAGCAGCCATCCATTTCAATAGAAGTTTATCAGCAGTGAAACCTGACCGAGATAAATGACGAAGCTGTTGAGTCACAGCCTGCTTCTGCCTGCTGCAGGCTGCCAGATAAAATGGGAACAAAAGCTCCCTGCTGTACCCCCTACCAGTCTCCATTAACCCCTGCTGATGCTTTATTATCGTCTGGGGGCTCCAGAACAGCATAGCATGAATCAGTGGGTAAAAAATAAATAATAAAAGCTCCTATGTAGCACAAACAAACCAGAAACATGGCTTGCAAGAATGACATTCAGTTTGGTACCCCTGCAATTAAATAAGGGTTCTGAGGAATACCACATGCAAAAGCGAGAAAAATGAGAAAAGCACAAAGTATGTAAAATCTCGTATGAAAAAACTACTTAAAGGCAATAAAGGCACATACACAAATGCATTCATCCTGGTTTTATCCCCCTTTTCAACTACACACAAACACATGAAGCAAAGCAGGGACCAGGTATTTTATTCTGATGCCTTCATGTCCCATCCCAAGTTTCATCTTTGGAACCTGTCACAAACACCTTTCTTTGTTGCACCTATGCCTGTTCCTGTCTTCAAATGTAAGTTTAAAACATATACTGAAGACCAAAGCATCTTCTATTACACAGATATAAAAAAATGGATGGTGAGGGCATGGAAAGTGCAGCAAACCTCCTCAGGATTTCTGGTTGCCATTGGAAAGTAGGCAGTGAGGAAACCTGAAATGTAAGTAATATTTTAGCTATCACAGATTAAGACAGGAATCTACATTTAGCAAAGGCCACCTGGTTAGTTAACACCAGAGGCTCCACCAGTCGAGCTGACCCTGTCCAATCAAAATCTCCACGTACTGTGGAAGGGGATAAAGCCCTTGTGGTGCCTATGAGGAATGTGTTAGGGAAGACAGTTTGGATCAGCTCTGCCTCAAGCAAAGGCAAACCCATCCATGATGTTGTTTTTGCTCAAGACTGGGGTGCACTTGGTGGGTGATGCAGAGGGATGAGGAAACAAAATGGGTACCTCAGGGGGATTTAATTTTTGGGTGAGAACAGTGTGTGATGTTGAGCTGTATTATATTGGTTGCTGAATGACACTGCCACTGCATGCCATAACTCCATGGACAGTGAGGGTGGACTGTTCCAGACACACCAGTCAGCAGCTCCTGATGTAATTTGCAACCAGCCAACATCACAAGAGTCCTCCTGCCCTGGAAGACACTTAGGACAGACAGAACCCACAGCCATGGACTTAACTCAACAGACATCTTGGGGGGATGGCCATTGACTACAGAAATGAGAGCTGTACTTTGTGTGTTTATATATCCATGTATACAGTTGGAAGGAGTAGGAACTGGGCATGATGTACATGGTATAAAATAAGGAGTAGGACATGTCCTGGTTCTGGCTAGGACAGGATTAATTTTTGCAGTAGTCAGGAGGGGGCATGGCCAGGATCTAAAGGTTATTTTGTACCCCCTCAAGTCATTGGAGGTGGGGGAAAGAACTCTCTTCCAGGGAAAAGGGGTTCCTTCAAATTGAGGAAACAGGTAGGGGGAGAGGGAGCCATCCAGTTTTTTCTATTGTCAGAGAGAGTCTGAATGAATAATTTCTTTCTCTCATTACTATTGTGCTGTTACTGCTAATTTTCTTATCTTGTCTCTATTTTCAGTAAATTATTCTTATCTCAACCAGAGATCTTTGCTTTTTGTGCCTCCAATTATCCTCTCCATCCTGTTGGGGGAAGTCAGAGGTGTGTGGTTTGGAGAGTCTTGGTGGAAGCACTAAATTGGGGAGCACCATTCCTTAATCAAGATAGGTGTGGATAAAAAAAATCCCCTTTAGACGGAATAATTCTCTTGGATGGACACGCCCACTTCATCCTATACAGCCCTTCCATGCTTTACTAACTGCAGAAGCCCACTGAACATGTGTGCTGATCACTACCAGGGTCACTGATTTTCAACCCCTTTCTGCCCCTCTGAAGTGCAGTTAGCAAGCAGCAACATGGCATCTAAGGAAGAACATGACAGAATCCATCAACACAGGAGAAGAGAGGCTGTATGGGTTCCAGCCAAAGGTCTACCCATCCCAGTATCCATTCTCAGAGAATAATCAACACTTACACTCACAGAACTGCACAACAAAGAAACTTTTCAAGAAGACTCCTAACTTCTACAGCAATTTACAGTTCAGTGATTTGTAATTCAGAGGCAATTTTATCTGCCACTAAATTCCAGTGGAATCCCCTTCCACAAACCTATCCAGTCTTCCTAGTAACATGTGTAAGCTTTTAACATCTACAACCATTTCCACAACTTACAACATCTGCTTTTGTTTGTTCTGCACCCACCACCTAAAATTAGTTACAAGGATCAACATCTTCTGTCAAAAAAGGTGTCTGTGTGGGAAGTTGGTCACCTTATACAACATTTTATAGATCTGTGTCACATATGCCTAAATGAACACCTTCAGGAATCAAAAAAATACAAACCCACATCCTCAAACAAAACTAAAATCCAAAAGCATTGAAGAAAAACTGTGGGAGAACTTCTTCTCTTGCTTTAAAGGTTTTAGCCCGACTGTTTCAAGATTTACTGCAAGTTGGTAAGAGTTAACAAATGTTAACCTTCTATAAAAAAGCAGCAGCAGTAATATAACTCTGACATTTGGAAACTCATAGGAAAAAAATAACTAGTAATTCTGAAATCTTAGAGTGATAAATCTTTTCTGATGCCCTGCAGAGATGGTACATGACAACCTGGAACCAACTCATTTTGCTGGCTTACACTGAACAATGAAATGGAAATTGTCCCAAAAAACCTTTGTGCCAAATCAGATCTCTTCTGTCCTGCCACAGACACTGTAATGTTGACATAAACATTCTATGATGTGTTCTAGCCAGTTTGACAGAATTGCAGCAGTGAGCTCATGCCTGATCTAGATGAAAATTTCTGCCACAAACTGATCCAGCACTGAAAAGAATCATTATTAATTAATAAGGAATCTCAGCGTTCTGGCAAACATGGGGGTGAAGAATGCCTAACTTTCCTTTTGCAAAACACATTCAGGGCTGAGACAGTATCAGGGCTGAAGTGCTCAATAAATAAATCTCTACACATCACTAAGACTATTTTCTCCTCTTTTCTCAGAGCTGGTGTAATATTAGGTGAATTACAGACTAAATCTTGTTTTCAGGACAAAGAAAACTCTGCTCCATGAGGCTCTCTCCAGGAGTGCTTCAAAGCAACTCACCTTGCAGGACTGGAGTTACTTTGGCTCTAAAGGAGAGCTAACAGTTATGTGACCTTCCAGCACATGACTGTGACTTCACCTTGACGTATTTGTAGTTATAAATGAGTAAAAACAACTTTGTAAGTCTAGAAAAGATATGATTGTGCCAAATATGATATGTGCTAGAAGTTCTTTAATACGGTTAGGAATCAACAAGGAAAACCCTAATTCCTCAAAGGAAGGGAAATCCACCAGGATACAGCACAGACAGACCAGAGCAGCAGGTAGCAGTCAAGTCTTCTATTTCCAACAAAAACTTTTGACAGCAAACTGATCAAATGCTAAACAATACCATTTTCTCAAAGACTGACAGATAATAAACGCGAAATTTGTTTCATAACTGTTACACAACAAAAATAAATGCAAGACTTTCAATGTGGGAGAGAAGAAAAAGTGCCTTTTTTAAATTAAAAGCTTCAACTGGACACATCAGAAAAAAAAGATCTATGCTCTTGCTGAAACTCTAATTAAACAAGGGAGATGCAAAGTATGAAGGATTTCTGGAAGTATAAATAAGTACATGTGAAAGAAGATTTATTTCTTTAAAATATATTTTACTAGGCTCTAAATTGAGCAAAAACTGAAAGATACTTTTTTTTTTTAAGCTACATACATTAATCCCAGTAAAAAGCTTTTTCACCTGATGACCTAAGAATTTACTTATTTAGCATGTCCTTATCACACATTCTTACAAAGACAGCTCTACTACATGGATAAATTTCTATTTTACACCAAAAAAA
Organism: Fringilla coelebs; assembly: GCF_963513975.1. Classification (NCBI taxonomy): domain Eukaryota; kingdom Metazoa; phylum Chordata; class Aves; order Passeriformes; family Fringillidae; genus Fringilla; species Fringilla coelebs. The sequence goes on along the minus strand of NC_140033.1, from coordinate 65,134,595 downwards.
TGAGAGAAGAATATCAAGTAACTTGCCCAAAGGCTGAGCAGAAGAGAGTTGTTTCTAAAAGCAGAACTCAAACACTATCCCATCATCCTTTTCAGCTGTATCAGAATATGAACACCTAGAAAAGCAAAACTACATTTTATAACTTCATGGAATAAAAAAATGCAGGTACAGTTACAAACCTCTATTTTGTCTGTTTTGGCATCTCCCCAGTATATTTTGCTTTCTGCATAATCCAGTGCCAACCCATTTGGCCAGCCAAGCGAGGTGTTCACCAGCACAATTCTCTCTGAGCCATCCAGTGCTGCCCTCTCAATCTTTGGGATTTCTCCCCAATCAGTCCAGTACATGTACCTGCAAAGGAAGAAAAAACCTTATTAATCCAAACCTCCAATATTCTTATAGCTTCTTCTGGACTGCTCTTCCCCAAAACTACACAGCCCGCAGAAAGTTACATCCCTAAACTAAAAATATTTCTTTACATAGATAAGAATGCCCAAACCAGTCAGAAATAATTGGCATGCAAACACACAAAATTCTCCTATCAGTCTGCTCAGCAAGACAATATAACCAGTGCTATTAGCTAGAATAAACAAGCTGATTCACGAGGTCCACAAAAATATTTTTAAAAATAATAAAATACAGACACATAAGCTGACTACCCAGGTGGTCAAAATGGAGCAGCAGTGCTTGTGCCTCAGAGCCTTATCTTTCAGAGAATCCCAGTATTTTCATTTGGAAAGCTCAGAAGTTTATCACTACATAGACAGCAGATAGATAAACTATGTAGATAGTTTACCACTATCTACATAGAAGCAGACAGAGATATCTTCTTTGCATGACCAATATGGTCAAAAACGCTCCCAAACAGCTCCTCACCCAACCATGGGATCCAGCACAATAGCTCTGGGTTCTTCCAGGTCTTCTGATATCAAGATTTTCCTCATGGTGCCGTTAAGCCTGGTGACTTCGATGCGGTCCGTGCCGGTGTCCGTCCAGTAGAGGTTGCGGGCCACCCAGTCCACGGCGATGCCGTCGGGGTGCGCGATCTGCGCCGTCACCACGAACTGGCTGCCCGAGCCGTCGAGGAAGGAGCGGCGGATGGCCCTCACTTCATCATCTGTCCAGTAGATGTACCCTTCCAGAGGGTCGAAGTCGATGGCGATGGCGTGGCGGATGTCCTCCAGCGGCAGCACAATGTCCGTGAAATCCGGCGTGTCCAAGGAAATGCGCCTCAGGTCCGTCCGGCGGGCCAGGAGCAGCAGCGCGGTGGCACCTGCAGGAATGGGACAAACACAAACACCTTGGAAACACTCCTGGAAATAGAGAATCTGAGTCTGTTCTTTCCCAACAACATGGTCTAGCTACCTTGATTTCACATAGGTTAGATCTCTGGTTTCTGTGGTTGAGATGACCCCCAAGGTATTAGAAAGTCTTTTTTTCCCAGCCCAACAACCATTGAAGAAGTCGAGATTTGTCGGTTCTGCTTTTCAAGGTTGTTTATTTTTTCTTACCTTTTACATTCCTTCTCTGACCTGCTGAGATCTGTCCAGCAGGTCAGGTTGTGGTAGAGTGACTGCCCTTGAGATGCTGTTAACTTTTTATACTACAAACTATGTGTACTTTATTTACAATAATTTTTCAATACCTATCACCTATGTTAGACAGTCTGTCTCTACTCTAAACCAATCCAGAAGTGTCACTATTCCAGCAGAAGATGGAGGACAAGAAGAAGGAGAAGGACAGGACATGCCTGGATTCCTCCATCTTGCCTCTTGAACACCCATTCTAAAACCCCAAAATTCTACTTTTTCACCCTGTGACAAATTAACTATCATTCTACTCAAACTCTTATGGCTTGTAAATTTTCACACAAAGTTGGTAATTTTTTCCATGGACTAAAATCAAAGGCACAGGTGTTTTTGACTCTGTGCCAAAGCCTCTGAGCTCCTTGCCAGGGTCTTGAATCACCCAGGTCAGCCAGAGGAATGTTCTGGGTCCTGACTGCTAGAAACTGTTGTAAAATAGTTGATAGATCGTTAAGCATGTACTGTTAGTTCGGTTGTTATATTGTAAAAGGGGCTAAAAGAGTAATACACCTCAGTAAAGTGCACCACCCCACAAGGGAAAGGAGCCAGCCTGGACAGAACTGAAATGGGCCAATCGAGCACCTTAAACCTTCATGCAAATGAAGGATCCAGAAAGAAACCAATCCGAAGGGAGAAAATACAGGATAAAAAAGGGGCTTCTGACCCGCTGAATTTGTGCCACATCAGTGACATCCCCAGCGACTGGAATGCTCCTGCTCGGCCCATGACCCCTTGCTTTAGGCCTTTCTTTTTTTCATAATAAAAGCTGAAATCACTTTAGTACCAGGAGCCTGCTCTGGTTTTTATCAACAGGACCTAACCAACTGCTGGGTACCAGCAGAGAATTCCACTCCAAGGCTTCAAATGTGAAGCTGCTCACAATGTCTCTGCTTATTCTTCTTCAGAACAAGTCAGATGTGTTTACATAGAAAATTCAGTGGTCCTTTCCTTTCCCAGAATGTATCATGTTGCACATATTCTCTATCTATATTGTTCCCTCCAAATTACTGAAATAGATATGCAGCAACTATGCTGCTATTTTATGCAAATCAACAGATGGCCTGCAATCTCTTAGATGAGAAATTAATTATTTACTGACTGTTGCTGCTGTTGGTGAGAGGACAACCATGACAAACAAGCTGTATGTTTCAACAACGCCTGATAAGTGGAAAAAATGTAACATAGAACACCAAGAGTAAACCTCTTTTGAGAAACTCTAGTTGAAGGAGTCAGATTTGGGAACAGACCACTGTGCAATGACCATGCAGAGCAGGAGGGCTGTCACCTTCTCCCACATTTGCTAAGAACAAGCTTATTGAAGACATGAAGATAAAAAACAGTGTCTTATAAAATAATTTTGAGCCAAAGTGCACAAAAGCCTTGCTGGCTTTTGAGTGAAAAGTCAGAATCACAATAAATAACTAAGATCAGCTTGCACTGCAGAAGATGTTTTCACATAGGCAACACAGCATGTTTAATGGTACTATCAATGACAGCTGCCCTTATTGTCTAATCTACTTCATTTTCATTTAATTTTCTATTCTATGTCCCCCGTTTTCAAGGTAATGACAGATAAACAAGCACCACACCCCATTCCAATTAAACTGGCTTATCAGTTTGGAGTCTTAGGGAGATAAGAGCAGCTCAGGCCCGAGGGAAGCCTGAGCTAAGGTGAAAAATGCATGTATAATTGCAGGGAAAGTGTGGTGCAATGGCTCTCCTCAAAGAGTGAGAGGACAGGCTTTGGCAGGAACTGATGGAGGATGAGGGGGAAGGGTGGAGAAGGCTTAGGAAAACAAATGCATGAACATGCAGTGAAAATGAGCAATTGCCAAGCCACATTGTGTCCGTGTCTTGATTTTGATGTGTAAGAGGTATAAATAAGAGCTAGAAGACTGAAAGAGCTAAAACTGAAGTAAGTTGGTGATGAAAGAAGAATTTTGGTGTCTTATGCCAAATTTGTTTTTTTTTTAAATGACAGTAATTGATGTTGGTGCTAGCTGAAACCTCACTGCATGCTAAACCTTGGAAACATGCCAAAGCAGCCACTGCTTCATTTATAGCAAGTTTTAGGCGTTAAAAACCTCAAAGACACTTTCACAGTGCTGCAGGAAACAGCACCTTTCAACAACTAAAGCTGAGGATATTACAAGTGCTTCTGATTGGTAGTCCAGAATGGACTAAGATCAGCTTTGGGATCCTCTGCCCTAAAACACCTTGTGCTCAGAAATATATATATCACTACTCAACTGTTCTTCTAGTGAGTAACTCTTATGCATTAATTAATCAGGAGGGGGGAAACCTGTAATTACATGCCTATGTATCCTTCAAAATACTGTAAAGTATGAGACACAGCCAATGGAAAAAAGGCCTGTTAGAGAGGGTTTTTTTTTTTAATAATTACAGAAGCAATTAATCTTGACACAGCAGTCTCTGTGTACATCTGTATTTGCTGCTACTACGTACAAGAAAAAATTCAGCATCAAGATTCAAGCAGACAGGTGCATTATGTTCATAAAAAGTCTTAGTACATCACTAATCCCTACAATTTAGGTTCAAGGAAGAAAGAAACCCCTACTACATTTTCTTAGCAACTTCATAGTCATTTATCCAACCTGATTTTTAAACATAATAATGACAAACATATTAAAAGCCCTGAACAATATATTTTTTTGCATTATCAAGTAAACCTAAGGTTAAGCAAATGCCCTAACCTCAGAGTTCAAAATATATATAATGTCTACCATATACAGAAATAGTGTAATACATAATTTGAAAATAATTTGTGTGATCTGGCTGAAGTTGACAGTCATTTCAAAGAACCAATGCCAGGTTTCCAGAAAGGCTCAGTTCAGTATAACCATACCCTTGCTCAACCTCACCCTTAAAATTGACCAATTGACCTTCCCATTCTTCCCAAAGACAACCCATTTCAACAGCTTCAGTATCCTGCTTTCAGCCTGCAACACTTGTTTAGTCAAACAACCCACTGTGTTTAAGCTTTAATTCAGCACTGGGAAATGAGTGGCTTTCAGCTAACCCGTGCTGGACTCTGGAACCCCAGCTAAGAATTTCATGGTCCTTATCTGGCGGCTTTGCCAGCATTCCAATCCCTCCATCAAACACCAGCCCTGAGCCCTCCAACCAGGCAATAAAAAGTTTAAAGCTTGCTTCAGAGCTATTACCCAAACATTTGCAAACCAACACCTCAGCTGCTTAGTTAGATCAGCAGCCATTCAGCTCAGGAAAAAGAAAGCAGCAGCAGAGAAGCACCACACCTCCAGGCAGGTTGAGGGAAAGATGGCTCTGAATACCTCCAGGCTTGTCCTGACAATAGCAAGAGCTGGGAGTATTTATAGACTGATCCCATTACCGCCTTGAGAACAGCCAGGGAGCAGAACCCCAGGTGGTCTCAGAAGTGTGGCAAACAGCAGCTGTGCAAAGTTTACCTGGCTAGGCACTGATCACCACTCAGAAGATGCTCAAGGTACTCAAGGTTATCAGGACATGACAAAAGCAATCAATTTTGTTCACTTCTACTCCAAAGATCAGTTATGAAGCAAAAGCTAAGATGACAGCAGGATCTCCAGACCTCTTGCCTTGCCTAAGAAAAATCAAGTCTCTAATGATGAGCATGAGGGAGAGAATATGAGTACAGAATCATATTTCAAAAAAAGAAAAAGACAATGCCAGCTGCATGCAAGCATAACTTTCTTTTTGGCTTTTAAAAAAAAATTATCAGCACTTATTAGGGGAACTGGAACAAGTCACAAACGTATAAAACTCCTCAAACCTCAGTTTGCTTGGATGCTTTCAAAGGGCACATGGAGGCTGCAGCCAGAATTCTGATCTCACACACATATGCAGACCCGAGGCAGTTTTCCCTCTGTTTCTAAACCACTCAACTTGTGGACTAAGATTCTTTTTAGCAGTGCCTCAAGTCACAGGATATTCAAGAGAGTTAGCAATTTTTTGAAAGCCAAGTCCCTTACTTGTCTAAATATGGACATATAAGCCTTACTACTCCAGACTCTTAGTTTTGAGAGCTTTAGCCTACTTTTATTAAGCACTTTGAAAGCTGGGATTACAAGCTCACGGACGGTGCATTACATTAGTACTGGAACTAATGCTTGCCTCAAAAATTCACTATTAAAATTCTAAATAATTTAAATCTGTGTGCTAGCTGAAGTCAAGAGAAGGGGGAGAAAGGGGGAATCAGAGCAAGCACGAAGATACATGCAACGGCACAGCTTTAAGTCCAATGCCCTTCTAACCTTTATAATTAATTACATCTTCTCAATGATATACAAGGCCTCAGTCATTTGTAAGTTATTGAACTTTAAAACCATCAGTGGTTGCTGAGCTACACAGAGACACGCTCAGGAATGCATACAGAAGAAGTGCTAGACCTAAGACATGTATAATGCATCCCCTGTATCTGAGAAATCATGATTATTAATACATCCCAAATAGAATTACTTCACATTTGACCAAAGCATTTAATTGCTTAATGTTTTTTCCCAGTTTTGAAGTCACTATTGTGAAAGAGTCCCTGATACAACAATATAAACTAGAGCTTTCATGCAACCTCAACCTTAAAACTACAAAGGCAAAAGACCATGCATTTGCAATTAGTTATTTATTTCTTCTTTCCTTTAAAAGAAATTAAATAAAGGTGTGAAACTAACATCCTGATCTGTGCTGTCAAATCAGGATCCTGGCTATTCCTGACAAAGCAAATTAGGCAGTGGACAGCCCTAAATTGCAAAAGGAAGTGCAGAATTCTGCTTCCCACCTCCAGGCCTACCGGGGAAATAGGATGTGAGTATGGGCAAAATAAAGACTCTTTTCCTGGAAGAGAACAGAATGGCCAAAACAAGGCTGAAATCCAAGTGTGAAGCGCTGCTTTTTCTTTGTGAGGCAACTCACACCTCCTTGCTCAGCTGAAGTCACCACTGGTTTTCTCAGTTTAAACCACATTTCACTGTTGGAAGAAGCAACTGCAGGACACAAGTCAAACTCCTTACAGGCAAAGACAGAAGTCAAGCACATGGACAGAGAGATCTTCAAGCACTAGTAAGACTAACTCCAATGACAAACTCATTTATATAAGAAAATTCAGGTTTGTCTTACAACTATCAAAAGATCATTTCAATGTAGCACTGCCAAACTCAGAACAGCAGAACACACAATACTGAAAAAGAAATTGCAGTATGTTGTGCAGAAGAACAATACATTACCAAGAATATGACACAAGGTGGTAAAAGCTCTCTGGCAGAAGACACAAGTCCTGCCTGGGTGATCAGAAAAGATTCTTTGCTTCACATGTTACTGATAGAGGAGTATCTGGCCATGAAATAACTTACTTTCCCTCTCTTTTGCTTGAGGGACAGGAATTTACAAACTTTCACCCAGGCAACGGGCGAGCTAAAACCTCGCTAGGAGCCCTCATCTCAGTATACTTCACTGTTTTGATTTGTATTATCAGGTATTAGAAAAATAGTTAGTTTTATTCTAAGGTAGCACCCCTTCCTGAAGCACTGTGGAGAAATCTTTCAAAATTGGAATGTGTGTTATTGTATTCACAAATCTTACCAGAAATAATAAAACTCCTCGAAGGTATGATTAAAAAAACCCTAGAAAAATGGAGAAACCAGCACTGGGAGAAAGGCAAGGGAGAAAAAGATTTCCTATAAACCAAGATTATTCAAAAACGCTAGGTTGTCATGGAAACTGCTCAGGGAGGGTCAGCCAGCCTCACCTTTGGCTGCCAGCATCATCTGTCAATGCCAAAGCACTGCAAACACCACAAACACACACTCAAAATTCACCCCTCAAAATCTCTCCAGCACAGCCCAGTATTCTCCACAGAGCAGCATGAAATAAAGCTCTCTCCTCAAAGAGGCTCTTTTCACCATGAACCAATTTGGTTTAGGAACCAGTCTGATTTTAGTCTGTTGCTAGAAGACAAAACCATCTTAAAGAAGAGAGAAACTCAGCCTGATTTTTCACCTTTCTTCACTTCTCAGTCACCAGTCTCTCCCATGGTCATGTACCCATTCAAATTGCAAATGGAGATTTAATCAGCATTGCAGCATTACAGATGTACACCGAAACTATCTGAAGTAAAAAATGTTCAGTTCTCAGGGTTCCACTCTACTTTCACAGCAGATATAGAGAACAGGCAAGTAACAAGGGGAAAAAAACAGCCCAAGAAACTAGAATCAATCCCCCACCTCTGCACACCTGAAAATGAGGGAACAATTTTACTTCCTAGGGGTCCTGGAGGAGCCTAAGAAAGAAGTCCCCACAGAGACAAGTCCAGATTTACATCTTGAACTCTGGTCTGTGGCTGCTCTGTCTCTGTTTACGTGCCATGCTCTCCTCCCTCCCCCAAATCAATACTTGCAGCCTTTGCACCTACAGGAAGGCGTTCCAGGAGATCTGTGCCTTGAAGAGCTCTGGAAAATTGTAGGGCACTCAGGGCAAAAGCCCTAAGTCTGCTTAGCGATCTGCATCTCCCTCCAGGGAGAGAGGAGTGAAAAAAAAATAAAAATCACTATTTTGGGGCATGCTCAGCTCTAAATGTTGAACTTCTTGCCTGAGTATGTCAGAAATTAGCCCTGCACAGGATCAAAGCTGCACAAAACCAATGGACCTGATGAATAATTTGAGTAGGTTGTTTCATCTGGGTTATGTACTGTCTCCTTTCTAAGGCCAACTTAAATAAATAGTCTCAATTTTCTCCTCTCTTCCCACCCTTTTTTTCCTGAAAAGGCAGAGGCAGAATGTGCCCAAAAGATAAAGCAGCAGAATGGTGGTTTAAAATGCAACGTGATATTGACAAGCATAAGAGAAATGTTCCTGTATAAATTTTTTTGCATACAACTGGACAAAATACTGTAGCAACTTGGTTAATAATATTTCTAGTGCAGTGGGGGCTTATATTCTGTAAATCAAATACATGTTATGGCTGACTGGGAACATAAAATGTTCCCATGTTCAGGGAATGGGAGAAATGAGCAACAGTTATAAACATAAGAAATGGCAAAAAAAGTGGACTGATGATTCTGAATATCGCTGCATGAAAAATCCTTTTAATAAGGTTCTGGGGTGGATTTTTAATACCATTCTTCTACTTACCCTTGGTAATTTACTTTGATACACTGGAATTTATCTGTGCATATCAAGTATTTTTGAAAAAGCACATAGATTTGTGTCACATTCTGACTACATACAACCAACCAAGTGCAGTATTATTAAAGCTTCTCCTTACACCAAGGGAAATGGAAGAAAAACATCTTGTTTGTGTATTGGGAAATTCTTATAAACAATCCTGCCAGGCTAAATTGGGAGCTGTTTTTCACATAAAAGCAGCAATTTATTTTAACAAGGTTCACAGAGACACACAAAAATAATCAGCAGAGAGCATGAAATAGCATGAAATTAAAGAAAACTCTGAACATAGCTGACAAACCTGAAATAATTTTTAAAATATAAAACTCCAATTAAAAAATATTTCTGTATCCATTTTATTTGCCTTATTTACACTAAGCTCTGCTGTATCATTTCTTCCTCTATTTACTTCTGTCCTAGGGAGATGATCTGCATGAAAGATGGTTATTTATGATCCAGCTAATTATCTCCCAGTGTTGATTTTGAGCCTGTTAGTGTACTATAGCAACCACAACACAACATCACAAGACCTACACTTCCAGAAAATAACAATTTAAAATCATGTCTATTAGCCCACAATGAGAAACTAAAAGCAGTTTTGGGTCAGAGCTTGCAGCTCTAAATCTTGATCATATCTTGAGTTTTAGGGCTTTCAGCACCTCTAAAAACATGTTATTATTTTCAGAGAGAGATGTCAGGTGTAAGTGTGTATAATAAATGGACATCAGACTTTAAAGAAAAATTTTAAAAGGAGTTGTTGTACAATCTAATTAGCCAAATACTTCAAGATTAATGTCAGAAATATTTTAGAGACAACAGAGGATGTAGGTATCTTTTTCTCTAAGAAAAAGCAACAACAGAGCCCCCCAAAACTTGCAGGGAATTAGTGACAGAGATAGAACTGCAACATAATTTTTGTAACTGGAGGTAACCTGCCCTTTGGTCATGAGAATTCTTCCTTTTTAAAATGTAGAGGGCATTTTCCAATCACTTTTATCTGTACTGCAAAATCATACACAGTTTCAGAATGTGCCACCCCTAACATGCATCATTTATATAGTGCAGCTGGAAGAACCCCTTTCCCTCCAAGAGCTACTTTGTGCTTAACCTAAAGGATTTTTTAAAAACAAAGCCTACCATCTTTGCAGGTCTTTCCATTCTCAAGAAGTTTCACACCAGTGGGACATGCACACTGATAAGAGGGCTTGGTAGGAGACATCAAACACAAGTGGGAGCAGCCACCATTATTAGTTCCACATGGGTTTGTAGCTGTTAAACATAAATCACACAGATTAATGCTTCTGATAACGAATGACCTCATATCATGTGTTAAGACACAAACGGTATTTGAGTGGTATAATCAGTGGCAGCAACACAGATTAAAGGAGGAAATGATAAACACAGAACAAGTAAAAATTACTTCCAAGTGTTGAGTAGTGGGGTGCTTATGGTACCAAAATGCACTGATGTTGAATGTTTCCCTTCTTGGGAAAGTAGCACTTAGCTCTAAACCAGAACTTTGTTTCAGCTCTGCTCTTCTCATTTTTACAAACTCTTCAGCATACTGGTGCTGAATGTGTGTGTATATATATATATATAAAATGCAAATACAGTAAATTAACACAATGGTTAAGACAGTGGTTATTACACACAGAGCTAGTCCTGCTTAATATCATCTGCCAAATTAACACTACTTTCCACTCAGGAACTACCACTTAGAAAAATAAAAATACTGTGTTGCCTGAAGTTATGGTACAGGAAACAGAAAAATATGACAAGACCATAAATGTGTCAGGCAGAAAAAAATTAAGAAATGGGGGAGTTTTCTTGCACTTAAAAATCCCTGCAAAAAATGTAGAGAATATCTGGTTTCCCTTTGGGTCTTTTGGTATTCTCTGCACTGGAAAAATTGCATCATGACGTGGTTGAAGCCACCCAGCACCATACAGAAAGACTAATTAAGAGTTTTGCAAATCAGTTCCAGATTGCAATTAAAAAAAGGACAGCAAGACAGCTTACCATTTGGCTGCCTCTTCTGGCTGAAGGCATGGATATCCATGGGGGAGAAGATGTTGGAATGGATCTCACGCAGGTCCTCCCCGGAGTACTTGCTGCAGGCCAAGATGGAATGTGTGTTCCAGTCAGTCCAGTACAACGTGTCCCCAAACAGTGTCAAAGCAAAGGGATGTGGAAGGGAGCCTTTAACCACTGCTTGCCTAATAGAGCACAGGGAGAAAATGAATGCTCAAACACAATTCATGTGACAGTTTTGCCTGAACACAGCTTCCCTGAAAAGAAGTTTGGGTATTGTTGATTAGAACTTTGTATTTATTTATTTCTGGGAAACAAATACACTGCCCCTGTTTTGGGGAATGATATGAAGGAACAGCACAGGAATACTATTTTCAGGCTGCCTACTGATGCTGAGAAGCCTGAGAGATGCTAACTGAAATCCTTTCTGAGATCTGTTGGTACTTTTTATCCCTTGAACAGTCCATGCCTGTAGGGCTCTCTGCCACCACACGAACACCAGCTGATTTTATGTAAGTCTGACTGCTACCTGCTGATACACCATGTCCACCGATTCCAGCCTCAGCAGATTTCACACTGAGACAAACTGGTCAATTAGCTATCCATCCATCTCTTCCAGCTCCTCTTTTGAACCATCAAAAAATACTGTATTTTTTACTCTAAAGAAATCCTTAAAGTTACTTGCATTGTTATGATAACTATTAAGTTATTGTTTTTATTATAAGCAGTGCCATTAAACAGAGTTCTAGTGATTTTCTGCCATGGGAATGATATCATTTCTGAGCAAACTGGGTCACTGCCTCTCTCCAGGTTCACAAACAAAATTACAGCATATATTCATATATTTTATGTATATATACAAAGACATGCTCATTAGCCATCACAAAAATGCATCACAAACATTACTGAAGACAGTTTTTCCAGTTTCTTGTGATGTAGAAACTAATTATCTGTACCTAAGATCCTCAGAACTGGAATTAAGTAGCTCAAGTCTTATTTTTATTTTATTCAGGATCACAGAAAAGTTCAAGATGGAGAGGACTACAGAGGTCATCTGGACCAACACAAAGCATGGCCAGCACACAAGTACCACTTACAGGAGTGCTTCTTCCCACCTTCTTTCTTCTTAACTGCCTAGGTGGAAGTGTGTTCCCACCTAGGCAAGGTCCTTCTGAACAGTGGGGGTCACCATCCCTTTGCTGAGCTGGAAGCAGAAGGGATTGACACACAGCCCTGCTACTCCTTCAGAATAAGGCCCACTATGAACACCAGCCATTTTTCTTCTTGCAGGGAAGACAGTAATCATCCATACATTAACTGAGAAAACACCCCCACATAGGCATAACTTCTGGAAATAAGTGTAACTGAAGTGGTTTAACAGATGACAAAAATAGTCTTATTTTCCAAATATTTGCTGTTAAAATGTAACAGAAGAGTATATTAAAGCAAGAAGCTTGAAGGTGTCATCTGAATACAAAGAAACTTTAGTCATTACTGTCCTTTCACCTTAGCTTCTGGAAAAAGATGCATTATCTTAAAAGTTGGGGTTTTTTTCCTATAGATTCCCTTGCTTATCCCTCTAGTGTTCCAATTCTACACAAAATGAAATCTTCTATTTCTTGGTATCCTGCACTCAAAAGTAGGACATAGTATCTTTTCTTTCTTATCTCTGTCTGGAGTCAGGTATATATTTGCTTCTAATTAAATGCACCAACTAAGCATCTTACAAAAGACCATTGTAACATTATTTAAAGCTGAAACCTGCCAGCCAAACAGTGAGGCCAGAATGACACAACACATTCTGGTACCAAGTATAAAGGCATTCTGAATCTGCAAACATTTTAACCAACCCTACCCCCAAACCCTAAATATCTTCAGATTTGAATTTTAATTTAGAGCAGGCTAGGAGACTAAGTCTTTATGCATGACATATTGTATGACATTTGACAAAAGACACCTACAACATTCTGTCATATGAAACAGAAGCCATCAAAGACCAAAACTCTTACTATAACCAAATCTGCACCAAAGACAGCATTCCCATAATAAAGAAGACACATTTTTATGAAGCATTCTGACTAACTTACTTTAAAACAAAACTGACCAACCCAAAAAAAAAAAAAAAAAAAAAAAAAGCCCCAAAAAAGCCCCACACAGAGAGGAATTTTACATGTGATTTGTACCCACCACTAGTGGGAATAAATCTCTGAGTACAATAGCTGCTGTTAGACATACCTAACTTTCAGGCAACCCTCTATTCATATGACAATGCATCAGGTGAACTGTGACCCTTATTTAAACCAGCCCTTATCTGGAGAGATTCAGAAGCCCTTCATTTGACTGTGCTGTCAGTCACAGTCTTGAAGCAATTACTCCTCAACTGGTATTATTTTTCTCAGCAGATATAAGGTTGCAATGCATGAAGATGGCTTTGGGCCCAAACACAAGTGTGTATTTCTTGCATCTCATTAAGATCATTATTACAAGTAACATTTGCTCTGTAATCTTTGTTTCCAGCAAGCTAGTACAAGGTGATAGCTCACTTCCAACCAGCAAAACCAGCAGGGCTTTTTCCCCCTTGCAGCCCTGCTGAACAGCAGCCACCTGATGCATGCCAGCATGGAAGCAGTGGCTTGAGTTGAGCTCAATGAGTCTCCACACCCTAATGAGGAGCAGGAGGAAGGGGCTGGAGAGCCCAGCTATTAGAAAACAGCAAAAGGAAGAAGAAGAGCAAGAAATGACCTTCTGATGGCTGCTGTGAGCAGCTGTGCTTCAACACAACCTGCACTAGGAACTGCAGAGCTCTCTCTGCTTTTGGTGAGCAAGACGAGGGGTCCTGACTTCTTCCTAGACCAATTATTTATTAAGCACACCCAGGTGGATGAAGGTGACCAGTGTCACCTGTAGCACTCAGCTGCTGCACAGTGCTGATGGGAGCATGTAAGAGTCAAAATGAGGGATGTGTGACTCCAGGCAGCTCTTCAAAATGCAGTTTATTACATCCAAGGCATTACAGCAGTCCAGGGTCGTGGGCAACAGAGCCTGTGCCTACAGCTGTCAGCTCCAGATGCAGGCAAGCCTGGAGACCCCGAGTTTAGGTTACAAACGCATTATATACTTTTCTTTGCTGAGCATCTTAATACATAAGAACCAATCTATACCTTAACTTTTAGCTATAGCCTATCATAACTACTGTCATTACCATATTAATGTTACTATTCTCCAATCACTAAAAGTTAGTACATTACAGTTTAAGCTAGAAGTTGTTTTTCAGTTTTCTTGCAGTGGAAAATTCTGAGACCTTTTTTCTACTTGCAACATCTGCTAACTTGTTTGCCTGTGCTATCTTTCTGCTTGGTAAAAACATCTTCTTGTTTGAGGTGGGTTTATCCTTTGCTCTAAGTCATAAAAACCCCCTTCTAAATAACCTACCCTTTGCTTCCTAGGTTATCCAATAAGACTGGCTCAGCAATTCTTTTCTTCTATATCAAAACTTGCTTGCATCTCTATTCCTTCTTCAGATTCTACATTCAAAAATATTTCTGCTAAGCATACATATCTGTGAGACTTTCTTGTCAAATTTTCATCCTTCCCAACAGGAGAAGGTGCCTCCCACCTCCAGGGTGGTTCACAAGCACCCATAGAGGGTTGGGGAGCAGAGAGGTCTCCCCATTCCTGGCCCTGATGGGTTCCAGGTACAGCACTGCAGGTGCAGTTGGGCTGATGGGAACTGACAGCTCCTTGCTGGCAGCCTCACTATCAGGCCAGGCTTCACTGCAACAAGTGACAGGACAGCAAAAGGCTCTCCACCCTATTATCCTTCATCAAGTTCCTTGGATCCTTCAGACTGCTGCCCTTGTATCGTTAGCCTTGTTTAAAAGAGACCCCAGAGACAATGGGAAAGTGAGGGCTGGGGACGAGGAGTAATGTTATTCATTCAGGAGACATCTCCAGGGCCTCAGCAAGATGCAAATTGGCTCTATATTAGATGGAACTAAGCACACACTAACTTTAATAATCTTCCCTGCACCAGGCATATAATCACAGAAATTTGCTTTAAAAATCTGGATGGTGATTGACATTTAAAAGGCCACCATCTCCGCTGAGTTGGCTGGGAAGGAAATGTGTAAAGGGACAGCAGAGAAGGAAGGTGAGGAGAGAAACAGAGAGAGAAAAGAAGCAGTTTCCACAGAAATTAAATTCAGTCTGTGTTGAATATCATGATCTCCCAAATACAACTATTTATCATCACAGTAATCAGAGATGTCATTACAATAAATATTTGCTATGGTAGAGTTTTCTATTGTCTGGAGAAAATATAGATTTGATTTAAATATATTCACCTATGTTCTATTCTTATTCTGTTAAAGAGTCCTGTGAAACACTTTGTGAAGATTAAGGAAACAAACAAAAAACAAGTTAAAGCAGGAATTGCAAAAGGAGCTACCAAACTCTGAAATAGAATAGATACATGAAACTTCACAGACAGTCTATGCACTTATATATAAACAATGACAAAAAAGCTCTTGCTTTAGGATAATATGAATTTTAGTCAAAGATGAAACTCACTTGAAATAAAAACGAACAGCAAAATGACCAAAAACCATTAAATTAGTATCTTGTATTTTAACCAGGATTTCCTCAGTCTGCCTTTGTTTCTTTTTCAAGTAATACTAGCATTCAAAGCTATGTTATAGCTACAAAATTTAATAATTCAGATCACCAAAAGAAAGCTAACAATAATCAAGATAATTTAAATTTAAAATATAATAAGAACTACTATTTTCCCCCCTAGAATACTAACAGATGTTTTATATTCAAGCATAATAGCATTTCTCCATAAAAGTAAACAAGTAAACACCATCCATGAACCAACTGCCTTTTATTCTTGCTGCATTAGTCTTCTAATCTCAAGACCTGATCAGAATACCTGCAGAAAACCTGGGGTACTTGAGATGTTCTGACCTCTATGTCTCTAAACCATTAACACTCCAGCTTCACAGCAGCAAAACTCATTTCAGGTGACCCCTGGGGCTGCCTGTGTTCAGTCTCCAGGGCAGGGTGCAAGCATTTTTGACATTTATGTTTCATTCCATTTCTCCAGTGTCCCTATGGGCTGTCCCATACCTATTACCATCTCCCAGGCTATCAGAAAGGGGGGAAAAAAAATCTGCTTTTAGTGCTCATCATATTAAAGAAAGCATATAAGAGGTTTGCATGAAGCAAATAAAAATATTTGAAACAAAACCTTATTTACCATCTACAGAATGCTTCAGGCTTTGAGTATTAACAAAATTGCAGGAATTACATATCTTCAGCTTGTGACAAGTGGAAATGTTAGCAAGTGGCCAAAGCACTCAGAGCATGAATCAGATGAAGCAGGATCAAAGACTAAGATGCACCCATAAAATCCCACTTGAGGGACGCCACAGGGAGGGCAGGGAGCTCTGGTTCCTTCAGCTCACAGGATCTCCTCTCCTGCCAACCTAACAAAACATTTGCAACACAAACTCAGAAAAGTAATGCATTTTTATGTATTTTTACAATGACTGCTTGTCCAGGTATTCCTATCAGAAGACAAGCCTGCTTTTAATTAGCTGAGAAAGTAAGCAACATGATTTGTGGGATATAATGCTCTCTTTTCAGACTCTTCTTTAAGCCACAATTGCCACAGGTTTCCAGAAAGAATATATAACAAACAGGTCTAGCCATGACATTTCAAATCCCACCTGCAATGGAAGTCTGAAAAAGTCAATCAGAAATCAAATTACAGTTGAGAAATGAAGTCATTCTCTGGGTCATTTTTGTTTTCAGAAGTACCTTGGGGAAGAACCAAGAAATTCAGCCTAGGTCTATGTCCAAATAATCTAATTAATTCTGTTTATGCAGGATTCTTTAGCAGTTTTAATTAGGACGTTATTTGGCTTCTGCACTGGCCTATGTTAGTGAGGTATTGAAACAGGCTTCTCACCACTGACTGGTTCTTCATTGCTTGAAGGTGTTAAGCAATTCATTCACACAGAAATAGACAGAAAGATATAAACAGAACATGAGATTTTATACCTTGTACATAATGTCATGTACTGTACACATTATAGGCAAATAAGGAAAAAAATCCTCTTCTAAATGCAGGGATACAGTATTTTCAGTGTTTCAACACATCTGCAACTAATCATCTGGCAGACAGACATGAGCTGATGCTTGAAAAGAGGAACTAGAAAAAAAATTAATGCTCATGTGCAAACTTAAGACATTCACCTCTTGCAAGAGCTTCCCAGCTTTCTGACAGTTGCTGAAAATATGTTTTCTTACAGTGGCCTCAAAAACCATCTCATTAGCACAAACACTTCCTGGGGGACCTTGTAAGTGCATTTCCCTTCAGCCAGTAACGTGTTAACTTATTAATTAGAACTGCTGCTGCAGGGTAAAGGAAGGGGAAATTAATTCAAGAACTGCTTTAGCAGGCCAACCTATCTTGGGGACTCTACTCACAGGAGAGCTGTCTGCATTTCAGTTTTGTTTAATTAGTCCCACGAAAAGCAACTGTTCCCTCTGATAAGAGCAGGGCAAGAGCTGCAAAAAAACAAAACCACCACTTCTATGCATCAATTTAGTTCTGTAATTATTGCATACTGACATGAAAAACTGTTCATTCCTTTCTCTCACTGGCAAATCAAGGGCATTAGTCATCAAGTTCTTTGCTCTTCGTCTTTATTCTAATGAGCCCAACACTGGAGCAGCTAGGGCTAGTAAATCCCAGGGCTAGCAGGTAATGAACCATAATCATCCCTGTAAAATTTGCTAGAGAGGTTTTCTCACGAATTTATAACTCTGCCACATATTTAACTGAGTACTACTGCCAGAGTTGTCATGCACACTGCTTTAGTGACTCACTGTGACTCCAGTCCTACTGGAAGAAGTGACAAAAACTCCACCAAACCCCGATAATCAAGGCTTATAATTTGTTTCTCGCTCTACATAATCCTCCCACCAGCCTATTGCACTCTTTCACTTTCCAGACCCCTGCAAACAGCAAGTAAAGGATTCATGTCTGTCACGCACCTGGGATGGGGCAGCCCTGGTGCAGGGACACGCTGGGAATGAGAGGCTGGAAAGCAGTGCCAGGGAAAGGGACCTGGAGGGGTCCTGCTCAATGGCCAGGTGGACACGAGGCTGCAGTGTCCTGGAGCCAGCAGGGACAGCCCTGTCCTGGGGGCATCAGGCACAGCTGGGCCACAGAGGGATTGTCCTGCTCTGCTCTGGGGCAGCCTCAGCTCGAATATTGTGTGAAGTTTTGGGTGCCACAATATCAGAGAGACATTAAACTATTAGAGAGTGTCCAAAGAAGGGCACGAGGATGGGGAAGGGCCTGGAGGGGAAGCGTGTGAGGAGCAGCTGAGGGCACTGGGTCTGTTCAGCTGGAGGAGGCTGAGGGCAGCCATGGCAGCCACAGCTTCTGCTGAGGGGAAGAGGAGGGGCAGGCCCTGAGCTCTGCTCTGGGACCAGGGACAGGAGCCGAGGGAACGGCTGGAGCTGGGTCAGGGGAGGGTCAGACTGGATAGCAGGGAAAGGTTCTTCCCCCAGAGGGTGTCGGGCACTGCCCAGGCTCCCCATGGAATGGGCACGGCCCCAAGGCTGCCAGAGCTGCGGGAGCGTTTGGACACCGCTCTCAGGGATGCACAGGGTGGGATTGCTGGGGTGTCTGTGCAGGGATTGCCGGGGTGTCTGTGCAGGGATTGCTGGGGTGTCTGTGCAGGGATTGCCGGGGTGTCTGTGCAGGGATTGCCGGGGTGTCTGTGCAGGGATTGCCGGGGTGTCTGTGCAGGGATTGCTGGGGTGTCTGTGCAGGGATTGCCGGGGTGTCTGTGCAGGGATTGCCGGGGTTGGACTCGATGATCCTTGTGGGTCCCTCCCAACTCAGGATATTCCATGATTCAGATCAAAGTACTTCTCTGAGACAAAAATGTTAAAAGTTTTAATTCTTGTGTAGTGTCAGGTGTATGTAGAGAGCTAATAATCAGAATATAAGAATAAAAGAACAAAAAAGTTTTGGATTTCTTACAGATTTAGAAATACATCATGAATTTCTAGAGAGAACTCCTTCCAAATTTTAGATCTTTGAGGTCTGAGAGCTTCAATATTTTAATAGTGTCTGTGATGCCAGTTAAAATATTTTCCTATTTACGCTGCATTTTTTCATTTTCCAAACCACAAAGTCATTTTTCTCTGAACCATTTGAATTATTTTTTATAGAAGGATGTCATTTTCTACCAAATTTTTCTCCCAAAGCAATGAAAACTTATGCAATCCTACTTTAAAGGAAACTTTTACAATTGCTTACCTGCTACAGACTCTTTCCCACCTCCTGTCATGCAACAGTAAAAAACTTGACAGATCAAATCTTTACTCACCTGCTTCCTTTTCTAAGTTACCAAAACTATCTAGATCTAGAAGACCCAATTTTTATGAAGATATAAGTCTTTCAGTAACCCATTTGCCTTTTTCATTTCAATAGGGTCAATTCTAGAAGCATATATTCTCCCAGACATGCTGACATGAGATAAGGCATGATAAAAACGAGTAACACTTTGCCAGGATAAAAGAATCTGTCCTGATCAAGAGAAATTTAGAAACAAAAAAATCTCAAACCAACTAAGTATAAATATAAAGCAGCAATTTAGAAAAATGGTCGAAATATCAAGGAAAAAAAATCACCAGAACTGGCAGTTTCTAAATAAACCAGAGTCTGGTTTAAGTAAGATTAGGCACTTGATAATGATCTTGTTCTCCTCCACACTCAACTCTTCAGGAAAAACCCCTAACTGACAGCCCTCTTAAGAGGTGGAGGTGGATAACTGTAGCTGGGGTTATTTGTTGGTTGCCTTTTTTTTTTTTTTGAGAGGAGGCGGAGATGGCTAGGAAAAAAGGATTTGTGGATTTTGGTTGGTTCAGTGGGGTGATTTTTTTCCACTGAAAAGGCAAATCTAAAAGGCTTTTGCTTTGGCTGAAGAATTAGAAACTGTGTTTTCTTTTCTAGTATTAGTGAGTCAGTTACTGAAAAAGATGAACAAAATAATTAAAAGATAAAATATGAATTACAGCTGTAAAATATCATATTGAAAAAGCTGAATTTGTTGGACAGCCAAAAGACAGTATCTACACAAAAAACCCCCAACACTTTGGACAGCCCCAGAAGATCTTTTTCCTTAATACAGACAGAGGCTAATAGGTCACAGAAAAAAAAAAAAAAAACAAAACCAAAAACATAAAATCCCACAGTAGAACACCCTAACTTCTGCAGTTCTTTTTTTCCCCCCCATATGAAGTAACTGCAAAGAATAAAAAATGAAACCAAAATGCCTAAATACAGATGTTGACTGCTTTTTGAATCTTCAGAACTTTCTCACATGCCTAGGGAAAAACAGGTGCTGTTAGAATTGGTTTGTGCCTCTGAGTGCTTAAGGGAAGTCAAATGTGCTTTCCTTTCTAGGAATGACTTCCCTTTCTGCCCCTCAAATAGGAATATATTAGCATACTGCCACGACATATTCCTGATGCTGAAATGTATGAATTTGAAAAAGAAACTTAACCTAAAGCATTGGACTGCTTTGGTTTTTATGGCTGCATAAGAAAGAATTAGTAGATCTAAAAATCTAAATTACTTGTCTATACAGGTCTTTATTACAGGCTTAAGTAATTCCAGAGAATTTACTGTGGAATGAGATAACTGCTGGGACTCAGGTGATTTCAATTCTGTGCCATGAGGCAGCTGCTGGACACAGCTGTGTATGCACAGACAAGGTTGGTCAGCCCCTTGCACCAAGAAAATTCAGCACCTCCTCAGCCTCATCCCCCAGGTTAACCCACGGCAGACCAGGGAATGAACACCATGAAAATAAAAACAGAATACCAAACCTAAGTATATTTACACCACTGTGCAACAGATCACCAGCAAGAGAGAAACTGCAAAGAAGTCAGTAGCAAAACAAGATTGAAAAAGCAGAACTGCCAGCAGGAAACACTGAAGTAGCTCTGGAACAAGAAAGGCTGGAGACACCAGATAAAATTAAAAATACTCAAATTTCTATTGTATATGATAATTTCTATCCTTTGCTCTCCATTACTAGAAAACTTATGTGACAATCTTCTTTTTTGAAAGAATCTCTAGGAAATATTTCTCTTTTTGGTACAAAATTGTTTTTCTTCTGAAACAAACAGCAAATGAAGGACCACTTCAAAATAGATATCCACAATCCATGTTTTGAATTAACCAAGCTAGTCATAATACTTATATCCAAAGACAAAAATTTAAAACTGCATCCAACTCCAGGTACTTTCCCTGAACCATACTGCATGAACTTGTGATCACTTAAAAGGCAGAACTTAGGAGAAAAGTGATGTAACCTTTCAAACCAGCATTACAAAGACATTGTGGAGTTCAAAATAAATATCACAAGAAGACAGTGGGCACGTTTCATGCATGTTGCCTGTGGTCCTACTTGCCAATCCACACAAAAGAATGATCTTATCAATAGAATTAATTTCTTTATGTCAAATTAACATTTGTGGTGAAAGGTGGGCAAGTCCCTAAGAGGCCAGAACAAAGAGCATAAGAAAGGATATTTCACACCCATCTAAACTAGCTGAAACATCACAAAAATTTGCAAAGAACAACCTCAAAAAAAATCATCTCTCCATACAACACCTTGGGCACAAGCTGTGATTTGTGTGTGCAAGCAGTACTTGTCAAACTCATCTAATGAAGAGAGTCATCATCCAAATTAGAGATAAACACATATACACAAAGTACCAGTTATACCCTTAATTAAGAAGTAGCCATGATTGGATAAAAAACAATCACTTCATTGCTATAAATCTGTTCAAGGAAAAAAAGTCATTTCAACATAACTCTCCTTTAAGGACTGTTTTCCACTAATTTCCCAGCCCCTAGGATTAATGAAACTGAAATATTAAGAGATGATGATCCATTTTCTTATACTATCTTCTGCGTTTCTGAATACCACAGCAACACTGCACAGAAGACCTACTGAAAAGAGACAATTTTGCTATGTAGTCTTACACTATTAAGAGCAGGATTTGAGGATTTTTTAATGGAACTGATTCTGAGAAAAGTCTTAGGGAGAGTTACAGGATACCCTGAAGAGAAGGACACATTCCACTTCACAATGCTGGAAAGTTGAGGATGGTGAAGGATAAAAGTTTCTGACAGCACCGGTTTGCTTAAAATTTTGTGAGTGCTAACGTGACAATTTGCTGCAACGGAGATTACAATATTGCTTAGGCAGCATCTTCTAAGAAAATCCCCACATTACACCCATAAACCAAAAACTTCTTACCTATGACTTCCATCCAGATTTGATTTGTGGATGAAATTCAGTTTAGCATCTGCCCAATAGAGCTTCTGTTCCTCATAATCCAGCGTCAGTCCGTTCGGCCAGTATATGTCCGTGTTAACGATGATGGAGCGGCTTGAACCATCCATCCCAGCTCGTTCTATCTTTGGTGCTTCTCCCCAGTCTGTCCAGTACATGAACCTACAGTAATTTGAAAAGAGAAAACACAAAAAAAGGGATAAACCTACAACTTTCAGTAAAGACAAGTTACTCTCTGTTCTGCAGAGACAATGTCTGTGGAGCTCTGCTCTACTGGGTAAGGGGCACATACTTTGTGAAACAAAGCAAAGTTAATTTTCAAAAAGCTGAAGAAAAACAACTTAAGGCAAACCCACAGTACTATATCAGGCTGTACTTCCATATGTTTCTTTCTTTCCGTGGGTCAACGTGAGAAAGTTGGAGATATCCAACAGATCTTGACAACCATCTCAAAATTCATCATTTAACAGCAAAGGCAGATATTACAAATTGTCATAAAAGTATAACAGCTTCTCTCATAAGCATCAGAATTTAGGGGGGCACAGAAGAAGGTGCGCAGACTTATAGCAGACATAGTTGCATGTGATGCAGTGAAGTGATTTTGATGGAAAAATCAAATCATGTCCTTTTATTTCCAGAGAAATTCTGAGACAAGCAGCTAAGTCAACATGTTTTGAAGCATTCAGTAACTGAGAAAAACACTCTGTAAAATCTTTTAAGACTGGACAAACAAGTTTTAAAACATGTAACATGCATCAATTGTTACCAAGTAGTGGAGAGAGGAAAGCTACTCAGTTGCATTTAAGATTGAGGCAAAGCAAGGGAAATCACTTTGTTTTGGCTGGAGACTAGCAGGGGGTAAGAATATTTGTCCTTTTTCTGCAGGTGGTAGAAACTGGATTTACTTTTGCGGGTTGTTGACAGAATGCATAACTAAACTGAAGTAACACAGAATATAAACAGATCAACCAAAGTGTGTCCATGGTGCTTGCTGTGTTTTGTTGTTGCAGCTGGAACAGACTACTGTCCTAAATTGCTTCTCATAACCTCATGACATCTGCCAGCATTACCTGCTTGTATCTGTGCTCCAAAGCCTGACTCAGTCAAAACAATCCAGATTAGGAAAGACCTGAAGCCTTTAATCAAACTCAGATCATCACACAACCACAACAGGTCAGTATATGGTAGCCACATGTGCCTAGCTACTCATCCTCTGAAGAAAAACAAATGTGCAACACATTTAAGAAACACTTGCAGATGAAGTTATTCTTGGCAAAGATTTATTCGTATTCTTATTCTTATTCTTTTAAAGAGTCAAGAAATTCCATGTCATATCTTCCCCCTTAATTCATGTCTACAGTGTGTTTGTTTTAATGTGCAGCAAAATCTGTGGACAGAAATGCAGCTGATTAACACAAATATTGTCCTATTCGATCGCAAGTGAGTCATTCTTCATGGAGCAACACGTTTACCTTAACACAGTGCACAAAAATATCTGAAGAGAACATGTGAGATTTCTGTAGGCATAAACAAGTGATTTTTCATCAGGAAGAAGGACGAACCCCAAATAATTTTCAGATAGGTAGCACAGTAGCAAGGCACCTGGTCAAGCTATGCAATAAGAAATCACACTTGAAAAAAGAAATGTTCAAAAATGTCAGGGAGCATTTCACCAGTGAGCATGTGAGAAAGAAAAAAGAGAAATTTACTTTTAACTTCTTTAAGACAACCCTGCTTTACCCCAGCTATCAAGTCTTAGACTTCCAAATCAAGGTTAATGGTTCCAAGGCTCTGACCAGCCTGCTGGACTGATTTTTTTGGGCTGAAACAGTTCATAAATTGCTGTACAGCCTCATATTCTTCCCTGTCTCTCTCTCACCTCTCATACACGTTGCAATTACTGAAGCAAAAACAGGTAAAGGTAGTTTGGTAAGGAAGTAAAGGTTTCCCAGACATCACAAAACCAGCCCTATTTCATTTGTCAAGAGGAAGACACACACACACAGAACTGGCTTTAAGATTCAGTAATATTTCCAATCACCTCCAGTCACCTTTTTGCACTTTCTTCAACAGTTTGGGTTTTTTCACTATCACGTTTGTTTTCCTCCACCTTGCTTGAAAGCCTGTGGCTTTTAATGTCTCCATTAAAAATCTCTGGAACCAGCCATGCTCCAGCTGATGACAGCCATGCAGACAAGGTAAGGGCCATTGTCCCTCTTCCCCACTTCCCCATCCTCTTCAAACACATTTAGTTATTTCAATTTAAAAAAAAAAGGCAAAAAGCCACCACCCAAGCCCATAGGATAGAGCAAAGTATTAAATGTCTTGTGCTAAATCATCTAATTATACCTTGCAATACAATTAAAATCCAGGAATCTAGATTTTAATTTTACCAGCAGAGTCTGTAAACGGTTGTGAGCTGTTATAAAATCTAAAAGCAGAACAACAAAGCGTATTTCTTTTTATATGTGCTTGTAAATTTCAGTATTACAGAGTCATGCCCCTCTCCAAAGAGTTATGGAACATCAAGTATTTGATATACATTTATAGAAGAGAGGAAAGTTCTTAGACTTAAATAAAAAAATATTAGTTTGTGTTTTGTTTGACTGTGGCTAAAATGTGGTTTATCTTAAAGTTTATCCCATCATTAAAAATTACAAACAAATAGAGAAAGAGTTTTGATAGTTGTTCCCTAGAAACTGTTTTCTATGCCTCTTTAAATTTAGCATTTTTTGTTTTTTGCATTCTGATGCATAAGGTGAATCCAGGCAATAAAACTTCCTTCTAAAAGGCCACTTTGCATTGTATAGTTGTAGCTTCATAGTTTTGATTTGCCTCAAATAGAAGGTTTTGCCATAGGAAAACAAAAACCCAACCAAACAAAAGGATGAAACAGCACATCACAGTTCATTCTGCTTGATGAACAAATCTAATAAGTAACAGAGCTTTTTTCCAAAAAACCCATAAAGTTTAGGCACTCAGATGGCAGAATATCCCCCATCCAGAGAAGAAATCTCACAGACTATCAGTGCCAAGATTACATGATGTAATTTAGCAGTGATTTCTGACAGTAAGCAGAGGAGGAGACAAATTTATTGCCAGCACCCATCAGCTTCGCAACTTTCTGATCCACAAATGTTCACTTTCCTGAATGTCACTCAGCTGCTTAATTAGGGCAGCTAATTATTTGGTGAGGTCCTTCACAGTGAAGGCGCCAACTCTGCAATTACGCTTGGTTCAGGACCCTAAGAACCTCTGAGCTCTACAGGGAGCTGCCAAACTTCAGAGCTTGCAGCAGCCCCCGTGGAGCTCATCAGCTCTGCAGTGGACCCTGTGAAACACAGCCTGCTCCAGCTCCAGCACTAACAGGACTGGCACTCCTGTAACCAATAAATACACAGTTAAACATGAGGCACTGCAATAGTTCAGGAAAACTATGCACAATAAGCATGTTTGGTTAATGAAAATAGCTCTTGACTCGAGAAGAAATGTTCAGGAGTTTACAAAAACACACTTGAATCAAGCAATCCTCCAGGTAGCTGAATGGAGACTCTTTCTGAGGCAAGTTCACAAAGGGAGGAAAACTGCAATCCAGAACCACACAGCAGCAATGAAAGACACAAAAATGGATTTTCAAATAAGGGGACTAAAAGTATCACAGGAAGGTTTTAATAACAAGTTTCTAAACCAACGGCAAAAGTCAGAAAGTATTTTTGGTCCTCTAGGAAAAGCAAAAAATGTACGTATAAATTAAATATGGAAATAATTCTTCATAAAAGAGAGGAAGAAATATCCTTTGGGGATACAATCAAGATAAACATGAGAGAAAATATGTTTTTAGCTAGCTGAGAACTCTGCTCTTTTACAATAGCTTGTCTCTGTAAATAAGTATATTAGTTGATTGAGTAGATTAGTTGAATGTAATTTTCAGAGCTGCTTTACAATAATATCTTATGTTAATATTCAGTGCAGTGAACATAATTTTCTGTGCAAATTACCCTATCTGCAGCCTTTTGGTTGCCTCTATTCTTGCACATACTAAGAGCAGCTCTGTGAGGAATGGATGTGAATTAAGTGGGAACTGTTAACACCCTAACACACTGAATCTTTTCCTTTTTACCCTTGTTTTGGGTTCAGAAGCCAAAGGGTTCCCAACAGAGCTGCAGTTTCCCATTTCAGGCAGGCATGGCTGGCTCTGAACCACCTGCCTTAAGCATTGCTATGCACACTGGACAAAATCAAATCAAGATTTCTTATACTGAAAACCAAGGGTTTTTTATTTCACTCTTCTGCAAGGCATCAGTGTGTCTAGTAAATGACTAAACAAGCCAGATGTTCTGAAAATGCTTGATGAGCAAGCACCAGTGGGCCCAGTCCCCACCCTGACCCTCCATCCCCATCCCTTGCACCTGGGGGAGGGTGCAGGATGAGCACAACCCCATAGGTGCTTGGATCTCAGCTACTGAGTGCCACAGCCCAGACCATCAGCATCAAACTGAGGCAGGGATCTCTGTGAGGTGACTGGAACACAATGACCTGTGACAGGGACACCTCAACATGGCATCACTGCTCACACAGCAGGAACCTGTGCAAGAACAGGGGTCATTGTGGATAAATTACTGCAGCCTTTGCAGCTCACTTGTCAGAGATGCTAAAAGACTCAACTGACACATGGGAGAAACCCATGTGTAAAATTCCATGTGTAAGTCTACTATACACAGCAGGAAAAGCTCTACTGGGACTTATATTTTGTAAGGCATACAAATATTTTGCCCAGTATACTCTATACTGGTTCCCTCAAGATGAAGATGCTGTTCTGGTGATAGCACTTTAATGCCTGAATTTATCCTAGGACATCAGGCAGGATCCTAATGAAGCAAAAGCCATCTGTAACCAGAATGGCAATGTGAGGATTTCCACTTTGGATCTGGTTTTACTCCCCTCCTCAGACCTCATCTAGCAGGAGAAATAAAATCCTCACCAGACCTTCTCTTTTCTTGGAGTCCATTTCTAAAATAAGGAATAAATGCAAACATTCCACTTTTGGAATGAAGAAAAGCTGTGATGAAGAGATCAAAAGGCGATGCTTTGTCTCTTGATCCGTATCAAGAATGAAGTATAAAACTAGAAGGAGATTTTGTAGATGGCATTCATAAACCCTGGAAAAAATGCCTTAGAAAACCCACTGAAAGTCTTTCATAAGAAATCAACATACAAGCATAAACCTACATGATATTCTCATTTCATAACCAAAAAGAAAAACTCAGTGTTCAAGTTAGTTCTCATGGCCTCTGTTTTTAGGTATTTCAATTTAAAGAAAGTGCTGGACTATCTAATAAAACAGATGAGAGATTGTTTTTCATTTTCACCCAGTCATTTCTAAGGCTCTGTAGGAAGTAAGGTTTGACTTAGCTGTCAAACCAAACATACACTGATGCACTGCAGAGTCTCATGCATATGGCTGTCCTTTTGGCCACAGATCCCCAGGAAAAAGAGGAAGATATTCATTAAAAAACAAGAAGCAGCTATTTTTTTGCTGAATGTTCACAAAGGCAGAATTTTAATTGTTTGAGCAGGTGGAAAGGTCTCCTGTTCCTTGAACTTGTAAATTAACCTTTGCTATCTTCTGACATAAAAGGTCTAATGACATGCCTTCCACAGTTAGGAAACAAAAGCCATTTCTTGCTTTCTCCTAGAGCAAGCAGGAAATAAAGCTTGTCAAAACTCAGCAGCATTTGAAAAACAGTATTTGAAACAACAATTTTCCCAGTTTATGCCAAAAAAAATAGAGAGGAATAAAATTTCCTCTCTCTGCTACCGATTAACACCATCCCTAGACCCTTGCTGACCTCAAGACAGAAGCAAGATCCAAATGTGCTTTGGAAGACTCCAGCCAGCCCCTTGCACAGGAGCCACTCCAGATATTATACACCAGACCCTGCCAAGTTCATACAGCAGGTAAGCCGACAGAAAAACAAAACATAATTAATGTAAGAGGAGATGGACAAAATAAGAGAAGAAAATTCCTTGCCTTCCAAGCTATCTTAGTTCTTCAAACATAACAGGAAAATAGAGGAAAGTTAACCAGCTGGCAGACTTTCAAAAAAATAAGCACACAAACAAAAATACCACAAACCAACAACTGTGACAGAGTCTCTCAAGAGGCCAGGAGAGAAGCTGAGCCAGGAACATGTGCTGGGTAACTCTGCAGGGCTGAGGAGTCTCACAGAGACTCCAGCATTGCCCAGGAGGAGCCCATATATACAGAAAGACACCTTCCAAATAGTTCTTTAAGAACCTATCAAAAGGTGCAGATCTTTATGCACCTGTGAACTGAACAAAATTGTGAAAGCTAGTACAAAAGAATATTTAGCTACATTAAAACTATAGTGGGGGAAAGCAGTGAGAAAATGGTGGGATCCCAGTTCTTCATATTTCTCAGGTAAAATTTACCTTCATTGTACAATGAAAAAAATCTGTTTCTTTACAGGGACTTGCACTAAAAATATAAACACTTGCATTGCACATATTTAGCTGGTAAATGAGGATTTAGAGCTCTGTAATTGCAAAGAGCTTTGGGGTGAAACTAGAGAAGTCAGCTGCTACAATAATTTTTCACTTCTTGCCTTTTCAGCTCAGTCAGAAGCAAACTTGTTTCTTATACTTCAATAAAAAAACTAGAATTGTTCTCCATATCTCCCTACATATCCTGGATGCAGGAAGGGCAGAAAGATTTTTCCCTATACTTGTATCTTAAACTAAAGCCCTAGAACTTCTAGAATTGAAGTCCCTGAACTTTGCCATGGCAAGAGAGCACAGTCATTTATATTTATGCCAGTTGTGTTGCTCAGTGAATGAGGGCAAGAGATAAAAATCTGCCATTTGGCATTCTGAGCTGTTTCTCTGAAACAACCATCTAGGCATACCCCTACTGCTGTGCAAGGCTTGGAGTGATGAACCCCTCCATTCCAGGTACTCCACACATACATCACCTACGCCCAGCAAAGAGAACAAACTGTTATAACCATCCCAGCAATCCTCAATGCAGAGTCATCTTACAAAGAGAACAGTTTTTAACCATGACCACCCATTCACCTTTATTCACTGATTTAATGGACGTTTACTCTAAGCTGAGTCCCATCAATCCAGCTGCAGTTCACCTTAACATCAGAGGGTACCTGTGCTAAAACATGGATGGGCAGGATGGCACAGCCAGGAACAAGAGAAGATTAGGTCCACCAACTGAAACTGGGGAACAACATATTCAGTATCATGAGATCTTTTTGCAACTTTTCCTCTGTGAGATTTCTTTTTCATCATTCCAAGACTTTAATTAGTAAAATATCCTCTTCTTATTCAGCCCCTCTATCAGTACACAGCTACCAACTGGATGATTTTTATGTTCTTGATTCCTGACTCCTCCAAGAAGCCCTACAGAACTTTAATGTTCTGCCAAGCCATGCTGAATCCTACCCTCCATATCACATTTCAGCACCCTGATAATTCTTTTTTCATAGTTTTCATCCTATTGTCTGCTATGTAAATCAGGCTTACTTACACGTAACCATCATTCCTTAGGCTTTTTTAAAAATTCAATTAACTCATGTCATATAGGGGTTCAGTACATTTTCAGTGCAGCTCCTGTCCTTGTGATTTATCAGTTTGTTGATATGGAAACCAACCTGATGCCACTTTGATCTTCCACCAGAATCACTAAATCACTTATTCTCTTGTAAGAAAGTGGCACACACCAATTAATCTTTTCACACCACAAAATTACATGAAATATGGCCTTGTTTTTAACCAAAAGCTACATGATATTCATTACAAAACAAACGACCAAAAAAGGAGGTGGGAAGAGGAAATTTCTCTATACCAGGTAAGAAAATTAGAAATAAAGGGATGCATTGTAATTAATGCATAATGAGACAGGTTACATTATACAATACTTGGTTAGAGACCTAATTCTGGAGATAGACTTGGCTTTTATTGAGAAGAAAATATGTTTGCCCAGAGCATTTAGAAAGGTCCACAAAATGTGGTCAGAATACTGCCCAAAGGCTCTGTACTCAGATGGAACAAACACCACTTCATTTATACTGAAAACATTATTATAAAATAATAATAAAATAACATTATAATAAAATAACTGAGATGTCTGAGACTTCACTCAAGCTTTTTCTAGGTTAGGTTTTGCTATAAAGGAAGTAAGAATGCTTCTACTTTTCCATTCCTACTGTAAATAGCTAAATATTAAGTACTTGGATTTAATTTATATGGAAAAAGTGGCTATGTATTCTACAGCAACTATTACACACCTGGAATTCTGAAGTTAAAAATGAATTAACACAGCTTTAAACCCAGGTCATTAGCTTTTCTCCCTACAGGCTTCTTTTGGAGGTCACTCACAGGCCTTCAAGCAAGAGACACTTGCATACAAATTGCTTCCAGCACAGAGATACATCAAAAGTGGGAAAAAATTCCAAATCCTTGCCCTAATACAGGCCTCATTCACAAGACATCTTCTAACAAGGCACACAAAAAATGCCCACCGAATATTACACTAAGGAAAAACCCCAAGTGTGTTTCCAGCCACTCAAGTATAAAACTCACCCTAGTTAAAACCTTTCACGTCAAGCCTGAATTGCTCAGTAGAAAAAAAAGTGCTGATTGCCATCAGCTCAAAGAATTTAAGAAAATTATACTAAATTCTGTTAAAAGGTTTTTACAAAATACAGGCTGCTTACAGAGAAATGTTCTTCACTGTTTTCCTTATATCATCTGCAGGGGGAGGAAAAAAAGGACCACATTTTGAGTTATTTATTTAGATAACAGAGCAAGTTTTGAAACACAGCTGCTTCTTGGATGGGCAAGTGGATGGATACTACAGAAATGATAACATGATATTCTATTATTTAGCAACAATGTGGGGAACCATTGCATACATAAGTGGCCTCTAGAAATTGACTATCTTATGTAAAATCAGAGATTTCCAACATAGCAAAACTCCCAGTTTTCTTTGTGTACAACTTTGATGCTGACAGAAGCATAAAAATTCTGACAATATTTTTCATATTTAAATAATGTATCTTTCTTGCCCAATAAATATTATACCTATAAAGTGATCCTTCTGTTTGTAGTTGCTTTTGCCACTCAAGGCTACAACTTTACCACCTTTCCTGCATCAATGTGAAGAGTTGATGCAGAAGGGCCCAAAAGCTTCTCTCCCTACTGCTAGCTACCTTCCTCTGCTCTTACCCCACTCCAAATCTCTCCAAAGAGGTGAGAAAGATGCGTTGATGACAATACAACAGGAGGCAAAAAATGTAGAGATGTGCAGAAAATCCCAAAACAGTGATGGTACCAAAGAAGCCCACCTAGATCAAATCACTTATCTTGTTTTCAAACCAGGCAAACTTAAAAAAAAAAAATCTATCTAGTTCAAAGCTTTTCCTGCAGAAGATAATAACTTGAGCAATTTTTTATAGAAAAACTCATTCACCTATTTTAACAAAACGATGTAATTGTTCTTTGCATTTAACTTGCAAAGCTGTCACATTAAACAAAACACTAACTACATATAAAGTAAATTATATGCTAATACATGTGTAATAAGCATAAGAATGTGATAAAAATGAACAGGCCAAAACCAAATAAACATCTTTTCTATATGTAAATATATTGTGAATTTACAGTTCAGTACTTTAAAGATTTGCTGTTAGGTGTGAAAACCTTTCTAGTATAAACTGTGTTATATTAGAAAGCTAGTAGACCCTCTTACTCAGCTATAAAATGCTCCCAAGTTTTTAATGTAGGAATATAAAATGGCAACTCTAAACACGTGACTAAATCTCATGTAAGGTCTGTTGCTGTGTTTTCACTCATTGCAGTTCATCTGTTAAAAAAAATGCAGAATAAAAGGCACAGAGAAAATAAAGAGTTGGGAAAATTAAACTTAAGCACAGCAAAATCCAATATGCACAGGTGGGGAAAATTTCTTACTGCCCTGAACCAGTGGGAGACATCTGCTTGCAGAAATTGAGGAGCACAGAAGGAGTCCAGGCACTAGCCCTGTCTGAATAGGCTGCAAGAGAGGAGTTCTAACAGTGCCTCTCTTACTGTGCTCATTACACGTCCTGTATGGTTTAGACTTTTAAAGGAAAAAGAAAAAAAAATGACACCCACCAAGTTACAGCTTGCTCAAAAGAAAAAATAGTGCCTGTTACAATTGTGGTTTTAGTAATTTTGTGGGTACAGAGCACAATGATGGGTAATTCATTTTGTAAGAATAATCCATATTCACTGTAATTTACCCTTTGGAGCAGCCCACTGGAGATGCCACCACTATGGGTCAGCATCAAAGGGGAAGGGGAAGAGCCACCTTCCCACAATATGCAGGATTTAAACACACAAAATCCAAGAAAAGACATTTCTGCTTCTATGCAGATAGTCCTTGTTGCAAATTGCCTTTTTTTTTTTTTTTAAGTTTTCACTTTGCTCTATGGTGAAACTTACTGCTTCATTTATTGAGAATCTAACACATTCAGAAAGGCCCTGCAGAGAGACCTGGACAGATTAAAGAGCTGGGCAATCCTGAACCCTCTCAAGTTCAACCAGGGGGGACAGTGTTGGATCCTTCAACTGGGATGGGGCAGCCCTGGTGCAGGGACACGCTGGGAATGAGAGGCTGGAAAGCAGTGCCAGGGAAATGGACCTGGAGGGGTCCTGCTCAACGGCCAGGTGGACACGAGGCTGCAGTGTCCTGGAGCCAGCAGGGACAGCCCTGTCCTGGGAGCATCAGGCACAGCTGGGCCACAGAGGGATTGTCCTGTTCTGCTCTGCTCTGGGGCAGCCTCAGCTCGAATATTGTGTGAAGTTTTGGGTGCCACAATATCAGAGAGACATTAAACTATTAGACAGTGTCCAAAGGAGGGCACGAGGATGGGGAAGGGCCTTGAGGGGAAGCGTGTGAGGAGCAGCTGAGGGCACTGGGTCTGTTCAGCTGGAGGAGGCTGAGGGCAGCCATGGCAGCCACAGCTTCTGCTGAGGGGAAGAGGAGGGGCAGGCACTGAGCTCTGCTCTGGGACCAGGGACAGGAGCCGAGGGAACGGCTGGAGCTGGGTCAGGGGAGGGTCAGACTGGACAGCAGGGAAAGGTTCTTCCCCCAGAGGGTGTCGGGCACTGCCCAGGCTCCCCAGGGAATGGGCACAGCCCCAAGGCTGCCAGAGCTGCGGGAGCGTTTGGACACCGTTCTCAGGGATGCACAGGGTGGGATTGCTGGGGTGTCTGTGCGGGCATTGCTGGGGTGTCTGTGCGGGCATTGCTGGGGTGTCTGTGCAGGCATTGCTGGGGTGTCTGTGCGGGCATTGCTGGGGTGTCTGTGCGGGCATTGCTGGGGTGTCTGTGCGGGCATTGCCGGGGTGTCTGTGCGGGCATTGCCGGGGTGTCTGTGCGGGCATTGCCGGGGTGCCTGTGCGGGGATTGCCGGGGTGCCTGTGCGGGGATTGCCGGGGTTGGATCCTTGTGTGTCTGTCCAACTCAGAATATTCTGTGAAAAGCTGGTACTACTGATGCCTTGTGAAGACTGATCTAGAACAGAGGCTAGATGGAATTAAAGAATAAAGTAGGTATTTATTAAAAGGCCTCAATGGATACACCTTGGGCAGTACAAGAGCCCGGCCAGGGCTACCAAGATGACCTCAAAATGGTCACAAAATGCACAACCACTCACGGGGTCTCTCACTTTTATAAGTTCTGGTCCGTTTGCATTCTGGAGTTAATTGTCCAATTATAGCTTTAGGTTATGAAGTCCCATCCTTCTTGTTTTTCTGTCTTCATTCTGACGTTGTTCATGTTCTTGGGCCCGACATTTGGATCGGTTGTCCTTGCTCCCCAACTAGAGAAGGAATTGTTTTGTCTCCCTACTCTGTGAAAAGAGCTTACTATAACTTAATATGAAGCTCAGAACTACACACTAAAGCAGTACAGAATCTGAAAAACATAAAAGCTAAAACCTGAGGCATCACTACTGATGGTCTTTTGCTAAAAACATCTTGATACAACCCCCCAGAACAACTGCACTTCAACAGCAAGTGAGAGCTAAGCAGAAGAAACACCAACTTAACGATTAGTAATTTAATTCAGAGAAATTGCATTTCCCAATATGTAAACCTGTGTCACATTCTGCCCTGTAATCTTTATGCTAGGCAAGATCAACTGTTCTCTAAAGTACAACTGGAATGCAACAGGAGAGTTGCTGGTGTCAGCTGCCACAGAACTCTTTCCTGATCACTCACATACAAAGGTGGGGTGCAGTCCTTTTCCCACTGCAGAATTGCATTAGTGGGATGACTGAGTGGAAGGATACAAATTGTTGAATTTCTCATCCCTCAAATCACACTTTATTTATTATTGCTCTCCCACTATATCCCTGTTACACCCAAAAGCAGATGTTTTAGTACCCGGTGTAACACTGGTCCTCTCCACTATAAATTGTTTCTCAAGCTGACTGAACGCAGCATCTATTTGCCATCAATCCAAGTCCACCAAGCAACCATGATTCACTCTCTTGGAATCAGTACAGCATTAGTACTGTTTTATTGAAGAGGACAAAGCACTCCTATTCCAAAACTTAGTCACAGCCTTCAGATTTGCAACCAAGTTATAACTTACTGTATACCTTACAGGTTTTGCTGTATATTATTTCTGTCTGAAAGTGAAGTATGGTTAATAACATCTGTGTTCTGAGTTTTCCCTTAAGCTTACATCTTTCATGGAAATGTGTAACAGGCTCAGCCAGTGCTTGCAGAAAAACATGAACAAAATTCCACATGATGTGTGCATCTGTATGGATGTCCTTCTCCTCAGGAGCTGAGTTTATGTCCACCAGTGATCACATCAAATCTCAAGTGCAACAATTTCTGAAAACTGACTGCATACACTTCCAAAAAAATTGCCTTTTACTCTACATTTAATTTACTCCTTTTATATCAGGTCCCCTTTTAGTCTGTCCATTCCATGGTCTGCTTCAGATAATACTTTCCTTTGTTATAAGTCATGAACAGTAATCCCTTCACGGTTGTTATCCAATTTTACCAAAGGCTTTAATCTGCTTTATTGACAATAACTCTTTAACTACTCTTCTCTGAACTGAATTGTAGTAAAATGGATCTCCAGTTCTGCAACTGAACAAAAAACCCCCAAAACCCAAACAAATCTACAAACAACTCAGAGTTTAGAATCACCACTGAGGACAAAAATATGTTTAGAAAATTAATTATATGAAGCAATTCAAACAGTATTTCTAATAATATACACAAATAGTAGCAACAGTAAGAATTTCCCCCAAGTGTGTAAGAAATATAGATGGTTAATTGATTCAAAAGAAACTTAACTCTTTATAACCTTGTTCTTCTTCTGTTCCATGGACTGCTGTGAGCTGCCAGGATAGGCTGGTTTGTAGGATTAGCAGTGAGAAGACAGAGGACCAACCCTTTAGATAATCAATGGCACAGGGACCTGTGACACAGCCAGGTGACCAGACACTCAGAGACAGCAGTGACAGCCCCCAGACTTTCCTGCTCTTAGACTGAGAGGGTATAAAAGGCATGGGTTTCCTTTGTTCAGGGCCTCAGAGGCACCCACTCCAGCTGTTATTTAGCTACTGCACCAAAATGAAATTATTTAAGGATTGACACTGTGCTATGGGAAACCTGGTCTGCCTGGTTGAGTGTGGGGCTGCAGCTGGAAGGAGGTTTGGTCCCAGCTCAGGTGGTGCAAGAGCAACTGCCAGAGTGGTCCTGGATGGTCCAACAGGGAACTTCCCTCAACACCAGCCACTAAGAGCTCGACAGAATCACACCAATTGCATAAAAGGGACGGCTGGACCACAAAGTAACCCTGTTACTTGGTAGGAGAAACCAAATGCATATTTAGCTTAACTTTACTAATTAAAAATGCAAGAAAACAGGCACTGCAGCTTTGTCACAACATGAGGAAAGAAAATTGACTTAGTGACAACAGTAAAGACCTCCTAAAAGCTTCTTTTAATCAGCTCCCTTCCCATACCAGTAATAATGCCAATCCCTAAGTCACAACTCAGAAATTTGAAGAAAAGGGGTAGGGGGTATCAAGGTACTTTTTCCACCTCAAGTCTAATTGACTCATTTCTACAGGATCAACTGAGCAAGCTGACATAACTTGCTTGAGAAAGGGCTTTTCCAGTGCAGCAAGAATTCATTCTGTAAACAAGCCCTTTTCTAGGATCGTATTCAATACCATGCTCTCTACTCAGGGAAGCTAAGAAGCTGAAATTCCAAGTAATACATAAAATTACAGGGTTGTACATACTGATGACTTTATTATCCCCTTAAGATTTTCGGTATAAAAATCTTCTCAGAGCTCTTCAGTGCTCCTCTAGACTGGGCTGCAATGCCTTAAAGAAGATTTTCCAAAGCAAATTCAGACATCAGTGCATAACAACCATAAGGACTCCTATTAAATAGGGGATGGGGAGACTCCACACCCTCTCTGGACAATCAGTTCAGTGCCTGGGCACTGCCCAGGAAGAAGTTCTGCCTCATGTCCAGGTGGAACCTCCTGGCATCAGTCCCTGCCCGTGGCTCTGGTGCCATTGCTGGGCCCCCAGAGCAGAGCCCGGGCCCTGCTCTGACCCTCCCTGCACACAGGGACACCCAGGGCTGAGGGCCCCTCTCAGCTGGGGCTCCTCTCCAGGCTGGACAGCCCCAGCTCCCTCAGCCTTTCCCTGTCAGGGAGATGCTCCAGGCCCTAAATCATCTCTGCAGCCTCTGCTGGCCCCGCTCCAGGAGCTCTACGTCCCTCCTGTGCTGGTGATCCCAGAGCTGGACACAGCTCTCCAGATGTGCCTCCCAGGGCTGAGCAGAGGGGCAGGAGCACTCCCTGACCTGCTGGCACTGCTCTTCCTGAGGCACCCCGGGGTTCCACTGCCCCTCTTGTCCCCCAGGCACTGCTGGCCCAGGGACAGCTCTTTGTCCCCCAGGTCCTTCCCCACAGAGCTGCTCTCCAGCAGATCAGCCCCACACCTGTACAAGTGCTTAGGTGGCTCCTGCCCAGGTGCAGGAGCTGCATCTGCTCTTGTTGAATGTCAGACAGTTCCTCTCTGCCAATCCCTCAAGCTGAGTCCCTCTGAAGGGCTGCACAGCCCTCAGGGCTGTCAGCTGCTCTTCCCAGCTTTGTGCCATCCGTGAACTGCTGAGGAGGCACCGACCCCTCAGACAATCCCTCGTGAACAAGTTAAACAACACTGTGCCCAGAACGGAGCCCTGGAGGACACCACTAGTGACAGACCTCCAGCTGGACTCTAGGCCACTGATCACAATCCTCTGGGATCTGCCACTCAGCCAGTTTTCAGTCCACCTCACTGTCCACCCATCCGGCCCGCATTTCTGGAGTTTGGCAGTGAGGATGTCATGAGAGGCAGTGTCAAAAGTCTTGCTGAAGTCAAGGCAGACAATATACACTCCTGCACAACTCCCATCCAAGCATCTGTTCCACTGTAGAAGGCAATCAGGTTGGTTAAACATTACTTACTTTTAGTGAACCCATGCTGACTGTTCTGATCACCTTATCTTCCATGTGGACAGAGGTAGCCTCCAGAATGAGGTACTCCATCTCCTTTCCAGGGAGTGAGGTGAGGCTGACTGGTCAATAGTTCCTAGGGCCCCTCTTCTTGCCCATTTTGACATTTGTTTTCTTTCAGTCCTCAGGTACTTCTCCTGATCTCCATGACCTCTCCAAGGTGATCATGAGCAGCTTCACTATGATCACCTTGGAGAGGTCATGGAGAAAGCAAGATGACCCTCTTGTTCAGTCTTTTACATCACATTAAGAAATTGTCTAATAAACTCACATTTATGGAGTTTGCTTTTTTTGTAGGGGCATTTCAGTTTTTCAATTCAGTTGTTAAACTATAGTAATTTTTCAGAACAAGAACATACATTTTTTCCTCCATCATTTTTACAGTCCATAGAAGCAATTGCACTCAGCAAATCTGGCACTGAAACAAACAGTTATTAGTTCTAAATAATCAGAGCCCTTTGAGGGTAAGTAGCATTAATCACAAGGCCCAATTTTAAAACCCAATTTCAAAGGGTGAGCTCACCACTTAGGCTCCTCAAACAAAAGGCAGAAAGAAGTAGCTTTTTACAGAGGTTACAGTACTGCTCTGACTCAGCCCAAGGCAAAAGCCACCCTGCTCCAGTGACTGTAAAGGGAATGGAGGTGGCTGTAAAGGGAGTTGAGGTGGCCAGCTCAACTCAGACAGTTGGTACCTAAGTATGGCAAAATAATATCTCCCCTCAAAAATTACTTTCTGACTGTTAAACAGAAAAAAACAGGACTTGTGCCTTTCTTGAGGTGCCAGAATAACAGTGAAATAAATAAGGCTTGCTCAGGTTGGCAAGAATTGAACTTTCATTTTATATCCTAATGAGAAATTACTATGTGGGTTTTTTTGTTCTTTTCAAAGGCAAAGAGTCATCAATCCAAACTGATGTCACTGAGTCAGTTATACCTGGACTAAGTGAAGTCACCAACTTCTGTATTTAAGCAGGGCCATCATCTCCTCTGTAGGTAGCTCCTTCTAGAGAGGTATTGAAACTTCTGTCAAGGCAAAGACTAGGGGGTTTTTTCAACACAAAACCCAAGCAAACTTTTCCTAGATCATTTAAATAAAGTTCACACAAAGAGAATGTTACAAGAAAACATAGTAGCAGAGATCTATGTATTGCTTTTTATGTTGTGCATCACCTGCAATCAACTGCATGTTGACTTACGTTGACTAATGGGCAAAACCTTTGAAAACAAACAGAAAAAGCCCATAGGAACTTTCTCTGTGAACAATGGAACAAAGAAAATTTGATCATCTAGAAAGAGGCACATCAAGCTAGATTCCTTGAAGTTTAATGAAAACAAAGGCGCTAAATGAAGCACATCCAGCAGGTGCAGCACTTGGAGCAGTGCCTGTCCCATATGAGTGCCCTGTTACAAACATGCAGGATGCCACTGGGCTAGGAGGCCACTGGGAGATGAAGCTGTGGCCCAGCTTGACCAAAATTGAGCAACAAATTGCAACGGTCAAATTGGGAGTGACACAGATACCTGCAGTATTCACACATGCATCATATATTAGCTACTAATGATGATTTTATCCCTGCTTTTAGGCTACTGTCAGCTCCTAGATCCATCAGGTTTTTGTATGCATGTGCTCAGTGTTGGTTTAACATAACCCAATCTCATACACAATGTGAAAAGCTGTGAATACTGCTTTTGTCAGCTGCAAAAACCTCAGATGCATAAATCTGCAACCTCAGAGGAGCTAATGAAGAATACCACAAAGTTGTGCAGCAAGCCTTTCCTTTGCATTCCTCCATGCAACCCAAGGTCAAGAGTGAAAATTGCCATCTATCACCAACTAACAACTTTTGGCTTTTAATCACTTAATCACATTGGCAGAGGTAGCAAGAGGCTCTAGATATCCATGCATGAAATATGTGGAAAGCTAGACAGCCAGCAGAGTTCCTGATCAAACTTCTTGGGCAGAGCAACATTAGCTCTTGCAGCACTCTCATGGGAATGGATTGCTGCTCTTTGGTTCAACCCTCCATGGGAAGCACTAATCTGTGCCCAGACTGTTTTTGAGCTGTGCATATTTAAGACAAAATTATCAGAGAAAAGAGGTGTTAGTTTGCAGAATAGCCTGTTACTAACTATGCCACTCCATCACAGCAGTATCCAATCCCCACACCACTAAGCAGCTCAAACACTCAGTTAACAGCTGTTCCAACAAGACTGGAGTGGTACATGAGACCCATGATCTATTTATTTTGGCATAAAGTTTTGCTACTTCTTTTCTGTTCTCCCAATCCCACCTGTAGAAACAAGAATGCATCCTGTGCTAGAAGCTGATGGAGCAAGAACATTGACCAAATTATAAAAAGGGTCTGTTAATAACTGTGTATATGTCCTCTTTTGCATCTGCTCCTATATTTAAAAATAGCATTAAGCAGCTTACTTTGTGAAAGTTGTGAGTCAAAAGATGGACAAATCACAGAGTGAATTAGAAGACTGCTGAGGAGCAATTTAATGACATTGCTTTCGATAAGTAATAAAGTTAGATGTTTCTGCATATCATAGTGTGGACTTTGATAAGTCAGCAAGAAAATCAGACCTTTAAATAGGGATACCATGTAACTAAAGTGCCATCAAGTCTGTCATAACCTTAGAGAAAAACCACCAGTGAGCGAAAATTAGAAAATTGATATGACAGCTTAGTACCTATTAAAAGAAAGATTGCCTATGAGAACAGCAAACATGAATACCATTCCTGTATGTCAACCAGATTATACAATGGAAGTACATAGGTGAACAAGCACAGGAAGCTAAAACTTCTGCCAAGGGGAAGAGGCTCCATCTCTCTTCATCTGCTCTGTTTCTATCTAATGCAAAAAAGACCTCAAACCTATATTTTTATCACCCTCTTGCCTTCTAGGGTCTACAAGACAGGTATAAAAATTCCAGTGAGCCTGTCAAGCCTTGATCCTATCTTCCATCTAAGCAACACGCAGGGTAGGACAAACCAAACCACAGAGCCAGAATGAGGAAGAGCTGACAAAGGAATGAGGAATGGGGATGTGGAAAGGGCATTATGTTTTTTTAGAAGTAGGCATTTCACTGTCATCTAAGCATTGCTTAGTTGTCACTGCAATGAAACAGCATGTGACATTTAAAACTGAAATATCTGTGTGGATAGAAACACCTAAGAAGAGGAAGATCACAATGCTGCCACAGCTGAAAAATCCTCATCCACCTTACCAGCTACCCACTGTGGAATGACTGGAAGGGAACAGGAAACTCAAGGCTCCAACCATGTGACCCAGGGTGTCAGCCTTATGGAAAGCTGTCAAAACAGATGTTCCACCAAAAATGTCCGTTTTGATGAATCAGCATTCTAACTAAAATAAATGGTCAGAGAATTCTACACCAACTTCAACTAACTGAAAATCCTTTAATGAAAGCTTTAGCTCTTACTTCACCATTTAATTCAGTTTATATGATTTATCTCTCCATTAAGAAAAGATAAATCATATAAAATTAAGACAGGTCAGCACCTCTGTTTCTTTATATACAGCTCAGCAGCACATTAGCACTATGTTTTTTTACAGTCATAAGGATGCAGCAATGGCAAAGAATGCTTTTATCACAAACATTCCTAGAGTTTATCTCAGAATCTCCCAAAGCATTCCCCAAAGTGTTTACACTAGTTCTAGGTTTTGAAACACATTTTTACTTTTGCCTTTCTAATTCATCTAAACTGTTTGACAAGCATTGCTGTTAGAATGAGTATATAACAGCACAGCTGCTGCTCCACACATTTTAAAACAATCACTAAAGGCTGGCACAGCTTTGTCCCAGGCCTATCCCATTCAGGCAGAGAGAATCTCAGTACCTCTTCCAGCAGGAATCTGCAGGAGTGAAAGACAGGAAAAAGAAAAACAGAGAAACTGCGTTGTGCTCACAAACCAGCTAAATAACATCAAATGTCTTGAAAAAGAAAGTTAAGCCAGAAATAGTGATTTGCTCAGGATTTGTCATCAAAAAAACCACCAAAACCACAATACACCACACAAAGAAGAATCAAAAAACAAAATTCTCAGTTATCAACCCCTTGAAAAATGTAGTACAGAGTATCTGCTCAGTGATACACAAATCACTCACTCCACTCAACTATAGTGATAAGGCAAACTGCACCACTACTAAAACCCTTGTCTTTTAATATTACACCACCAAATATGCGATGCTTTTGTAAAGTTACATGCTTTTAACTATTGCCATTTCAGGGCATAAAGTTTTCAACTTATTCAGTACCTAAACATTCCTTATCTAAAGAAGTAAGTTCTGAAGCTCAAATGATGCAATGCTACCATATATAGATATTTTCTACACACTGACTTCCTTGTGTAAACCAGCTGTTGGCATTTTCAGAAGGATTATGCTGTCTGGATGCCTGATACTTTATATTGTTGCCTGCTCTGCTACTAATCACAGGAGCTGAGCATTCATTATACCAAGAGTTACACACATAAACCTTCCTTTGAGACATCATCTATTTATCTATGCAAGTGGTTTGACAGTTTTTAGCTTAAATTACACAGCATCTCACCCTCAACTAAAATATTCAGTTGCAGACAGAAAATATTCATTTCCTGACTGGATTTCCCAGGTTACATTTAGACCTTTACAACACCAAAACCTCACAGCCTGTGCCTTTTTGGGTGACAAACCATCAATTAAATGCTCCCTTAAGCAACTGTCTAAGGCTTTGTGCTGTGATGTGATTTTTAAGCTTTCATTGAAATAAAACCACTACCCACCAACTCAGAACCAAGTGCATGTGACAACAAATGCTTCCAAGTGGACCCTGGTTCCAGCCCAGCAGCCACCATTTCCATGTGTTGGTGTAACATTACTCACACAAACATTCCATAAATCACACAGCTAAGTGTTTCTAGGCAAAAAAGAACCTACACATTAAAAAAAGTGCCTAAGTCTCTGTGAACAGCACTCCCAGTAGAGTACATTTACCTCACTCACAGTCACCTTGGCAATGGTCACAGATTTTATTACTGAAAATACACATCAAAATGCCAATTCAATCAAATGGTACTTTTCTTCTGGCAGCAACAAAAGTTTGTCTGTGGGATCATTCAGCTTACTTTTGCTGACATGTTTTGCCCATTTTTGTGCTTCCAAAGAGATAAATAAAAGAACTGCTTCTCCAAACAAATTCATCCAATGCACTCTGGAACACCTCAAGAGTGACACAGACAAAACATTACAATGCAGACTAAAAGGATGAAAGAGGAGAGGGAACTCTTAGAAAGTGATTAGCAAAAAAAAAAAAAGTTTGCTTCCTCTTATGATATGTGAAAGCAACCCTACTTCTCACAAGAGGAAGAGTAGTAAAACACTTATGTTGAAAAGAAGTGGTAGAAAGGAAGAAAAACAGAGCTTGGTGTTCATATGTGTTTGTGATAAACACCTTTATCAGGTCACACTGTCTTCACTACTAGTTATTTTTATTTAATGTAAAACCTCCTATCTTCCCACTCCACTTTCATACTTTCCGCCACTTCTTACCATGGTGACAGACACAAACTTAAATTCAGTGAAACTTGTGAAAAATAGACCAGGACTAAAAAAAAATTGAATTCTGAAAGGACCAATTCAACTCCTCCACTACTAAACCACAGTCATACCCTCACTGAAGGGCAACTGCCCCAAACCAGAACACTGTCCATGCCCACTACTGTCTCACCAGCTGACTACAGAGAATTTCAATATTTGAAAACAACTTAAAGCACCTTGAATCCTAAAGAGGGTAACACATATATCCACAAAAAAAGTCAAGGAAAAATAAGACACTGAAATAAAACTGGGCATGGCCATTCCTGTCAAACAGTTCCTACTGCTCAAACACTGAATGAGGTGTTGTAATCAAATTAACTATATAACAGGGCATGTGAATTGCAAAAGTCAGTCTACAAATGCCTAGGTGGAGACTACACCAGGCC
This sequence comes from Fringilla coelebs, assembly GCF_963513975.1. NCBI lineage: Eukaryota > Metazoa > Chordata > Aves > Passeriformes > Fringillidae > Fringilla > Fringilla coelebs. The sequence continues at coordinate 65,090,798 of NC_140033.1, read as the reverse complement.
CTAAATTACCACTTTCTTAACTTACATGATTTCTCATCAGGCATGGAAACACAATTACATTAAAATGGTGTTGTCTTCAGTTATGCAAGACAGGGTAATTCTAGGTGAAATAAAACTATTTAAAGTCAAAAGCTTTACGTACACAGTTTGCCTAGGAATTTTTGTTGACTTTCTAGATATATCAATCAATAAATCAATATCAATCATATCCCATTATGATTTTGGAGCATTAAACTGTTTTATTTTTTTCCTTAAAACTTCAGAGTTAGCGACACAAAGAAAACACCAAAGTATCTCTGTGAAGATTAGTACACAGCTCTCAACAGTACTGAGAAAATAGATGCCAGTGACTTTGTAACTCCAGAGGGACAGGCTGAAATGAAGAAACAAGTCATGTAATATCTTCAAAGTCAGACATAAAAAGGCTAATTGTTCCCATAGATTTTTCTTATTGTTTTGTAAAAAAGGACCCAGAACTTTTCCATCATAAAAACATTAGTCAAGCATTCACTCAATATATGTTTGACAAGCTTTGTCTTACATTCATGTGAACTTTTTGACCATGCTCACACAAAAGGAAACCTACCTACAAGCAAGAGAATATAATGAAAATGGCAAGTTTCATAGTTCACAAGAACCATACATTTGCCACAAAGATACATGTGCAAAAACTAGCCATTCCTTCTGTTAAAATGAGTTTTTAAAAATTTCAAGCATAAAATTAATTACATACTTGTTTCTCATTACATAGCCTGGGCATTTTTCAAATTCCCAGCTAAACTCTACTTCATTAACCAATTTAATACATAATAGGGGAGAGCAGTCATCACACTGTTTTAAATATGATTTTGGTCAGAAAAAATACATAAATTAAGCTTAATAGCTTAATTATATCCCTTACCATCTCAAGGGCAAAACCCTTGAAGTTCATATTCAGCAGTCCCTGAAAGGAAGTTTTATATGGTATCTAGGGTCCTGCACTAAGAAAACAATCCTTCAAGTCTGGACACTGAGATGCCACAAACCTTTTGTACAAACCCAGAGCTCTCTACCTAAATAGCATGGTCAACACTGCTATGGCAAAATAATGATTAATACTGTGACTTTATCTGTCCAGACTGCATGGTCTACCACAACGAGGCAGCCTGAAAACCCAGACAAGTCACAGGACAGATTCTAAGGAGCATCTTAAATATAGTTTGGAAAGCAGAACTTGAGAAAGAAAAGCACTTATAAGTCACCAACCCAAAGGATATCCCTAATGCTTACATTACATACATTACCTCCAAAAGCCGATGGCAAGGCACATTTTGAAAGTCAGAAAAGTGGATGGTGTACATGGTGGAGGCAAATGGAGGGGAGAGAAGGAAAGAAGAATGGCACAATTAGATGATCTTGATAAATATGTATTCTAAAAAAGACTTATCTTCTTTCACCTCAAAATCCACATATTTGCTTCTAACTAGGTGTGTTTTATGCAGAAACTTCACTGAGTAACCCTATTTTCAAAATACTGCATGCTTTTCCACTAGCAGAATTTTTTCTTTTAGAATATTTACTACATAAATTTAGTTCACAGATAACCTGGCTCTGCAGATTCTTTCACTGCTACAAAACATTTTCTTTTCCCTAGTTAAGCAGGTAGTTGTAAATTTAGGAACAACAAGCCCCAATCAAATTTAGTCCGGAAAATCAGCAATAGAAGAATGATGCCAAGTCACTCATGAGTTTAAGATTAGACAGGCAGTACTCAAGGCAAGGTTTAAGCATCAAGTAATTCCCATAGATGATTTTCCACTTGATTTCAGGAGTGTTCTCATCAAGCCTGTTTAATTATTTACTGTCACTGTATTTGTTTTGTCTTTTCTTACCTTAAATATAGGACTTCTGCTAGTCTATAAAGAGCTGCCAGACAGCATTTTCCAATAAGACAAATTTTACTTCTGATCTTCATGAACTTACTTTTAGAGCATCTTAAGGAGTTTCTCTCTCCTCCATCTTCTCCAAACATCCTGATAGCTGTTCCAATCCCTTAGCTCCAAGACCACAAAGTGTGATAGCTGTTCCAATCCCTTAGCTCCAGGACCACAAAGTGTGAGGTAAAACAAGCAGCAAGGAAGCATGCTTGTGAAGGCTTCCAGATAAAAGTCCAAAGGCTTTGTGCACTCTGAAATACCTATACCCAAACCAAGCTGTTCTACAACTACATTCTGTTTTTAATGGGTTGGCTTCTGTAAGATATTTCAGGCACTTCTTATTCATAGATCATTTGGTGTATGTACTGCTAGCATTATACTGGTGAACTCTACAGAAAAAATATTTAGCAATTGTTTGCAGAGGTCACTCTTTGCAAACAAAAGAGTGACAAAAAACTTTAACAGGAGCCAGAGCCCAAAAATTTAAAACCTCCCACCCTGTTGCACAGATGGCCCTTTGGCATCTGGAATCCTATTCATACTGGAGAAAACATCAAGACTGTCTCTTTATGGATGACCATAAAGTCCCAAAACACAAAAATTACCAGCCTTTCTTCCAGACACTGGCTCTATTTCAGGTGTGTCCTGCTGGACATTTGAAACTGCTGTTGCATAGAAATCCTCCATATTCTGGAATCTCCTTTTTTAATTTTCATAACCTAATTATCTGTGTGTGACAGCAGCCATTTTATTCTGAAAAGGGATACACAGAAGACAGGAGTTGCAACAATAGGGCCACAGTTTAATGAGAATCTACCCCAGACAGGGAAACTTGTGACTGGAAGCAAGGAGAACCTGTTTACTTTTCATGGCTATCAATAAGGCTGCCCTTTGTCTGCTTAAATAGTGGGCAAAATGCTCTGGGGTACACAAGCTGATGAAAGATCACCATTTTTAATTATATTAAAACAAATACATTTATATTAAGGATTCAGTTTTCCAAGTCTCATTTCTTTGAATAGAAGAACATTCTTTTATGCAAGGAGACAATTCTTCTCAAGTTAAGTAACACATTTCTGTCAAACCTCAAGAACACATTGTACTTTCATGCTTTCATAGTATCCATCATTTAAATCCAAATTTGGTTTGTAGTTATAAAATGTTGATTAGGACTATGCAATTTATTTAATGCTAAAGCTTTTAGTGGTTATGAGGAGCAATCAGAGCTTTACTAAAACAAATCTCTGGTTACAGTGCTGACTAGTTGGCCAAGCCATCCTACAGCTGCCAGCTCAGCACTGAGGGCTGGCTTGGACACTACATCCAGCAATGTTCCTGCTCAGCCAAGGAACTGCCTTTACACGTGTGGAGAGAGAGGGCAACAGAAATGCTCAGCCAGGATCTCCAGCTACCACTGCTGGCCACAGTAAGCACATTATAAAATACTGATTAAAACAGCATGCCATCCTATTGCAATAAAACAACAAATTGTTTAATCAGGAAGGCACAGTAAAATTACAGCACAACCTGTACTTTTTGTACAGCTAATAGAGCGTTTGTGTGACATCTCATGATCAGGTGAAGCACCAGTTTAGCAACATAAGAAAGGACAATAAAACCAGACAGCTCTGCACTGTTAACAACTGCTCAAGCTCCATCGCATTTCAAGTGTTTACAATAAGAAATAGGCAGGTTTTGGTTCATGTATCTAAAAGTTCTTCCAAGATGTACTTAGAGTTCCACTACTTTATAAACCATACATCCCTCTTGAGTCATTTCCCTCCCCCACTTAATTTTTATGCCAGGCTAGCCAGGCTTATAACCAGATCTAAATATGTACTTCACAGAAACAATTTTTTTTTAGCCTATACAAGAAAAATGCATGCTAAAAAATCATAGAAATATCAAAATAGCATCTTTTGGTACAAGAGTGAGTTTGTCAGAATTTAACCTCGAGGTTAGATCATTATATAAAGCACAGTTTTATTCTATGACAAACATCTTGTTTATAGTAAAAGAATCTGCTTCTACTCGAGAATTAAAGACATTTATATGCTTTGCTAGAATACCCAGCAAAAGAATCACACAAGCTTACACAATCACACAAGCAAGACCATTATCTCGAATTTTAAGGAACTTTTTAACAATGGGCTAGAGCAGAGATCTTACTTATCCTTTGAATAAGAAAAGCAAGTTTCACACTTAACACAGATTTATTTAGAAAAAAGCTCCTAGACTTAACAGTGCTCTTAGCTGCATAATTTCCTATCTTTACTACTTCTTGCTTGAAGTGACAGAGAAAACTTAATACAAGTAATACTTTATGCTGAAACATGAAATTAAGATGTAAAAGTGAGAAACTACATGGTTCCCATGAGAAATGAAAATGAGAAATGAAAATGTAAAGTATGTGTTAAACAACCCTGGGGAAAGAAAGGAGGCGGGGGAGGAGGGTGGAAGAGAGAGGCCCAGAGTGCTGACTTTTTTTTTTTTTTTTTTTAGGAGAGTGGTATTAGGAGGATTCTAATTAAACCATTAAGGTCCAGAAAATGTGTTACTATTCTTTATATTTCTGCTCATCAGTTCAAGGGCAAAAAAAGGGTTTAATATTTATGGACGCTTATGGTTTGCTGTTTGTGTTTGGTTTTTTGGTTGGGGTTTTTTGGGGGGGTGGGAAGGTGATGTTCTGTCAGTTTGTTTGGACTTTAGGTATTAAGCTACTAAACAATTAGACTGTTTCAAGTATGAGATACAATTAACTAGACACAGACACCACAAACACATATTACATATACATTCTCACCCACACATATGCATTTAAATTACACAGCCTAAAATCTAGAGCAATACCATGGAAAAGCATCACTGGCTGATCTGAAGTGACTCTGCTCCCACTGACAAGGCTCAGGTTTTTTCTATTACTTTCTCTCATTACAGAACACCCACAACTGGGCCAGATGCTTTAAAAACAACCCAGAAGGGAGAATCCACTACCAAAAAAACAGACTAACGAGAAACTCACAATTGAGGCAATAGCTGCACAGCAAAGAGTTAAAAGCAGCAATTTCTTTCTCCAAGTGTCAAGCAGAAATCCAAAGCAGTAACTTTTGCTTTGCTCAAGCTGATTTTCAGGGCATATATACACAGATCCTAAAATAGCAAAATAGTACTGGTTCAGATACAGGCTCAACTAACAGCCCTGACATCCTGTAATGTGAACCAGCTCTAATCTGCCCCTGTCCCAGGGTCACTGCACAAGTTCTCAAAATGCTTATTTAGGTATTTTATTAGGCCACCTCAGCATTTATCCCTGCTTTGTCCTCCTTTCTCACTGGCTGCACTGTAAAAGCTACATTTGCTAAACGTCCTCCATACAATGTATTATCCTGTAACATTTTATCGGACCACTTTACAGAGATGTCAGAACTGGAACACATTCATTCTCCACAGGGACAGTCTTATTTTTTTTCCAGGAATGCAGCCAAATAAAGATGGTTCTTCTACAGACTATTTTCTTTGTTAATCATGCCAAAATTTCATACAGCTGAGTGCTCTGATTTTAAAGAAATGTAATCCATAGTTGACTTAAAGAATATTATCAGTCTGTTTCAAATCATGCTAGCAAAAGAATTTATCAGCTTTCTTCAAGAAACGAGCCATAAATCAATCTTTTTTTGGTCAAAAAACATAAATCCAGTTATCAATGTCCTCCAGAGGAACAAAGGCAACTTTCTGCTCCACTTTCTACAACACAGACCAAAACCTTTGTTCTAAAGTTTGGACCAATCTTTACACTCTAAAATGAACACATTTCAGTAACTCCCCCAAAACATGGATGGAGGACACACCCAATCCACAACCAACCGGCCCTGCTTTGATTTCAAATGAAGGAAATGTCAAATTTCTTCCATCGGTGCACCCCATGAAAAGGCCAGACACCACCACGCTCTTCTGACCAGCTGTGAGACTCAGGCTGGCTCTGCACAGCTACAAATGCTCCTGGTCAGCTCTACAGGTGTATGGGCTGACACAGCACAGCAAGAACTACGAATATAATTCATTTTATGGCAGAAAGTGTGTTTGCAGTACTGCAGCTCACCAAGAAAGGCATGAAGATGGTTGCAGGATGCAGAAAAAAAAAAAGTTTAAACCTCACTGCAATGAGCTGTAATCACTAAAGGCTAATTTTGTCTTCTGGTACAGATCTGCCTTAAGACATGCTGTCTGCAAGACTCATCATAATTTCTGAAAAAATCCGCTCTGTAATATCCTGCTTTGAGACAGTAGAGATTTCAAACAAAACCTTTTTCCAAGGTGAATTATAAAAGTAATTCCTTGTGATTATTAAGCTCAGTCAGCTACAGTGGTTGCAGTGAGCAATCACAAGCTCCTGGCAATGAGTCTTAACAGCTGTCATGGATTCTGAAGTTGTGATTTCCTGACAAACACTGCCAACTTGCCTCAGTTACATTTGGGGGAGGGAAGGATTATTTGTAGAGTTTTTGGTTTGTTTGGGTTTTCTTTACTTTTTTTTGTACTGTGGCCCCTTCCCCAGAAACTGCAGGGACTTTGCTTTAAAGCCTCTCCACTTCCTTCACAAGCAATGCTACTTTGGACATCTCAAGCAAGAACATAGAACGAACAACTTACCAGATTATAACTCTCTGCTGTAAATTAATATGGTCCCTTTGAGTTCCTGTTAAGTTATTACAAGTTATCTTAGAACTATTTTCATTTTTAGAAGTGTGTGAAAAATATTTTTAATTAACATAATGCATAACAGAAGCTTAAAATCATAATTTTTCTTTTTTTAAATACAACAGGTCTTCATAGTCTAGACTTGGATGCTGAATTATAATTGCAGGGACTGAAAATGCAGATACAGAAGCCTGCCCAAAGACTCATCACCAGACGTTATTCATGCAGAGCAGAAATTACTACCTCACTTTAAATACTTCATTCTAACTTATTTAATAAACACTGCATGCAAATCTGAAGTATACTTTGATACATGAATATTTTATAGCAAGTTGTATGAAGTTAACTAATTCTTGTCGCCATTATCACTACAGCACTGACCTGTTAAAGGACAGGACAAATCATACTCTTGAAAGTTACCTTAAATTGCCAATAGACCATCATTTTACATATCATATTTACATGTCCCAAACAAGTCTGAATCTGAAGACAAAGTCAAAAAAATAAGCCAAAGAACTGAAGTGTTCTGACAAACTCTACAGTGCTGCAAGATGCTACTGAAATTCACAGAAAGGTTTGCAGGAGCTGGAAACCACAGATCTCAACTGATCCCCTCCACAGTCTTGTTTTCTAGCCCAAGAACTGAATGAAGGAGGTAGGGATGTAAGACTGCTTTCAAACTTGCCTACAGCTAAAAGCATCTACAACTTTGTTATACAAGTCTAGAAGAAAAATGTTTGTCCTGCACTAATCAATTCTGGGCGCTCTGGTTTGATTTTTAGCAAGCCAAATCTCTCCCATCTCCTCCCACAAAGAAAAAACTAGGCAAAACAACTGCAAAATAAAGAAAATATTTTAGCAAGCATGTTCCTCTGAGTTCTTGGCAACCTCTGGCAGCAGGGTGAGGACAGGCAGACAGTGGCAGTAACATCTAAAACCAGCACAGCAAGATTTACAAGAGAGGTCACCTCTCCAAGTCCTCACTGTTTTAAGTATGTGGGTTTCTGGTTACCTTCCTTCACCTCCTCCTTCGCATGAGGAGAAAAAAGACGATGAGGAAGAAATTAACATTTTGAGCTGTGCAATAAAATGACACCTTTACAATCTCTGCATCTATCCAACATGGAAATATCCCAGCACAGGACTAGAAACTAGCATGGACCATACATGACCAATCTCAAATCAACTTTGCAAAGTTTTGCCAGTCAATGAGATTAAAACTAAGCAAAAAAAAACCCTAAAGAAAAACAAACAACCCCCTAGAGTTAAAATTCAAGGCTATTACAGTAAATGAATAATGTCTGCTCTTGTTCCCAGTAGCCACAAAGACCTTCACAGGACCAAACAGTTCCAAACAGCTTGTACTTGAGAAGCAAAGCTGTAGTAGTTCTGGGGCAGGAGATGGCAAGGACATTCCAGATGATGTGCCAGGCTCTTGGCAGTATAATCCTGGCCTAGGCAACCTCCTCTGCTTTGAAAGGCCATGCCTGGAGATTAAGGTCAACCAGCAGTGCAAGGATCACCCACCTCCAAGTGACAGCAGAGCTGCATTTTAGATCTTCCCAGAGCTATATGCAGCCCCAAGCGGCAAGGCAGGCCACTCCTGGAGCAGTTTCATCAGGACAACCTTTGCAATACTGTTGCAATCTTAAAGTAATGAAAAAGTACCTTGTGGTTTGTTTAATATCCCAGCTATTACCCCAATTTAGTGATGTATTTGCAATCATCAACATCATCTGATCAACAGAGCCTCCTTAGGTGAAGAAAGATGAAATACACCTTATAAATCTCTGTGCCATAATCATAGGAGTCTGCAGATTTTATATCACCTACCTACATGTCACCTGTAAAACCTCAAAATTACCTCCTTGGTACACAGGCCAGGCTATACAGCAAACAATCAGCTGAGTGCAGTGATCTGTCACTTGTGACACATTATTGTCAGCAGAGGAGCAGCAGAATCATTTCCCGTCTGAAATAATCTACTCAAGGGAGAGGTGGCATCAAGCAAGAGAAGGTATGAAGCAAAGCCTTCAGTTATTTGCATTATTTTGGGAATTTACATCCAAAGTGTCATTTTATGTAATGTTAACTTGCTTGAAAACAAAAATATACTGTACAAGTGAATTTACTGAGAAATTCTGACTTTTTTTCATTTTTAAAATGTTTTTCCCCAAATCAAAGGTACTGTAACTGTTAATAGAACCGTCCATTTCCATTTTCTTATTCTGTTGTATAACATCTACCACTTAGCAAAAGTACTACCACTTCCCCCAAATCTTTTGTTGCAATGCTAAGATGTAAGCCCTGTACTACACTTGCTTTTGTGCTTGACATGCTCAGACACCAGTTTTCAACTTTCAAAAAACCAAAAGAAGTAGGTCCAAAAAAAAAGTACGTGTTCCCTGCAAAATTTTGCATGAAAAAAAATGCAAGTCTGCTGGGGGAGGGGTACCCATTAAACCTGAAGATCTTCCCCAACATTCAAAGTACTTCATCCAGAAATCAACTTCAGCTGCCATAAAAAGTGTTGTAGCTCTTTGTACTCTAATTCCATTCATTAACCAAAACCCTTTACAACCCAAAAGTTTTACAAGACCTTAACAATTAAGGTAACTCTATAGAGTCACTTGATTTAAAACATGTACTGAAAAGCAAGCAATTAGTCACCACTTCTAGGAGACACTTAAAATTCCCTTTGTGGTGAACAATACATGTAGCAGTGAGAAAAGCCAGCTCATTCTGATAGTGCTCTTAATGAAGAAAGTAGATTGTCTACAGGACAATTTTTGGGGAATTGAAACTATGATAATAAAGTCATCACCATAAGGACAAAAGGGCTGCTCAAATTAAAAAGTAAAAATAACCAAACATACCAACCCTCCAACAACAAAAAAACCCAAGACAACAAGAAAACAGCAGTACAAATATACAATACTGCACTTTAAAGCAGTACTTGCTCAAGAATCTGGATATGTCTTTTTATTTTTCATTTTGAGTGCTGAAGCAGAAAAATCTCTTTTCTATTTGCTCAACTTTCACGTGAGCTGCTCTTAAATACAGTGCTCTCCTGCACTTGGTGATCTAACACCTGGTCTCCTCCTGGAAAAAGTCACCACTAAAGTGTCAGTGTTATCCCCAGCTGCAGATCTTATTAAAAAGGGTCTTGTGTTTAACACCAGTCAGGAAAAAGAGTTCCAGAAAGGATGGACAGGACCAAGGAGCCTTGCTGGAACCTGCCAGCTCACTTCAAAAGAAGGTTAAACTAACACACCGTTCCCCTCACCTTCATCTTGAGCCCTCCTCTCTCCTGTTACACACAGAGTATTTTATTGAGTATCAAGACAGGTGAAACAAGGAAGTTGTAGTGTATGAACATGAGTAATGAGGAGCTCAAACCCCAGAATGTATATAGTAGATGGCCAGTGAGAAGTATATAGATTTTCAGATTTTAATGCCTTCCTACACAAAGTAAAAAAAAGGCTGCTGTGCCTCAGTTACCAAATAAGAAATATTTTCCATTAGTTAATCCACTGCATTTCTTATTACTGATAACAGACATGGGAACCAAGTCTAACTTGAACTCCAGTATCTCAGTTACACATAGAACCTCAGACACAATCACCTGACGGTTTTGGCAGTGAAGTAAAGGCTGCCCAAACCACTTACTCTTTAATGCCTCAACTGTTTCTGTAATGTGCTCTGAAAGAGCCCAACGACACTCCTCCAAAGCATCACAGCACCAAGCAGTGACCTTCACAACCCTGGAGTATCCTACAGCAGCAGTCGTGAGAAACACCAGAGCACTGGTGAAACACTTAAATTCTACTAAATTTCACTATGTGGGACACTTCCAAGAAAATGCATTATTCATCACTGTGTATCTCTGCTAGCTTATACTGTTAACATTTCATTTTCAAGTAGGCATTCTCATGTTTTCAGCAAGATAGATACATTTAATAAATATACATCCAACCCCAGAAAAGACTGATAGTTTGGGACTTATATCAGCCTTCAGCTTTTTCATGAAACACTTGATGCATGCTATATTAGATAAACTATTTTTCACAATTTAACTTTGATGAAAACTGAACTAATTGGTAAAGATGACCTTTGTGTAACTTTTGCTGCTAAATTATTTCTTTTCATGAATTGCAAGTTTAGAAAATTGTATCTGAAACATCGTCTGAGCATAATAGGAGATGGATTAGACAGCAGGAAAACATGAGGGGGTTTGCTTTTCCAGGTTTCATATTTTTTAACTGCTCTAAGAATTTTGTATGGCTTACTCCTACTACTATTTGCCAGGCAACATCTTGAAACTAAAAGACAACTACAGGACTAAAAAAAATGTAAATACTTGTAAAAGAAGCATCCATACATGGACAGTTTGGGGAATTATTTTTCTTTTTCAATTTACATCTCTGTGCTCACGTCACCCTTCCACCTACATTTCAAGCTTTGGAGGCTCTTTTGAAATGTAACCAAATTTATTAAAAGCTGAAAGGTTTTCTGCTATAAAACTGCATGTGAGAACTGCAATTTTTGCACCTGCAATATGGTAAACCAGAAACTGGATTTACTGCTGTATTACCTTCTTAAAACATACCCTTCACATAACTTAGAAAGTGACCTTCAAAAATTGGAAGAAAAACTATTTTGTCCTTAAATTACAGCTCTTGTAGGAATTTTTTTGCTTTGGTCAGAGGGGTTTTGTTTGAGTTGGGGAAGGTGATTTGCTGCTTGCTTTTTATTTTGCTTGTTTTGATTTAAATTTCAGCATATTTTTAGGAGTGTTTACTCCCACTGCTTTAACAGATCATCAGTATGGAAAAAGTTACAGGTTTGCTTTACTTCTGACCTATTTAATTTGTCTTCTTGTATTTTCCTCTTGGTGTAAAGTATTAAGAAAGAGTAAAGAGTATGCAAACATTGAGTTGGGATTGCTGAGCATACTACTCTGCACATTCAGAAAATACAAGCACTGCTCTAAAAAAGACCAACTGGCTCCACAACAGAGCTTTACTCCTAACCAACAAGAATCTCATTCTCTCTGGTTACAAGCCAAATCAAAGCCACTTTAAATGTGTGCTTCCTTCCTTTTTCTCTCACTTTCAGGATGGTGGGTAGAAAAGACATAAACATTACACTTTCCTTACACCCTTAAAAGGTTTTAGAATCTAATAAAATATATCTAACACTATCATTGCCTCCAAATTACAAGTATGGAAAAAGCATACATCCATACTTTTGTTATTTCCAAAGCTTGAAATTTAGGTACAGGAAAATAAACATATCCTCTGTTTATAAACTGTCAAAGAACTGTTGGAACTGTTGAAGAAAATACTCAAGATATAGTGTTTCTAGGAAGTTCAGGAAAGAAGCTGTGTTTTGCAGAGATTGTCTTCTTTTGGAGGGAAAAAACCAAACAAAAATTATAGTGCAAAGAAATGGCAAGCAGTAAAACACAACCCTCGTCTTTCCAAAGAAACCAGGCACTAATTTGTCACCCCCAAAAAGTAGTTGGCTGAAAAACATATGTAAAATGGCAGTACAACAGATTAACTTGCTTGTTCAAGGAAAAAAAATACAGTAAAAACTCGTTCTATACTACAGGTAAAAAATATTTTCAAAAGGTTACACACATCAAGGATATTCCATTAGTATTCCACTTTGGCTCTCCCAAACACCTTGTCACAGATGACTGCCTTTGGTGTAACCTCAAGCCAGCCATTCACATAACATCACCAAAACTCCACTGAATTTTTCACTGTTGGCAAACACTGATTTGTCCCAAGAACAGAGCAAAAAGAGCCACATCCAGGGACTCAAATGGGAGCTGAGAATGTAACATCAGTTCTAGAAGGAGCTGAGACAAAAACACAGGATTTTTAAAACAGGAGTTCCCCCAATGGTAGGGAAAGGAGCCTTTTTTGTAAATTTTCTGATTAAGCTTCAAAACACATCTCAAGTAGTTATTAATACAGTATGTTGACTTCTCCCATTTCTTCAGATGCTTCAATAAAGCATGAGTATCAACAATGAATAAAGCTCCAAAAAATTTCATTTCCTGACACTTCTGAGAGGCACAAGTCTGTTCACAGGCAGCTGACACAGCTTTTTAAGGAAAGCAGATTTTATTAAGTTTTAGGTTAGAACTTCTCCATTTCTGCTAATCTTCTGCACTACAGTCAAACTAAGTTTCTAGTACTGTTTTCTAAAGTCTGATGATTTCTGATTGTTCACAAACCAAATATGAATGGAACTTCACAAGTCTGCAAACCACACCAATAGAAACTTTGACAACAGCATTTGAAATCATTCAACAAACAAGTGTTATATAGTAGCCTCTTCGAGCCAGGTCTCATAAGCTCTCAAAGGTCTGTAACACACCCAAGATAGCTCAGCTACCCTTGGAGGCATAAAAATCAGCAGGATGGCTTTTGTTGCAAGTGTTGAAAACAAAAAGGTTTAATAAAAATCAAAATAACAGAGAAAACCTGAGCCAGGTGACAGAGGTTCTTGCTCCTGGTAAAACACCTTACAAAAGCGATTCGTTTCTTTGTTCACTTCTTTTTTTAGTAAATTGCCCAAGCAGGACTTTTTGGCTTCTGTCCAATTAGCTATCCTCAAGTTTGAGGTGAAGTCCCCTAGGCCTATGAGGTGGCTTTTCACCTAATTGAGGAGTAAAATTCTGGGCTTCTTTCCTTTTTGAGGAGACAAAGCATAGCTCTGTCACTCCATCAACAAAAGGCACGCTCCTATAAACAAGAAATAGTACAAATTTTGGTATTCATAACTATTTTAAAAAAGACTTACCCTCTTGCAGGATCTAAGGCAATTGCTCTCGGTTGATCCAATTCTTGCCAAAACAAAACTTTCCTCAGTGATCCATCTAAGTTAGAAACCTCAATCCGATTTGTTTCCGAATCTGTCCAGTACAGCTTCTCCCCCAGCCAGTCACAGGCCAGCCCGTCGGGCGACAGAAGTCCAGAAACGACCACGTTTTGCACGCTCCCGGATCTGTTGAACTCTGTCCTTTTGATGGCTTCCTCGCTGACATCACTCCAGTAAATCAAGCCCTTGAGGAACACGAAGTCCACGGCGGCCGCGTCCTCCAGGCCCCCCACGATCACCGTGGCGTTCTCCTTGCCGTGGGCGGCGTCCACCAGCCGCAGGTCCCGGCGGTTCGCGTACAGCAGCAGCGGGGCAGCTGCACACAGGACAGAAACGGGGGGACACACAGACAGGGCGTTAGCATCGCTCGTATCCAGCATGGTTTGCACTGTGATGGTGTGTCAGGTCATCAGTAGCTACAGATTTAAGGGTATCTTTAGAAAATTAAGAAATACTGGAGAGCCGTTTTGAAGTTTGACTAAAAAGCACCGGCTCAAACCTTTTCAACTTGGTTACAGGTCTTCGTAATGGGCAGCTCCCTATTCTGGGTTGTGCATTATTAAAATAACATTAAAGAAGAAGGGAGAGAACAAAGAAAATGGAGGAGAGAAGTGCCTAAATGACACTGCTCTTTAGAGAAGGATCAGAAAGACGAGAGTAAAGCAGTTTTCTAAGCACTCAGTACTGGCTCACCTGAGCAGGGATTACTTCATAGAATTTAGTAATATACACCCCACCTATATAGAAGCATAATTCATGTCAAGCTATCAGAGCTACCTGCATGTCAATACTGCCTGAAATGATTTATCTCAGACATTTTATATATAGTACATAAAAATACAAAATTCATTGCACAGCATGAAGCAAATGTTGGTTTAGAGTGTTGAAGGTAGTATGAGAGCAGGTAGGGAGAAACATAATTCTACAGAAATAGACAACACAGTTCTTTCAAACTCAGCTCTACCATTCCTGCTTAGTCCTCTAAAACAAAGCCTTCATTTTATATGATTTATTTGCTCACCCCGTCAGTTTGCACAGTCTGTATATTTTTCATAACACCTAAGATGAGTAATGTAAAACAGTAACCATGAAAAAAGACAGCTTCTTAAATGTAATATGCCTGCTTAATTGTCCTTAACCACAAGCTATATATAGCATTATGAAAATTCCAGCCTCATTCCTACTTCAACAAAAGGTTCAGAAAAACACTACATTTGTATAAGGCAGACAATGACACCCTTTAAAACCCACTACCAGAAAACATTTCTGCCTTTCCCTGCATTTACACAGAAACCGTAGCACCAGAGCTCTACAGAGGCATTTAGATCTACAAATGCTCCTCTACCTGTCACCTCACAAATTTCACAGGGATCTTGCAGATTTATTCTTCAGCATAGGTGGGCACTTCAAATCTGCAGCAGGATGGATATCCTAACCAAAAGGTCAAAATTTACCAAGGCAATGACATGCATGGCTCAGTAATGTCAAGGGCCACACTGCCAGAAGAGGAACAGTTCCCTGTATGCCAAACTCACACTGAAACTGGAAATATTCACAGACTTCAGTAAATTCAAAAGCTGGTTTCCAGGATTGGACTACTCCTCTCATCATCTTATCACAAAACAATTTCACCAAGACCCTGTCTCATGTGAATTGGGAGAAGCTGAAAGAACTAAGAATGTTCCTTCATCTTCCTGCAATTAAATGAGTTCTATATAAGTTTTGGGGTGGTGGGAGTTTTTTTGGTTTTTAAGAAAACTGAATTGCTTAGACTGTCATCCTAAATTTAGAAACACTGAATATAACTTGATTTATGCTGAACTTTCGATAGAACAAGGGAGGGGTGAAACTTTGTTGGTTTTAATAATACCAAATTTGCATTTGTATTCCCTTCTCCAGAAAGCAATTTTTTATTGTGGAAAAAAACATGCAAGTTTAGAAATTATTTTCCCATGGAGAAGGGGTAGACTTTTTAAAATTAGATGGAGAACCTTTACGTTAAGAACTTATTATTACCTTACTTTGCTATCTCCATCCTTCCTTGCATAATTTCCAACCCCCTAAGATTTAAAATTAATTACAATACATTTTCTTGAAGGGCAGATTGCTTATGATGACCACATGTTCCAGGAAAAAAGTATTCAATAAACTCCAAGGTGTAAAAAATTGTAATACAATAAACTGCAAGGTGTAAAAAATTGTAATACAATAAAAACCTTTACTTTTTAAAGCCTGTCTACAACTGTAACCTGAAAAATCTAGTTAACAGCCAGCTCAGTGTCATCCAGTGCACACAGGATTGTGCAGCCAGCTGGCACAGCTTTCTCTGGTAAGACAGCATGCCCAGCGTTTGGAGAAAAGTAAATCCACACACCAGTGAGTACAAACTTCATTATTATGTGCAACACAGAGCACCCATGCACACAGCATGCACTGAACTGGAACGCCAGGTAATCAGCCAGGCCTGAAGGCACTGCTGAGCCTCACACAGCCGTGCGCAGAGGTTACTCACTCCCTGCTGGAGCTCAGACTGGCTGAGCAGGGACTGCAGACAAACACCTCTGCATCAATCAGACAGCTCAGCTGAATGACAACTCAGGAGAAACACAGCTACATTTAGGATGTGTAGCTTCATGCAGTTTGATACAAAGCCTCAACTTGTAACACATTCCAAAGGGCTGGCAGATGAGCATGTAAAGCTTTCCAATTTGTTGCGACATTCAGGAATGAAGTCTGCAACACCAAAATAATAAAAACCAGGTTTGTTCCCCACTGCCTCCAGCCCTTCCCAGAACACACGAAGGCTTCAATGGACTATAAAATCCAGTTACTGAAGTTGGCAGCATTAGGACCAAGTATCATCTCTGCATTTACTTCACCCAGGCAGCAGTGCCAAGAGCAAAATTGTGCCAGAAGATCCCACCCTGCCCAGCTTCGAAAGCACAGGACACTGAAGAGATGGCTTTCTTGAATAATGAAGTTATGACCGGTGCTAATAACCTGGGAAGAAGTCCAGGAGCATCCCCTTTCAAAGCTGGGCGACTATTTAGCAGTAAAGTTATAATGGGGCAAAAAGATACAATTCAGATTTTATTTTAAGAAGCTGAACTCTTCACATGTTTTCATTTCTCTTTCTATAGACATAATAACAAAATAACTACAACACATTACAGTACATTGAAGAGAAGCACATATGCTTGGAAGATAAAAACACCTATCCTGGAAATCAAGAATGGAAATACTAATGAATATTACTATGTCCTCTATGACCTGAGAGGTCTACATGCAGGTAATTCTTCTAAATAAAGTACCCAATACTTTGGGTACTCTTACTCACAAGAGTAAGAGTTATGCTTAGGTATAAACTAAGGGATTTTTTTTATATCCACCAGCAAGAAAAATGTTTCCTTAAAGAACACATAAATGACAAAAACTCAAGTTCAACACATTTCAACTGCAACAAAAATAATTTACATGGTAAGAAACTTCTGCCAGTAGTGGTCCCTGAGCCTGTAACTGTTTCTTAACTCCAGTGTTCAAGTAAGACCTTTCCTAAGTTTACCACATGCAGTATTAAAGTCCAGACATTATCTTTTTTGCCTTACTTTTACAACTAGAATTCTACCAGCATCCTTCTTCCCACTGCCAATCTCCAGTTCTTACACCACGTATTTCTCTTGGCTGCAGCTCCTGTCTCTCTTACTGAAAGTTGCTAATCCCCAGGACACTCAAGTCTGCTTTCCCTTGCACTTGTTTATTCAAGTTTTGCTTTGTACATCTGATTTATGGGCATTTGTTACAGATATAAAAATGCTGCTGCCCAGAGAATGCAAAGTGACAAACCAAGATAAAAATGAGCACTTTACCAGCTAAAAAGGATTTTTAATCTTTTTGGGGTTTCAGTGGCAATTTTAAACTGTCAGAATTTGTCATGCTTTTCTTTAAGCAGTCCAGTGGCCTTTTTCACAAATGCCCATTTCTACCTTCAGTGATCCAGGACAGCTCTGGGTGCCATGAGGTGAGAGCAGTGTTACCTTCAACATGCTCATTCTCCTTCATGACATGGAATTTAGCCTGGCTAAAACAATTAGCACACACTCATTTCCCCCAAATCCTTTTTTCTCAGTCCCAAACCCCAGCAATACTGTTCTACCCCCTCCCTCAGTTAAGGGCCCCCTCCCAAGCTGATTCAAATCACTACGTCAGCAAAAGGTCTGACTGGGTTAGCAAGTTGAATCAACTCAAGAAGTGGTTCAGCAAACTCCAAAGCTTACATAAGGCGAGCAGCAGGGAGCTGGAAGGGGGAGCAGCTCTCCCCCCTCCACTGGCAGCCTGCTGTATCTGCTCAAGATGTGACTGCAGCCATCTCCTTTCTCCCCAGCTCCACTTCCAGCTGTCAGTTCCCGACCCCTCTTTTGGGTTGGCTCAAGCACTTGTCCCGTGCCACAATGCAGGTGAGACAATGCAGGGAGCTAAACCAGCAAAAGGCTACTGAGCTCTCCCCACCACCTGCCAAAAAGCCATTTTTAGCCAGCCATCATCCAGAATCAGTTCAGACCAAAAATCAAATCAATATAAGCAGTAGCACAGCAGGGAAAGGAAGGACTGCATCAGCTTTGACTAATTAGCTGAACCAGTTCCTCATGAACCTCCAGTTAAGGAACAGGACTCAGAGCAGAGGTGGCCACTGATAAGTTGTGGCAACGTGCCACAGAATCACAGTGTGGATACCACTGAGCAGCTGCTGACATTGTGGAAAGAAATATCCATGTTGAAGTAATGGGAAGAAACGCCCTGGACTGTCACACTGAAAGAAGATGTCGCTGAGTTGGGAAGGGATTAGTCCTCATTTTTTAAAAGTCTCGCTGAAGAACTCTGAATGTTTAAAATGAATTGGCACTGCCGAGCACACTGCTATGAGGACAGCAAATGAGAGGACTGGAGAGAAGAGGAGACAGTGATGAGATGTACAAATACATGCTAATCTGGATGAGGCACAGTAAGCAAGGACTCCAAATGCCTTGACAGAACGACAATGCACTCACATTCAGCTCACAAGAGAAGGAAAAGCAGAGAAATGGACATAGATAACCAGCAAAGAACATCGATTGCAACCTCCCTAAAACCATTCAATTCACAAAACTCCTTTTATGCAATACAATAATCATCCCAAAGATGTCCCACAGAGAGCCAACGCAAGAATATAAGGAAAGGTTTCTGAACTGGCACAAGGACTCTGGAGCAGTCAGTTGTGAGGACTGTCCCTTCACTCCCTGGTTTTCAAATTTCTTCATCACTGCTCATGCTTCCAAGAAATTTTGTATATTGATCTTCTGCAAACATTTGAGTTTTGCTGCTCAGTTTGGACAAGCAAGAATGAAAAGATTGAGGTAGCATTGGGAATAAAGCCTGGGAGACTTGTATCAAATAAGAAGAAAGACAATTTGAAAATTAACATAATTTTTTCCAAATAGCAGGGAGTCAGCCTCAAGAAACTTACACAGAGATGGTTTATATTTTCAAGCAAACAATAAAATCACCAGGAAATACCTAAGAGTTTTAAAGCACAGCAAGCAACAGGCCAGGATTTTGCACCCAGTTCTCCATCACAGCACTTTCCCATTTTTTCCACACAAGACACAATTCCATACATTTTTAAAAATAAAAATAATTAACTGACTTACTAGTGCCCACCATTCCTCTTTCACTGTGAACAGAGAACACTCTTCTCTGTGAAACTCTTTATTCTCACAAATATACTTGCAGGACACAGCAGGCAACCAGGAATTTAGTAAACAAGCATGAGACAGCCCAAACTTGTCAGAAAGGGACTTTTCTCCTCTTTTCAGCTAACCTTAAATATATTCCTCAGGTTAAAGCTATGCAAGGGCTGTTCAGATAGTAACTCAAAAGTCACAGGAGCAACAGGTCAGTGAAGGAGATGAGTAGCCATATCAGTGCAACAGCAAAGAAGACACCAAGCTAGGCAACAACAGCATTTGAATTCTTCACTAAACTTCACTGTTTTCAGGCTGTTGGCCAGATACTAGCCTTACAGACCAAGACATCCTGCAAGACTAGCTGGTACAGAGGCAGTAAGTCCTTTAGCCTGCTAAATGCAGGGGAAATACTACCTTACTAAAGATAGAAGGATGGAGACATGAGAATGTGAGGAGGAAAAAAAAAAAGAAGAAAATAAAAAGGACTTCAGGAAAAAATAGAAATACCAGGTCCAGGCATAAAAAGCCAATAGACCTGCCAGATTATAGCAAAAGCAATACACCATGCCTATGACAGGCAGAAAACCGTCTGAATAGCAGGTATCACTTGCCAAATCATCCCACTGGCAACAAAGCCATACAGCAGGATTACCAGAGCTTGGCTCTTCTCAGTGCTAGGTAACACACTCACACAGATCTTTTGTCTGCCTTTCTGTAACATGGACTTCCCTGTTCTGAAGTTCTTTTGATTGCACTCTCACCAGGGTGGAACACAGCACTTTAGCTCTGACATTTTTCTAACTTTATATTCTGAATCTACCTGGCTGACAACAGGATGAGCAGAGAGTTGATGCACCATCTTGCAGCTGCATTGCCATGAAACTACTAAAATGTAACACCACACACTACCACCTTCTTCCATAACCCTTCTGCTTACAGAGCAGCAGCAAAATAAAGGTGACCTAGCATTTTCCGAGGCAAACTGCAGGCTATGGAAAGCAGGAAGGCTCCTTAGGGATGTGCAATCAAGTACTTCCGTGATCCACATTAATGTCTGCATAACTTCAACATTATACAGCTCATTTTCTCAGGTGTCCTCATAATCTTCCTTCAACACTTTTCCAGCCTCTCAAACAGTTGTCAGAATAACACACAGCTCTGCAGATGAAGTCATACCAGTTCCACACACATTGGCAATAGTTCTCCAGTTCTACCGGCAACACCCATGTTTAAATCGACACGATCTGTTTAATGAAAATGTGAGTTAGCAAGCACCTCTGCTCCTGCAGAAAAGCCTTGCTGGGCTCCACCAATGAGAGTCCCACATCTCAGCAGGGATGGTATTCTGCAATCTAAGCTAAGCACTGTGAAAACAGGGAAGAGAACTGGATCACACTGAAACAAAACACTTCCCTTCACACCTTCTGGCATCACCTTTTCCTACAGTGCTTCTAACAGTGACAAACAAGCCAAAAGCCTTGACCATATTGCTCAGGAAGCTGTTGAAGCTGAGTCCCTCCACTGAAGGACAGCACCAAGACACAGCACTGTGCTGCTGGGATAGCTGGAGCCTATCTCCCAAATTCCAGGGAGGCTAAAGGCCACAAGACACACTTTGTACACCCTGGCAAGCCAAGGTGGGAACGCCCCAAGGTTTGTTGCTACTCTGCAGCAACTGCAGCCCATGATGTGTTCCAGCCAAAACAGCTCACGTTTGAGGGTGCACATGCCATCAGGAATGGCCTGGAAGTGTCACTCTGTCACTCCCACCAGCTCACTCACCTCCTTTGCTGGAGTGTAACCCAAGCACGTGGGAACAGCCCAAGCCATGGGGTCTTACCCCAACTGCTCTTAGTTCCACCTGGATCAAAGAATTCACACCCTCAACAGCAGCACACCTCCAACAAACAAGGCCTTTCTCCACACTGAGGAGAAGCTCACAGGCAATGAACTACTCTCAGATGACTTCTCCAACTATTTATCCAAGGTTGCACACTAGTCTAGAAGATACTCAAAAAATATTTCCTGAAGTGTGTCAGTTTGTCTCACCAGGTAAAAACCAAATCAAACAAAACAGCTTATTTAGTCTGTTTTGATGCTGAGGTTTTTTGTTAGTTTAGATTTTTTTAAGCACTACCAGGAGGTTGCTGTAAAGCAGGAACATAGAATTTAGCACAAAGACCCCAGTTCAAATGAATAGTTATGGACTGTTTTTAATGGGTAAGGAAAGATGTGCACATACCTCAGTAATTTTGAGAATTATTGGACTTTTAATTTTTATTTTGTGAAAAGACTGTTGTAGCATACTTTTAACTCTCATACTTTTAATATCCCAGCACTACTAATGTCAAATGTTCAACAGGCTTTCATTAGATGTAGTGACACATAGGAAATAAAACCAAACAAACCACCCAACAACAACAACACACACACAGATATATATGCAGGATCCCTTGGAAAAGGTGAACAACCTTGTCTTTTTCAAATTGAATGGAACTCATTTCTGGAAATTCCCATAAACATAAAACCATCCAACTTGGAATTACATTACTCACTTTACCATTACCTACAGGGTAAAAGGGTAACTGCTGAGCTTCAGTTAAGTTTTTGAGTTATAAGAACATCATTGCATTTTCTAAATGGACATAATAAGACTCAAGGTCTTATAATTTGTAGACCTTGTATCTTATAAGGTATTTGCAGACCCTGTAAGATACAAGGTCTACAAATTCCTACTCCTCTATTATTCTTAATATTCTTTCTCTATTAATCTGTGCATAGACAAGAGGATTCTTGGATTTCCAAAGTGTTAATATTTTAATTAACACTAATACTATGAGTATAAGTAGGAGTTTTATTCCCTGCTTTGACAGAACAACTAAGGGAACAAAGTTTAAATTCTATAACACCTTAAATTTTTGTTACTTTCCACATATCCTTAACTTCCAGAATTCCAACAAACATATCAGCTACTTTCTATAAGACTGAACTCTGACAATGGACAGAGGAGAATCTTTGTTATTAAGGAAGTCTAGAGGCACAAATGGTTAAAAAACCCCAGCACACTACACACAAACTGTATTTTTCCTCTGGGAACTAACTGGGCAGAGAGGGGAGGAATAATGGGAAAAATATAAGGGTATCATAGAGAAGAAAACAAACCATTTTTGATTATGCAAAATTATATAGCTAGCTGATTAAAATTTTCTGTCTCAAATATGATTACTTTTCAAATTGGACATCAAGAACTCACACATGGCCCTCATAAACAGAATTAACACTATAATCCCATACTGCTGCATTGGTTATATCACAAGGGAGTAATTCTATTTAGGTAATGTGATCCTGTAACAAGATACTAAAAAAATCTGCATGAATGTTGCCATTTTCCATGTCTGTTTATACTGAAAACATTTCCTTATTGTTCTCTCCTTATAAATACTGAAGCTCAAAAAGCATTTCAGCTTTTAAACTAACATGCTTCTATCTCCAAGTAGTTTATATTACATTTTGCAAAGGAAACAAAGTTTTCCTAACTAAAGCATTGCCTCTTTTAACCTAAACTTTGACTGGTAAGTTTCTTAGAAGTATATTAAGAATAAGGTATTACAGACAAAGGTATTAACAGTATTCCCATTCTATTCATAGACTGGTATGTTTGACTCCATTTCAAAATTGGTGGGGAACTGTTCCAACTACATGGAAATCAAAAGGTCTGTAGCAAGATAATAATGAGACAAAACCCCCACCCTATTTTCATAACCATTTCACGAGAGAGTATATCAAAAAGCAGAAATGACAACAAGATCATTTCTACTTGCAAATGTAAGCACTGTGTTCTGAGTAAGTTTGTCCATGTGGAGCAAATAGCAAGACTTTCACATTGTGAATGTCCTGACATAAATATTTATAAACTACAAGGATATCTAGAGAGTTTAATGAAGGCTCTCTATGTCAGCTTGCCTGGTAAATACATAAATTGGAAAAGGCTGATTAATATTTAGGGTGTCAATACCCAGTATTTACGTATAATCTGTCAAAGATCCAAAGCTTCCCCCTTTCAAGCCTTGGACAATTACCACAAAAGAATGGCACAGCCTCTTTGTTTGGAGCACTGTGCATTCTGTAGCTCTGCAAGTGGTACATACTCTGAAGCCACACCTGATGTGTGAGCTGAAAAACTAAAGGTTATTAGGAGAGCATGTACTTCGTTCACTGAACAGCAATTACACTTAGGAAGAGTCAGCACTACAAAGTGCTTGGCACAGAAGAAGTGGAATCACTGGCTGCTGGCTCATCCCAAACCTCATGTGCACACACCAACAGTCACCCTGGCTGAGCCACAGCATTTAAAACTTCAGGGCTCAGTTTTAAGTGGGGAATACCAACTGTCCGTCCCTGAAGCCTGCAGGGCAGCTGCATCCCCCTCCACATCTTACTAAGCAACTTACACCTCTTACTGGTACAAGTCCATCTGAGGGAATTCCTTATCAACCAAATTCTGCCCAAAGCTCTCAGGTGAGGGGGGGGCTGAAGCATGAGGACTCCCCAGCAGAAGAGCTCGAGAAGGAGCTGAGCAGGCTTCCAAACCCAGCAGAGCCACCAGCTCAGCCAGAAGCAGGAGTGCGCAACAAAGCTTTAGTTCCAACTTCATTTCTGGCACCACACAACAGTGACATGGACCCCTCCCTACAGTACAAGGAACTTTGGAAGATGGCACCAGCAAAGCAAACCAAATATTTAACATTCCTTAAGGAAAAAGAATAAAGTATTTAAGTCTGCAGACTTGCTGCCAGAAGAGATGAATGGTGACAAATCAGAAACTGAGACCAGTTTCTCCCTGTTTTCCCACCCTAGCCCACTCCCTCAGAGGGAAGAAAAAATAACTTCACTCTAG
This sequence comes from Fringilla coelebs, assembly GCF_963513975.1. Taxonomy (NCBI): domain Eukaryota; kingdom Metazoa; phylum Chordata; class Aves; order Passeriformes; family Fringillidae; genus Fringilla; species Fringilla coelebs. The sequence goes on along the minus strand of NC_140033.1, from coordinate 65,066,670 downwards.
TTGGTTTAAACTAAAAAGTAAGTCCCATAGTACATGCACTGCAGCAGATATTTTTGAAGCTGGCATTTTTGAAATGCGACATCATCATAAGATGAATTACAAATGTCCAAAGGAATCAGATTTCTCCAGCTCCCAAAGACAGAACTTGAAATGTTCCTGTATGCCCAATCTTTAAAAACAAAACAAAAACAAAACCCTTCTACATATTCTATTGCTTATAGCCAAATTCCTTACCTAGAACTCCAGGAATGCAGATTGAAGCAACTCTCTAGGGAAAAAGGAAACATGAAAACAGTTCATGCCCCTCTAACCAGTATTGCTGTGAAACAAAAACAAAGCTTTCCACCTGAATACCTTCATATAACTCATGCTGAAGGATACAAGAAGTCCTTTACCTGCACATACCTTCCCTATATCTTCAGAATTTCCCTATATCTCGTCAAAAATGCTACTTTACCTTACCTCCAAGACAGTAAAAATTGCCATCAAACTTTTTAAGTCCTATTTTTTCAGTTTTAAGTAAAAGCTAAAGCAATCTGATGATAACTAAACTGTATCACAGAGATGCAATTGAAAGAACTGTAAAATTAATAGAGGATTTTGGAACACCTTAGATCACACTAATTTTAGATTATTCTATGAAAATATGAAAGAGGAAAATTGCACACCAGGGCACACTGATTTATGAAGAATCATACAATGAAGAAACATGACTAGAAAATGGTTGATTCAAGCTTGGAAGAAAAAAATAGACCATGATTATAAAAAAAAAAAGAAAATTCCAAGTCTTACTGTCATAGTATTGTACAGTCTCCAGGTGAAGAGATCCTTCACCTGAATGTAAAAACAAAGCTCCACCTGGAAATGCCACATGTGGTCTCCAACTGGAGTGCTTCAGGAGTAAAAACCTATTCTTTATCCCCTTCTCTGACTTCTGGTAGAAAAATATGTGCACACAGCACCAAAGTTTAGCAAAGTTTCAAACACACCACCACTTAGCAAAGTTTTGAACATTAATCTCTTCTAAACAACAGGCAAATGGATCTTAAAAAAAAGCACAAAAAAGCAAGGATCTGTTTATGAAAACAGAAATAATGGATTAAAATCAGCTAAAACAGTAACAATATTACAACAACAATAACGGATTCAAACAAACTCTCTTCTGAACTCTAGGAAAGCATGGTTTGAAAATACCCATTACCAAAAAGGCATTTTCATTTCTTCACTATCTGACCCTAAACACAGAAGTCTGTAACATTCAGTAGGTTTTTCATAAATATCCTTTATAAGATTTCTATTCAAGCAAGAGCTTTATGCACTGCCTGCATGATCAGGGTTTAAAGCCAAAACAAAACAGCAATTGCATGCTGACTGGAGAGCTATTTCAGGAAGAAAGCAAGTCATGCACATTGGCGGAGGAAGAACTCTATTTACCACTTTTTAAAAAGTTGAAATCTCAGTTCCACAGTTATCTGTAGTGCCCTGACAGATGTGATGACACTGCTTTTGCCTCTCTGCAGCTGTCAGTTATGCAACAATTATCTCTCTCATTGCTTTCACAGCTGTCGTGAAGAACACCTCAAAGCTGCCAGGGAGCAGCTCTAACTCCACTCCTCTGGAATACCTAAGGGAGTGGCTTCAAGAAGCACTGTTGGTCAGAGAGGTGGAAGCTCAATCTCCCAAATCAAACCGTGGGCCAAGAGGAGAGAACAGAGACCAGGGACATCTTTCTTCTAGTAACTATAACATTAAAAAAAACCCCAAGCCCAAACCCAGAACCTCCACAGCATGCTGTCATAATGGTAACCGCCTGTCTCAGAAATTCAAACACTTGCCCTGACAGCATCAGTCAGATCTGGTTTATTGCAGTCCTTGGATGATTTCTGAGACAGGTTCCTCGCCCTGCGCATCCATTTCTATCCAGTAACAGCTTCATACTTCTTCAAGTCCTTATGCATTTCCAGGGTACTGATTTTTTTCCTTTCCAGACTGGTAAGCAAGTCTACCACAGTTTCTTCAGAGTAATAGTTCAGTTGTCATAAACCTTTGTCCATTTGCCTTTTCTATGAGAATGGGAGGCTGGCTCTGGAAGCAGAGAGGATGCTGCAATCCACAAACACACACCACTACATTCGCTGAGTTTCTGTCTCCAGCACTGTCAGCTTGGCATCCTCTACAGCACTGAATTCACAAACTAAACAGTGAACTTCCTAACTTCAACTCTACTTTCATGTACAAGCTTATTCATACTCATGCTGGCACTGCCTCTGCCTCATTAAGGAACTGCTGACACCTCTTCTGAACTCAACACATCTTACTCCAACCTACAGCATAGATGCTGTTTATTAGGGAGGATGTATGCATTAAAATTTGATTTTTGTTTCTTCACGGTTCAGCTGTTCCTGCTGTTTATCTCTATCTAAAGTAACAATTAGCCAGTAGGAAAATTACTATCGTGGCACAAACAGAGGATTACAACTTCAGGTAGGCAATCAAACAGCAGGGCACCATGAACACAGACGGAACAGAAATGCTGCTGGGATACAAACGTCCTTGGCAATAGACAGAGGTGAGAGATGAGAAAAGAAATAACAGCCATATGATTTATAGACTTAATGCTTCTTCAAAGTGTCCAATTAAGCATGAAGTATACAAAAATTTGCAAAAGTACATGCCACTATTTTGAGGTTAATTTGCAGAAATTACTGTAACAATATTCTGTGACATCACAAACAACAGCTATTTCTGTGCTGTCGTTTGAACTAGACTGAACATCAAATTAAAGCCAAATACATGGTATATTAAGCATGGGTATGATTGCTACTTATTGAAATAAACTAATCAGGAAACAGTTTCTCCCCATACTCGAGAGCCAACTTAACTTTTAAAATTTGGAGTTTAACAGCCAGAACATAAGTATGAAAAGTTACACATGCCATTTAAATAAGTATATTTGTATCTCTGCAAACAGGATACAATATGGCAAACAGATGCACAGGGTAAAACAAAAAGGCTATGGATGAGATGAAAAATCTTTGTTTTCCAGATTACTGAGCAATTGGAGACTGAGCACTTACTTCAACATACATCACCTTTAGACTAACTTTCATCAAAACACTCTAATGGGGAGGAACTCTCTAAATCAAGATGTGGTTGATTAACTGTTAGCAATTAATCTCTTGCCAATCTAGTATGAAAAAGTCAAAATTAAGTAAACAGAAGCATTATATATGCAAGCACCACAGATGATTTTTTCCCAGAAAGACTGAACACAGATAATAGTTACTGTAGTTAGGTCTACAGCATTAAAAAAAAAGTAATAATAAAAATCGTGTTTTCTTTCAGATTGTGCCCTGCAAGTCAAGAAATTTTGTTGGAGCAGGGAAGTAGAATCAAAATTCTCAGCTACTTTAAGTAACATCCCTTCGTAAGGCACTCGACTGCTCCTTTAAAGCTGTATGAACATCCGTGGTGTTTCACCAGAGAAACACAAACTTCTCTCAAGTCCCAGCGCAGCGCCAGCCTAGCTGAGAGCTGAGCCTTCACTGCTGCCCTGGCTGCGGGGCGAGGGTCGGTGCAGCAGCGGCTCCCGGGCATTCCCCGCTCCCGCAGCCGAGCAGGCGGGGGCTCCGCGCTCCCCGCGGGATGGAACCGTGGGGGGTGAGCGGGACCAGCCCGGCCACGGGCACAGCGGGACCAGCCTGACACCGGCGGGGCCGAGCTCTGCCCCAGAGCCGCTGCCCACGGACTGCTGGGCTTGCAGAAAGACACGGGGGGACCGTGCGATAGTTTAGGGAGATCCTTCAAAAAAAAAAAAAAAAAAAAAAAAGGAAAACATGAAAAAAAGGAAGAAAAAAGAAAAGAAAAAGAAAAAAACTTGAAAACAACAATGGGGCGGCACGGGACGCGGCCGGTGGCCGCTGGCAGGGCGGGCTGCTCCCGGCGCGGCTCGGGAAGTTGCTCAGGAGCCGGGGAGGCGGCAGCGGCCGGGAGCGAGGGAGGGAGCGCTGCCCCCGCGCCGGGCCCCGCGCCCCGCCGGCAGCCAGGCCTCGCCGCTCCCCTCCCGCACGCCCAAACATGGCCCCTCGCCACCAACCCGGCAACTTTCCCCCTGCCCCTCCCGCCGCCGCCCGCCCCGCTCACCTCGCATCAGGGAACAAAAACTGCAGGCGAGTAGGCTGCGCAGGACGGCCCCCATCTTCCCTCCCTCCTCGCTCTCACCGGCGGGGAGGCGGCGGCGGGGAGCAGCACCTCCGCTGCCAGTTCATGCTTCCAGGCGGGCGGGGGAGGCGGCGGGGAAGGGGAGGGCGGGAGGCGGGGAAGGGCAGCCGCGGAGATCCCCCCTCGCCGGTCCCTAGCAGGCCACCGGCCCCGGCGTGCCGCCGCGGGAGCGGGCGCTGCCCTCCATGCCGGCTGCTGCTGCTGCTGCTGCCGCCGCCTCACCGCGACCGCCGCGGTCCTTCCCCCATCCACCCCTCCGCCTCCGCCGGGCGCGCACAGGCGCAGGGATACAGTCCTCCTCCTCCTCCTTCTCCTCCTCCTCTTCCTTCTTCTCCTCCTCCTCCTCCCGCGCCGTGCCCGGCCGGCTCCCGGCGCAGCGCCCGCCCCCCGGCACCGCTCCCGTCGGGGAGGGCGGGAGCGGAGGGGCGGGGGCGCGCAGCTCCCCTCTCTCGGGCGGGATCGCGCACACCCCCGGCAGCTCCGCAGCCGGCACAGCCCCGGCCGGGAGCGGGGCCCGGGGGGGCTCCCTAAGGGAGGGAGGTGAACGGGGTTACGGCACCCCCCGAGCGCAGGGACGGGGCGAGGTGGGGGGCAGCCGCATTCCAGCGGGACTACTTTGCCTCCCCTCGCCCCCTCCGCCGCCTGCGATGCGTTCAGCCCTGGCCCGTGAGGACGGGACTACTTTCTGCCACAGAGCTGCGGCGGCGTCCGAGCGGCAGCACAAAGGCTCCGATCCCGATCCCCATCCCGATCCTGGGACGGGCTGTAACGCCGGAGCATCGCTCGGGGGGCGGGCGGCAGGCAGAATGAAGTTACGGTCCGTCCCCCCGGTGTGCGGGCTGAAAAGCAATAAATCCCGGCCTTTCCCGGAGCAGAGGGAGCAGGCGTTCCTTATCAGCAGGAATTGCTGCCCGGCTGATGTAATGATGCGTGATTTATTTCCCAGCGCTTTTGGGGGGTGCTCTGCCTTATTGTCCCCCTTGCTAAACTAAAGGTGGTGGGTTGGGTTTGGGCCGCTTAGAGTGGTGCTACCAATAATATGAGTGGCCAACGTGCTGTGCTTAAACATAGTTTTTTTTCCCTCTTGCATGGTTAAGGTTTTGTAATACACCCTCAATTGAAAAACAAAACTTCCCTCCTTACCTTCTTTGTTTGTTCCTAATAAACAATATAAAATGAGGCTTTCTTGCATTTCCTCTAGATGAGAAAATCTACTTCATGATTTCAACGTTTCTAAACGTTTTCATTCAGTCTAGACGTCTACATCGCATTCTCCCTCCCTCACAGAATGTGACAGCTGGTGAGTAGAATAATGATGTGAAGCAGAACAACTTAGAGCAACATTTGAGGTACTTACATTCCAAAATTGGTACTATTTTCAGGATTATTAGAAACTCACAGAAACATTTAACTTTTACCCTTCATATGTGTTCAACATATATTTTCATAGCTTTTCTTGTTATTACAGTAGGAGATAACATCTGGGCCAGATTAAAGGCCTGGGCATTGTAGGCTGACTCTAAAGGGCTCCTGGTGTCATGTGATATTATCAGACTCAGCTTTTACTGCAGCAAAATTTTAAAAAATAAAAGAAAACAGAGGGATTTCTTTAAATGAAGTGTATTTCCAACCTTTAAGGTTGCAAAAAAAATATTTCGAAAATGTAAACAATTTGGCTCAACAGAAATATCTGCCTGAGGCCAGGTCTATGTTACAAAATTTATCCTTGACTGTCTGCTGGGTGAAATAGCCCCCTCTGTTACTGTGCTGTCAGTTGGGAGGGTTAGCAAACTTGAGCAAGATTCACATGGATAATGGATGGGAAGACTTGCCATACAAAAATGTACCCTGGAGAAGAGAGAACCTGTGTCTAATCCTTGTTTGTCACCTCTAGCTTTTGCAGGAGCAGGCAAAAGAAGCACACTTTTCTATTTATTTTCACTGTTTAAAAGGAAAATGAAGTTGTTGTTGGTTTGGGGATTTTTTCCCCCCTCACAGGGTTTCCTTATACTTTTTCCAAACTCACAGTGTTCCACAATCCGTCATTAACCTCTTGAGAAGTATGGCAGATCTGTAATGAATTCTTTGTATCTTAATCATACAGTGCACAGCTGAGGAAAACCTCAAGCCTGCACCCCTGCATCACAAAACCACATTTCTCCACATGCCATTCCCTCTCACATCTTATCTGTTTCTGCTGGAAACACTCTGGTGTCTTGACTATCTCCCTTGGGAGCCTGATCCCCTGCCTGGTTGCTCTGACTCTTAAAGACATCTCCCCTGCTGCCCAAGCTGACTGGTTTTATTTTTAGCTTTTGAAAATTTATATGCTACCACTGGTGCATTTTGCCATTTTTCTATAATTCAAAGCCTTTCCTCTAAGCCAGTTAATGATTATTGGCTTCACCTCCCTCAGTCTAGCCCCTTTCCCCACAGCCTGCCTAGAATTCTCCTCTGTCTCTTCCAGCCCAAGCATCATAAAATCTTAGAATCACAGAATAGTTTGGATTGGAAGGGGCCTTAAAGAACATCTAGTTCCAGCCCCCTGCCATCAGCAGGAATACCTTTCACTGTCCCAGGTTGCTCCCAAATTTAAGTCCAACCTGGCCTTGGACACTTCCATACATGGGGCAGCCACAGCTTCTCTGGGCAGCTTGTGCCAGGGCCTCACCACCCTCACAGGGAAAATTTTCCTGATGTGTGACCTAGATTTGCCCTGTTTCAGTTTGAAGCCATTTGCCCTTGTCCTGTCACAGTATGTTCTTGTAAATGGTCCCTCTTAATCTTTCTTATAGGCTCCCTGCAGGTACTGGAAGGCCCCAGTTATGTCACTGTCATGGTTTAGGAATGGTGCTCCCCCATTTAGTGCTCCTACCAAGACTCTCCAACCCATGCACTGTCACTTACTCCCCCAGATCTCTTCTTCCCTCTGCAGCAGGATGGAGTGGAGAATTGGAGGCACAAAAAGCAAAGATATTGGGTTGGAATAAGAACAATTCACTGGAAACAGCAATGAGATAAGAAAATGAACAGTAACAGCACTATAGTAATGACAGAGAGTACAAAAAAGAAACATTCTTGCTCACTGCAGGAGCCCCAACAACGCACAATAAATTGTTCCCTCTGGTTCAGACCCTGGGCCTCCCCACTTCTCTATTCAACTTAGTTACTGGACTGGAAGGAGCCCCTTCTCCTCAGAAGAGCTCCCTTCCCCTCACCCCTAGCACTGACAGAAGGTGTTAGGATAACTTCCATGTCCTTGCCATGACCTCTCCTGGCTACTACAAAAATTAACCCTCTTGGGTGGGAGCAGGACAGTCACCCTGAAGCCTTCTCTTTTCCAGGCTGGACAATCCCAGTTCTCCCAGTCTTTCCTCACAGCAGAGGTGCTCCATCCCTTTAATCACCTTGTTGGCCTTCTCTGGACTCATTCCAACAGGCTAATGTCTTTCCTGTGCTGGGACTCCACTTCCCATGGGCCACTTCTGGGGCTCTTCCTGGTCCCTCTAGATTGACCTGTCGTTCAGGTGTGTTCCTGACCCCTCAGCTTGGTGTCATCTGCAAACCTGCTCAGGGTGCACTCAATCCCTTCATCTGTGTTATTAATGAATATATTTAACTAATTCTGGTCCAGTGTGGTCACTGAGGTACATCAGGACTCTGAGCCATTGGTCACTACCCCCTGCAAAAATCTCCTTTTTTGAACCCTTTTCCCCATCAGTGCTTAGGATTCAAGACCAAGTCTATCTCCTAAATGTTTGTCAGCTTTACTTCTAATTCATCCATGTAGCATTAACTTCATAGCAGAGGCTTTTACAAAGTAAAATAGGAGGCAAGATTGCCACACACAAAAAGCCTCCAACAGGCATGATTTCTCTGAGGTGATTATGTTCCTCTGTTTGAGCTTAAAGTCAAAATAAATGGAGAAGGAATGTTTCTTTTATTTTAGTAAGAATCTCTCCTTGGTCACAGTTATTTTCATTCACCTTAAAAAGAGAAACCTTGGTTTGCTGGCTCAAATCCAGCTGAGGCTGAGAAACCTGGACAGCTTTACTCTTACCTCGGAACTTGGATGGTGGCTCAATGACACAAGAGTTTTCATGGGATTATTTTTAAACTTGGGCAACTTCCCTGGTTTAGTTGGTGGCCCAGCTTCACGAGCAGTTGTGTCAGCTCCCAGGACAGCAAGGGACAGCAGCCAGAGCTCATGAAACCAGCAGCGACTGCCAAAGTCCCTCTGCTTTTGAGCTGTGCCCTGAGTTCGAGTGGAGTCAATGGGATCTTCTGTAGAACCAGAACCAAAGGCCCTAATCAGCAAAAGCTTTTAGAAGAAGAAGGATGCTCAGCAACTGAATTTGTGGCTGCCCACATCACAGAAGCCACTATCATAATTAGCTTTCTCATGGAATGTTTCAACAAGAATTAATGGGCATAGCGTGCTGAAATGCTGGTCCCTCTGAACGCAATGGTGAAGTTCTCACTGATTTCAAAAGGGCCAGGGTTTCATACTGAAACACAAGCTCAAGCCCTCATGCCCCCAGAAGGAAAGTCTGCAGCACAGGAGCTGGGGAAATGGGATCTAATGTTGCCATGCAATGATGCCATCCAATGATGCCTGTTAAAACCATTTCACAGAATAAAATAGAACATCCTGAATTGTGACGTCATTGTCATCATCTTGCCACATTGCTTAGGTCATACAGTTTATAAAGAAAAATGTTTCATCCAACTCTTCCTCAAAACAAGGTCAGTTCTAATAAATGTGATAGAAATGTCTGACACAGTTTATCCTATTCCAAGAGTGCAACGGCTTCACCACAATGTTCCTTCTTCAATGAGTAGAGGACCAGATCATAGAATAATAAAGAATTTCTTCATAATATTTGCATTCTTCCAGTTGGAAGCCATTCTCCCTTGTCTTATCACTAATGCCATTGTGAAAAGCCCCTCTCCATCTGTAAGCCCCCTTCAGGCACTAGAAGGCTTGAAGCCTCCTCTTCTCCAGGCTGAGCTCCCAACTCTCTCATTCATGGCAGAGGTGCTCCAGCCCTGAGCTCATCTTTGTGTCTCACCTCTGGATCCAGCAGGTCCACATCCTTCCCATGTGGGGGGCTCAGAGCCGGATGCAGGACTCCAGGCGGGGTCTCATGAGAGCAGAATCACCTCCTCCAGTGACCATGTTTTCCTTCTTGAAGTTCAATCACAAGCACTGATACTTTTCCCCTCACTTTTCCTCCCGTGCCATATGAACTGCACCTTTTAACCAGGATATAGGTGCCTCTTAAGCAGATTTCCTTGAACAGAGAGTTATCTCTCTAGTCCAGCAATTTTCTCCAAGCATCAAACCTGACTTGTTTTTGCCATTACTATCACCACAACCAAATCACAGCAAAAATTAGCACTTCCACTTATTCTGGGGCCATTTTCCCATCAAATAGCCCATCAAATCCCCTTTTTTTATCACACACAGAGTTGCATTTTCTCCTTGCATTTCAGTACTATTTTATTATCCCCCCCAACTCCCCCTCCCCCCCCTCAATACCCATCCTTTCTTTCCCTTTCCCATCTTCTCCACCAGAAGAGGTTGCCTGGTGCCCAGAATGAGAACTGCATTTCTTTGTGGCTAAAAAAAAAATCCTTGCAACAAAAACTTCACAGAGGAGAAGGTGCTTGAGTTCAGCAGCCCATACAGGCAAGCTAGGCTAACAGAAATCCAGCAATATCCCCACAGGGAAATATGAAATAAGATGACCTGGAAGGTTTGGGCATTTTCTTTGTGACTTTGGAGGAGTGTTTGGACTCCTGCTGGTGGTGCATTCAAGGTCAGGCTGTCTACCTAGTACCTCTTTTCTCCTCTCCCATCTCCCAGGGACTTGAAAATAGCACTGCCTAAGGATACCCTTCTTCAGCGGTCATGTTTTTTAGTGTGAACCATGCAGGATCCTGATTTTAATTTGGCACTGCCCACCACCAGACCACAGGGCAAGTCCAAGACTTTCCTTAGGAATATTTAGCTGTGGCTACATTTCAAAGCCATATTACAAAAATGTCATTTGAGAAAGTTACTGTTCTAAAATTTGTAAAGTGCTTTAATGCTATGTTGATACAGCAAAAACATCCTTTTAAAAGAGCTCACATTTCAGGCTGACAGACACCAAAACACTATTTTGTTTTAGCTTGCTCAGCTTTTCAAAACCAGTCAGCATCTGGGCTCTATTAACCATAACGTGCGTGCCTTTTAAGCAACAACAATTTAAGAATATTTCCTTTTCAACCCCCTTTCAAACCCCTTCAGCATTTTGCAATATGCATAATATTTAAGAATTCTGCTTTGCAGTGCAGCCTTTGAAGTTTAAAAATTAGTTACTGGTAAAGCCTTGTAGATTTTCTTGCACTCTTTTAGTCACAGGGATTAGTGACTAGAATTTATGCCTATGGTCAAGAAAGGTAAGTCACTGTGCCACAGTAATTAGCAATCTTCCCTGCAATAGGTTTCAATCTTTATGTATGTCTTATGGTGTGACACACCATGTGTGTGCAGAGAAGAGCTCATTTGCCACCTGCAGTAGCCACTTCTGGGCTAAAGTACTCTACCACAGAGTGCAGTGTATGGCAAGTAAAGAGACCCATCCCTCTTCATTCAGACTTTGTGAGGAAGAGTCATATTCATATTTCCTATTTGTATTTCATATTTATAGCCGTGTTCATGTTATATTTATGTTGATTTTAATATCTTTATTTTTACGTTCATATATAAATTAAGTCTACAGTTCAGCAAAGACACCGAGCACCTCAAGGATATGGGTGTGGAGCAGTGGTATCTCTTCAGGGGTGTTGCTTTTATGAGCTGTTAGTCAAGTTCTCAAAATAGGCTAGAAAACCAGGCTGAGTTCCTCAGAGCAGGAAAGATTGCCCTCTAATGGTTAATCTCTAGGTTTAATGTCTGCAATGTTTTATGAAGCGCTCCTCTTCTAGGTGATTTGTAAGGTAAGGCCACACAAATGCAAGATGTTGGAACAGTTTATTATTTCAAGGAAAACCCAAATCTTTCTTATACTCTCAATTGATGAATAAATTAATTATTAAAAACAAAGATGAAGACATCTTCTTGGTAACATTTTCATTAAACTTTCATTAGCCAGGGTTTCTCAGAGGAAGAGGGATGCCTCTGACAATTCAGAACTATTACTCAAACTGGATTTGACAAATTTTATATTTCACTGTATTTTCAAGGTCTGAAAAAACAGCATGAAAGATACCCAGTCTATTTCAGTATCATAAAAGTTATTGTGAATGCCCTAGAGATCGATCTCACTCTTGCAGGAGTAAACTTCAAGTAACAAAATTCTTAAGAAAGTCTTTAAATCAACTAATCACAAGGCATTGCCTGTTACAGCAGGGATGCATGTGGGTCCTTAAGCTTGCACTGGCTGCATCTATAAAGGTTTCTGTGGCTTATGGCCTGTAACACATTCTTCATGTGATGAGGGGATAGAAGAGGCAATTATACAGGGCTGAAGTGTCATTCACTGCCTTTCCATTTTCATCAGTTCTTTGAATAATTTCCTTGCAGTGTAGATTTCAATAAATGCTCTTCCAATATAGCTGGCAACTAAATGTAGATAAATGACAAAGGAACACTCAGAGAAAGTAAGACCCAGTCCTCAGATATATTTATTTAAAAAGTAGTGGCTGCTATGAAGACATTATTGAAAGATAATATTATATTTTGGAATAATTAGATTATATTTTCTTCTCTCAAGAAGAAACAGTGATTAGAGTGAGGTTACCCAATCCATTCCTCATCCTTCCTTTTTCTACCCTCTCCCCAATCAAAACCACAAAGACAGTATTTGGTCACATGGATCTTTGCATAAAAGTCAGGGAATTGTGTCTGAATAGCCCTGACTCGTAAAGCTCCTTCCAATGCCTTTTTCAGTGTCAGAGCTTTGCAGTTAATGCAACTTCTACTATTTTTTTTCCTTATTGCAATTGTGAAAAATCTAATACCTTTACAACCATTTGAAAAGGGCTTACACAGAGCAAAATCCCCATTTAATCTCAGCATATTAAGAAATCTTTTTTTTTAACAATACATTTAAAGTGCTATTTTCCCAAAACACTTTTTTCTTTCAAGATAACCAAAGCTCTAAGTGTTGAAAGGAACTATGCTTTAGAGTCCTATCTTCACTTGTGGTTTAAGAATCCTGGCACTTTAACAGGAAGAAACAGCAAGCATATGTGTTCTAAGGTACACTGCAGCAGTAAATAATTCAGTATAGCAAAAGGTGTTCCAGTCACCACAGTTAAAAACCCAAAACAATGGGAACCACAGACCAAAACCACTTAAAGACAGGAGACAAAAATGTTTGCAGACACTTGGCCTTGTCGAATTTCTGACATTTCTGGTTTAGGCACCCATTGCTCTCACCCTGTGCCCCCCCAAAGACTACAGCAGACTCCTTGGCATTACATGGGAGAGCTAAAAAGCCTTTCCAAGAAAAGAGGGTAAAATGAGTCAGCTTTGACTAAACCAAGAGCTGATTTCAACTGATGCTGGCTTTAGCTGTTTAAGCCCACTGTTGGGTGGAAAGGTTTGCAGGCTTCTGCAGCATGCACAAATTATCTGATTACTACTCCTGGATATTATTGGTATGACAGAATTTTCAATTTTCTTTGTCAATTTTCTATTAAAACAAAGTGACCCAAAAAGAAAAAGGATCAGAACAGCTTGAACATGGCATATCTAAACTCTTGCCAGTTATGAAAATGACATTTTATAGGCTGGAAGGAGAGGAGAAAGAGAAGAAGAGAAAAGAAGTCATGCATGGCCCTCACACCTTTTTTTTTTTTTAATTAAGTGAGCCAATATACAGGAAACAGTGATACAGGATAGTTGTACTGAAATTTAAAAATACTTTTATACATTGTTTAGAATACCAAACACACAGGTGACAAAGAGCAGCAGTTTTATGCTTTGTGCTTTGACATCCTCAAGAAGTGTAGAGACCTAAAGGAAAAAAAGCAAATTTAGACTGTGAGATTGAGTGTAGGTTTTCTGAAGAGGAAGGAAAATGTTCAATATATCCTAGCTCTTCAGGGGACATACCTATCAAGACACTGGGAAAGCATCTGGGAACAACATGTACACTCCTGAAGGGATGTGCAAGACTTCAAAGATGAGGGGATGCAGCTATCCCACAACTACCAATGAACAGGAATTCATTGAGCATTAATGGAGAGAAGTGCATTACCTGTATGAGAGGATGAGTATGCACAGGGAGAGCACAGCTGTCTAGGCCCATTTCAGGAGGGTGACAGAAAGAAGTCTACAGGAGTATAGCTCTCTGTGTGATGGGACACTGCCTGGGAACTGCTGACTGCAGCACTGGCACTTCAAACTCCATGTTTTTATCAGCATGGAGTGTGGGACAGTAGGATCAAAGCATGTCATCAGATTCAAATCCACTAAGATGGTTTTGCATGAGGCAGGAAAACAAGATCCAGTTTTGAAACTCCCTTCTCACATAATTCTCTTTTTTTTTGGTGGTTTTATTTCCTTGTTTGTTTGTTGGGTTTTGTTAGTTGGTTAGTAACTTACTTGAAATAATCCTGAGTGTAAGCATTTCCTGCTTCTTCATGAGTTAAAATGAACTGAAGCACTATTTGCAGAGAACACACCATGCTGTTTGCTGCCCTTTGAGGTAGGGACTTTGCACCCTTCTCATCCATCTCAAACAGATCTACAATTTTTTTCTTTACAATTGTTTGCAGTGGTTACAAAATTTGGGCTATTTGCTTTTCTGTACAATACAAGAAGACAGTTTTGTTCATGACAGTCTATATTTACACACCTTGTGTTTGCTCAGCACTATAAAGTAACAACATGAAAACAAGCAGCTACAGAATTTATGACACTCTCCAGGTGACAAAAGTCAATCAGCTTTTGGGCTGCTGCCATAACAGAACTGGTTATGTCCAGAAAGAGCCACCCCAATGTGAGACTTGTCATCACAGCGTGGTGATTAATGATCCACTTCCATGTGTGGTGCACAGTGAAGACCACAGGAGATGTCAGTAGAAAAATAGAAGAGTGCACAGAAGTTTTTAATGTTGGAAAGCATAACAAACTGGATGGACTTTTTTAGTTACTTTATCTTGCTCCTTTTTGATTCATAATACAAGAGCATTATCCAGGCAAACAAATAAGTTCCAAAAATGCATATAATAAAGCATCATAGTCAAAAGAATGATGATGGGAAATCTCTCTTTCTCTGTTAACTGGAAATGCCAATACATGACTAATAATGCAACCTGATTCAATGTTATTAAAATAGAGAATATGCTTTGTTTCATTGTCTTCTACATTATATGATGCAGTAAAAAGTTTTAAAAATGTGTGCATATAATCCTCCACCCAAACTCTTTCAATAAACAAAAACCTTTCCTATAAAACCTTTCTGCAATGAAATGGCCATAGTTTGGGAATTTAAAAAAAACCAGTCTAACCAAAACCTTTTAAAATCATCAAAAAACCTCATAACTTATCAATTCTATTTAATAAACTGTTGTTGCCCTCTAGTGTTCAAACACAGCTTGCAAAGGCCCCTTCAGAAAGATCCAGACTGGTCAACTGTCAATTAATTCCCTGTTAGTTCTTAATCAACATGACAAATGGATGGGAAAAATAATTTTTAAGAAATGTTTCAGTACACCTACCTAATACCCCAATAGCTTGTTTTCTTTACTGGAGCATGAAAGAAGATCTTTCATGTAACAATTTCCAAAGTTGTTTTACTCAAATGTTGTGAAAGGCCACTGGAGGGCAGCTCCTAATGACATGGGCCACACTGAGTAACCAGAGAGTGCTTTGGCTTGGAAGGAATCTTAAGGATCAGCTCATTCCAACCCTTGGCCATGGACAGGGACACCTTCCACTATCCCAGGTTGCTCCAAGCCTTGTCCAACCTGGCCTTGGGCACTTCCAGGGATGGGGAAGCTTCTTTGGGCAGCCTGTGCCAGGGCCTCACCACCCTCACAAGGAACAATTTCTTCTCAGTATCTAATCTAAAACTTCTCTCTTTTAGTTTAATGCTATTCCCCCATGTCCCATCACTGCATGTCCTTGTAAAAGGCCCCTCTCCAGATGAATACATAACCTGTGCTCTGAACAACCCTGAGATACATCTGCTGGTTTCTCTTGAATATTTTGCTACTGTACTGTAACCATATCAATTACTACCAACCACCTTTCCCTCCAACAAATTATTTATTGCAGCAGAAATGCACAGTGAGCACTAAGGGGTTGTTCTCAGCACCTCTCCTGCTGTGATGACACCAGCAACATAGAAAGCTTCTCATGAAGGTTGCAGTTCTTATGAGAGAAAATTATGGTGAACCTCAGATCTGCATCTGCATTTTACAGCTAGGACTAGTACTTATCATTCTTTGAATTCATTTCCCAAAAATGTTCCTCGTTGTTATGTTCCTTGACCAGAAACCTCTGAAAATAGCTATTAAAATAAAAAAGAAAAGAAATCAAAGTTAAACAAAGCACAGTCAAAAAACAAGCTGATAAATTTGAGGTACATTTCTTCGGTAATTTTGTTCACTTTTAAGAGGTTATCCAGACTACTTTTCTTTTAACCATTGTCAGACTTAAACAATGTAGCAGACCAGGTGTTTTTATGTATATAAAGCAATTTGCAGCCTCCATATAGTAAGAATTCAAGTTCTTGACACAAGGAACACTGACTTTTCTTTGATCTCTGAATAACGGAATTTTCAGAGAATTTTCTGCATTTAGTTATTTAGAGCTTTCAGAAAACTTGCCTTGAGGCCATTTTTTGGATCACACCTGCTTCCCACCACACTAAGCTCGACAGATCTAAGAATCTCTTGGATGTGAGTCAAATTTCATATTTTGTAATAGAATTGTTTCCTTGCATTCATGAGGCACCCTTCCTTCTCTGCTGTGACATTTGTTGTTGATCATGCCACCTGACATGAACACTTTGAAATCTAGCCTTTCATTCTAAAACCAGGTTTAGACTGACTGCACATGAAGGCAAATTTAAATAACATGAACTGGAAGTTGTGTGGCAGTAGATGCTTCCACTTAGTCTTCCTGTTGAAGAGTCAGGAAAACATAAAATCATAAGAGCTGTTTAGGTTGGAAAAAACCTCAAATATCAAGATAATAAGCAGCCACGCTTATTAACAGTCACATGAAGGGGATGCTAGAAGTGAAGAGGGTGTGCTTTGAGAGCACTCACATTTTGCAGTATGTAGTTTTGAGGAAACCTGTGATGTATGCAGAAGAAGAACTTTAAAGATATGTATATAACCATAAACTATATTTAGATAAGGAAAATTAAATTATGCCATATGTAATATATTTTTTTCCTGTTTGTACCTAAAACCATTTGGATGCAAAGCTCTATTACTAAGTATTCCTTTAAAGCTACAAATAGGGTAAATAGGATTGCACCAGCATTTGGTACAAATAGCACTGAAAACACGCATGTGCTGCACAGGTGTACTTCAATTTATTAGGTGTACTTCAATTTCACTAATCTTGTCACAGTACAGATTAAGTTCATGAAATGCTTTTTCTCCTTAAATATAAGACCTTCTTAGCTTAAATTGGATTTAGATGTTTACTCCCAGGATTTAGGAATAAATCAAAAATGACAGACATTATAGTTCAGCACAGACAGAGCATTCCTTCTCACCACCAAACCCATCTCCTGTCTCCTGCTTTCCCATTAGAGCCCAAAAAAAGAATTCATCCTCTTCTGAGATTTCAATATCTACTGTTCCATTTCAGAGTTCTCCTCTCAAAAGTGAGAGATGCTCCCCAAAGTTTTATTCCCTCTCCCAGTCAGACATCAGCATACATTCCATTGATCAAATAATCCAGCCTAGTGTAATGCCTCTTCTGAAGAGATTCGTGGATTTTCTTCCCTGTCAGCACAATAACTAGCAACAGGAACGTCACCCCAAAAAACAAAGCTGCTACAAGGCTGCTTTTTTCCCCCAGCTGAAAGACACCTTTCCCTCTCAGAACACCTTCTGACAGGGAGCTTTCTGAGTCAGATGGGTCATAACCCCGAAGGTCATTTTGGGAAGACGCGGGGGAATCGCTGGACAGAATGAAACCTGGAAAAGAGAGGAGGGTCACATGGCTGGTATCACTGGAAGAGACAACTGTTGGCTCAGGAGCCATTGGTGGAGTCCTTAGCCCTGATAGGGCAGTAGCAGATCCAGAATTCGTGGTCACCTGCACGGTTGTAGAAGGAGAAGCAGAATTTGCGGGCTTGGAAAGAGGAACATGAGTAACAGTGCTGCTGGTGGCAGGGACAGCAGGGTTAGCTGCAGTGGCTGCCGTAGGTGGAGAGGCAGCTGTGGTTGGCTTGGCAGCACCAGGATGCAGAGAGGTTGTAAGAGACTCCAGCTGGGCAGTGCCTGTTGGCAGAGGAGCAAGAGAAGCACTGCTGGTTTCAGGGGTGCCTGCCCGAGCAGAGGTGGGGAAGGAAGCCATAGGATTTCCATCTGGAGCAGCAGGAGTGCTTGGTGGCACATTAATTACCTGCTGCCTTGAGATGGGGTCTAAACCCTCAGATTCTTTTGCTCTTTGAGATTCAGGAGAAACTCTATGAAGTTCCATGTTGTCCAAATGCTTGCCTATGTGGTTCAGGAGTTCAGAAGCCTGATGAAAGACAGACTGCTCCAAACTGGCAGTGTGATTCTGATGGAAATCCTGACTGTGAGAAATAAAGGTTCCAGCATCTGAAGGCAAAGAATACTCATTTGAAGAAAAGTTCTCAGTTTTGATGGATTTATCCTCTAGGGCATGAATGTCTGGAAACAGAAATACTTGTATTTAATTATTAAATCTATTTTTGACTAATGTAGGCATTCTCTATTTGTATTTCTTAGAAACATTTATGCAAGGGGGCTCTAAAATATGACTAATGAAACTTCCTTTCTTTAAAATATGCACAGTGACATTTAAATTCTATGTCATTAAAGCTGTCAGCCTCAAGCCTACTCACATAACAGTGTTCTGTGCAGAAATATCATACAAATAATAATCCTAAAAGCTACCTGATTTTACTGTATTTTTCCTACATGTATGTACCTGATTTACAGGTATTATAGAAAGTATTTGGCTGAGTATGAGCTGTTGGAAAGTCAGGCTAATTGTCAATTCATATAATTTTATAATTTTATTTATAAAATTATAGAAATATATATATTAATGATAACCATTCAGCTGCTGCAGAAAACATTTAAAAGGGAACATGCTCTCAAGTAGTTCTGACTCTCATCTCTTGTTAATATTGAAACAAAAAGGTTTGTTAAATGTACTGAAATTGAAATAAATAGAGAGGTATCTTTCCCCCTTTCAGCTTGGTTTTCAGTGTAACCACATATAAATTCTCATATTAAAAACAAAGTTTGAAACATTTGTTGCTACCAACACTGCTCAGGTGCTACCTTTGAAAACTTACCAGGAACATTAAATAAACTAGCATAATCTTTCTGCAATTAAATGCTCACAGAAGATCAAGTCTCCAAAAAGAAAAAGAAGTGTTAAATGCAATCACGTTGTTCACTCAGCATTGCATTACAAAGAAGTGTTAAATGCAATCACGTTTTTCACCCAGCATTGCATTACATGCCGAACAAAAGCACGAGCATGATTGCATTTCTTGTTTCTTTCTTTGAAACCCCGATGCTCTTCCAGGGGAGAAAGAGCTGGAGGGAAGTGTAATTTTAGTAACAGTTTTACAGAAATGCAGTTCATTTGTTGCATATTGCTTTTGCATGATGCCTGTGAGACTGTGCTTGCACAAAAATACTTGGTAACATTACGTGAGTAATCTTTCTATATATTATACTGTTGCTCCTTGCATAGTTCCTCCTGGAAAAGTTCTCTTTTTCAGCCAAAGTTTGGTCTCTCAAGCAGCCATACAGAAACCACCTTGCCAGGACAGTCTAATTATCAGTTTCTTATCTGAGCTGTTCAAACAGGTCTGGTGCAAGTCAATGTCAATCAACAATTAGGCCTTGCTGTTAAAAAAAAAACCAAAAAAAACCAAAAAAAAACCAGCAGAGGCCAGAGAGCAAGAAATTCCTGAGTGTGCAGCCCACATGCCATAAAGCTCTGAGTTTAGAAAGTTTGCTTCTGCACTTCGAGTTCCCTAACTGAATGCAGAAAATAATGATTATTTATTATTATTGCCAATTATTCATCAGTGTAGCATGGGTCCTTTAAATACACAGCTGGCTACAAGGGCATGGTATTTCCATTGGTTTTCCTGGTGATACTTTTCAGTATTATGTACAGGAAATTTTCCTACCTGACTATATCTAGATGGAAGCAGCTTCTTTTTGTTGTTTTAAGCAAGGACAAATTATGACAATTTCTGAATCTAATGTGAAGGAATATTATAAGGGTTGGGACATTATTCCAAGCTGGAAGCTGGGCCCACAAAGGAACTTACCACACACCTGCCCATCCATCCCCCACAACGAAAAAGAGCAATATTTTTAAATCATAATGCTTGGCATAGAACACTTTACTAAAATTATGACCCCCAAACAGTTCCTGGTCACTACAGAAAGTTCACAGGTGCAAAAGTCATTTTGCAGAGTGGTGTGGGGGCTGAGGGCTCTCACTATTATTTACCTGTAGTTATCTTGTAGCTCACAAGTCCTGTTGCAGGTTTCATTGGACAAGCCTCAGTGCTAGGACAGTAAAACAAGTAGCAGTTTGGATGTGTACTTGTTCTTGCAGCATAAAAAATAATAAAATTACACTTCTTGTCTCCTGCAAAACAAAGTAAATACGTGTTTCAGCAGTAAGAACTTTTATAGCAGTGTGGTAATGAGATCTAGTTTGTTAACTTTTGCTCATGTGAGTAAGAGGAAAATTACTAACACATAACATTCCTACAGGAAAAAACCGCCAAGGACTGCGGAAGAATGGCCCAGGGCCAAAATATGAAAGGTCACACCTTCCTTTTCCTGTACAAATAAAGTTGGGGAAATTATGAGTCTAATATCTCATCCTTCCCTCATGCATACCACACTGGCACCACTTTATACAACAACTGCTTGCTTACAAATCCTGATAAATCTGAAAACCTCCTTGATAGACTCATGGGGAAGAAAATTATTTAGACATTTTTCCTTATTACATACCAGGAATCACTTGGCTAGTTGTTGCTTCGGGGGGTCACCTTCACCTCTGTAATTTCTCCTTGCTGCCCTACCTCCTACTGCTCCAAGAGCTTGATTCAAACCAGCTGTCTCAGAGGAGGGTGAGCATTCTCATTTTTGGCTAAAACTAAATACAGTGCAAAATGTCAGCAACATTTAGTGCATGTACTAAACACAGCTTACGCACCTTCGGGGTTGGGGATCTGGGAGGTTTTGACGCCTGAAACTAACGCTGTTTCTGTCATGCAGCTTTTCCTGAACACTATGGGGTCTTGCGTTTGGATCTAACAACTACCGGCAAAAGAAGGTAGAAGCCGCAAGCTGGGACTATGCGCAGCCTGAATGAAAGGGTAAATTCCGTGCTGAATACGGAGAAGAACACCAGCAGCTGACCACCCCGCGAGCCCGAACTCCAGAATTATTCTCCCAGGCAGTGGCGGAGAAGGAGGCCGAGGTTACCTGCGAGCCGGTGCCCCGAGCAGCAGGCGCGGACACACGCACCCGCGCTGGGGACGCGCAGCGGCTCCGCGCCCCGGACGCCGCGGGGCAGGGACAGGTGTATGTCGATGATGGAATTCTCCATCTTCTCCGCGGAGCACTCCTGGCTCAGCGCCGGCCCGGCCATCAGGCAGGTGATCGCCAGCAGGCGAACCGGCCAGCGGCTGCCCCCGCGGGACATGGTGACCCGGGCCGGTCCCCGCGGGGTTCCTCCGGCACGGCCGGGATTCGCCGCCAGCGGCAGCCGGGGCAGCCGCGCCGAGGGGGCTCCGCTGCTCCCGGGGCGGACCCGCGTTCCTGGGGCACCGTCGGGCTACCCCTGCCCGCAGCGCGGGGTCGGGAAGGCAGCGGCGGAGGCCGGCCGGGCTCGGGACGGAGGCTCGGGGAAACCGCGGCTGTCCCGGCACGTCCGGGAGGAGGGGCCGGGGGAGGCGGAGACGGGCCCGGGACGCCTGCTCCCCTTTTCCTCCTGCCTGCCCTCCTCCTCCTCCTCCTGGAATTCCTGCTTACCTACCTACCTGCCTTCCAGCCAGCCCTCCTCCTCCCTTGCTTCCTTCTCAGTGCCCGCCATTCTCCGGTCCCATTCCTGCCTTTTCTCGTGTCTTCATTCCTTCTCCCTTGCTGCCCCCTTCCTGCCCTCTTCCTCCTGCCTGACCTCCTGCCGTCCTCCCCCCCTCCTCCTTCTGCCTGCCCAGCGGGGCTGCGAGGGGATTCCCGCTCCTACACCACTCGCCGGCACCAAGGGTCCTTCCTGAGCATCAGACACAAAGGCAAAACCACCTAGAGAAGCTCTTGGTGGTCAGGCTGATACGGCTTTACCCACAGTCAGACTTTTCCTCCACCTTAGATCTGCTTTTGGGAAATGTAATGAAAGTGATTAATATGCATATCCTGGACTAAACGGACGTGGACCTGTTTCTGTGTGTGTGTGTAAAAGACTCCTTGCTACCCGAGTAATCCTGTTCAAATCATAACCAAGCACAAGATGTTTGTGGAATGGGGAAATAAAACGAACAAAAAAGCCCATCTACTGGAACCCTGACTGGTGTCTTGACCATTCTTCTGTCAGCTGTCTCAGTGCAATTGCTTGCTTAAGTCATGGTTTTGCACGGAAATTTTTCATTTCCTCTTTTTAGGTTTTTTTTTTCTATTTTGGGATAGTGCTTAGGAGTAAAAGTAGACCAAAGGAGTGCAAAGACTAAAAGGATTATAAGACAGATTCCTTCTTTTTCAAGAAAGAGACCATTTTCTTTTCAGAGATGTGCATTACCTGAAGAGATCCCAAAGGGCATGTTAGTTTATGCATTGTAATGGTTAGATGCCAAAGCATGGGCAGCTGTCTTGTTTTTCATGCCCAGTCAGCCCCCTTTGTCAATACTGCTGGGTGTTGGCTTTTATTTGGACATGAGTGTTGTAAGAGACTGAGCCCAGCATCTCATTTTGCACATGGCCATCTTGGGGCAATTAATAATGTTTGTTTGTGATTCTCACAGTCTTGGTGGAATGGTTTCTCCTAAAATTTTCACCTGCACTTGTTTAAGAAAATGTCCCTTTCTAGCCTTCTTTCGGTAAACTGGTGACATTATTTTCATTGTTAAAAGAAAAAGTCCCAAGAGAACCTGAAAATTAAGGTGTTGCCTGCTAACTGCATCACACAGTGAATGAACAGGGGAATGAATACTAAGAGCAAGCACCGGTTTTACCCCTGCTATGTATTAGACAAAGTTGCAGCTTCCACCTGCCTTTGCTTATGTAGAGGTGGTGGAAGAAGCCAAGCAGAAAGAAGCTGAAAAATAAGGCTAAAGGTCTGGCTGAGGTGCTCAAAACAGCTGAGGAAACTGGTTTTTCACCTGAATCGTTGGGCTGGTGAATGTGAGAATATGCACAGAGACTGCTGTAGTCAGACAGGCATAGATAACCATGGGAAATTGAGAAGGGCTGATGTCATCTATAATATAAGCAGGGCAGAAGAGATACTGGGGATAACATGACTGCCCCACTCCAGCCACCATGGCAAATTTCTGCTCTTCCTGGTGGGGCAGGCACTCAGTCTCCCTGGGGAGACCAGAAGCAAATTGGTCAGGCTGCTGAGGTGCAGGGAAGCCAAGGCACATCAAAAGTGATGCAGAAACCACATCCACTAAGCTAGGAGAGAGCCAGCCTTGCCCAGCAGCTGCTGAGTTCCCTTACCACTGCAGTGGGAAGAAAGGGAGGCTGAGAGAGGGAGGATGGTGGGATACCATTAGCTCTTAGACATAATGCTAGGTCACTAAAGGTGTTCTCTGAAGAGCATCTCTCTGCTTTGGAGCCAGTGCCCTAAATGGTGAAACGCTCAGGCACAGATAAGATGAGCTTCTATTGTAATCTATTCTAATAGGTTGCAAAAGTACCTAGTGCAGCATACAGCCTACAGCTAGCAGCAGCTTCTGTTGGATTGGGGTAGCCTGGATCCCAGTAACACTGCTGAGGTGCAGTCCTCAAGAGATAGGAGCATCATTATTGTGTGAGATTAAATCTTGGTGGAAATTAGCAAAGGCAGCCAAGAGAAACAGTGCCAAGTTCAGTGCAGAGCTTTGGATGACTTTGGGCTTTGGGTGTGAGCAGAAAACAGGCTTGTTCAGAAACCAGCACGGGCCAGGGCAGCTCTCACTTATAGACAGTTCTTCTGTCACAGGCATGATGTGTTTGCTGATTTGACTGTCAAATATGAAAACAGTAAGTCTCAAACCTCACAGTATGTTTCCTTCTCATTTACACTAGTGGGTTTTTTTGAGTTTTTATATCTTGTTTCCCTAAGCCTGAGCTGCCTGTGGACTTTTGTTCTGGGCTGCTTTTCCCTCATTCTTGGCACATGAGTATATAAGGGCTGCTGGTGATGGGTGTTGCCCACACTACTTTGCTCTGTGCCCAGCACTTTGGGGTTTGGCAGGTTTGCCTTGGTACAGAAGAATTAATACTTTTAATTTAAAAAACCACACAATCACAGAATTGTTAGGGTTGGAAGGGACCTCTGGAGATCATCTAGTCTTGCCCCTCTGCCAAGACAGGGTCACCCAGAGCAGGTGGCACAGCAACCCACATTCCAGGTGGCTTTGGAATTTCTCCAGAAGGGAAGACTCCACAACCTCCCTGGGCAGCTGTTCCAGTGCTCTGCCATTCTCAATGAGAAGTTCTTCTTCATGTTGAAATAAAACTTCTCGTATTTTAGTTTATGGCCGTTGCTCCTTGTCCTGTCACTGGGCACCACTGGAAAAAGTCTGGTTCCTCCTCTTGGCACCCCTTTAAGATATTTATCTGCATTAAAGAGATCCTCTCTCAATTGTCTCTTCAGACTAAACAGGCCCAGCTCCTGCAGTCTTTTTGTAGCAGGGCATCTCACCCCTCACAAGAACTTATTTGTTAACTGGTCAGAGAACTCAAACAGGACAAGCTGTCTTGTAGTGGGTCATTCCGGGGCCATGGGGTTAACATGGGTCTGGCATCTCCCAACTGCCAATAAATATCTCACAGCCCAAAGTGAGATCTGGGAAGATAAACTGGATTTCTGACCTACAGACACCTCACTTTACAACTATACAAGCCACACCAAACTTCCACAAAGCAGAAATCTTCTACACATTTCCCTGGAAATGTGTGGAGTTTCTCCCTTGAGCAGGGACACTGCTTTGTGGATGCTCTCTTGGAGGCTGAGTGAAGGAATCTGAATGTTATGGACCTTTCAGTGGGAAGTTACATATAACACCTAAAACTATTTCTTTTGCTACCTTTAATAGAGGTACCTTGATATCGTGCACTGGTTTATGTTATGCTGTAATCTACCCCTTGTTGTTTTAGTTTTATACTAGTAATTCTGATTAAGGTCTTTTGTCTGTTTTGTCTGTTCAATAAATAATTCATTTTTATAAATAGACCTGATCTGCCATTGCTAAAATTTGCAGGCCAGAGGGAGTCCTTACATTTAAATGGTTGCCAAAATCTGAGCTAGGGCAGAGCTGATGTGAAGCTCCCACTCCTCCCATGGCACTCCTCTTATAGGAGAGATGCTCCAGACCCACGTGATCCTTGTGGCCTCTGCTAGACCCTCTCCTCACCACAAACTGGGAAATGAGCTCTCTCATCCACTTTGTTAGGTTAGAAACCCAACATTACTTTATTCATCACAGAGGTACATGGGTATTGCCTCACCAAATACGTGAGCAGTTATCAAAACTTTTGACTATTTATACATTTTGGTAAACGTGGGATTAGTACTCATTGGTTACTGGTAATGTAGTTCTCCTAATAATTAGTATTCTATCTTCTATTGGTTAATGATTCACTTGCTTTTCATGTTAATTAGTCCACATGCTCAGTTTTTCCTCTTCTTTTGGGTTAAGGAGTTTCTTGGGTTGGTGGCCTGTGATCAGTGGTTGGACATCCCCCGTACCGGAATTACCTTTTCCCAACTGGAGCCTATTTCAGCACAAATACTGAGCATCGCTGGCTGGACCAGGGAGGGGATTGTCCTGCTTTGCTCTAAGCTGCGTCAGCCTCACCTCAAATATTGAGTGAAGTTTTGGGTGTTACAGTATTGGAAAGACATTCAACTATTAAAGAGTGTCCAAAGAAGGGCACGAGGATGGGGAAGGGCCTGGAGGGGAAGCGTGTGAGGAGCAGCTGAGGGCACTCGGTCTGTTCAGCTGGAGGAGGCTGAGGGCAGCCATGGCAGCCACAGCTTCTGCTGAGGGGAAGAGGAGGGGCAGGCACTGAGCTCTGCTCTGGGACCAGGGACAGGAGCCGAGGGAACGGCTGGAGCTGGGTCAGGGGAGGGTCAGACTGGACAGCAGGGAAAGGTTCTTCCCCCAGAGGGTGTCGGGCACTGCCCAGGCTCCCCAGGGAATGGGCACGGCCCCAAGGCTGCCAGAGCTGCGGGAGCGTTTGGGCACCGCTCTCAGGGATGCACAGGGTGGGATTGCTGGGGTGTCTGTGCAGGGCCAGGGGTTGGACTCGATAATCCTTATGAGTCCCTCCCAACTCAGGATATTCGGTCACAGGCTCCTTTTTAAAGAAATATAACTTGTCCGGTAACACCGAGGTGCAGAGAAGGGGACACAGCACTACCAATATTGGCCTCACTAGTGCCGAGCAGCGGAGGAGGAGCATCTTCCCCGGCCGCACAGACCAGTGCCGCTCTGCCGCCCCCCAAGGCCCTGGGCTGCCGGCTCCGGCGGGGCAGAGCCGAGCAGCCCCGGCCCCGAGCGGGGCCCCGCCCGCCGGGCGGAGCCGCCTGACCCGGCGCAGCCGGAACCCCGTGGGCGGCGGCGGCGGCCCCCGCGCTGCGGCGGGCGGGGGACGGAGGCACCGCCATGGGCGCGGAGCAGAGCGCTGAGGCCGAGAGCCGCCCGGGCGAGCCCAGCGCCGCAGGTCGGTGCCTGGCGGGGAGCGAGGGCGCGGGGCTGTGCCGGCGCAGCGCCTGTGGACAAGGGCATGCCCGGCTGTTTCCTTGTGAGGGACAGCGGCTGTGGAGAAGGGAAGGGCTTGCAGAAGGGAAGGGCTGTTTCTCCGGGAGGCAGCGGCAGCGCGGCCCGGCCCTTCCTGTGACGGCGCGGGGGCACCGCCCGGGCCGGGGGAGCAGGGCCGGGGATGGGCAGCGCCCCGGGCGCGGTGCGGAGCTGGCGGGGGCCGTCAGCTGTGCAGGTGTTCCGGATCAGCTGTTCCCCGGAGGGGAGAGGGAAAGGAGCTCAGAGCCCTTCAGTGATCTCGGATATGTGCTGTAAAAGTCATGCATGTGCAATGTCGAATAGAGCAATATTCGCATAGGGTTGGATTCTGGTGCAATCTGGTTGTAAAGGGTTATTCCCTCTCCCTCCAATATCCAGCATCTCCGTTGCCAGCCAAGCAACGAGCAAAAATGGACGACATTGTGGTGGTAGCCCAAGGAACACAGTCCTCACGGAATGTCAGCAATGATCCAGATGTCATAAAACTGCAGGAAATTCCAACTTTCCAGCCCCTTTTGAAAGGTAAGTGATTGTTCTTCCTCTGTTTTTAAATGCCTTCTTTTTTTGTACCTATTGGCATTTGTGTATCTTGAGGTTTCTACTGAAATTCATATTTCTGTTCCTGTTTTTCACTTCCCCTCTTGTTTTAAACCTTACTCTCTTTTGTTATGCCATAATTAATCACAGTCTTCTAAACACTGGGTGAACTAGTTTAGAGGTGTGCTGGTAATGTTCTCTGCAATGGAACCATCTACTGTGACAAAACAGCTCCAAGCATACCAGCTTGCCCTGTACCACTGGTTGATGAGAGATACTGTGTTTTGTTCTAATATAAAATGGATGACAGTCTCCTGTTTTGCTCTAGTTTTTTAAAAACAGGCTGTGTGTTACTCTCAGAGTCATAGCTACCTGTGTGTGCGTTCAGCTGCTTAAAATCAAGGTACCTTGTGGGAGTTTTCAACACAGAGCAGATTTTATTTTTGGTTTTTTGTAGTGGGGTAGATGGGATGAGACTTTTCCTCCCACTCTTTTTTTTTTTTTTGCTTTCATCCCTTGCACTCATTCTTTGTTTCTTCTGTTCAAAGGAAAGTGAAGATTTCAATCATAGCTGTTGAGCCTGCAGTTTAACAAATAAATTGGCTTGTGTGTTTTGTGGCCTGGCTTCTAGCTATCTCTTTTTGAGGAAAGTGCAGAGTGGCCTTATTATCTGAAAAGGCAACACTAGAGGTAATCTACTACAGGTAGCATCACACCACCACTTTTTGGACAGAAAGTATTTACTTTTTGTTTGTTTGTGTATGCCTACTGCATGAGGGTACTGAAACATGACTAAAACTTGTAGACATTATTATAGCCTACTGGGCTATACATTTAACATTTTATTGGACACTATTTTATGAGTGTGTTCTGGATGTGCATGACACTGACTGCTGTTTCCTGCCAAAGGGGCAAAAAATAGAGAGGCCATGAAAAAAAGCAGAACATGCTTTGCCTGTAAAGCACATGCTTTGTCCTGCTTTGTATGTAAGACAGAACCAGGGTCATGCTAGTGACAGCTTGAAATCTAAATGCTGGAATCCAAATCCCTAAAAGAAATGAGGAAGTTTTAATATGAGAGAAAAAATTTAGAAGATGCCACAACACCTGGCATGGAAGTTGTTGTGTGTGTGTAAGAGTGTGATGACAAAGAGTTTCAGTTCCACCCAAGCTCATGAGCAAACCTGGGTTGCAAAAGACCTGTGGAAGGAAGTCCTGGGAAGTGAGACTGGTGATCACTTCCAGGGATGGTGTTCCTCTGAGGCAGTTACAGGTCGAAGGGCTGGGGCTGGAGGTGGTAAATGAAAAAGAACAGAGCAGCAGCCATGTAGCTGAGATGCAAAGGTTGGAGGGCACTGTCTTAGATAACCAGTCCAGGTCCTTCTGCTCCTAAATCTGCACCCTTTAAGTTGTCTTGGTGACTGAGTTGCTTTTTCTGGCCTTACTTTGGACCTGAAGCTGTGGATGTACGATAGAAACATTCTCTTCTGGTTTTGTCACTTGGCCTGCTGCTTCCCCTAGAGTCTCCTGAGACATGGTGACATCTCAAGAGTTTTGCATGCTGAATCGCTTTTGTGAACACCTTTTCCAGCCTCAAGTACTTCTTATTGTTTGAACAACCAGACTGTGATAATTGTGTTCACTACAGAAAGCAGTGTGGGCCTGCTGAGTAAGTTGACTCTTGAGAGATGGCAGATCTACCACAAGCCCACTTGAGAAACTGTTCTGTTTTGGATTGGTCTCTTATCTGTATTCTTCCCATCCAAGATTGTTTCTGGAAAGGTTGAAGAAGTTTCAAGATCTTTTAGGAGCTCATTTTAAAAGCTTGTGTCTTGTGATCTACCAGCTTGCAGGTGGACTTAGAGTTCACAGTGAAGTGGACTTCATTGTTCTATTCAGTTTCTCCTGGTCTAAGCAAAGCCAAGAGGTTTTATTTTGCTTTTGGGTTTCAAAAGGGGAATAATCATTAAATAAATAGACTAGCAAAGTACATGGTGATGTAAACACTGCATGTTCTTGAGAAAAAAATGCCCTTGTTCCTCCTAAGCCATAGTGAGGTGAGCTTGTGATCAGTGAACCTGGAAATCTTTACCATTGTGTGCTCTCACTTGCAAGAAGATGCCAGTGTCCTGTCCATTGCATCTTTCATGCTTTCCCTTGACTCCTGTAGGGAGAATTGCACCTCAGAGGTACAGCTGTGACCCCTTGTAACAAGTCCCTCTCCATATTTCTTGTAGGCTTACTTCAGGAACTGGAAAGCTGCTGTCAGGTTGCTCAAAGCTCTGTCCAGCTTGACATTGAAGACTCATGATCTGGACAGCCTGTTCCAGCCTCATCATAAAAATAATTTCTTCCTTATGTCCAATCTAAACCTACCCTCTTTGGTTTAAAACCTATGTCCTTGCTCCTTCATTGCAGGCCCAGACAAAAAGTCTCTTTCTTTCTTACAAGCTTTATTTGTCTCTGGAGGCTTTTTGGGGAAAGAAGCGTTTTCTTGCTTATGGCTAGAATTGTGCACTGGTAAAAGGTATTCAGCATGAAGAAGTAATAGAAACAGAGATTACTATATCACTGCAAAGGCACTTTGTGAGCAGCAAAACCTTCTTTACATACTGTGCCTCCTCCTGTTCCCATAGGATTTGTGATTAGTTTCCTCTCCAATCTCATTTCATGGTTCTTCAGGTTAGCTTGGTGTTATTGTGGCCATCTGAGAATCCTGACTGGTTGACAAAAGCTGCCAGATGGGGAGTGGCTGTCAGCTGCTGCTGGCAGGTCAGGGAGGACTGTGACCTCCCTCTGGTGGATCTTGTACATTAAAATTAACCCCTAAGTAAAACAGCACCTGTAGTAACTTGAAACAAACTTTTGGTAACTGTTCCCCTGTAAATACTGGTTATGTTTTTGTGCTGCTCTTTC
Source organism: Fringilla coelebs (assembly GCF_963513975.1). Lineage (NCBI taxonomy): Eukaryota > Metazoa > Chordata > Aves > Passeriformes > Fringillidae > Fringilla > Fringilla coelebs. Next base: position 65,036,788 of record NC_140033.1, on the reverse strand, counting down.
CCTTGTTGTTTCCTCCTTGTTTGGAGGAAGCTGTTGTGGCAGCATCCCTTGGAAGTGTGATACTGAGTATTGAGCGTACTGTGAGTTCACTGAATATGGGCTTGTGGTTATTTAGAGAAAATTCAGCAACCCTGTTTTGTGTTCTGACTTATTTCTGGAGGAAACCTTAATACTAAAAGAACAATTTTAATGTTAGATATTTAGCTGTTGAGGCTGTTGGTGGTGCCTGCTTGGTTTTCTGCAAGAACTATAGTGATGTACTAGTTGAACAAGTAGTGATGATATTTTTGTTTCTGTTTTGTTTTGTGTGATGGTGTTTGGATTGTTGTGTGCAAATTCCCAGGAGAGCAGGGATTGTTTCTGTGAATTAAGCAATGTGATGATGTGCTGCTGGAGACTGGCCTATGAACAGTTCAGCCATGTCACATGCAAATTGCATTTGTCATGTGCAGCATGTCTTCTGTCATAGGAACTCCTCGTCCCTCAAGCACTGAGAAAAAAAGTCAGCAGAGGCTGCTGAGGCTCAAACCTGCATTCCCAGATGTATCATGTAGATGAGAGATGTCTTTTTTGCAGACACTCAGCAAGTTACTTATGCACTCCAATCCCCTTTGTTTTGAAGACCACTTTGTCTAACATAGGTGGTCTACATCTGACAGCCTTGTGGAGGGTATTGTGTGCAGCTCATTAGCATCCTGTAGCCCAGAATAACTGGATTTTGTCCTACAAATAATCCTGCTAGTTTTCTAAGACTACCAAGTAATGGGAAGAGGTTGCTCAGTAAGGTTGTGGCATTTCTGCCCATAAAGTTTTTAAGGGCATATTGAGCAAAACTCTGTAAGTCATGAACTGGAAGTAAATTAAGTAAGTAATTACATTAAGGAGTATACAGTGAGAACTTTACTTACTGTACTGCTTGTTACCCATATTTATTATTGTTATTTATTAGAAAGACATTTCATAAAGAACACAGTGAGACTTTTACTCTGAAAAGTCGAGACTGTAGTTTACCTGGAAGTAGTGCAACACTGAAACCCAGGTTACATGGCAGAAAGAGCAGGTCCAGCATAAGGAGTTTCCTTTTAGGCTCAATGTATTTTCAAGTGGAAAACTTGTCATATAATACAGCTGGTGTACATCTTCAGCTGAGAAGCACAGGGAGATGCTGACAAATCGGGGGTGAAACTTGTGATGCTGTACAAATGCTCTGTGGATCTTCCCTTGTCCTTCAGGGTAACACAAGCTTGTATTACCTTGAAATGATTGTTTATACTTTTATAACTTCCTTTATGAAGTCATTTTTCAGGTAGGAAAACTACTTGTCTAAAAAAAATGCCAGTGTATTTTTCTTTCTAGCATATTGTATAAAGGAAGGATAGATGTTTAGAGTTTACTGCATTTAAAACAAGATTTTGTCACATCTCACTCCTCAATATTTTCTTACATCCTCTCTTCTTCCCCTTTCCTCACTGTATGCTCCTACTTCAATTTATAGTGTAGAGAATTTAGCTAATAGCACATGTAAGTGAGCTTTATTCCTATAATTCTCTATACATGGTACTTGAATACTTTTATAATTCTGTGCCTTACAAGGAGGATCTGCTGCTTGCAGCTGCTGAGGGTATAGGCCTCTACTAGAATTTGAAACATCCAAGTTTGTTGGATGGACCCCATGCCCAGTATTTGTAACAAAATGTGCATGTTGGGTGGAAAGAAGTACCAGGAATGTGAGTACATCTGCCTGGTGAGTTTGAGCTTTTTTATTGTTGTTTTGTTTGTTAGTGGGGTTGTTTTTTAGGTGTGGTTTTGGTGTTTCTTTGGGTTTTTGTAGGCTTGTAGAGCAGTATTCTGGATTGTAGAGATCTCTCTCTCCATTTTGAATTCATGACTTGGAAGTAGCTCCTGAAATCAGAATCTAGAAGGTGCTTCAGTTTTGAGGAAAGGAGCTTTCCCTTCCAAGGACAGCTGAAGGAGTGGATGAAGATGATGTCTGACTTCCATGTATTCCTCAGTTGTTTGTGGGCTGTTTGGAGACCTGAACTAAGTCAGTTTTCTGTGTGAGAGGATTTGAGTCTGTGGTTCGACATTCTCCAGTCAATATGCTCAACACCCACAGGGAGAGCATTAGGAACTGCAGATACTGAGTTCTCTACCTTTCTACCTTCCCCAGCTGTTCCACACCCCTTGGTGTAGTTTGTGTGTTGCCTGATGAGCAGAGTGAGTGTAAGGTTGTCTGCCTAGGGGATTAGCCTGGCCTCTTCCTTGGCTGAGGACCTTGGAGCTCCAATTTCTACTTGCTGCATGGGAATAAGCTTTGGTCATCTCAAGTCACCTGCAGATCCTCCTTCCTTTACCTTCACAGAGCCTGGCAGAGGTCTTCAGCTGGCAGTGCAGCCCTTGGGGATATGGTAAAAGATGTGCTGAGCAAAATAACCATGTGGGAGGGAGTTAACTGTGTCCTGGCTTATCAATTTGCCACAGACTTCAATGAGGTGTATCTGCATGCTGGCCAGTGTACCTTGAAATCACTATTAACAGGCTAAAGTGAAAGGCAAATAACTGCTTACAACATCCAAAATATCCAAGTGTAATCATAAAATTCTAACAGAATGTGTACTCTATGTTGGGAGGAGACTGGAAATCAGATGCATCTGATTGATTAGGCAGAGGAGCTAGTGTGTTTTGCTGGAGGGTAGATGGTGAATCTTTCCAGACAAGGATAAGCATGTAATGGGAAAGTACATGGAGAACTCTTTTTTGTCCTCAAGGATTTTAGGCATCAAAATCTGGATAGAATATTTTCTTTTTTCTCTCTCTCCCCTTCACATTTGTGTACTTCTATTCAGCATTACTGCCTTGTTCACAAGTTAAGACTTGATGGAGTCTTTGACTGAGGGGCCAGTTAAATGTCTCACTTCTTTTTAATGTGTCTCTTAGCGTCTTTCTCTGATGGATATCCATCTGTTGAAGGTGATATTTTCTATCAATGAAGATTGCATGCAATGAAATGTTCATGTCAGAAATGTGTCTAGGAGATAGATTTATGTATCTCTGTACATCTGTACTGTACAGACCTGTCTTTACTCTATATACCAGCTGTACATGTGTAGATTGCTTCATGCGATGCTGTGTGACCGCCCCCACCCCTGCTAATATTCTTTCTCTGGACTGGTGGCTGGTTTTGGAATGTTTCTGTGTTACTGGACCAGCAGCAGCCCTGCATTGCATCACTTTTGAAAACTGAATGTTTCCATTTGATCTTAGGCTTTATAGGAATTAATAAGTTCATCCAAGTCAAGAAGGTTATTTGGTTTTGGGCCAGTTCGTTTATTGAGAAATATTGTGCTTACCCAAGAGGGTGTAAATTATTGCACCCTAATTACTGATTTTTTTCCCCCTATGGGCACTGGTTCAGTCATGTGACTACACTAGAGGTAAAAGATGAGAGGATGCTTCTGTATGTACTGCCTGTCTGCAGTTAACTGCACTTTCTGTAACATCACATAATTCAAAAACTCTACTCTTGTTATTTATTTCCTGCCAAAACACTATCAGCAGAATAGATTCCAGAATGTCATATTGTGTAAATAATAAGTGCCTTTTCTAATTAGTGTTTAACTTACTAAAATAGTATAAAAATGAAAAGCGTTTTAAGGTACAAATGTAAAAGCAGGTCTTCTCCAGCCCTTAGCCTTATTATCAAAGCAGTGTGGTGGGAGCTCAGCTTTAACCATGTTCTCTCTGGATAATTGTGTAAGATGAGATCAACAGCTGACCAATAAAGCACAGGTCAGCAAGCTCATTGTTATGAAACCTTGAAGTTGAGAATCAAATTTGATCTGCCTCTCTTCCTTTCTTAGGGCATCTTAACAAAAGGGAAAATAGGAATTTTGTGGTTCATTTGGCTTAAACAGTGAGGTCTGACATACTGAATATTCCCTCTATTTTCCATGTGGGGCTGGCCATGGTGTGGTTGGCTTGTTGACACCCTTGCATGCATAAACCAGAAGATGTGCAATTGCAGATTGCATATTGAACCCTGAATGCAGATGATCTCCTGGACATCCTGATTTTCAGTTTGCAGTAGTAGCAAAGTGATAAGTAGTAATGTTAGTAGGGAGTGGAATTGCTGCCTGTTGTAGCTGTGCGTAGGCACTACTCTGCCAGCATGCCTGCAGGCTGAGCTAAGGGGCTCCAGGCAGCCTTTGGTGGGAGCTGCTGAGACTGCTCAGCCTGTGGTCATCCTTGGAATACTGTAATACTTATTAGCGTGGGAGATGTTTTTCTTTTCATGGTGAAATTCTTATCTTTCAGCAATCTTATTCCACTTGAGAAGTTCTGAGGATAGCACTGCAGCAATGTGGGCACCTTCTGTGTGAGCTGGTATCTTGGATGCTTGTGGAGTTTTTTGTTTGAGGTTTTCCTGTATGTGTGTGACTATTTACATAGGTGCTTTTACCTGTGTTGCACATGTCTACTTCTCTCATGTTTCAAAATATTTACAGTATTACAATTATTTGTGTCATTGTGGCAATAATTTCGAAGAAGGCACGATATGCCCAGGCTGCCCCTTGTGTGTTCATTAAATGCAAAACATGCAATATCTCCTGCCTGCCTGTTGTATTAAAGACCCACTATGAGTATGTTTCTTCATGTAGTAAAGAGTTGAAGGGCAAAATTAAGTGCACTTGCTATTTATGAGAGCGTTTTTAATGAGGTTAAGGGCAAACAGTAAAAATACCAGGCTGCTGTTTGAATACACTTGTATGGGGTTTTTGTTGTTGGTTTGTTTGGTTTTTTTTTAATATGCTGATGTATATAGAAATGACACTCTTGAAAAGATAGGCAAGTCTGTACTAACACAGTGAAAACTGAGACTCTGGGATCCTGTGCTGCAGTTGTTAGTTAGGATATCCCTTAGAAGTCACTTGTGTAACTTAGACAGCAATATTGCAGTGTGAAGTGTCATTCAGTGTTGCAGTAAAAGACCTGAGAAGCTCAGACATTAAAGTTAGATTATTTTCACCATGCTACATCAGCATGGCAGTGATGTATTTGTACCCAAGGGAAAGGTATAACAGCAAGTGGAATACTGGGACAGCAGCGCTGGCTGTTAGTAGGTAACTGCTGTGCAGGGGAAATCTGTGCATTTCGTGCCTTGGGAGTAAGGAGGTGCACCAGCAGTCCTTAAACTCAGGCTTGCAGTGTGCTTTCTCTGTTTTCTGTTTGCTGTTTTTTACCCCGGTGGTTAAGAAAATGGATATTGAGGTAGGAAAGCTTGCAGTCTAGGTAAGTGCCACAGGGTGTCAGTGGAGTACAAAAGAAGTAGCAGACGTGTTTGAAAGTGGGTGGAAACCTTGCTGAAACAGCATGCTGGAAACTGCTTTCTCTTCAAGCTCTTTCCATGAACATTTGTGTTCTATTTGCACTGGTACCAAGTGACCAAGGTCTTGGTGACCTTGCTGGGTTCGGTACCCATTGGACCTGTGAGTTGAGCCACACAGTGCTTTTTTTACTGAGAGGTAGCTACAGGCTGAAACAGTACTAGGTCTGTGAGGAGGAGGTGGTGCAGTGATCTTCAGCTGAAAAACTTTCAGAAAGCTTTATGATCTTGAAAAATAGAAATTTGGGGTGCCACTTATTTTTGGGTGTTGTTCTAAGTATGTGTGGTAAGAAAATGTGTATATAGATCAGCAGTAATTCAGGTGAAGGAATTTGAGGTTCAGAGGCTGTCTGTGGCTCTTGATCCTCACCTCAGTACACCATCTGTAATAGGGAGTTCTTGACAACATTGTTTTGATCATAGGTGTGTTGAAGACCAAGGTGATCTCATGCCAAGAGTGGTGCATAGTAAGTGCTTCCCTGGTGGCCCATTGTGCTGAGGAAAAATGTTTATTCAGTAGATGGAATTCAGGAACTGTGTCTAGAAAATGATTGCAACACTCTTTCTTCTCCCCAGCTCAAAAATGTTCAGTTCAACAAGGTCTTCTTTCTAGTTTATCACCAGCCCTACAAACCAGTGTTGCTGCAGGAGTGCAGATCGTGGGATGAACTGCATGAGGGGAGAGACACAAAGTGAGAAGGGGAAAGGGAAAGAAGTAATGTGTCTGTTAAGTGATAGCCTAAAATTCCAGGCTTTTACCCCACCTTCCTCGTGTATGAGTACAGGTAATCTCACATAAATGAAGACATTTGTTTGGGAGAATCTTTGTATTGATCACATATGTCTGTTTAGCTAAATCCAGTGCTTTGCTAATTCCTAAGTTATTTTTAGGAGAGGGAGTGTGGAAGAGGAATGTCTTGAACCTTAATCTCTCTTGCCTTTGAAATGTCATGAAGGTATCTTGTGTCCAGTCTGTCATGCCAATAAAAGCCCTTTGAGTTGGCAAGGGATTCATGTGATTCTCTTCTCATCAGTGCATTAATGGGAGGTCTGTACCACAACATCTGGACATCAGCTGTAGAGTATTGTCCTTCACTATATGCTACCCAAACCTTCTGGTGCTTGGGAAGGTTGTTGGTGCACACCAGGAACTTAAGATTATAACCTATTTGCATATAACCATTTAAAAAAATTTAAAATGCTAATATAGGCAATGTTACTGCTTGCCTGGAGTTGTTCTTGGTGAGACATCATGCAGAATTACTTGGGCATGTTCTCCTCCCCCTAATCTCAGCTGTCCAAAGTGAAATCCCTGGCAAGGCGTGCCTCATCAGCACATGGAATTTGGTGTAAAAGTACTGGAGTCTGAGTTTCCCCATTTAAAATTCAGTCTTTCTGCATACTTTTTCTAAACTTCTGTGCCAGCTACCATGGATGGGAAGCCATGTTTCAAGTTAAAACAAGAAGCATAGTGCCAAGGAAAACCCTTATCCTAAAGAACCCTATATTGGCTGGCCAGACAAGTGATTCTCTTCCTACTGTGTTTTCTCTCTGCTGTGTCCTTATTGTGGTGGATTTTCTGCTGTGCATCCTCCACCTTCTCTCTGACTGTTGTGTGTCATTGGAAGCTGACCTAGGATCTCCCGGACTGGAGATACCATTTGCAGTTGTGGTGCTGTAAATGGAATGCTTCCAAAGAGCTCCTTGGATAGTGTGATGTTATGGACCAGGGAATTATAAATCATGGTCATCAAGAGACTTCAAAAACCATAATTTTCACTGGTAGTGTTTCAGTGAGTAACCCTTTGCTTTTAGCTCTTAGTCAGACTAAGATGGTGTTGACGAGCTCCAGGAAGAGCAAGTTGTGGTGATGCTTCACAAATTTTGGATAAAATTAAAGTGTTCCTTTTGATACTGTATCAAACACAAATAAAACTACTGGAAAGGCACTACTGACACTCCTGGTGCTGGCTGATCTCTCTGCAAGGAATGGCTCAGGGTTGGCCTCAGCTGGCTCAGGAGGAGGATGGGAAAAAGGTTGGTCAGAATTTTATCCATTCTCATTCTTTGTAGTAGGAGTTTTGGAAGGTTTCTGTCAGCTAAACCTTCAGCTAAACCTGTCAGCTAAAGCCTGAACCTAAAGGGGATGCTTGGCTTTCCTTTTAACCCTGAAGTCTTGACTTCATCTGATTAAAGAGAGCCTTTATCTGTAATAGGAAGTGGAAGAGATACTGGAAATAACACTTCTTAAGTACTGCATGCTGCTTTGCCTCCCATGAGAGCAAATCTTACTTTTGCTGTGATGTGAAAGTAGCAAGATGCAGGTGATTGAAATGGAAGTACATATTTGCATTTATACATTTGCAGAAGCAGGACAAATCAGGATGGAGTACTTACTCTTGGTTTTGGTTGTCTCCCCTTCAGGGAACTTGTCACCAATTTTAGTATGAACTGAAATTTGGAGTCAGTTTGGGTGGTGGCTGAATTGCTTTTTTTTTTGCAATAGTTTGAAGTTCCCCACTGTTGTACATTCCCTCAGTTATTCATCTGATTTATTATGTTCTGTGGTAGAGAAGACAGAAAGAATTTGTAGATTAATCACTTGGAACATAAATGATTTCTTTTGTCTAATGATCTCTATTATGACAACTGATGATTAAGCCACAGTGGTGTTTTAGACTTTCACTTCTTTATTTTAAATGCCAAATGCCTTTTACTACTATCTGAATCCAATTACTTTTGTGGTCAATGTTTGCATATGTATTTAGATGAGAAATGTGAAGGCTTGGCCTAGATTTTAATGCCAGACAATGGGACAAATGTGGTCGGAGCAGAATTATTTTTCATGTCATAGCTCTTGCCTGTGCAAAGAAAATTGTGATGGTATGTCAACCTTTGTACAACTTCAACTTGCAGAAGGAAGCATCTAAAAAGGTTAAAGTTTTGATTGCATCAACTATTTAAGATGTAAGTAAAAATAAAGCAGTTTTTTTCGCTGTGAAACAACAGGAGTGTGAGTTAGATACTGAAGTACTGTACTGCAGGAGTAGGATTGATGTGAAAAAGGGTGATCTCTCTATAAAGATACAATGAAATGGTTGAGTGAGTTGGCTAAAAATGGGCTGTGCTGATCTGCCATCATGGTCAATGTGCAACAGGGAAAGATAAGGGCAGTGCATTCAGGACAAAAGAAAAGGTAGGAATTGTTAAATATTAACAGATTTGGTAGAGTTTTGGGAAAAGGTGAGAAACAGGATGTTTGTTTTCCAACCTCCAATCAATTAATATTTAACCAGTGGTCCTGAGTGACTCATCTCTGCTCCTTGTAAACAAAATTTTAAGATGAAAGGAAGATGGGGTGACCAATGTAACCAGGGAATTCCCTAGGAAATAAAAAAGGAAAAATGCTTCTGGCAGGCAAGGAACTTGATTTGGCTCACCATGGGATCTGGCAGGCACTTTGGCTGGTGTGGGAAGAAATCCCAGGGGTTGTGGATGGAGGTCATGTGGGCACCAGCTGAGATCAGCTCTGCCAGCTGTCCCACTTAGGTACTTTAGGACTAAGGCAAGCACATATCCAAAATTAACTTCTGGACTTGGTGCAGGAGAAGATATGTGCAGGATTTATTGAGCCACTCTGGCTTCCCACAGAATGTCCCTTTTGGATTCACTGATGCTTTGCTGACCAACATACTCCTCAGGAAAGTGGGGCAGGGTGGTTATGACGCACCGGGTGGTGATGCTGTGGCAGGAGCAGAGACAGCTGGACTGGTGGACTTGCACCTTTGGGGCTTTTGTACAAATATTTTGTATTCTGCTCTTTAATCCTCAGTTTGGTTTGGTGATTTTTCCAAGAGCGAGGGTGAGCAGAACAAGCTAAACCTAATGGCTGGGGACTCTTTTTCCTAAAACCAGCAGAATTGGTCTTTACTTTGGAAAGCTGCCATCCAGAAGGAACTGAAGTTGGAAAAGATAAAACATGCTGAGACTGTTCATAAACTTTTTGTTTAGAAACTGTTTTGATGCCAACTATTTTGATGGTTTTGATTTTCTCACTCCCTTATCTTCCTAACTGAAGGAGCTTGGTAAGAAAACAAAACCTGTACTACTTCTAGTTTTAACCCTACTGAAGTTTTTCAGAAGACTGATCAAGTTCTCTGCTGTGCTAAACTGCCTCTTAATTATTCAGATTGCTAGGCTTATTTTTCTTGCAAATCAAAATAAGGTACGGTGAAATAAAGATAAAAGTATATTACTGTATTGTTCAAGCCCTAAATATCAGAAAATAAAATGAAATAAATCTTGTTATGCAGCTGAAAACCACAGAAATCTCTCTCTCTTCTGTCATTTCTTCAGCTTCTAGTCAGTACTACCATACCTTCAGTGTAATTTGGGAGAGTGTGTGGGTTCTTGCTTCTTTGACTGATGCCTCTGTGCATGTAAGAGCAAAATTAATGTGACTTATTCTCGAGTGGTTTTCACTTCCTGTGGCCCATCACACTGATTACATCCCCTCTGAAATAGTTCCTTTGCAAAATGGGGCCACAAATGCACCCCTGCATGAAATAGAAGGGATTTGAGTTGCTGGCATTTGGTGAAAAAAATAAAAAGAGATTTTCTAGTATGTATTTTCAGGCAGAGGCATTGCTCAGGCTTGAGGGGATTCAATGGATAATGTGCTAAATTAAATATGTCAGGGTGCACCTAATGTTTTTGTTGCATAAGACTAAATATGGGATTGTTTCTTGAAATTAAAGGTAAGTTGTCTATTTTACTGTTATTGCTCATTCTGTGGCTGGTGTAAATGGAGCTGATGCCTCAGCAGGACAGAGGCAGGGAGAGGAGAACTGAGTTTAGCCTGGTATTTACCAGTGACCAGAGGGTGTTGTTCAGTCTCTGTATTCAGCTTTAAATGTCAGGCAACAAACCATGTACAACCTTGGTACTTGTGAATGGCTTATAGCAAAATGGGAATTATTTTAAATGTCTTTCAAATATATGGTAAAAAGTCTTTGAACCTCAGCATAACAGTCTTTATATAAGCACGTGTAATGCTTAGGTAACTTTTTTCCTGAAATTTTAATAAAATAAGCAATTTTCTCCTAAGCATTAGACAAATTGGTATTTTCCATGAGCAAGTCTTGGATGTATATTTGCCTGTTTTCACTTAGCACTTATATTTACTTACAATGCCCCTTCTCCAGGCCTGTTTCCCTCTTCTCATTAATAGGGCAGTTTCCGGAGAGTGTCTGTGACAGGAGCAGCTCTTCAGATGTGCTGGGACTGTTTCCTGTGAAAGATAGGAGTGGATAGGTTGATATGGTGGCTCAACCCTGGCTGAAGGTCAGATACCCATGAAAGCCACCCTATCACTCCCCTCCTCAACTGCATAGGGTAGAGGAAATACAACAAAAGGCTCATGAGTTGAGGGCAGAGATATCACTCATGGGCAAAACAGACTAGACATGGGGAAATTAATTGAATTTAATACCAGTCAAAATCAGAACACTATAATAAGAAGTAAAACAAACCTTAAAAACACCTTCCCCTCACCCTTCCTTTCTTCCTGGGCTCTACCTCCTCCCTGCCGAGCATCACAGGCAGACTGGAATGGGGGTCATGGTCAGTTCACCACACCTTGTTCTGCCACTGCTCAGGGACAGAGGTTGGAGACCTTTCTGTGCTCCACCAGGGAGTCCCTCCCATGGGGTGCAGTCCCCTCAGGAACAGGCTGCTCCAGTCTGGGTCCCACACAGGGTCACAAGTCTTGCCAGCAAACCTGCTCCAGTGTGGGCTTCACTCTCCACAGCCTCCTTCAGGCATCCCCCTGCTCCAGTGTGGGCTCCTCCAGGAGCTTCAAGTGGATCTCTGCATCCCCATGGACCTCCGTGGGCTGCAAGGGGCACAGGGGAAACTTCTGCCCCTCCTTCCTCACTGCCCGCAGTGTCTGCAGGGCTGTTCCTCTCACCTGTTGTCACCCTGCTCTTCTCTGGCAGCAAATGCTTCCACTCAGTAACTTCTCTGCTCTGTAAATCCATTATGCCAGAGATGTCACCAGCCATCCCTGATGGGCTCAGCCTCCTGGAGCCCATGGCATTGGCTTTGCTGGACATGGGGGAAGCTTCCTGCAGCTTCTCACAGAAGCGCCCCCTGTAGCCTCCTCTGCTCCCAACACTGGCCATGCCCACCCAGGGCAGCTGAGGAGCAGATGGGCTGAGGGCACACAGGTTGCTGTCCCCCTCCTCAGCCACAGACCTGTGTGCCTCCTGCCGTGCTGAGGTGGAGCAGGCACAGCCAGAAAAGCAGAAGTAACACGGGGTGAGATGCAGTGAGCAAAGCGGCTGGATCCCCTTTCTGAGCACTAGGGAAAGAATCAGTGCCAAAGTTCTAGGTTGTAACAAGCCTTAACACACTGATGTTGGCTGTTCTGTCAGTGCATTTCTACTCCCTCTGTTGTTGGTAAAGTAAGGTAGTACAATGACAAACTCGCTGCACAAACTCTGTTGTCCATCTAGAACTGTAAGTTCAGGGAGGAGTGAGTTCTGCTGGTGAGCTCTTAAGTACTGTTTCATTAAACTTTGGTTAAGAGCTATTGCTATACCACTTTATACTTTCAGCTGTGGGATATTTTCTCTTGAAATTAAGCCAGGATGTGCCCACTTGCACCAAGTTGTGTGCAAATGCCTTTTTTTCCCTTGAGTCTCAGTTATCAAAGTTTGGAATTTACTGTACCTTGTAACCATTTTTATTAATTTAACACACTAGCCTTGTTCCAGCCAAAATGTTGGTCATGAAACAGTGCTAAGAAATTTTAAGCTTGCAAGAAAATTTTGTATTTCTTCCACAGGAAGTGTAATAAGTGACCTTAAAATAGTGTCTTATCTCATGTTTATACTGAACTTCAACTCTTGTTTATCTATTTTTTTTCTTATGAAAGGAATGAACATTCTTTCAGTCCTTAAGGATCAGAGACCTGAAAGACTCCTGTGTTAGTATGTTGTTCTTCCTTGTATTTTTTTCTTCACAGTGACATTTTAGGACTTGCCTACCTGAAAATCCTTATCCTTAAAATACAACTGAAGTAGGATGTGTATTGGTGAAGGAGCAGCTGCTCTCTTTGGAGGTCCCTGTAATTCCAGGGACACTCAGAGCCAAGGTTGCTGCAGCTGGAGGATGCTCTCATCTGAGCTGCTCCCTTACAGGTGATGGTGTAGATATTGTTCTTGTAAAACAGGTCAGGAAATGGAGATGTGCTGTGTCATTGCCCTAAAAACCTTAGTTTTGCACATAGTTTGGGTCAAGACAGATGATTTCTTAACAGATTAGGTGTCTTGTTGGGTTTTGTTGAGTTAGGTTTATTTTTTGGCTTTGGTTTCAGCAGTGAGCCTTTGAAACGAGACCTGGGATTTCTGACTATAGTAGAAAAGCAAAAAAGTTAAGTAGCTGGTTTTGGTTTTCATAAATATTTATCATTAGGCAGAAATGGATCATCAAGACTTCTGCACATTAGGAAGCAGTAGGACAAATGACAGTGCCAACATTTTTTTTTTGCCTTATTCTTTAACTGTATGCTCCATGGGGCAAAAGACAGAGCCACTTAACAATGGGCCCTAATGTTCTAAATGGCCTCAAGTTTCATCGTGGCAGCTTTTTATTTGGAGCTGAGCTAGGGAGGTCACCTCAGTATTCTTGGAAGGGCGCTGTTGTGTCTTCACTGAAAAGCCCACACAGAAGGATGATTCCATCAAAGACTCTTAAGATTTTAAAGGCATTTGTTGCCTGAATATAGGTAGGGGTTAACCAGTGGTAAAATGTACAGATTAGTTCACTTCCTTACCTTCTCATTCTCTTGTGAAGGGACACTGTAAATATACTGAGGGGATCTCTTTTCTCCAGGAGGGTATACTTACTGCCCAAACCTGGAAAGGGAAAAAAATGTTTAGATTGATTTTTTTAATTGTTGTTTTTGGGGTTTTTTTGTTTGTTTGTTTGTTTGTTTTGTTCTTACAATATAGAAGACAATTAACTGCTGTAGCCCCAAAGAGCTCTGTTCTTCTGAGGTGTCATTGAGGAGTTTGGCATGATACTAAATATGCTTGCCCTCAGGCACATTCTTGTTCCACAGTTAATGATTCTGTCTAAAGGAGATGCTGTAGCTAATGGATTTTTAAAAAACTATGTGAAGTGGGTTGTACTTAAGTCCCGTCCCCCTACTTTGGGATAATAACCATTGGTTTGTGTTAGGAAGCTGTTCTGTATTGAGAAACTTGTTCCTCAGGTGGAATAACTTACAAACCTTTGACATATCTCTGTTTAATTTTTTTTTTTTTTTGTTTTGGGATGTTGGCATCTTGCAGTGAAACACATAAAGGTGACTCCTGTGATGTGCTTTGTTGTCTCTGGTTCTGGGAACAGTTAAATTAAACAACAAGAAAACTACTTTACTTTTAAGAGCATCCTAAACCACTCTAGTCTTTTATTCAGCAACTATCTGTCCCTTTTCAGTGAATGTTGAAAACACACTCACAAAGTTGAATTATCACTGTCCCCTGCTTCAGATGCAAATAAACAGTCATTGCATACTTGTTTTCTGATGTCTTTGAAAGGAAGCTATTTCTGCAAAGTGAATACAATCTCTCTGTTATCTGAGTGAGCAGCTATCCCAGTGCATGGCTGAATTCATCCCTGCACAGAGAGGATGCCTGGAATATAGTTCAGAAATGTTCTAGATTCATCATTTCTTAATAGACAGATCAGACTGATCCATTAGTTTTGCTTTTTGGGCACATCTGGTAAACCAGCCCTCATGGAAGATGTGAAAAAGTAAAATAAGGAAACCTGCTACTTTTTTTCCTTTTTTCCCCCCTTCTTAAATGAACATTTGATTCCTATCAAAATAACATTTGTTGCCTTGCAATCATATAGCCCTGTATTAAACTGAGGCTATCACTGAAGAACTGCAAGTTTAAAGGGTATTTGCTCTGAAAACTTGCAGAAAGCAAAATTCCTCTGGCCTGTGTGTGGAAGGTGCTTGGCTTGGGCTCTGCCTGTAGGATGGGTCCCATGGGGCCTGTTGTTCACTGCTTCTGTGCAGGTTGTACCTAGGGTTCCTGGAGTTCATTTGCCTGTGCTGATGGATGGGAGAACATTAAAGTGGTGCTGTACATAGCTGGAACACTGCATGGAGAGGCTGCTAAGAGAGGCTGGTGGCCCCTCCAAGCCAAAGTGAGATGGTCTGGCTCCTCAAGGTATACACAGTAGCTGATGTAATAGCTCCCTCCTGTCAAAGGAAGAGAATACATCCACCCACATTCCTCCTTGGCATGTCCCTCCATCCTCACCGAGTCTGACATTGACCTGACCCTGTGTGAAACTGATTTGTGTTGCTAACCTGGCAGAGAATTCTTGTTGTGCCAGGTTAATTTTTGACTGTTAATAATCTGCTTTGCTCTATTAGACAAGGGCCAGGGCTGGTGGAAGAGAGGAAGTGAATGCATGGCCACCACCCCTTTGTGCCAGTGATGAACCTTTGGGAGGGCTCTGATAGAGCTTCATGCCAAGGCTTTGCTCTCTGGTACTGAGTGTGGCTGTTTGATGACCCAGTCCCTTCCCTTTACTGTGTGCTGGTGCCAGTGTTTGTTTGGGTGATGTGCTGAAATGTGCTGACACTGCCATGAAACTGTGGTCTCCAGGTGTGATAAAAAAGCTTTCCTTGTTTTTCCCTTGGCGGCAATCATGTTTCACAGAGAACTGAGCTCCCTGATGGCATTAGCCTGGCAGGTGTGTTCAGGTGTCCCGTGGAACCCGAGTTCCTGCTCAGAACTCCAGGGTGCATCCATACTTTTAGATGAAGTCATGGCTCCCACATCTGATTGCAGCATTTGCTGAGTAAAATATATCTAGTACATCATATTTCTGCCATTTATATTGTCAGCCACTTGTATATTGTCCATTTCAGCTGAACTGTTTATTTTTATCAGCAAACTACAGTAAGAAATTTGGACTCAACAGTAAGTCCCTGGTGGAATAAAATTAGATTTTCATTTTTTTTTGGCCATGACTGCAGTTGTTCTGGATATCAAAGACACTCTTAAATTCTTTTTTGTTTTTAATGACATTGAATAGCCTGTTCATTCTTGGCTGTTGTCTTCTATTTCTCCCCCTTATAAGTGATTGCACAACTTGACATTAAAATCAATAATTCCTCATTGATAATTGCTCTCAGGCTATGACATCAGGATTTTCTGGAAATATAAATTCATAGTGCTGATAGCAGACTATATGATTTCACTCTGGAAACTGGCCAGTACAGTTGGATTCCCTGATGTGCAGGAGATGATACAACATGACTGTATATGTGCCTGACACATTTGGTCTGTGTTTTCGAGGGACTGATGTGTTACAAGAGCCCAGTCTGTAATTCAGATACATTCTGATGAAACCAGAGCACCTCCTTGCTATTAACTGCTGGAATATTTTGCTGTTCTTATTCAGCTGTCCTGTTTTCTGCCTTTGCATTATTTATTTTTGCCTAGCAGAGTGAATAAGTGCTTTTTCCAAATATTGCTGCAGGGATTAGTCTGCCACAGGCTTTTTCCCTCTGGCATTCCCACAGTTCCTGGCAGTTTAATACCTTTAGGAGGCCTGGTGCAGACCTGCATTGAGGCAGTGCTCTGCTCTGAAGCAGATGTGTTCACAAGGATTATCAGGAACATTCTTTGCTTGCACGTGGGTGGAGTGGGCTCAGTGTTTAAGTGAGACAGACCGCGGCAGGCGGCTCCAGAAGTTAGGAATTGCAATTAGATGCTGGAACAGTCAACCACAGGATGCTGCTGGGGCCAAGAATTTAACAAGGTTCAAAAAGGAGTTGGATGTTTGCTTAGGGGTTAGGAATAGAGGGAGTTGTCAGAATAAATGATTACCAAACGTTTTGGAGGGAGTCTCATGCCTTGTATTTTTGAGTCTGTGCTGGCGAGGTTACCTGTCTTCTACTGATGCCTGGGCTCCTAATATTTCTATTAAGGACTATTAGTGTGATCAGTATTATTCATTCCTCCTAGGGTGCGATGCAGCACTAGTCAGTCCTCTAGTTATGATCCACTTTGGCAGTTCTCTTTTTGAAAACTATGCCTGAGGCTTTTGGGGAACTGGGAAAATTAAAATTGCACGCAGGTTTGGTGTGCAATGCATTTCCAACCTCTTGGATTTATGCACTTTGGGGGAGGGCTGCTTGTGATAGGGGAAGGTACATACACCCTCAGCAGTAATACCATTGCTGTGAACACCCAAACTGCCTTGGGAAGGAGTAGATTTGGGTGTTAGGGACTAACTTTTAGGCAGTGCAAGGAAGTCTCAAACCAGAGTAGTGGGGCAGAATCATTCTCAGCTAATAAAGTTGTTAAGTATGTCCCTGAGCTCGGGCTGTGTATTTCCCCCAGACCTCAGCCTTTATCTTTTGCAAGAGCCTATAGTGGGCTCTGTAGCTTTGCCTGCTTGTTCAGCATTGGCTTGTACCTCTTCACAAAGCTTTTTAGTTTCAAACGTGTGCATTGTACACACCTCAAGCACTGCAGTGGTCTTTGGGGAGTGGCATGAGCACAGCAGGTTTCATCTCCTGACCTTCCAGCTGGCTCGCCAAGTTCAGTTGGAGCTTAAAGCTGGTTGAAGGCAGTCTTGTTTTCCCTACTCCCTTGTGTTATCCCTGCCTCTCATGCAGCCAGACAGGGAGCTGAGCCAGCTGAAAACTTAACCCTACCCTCTCTAAAACAACACTGGTTTCTCTCAATCTCATTTCCCGAACTAGCTTTCCATGTAGCTGTACAAGCACAGTGATGTAAAGGAGAGGTCAATATAGTGTATTTGGGTTGCATAGGGGGATGTAGGACAGCAGCTCTGGCTTAAATTGGCCTGCCTTGTATGCTGAAGTACAGTGTTTCTTCCAGCAATCCTGAACACAAATACAAAGGAGAAATAAGTTTAGGGCTTTATACCCTTACTTTAAGTGTTTGAGCTTAGGCTTCCATGAACTGTCCTCATTCTTCAAGGGGTTATTTATTTATTTATTTATTTATTTATTTATTTATTTATTTATTTTCCTGCCAACTTTAAGAGAAAAGAAAATAAGTAAAAAATCCTATAGGCCAATTCCATTGCTTTTGGATAAAAATGAAAAGGACAGAACTTTCATTCTCTTTCTATGCTTGCTGTAAAGACCTCTTGCAAACAGGGGCAGTGATATTGTCAAGGGCTGCTCATTAATGTTTTCTATAGCAGCAGTATAATTTCTTGATAGTTAAATGGCAGGATTTTACACTGTGCTTCTACCAGTTTTAAAAAATTTCCTTAGGAAATAAGAATAGAATGGAAAGAGACTTCCAGTATTTCAGGGGTGAAAGAAAGGATGAAAGAATGAATGAAACCTTGCAGCATATGGTCTAATGGTTGTGGGGAAGATGACATTTGGCTGTAGGGAAAGTCACCATTTTAAAAAGAATTTCAGTGATGTGAGTCAAAGACGTGGTACCTTCAATATGTCGTTAAAGAAGGAAACTTGAGTTTCTTTACACCGTGATTTTTGTGTTGCAGCCATAGTTGAGAAGTGATTTGTTTCTCCAGAGTTAGGGTTTTCTGCCCTGTGTTTCCAGCCTGTCTCGGTGTCTGGCAGTGGCTGGGTGAAGGTTAACATCTGGGATGCAAACTGCTTCCTCTTTTCCAGGTTCTTTGCTGACATCACCACTCTCTTGAATGGAACTCTTGCAGTGAAACCTCAACTCTTGCAGACAGAACTCCTCAACTCCTGCCCCAGCTGGTTAAACCAAGACAGATTGGTTAAAGCATGCACAGAAATTATGATGCTATTGCAAAATGTTCAGCCCTCGCTTCTCCTTTTTAAATTGTACTGAGACATGACAGTGTTTTGGTCTCAAAACCAGTGGAGTCTGCCAAACGTGTTTTGTGGTGTTAGTCTGGTGGAGAAGAGAGTGCCTTCTTAAAGACTGAACATAGATAGGTGGGAGATAAATAGCTGTGAAGTTTGGTGTGCTCTGAGAGAAGAGAGGTTGGGTTAAATGAAGCAAAGGAGTGGCTTTCAGTCATAGGTCTTGGAATGCTTTTGGTAAAGAAGACCAGAGCAGGGCTTCATGCCCTTTGCTTGGAGGAGAGAAGGGTGAAGCTGCTCCTGTTGAAAAGACAAGCTCTGTGTGATTGTTGAAGCCAGTGGGTGCAGGTGGCAGGAGGTGCATGACTCATGCAGGAGGGGGAGTTGTAGCTTCTTCCTGCGTGACCTCGCGGGAGTGTTCCTGTGTACAGCTCGTTTGGATGATAGTCATGCTTGATTTTGAAGAACTTACGTGGGCATCACAGAAATTGTAAGTTGAAACGCCTGTGTTTGCCTTAGTTCTCTCTAAGGAAAGACTTGATGTGGATTGAAGTGTTCTGGTTGAATGATGGTTTTCTTTATCAGCCACAAGCACTGAAGAGTTGCATGCTAACTACAAAAATTGCCACTTAGACATTTTGCTTTGTAGACAAAAATCAGAAGGCAAATGGAGAAGTATGGGAAGAACATGTGTTTTCAAGCTCTCTGAAGCCAGCGTGTCTAGAAGTACAGGAGATAGCCTGTAACTTTGCTAATGCTGAAAGAAAAAATACTACACATCCTGAAATTAGCAATGCAGTTATGGAAGTAGCGCTGAGTCTCAATGTGTGGGATGGGTGCATGCACACATTCACATGTACATTAATTACAATGGCCTGATATTGTGTCCTGACCACAGTGAGCTTGCTCCATTTTTCAGTAACTAAGAAAGGAATTTGGCCCTGTGAATGAATTTGAAATGCTGTCAGAAGCATTCTTTCATGTTACAGGAAACATGTGCATTCTGGGGTCGCAGGCAGTGATGGCCGTATACCAGAATGCAAATGATGTGCTCCTTGCTTCTCCCACCCAGGCTGCACTTGGCCAGCTTGTATTAACCAAGTGAGAGAAACGAGGCAGAGTGCAAACACTGAGTTAGAACTCAATGTAAGTTAACAATTCTGTTCTGCTAACATTTTTTGTGGAGCTCTTTGTTGGAAGGATATAGAATGATCCAGGATGTGCTGAGAAGTTTTGTAATGTTCTTTAAGAGTAGCAGAGATTACAGAAGCACTGTTTACAAGTCATCAGTGCCCTTAAAGACTCTAACACTTGTCTTTGCCTGTTGCTCAGAATTGCTGAAGGTGGCTGGTGCATCTGGAGGCACACTAGTCCAGTTTCCCTGTACAATGCTAGGTCAGTAAAAGTGGACTGCCCAAGTCCACTTTTGGTTGTGTTTCGAGTATCTCCAGGGATGGAGACTCCTCAGCTTCTTTGGGTACCTGATCCACTGTTGGATTGCCTTCATAGTAAAAAAAAAAAAAAAAAATCAAATAAACAAAACCAAAAGAAGCTTATGTTTATGTGTTTCAATTTTTGTCCACTATGTCTTATCCTTTCACTCCATGCTTGAGAAGAGCCTGACTCCTTTTCTTCCTCCCATCAGGTGTTTATCATAGATGGGATTCCTCTCCTTGCTTTTTCGTCTTGAGGATAAGCACTTCCAGCTCACACAGCCCTCCCTTGTGAGACAGATTTGTAGCCCCTTAATGATCTCTGTGATCCTCCACTGGACTGAGTGCCAGCATGTCCATGCCTGGCTTGTACCTGGAAGCGCAGCACTGGACACAGCACTGGGCTGTGCTGGGCAGAATGGAAGGACCACCTTCCTTGATCTGCTGGCAGCTCTTCCCTGTGCAGCCTGGGATCTCTTGGCTGCCTCTCCTGCAGAGGCTTGCTGTTGGCTCATGTTCAACTTGCTGTCTGTCTGAGAGTCCTTCTCTATGAGGCTGCTCTCTCCCCCAGCATGAGCTGGGGCTCAGAGTGGCTACTGCCCTGGTGCAGGACTCTGTATTTTGTGTTGCTGAACTTCATGAGATTCCCATCAGCACATTTCTCCAGCCTGTCAAGGTGCCTCTGAATGGCAGAGGTGTTTTCAGCTATTTTGTATAATCTGAAAATTTGCTGAGGGGGCTGTGTCCCTTCATCTAGGTCATTTTTAAACATGCAAAACAGTATTGGCCCCAGTATCATAGTCTGGAGTCACACCACCAGTAACTGTCCTCCAGCTGGACTTCATTCCACTTAGCACAACCCTTTGAGCCTGGCAGCTCAGCCAGTTTTCAATCCACCTCACTTTTCTCCAGCTCATTTAGAGGTTGTATGAAGTTATGAAGTTAAAATCTGTGTCAGTAAGTAAGGACCCATTGAACCATTGCTAATTAAAAGGTCCAGATAAATAATTTTTGAAACAGAAAATTAAAAAGAAATAGTAATGCAGAGGCAGAGACAGAAGGTTGCAAAAGAGCAGGGAGAGGAAAGGAGGTGGGTAAGTACGGTTTTGGGTGGGAATTCTGCTAATGAGCTGTGGCTTAGCTTTTCCTTTGTCTGCAAGAGACTTTGGAAACGTGGACTCATTTTTGGAGGAAAGTAAGTCAAAAGGAAGGAAAAGTTCACAATCTTGTTTGGAGATCTCAAAAAGCTGCACAGAAAACCTGAGCTGTGCCATGGCTCAGTTTCACAAGGACAACTGGCTGAAATAAATGTACTGGATTCAAACCCTTCTTGTCCCCATAGGAGAAAAACTTTCCTTTGATTATTTTTGATTTATACAAACTTTTCTCTCTTGAATATGGGAAATGATCCAGTACTTAATTATTAGGCATTGTGGACCTCAAGGTCATGCATGCTATGTACACGTTTATCTCAGCTGGTTCTGTTTCAATTGATACTAACTGGTTTTGTTGAAAGAAAAGCTTCTGATAAGATGTCTTGTTATCAGGCTTCATTTGAAGCTAATTAAACCCCCGAGACAGCACTGCTAAATGCTTTTTAATTCCCATTGTGAAAAAAATGTGTTTATTTTGGTCACGGGCATATGAATTGCTGTACTGCAGCTCTCACCTCCCTTGTTGCATGGGGTGTATCCTACTGGAGGACAGCTCTGGCAATTTCTGCAGTCAATCTGTCTGTTGAAACAAACCAGCCAGGGAGGTGTCGGTCAGCCAAACGCCACTAAAATTAGATGGTTAATTATAGTCAAGGTCGTTTGGGAATTTGTGTTCCTGTCAGTATTTCTGTGACCAAACATCCTATTTCTGGGTACTGGAAATACTCACATACTTCAAATGCTGTAAAAAAGATACCCTAGAAAAGAACTCAACCCTAAAGTGAGCACAAGTGGGACCTGGCACTCAAGTTTCCTGTGGAGTTGTATCCCTACTTGTCAGCCAAGGCTTGTTTCATCTTTAGGACAGCAAAACAACCACTGATGGGGTAGCATCAAATGGATATGCTTCTCCATCCCTCCAAAAACATTCCCCCCTTTTCCACTCAACTCTGTCTGGACACTGTTAAGATATATTTCAATGCAAATGCTTGTAAGCAATTTTGTGCTAAAAATGTTCTTTGTGTATTCTGTAAAATCATTCTTTTAAAAATTTTATTTTAATAATGGTGTGTATAGTTTCTGTTTGTGTAGGGTTTTTATGGCATGCTTGTTCATGCTTGGTTAAAGGTTTGTAGTGTTTCTGTGTGAGGTGTTGCTGCATCTGCCTGCCTGTTTAGTCATGGAAAGGGACAGGATAACTTTGAGGGCAATCTGTTACAGTAGTGGTGTAGCATCTTATCAGGCCTTCAAGTCAAGAGGAGAATTTCCATTTATTTAGGCTGGCTGTCTTACTGGAAAGAGAGAGGGGATCCCAATAAGATTAAGCACACTACTTTGCAAAATTTGTATTTGATGACTTTATTTTTCAGCTGCTACTAATATTGTACAATTGTTAAGAAAAGAAGAAATAAGACCTTGATCTTCCAAAACACCTCTCTACAAGATGGCAACCTTCTTACTGAAAATTGAGATTAAAAAGTCTCATTTGTTGATTAAAGTTAATTTGAGAGCCTGGATGTTACTTCCTCATGGTTTGAGAACATATTTCTTGCCTGACCTTGACTATGATTGTTACTTGTACTCTGCCTACTTCCATTAAAGCAGGCAAGGCTTTTAGAAAATCAGGTGATGAGGAGGAACTATCTTGTTTGTTAACATTTTCTGTATCAACTAGAAAAAAATAATAAAGGGAATTACACAAGAACAAAGCTTGCTGTTATGTGAGAGGATGTTGCGGGGAGCCCTGTGGCAGCAGGTACCACTGGGGTTTGTGAACTTGTAAGAGACGTTGGATCCAAGTGATATCAGAAACCACTGAGAACTGGAAAGGTTGAAGAACGCAAGGACAGGTTGAGTGGCCTGTCTAAGCACTGGATTCCTGGGCTTTGTTTGAAGCCAGGTTGTCATCTTGCCTTTCTTCCTTCTAACAGCCTTCTCTAAGTTACAGCGGCAGGGCAAGGAGTCATTTCCTGTGGGTTTTTCTGGGTACTTCTAATGCTCTAGTAGAGCTTGTATATGTCCATGGTAATATTCAAAGCTAAATTTTTTTTCTTTTCTTTCTTTCTGAAGGTACTTGTTCATTGTGTCACATAGAAGCTAAAAGAACATTGTTTTCATGAGCTGTTAAGAACTGCTGCAGCCTTTTCCTGAACACTGGGAGAGATTTTAGGATGGATTTCCTAGAAAAATGGGAGGCAGTAGGTTGGTGCTAGCCGACCTTTCCTTCTGGATAAGTGTACAAATAGATTTTTCTTGCTCCCCAATGACTCAGGGAGGGATACAGTTGTAGTTGCAACATATCAATTATCCTGTAAGTTGAAGTTTTTGTAGGGCTCTTGCTCTTTGATGGAATTGTATGTAAGAGCCAGTCAGGGTAAAAGGTGTCTGTTTCCAGTCTTTATTCACTGCTAGACATTTCAGGGCTCTTGACCTTTACTCAGCCCTTTAGGTTTTTGTCAAAATTTTCTCTGCTTCTTGCTTTAATAGATTGTCCATGGACTCCATGGGCTCATGGACAGACAGCAATGCATTTCATTCAGCACTAGTTGTCTGAAGGCACAGGTTGATGTATTTCAGATAAATGTCAGCTTGGGTAAGGAGGATGGGGAACATGCCTGGAAAAGGCTCATTTGTGTCCCTTTTCTTCAGAAAGCTGGTGGCTTGTGAGGAGAGGATGGATAAAAGAGGGAGGGGAGAAGAGGAAATCATAGGCTCTCCATCAGGTGGGAGGACGGGACGCCAGTCCATTAATCAGCTATGGCTCTTCACTATTTTAGAGCATGCTAGGAAAAGATATAAGAAAATGCATTAAAAAAACCCAAAAAACCTAAGGTTAAAAAGGCATAGGTCTGCACTCCTGAATTTTTTTCATGTTTGTCCTTTGTTTTTTTTTTTCTTCTCTGCAGTATCAGCTTTTTCTTGTTCACAGAGAGACAAACAGACTCTTGTTTCAGGGGAAGGGGGTGGTGGGAGACCCGGGTAAGCAGCAAGGAATGTCCTGTTCACCGCCTCACTCGGCTCCAGGTTGAAGACATGCAGGGGGGAGGATTTTAATGTATAACGAGCAGCAAAGTGTCAGAAAACAAACAACAATGAAAGCAAAACGCAGCCAGTAACCTTGGGGCTCTGACACTGAGCAAATGTTTATCAGAGGAAGATTCTGCTGGACATCACCGGATAAGAATGAGTTGATGTCACTCTTGGCAAGGGCGGGAGCTCGTTTTTTTCCACACAAACAGCACAACACAGCAAGAGGAAGGACAGGGAACAGTGGGAAGGAGGGGAGGGGAAAGAGGAAGAGGAGGAGAGAGCTATTTGCTATAAATTGTTCTAATGAAAATACACTAAAGCATGGCTTGTTTTATTGGAAGGGGTCTCGGTGCTGGGACATAAATAGACAGAATTTAAGGATGGGCCAGGGCTCCTCCTGCACTGTGGCTCTGCAGACCTGTACACAGATTCCTGACAGCTGTTGCATAATTTGCTTTGACTTGCTCCCAGTCCAGAGTGTGCTACAGGCTTATTCCTGTGGCCCTCATTCAACAAAACCTCATTTGGCTTCAATGGGAATTTCTGCTTGAATAAAGAAGTTCAGCTTTTGTGACCTCTGGTAGTTTCTGTGCCTGGCCAATGAATAGGAGGACATCCCCTCACCCTCAGTCTCTGTATGTCCTTATTTTGAAGCTTCAGTATATCTTATACTTCGAGTAATGCAGAGTTTTCTCTGTAGAAAAAGGCTTACATCACATAGGCAGCAGAACAGTGAAAGCTGCCTTTCAGCAGGGACCACTTGCTAGCCAAGAAGCAACAACTGGAAAGTATTTGGTGAATTTCAAGGTGAGCAGTCTTGGAAAGCACCTCAGAAAAGATGTAGGTATGATGAATGGATGTAGTGATAGCGAAGTTCTAGAAAAAAACTGCTCCTAGAAACGAAACAAACAATCTTCTAAAAAAAAACCAAAAAACATGGGAAATCTTTAACAGCATCTAATCTATGGGTTGTCTATACTGAAATATCTACTGCTCATCATCCCCTGTATGAATGCTCCTGCAGAGCATACGAGTGACAGGGATTCTAAGAAAAAAATGTTTTAAAACATATAATAAGAATAGGAGTTGTATGGTGTTTGCTCTGTGTTCATGCACTCTAGCTCAGCGCAGACCATTTCAAGTTAAACTAGAAAAGAGCTCTCCTAGGCTGGAAGAGGTGCCAGTACTGAGCCTTCTAGGAATATGGACATGAGGTACTTTTTGTGTTGTGTATCCTTCCCAATCCTCACCCTCTCACCACGTATATAGGTTGCTATCAGCAGCCTGACCTGTCCAAACATCTCTAAGGTGTTTGTGTGGTTATCAAACAGCCCTTCAGGATACTGAGCACTTGTGGGAAATGGGGCCATTCTCTTCCAGAATGTTACAGGATTTAAGAGCGGGGTTGTTTAGAGCCCAAACTTTTCAGATCAGTTAAACAATGTAACAGGTTCAGCTGGCTCTCACCACCAGCCTTGTAGAGCTGCTGTGGCAGTGTAAGGAGGCAAAGCTTTACATTTGACCCTCTTGCTATGGGATTCCCTTAGGTATGTGTGACCCTCTGGAAGCTTTTCCATTTGATCACTTCCTTCTAGACCATGCTGTCTCCTTCAGAGCACTCAGCTAGCATGGTGTGGAGGGAGCAGACTGGAGTGTTCTCTGGTGAATGACCTTACTGGACTCGAGTGCACTTGAGACCTTTGCAGTGACTCAGCTCCAGGCATGAGCAAAGAACAGTGCATCAGACCTCGAGGCACACTGCACAAGGAAAAGAAAAAGCTGTTGTGTTTGGGTTGGCTGGAGGCTTTGATAAGTGCAGGGCAGTTTCACTTGGGAAGGAGGAACAGTCAGGTTTTTTGCGCGTTCCACTCCTTTACCGAAAGCTTTCAGAATTGAACAAATAATTTAACTGCTTCTGCAGGTGCTGTCCTCCTCTCCTAAATTAAGTCTAAAGAAGGAGAAAAAAATCACACATTCATTACCTACACAGTTGAATGAAAATAGTTAAGTGAATTTTTAGGAGAGTCTTAAGAAGTCAAAGCTCTGGACTTGAAAGTTCTAACATGTTCTAAATGGTTTTATACCTTAATTTTTAATATGTTCAAGAGGCAGATACTGTCACGTATTGCTGTTGCTCATGTTTCTGTAGAGCTGGTTTTCCTATTCTTTCTTCTCCAGTCCAGGAAGAGATGCATATGTGTCTGCACTACCACAGTTTGTTTTCTTATTTCTTCCAGTCTTTTATTGTTAGAGCAGAGATGTGGAGTCAACATGTTGATATGTATTTATATTAGTAAGAACAAGAAATGCTTCATAATTTCAGAACAAAAAATGGTTCTTCTGTCATCACCCCTGTGGTTACAGATGATCCTAGATGATCAAAATTCTTCCCTTACAACTTCAGAAAATGTGTGGCTTTTACTGAAATCTACCTCTCAGTCTGTTTTTGTGTTGTTTGAAAAAGCAGTGCTAAAATCACAGCAAAAGTGGAGATGTTTGCATAGGACATGATATGAAAACAGCATCTGGAACAGCTGCTTTCTGTTAATAGCTGCAGAATTAATTGTTGTCAGTGTCACAAACCAAGTATTGTTTCAATGAAGAAAAAGTGAGCTTTATGGACATGTATATATATTAATATTAAACTCAGCAGCTGAGTAACTGTTCAGTGTTTCTAGTTCTATTTGGCTGTTGTACATATTTTCTAGTATTAGGAGCATCTGGTATTAGTATGTCCTCGTGTACCACAATTACTCTCATTGGTGGTATTCCAATGCTGTATGTATCCATAACATGATCTTCCTCACAGTGCAGGAGGATTATGCCAAGAGTGAATTCTGTGCTCAGGGAGGTGCTTTTATAAGTTTGCATGCCAGACTCTACCCCAGACTGTGGAAGAATGTCTGTCTGTCTGTCTCCAGATCATCCCCAGAGCAGGAGAGTTGATGTAACAGCTGTGAGGAGGGAGGACATACCTATGGCTTTGTGTTTTGTGCTGCTGCTGAGGCTTGTTGTGCCCCCCCTTGTGAGCCAGCTTGGCTCAGTGGGATGAGGAGAATCCAGGAGTGACAAGTAGGTAGTTTTCTGGTAGGTTGGTGGGCTGAATCCATCTGTGCAGGAGCTTAGTGAGAACCAGAAAACCAGAACTGGAATAAGAAAGGTAAGGAGGGGTGGCAGAGCAAGAAGATGAATTCCATTTTTCAGACAGCACCCCAAGATCTGCTCAGGATGTCATTCTGAGAGTGTGTCTTTAACGGGGACAGGGGACTTCTCCAACTGCTAGGAGGCTTTCCAGCTGGAAAGGCTTTATAGGTATTGTAATGGACCTTACAAGTACCTTTGTAGAAACTTAAAATATTGGGAATATTTTTTTGTTTCTTTTGGGGGTTTTGACATTTAGGGGACCACTGACTTTGACTTCTGTTGATGGAGAAAGTTTCTTAGACTTTAAGATAGATTATACAGAGCAGTGTAGGTGTATCACTTAGATGAAAAATTTAAGTTTTGAGATTTTTAGTGTGTTGTAAATAGAAGCAAGATAGAAGACACAGGGTGTCGTCCTAGGTTTCTTCTTCACGCTTCTTCTTCCTTCTTCTTCTTCATGTGTTTGGATGGCATTTTGTAATTGGGCAGAAAAGTCTGCATTAGAGACTCCTGGGAATCAGTTAAAAGGGAAAATAATCTAAGTGTCAGTTCTTAATTGGATAGTTTAGTCTTAAAAGACCTTGTAACAAAAAATTGTTAACCATTTTGTGTCTTCTAATTAAAAGCTACCAAACTGACAGTAATAAAACTAATTTACTAAAAAAAAATAATAAACACCTAAGTCCAAACATAAACTACCATCTCAAGTGCCTTCAACCCAAACCCAAAAAACCAACAACTAATACCCCAACATACCTTGAGGGAGATGTGATTTAGGATGAGCAAAACTCCACCTGCCAGTTATTAAAAACCTTTGTGGTGATGTTTTGCTGTAAAATGACTGATACTTTCCATGACAGACATAAGAAACTGGTTCATGCTGTGTGTGAGCACACCATCAGCAGGCTGGATACAGAAAAATAAAAAATAAGGGAAGATGTTTTTATAGCTGCCCTGTTTTGAGGGGGTTAAGTGGAGGAATGAATGAATTGTTATATTCTGGCTATTTCTAACTGCAGAGAAATGGTGCACATGCTCAAGTCAGGCTCAAGAAGCTCCCAAGCTTCCTGAGCCTGGGCTGTTACTTATAGCTGGTAAAAGCAGCACTCCTAGAAGGACAGGATCACACAAATGTTGTCATTAGGCATTCAAAGCTTGCTTAAGTAGCAGCTTATTTTAATAGTGAGATTATGCTCTTTCATAATATTTTTACTAATGAGTTCATTTACTGAACTGCAGAAGGAATGTAAACTGAGGAGGTGCAGTTTGCTTTATTTTTTCCCCCCTCCTCTGGGAATTTTAAAACACTTTGTGCTAAGGATTCCTTTTTGTGCTTTGTCTTTCTTCAAGGCACGTTGCACTTGACAGTATTTGACAGAAGATGATAAATACAGAGGTAATACAGAGCACAGAGGGCCACTTACTTCTGTAAGTGTAACTGAACTGTTGAATGTTTTAGGTGCCATAATAATGCCCTCCAAGCTGAGTGATTAGTTTCTTAAAAATACTGTCAGAAATAAATAGTGTGTGTGTTGTAGCCTGCTTCGCTCCCCAGCTTAGCTTTTAGGTCATTTCAATATCCTAAATTTGGTTGTTAAAATTTCATGCCAGCTTCATGTTTTCCTCTGGACTTTTTAGTAGATGACCATTTACCCTAAAAAACAAGAGAATCCAGTTAAACTTGTTATAAAAAAAAGTAAGGAGCCATTTCTTAATTTCTGTAAAGTATATGATGTATGAGCTATGTATGTATGGATTATAAAATATCAAATGTTTCCTCAACCCCACTTGGACTTTGCTACTCCTGAGTAGTGCAGCCATTTCAAGTCAAACTGGTAAAGCCTGCAGAGTAGAAAAGTGTCATTCAAATTAAAATTGCATGTGACATGGCAGCCCACATTGCTAGCAAAACTGCTGAGTGGTAAGTTGGGTTGCATGTGAGAAAAGAAGATAAAGTAGAAAATGTCAACTTTGTTGCATTTACAAGTTTACTCCTGTTCTTTGCTGTATTTTTCTGAATGCACATGGTAGAGATAAATTACTGTTCCTAGTACCTGTGGCTAGAACATGCCAATAGCATATTTTGGACAGTGCTTCTTTAATGTACATTTTAAATAGTGCTCTTGAAAAATAGGCAAAGGCCATGATATGGCCATAATTCTTTTTATTATGGCAATGTGCCATCGTTCTGTCCACTGTATTGTGTGGGTACAAAACTGATAGGAAGTAAATGAGTTGAAGCTGATGATTGTTGTGAGTCCCTTCCAACTCAGAATATTCTGGGATTCTGTGAAAAGTACCAAAGAGGAGCTGTGTTTCATGAATATAAATGATGGTTATACCAGCACCAGCACTGGGCTTGGTTTGCAGTTATAAAGTTCTGATAAAACATTGACCAAGAGATCATTTTACTTATTTAAGAAATATGGAACTCTTTTTGGGAAGGTTTTCTTTACCACTTTTAAAACAGTTTTCTCCATGCATAGAAGAGCTGAAATCTTGGACTTGCTGAACCTGTTAGTAACTGGCCTGTTGATCAGTCTTGCTCTGTACCGTGCTGTGAAAATAAATTGCTAACAAGACTCAGATTTACATCTGAACTGAAGAAAATGCCCAAAAGTCAACTGACACTGCTGTCTGTTAATTTTCTCCAAACTTCTGGGCTCTTGGTGTAAGCAGCACAGTGCATGTGTCCCATTGTTTTCCTGGGGTTAGTGTGTGTATACAGGCTGGTTATTGTGGAATAGCAAACGTACCCCAACTTCGTGTGGGTGCCTTGTGCTTAGAAGTGATTTTAGATGTCACCTTTTCTCTAAACCACAAAATGCTGGTATTTTGGGGCTTTTTTTCATGCTGGTATGGGCTGTGTTGTGGGTAAATTGCCATGCACTTATGCCTAAAATAAAATAAACATTGCTGTGTTTAAAATTCTTTAAAATAAATTGAGTTTATTTGATCCTGCTGTCCCATTTCTCATCCACCTACAGCCTAGAAAACTTTGCAGCAAGAGAGATACAAAAGGTAGTTAAGGTCCCATTATTTTAAGGAAGATGGATGGACAGGTAAAGTTGAGACTCACTCAAGGCTTTACACGCAGAAAATAATTGAAGTGACATCTTGTTGCTGCTAGGACAGAGTTCTCCTCTGTCCTTTCCCTCCCCCTCTCCTGCCTCTCCTGGGACTAGCTCTAGTATTTGATCTTGTGGTGCTCTGATTCCTTTTGCTACCCTAGAGGAAAGAGCAAACCACAGGATTAGTTGCCTGTGGTTTTAGTGGAGTGAATAATTTTCTGTGCAAGAGCTGTGGTGAGGCACGTGATGAGGAAGGTGGGAGTTGGATCTTCCTTTCTGTGGAGCATGAATTTGGGAGTCAGAAGGAAGAAGCTGTTGATTTACCTCTGGCTTTTATGAACCTTTAGTAGATATCTGGGAGTTTGTGTGGAAGAGGCTGTGTCAATGCTCAGTGCTCAGCCCTTGTGGAGCTGGAGGAAATGAGGCTCCTCTGCTGCCTGTCCCTCTGGTGTTTGGTATTTGAGGGTCAGAGAAGGGGAGGGATGTTCTGGTGCTGAAGTCATCAGGCCAAGGGACAGCAGCTTCCATGTGGTCTCAGATAAATTGTCTCATGTCTTGGTGTCTCAATTCCTGATCTTTTAAGATGATGCTAGCTTGTAGTTTTAGGGTTTGCAGAGCAGTTAGAATAACAGGGTCAGCTGCAGCCCTTGGATATGACATGCTTGTATGATCAGATGATTTTACCCCATGGGTCTCTCGTGGTGCATTGTCAAGAAAAAAAGGGTGTTGCAAAGCAAATCCAGTTTATTACATAGCACAAGAGCATTGTCTCTCACTTTCCTGTGAATAACCCTGTTCTTTTTTCCACCCTTGTCTCTATTTTTATACTTCGATGCCTGTTGCAGGAAGTTGGCCCTATGATATTGGAACTGTGTAGTCAAAACCACTTATTTTCCATACTACTTCTGTGCTCTAGAAGTGAAAAGTTCATGGGGAGATGGACTAAGGAGGATCTTGACACTTTTAGTTGACAAAGTGCAGCTGTGCTTTCTTCAGAGTATATTGTGTACCTTTTTCCCTACCTGAAGCTTCAAAAGAAGTTTCCAGTTTTGTGGCAACCTCTAGGAACTTTTTGAAGGTGTAATCCCTGGGCAGTCTCGTAGTTGCAGAGAGGCACATCTTTAGTGACTCCAGACTGAAATCTCAGCATCTGCAGGTGGTGCACTGTTTTTTCCTTTTCTTTTGGACATTTAGGTTCCTAACAACCTAAATGAGGCAGGATTTCTGATTTATTTTGGCTTCACTTCTTCTAAGTATCACAAACAAATACCTAATGTAAATAATAGTAACAGCAAATTCACCTTTGAATCACAATTTGTTTAATGTAAGTTAGGTGACCTCAGTAGGTGGAAATGTGTAACAGTGTGGGGGGTTTGTCTTAGAATGGTAGCAAGCTGCATTTTTATAGAAGCCTAAATGTCCTGAATCCTCTTAATGTTTGTTTTTTAAGACACGTGGTGGAGGAACAAAAGGGGAGGTGATTTTATATTTATATATCTCAGTGACTAATGTCTTACAGGCTGTAACTTAGGGAGTGTTAGGAGACCCAGGTGGGGAATTCACACAGAGAGCCTCTCTGAGCTCTGTGGTCAGAAAAGTTGCATCTTAAAGGATTTGACAAGAGGAGAGTCCTCAGCCCATGTGTCAGCCATGCAGAAGTAAATGGTCACATGGTACTGACTGCAAAGTAGAGGGAAAATCTGCTGCTGCAGCCAACATTCTTTGCAACAATACAAATGTGTTCTTTGCTCACACAATAGCTATTCAGTTTGCCTACAGTCATTGTGCTCCCCCACTAAAGTTCAAAGGAATTGAAAATATACACAGGCAACAAAGCCAACTTTTGTTTTGGAGTGAATATGTGTTTTAGTACAAGGTATTTTTTCAGTGAGATTTTTAGAAAATCAACTGCTCTGAGTAAAAGATCATGTCATCATGAACTTTTCAGCTTAAAGATTTCTGGATGAATAGTAGTGATTTTATTTTTATTTCATTTTTCAGTTTGTTTATGATTGACTTTTACTAATTCCTTTTTCTTAAGGGTGGCCTGAGTTTTCAAATTTGAGTGTATAAATATTGATGTTTCCTAACTCTTAAAAACACACAAACAAACAAAACTTTCCTCAACCAACCAAAAGCAAACCATCAAAAACCCCACAAGAAAACCAAAACAATATTCAGAAAAGTTATTTTAACTGTTCAGGCTTTGCTGAAAAATTTAATCTTTTCTTGGTTTTTGAGAATGAGAGAGGAAGTACACAATTAGAATTCAAAGCATTTAATCAGTAAGAGTCCTGTAAATCCAATTACAATATCTGTATGCAAGTGTTTAAATACCTCTTATTGTGCTGCACATAGGTGTGCAATTCTTCCTTTTCAGCAGATGACATTGAAGTGCACCAGCATAGAGAATATATGGAAATGAGCCCTCTATTGCAGCCTAATAACAATCTGCTGCCTCCAGACATGTGCAAGCAGCAATGGTCAAGAAACAAGACTGTCTTTAGGGATGTAATTTCATCTGTTTCTTGTGTGGATCTTTTTTTAGTACTTAGGAATCTTGAAGGTACTGGCAAAACAATCTTCCCATGCAAACTGCAACAAGGAAGACAATGATGACAGTTAAGCTGTGGCCACGGAGGCCAGACTTTATTTAAGAAGCTGACCAGACTGTGTAGCTTCTACCTAAGAGCTTTGGAAATGCTTGATGAGGCAAGTTGTGGGGTTGGTAGTTTTTAAATACCCTTGGAACACAGAAAAATTCCTGGAGAATTGAAAAACACTAGTTCTTTTTGAGCTGAAACTAATGCTGCCTTGATGATAGTAAATGAAATTATTATATATACTACATTATTATTGTTTTTATTATATACTGTAGTAACTGTAATCTACTGAAATTCATGTGTAATAGAAGAGCTGAAAAATTTTACTGTCTTGGATTAATTTTATGAAGTGGAATATAATTTAAAAAATGATAGTGGCAAGAGAAGTGGGGAATGGCTGAAATAAGTTTCAGGCAGTACAGATAGGTTTGAAGATTGGTAGAAGAAAAAGCAGTGTAGTTAAAGCAGTATGGAGGGACCTGTAGGCAAAAAGATACCCACGCTCCAAAAACAAACAAAAACCCCCCAAACCCAGGCAAAAAGAAGCTTGTGTTAGGAGAGTGAAAGGTTAAAACTGTAGTGGATTACTTAGGGAGTCATCAGAAAAGCAGAACAGAAATCTCCTTCAAAATGGCTTGAAGGAAATTGATTTTCTACTTGTACTTAATTACAAAAAAAAACCTAAAAGCTTTTTAGGTTCTTTAGAAGCTTGCTGGAGAGTCTGGGATTGTCTTCAGAAAAGACTTTCAGAAAAGCATCATTCTTTACGAGGATGAATGAGAAGTGTTCACTGAAGAGGTTTTAGAAAAAATGGTAATGCCCATTTAATAACCCTCCAAAACCAGGTAGCAGCACCAGGAATGCCTCTGTAAAGCTGACAAGCCATTGCTAACCATGGTGTGGAATCTGATGCTTTATTTTACCTTGGTCTTGGGGGAAGAGGTGATGATGTGCACTGTAATGCACACTCTTAAAAAGGGTGTTGGTGTTTAGCAGGTCCTGCAAAGGGGTAGCAGTTACAGAAGCATCTGCATTTTTAGAGGTGTGACCAGTATACTCTGGAGGAGGATTGACTTGGCTTTCAAGGAGAGAAGTAAGGCCTCAGGTTAGAGGTGTTTGAAGGTATTACAGAGGTAATCCAGGAAATTCAGTTATCTGTGGGAGAGGAGAATGATCCAGTGGGGTTTTTGAGCTTGGAAAGATGCTGGAATGAAGTACAACCTGCTCAGACTTCTGTTGTGTCACAGCACAACTACAGAGCGTAAAGCAAGTGAGGAAGGTTTTTTCATGCTGTGTAAATAAGCATCATACTTACTGTCACAAGACATTGTGGAGATAAAGATGTAGCTTTCAAAAGGAGTGATGAAATTCAAGTATCCACAGCTTCACTGAGCACAAACTTTTCTGCCTGAAATTTTTATTAAAATCTTGTGAGGCATGCAAAGATGTTTTCTCCCCTAAAAGTCCACTGTTGTTAGATGGTGGAAGCAGTATTCTGGACAAGGTAAACTTCTGGTCTGATTTAGGAAGGTGTAACTTCTGAAGTCCTCTCTGTATTCCACAGAAAGATTGGTCAGCTCATGACAGCAACTCTTTCTGGCCTTAGAATTAGTAACAAGACTCCAGAACATCATATGCTTTGCTGTCTGTAATAATAAATTAACAACCTGCTGGTTTGCTTTTTGTAATGCCTGCTGTTACTGGTTGAAAAGGGGATTGACAAGTGGAAGTACAAAAGTCAAAAAGAAATATTAATGTTTTCAGGTTGGAAAGCACTCAAAATGTTGTTGGGATTGCCCACTAAGGCAGCAGAACATGACTATGGTGGGGTACTGTGTTCTGTATGTGTATAGAACCAGCATTGCGTGAAAAGCTTGCTTTCAAGAACTTCACTTCTAGTCATAAAAATGCTTTTTAAACTAACAGCTTTCTTCTGCTCAGTAGGATATGATTTGTTGGACGTGTAAGTTGACCTGGAACCAGCAAGGAGATGACTAAGTAGGAGGAAAATGGTTTTAACATGCCTCTGCTTTGCCAGGGAATATGGAAACAATAACAGATTTGTCAAGTCTGTGGGTCAGCTAGCCTTGTAGTGATATATGATATTTCTCTGTGCACGACATACTTGGTGTATTGAGCTGTTTTTTTCTGAAGCATCATTGTGCTTTAGAAATGTGACTCTTTCTTTGTCCCAGCTGCTGTTTGTCACCTCCTGGTCATGCTATTTACTGACCAGATGTGTGAGTAGGTGGGAGATTTGACGTCTCGTCATCATGGCAGGCACAGAGGTGGTCTGTGGTCTTCCTTGTTTTATGGTGTAATTGGATAGGCAGGACTGTGCAGTGTTTGGCACTTGCCAAACCCTTTTGGTCCACACACTGGATCTGTGCAGGAGGCCTTCTCCTGTTCTCCCATTCCTGTTTTCTCCAGCCACGACGCCCCCGTGGAGCCCTCCCTCCTCATGCTGGGGTGTGTTGTATCACTCATGTGCCAAGCAGCCTCTTCCCAAGGCTCCAGACAATCCTCCACACAGAGGATTCCTGGTGTGCTTCCTTCTTTGGAAGAGAACCAGCAGCTTGAAAAATGAGTATTCAGTTTAATAAGAAATGAAAGCTCTCAATGCTGTTTTCTTTTCATTTAAGAGCAGAACTGTGCTCTTGTGGGGCTGGGGAGTAATAATCCCACAGAAGAAATCACTGGAACACCATTTCCTCAGTGCAGAAGGGATAGTACACCAGTGATTGGTTGCTCTGAGGTATGCTGGCGGCCAGGTTCAAGTTCTGGATGTTTCAGGAGCGAGCCTGAACCACTCAGTGACCTCTGTCTCTCCCCTTTTTGGCACTTGTAAGAGTGACCTAATAAATATGTTATTGCAACAGATGTGATCTCATATCCTCTTACAAACCACATGTAGACCAGTCACTGAGGGATGGCCCTGTTCAGTGGAGAGGTCAAAATGTGGGACAAGACTTTAAGAAGGAAGCAATGATTTTCAGGAGGGGAGATTTTTACTAGTACATTATAATAATATAAATAAGATTTGCTAAAAAGCAAATGCAGCAACTTAATTAAATAATACAATGGATTTGGTTGGGAGGATGATCAGATGGTTGGGAGGTTTTGGTTGGGAGGATGATAAGATGATCTTTGAAGATCATCTAGTCCAACCCCCTGTCATGGACAGAGACATCTTTCACTTCCTTTCACTAGATGAGGTTGCTCAAAATCCCATCCAACCTTACCTTGAACACTTTCAGGGATGGTACATCCAACTTCCCACCACACTCACGTTTACAATGTTTAAAAATATGTTTACAGTGTCTTCCTTATGTCCAATTTAAATTTCTTCCTGTTTAAAACTATTGTCCCTTGTTCTGTCACCTGGTAGAAGTCTCTCTTTGTCTTTTTCACAAGCCCCTTTAAATATTGATAAGGTCTCCCTGGAGGTTTCTGTTTCTCAGCCTGAACAACCCCAGCGCTCTGTCTTTCCTCACTGGAGAGGTGTTCAGCCTTCTGACCTTCTTTGTGTCCCTGCTGTGGCCTCACTCCAGCAGATCCATGTCTGTCTTTTGCTGGGTCCCCAGAGCTGGATGCAGTGCTCCAGGTGGGGTCACACCTGAGTGAGGCAGCGGGAAATGTTAGTAAGAAATGTTAAGATTTATAGCGTGGTTAGTAAGTGGTTACAGTGAGCAGCAAAAAATGGTGGATTGACCTTCTGACAATGGGAGTTCCTGCCAGGCTGCCTGGCCTTTTGGGGCTCTTGTTTACTGTACTTTTTCCTTTCTTGCAAGTTGAAAATAAGCTAAATTGTTCTCTGGCATTGTCAGCATTACCCCAGAGGTCTTTGGAGAAGCTGATTCCTTTGGTTTCTCCCTACTGCATCACCCAGAATAATACCATAGTCTATCTTTAAGCAGCATATGATGTTTGTTTTTTATGCCTAGTCCAAACATTTGTACTGGATTGTATTTCCCCCTCTGCTTCTTATGAAGGAATTCCAGCTGAATAGGGAATGTCTCCCTTCACTCGAGCTTGTGTTTTTCAGAATAGGAAATGAGAGGCTTAGGTTTATTCATTTTTGTTTTAGCATTATGTAACCTGTGCAAGGCTGTAAGTACATGAGTTTAAGTAGCATGTTCTTTATTAGCTCATTTTACAGTCCTTGGCCTGTTCCACTTCAAAATTCTCATAAGAAGCATAAGTTGGCCAAAGTACATACTTCATGTTAATTAAATCTCTCAAACAGTGTCTAATTTTCTTTTTCCTCTTGAAGCTGGTGAGAGATTAGTAATAAAAGAAAATTAGTTGACTGATAGCATCATGTATTTGATCAGTGCAGAGACAGGATAAGTGCCTCAGGTGTACGGTGAACTCTTCATTCCTGTGTGAACATTCAGCATATTAAAAGTTGACAACATTATTTGGACATTCATCCTGACAAGATAATATTGTAAAAGATCACAATTTGTGAACTAAGGAAGCACTAGAATATGAAACATAAACAATTTTTAAGAAGTCTTATTTCATTCAGTGGTTTTGTTCCTGTCACAGTTTTGTACTCCACCTGAAAATAGATTTGAAAGATCTTCATCTAAGATTTTGTTTGAGATTATTCCTTCCAAAATATAAAAAATAACTTGATTGTTGCTAATACAGGATTTTGAGACTAAATGGTTTTGTTTCCTCTTCTGACCTCTTGACTGAGGCAACACAATTGTAGTGGAAAAATCAGTAAAACAAAATTACCTTTTTTTAAATCTCTTATGGTGAGGTTTTGTGTGGAGAGCAATTGAGAGCATCCTGGGAGAATAAAATGTTGAGTGTTGATGAAATGTAAACCTGCTTCTTCTTCATATTTGATGAAGTTACTGTCCTAGTTTTATTTTCATTTTGGTCTGCAAATGTTTTCAAAAAGATTTTACTTGCTCATATTCATAAGATATTTCTAACTTGCTTCTTGGTTTCTGTCTTGTGCTTTAGCAAGAACTCAATGTCACCAGTTGTAGCTTCCAATAGGCATGGGGGCCATTCCAAATACTTTCCATTTTCCACTGAGGTACATTCTTAGAAGATCTTTTCCAATCCAAATAACTGGCATTTATTACTTTTTAATTGCTTAGTGTGATACTTGCTTACATTCGCTGTTTTAATGTCTTTTCCTGTCTGTAAAATGAGAGTCCCAGAGGGCACATGCGTGCAGTCACTGAATTCAGTTTACATAGCTTGATGGATGTTTTGGGAAAAGCACATTGTGTGTATGTGCAGTTTGTCACAGATGATGTCCCAACAAGAAAAGAGTTGTGCTAATGCTGAAGGAAAATGAAATGAAAGTAAGTAAACGAAATAGCAAAAAAAGGATGGCTTGAGAGCTTAGTGTCATTTTTTCCAGCTGCTGTGGGGAAGGTGGTCAATGTGGCACACACATGCTTGAGCTCAGCACACATTCTCAAGTTGCACTATGTAGGCAACAAACAATGGGCAGGAGAAATTTCTCTGGACAGTTTTGCTCCTCTGAATATTAACCAGTGTCCCACTTTAAGGTCCAATGTCTCTTTTTTTGGTAAGCTTTTTTGTTAAACCTGGTCATGAAAGTAGGTAGGGATCTTAATTCCATACTAGAGAAACAGAAAGAGGTATATTGCTAGTCTTTGAGAGTATAAAGAAAAGCCTTAGAAGGTAAAAGAGTTCTGAAGCTCTAAAAAAGGCAAGGTAGGCAAAATGCAGACCCCAATAATTTAACTTAAGGTGGGCCATTTGTTTACTCAGGTTTATTTTGGGGGACCAGTGAATTTTTAGAGCTCTAGTCTTGGCAGTGTGAATCTGTTGAAAATAGTATGACTCCAGTGCCCTTCTGAGAATGCAGATTTCAACTCCTTCCTCTTCTGTCTTACATAAATTAGGAGAGGGCTTGTTCTTCTCAGTTTAGGGTTGCTTGTGGAGGAGAAAAAACAGGACTTGCACATTGCTGAAAACTGAGGAGATGTGCATGATGGACCTGCATTTAGTGTCAGTTTAGGCTCTGTCAGGGAGGGCCATGCTCTGTGGCAAGCTGTTTTATGCACTGCTGTAAATTCAAAACATCCTTAAATGATTCTGAATTAGCTTTTCATCACCCCTCATAAATCTTCTCCGTTGGGTTTGTTCTGCTGTATTGTATTTGTGGGGTGCCCCATGGCAGGAAGGAACAATGCATCTGACTCCATGTTCTCAGAAGGCTAATTTATTATTTTATGATACTATATTATATTAAAGAATATTAAACTAAACTATACTAAAGAAAACAGAAAGGATACTTCTAGAAGGCTAAAAAGATAATAATGAAAACTCATGACTCTCTCCAGAGCCCAAATCAGCTTGGCAGTGATTGGCCAACAAGGGAAAACAATCCAAACCAGAAACCAATGAAACAACCACCTGTGGTAAACAATCTCCAAACACATTCCACATGTGAGCAAAACAGAGGAGAAGCAAATGGGATAAAATTCTTTTCCTTTTTCTCGGAGGCTTCTCAGCTTCCCAGGAGAAGAATCCTGGGCGAAGGGATTTTTCAGAAAAGGTGAATGTCACACTGCTGTCTCTTGGATTGCAGCTGAACCAACAGCATGAGCAGTCAGATTAACTCTGGGTCTTCCTTTGCTCTGCAGGACTCCTCAGTGGACAGACATCTCCAACCAACACCAAGCTGGAGAAGCTGGACCCGCAGCAGGTGCTGCAGCTGTGCCTGCGCTACCAGGAGCACCTGCACCAGTGCGCAGAGGCCGTGGCCTTCGACCAGAACGCGCTGGTGAAGCGCATCAAGGAGGTGCGGGGCGGGCTGGGGTTGGGGCCAGGGCTGGGGCCGTGCTGCGGGGCCGGGCATGGAGCTGGCTGAGCTGCGACAGCCCAGGCACGCCAGGGCAGCCCTGCAGCTGTGCCCTGCGAGCCCAGTGCCCAGGCTGGCACTGCAGGCACACCAGGGCAGCCCTGCAGCTGTGCCCTGCGAGCCCAGTGCCCAGGCTGGCACTGCAGGCACACCAGGGCAGCCCTGCAGCTGTGCCCTGCGAGCCCAGTGCCCAGGCTGGCACTGAAGGCACACCAGGGCAGCCCTGCAGCTGTGCCCTGCGAGCCCAGTGCCCAGGCTGGCACTGCAGGCACACCAGGGCAGCCCTGCAGCTGTGCCCTGCGAGCCCAGTGCCCAGGCTGGCACTGCAGGCACACCAGGGCAGTCCTGCAGCTGTGCCCTGCGAGCCCAGTGCCCAGGCTGGCGCTGCGGCTCCTGCCAGGCTGGCTGCGTGCTGGCTGTGCCCCAGGAGGCCTGGCCATGGACAGCAGCTGCTCCTCTGGAATGGCAAGGGCTGCAAGCAGCTCTCCAAGGTGTAAAAGATTAGTGAGGGTTTTAAGGTAGTGTTCCTTTTTTAGGTCTGTACAGCATGCATTTTATTGTGCTCCGTGGTTAGGCTCTAATTTAAGGAAGGAAGCAGTTATCTGAATACCTCCTGTGGCTGGAGAGGGTAGTACTTCAGTGGATTTGCAGAGCTAGATGTGTTCTCAAAGCCCGTAACGTGCCATCTCATTTCTGACCTCTATGGCAAAAAGGTCTCCTGTGCTGCTGCTGTTACCACTAAACCATCATTTGGAACACTGATCTGTTTAAATATTGAATGATACTGTTTGGGATTGAATTAATTCCTGGGATGAGCATCCTGCAATGAGATTCTCTTTCTCATGTGTGACTACTGATGTTGGAAGCAGTAGAATGGCTGTCAGATTTTTTTTTTTTTTTTTTTAATCAAGAGTCTGGCATGACAGGGAATGTTGCGTGAGGTGTTTTCTCAGATACTCCCAGATGTGTAGAAGAGCTGGTGAATTCTGCCTATCTCAAAAGTCCTTGAGACCAAATACCTTTTCAGTGTCAAAAAAATGTTTTTGAGCATGTGGTTAAGTTTTATTCACCAAGTATAAACACTGACCTTGATTTGTTGTTGCTCTATTGGCTTAGAGTTAAGAAAATCCCACATGACAAACTGGGTAATAAATTTGATTCATTTGCTGTTTTGAGAAGCTGCTGTCATCATGAAGTTGTAAGTCCAAAGTAATGTGGGAAGCATTAAAAAGGCCTTTTTACTTTGGTGTATCAAGATCTGAGGCCAGCTATTACACAAGATGTAAAGATATTTGCAGATGTTGGTGACTCAGATCACACAATCTCAGAAATGGGATTTAATTGCCAGCCTAATGACAGTGTACTGCATTCATCCAAGCAGATTGTAATTCTTTTGGCTGTTAAAGCGTGAGAGGGAATAGTGACATGATTTAAAGTCATGGTAGACACCACCAGAGCAATATTCATTAATTGGGTTTGCCTTCTGTAGTGCAAGTGGCAGAGTTACTTTCAAATTAGCTACACTGGTTTTCTTCTGGTTCATAAGGCTTGTGATTATCTTTCATCTAAAATAAATTTAATTATGATACTGATAGTCTCACTAGCTTCTTTATAACAGCCTCCTCCGACAAAGTGATGGAGAAATGGGGAATTCTGTAAGTCAGAGAACTGACAAATCAGCTGTGGTTTGTTTTTGGTTTTGGTCACAACTTCTAAGCAACTTCAGATGCTTTCAGTCCCCCTGCCAGATCTGGTGGGTTTTTACTGTTCGTTTTCCTAATAATTTTTAAATATTTTTCTTGCTTTGGCTGTTCTGCATGTGTGTTCTGGAGGATCTGGGTGGGACCCACTTGGCTTAAATCATTCTTTCCAAATTGTTTGGGCTCTCCTTGATGCACTAAATTGAACCACTGCTGACAGTTGTTGACAACCCAGGGTGCAGCTGAACCAGAGCAGGGGATGTCTCTCCTTACAAGTGCAGACAAAGGAGATTGCCTTTGGCTTCACCCATTTGTCAGCAATGATTTTGTTTTGCCATGTACACAAAACTTTGACTCTTAGTAAAGCGTAAAAATGAAAGAGAAAATCAAGTGTATTGTGAAAAGCAGAATGTGTGCACAAGCTGGGACAGTAAATTCTTTTATCCTCATTTTGGTAGCCAGTATTTCCCTTTCCCTTTCTTTAACCCTGTAAATTCTGAAGTGTTTTTCTTCTGGTAATAGATTTGTCAAGTGACTGATGTTTTTAACTTTCTACAAAATGTTGGTCAGCTTCAGTCTCTGACTTTCCTACCTTTTGTCTGAGGTATGTTCACTTCTCAGACTCTAACTGTACTAAAAGTCCTGCTGTATAATACACTCACACTGCCTGCAGCCAGGATTTTTTTAGTCTTTCCTTGACAAAATGTCCAAGAGCAAATATCTTTTGTTCATTGTCTGTGTCACCAGGAAAGAAGTTTCCTGGATTCTGTCAAAACTCAGAAGTACTGCTGTAAATTAATTGGCCCTCAATAATTCAGAATTAACTGTGGTGGTTTGCAAATCAGCACAAGTCTGAATTACAAGGGTTCTGAATAGGAAAAAGAATGAGCTAAAGAAAAAAACCCTACTTGCATGACAGTAGTGACTGCAGGTCTGAGCAGACCCATATGTGCCTTCCTGCCTTCAGGGAGCAGTGCAGTCTAGCTTTGCTCTCCATCCCATTTCCCAGTGTAGCCAGAATTTCTTTGCAGTGTTGGCTGCATACATATCTGCTCCTCCCTGTGCAGCTTCCAGGTGGCTGTGACTGTTCTCTCTTGAGCAGAAATACATTTATCCAAGAGGTTTCTTGAAGGGAAAAAATTGAAGACAGAATGGAAGGTGATTGACTCAGGTGCCTTTTTTCATAGCAGCAGTTGTTCGTACCAAAATGAGTTTTGGTTTTGGGAAGGAGTGATTTACTTATGACAAGAGGTTTTGTCTTCACTGTCAAGAAAAAAAAAGGAGGATATGCTTGCATCTTTTTA
This sequence comes from Fringilla coelebs, assembly GCF_963513975.1. Classification (NCBI taxonomy): domain Eukaryota; kingdom Metazoa; phylum Chordata; class Aves; order Passeriformes; family Fringillidae; genus Fringilla; species Fringilla coelebs. The sequence goes on along the minus strand of NC_140033.1, from coordinate 64,994,227 downwards.
GAGAAAATACTATAGATTTTCAGTGTAACTCATTGGAAGTTTTGAGGAACTCCAGCTGCTGTGGGTTTGATAGAGCCACACATGCTCTCTTCACCAGGAGTGTCTGCTCCAGTTTTGTGATCTGCAAAACAGGGTTTGTGACAAGATGAGTTTGAAGGCAAATGTTGGCCAGCTCTAAAGGTTTGAATGGGGGAAAGCAGCAAATAAGTGGGGAGAAGACTACTTTACATTAAGACCTTACCAGTGGAGGATATCTGTTTTGGGTGCCAGGGAGAGAATTTCAAGGGTCCTGTGACAGGGGATGGTGAGTACCAGGGAATGGGGAACAAGTAGAATAGGTAAAAGGTGGGGAGCAGAGCTAAATTTTCAGAAAGGACCCATGATTTTGTGTGCTTTCAAAATAGTCTAGTTTCAGTGCCTTAAAAAAGGATTATTGTGTGCACAATGTACTAAGCTTCTCAAAAATCACATCTTACAAAATATCTGAAGGTAAGCTTACAAAAATTACTTGTCACACATGAAAATTGAGGCCTGTCTTCTTTTTATGAAAGCAGAGAGGAAACTGAAAGCCCTCTGAGCTCCTTTCAAAGAAACTTTGAGTGAAAAGATCTTCAGCATTTCTTACTAGACTTCCAGCATTGTCAGTGGGGTTGAAGCTTTTGAAGTATTTGATGTACCCTTAAAGGCAAATGTAATTCCTACATACTCCATTGTTTAAGATGTATTTGGAAATGGGTTACTGGGAGGGCTCTGATGCTTTGCCTTGAAAACAAATGTTGATGCAGTGTTGTTTGTAGCTTTTATTATTACCACAGGAATCCCAGACTGCCAATAATTTTGAAAACAGAGCAGTTTTTACAATACAAGGTGAAATTTCAAATGTCTCAGTTTAAGCTGGCACACATCTTTGGGTGGAAGTTGGGGGAAACCCCCCACATTTTAAAATATAATAAATATTACTTTTATATTTGTGATAGTTAAATGAATCTTGTCCAGGCAGACATTAATATCAGTAATTGGTTTGCCATGCAGCAAATTGCAGTGTGTGGCTTGTTTCATACCTATAAATTATCAGTAATTGGTTTGCCATGCAGCAAATTGCAGTGTGTGGCTTGTTTCATACCTATAAATTCTTCTGTGGGAGGGCTGGCTGTGGTAGGGACAGCTTGTAGCAGTCTGATGTTCCCTGCTGGAAATTGAAAGGCAAGGTCCCTTAAGGTGGTGGTAAAGGGAAAAGCTGTCCTAAGTGCAGGATACTGTTCCACCACCAGGAATGAATGAGATCTGGGCCAGAAACTTTGGCAGGACATTGCCTGGCTGGGGACTGTGTCAGCCACAGCTGCAGTGAGACTCAAGGTGCACATCTGCTGTAAGCACACAGAGCTTCTACTGTGTGAGACACCACAGGCACTTCTCCTGACTCCATCCCTCCATGGGCAGAAAAATCTGAAGTGCCTGGGATTCATCCCATGCTCCAGTCACAGCTGAGCAGTGTCCCATTCAGGGAATAGACTCAAATGAAGAGCAAGTTTCAGGGAGGTGTTTTTTGCCTTTGGTTGGTTTTGTTTCAGGACTCGTCTGAGTGAGGTCTTTATTGCCATTTCCTCTTAGTTATGGTTTCCCTGTAGGTGGTTTCAGACCTGAGTTTCCAAAACTGTTTGTGAGATCTGTTTTCAGCAGATGTGCCCTGAGAACTTCTGACTAAACTGAATTAGGCCAGGAAAAGATGAATAGCCTTACTAAGTCCAGAATGCATCTTCAGCTTCAGGCCTTTCTTTGCTTTAAGGCCCATATGGACCAGCCCATGATGCTACCTTTCAGCTCATTAAAGGGGAGGGCTCAGGGAATCAAAAGTAAGCCTGTTAAAAGAAGCGTGGCCAAAGTGAAATTGAGATGTATTTAATTTTGACACAACATATAAAGATGTTCTAGATGAGGCTGTGTTAACTTGCAAGCAAAATTGAACTTTTTGGTTCACAGACTTAAATTACCAATGCCCCAAATCCAGGGAAAGGGGTCCGAGATCACTTGTGCTGTAATATTTCTGAAAAGGGGAAGAACCTCAGTTGAAATGCCACTTGTATTTTCAAGGGATTTAATGCCACACTGCCCTTTAGAAAAAAACTAGGGAACGTTGTGTTCTGTAAGAAATAAATACCTTAAATTTAGTCTTTGGCATCTTGGAAGTTGATGGATGAGGACTGTGGCAATCCAGCTCTTTATGTCTCCTCTCATCAGCAATGAAGTGTTGTTTATAAAGACTGGAATCTCAACAGGCACCATCATGCAAAAATAAATGCACAGGATTATTAAGCTGGAAACATGTTAATCTTCATGTCCTTTAGTTGATCTTGCTCATTTTTCTCCAGTCTGCTGTGCAAGTAGCTTGAATACCTAAGTGGTGGGGTGGTGTCTTAACCAGCCAGCACCAAAATGTGAAAATGCTCTTGAAAAGGCTTCACAATTGTTACTTTAATATAGAGAATTAATGTCTAGCAGGTTATGCCTGAGGCAGATGGTCAGTGCTCTGTTGTACCTGAACTTTATGAAGGGATCTAGCAGTTATAAAGGAAAAGGCAAGATTGTTTGCACTGGTGGCAGTCTGAAATCTGTTTTGCTGACATGCACTGCTTTGTCTGGTGTCATAAAAAAGACCAGTCCCTTGCTCCTAGAATATATGTGTGTAATCAGTTCCAGCATGTTCCCTTGTCTTGTGCTTTATGGCCTTTTGGAAAAAGATCTAAACCGGAATCCTTTCCACAACTGAATTTCCAAGGAAGAAAATTAAGCTTGAACAAGCATCTAGCAGCCAGCAATGTTTGTATTATTATAGAGCTTAGGTGCTTAAGAAACTATCACTGAACATCCCAAGTCTAGCATGCAAAGCCTTTTAGTAACACTTCCACTGGGATTAGTGCATGGAGTTTATGTTCTTCAGGTACCAGAAGGAACATAATTCAGTTCCTTCTCACAGCTTGCTTAAACTAGGAAACTGGATTTCTTATTCTAGCCTTGTTTTCCCAGGTGGAAGAACCCTCCCACAACCCTCTGCCCCAAGTTTGTAGAACTTCAAATAGGAATACAAAGTGCTGGATTTCATTCCAGAGCTAGCAGACTTGATGGTGGACTTGGGCATGAAAAGCATTTGAGATAGGAAGAAAGCAAGTATCAACCTGGGGTGCATCACAGCTTGTACTTGCAGGAGAAAGGAGAGGATGCTGATTGTTTTGCACAAAGCTGAGGGATCTCATCTGACACATTGTGTGCAATTCTCATAATGCTCAAACACAAGAAAAGGGCTGTAAGGATGTCTGGGGAGTGGAGAGCCTCGGGGAGGAAACTGGAAAAGCTTTGCTCGTTTGGCTTGGTCAAATGACAACAGAAAATAATATGATTTCTCTTTCTAAATCAGTTTGGCATTAATGTAGACTAAAAATGGCCTTCTCCCTCCATGAAGGATTGTGTTGATACAGGAAAAGTCAATTCACAAGTTTCATTCTTAACTGTTAACCTCCTGTTGCAGTGTTGAATTGAAATTTTCAAGGTGTCAACTCTGCCCTAAAGTGAGAATTGGGCTGGGGTGTGGATGTGCCAGGAATATTGGCTAGAAGCTTTGTAGCAGTTTAATCTTAGTTTTAGGCAGGTTAGCCAACTGTACCTGTAAATATTTGCACTGATGACTTGAAGATGGTAGTTGGTACTTGAGGGAGCAGGGTGAACCTTGTGTTGGCAATCCCATAATGAGCATGGTGGCAGTAATCAGATGTGATCTGCAGAGACGGCTTCATGTTGAAAGCATTACAAAACCTTAGTGCAAGTAATCTGCCCATCTCGCTTTTTATGAAGGGTAGGGTTTCCTAAATGTTTCTGTGCCACTGGGGCATGAATGCGTCTACATCAGAACATTTATTAACCATTATTGCAATGCTGCTCTGAGGTATGAAACATATGATTTGCTATTAATGAATTCCTGTGGGCATTGCTCCTGACTGGATGTGTCATCTACCTTTAGAAGCCTGGATAAAATGCTGAACTATAGTATAGTAGAATTCCCTGTAATCACATGTATGAACTGTGCCAAAACTGTAGTGAACTGGACAAAAAATAAAACTTTTAAACTTTATTTTTTTTAACTGGAACAGCAAATGATGCATTTGAAGAGTGACTGCTGGACTTGCTGCAAATTGTCTGAAAGATAAAATCCCCAATCAGATGAGTTCCAGCTGAAAAAGAGGCTCAGGTAGCAGTTGTAAAAGAAATCAACATAACAGCAGTATATGAAAAAGAATTTATAGGAGTTTTAAACATCAGAAAGGATTCTTGGGTCATAGCTTTTCCTTTTGCTTTATCCAGTCTAGAGAATTTAATTCTTCCTTATGCCTGACATAAGACTACACAGAAACTGAACTACTTACTTTTCAATTACAAGTTCTTCTACCAGACTGTAGTACAAATTTTCAAATGCCTCTTGCATTTGATCAATTTCTTCTAGAGATTCATTAGTAGACATAAAAAAGAGGAAAGAAATACTCAGCTTTCTGTGAATCTTGAGGCTACTGCAGCTGAATATAATAAAAGTGAATGCTCAGAGTGGATCAGAGCTGGCACTACTGTCACACTGAACTTTTGTGTGAATCACTGATGTCTGATGGTTTGTACTCTTGTTACTGCATTTTGAACAGCAGTCTATAGCCTCAGCAGAGCTTGGTCCGTAAACGATACACAGTGCTCAGGATTTCCTTGAGGCTTTCCTGAAGCCAAAGATTTACTGTCCAGATGTTGGGACCTCCAGACAATTGCTGGGATGTCTGAGCCTTCAGCACTGTGGAAGTATGGTGGAGTCAGCCTTGAAAGTCTCTCTTCTGGGAATGAAGGAGTAGATCCTCCCTTAACACCAATGGGGTTTACTTGGCTCATTTCATGTGCTTTTCAAACATGGAAGGAAGAGCTACAAATAAATATTTCAGGAGGTTCTCATGTTATCAGTGACTGACTTTGTTAGAACTGACATGCCTTTGAGTTTCCCTGGTGAAGGGAAGTTGATTTGGGTTTCATATGAGAAATGCGCTTGGCAGGAAAAGAGTAAAAGCTTCATCAGGGCTGTCAGGTGTCCAGAAATCCCCCAGTCCTGACTGCTGGGCTCATGTCCATGCTCATCTAACACTGCAGCCTTCTTGCATGTCTCCAAGGCATGCAGAGCATATGGGGGGAGCTCTGATGCACCCAGATGTGTTGGACTGGCGGTGTGAGTGTGTCAAGGGTGTGTGAACCCAGCTTTGCCTGCAGTTCCCCAGAGAAAAAAGAGGGAGTCTTAGATAATCCTTTTAGCACTTCACACACAGTAGGAAATAGTTAAAGCTCAGCTCCTTTGCATTCTGTGAGAATTTAAGAGCATTTTCTACTTAAATATAATCTTCTTTTAGTGTGTCTAACCCTGACTAAACACAGCAATATCATTCCCTTCTGAAAGACTTCTGTAGGACATGTGGAAAAGAAGACCTACAGCTATCAGGTCCCATCTGTGAAGCTGAGAATAAATAGCAGATGGCTTGCAAATGTAATGATGCTGTCTATTTTCACCCTGAAATGAGAATGGTGGTGTTTTCTGAGAAGCATCTCATTAATGATGGTGGTCATCTCATTTCAAATCAAAGCTTACTTGTGATGGGAAAACCAGATTGCTTAAAGCTAGTCATTGTGACATGTTGAAAGTACAAAACTGAAATTTATTACAAAATAACCTCCTAAATAACATTTATAATAAATAAATGTAAATAGCATTTATAATTGCTGTTGTCCTGTAATATTCAAGTAATGTGTTAGCAGCATAAAATCAGGAAACGAGGAGATTGAAGGTTGTGTTTTCTAGCAGAATTATTAGGTAGCCTGAAATAAGAGTTGTGCAAGTTGTCCTTAAGCAATAGATTTGTAACAGATACATATTTTTTCTTTTCCAGGAACAGCTGATTGAAGACAGATCAGGAATGTGTTATTAATTACTGTGGAATTGTATTCCACAAAAGAGAGGTTTTGTGAGAATATTGCACACACAGGTGCAATAATCTTGTTTGGGTGGGGTATTTGTATTTATTTTTCTTAAACTTGGTTATTTAGAATAGGTATGGAAGCATTTCTAATGCTCAGGATGTAACTTAGCATTTTTAGCCATGATAAATTTTAGAGGTGAGTTCTTAGATGGATGTAGATTGTTCTACAAAAGCAGCAAATGGCAGCTCTAAAAAGGTGTTCTTATTAATCAAAGACAACGAGCTAGAAATTACTATGACCTTTTCTTGGTGACAGTTTAGAAAGCTTACGAATAAAATTGGGTCTTTTTTCGTTTGTTTCCTTTCTGCTTTTTCAGGAATCTTGTGCATTTGAATCTGATACAGCCACAGCAAACACTGAGTTTGATCCCAGATCACACTCATGCAGGGGGAGAGATGGTGCTTTTAGCCATGTGACCCTGCTGGTTTGTGACTGTCAGGCTGGTAGTCAGGCCAGGTCACGGGCCAGAACACCAAACCACTGAAGAGAGAGGCTGGGAAGACTCCATTTGTTTGGAGGACTTGGGTGCAGAACTAAGCTTGTGCTTATTCAGCTCCTTTGAAGGAGGATGGTGTGACAGCTGCTTTGCAGTGCCCGAGTTTCACTTGTTGTGAAAGTAGTTTAGCTGTTTTGAAAGACAAAGATGTGGGTTGAGGAAAATAGAAGTAAAGACTTACCAGTAGAATGGACTGTGATAGGAGATGTGTCCAAACTGGAGGGCTGGCTGTCAGGTTTCGCTGCCCATACTCTTTCACCTCTGTGAAGTGGAGCCCTGCCTTTTTTAAACACTGGGGAGTCTGTGGGTGCATTAGGTCTAAGCAAGAGGAAGGTATTGTTTCAGTCATAGCTTTGGAACTCTTTTTTTAGCACCAGTCTAGCAACCATAACTTAATCTGGGCCTGCCAGTTGGCAGAGGGATGCTCGTGGCTCTCAGGCAGGGAGGGCTCCAGTTGGGGCTGGGAGGGAGGTGTGGGCTGAAGAGGCCACGCTGTGTGGGAGCGACAAATACCTCCTGTTTGATAACACAAGAGGCAGGGAAAGACTGACATAAAGGTGGAAAAGCTTATTTCAAGAACAAACCTTCTTATTCTTTGGAATTCTAAACACTTTTGTGTGTCCCAAGGCCTCCCAGATTAATCAAATTTACAGGTGCAGCAACTTATGTTGATACATGTTTTCATGTATCTACTGTAGAACTGAGGGACTAAACATGGATTTAATTTAGATCTTTACCTTGATGTACCCATTAATATTGCTATAATTCAGTTCCAGAGCCAGTTCAAATAGTTCCTCTTCGTTCTGTAGCTTGACCGTGATCTGTGCAATGCTTAGACAGAATAACCCTTGGCAACTGTTTACAGAAACAACAGATCACAGAGGGAGCAAAAGGAATATTTTGGCAGTGGATTTGATCTTAGATGAGATAAGGAAATCCTAAACACAAACTGTAGTTGTTTATCTGGCCGTGGGGCAGAGGAAGGGTACAGCTCCATGAGAGCTGAAGCTGAAGAGAAGGGGGTGGGATCTGTGGCTGGGCATCTCTGTTCTGTACCCTGGCACAGAAACTGCCCAGTCAGGTTATCACTTCCCAGTGTGTGCTGGGTGGGAGAAACAGGGGATGTTTCCAGCATCAGGAAGTCATTGTGATCTATTGTGCTGACTTTGCGTGACATTATCAAAGAGAAAGGGGAAGAGAAAAAAAATCCATTCATTGAGCACATTTGTTTTCAGGCAGTAGAGAAAGAGGAGCTGTCTTCAGTTTGAAGTGTGTTGATTGAGAAGTATTTTCACACCAGCACAGGGTAACTAATATTCCATGCAGTCGTGTTCCCGCCTGCCACGTTCTGATGTGGTTTGTGTGCAGCTGCAGGAAGATATTCCTTTAACCCCAGTCAAGCACCTGACAATGTGAAGGAAAGGCTGCTTGTGCTCAGAGAGCTGTTCTAGAAAAAGAATTTTCTGGAATAAGGACTGCAGCTTAAGAGCTGTCTGTTTTGGAGGGGCATTCATAGGGGACATCCATAGGATGGATTTCCAGCTGAGAGGAAATTGTTGGGACAGAAGGACACATGCATGTCTGGATGAGCTCTTGAAGGCTGTTACTAAATGTGGGGGAAAACAAAAACATCTTATTGTCTTTTTGGCATTTTAAGAGGGACTGGAGAAGCTGGGAATGTCCGAACATCCTCTTGTGAGATGTATTTGTTTTGTTATGAATGTCAGCAGTGCCTCTCTAGAAATTTGATTCCGAGTTTAATGAACTTCTGATTGCATTTGCATGTTCTGCAACCAGGGAAAATGTGTCTAGCTGCAGTTTTTAGTCTCTCAGTCATTGAACTAACAAGATATGACCTCTGTTTCTGAGAGCTTAGGACACTCACGTGCCCATGACAGGGGTAAGAAAAAACCATGCCAGGTAAGAACTGTGTATGTTTATATATACGTGTGTGTGTATATATTATATATATGGGCACTGGTTTGTTTTCAGTGTGGTCTCTTGAAAAGAATTGGGCATTGGCCAGTGCTGACCTCAGTCTTTTTGTGGGCTAAATTAATGTCTTTATTCTGCTTGGCAGTGTGGGCCAAGAAGAATTTTTAAATGAATGCAAGAATTTATGGTGTGCAAGATGTCTGACAGTATCCTCAGTTGTTTTTGTGTTTCATCAGTGTGGTGTTACAAATGGGCCTGTGTAATGTAGAGGAGACTCAGGGCTGACAATGTGAATGGTGTAGTGGGAGGGGCTGTGCTGGGGCCCTTTTAAGTGAGGAAATATCCATCTTGCAGTGTTGTTGGAAGTAATTATTAATCTGTTTTCATTTGATGAAAGAAAAGCCCAGTAGATGTTATTTCATGTTTAAATGTGAAGCTGAGGCATAAATTAGTGTCCTGCTGATGATAATCCACAGAGGAGGCGTGAGCTTTGAAACAGAAAACAGACACAAATTCTGAATCTAACTGGCTGTACAAAAAAAGTGTGTCATGCTGGAGGGTGAGTTTTAGGCTTGTCCATTTTTATGGATGTATGCTTCTGAAAGAAAAACTGAAGAAGCACATCCATCCTTTTTGATGTAGGAAGGGGAGAAAGATCCTGTCTTCTACTCTGGGCATGTCCAGCCTCAGATTTACTGCTTTGACAGGAGGAATGATTTTTGGAAAGAAATACCATTTGCATTAGGAGCTCTCAGCCCTTCATTGAGAACTCATCTTTTTTCTCAACTCCAGATGGGGCAGAACCTCTTGCTTTGATGAAAATTAGGACTCCAACATCACATGCTGGGCTCTGCCCTCTGCTTTCTTCTGTTGCTTCTTAACAAGCTTCAAGTCCATCCTTTTAACTCTCCAGAAACTTTGTTGCACCACTAAGCTGGGGATGTTTGTAGCTTACTGAGTGGTGATGTTTGAAGGACAGTTTGGTTGCCAGGAGCTGGTGACAATGCTGCTGCTTCATATCTGTCACATTTGCTGGGTTCAGGGCAATAGGGTTCAGAGTTGGCTGCAGCTCTGGTGGCCTGGCATCGTAGGAAGCTTGGAGCAACCAGAGCAGAAACAATGGCTCAAATAAACACTCTCAGATGGTTTTAGGACAGTGAAGAACTGCTGGCTCTGGGGTGCCTTGTTGGGCTTCCTGGAGAGCTTCACAGTCTGGGATGGGCAAGAAAGCTGAGACTTAAATGTTTTCCAGATGAGAATGTGGCAGGGCTTTGTGGCAGGGATGTGGGAGTTGATGGGAAATGTTCAGAGAAGGCAACTTCACTCCCTGACCCTCAAGGGTGTCTTGGACTGCCTTGGCTGTAGGCAAGGGACCAGACTTCAGCTCCCCTTTTCCAGGTGCTTTGTATTGCTACTCTATGAAGTATGAAATGAAATAGATAGGAATGAGGTGCATTCTTATTCGTGTTCCCTGCTCATTATGGATTCCTGCAAGCCAGTGTTAGTCTCTGTGGTGGGTAAATAGGGCTGACCCTCCGAACCTGAAAGCCCCATCTGAGTGCCAGAGGAATGGGACTGCATGCCAGGAGAGATGAAAGCACTGGCACTGGAGGAGCTCACTTGGAGGGGGAGGAGGTAGGAAGGATGTAAGTGTGTACTTAGGCCTGCTTCAAGGAAAGCTGAGAGAAAGAAACATTGGGATTTATCTCCAGGAATTAACATGTAGCTTCCTTTTTTTTTTTTTTTTTTTTTTTAATAGTTAAAAAGACCAGGTTCAGAGTGAGTAAAAATTGACCTTTCCTCACAAGTGCTCCATTTCAGTTCTCCCTGTTGTGTCTCAGGCTGTGCAGCTGCTGTGGCCTCCCTCAGCGGGCAAACTTGGATGGTAGGTGTAAGGAAACACTCACTTCCACCCTTTCTCTTTCTTGTGAGGCAGCTTTTTTTATAGTTCTTGTGAATGTGTCCAAAGGTAGCAAAGTGCTTGGAGGTCACTCTGCATTTCTTCTTCCTACTGCAGGTTAGTGTCAGCTTCTCCCCTTGTTCCCCATCAGTAACTGGATGTTACTCATACTTACACAAGGAGCCTAAAAGGCAGCAGATAGAAATTACTGGAATGGAGAGAAAGGGGGGCCTTGGGTGTTTTTTGCTTGGAAGCTTGGTAGGTGCCAGCTTTGCTTCTTGTACAGTGCTGTGAGGCCATGTGGAGAACCTGCCAGTGGAGGAGAACTTCAGAACCAGGAGGAGGTTTCTGCCTCCCGTGCTGGTCCATTTAATGAGGCATGCTGGCTTTTGGCAGGCTTCCCACGGGCTGCCCCTCCAGGCCACTGTCTCTCATTAGGTAGGATATTTTTAGGCACTGGATTGAACTTGCTGGTTGGTGGTGGTCTGCTTTTTACACACTGCTCTTTACAGAGCTAGTGCCAAGCTACTAAATTATTAAGCTGGGGTTTTAATAGAAACCCCTGTGTAGGCTTAAATTGTTTCCACTCTATTTGGAGTTTCCTGCTCTGCTGGTTTTTATTTTGTCCCGTGCATGAAGGCATGGAGGAGGGAATTCACAGGAAAGCACAGAGGCAAAGAGGAAGAATTCTGCCTGAGAGCAGTAGAAAGTACAGGCAAAATAAAAGGTCAATTGGTACCATATGCAGCTCTTTTGGAGGTGATGGGGGAAAATGCCCCCTAATCCCCATGACAGTTCAGCAGAAACTTGTGTATTTATTTTCAATGCTGTTTGTAACTTAGGTTTCTCAATAAAATATTTTCTTGCCCGACTGTTTTTGACTTGACCTCTTCCCCAGGGCTTGAAAGGGACATTTGTGAGCACATACAGCTACAGCAGTTTATCCCCAGTGTCAAACCCTGCTGCCACCAGTGGGATGGCAGAATTCTCTCTGCTGCCCTACCTCCCCAGTGGGGCCTTCCAGTGTTTAACCACTCCCATGCTCTCCTCCCTTGTTGCAGGTTCTCCCCTACAGACCCACAGCACTGGACACGGGGTCAGGATTGCACCTGCCTGTTCAGTGCTGTGTAAGTCAGGTCAGGTCAGCACCTTGTGTTTTCTTAGCACTGCACTGATAAATGTGTGTTGTCCTGTGTGACAGGTATGGTCACTGTCCTCCACCAGATGGATTGACTGTCACACAGTTCAGGAGAGGGATGTTGTTTGAACCTGTGCTTCTTGGTAGACCAGGAGTTCTCAGCACTGAATCTCCGAGGCTGCTTCATAGTGAGCAGTGACCTCCTTCCTCTGGGAGCAATTAGATGGGAAAGGTTTGGGAAAACAGTGGGAAGGGGTGGCAGTGGGCTAAAACTGCTCAGTGTGTGTCCTCTCCTGCCCTTCACTCCCTGCCACTGTGGGCTTGTACTGAGTGCCAAGCCAAGGGACTGCTTTCCACAAAGACATCCCAGTTGGAAGAGCCAGTGCACTGGAGTCACTGGGGTTGTTAAGTACAGCTGCAGTGAGCCAAAGTAACCGAGCTTGGAGTGTGCACTTGAGGGCTTGGAACAACCCTGCTCTTGGAACATGTGGTGCATATCTTAGGATATGTAAAGGATATGTATCTTAGCATGGTTTACAGCTTAAACCATCTGACTGGGCTTGTGTGTAAGGTACTGGCAGCTACTGGCTGAATCCTGCCTGGAGATTGCAGGTCTGGCTGAACAGAAAAATGGGCTGTGAATTATAAAGGCTGCCTTCATCACTCAATGGCAGGAACAGCACTGCAGTTCCTGTCATTGTCATCATGCTTGAGCCATGTTTGGGTACTGACTGTGTTTAATTGCATGGCTAATTTACTTAATGTCTCTCCTGGGGTCACTTATAACACTCTTATTTTTGGGTTTCAGGGAAATTAGGGACACTAGCAAACCATTGTGGTTCTCTCAAGGCAGGAGTTTTCCAGATGATGATGGTAATAACAGCTGTGGCTTAGTTGCAGTATAACCTAGCTAAACTGAGAAAAATTAGCACTGGCAACTGTGATAGAGCTTAACGCTTGCAAATGGACGATCTCCAGTGAAAATATAGTTCAGGTATAGGCAGAGGCCAGGGGTCCCCTGGGTTTGGATAACTTGGAGGATGCATTTGTTGGTTTATTGGGAAAACCCTGTCAGCTCCTCTTGGCTCAGTCCTGCAAATGAAGAATTTTCTGATCTGATATTTAGGTATTTGGGTGGAGAACTGAGGTCATCGTATGTCTTCCCTGGTATACAACTATGAATCATCCCATTCCATGATAGACTGGTTATGTACCTTCCAAGGAGCTTCTCTGTACCTGTCTGTTACCTCCTGTTAGTGGAGCATCCAAGGTGGTTGCATTTGGGAAGGACAGTGTGCTGAAAGGTCTGTGGCAACAGTTGGCCTAATGAGCCTTGCTGTGCTTGTCGTTTTTCCACAGATGGACCTTTCTGTGGAAACTCTGTACAGCCTCATGCAGGAGCGCCAGAAGAAGTACGCCAAGTATGCGGAGCAGATCCAGAAGGTCAACGAGATGTCTGCCATCCTGCGGAGGATCCAGATGGGCATCGACCAGACAGTGCCTCTGATGGAGCGGCTCAACAGCCTCCTGCCAGAGGGGGAGCGCCTGGAGCCCTTCTCCATGAAACCCGACCGGGAGCTGAGGTCGTAGCGCTCCGGCAGCTCCCCCTCCTCACCTTCCACGCTCCATGGAAGCGCTTCCAGCAGGCTGCACTGGCAGCGTTGGGAGCGGGCAGCGCTGCTGCCGGACTCTGCCGGGGCAGCGGAGGGAGAGCGGCGTCAGCTGCCGGAGCCGCACAGCCCAGAATCCAGGAGCTCCCTGGAGGAGAGGATTTACCGTTCTCTCAGCTCCCTCCTCTTGCCCTCCTGTCTCCTCTGCTGCTACACCACCTGTGCAGACACATTTGTTTCATTGCTGTGACGAGTCGGGGTTTACAGAGGAGGAATTTCCTTTAATCTGATTTAATTTTTTACTAAAAAAATTCAAAGGGATATGAGGTGTGATGAACCCTCTAACAGGTTTTTTGCCATTGGGGTTTAGACAATTAGATGGCTGGAAGATCCCCTGGCCTTGGAAATACATGTGTTTTATAGGTGAAAGTGTGGGAGCCAGGAATTGGCTTACTAAAATCTGGCCATTATCATAATTAATGTGGTTTGCACAGCAGGGTTTTGGCATGTCCTTGAGGCTCCTGTTTCTATGGGCTCACTAATTTATGAGGCTGTAAAGGAGTAACTGTTCTAGATATGTATGTCTGTTAATGTAAAGCAAACCTTAGTGTTCCTCTCCCCCTTCCCCTGGCAATGTCCCCATGCCCCAGCTGGTGGCATTTCGTGTCCCTCTGACAGGCACCAGTACCATCCTGCTCACTTTGCATCTCAAAGTTGGACACAAGGTGTCTTTTTTTATTGGGACACTCAAGTTACCTTGGTGCTGTCTTTTTTACCAGTGGGGTGCAGCTGCTTCTTCAAGTGCATGAGGGTGGAGGGGAGAGACACGAGAAGTCCTCTGGCTCTTTGTGCTGGGAGCTGGTGGTGGCACGCTGCTGAACGACTGAAGCCAGAGGCCCCTTTCTCAGCCACCTGCTCCAAAGGCAATGGGATGTTCTTGCCTCCTGCCAGGTGAGCCAAGGCTGAAGAGCTCATGAACCCCAAGGGTTGCTGTGTGTCAGGAGTGCAGTTCCAGCAGTGAGGACAGTCAGGGACAACCCAGCTTCCAGTACAGCACAAGGTAGGGTCACTTGCCAAAGACAACTTGCTTCAATATGTCTTAGTACTTAAAAGCATTTATTAAGCAAAAGGTTGTCTCTGAGCATTTGGAAGTAAAAGTGCAGTAGGTTTTTGATTGTAATAATTATTGCCTGGTGGCAAGAAGCAGCAGGCTCTTCTCTTGTTGCATTCCCAAAGGCCATGTATGAGTTTTTATCATGCAGACTGCAGCCAAATTAGATGTGCATCTGAACCACAGTGGTGGTTGGATCCCAGGGCTTGCTGAACTCTATCTAGACACAGAGTCCTGTAGAGGTGAAGCCCCCTGGAATGATGCCCTAGGAAATGGGACTGACTGCTTCAGGGAGGGCAGGGAACTCAGCAGGAGGGTTTTTAGCAAAGGCAGCAGGTCCCCTTGCCTGCTGCTCCCACCCCAGAGGTTTTACACAGTTGTATGTACATAGGCATATGCTGTGTGTTGCCCAGGATAAAACATCAGAATTCCATCCTTGTTCAAGCTTCCTTCCATGTTTTAGACTTGGATTGTTAAAAGCTTACATGAGACTTAACCCAGGAAAAACTGCTTGTCATGGCCATGCCCTTGTGGGTCCTCATTGTCCATCATAGAATGTGTCTCTGCCTCCCACCATCAGACACAAGAATATTGAGCTGCTTTAAATAGTGGCTGCAGCCATTTTTGTCCTCTTTGTCCAGATGATGCTGTCTGGATGTTTAAAATGTGTGACATTCAGCTGTCTGCCAGACGGGATCGTGAGTGTCCCACATGCTGGTGTGCTGGAAGCCTGTGCCAGTGGGAAGATCCTGATACTGGTTGTCAAGGCAGATGCTCTCTTCTGTAAGACACTTCTCTGAGGCTTGTGGACATTTGGCCTCAGGCCATTAAGTATCAGATCAAAGCACTGCTCCCTGCAGTGCTAAGGAGGGCAAAGGAATAGTATTCCTAGCTGAAGGCTGCAGGAGCAAGCACTGCAAATCAGTTCCTTCCTCATTTGCCAGAAAACACCAAGGCACTGGGATGAGAATGGGAAAAACCTTTGTTCCTAGGAACAGTGGTCTTTAAACTTGGGGCTGTGCTGCTGGGTCTCACAGACAGAGCTTCTTGAACAGCAAGGACAGGTGGTGGACGGTGTAATAACTGAAGAAAGAAATTAGAGCTGAAATGTGAAGGCCAGCCTTTTCCACTGCTCACATGTCACCACCTTCATTCCACAGGTGATAGTCTCTCGTATGGGTACTGTAAGAAGCATGCACCCTGAAAATGCCCTTGAACGATGGTTTACAGTTTTATTTAAAACATTGTCACTGCCTTCAGGAACTACAAGTCTTTGACCCTCTTGCTGAGGGAGAGATGTGTCCTGCCACATCTTCTTGAGCTGCTGTTTGTTGCTTGGCTGCTCCTTTTTGGCTTTGCTCCACATGCTGCTTTCAGCTTCAGCTCAGATGCAAGTGATGCTCAGGGTAAGACTGACACTCCCCTCCCATGCTGTTTAGCAGGAGCTTGGAGATGTGACTGGAATGACCTTTCTGCGTGTGAATTTCCTTTTCCAAGCCAAACGCTCTTGAAGGAGGCCTCAGGTATCTTTTGTGAATGTAGCAGCTGTTACTTCTATCACAAATTTAGTGCTATGAACAGTGAATAATCTGGTGTGCTCCCCTGAAATCAGACACTGCTGCCCTTTTCTGCTTTCTGGTGGTGTGTGGTCTGGGTACAGGCTAAGCTTCTTGATACCTGATCTTGTGAAAAGCTGGGGAGCAGGATGAGTCACTGGAGCTGGGATTCTCCTCTGCCCTGAGCTGCTCTGGCCTTCCCCCTGACTCTGCTGTTGCAGCTCCCTCGTTGTGCTGCCACTGGTGCTCCTTGTGTCTCACACTGGTCACTGTCCTGCCCATGCAGAGCAGGTTTGCTTTGTTGTTTCCGTTGTTTTTGTCACTGTATGCATTTACAGGGTGCTAAAGTACCAGCCTACCTGCAGGGCAATTCCTGTGAAGATTTGCTGAAGGGGAGAGAAAAGAGTTTTTGTTGTTGTTTTTTTTTTAATATATGTATTTTAAATTAAATATATTTAAATATCCTTAAATATTTTAAAGTGTGTTTTCCCCTCCTCCAAGCTTTTGCACAGAGAGGGCAGAAATACATGTTTTCACAGGCCCATTGACTGCATGAGCCAGCCCCTCTCTCAGACTGTGCCAGTAGTTTCCTGAGGTACTGCTGTAACATCCCTCCTGTTCCCAAGTTGCCAGAGGGAATTTTGATTGCCAGCCTTGTGGCTGAGCAGTCCATGGTTTATGGGTGGTTACCCTGTTCAGCTTCCTACATGCTCCATGTTCCACAGCTCCAGCATTAAAACTTTTGGTGTGGCTCTTTTCCAAGTGTGTTGTTTCTCCAATTGCCTTATTGCTCATTCTTCACTCCCACTTCCCACTGTGGTGTCTGGGCAGTACAGGCGTATCTCAGCTTTACTTTGCACCCGCTCTGTGGCATGGAGCTGGCTGATTTCAGCTGCCCTGGGGCTGTCTCTGCCATGGGATTGAAAGGAAACATATTCCCAGAATGAAAATAAATGCTGAGGGTTTTTTTTTCCCTCTGATGCTGTCCCAGTTCTGGTTGGCACTGATGTCCAGTTTGAGTAGAAGATGTGAGCAGCGATGCTTGGGACTTGGCGTTGGGAAAGCAGAATGGTCATGAACTCTCACCTGCACAGGTGATACTGAATAATGAAAGAGAGGCAGATTTGCAGGGTTTCTTTTTATTCTGCTCCTGTTTTGTTTTTGCTTTTGTTTTTTTTTTTTTTAATGGCCTGATGCCCCAACCTCATCACTGCCTGTAGTGTCCCACTTTGGCTTTGTACAGCGGTGGAGCATGGTGAGCATCCCTGGGAATGGCAGCTGAAATCCACTCCTCAAAGTGAGCAATTCCTTGCAGCAGGACAACTCTCCAGAAGTGTTCGGCAGCATTTTACATGCCAGGAAAGCAGCCCCTTCCCAGAGGTGTGGGTGTTGCAGAAGACAAGAAATAGCTCCCTTTCCTTTTCTATTTATTTATGGTGGCTCTTATTAATATTCTTGGAAGTGTAGAACTAGCTCAAGACTTTACTGCAGAAACACTTCAGTTTGCCTCAGAGCAACCATTTGGACCTGAGGGCCAAGAACTTCTTTGCAGGCAGCATTCAAAGGGCAAGTGCTGTTTCCAGGTAAAGCTGATGGATTAAGAACACTGTTCTACCCGAATTCTCAGTTGTGGGTTTGTGTGTATAATGTAATTGTGGTATTGTGTATGTTACACTGTCTAAAAATGCTAGAATAACTACTTTTATCACAGATTAATGACAAATATAAACTAGCTAGTTGTATGGCTGGCTAATTAAGATGTCTGGGTAGGTAAATTCAGTTGAATCAAAGTGATTTTGGATTTAAAAAGTAACAGTCTTATTAGAACCCTAGTGCTGTTCTATTTGTTCTGGGCTTTTCATGCCCCCACTTTCTTCTGGTAGAAGTCAGTTTATAACTTGTGCTGTGAATCACAGCATATTGAGCACCTAGCTGATGAATACAGTTAGTAAAGACAGTAGTTCACCTGACTACCACATTTCTATTCTCTTACCCTCCCCAGCCCCCTCAAAAGCAGGGCTACCTGATCCCTGCTGGGAGGAGGTTTGCTGTTTTCAGTTCACTTCATTCTAGGAATGTCATTGTGATGGTTACATCAGGAGCCCAGTGACCTTGGGGACCTCTTCCCAGTAATGCCAGGCAGCAAAATGAAAATTAGGTATTGTTGACATGGATGAGGCAGATTTCAGTTGCTCCTTGGGTTTTTACTGGAGGTGGAGTTAGACCGTCTCTTCCCAGAGCTGGCTGGTGGCAGGGCCGGGGATGGAGGGAGCAGGAGCAGAGCAAGTCCTGCAAAGCAGGGAATTTGAGGGAAAATTTGAGGGAACAGAGCTACTGCAATCAGAAGTGGACTTCAGAGTGGGGTGAGCAGCTAAATCTTAGAAGATTGTCATGTCAACCTGTTGTGTAGGCTAAGCAGCTGATGATGCCATTGAATTTGCATGGTTCTTGTTCTGTTCTCTAGGAGCTGCTAGATCTTGTTTGTAGCAAATAAGCACAGAAACTTACACAGGTTGTTCCTTGTGCTCTGACTGATGGTTTGGTTTCAGAGAGGCTGACGATTTTGCATTTCCCTTTCTGGGATTGTGCTTTGAAATTTTCAAAAGAAAAGGCTTTGTTACTGCACCTGAGTTTGAAGCTGCTGTTACATAAACTCACAGCTTTCTCCTCTAAGGATACAACTGTGGCAGCCCTCTTTAATTCTAATCTGTGCTATATTTGTGTGAGCCATTCTCTGAAGCAGCAGTGAGGTGTGTGCTCCAATCTCAGTGAGCAGAACTTGCTCTGAATTCTTCAAGACTGACAGCATCAGTCAAAACAAGTATTTAAACGAGTAATTAAATTATTCTTCAAATAAGTAGTATGGAAGGGAGGCAAGAAAAAAGCATGGGGTTCATTCTGGGTAGCTTCAACAATTTGAAAGACTTGCTTCACTAGGACCACCCCAACTGCCTGAGGAATAGGTTACTCACATCTGCATTAGACAGTGGAAGGTGTTAATGCAGACAAGTACCACTTGGGATAATCAGGAACAGGTAAGAGCCCTAAATGGTTACTACTGCTGTAAAATCACTACTGCTTGTGGGAAGTGGTCTAAAGCTGCTCCTGTCATTCATAACCATATCTGCAGCAAAGGGGGTATCCCATAAAGGACAAGGCCCCTGCTCTCCTGGCTGCTGGGGGGAGCAGGTCCTGCTGCAGGTAAAACACTCCACAACTCCTTCCTCAGCCTTCTGTATAAACAGGTACCATTTCTGATTTTATTTCATCTTAACATACATGTAATGCTCATGACACAACAAGATGAGAAACTCACATCTCTCTGAACCATTTCACCAGCTTTCCATACACCAAACATGCCAAGTATGCCACACACCAAATGCCATACGTTATATTCATGTTGAATATGTACACATTTTTCCCTCTCACATCCTCCACTTTGCTTTTCAGCCTTCTGCAAACCATTTCCAGTATTGTTCAGGGACAGGATTCTAGTTCAGGTATGAGCCAGGGCACAATCCTGTGCAGGACATGGGGTTAAGGCTTCCTCCTATGGGAACCTGCCCCTGTAAGTACTGAGCCTACACCTTGGATTCATCCAGAACACACTGGGAATCATGAGGAGCCACAAGACCAGATTTCAGTTCTTCAAAAGGCAATCAACCAAACCAGCCCCAAACATACAAAGAAGGGGGGAACACACATGTCTGAGGAAGCACAAAAGAGGAAGAATCTGTTTCTGCCTCTAGGGATTGGTACGTGTTAACTCCCATTAACTGGTTTAAATCAAAGCCACCCGCTTTTCCTGAAATGTGGCTGAGAGGAGCCCTGCTCAGCTGTTAACACAGCAAACACACACAGAGCTGAAAATAGCTGTGATGTCATCACTTCCACTGGAGATGTAAACAGAGACAAGTGGCAGCACGTTCAATGAACAGCCAGCACCTGACACAGTGTCCAGGGTGATGTCAGCCTCTCCCTTGCCCAGGCCCTTTGTCCAGCCTCTTGTACACGCAGCACAAAGAGCCTCTGGGCTCAGTGACTCCCGGTGCCGCCTCTCTCTGTGCCTTTTGCACTTTTTAGGATCAAGTTAATCAATGCTGTAGCTTTCAGTGCTATTTTCAACGGTCCATTGTAGGAAATTAAAGTCACAATCTAGCCACAAAAACAAAACAATGACAAAAATCTTCTCCACTTTTCAATATAGTAAAACCTGAGATTTGAGTCACAAACTAGCTAAACTTACAGTAAAAAAACCCCAAACATAACCCAAGCTGCTGACTTGAATTAGGGCTTCAGTTTGCTGCTGAATTTTTTTTTTAAAGCAGTTGGCCAGGGTTAATTATTTGTTACTACAGTTTTCAGCTGCCTGCACTGAAATGGGACAAAAGAACACAGTTTCCCCTCAAGATGTTCTGAGGGGTGCTGCGGAAGGCCCTGGGGGCAGGAACGATGCAGCTTTACACAGTGGCTCTGGTACCATCCCTCGCTGACCATAAACCTCACGGCAATGTGCACATGGAGCCCAAGGTGAGCAGCAGCCAAGGTGGGAGGGGAAGCAGCTGTTAAAAACATGAGAAGGGCTGTGCCTCATCTCCTGTGAAACCAGGGCTGTGACACCTCCTCGAGATGGAGGTGTCTGCCCTGGGGTACAGAGGGTGAGGACGTGGTAGAGCCTTAAGCATCTGCAGTTCCACCCTAGAACTGCTCAGTTAAGGACAAAAGCCCACCCCAGTTCATTTTTACCTTAAAAAAAACCCCAAACATTTGAATTGTTTTTCAGCAATTGAATTGTTAATGGGCAAGAAAAGTGTGTTGTGGCCACTCGTACCAGCCACTTCTCTTGCATGTAGCTGTACATATCAACCACTCCTTTATAGCTTAGAAGCCAAAGCAGCTACCCCTCTCCCAGAAGCCAGCTTAGTATCAAAAATACAAATACTTTATCAAAAGACTGGGGGAAACAGTCCTAAGTATGGTTCATTCATCTTCTTTTAAGCATTGCTGTTGAGCCAACTGAAACACTTGTGCGTGGACAGCTTTAAAAAAAAAAATTAAATGTGGCCAGTCATGACTTGTTCACATTGTTTATGAACTCACTACCAGCATGTGGCAGCCATAAAGCCCTAGTTTATTTTATGTATTTTTGAGGTACTGGGGTTTTTTTTCTCTGAAGCAGCTCTCTAGCGAATCACCTAAAGCCTATTCATTAGAACAATAGTTACACCAGTATTTACATTTGTCTGAACGGTGTGTTCAGACCAGCCTTGCTGTAACCGGTCCCTATGGCCTTTGGAATCACTCCCAGTCTCCTTTTCTTACAGAAAAAAAGGTCTCCCTCCAGAGGTTGGCTCAGTGTCAGGGCTAAGGTGCACTGGTGAAGACGTGGGGCACGGGGAGGGAAGAACAAAACTAGTTCTGACAGGTAGGAGCATGGTTCAGTGGAAGCAGAGAAAGGGTTTGACACCAAGAGAGCTTCCTTGTTAAAAGCCACTGAAAGGATGGGCAATCCATTGCACAGAATTGCTTCCTCTGACGGGGAAAGGTCTGTGAAATGTCCTACCCTTCTCCTGGAGAGGAGATGAGAAAAGCCCAGCAGCAACCTTGGTCTCCTCGGGCCGAGGCCGTGGTCACTTCCCTGCAGTACCAACCTTTCCCTGGCTCCCAGCAAAGCCCCCGGTTCTTCCCTCCCCCCACCTTTTTACCCAAAGTTTCAGATTTACAGGGACCTCTCACGGGCTGGGGAGCAGCTCTGCCACAGTCACAGGAGCCTCCGGCCCTCAGGACACTTCAATGATTTCCATGCTGCCTGAAAAACTTGACTGACTGCCCACTTTGCCCAGTTCCTCTCTGGATCTGTTGTCCGACAGGATGCTCTCCCCGAACTCCATCTGGCAGCTCCTGCGCTTGAACTGCTTCTCGAAGGAGCTCTCCTCGTGCCAGCTGCGCCGGGAGTCGCCGCGGTCGGCCTGGCGGGCCCGGCGGCGCACGGCGCTGGGCTGCTCGCAGCCCGAGGGCAGCTGGCTGCAGCTGTAGGCGGGGAAGGCGGCGCCGCCCCCGAACACGGCCGAGGCCGAGTAGAAATGCGAGGACTCGGCGGCGAAATACCAGCTGTTGGTGAGGGACGAGGGCTGCGGGGCCAGGATGTCCGAGTGCCAGCCCTTGAGGCCCAGCCCCGCGGCGGACTTGGCCAGGTGCTGCTGGCTGGTGGAGAGCCCGAACACGAAGTTCGTTCTGTAGGTGTCCTCCACGCTGCCGCTGCGGTGCAGGGGGTACAGCAGGGGCCGGGGCGCGGCCGCGCTGCCGCCCGCCCGGCCCGCGTGTGGCCGTGAGGCCGGGCTGTCCAGCGGCCACGGGCCCGGGGCCTCCTGGGGCCGGACCGCCTCCTCCTTGTCGGGGCTGCTCCCCGGGCTCTGCTCCGACACCTCCTGCACGGGGGAGAACTGGCACAGCTTGCCGCTACCCTCCAGGGCAGCCGCGTGTTTGTAGTACTCCAGCGTGTCCTCGGAGGAGGCGAAGCCCTGCACCGATGCGGTGACGCAGCTGCTGCTCGCCGAGTAGGACACGGATTTGATATCCAAGGAAAAGGAGCGCTTCAGCCGGTTGCTGTCCTCCACCTTGTCGAGCGAGACGTGCAGCCCGTTGATGCCCTGCACCAGCGGGCCGTCCTCCAGCGGGGCCGGGTGCCCGCGGGTGTCCGTGGGCTTGGGCTCCAGCAGCTCCGAGGCGGCGGAGAGGCAGAGCTGGCTGGGGGAGAGGCTGCTCTGGCCGCCCTCCAGCGCCTGCACCTGCTCGCTGCTCTTCTCCAAGTGCAGGAGTTTCAGCTTGCTGATGGGGCCAGGCTGGCCGCTCTGGTTCTTGAGCTTCTTCTCGAAGTCCAAAAGCTGGCCCAGGAAGTTGAAGTTGGGAGAAATGGTTGGCCTCTTTTCTTTCACAAATCTGGTAAGAGGGGACAAACAAAGGGAGAATTAATTCAAGACCCTGCTGCTCGGGTATAAGATAACCCTATACCGAAGGTTGTGAATGTCTACAGCCTGTTCTTAACTTGGACTAAGGTTCAGTCAAGCATAAGTAATTTGAGGATGGAGTTTTAAAAAGGCAGTTTAAAGCAAAATCATGCTTGCTGCATGCTCTCAATTGTCTCTGCAGTTTAAAGGTGGCTAAAAAGTGTGGGGGGAAATAAACATTTAACTCTTCATGATGTGCACAAAGGACTCAATAATTTTCTGTATTTACTTCATCACTGGGTTCTTTGCTACCTTGGTTTCTGACTAGAGTAAAGAACTCCTGGAGTCTTGCACGAACACCACTTTAGCTTTAGCCAAGAGACCACTTCCCATGTGGTACAGAGAGTGGACACCTTCCCCACCAGTCCAGTGACATCATGTGTTCCCGTCACCTCTCTCATGTCACTACTGTCATTGTCAGGCAGGACAGAGAGCCCTGGTACATTCTGACCTTGTCCAGCAAGTGCCAGCGATTCTGCCCCACGCTATAACTGACCACTGAGGGGGTGACCAAAACTAGAAAGGTGCAAATGCAGCATTAAAACAAAAACCCTCTCTCAAGCCCTGCAGGGGTTCAGCAGTACAGGGAAACAAGATTGCCAAATCCCTGGAAGAGTTCACCTGTTTTGGGTATTTTTGGGTGCTGTAGGAAGCAGCCTGGCTGGCACAGGTGTGCCAATCCACTCATGCACTGCAAGTGCAATGGTAGGGAAAATGTTTTGCTGAACCAGGATTCTAAATGTACAAAAGACTTGTATCACATGATTGCTATTATTTATTTCAAAGTTAAATATAAATCATTTTTTCCTACCTGTCTGATTAGCAATACAGATAAATAAGTACTTTGCTTTTAACAGGCTGCAAAACAGAGGTGCCCAAATCCCTCCTCCTCCAGTTTTGGTTTTGTTTTGTTTTTTTTTTTATTTTTAAGAAACATTCCTGGAACTATGCTTAACCAGATGACAAGAGAATTAACCAGATGACAAGAGAATTAACAAGGAAAGAAACCTTAAGGAAGTAAATCTAGTACAAACACACATATAATGTGTCACTGGGAAAATTAAATACTATTAAAAAGAAAACCTGTCTGGGGAAGTGTACAGAAGATGAGTGTGTAGTCATTAAAAGCAGTGTGAGAAAAATGGAAAGGTGTACTTGTGTATGTGTGTACATGCTAGCACATGAACAATGTCAAAACTTGCATTTTTTATTACTATTTTTTTTTAATTTGCCAGAGAACAAACAATCCTAGGAGTAGTCAAGCTGACACTATGACCTGGAATATCAGATTGCACAAGCTGATAGTGGAAACTTCCACCAAGAAGTGTAACACTGGCAAATGGAGAAATCTAGTGAGTCTCCTCAGGAGAAACTCTGGAGTTTGTTCTCTTAGCATTTGATGTGAAGGTTTTTAGCAATTTGTCCAGAAATTCATTGTCTTTGTTCATTTTTTTCCAGTCAAAGTTGCTGTACTTGAGTAATTATTAAAGGAAGGTCCTTCTTGCCTGTGTTTTGGTAGCCTCCCCAACACTCTGTTCTTTCCACTTTCTCCTCATCTCCACTTTCTCATCTCTCTCCAAAATACTGGGCAGTCCCAGATTTAAAACTAGAATTTTTAAAAATGAAAAGAGTAGGAAAGCATGCTGGATCCCCTGACAAGTTTTAAAGCTTTGCAAGCTTTTTCATCTCAAAATAAGCATTAGTTTTTCCAATTGGAAAACATGTATATTGTTTAATTCTTATGTTTATTTCTGTTAAATAGTCCATTATACAAAGTATTTTAAAAGTTTATTTCTTTGACTTTGTCTTCAAGTAATAGTATCACCTTTTTTTTTTTTTGTAATAGTGTCAGGCAAACATTTTATCTAATGACTTCCACTAATTCAAAAAAAAAGCATTTTTCTTTTAAGCTTGGCCAACAAGAGATCCCAAACCAATGAGTGAAATGTTCTGCAGATGATTCTCCCTGAGCCATATCAAAGGAAATATGACAGAATATAATCTAAATTTCACAGCAGTTGCTCACTCCTAAGAGAAAAAGACTTAGTGGGATTATTCCTTCACACTCTGTTCATGCTTTTGATTAAGATACAAACTAAAATTTAATGCAAAGATTTCATGGAGGAATTTAGGAGCTCCCTGAAGAAGTTCCTTGGAGTGTGTGCATTTTAGCAGTGTTTATTTCTCTAAACTACAGAGAACTAAACCACTACAGCCTGAGGCCAGGCAGGTTTTTTCACTGAGCACACCTTGCACAGTATCTGTCCACACTGACTGTAATTCATGCTTGTTATCTGTACCTGGAAAACTGAGCTTTAACTTCTTAACCAAACCTGATCCATGTTGAAATCCCTGCACAACACCAAGCTACCAGCAGGCTCTAGTAAGGAAATGTGGGAAGTGTCCAAACACAGCAGGAGAGAGCTGTAGCTCAGGCACCTCTTCCATGCAGTTTTTTATGCACACATTATGACATTCAACAGCTTAAAAGAAAAGTTTCTGTGGAAATCACACACCACATTGCACTATCCAGTGCTCGTCTCTGTCCTCATCCCTGTTTTAGGGGTGGTGGTTTGGAATCACACACAGGTGATTCCAAAGGGGCTCCTCTGCCCCTGCTCCAGGGCAATCACTCAAACTGGTTCTGCATAACTCCTTAGAGTGATGGGAGCTGTGTCAGGGAGCCCAGCAAAAAGAAAATCATCATTTTCTGTACAACACAACAAAGCAGTTGGTTAAAGTAAATAAAGTAAGAAGTCAACCAAAACACCTGGCGGGTAGGAAAGTGTTCACAATCCCAGTAGAGAAAAAAATGGTCTTTGTAAAGGAGGAAAGGGGATCTCCACAAATATTACCAAATGCCAAATGAAGTGATACTTCAAAATGCTTCCCCACACAGTTTTTGATTGACTTCAAGAGCAACAATGAAGTTTTGTCCATTCCTGGGCATTTCACTTTCAGGCAGCTCTTTGTGAGCACTACCAAACTGCAGGAGACAGATCCAGCCCAGCATTTGTCCTAAGTGTGGCTCTAAATACCCTCAGTTCTCTCTTCACCCCTGACCCTCTGCTGTCCCTGTGGCTCACAAGGTGCTGTTACACCTGTGTGTGTTTGTACACAACAGCTGTGGTTCAGCAATGATGCTCCCACCCAAACACTCCCAAACCATGCACTGCTCCTCTGCAGCAGGTTGGAGAGGAGAGCTGGAGGCACATGGGCTGAGATAAGAACAATTTACTGGAAGCAGTGATGAGATTAGAAAATGAACAGTAGCAGCGCCATACTAATGGCAGAGGGATGAGAAAGAAGGCAAATGGTTCACACCATGTGGAAGCCCCAGAGCACCCAACCCTACCTCAGTAGGGACCCTTCTCCTGCTCCCAGCAGTGACAGGAGGTGGCACAGAATAACCTCCAGGTCCTGGCCATGCATCTCCTGGCTACTGCAAAAATTAACCCCATCCTGGCCAGAAGCAGGACAAGACACATGCATTGAATAGGCATTTTACATTTCATGTATTTGCCTGCTTGGATGAAAGACCATTCAGCAGTGAGCAATTAATATTAGCTGTGTGATATCTATTCAATACCATGAATTTGTTTCTGGAGGAAACCTATGCTTAAAACAAATGTGACCAGTGAACTACCAGATAAAATGTCTGCTTCTACCCTTGGTCATAGAACCTTATATCATCCACCCTAAAAACGGCAACAGGCACAAGAGTTATTAGGAGGGGAAGATTTGTCCCTACCTGTAAGCTTCATCCAAGGACATATCCATTCTTTTCATGATGTATGCAATGGCAATTGTGGCAGAGCGAGATATCCCAGCTAAACAGTGCACCAACACATGGCCATTGGATGCTTTTGCTTTTTCTACATGGCAAAAGAAATTGGCAACTGTGAAACTCAGCAGCATCATACCAGGATAAAAAGTTTTTAAAGAAAGCAGTGTTATTGAAAATTATTCAAAGCTTCTAATTGAACTGCTAATTGCAAATCTCATGGAAGCTTGAAACAAAACTCACTTATTTCCTCTAGCACTGTGTAGTAGCATTGAGTATAGAAAAAGCCTGACTACACACAGGAAATATCCTGCAGTCACAGCATAGCTCATTTTAATGTGCACATAAACAGCCCTATTTAGATGTCTGGGAAAGGTGATTGTTTCTAATTTTACATGCAAGTAAAAAGCAAGCATTCATGATGGAACAATCTGGCCAGTTCAGACATGGCTAGTTCACTTCCCAAAGGTAAAGGCAGAAGTTGTGTGTCCAAATTTCTAACCCACTCTCTGCAGACATACATCAGGCATCTACAAGGCTGCCTGAAAGCAGCTCTGAAGTGTCTTTGTTCAGTAAAGCAGGAACATGGCAGTGGCAGAATCTCCCCACTTTTTGCTCCTGTGCTTATGAAGTGATGCTGATCATGTCCATAGATCCTGAGGGTATTTTCACACTACCCAGAAAGAACTCGGGGCCTCTCCAGCCAAAACAGCACAGCAGACACGCAGAGAAATCCAAACACTGTTTGAGAGAATTAAAATTTTCTACTCACCTATAAAATCGACTGATTTATCCAACCAAGGCAAAATTTTCTCACAAAAGCTGTCATTCACAGGCACTCTGAGGAAATGGGATTCTGGAATAAAATCAGGCTTTGGACAAGTATTGCTGGCATTCAGGACGTAGCCAATGTCATTCTGCTGCATCAGCTCCTAGGAAAGAGAGGAAGATTAAGCCTAGAAAAGTGAAATGGTACCTCTGGCACATTGCAAAGCTAAAGACCAAACTGAAATTTGTGTTGGAATTGCTCTAGCTGTGTAATGGACATTCTTCTAGGAAAAAGAGAACTCCTCAGCTTTGAATTCTTTTAACAACTTCTAATGATACATTCAGTGTGTCCAAATAACATATGGCCTGCAAATCCCATAAAAATAAAGTTAACAAAGAACAGAAGTAATGGTAGAATACCTTCTGCTACTCTGAAGCATCACTTCCAAGAGAATGAACTTTTTGCTACTTTGGTTTAAATTCTCAGCATGCAAGCTGACAACAAACATTTCCCACATGCAGTTTGCTGACCTGAGTATGTGTTTTCCAGATCACATATCTAGGACTGAAATTGCCCCATCACAGATATTGGTGGGAAATAGGAAATTAAATGGATGCCTCCTGCAGTCACCTCTCAAGTCCAGGAGTTTCTTGTTTCTAAGGGAATGTGCAAAACTCTCACAGAACCTCAAGGAAAGAGATTAAGATCTTTAATCAAACCATTTCCACACAGCACTGAGTGACATTTTATAGGAGTGCTGCTTTGTGATGTACAATTTCAGTTTTCAGTCTCTAGGCCTCTTGCCTCTCACAGAATGTCACAGGAACAAGCAAAGACACTCAGTGTACATTCAAGAGTCAACTGGGCTTTTAAGTAGGTCAGTTTTCATGACTGAAATAAAAGAGATGCATCTCTTCTGCATCTCGCCATATGCATGGTATTCAGAGTTGTGCAAAGTAGTTTGTGATACAGTGGGCACCTTAGTACAAAGCATATGGAAGAAGTAGTGAAAAAGTAGAGATGGCTCCACCACAAGCCATCCAGTCTCCTTCAAGGAAGCATCTTGACACAGAAAAGCAATTTAGCCTGTTAGAGTAATGCTTATCAAACTGCCGTGGTTCAGAGAGGATCTGGCAGTAAGTGACATGCAACACTAGGCTTGGACACTACTTACACTGAACATAAACACTGGGGAGCTTTTGGCCAGATTTCTATGGAAACTCCTATCTCAAAATAAACATGAAGAAAAAGAAAACAACCCAAAATCTGGTTTTAATCCTTTTTCTTTCATAGCAGATATATAGTAAAGTTTGTCAATCCATAAGAGCAGCAGCATGAACAAATTCTTACACTGCTGATTTCAACTGGAGACCTACCAGCAGAAAAATACAAAGGCATAAAGCCAAATGGTTGATTCTTGCCCAAATTCTTTCTGCAAGCATAGACCTCTTTTAGTGAGGAGAAACAGGGAGATGCTTATTTAGCAGAAGAGCCAGAACTCTGTCCTGTTCAGCCAGAGCAGTCTAACCTGTGATGCTGAGCTCTGGTACCCCACACTCATGGCACAAGGGATGAACACACACACAGGGATATCCAGGCATAAATTAAATGCTGAGTGAGAGCCAAGAGCTGCAGGAGAGAAGTCAATCTGCTTCAGTCACTTCAGAGGAAAGTGCACTAAGTCCAGTCAGTAGTGGTTGTAAACAGGGGATTTACATGTATTTCTTCTAGGGAGCTGATTTTTGTTGCCTGCAGCAAAATGAACTGCTCCTCCAACCTCTCATCCAAAGTCCCTCACATCAGCACATGCAGAGGCTGGAGGTGTGGGCACATTAAACCAATGGACATCTATTATGTCATGAAGACACCCATCTGAGGGGAGCAGGAGATGCAAATTCCTTGCAAAGAAAAGAATCAGAAATATTATTTGCAGCAATGGTCAAAATAAAAAAAAAAGAAGAAAGGAAAAGGGCTGTATGTGTCAAGGTAAGTTCTCAGCCTTAGTGCTTCTTGCCTTGCCAATTTCCTGGGTCAGACTCCCAGTATAGCTCAGCTTCTCATCAACAAATCCCAGTGTGCCCCTGTTTGCCCCTCTCCCTTCCTCCACACCCCCCCAGCTGGAGCACCAGGCTCCCTCCAGCCCTGCCTGCCTTCCACAGCTGCTGCTGCTACACCTTCCTTGCCTGGATTTGACTCTCACACACTGACATACCTAAAAGCGGGAGTGCTGTAAGGAAATACAAGAATATTGGGAATTATCCAGAGGGGAGAAGTAGTGGGAATAGGATGGCACAGGGCACTAACTGGACTCCTGGTATCTTAAATGTGCCAGGGAGACCCCTGATCCCTAACATCCCCAATTCACTGTTGGTGACCACACAGCTTTTCCCTTCCAGGATCCCAAAGCTCTTCAGCAGCAAATCCTGGGAAACAGTTACTGGCTTTAGGTCACTGGGCTGAAGTACTGACCCCAAACAGCTCACTCCCTGTTGTCACTGCTTGAAGGAGAGCGAGGAGCAACTGGAATATCCACAAGCACATGCAGGGTCCTGAATTCCCAGGTGCCAAGAGGGGGTGGTGAAGGTTTCACTAACAAATGGACTGCCACAGTCAGGTTTGTTAAGAACATAGCTAAGAGGGGGTGATGAATTGGGAAGGATAGAAAACACTATTATTTCTTTAAAACATAACCACTGATGGGCTGCACAGTCCAGCCATCACAGTTATGGCAGGTTTTTGATGTAGGATTGATTATTCGTATGGAACAAGAAGGCTGCAGATGCCAAAGTCCGAAATCTACAAGCCAAGAAAACTACCCCAAAATATTAGTGCTTGTCTTTCAGACTGAGTCTAAAGAAAGAAGTTATGCTTCCTTCTGTTCTGAAGAATCAATCATTCCCACTGTGACATGCTCCAGTGTAATAACCATAACAGTGCCTTCATTGTAAGGCACCCAAGAGGAAAAAGTGAATTACGATGGGAGGAAGATCCAGAAATCCTAATACTAACAACTCTGTGAAAAGAAGGTAAATGCTCTTTTGTAAGCTTATTTACATTTTATGACTTGTTTAATCTGAAAATTAATAGCACCTTAAAATGCTATTTTGTTCCAGGAAATAAAATCCAGGTCTGGAAGAGAAGAATAGTTATGCAAGTGGGAAGGCAGAAAGTTATACATTTTAAATGCTGGCACGAGCCATGAGGTGTAAGTAGGAAGCTCCTTCAGGGCCAAAACCACACTACAGATTGCTTTCTGTCACACTAACTTTCAGAAAGGACACTGTCACTCCCATGTAGGTTAGAATGCAATTTTCCTCTCTTTCACAAAGAGCAAGGAAGATCTTCTGTAAAAGTAAATACTGTCTTGCAATGCCACCAGTCTGTCACAGGAAAATAATCACAATGTAGCACACTGAGACCCAAAACGAGCAAACTTTTCTCTTAGAACTCTTTAGGGGGTTTTTAGCATTTCAACACTGCAAAAAATATGAATGTTTTCAGAATTAAACATTTAGAAAGAAATCTGCAAAAAATATTAAAATTCTCCTACGACTTTCCTAAATGAATCTGTCCTTTAGTTTTGCTAAAGAACAGAAATCAAGCATTTGTGGCTGTGCATCTTTCCTAAATAAAGCATTATCAGCAGAGGTATTAATGGTAAATAGCATTAGTATTCTGAAAGGTCATGAATAGAGATTGTTCTGCAACAACAGAAGCATTTCCCTACTCAGGCATTCAGAGATAAGTTTATAAAGATTCTGAAGAGATAAGCTCATCTTGATAAAATCTCATGAAAATTCACATCTTTAGTTCATCAGGTTGATCTGTACTGCTGATTAGGAGTTTCTTGCAGATATTTTTGAGATTATTTAATTTCAGAGAAATTGGTATGTCTAATGAATGGAAGGAATCATGAGAACTCACAGCACTTAAAGGTAAAAATAAGGTCAGTATACAACTACATCTTAAGTTTGGGGAATCTTAATAGAATTTTTCAGCATTTTTTTTTAAATCTGGATTTGAATAGAAGAGAGCTATTTTAATCTTAGCAGAAAGCTGACTTCCTGTCCCTAAGTAGCCCCAGCAAGGCCATTAAACTAGAGCCTGCAAACATAGCCACTTACCAGCTCCTGGACTGTCCTAACAGAGACAGCACTTTGCTACTTGTCCCTGCTTTGTTGTTGTTGTTGGTTTTGTTTCTGGCCCTCTGCTTTTGAATGTTTTTTACTTCCCAGATTTCTTGCCATGTGTGTCTGGGCAATCAGTGTAGTCAGTCATCCTCCTTGCTCTCCCCAAAGCCCCTGTGCAGGATCCAGGCTTCCCAGAAGCCAAACATGTTGCAGGAAGAGCAGCAGAAATCCATTATTTGTGTTTCTAATGTGCCAGTGTGTGGCTAGCACTAACTTTTAGTTAAATCCAGAAACTGATGAAACGCAGGAAACTGGGAGTTGCTGGTACTGGGGAAAACATCAAGTGCTTTCTAAGAGGTATAAATTGTCATTTGTTTGCACAGCTTCTTAGTATTTTCCAGTATTAAAGATGGAAACAGTTTTGTATTTTCCAGAGGCAGACATGGAATCTGAAGATGTGGATAAGAGGTAGATAAGCCACTGGCACTCAGGTCTTGTTTAGTGCAGCCAAAAGTGACATGCCCAATAAGAGGAAAAGGTACAAAAAATTAGTAGATTTACAAAACCAAAAGATTTGTATTTGTCCTAAAAATGGTTAAGAAATGTAAGAGGTAACCAATGAAGAACTTCCAAAACTCTGACTGTCAGGGATGACACCAGGTGGTAAGAACTTCCTGAACAGCTGAATAGATGGTGTCAGCTTGGTTCTCCATACAGCACAGGAAACACAGTAATCCTTGATTTTCAGTCCCAAGAACATGTGAAGAAGTACAAATCTGACCAGCTCCCAGGGCTCTTGCACTAATTCTAAAGTATCTGCAGCTGCAGGGCTTCCTTTGACCCACACTGAAGTGACACCAAGACTGCAGACACACTGACAAAAACAGCATACAAATATCTAATACTTATCAACTGAAAAAGGGCTTTTTTTTTTTTGATTACTTAGTTCCTGCTGTCTTTTGTCTGGGAACCATAAATTACTTTTGTGGTAGGAAGAGTAATAAGCTGCTTTGACATCCATCATAAGTGAATCTCTGAATTGAATGGCTGACTTGCTACCTGGCAGTAAAGACAAGGAAGATTTTAAGGGACAAAGTAGATGGAACAACTGCTGGTTATCCTCTATTTCTGTGCTTTCTTCTAAAGCACAATTACCTTCTACATTATTGTTTGTGTGTCAAACATCCCCTTTAAAAAAAAGTGAAAAATCAAAAAATAGCCTATTAATGGCCAGACTGGGATGGAGCAAAAGTACAAGAAACTGAAAGAAGTAGAAAGTGAAATTAAAATGGTCAAAGTACATAAATTTTATACAGTTACAGGACTATTTATGATAGCTCCTGGGCTAAGGTTTGTATGTGGATAAAAAAACCATACACATAAGCCTTGCACATAATTAGGGCAAAATTCTAGGGTGAAGCACTCCTTCCCTCTACCCCATCCATGCATTTAATGCCAGCTTGTGAAGGCTGTTGGGGATTCAGCTAATGAACAGGACTGTCAGAGAGCATGGAGGCAAGAGGCCACATGGAGCACAAGGTATAAAAATTCCCTTTGAAGGGACCCAAGGTGCAGGTTGGAAGCAGTGTGAGCTGGCTCCTCATGGAGGCAAACATCTGTGGATACACACAGGAATAGAGACCCATGGCAATTTGAGACAATGTCTCAGACATCTGATAGTCCAGCAACCTACAAGTGCTATATTTGATAACTTTGCTGACTATTTTAAGTATATAAAAATATACTTTTATTTATATATATATATAAATATATATTTAAATGCTTGCTATTATTCAGGAGCAGAAATTACTAATTTTTAGTAATTTAAATTACTAAGTTAAAGTTTCTTAATGCAGTGCAACCATAAAAACTCATTTTATACAACCCCACTGATTTCAGTAGGTGCACAAAGATTTGTTTGCAGTAATCCCTTATGATACAATTCATGGTGTTTAAATGCTGTTTTATCCTAGCACTTGAAAGAAATACTAAAACCAGACAATCTTCCTTTGTCCTGCTGTAACCATGAATATAATTGTGGCAACCTCCAAGACCTGCCAAAACAAGAGGGTCAGGGCTGTGACAGGAACACACTTGACCTGCTGTCATGGCAGATGTGATAGTTGGGTTGATAGGTTCCTGAGGAATGTACCATTCCATCTGTCCCAGCATGAAGGAGAAAGGCACCCAAGTTTCACATTACATGACCCATAAATTAATTACATGGTGTGAGGATCACTGCTTCTCCCACAGCTTTCCATGGCTTGTGCATTACCTGTTTCACAGCTGTAACGATGCCCCATGATGGAAGATCCCTGAGGAGATCAGACACTCCTTCCAGTGACCCACGTGGCACCCAGAATGCTCACCTTGTTGAGGACATCTCTCTGAGGACATCCAGTGACCCACATGGTGTTGCCCTGTTTTTTAAAGTTTTTCTAAGCCTTCTGATGTTTACATTCTTGTAACAAACTTTCTCACACACTTTATGTAAATAACTTATTGTTTTGCATTCTTTTACGGAGGAGGAGAAATTTGATGGACTGTTGGTTTGTCCAGTGTCATTGGAGAGGTGGCACTGTCACCCTCCAATCCACTGTCACTTTTGGAAATCTATAAATGTTGGAGTCAGAAATTAAAAGTGCTTTTTTTACCTTGGGAGAGCTGCGTGTCCACGTCATGTTTTGTGTCCTATAGCAACAACATGGCACCCAGAATGCTCACCTTGTTGAGGACATCTCACTGAGGACATCCAGTGACACACATGGCACCCAGAATGCTCACTTTGTTAAGGACATCTCACTGAGGACATCCAGTGACACACATGGCACCCAGAATGCTCACCTTGTTAAGGACATCTCACTGAGGATATCCAGTGACACACATGGCACCCAGAATGCTCACTTTGTTAAGGACATCTCACTGAGGACATCCAGTGACACACATGGCACCCAGAATGCTCACCTTGTTAAGGACATCTCACTGAGGACATCCAGTGACACACATGGCACCCAGAATGCTCACCTTGTTAAGGACATCTCACTGAGGACATCCAGTGACACACATGGCACCCAGAATGCTCACCTTGTTAAGGACATCTCACTGAGGACATCCAGTGACACACATAGCACCCAGAATGCTCACCTTGTTGAGGACATCTCACTGAGGACATCCAGTGACACACATGGCACCCAGAATGCTCACCTTGTTAAGGACATCTCACTGAGGACATCCAGTGACACACATGGCACCCAGAATGCTCACCTTGTTGAGGACATCTCGCTGACATCCAAGGTAGAGATGAGGCAGGATTCTAGTTGGGCCAGTGTTGGAAACAGGTAGGCAGGGTTGAGAAATGCAAGTAGGGATGAGTGTGGATTTTCCTTCACAGAGACCAGGGAAAGAGCTGGAGAACTCAGCAAATCCACCTGTGAGAGGAAGAGCAGGTATTTAATCTACAAACATGCTGGTGCCTGTCCCAGTTCTGGGAGAGCAGCATTTAGATGGAGAGGCACTGAGGGGCAGCAGGAGAGCCTTGGCAGAGAAGCTGTACTTGTGTCTTTCCTCAGGTCAGCTTTGTGGTTCTCCAGACAAAATGGGAAACACAGTAATCCTTGGTTTTTCACTCCCTAGAATATGAGAAGAAATACACATCTTTCTGTGGAACCATACATCAGCAGCCAAGGCCTGGCTATGTATTCCCACTCTGTCTGGAATATTTATTTCTCTCCCTCCACTTCTCAGAAGTTTTTGATGCTTCTTCCCATTCTTAATATGTGGAACTAATTCTTCAGAAAAACAGGCACAGCACCCACCACACCATAAGCTGGCACACCTTTTAGTCTCCACCCTACCAAGGTGCTTTCTAGACACTTCCATCTCCCATATCAGCTTACTTTTAAAATCCTACATTACTAATTAAAATCCTACAATACTAATTAAAATCCTGTAACTATTTTGTGTGCTGCTCCACAATTAATGTATTTCATCCAGGACACTGGAAGAAGTTTCATCTTTCAAAACCACACCAAACCAAGGCTTCTCCATCTCGAGTGGGGGAAGTGAAGCAGAGGGAAGACTCACAAAGCACAGTGAAAATCCCCAGCTCTTTCCTCCCAGATGAGCAGAGTTTTAACTGAAGGAAGTGTAATTATAACCTGTTCAGAACAGAGCACCTTTTTATCATCAAGGAATTGAAGCACTGATGTGCTCAATCTGCCAAATGCTATGTTCACTATGATTACAGTTTGAAGATGTGAATTAAAATTAGGAATAATCAGGAATAAGCTAATGTACTGTTTTGCCAGGGCTTGCATTATCATTGCCTGAATTATGCCTATTCTTTAGCTTTTAAAATCTGTATCATTAGTAAATATTAAAATGCCAAGGCAATAGTGTGTAACAACCCATTTTATCTAATAAAAAAGCCAGCAAGCAGATTCTAGAGCAAACATTTTATGAATTAATTCCTGCTCAGTCTCCTGAATAAATAAATAAATAAATAAACAAATAAAATAGATAACTTTACTATTTTGTGAGACAAGCTAAGGCACTGCTCAGTCTCCTGAATAAATAAATAAATAAATAAATAAATAAACAAACAAATAAAATAGATAACTTTACTATTTTGTGAGACAAGCTAAGGCACTGCCCATCAGGAGCACAGATCCAGCCTTGTTCCATCAAATGAGAAGAAGAGTTTGCAAAACAATTCTCTCACATACTTGCTACATTTTCTTCTGTATGGCCCAATGTTTTCCTTTCTGTTACAGGGAGCATTCCTTGAATTTATAGGCAGTGTATACCTCTGAGATTGAATTTAGGCAGTTATTTGAGAGGAGAGTGAAGAAGAGGAAATCAAGTATTTGCCTTGGTTTCATTTGCTTATCCTTTTTTTTCTGGAAGCATTGTTGGCTGCTTTGTGGATCCTTTCACTGACATGGCTGGAAATAGAGAATTCCTTAAAAAGAAGCTGCAGAAGCAAGGATTTTACATCTGTGCTATCTTTGCAAAAGACTGCATGGGAAAAGTTCAGCAAAAAAGGTCTTCCCAACTACCTAGGGATTGGTCTCATTTCTGTGTGAAACCTGTGGCAAGAAATTAAGCAGGAAGCTAATGTGCAAAACACCTGAGATTCTGGGGAGATGGAACCCATGCTCTGTCATCCTAAGATAAGGAGCACTCTTTTAATTTATTTTGTTTTATTTTTATTCCAGGACTGTATCAAGGCTAATAGAAATGATTCAAGATTAGATGCTTCAATACTTCCTTCATGGCATTCATCCTTTCAAAGTCATGTTTCATCTTTTCTACTCATGCTTTCCTAGTAACATGTTGCTTCAGGATCTTTACAACATGAATTACACTCACAAAACTCTCAAATCTTCAAAGTCTGACATTATACTGCCTGCCTTTACATGTGCACTAAGTGAACCCTCCTTTCCTCTGAGCATATTTTAACCTGGTGTTAGTGTCTGTACTGAACTGATTTGAGAAAGCACAAACCCAGTGATTTGGTTCCAGTATTAAGCTGTCTGCCCTGCCATCCTCTAGGACCAGGTTTTCAAAAGGTTAGTTGCTTTTCAATGAATCTGGCTTTGATTTATGGCATTTCCCAATATGAAAAACCCATTCTAGGTCAATCTGTATGGAAAACTTGCTTTAAAAGCCCACAAGCAAGCAAACCCCAAACCAAGAAAACACACTCACATATGCATCATTGTTAAGTACCAATTTCTTTAAGTGCCACAAACTATCAGGGGTCTGGAACAACAGCATCTACATGTACAATCTTGGAGCTATCATGGCATTATGAAACTCATTTCTGTTCAAAAGAACTGTACTCATCACTATTTGCTTGCACTAACTTACAAAATATACATATTTTTAAAATACACAGGGAAATATATTTTAAAAAACCCTCAGCACCTAAAAATGGATAGAGAAAAGGGATTTTTATTTCAAATATCTCTGTTTTCTAGCACAGATGGTGGCTCCCCAGATGAACTCTATGACCAGTCTACATGAGGAGCCTCTTATGAGGAAAGTGTTTTAAGCATTCAGACCACCTGTACACTTCTGCTGTAAATGAAGCAGTTTTCAAAAAATAAACCTTAAACACTTGGAAAATTAATTTAGTCTACAGGTAGGAATGCAGAACAGAAAATTGAGCCTTAAAAGAAAAATGGGACAGGTTTTGTTTCAAATTCCATAATTTGGGGATGACCTTTGCAAGAAGGCAATTTTTTTCCTTTAAATCTCATTACCTACCTCAGTTGGAACAGGGACATTGGCAGCACTGTGCAGTTTGTTTTAATTAGAGAAAATACACTTTTCTTCTGGAGCTAGTTTTTAATAACACCCTTTCTTCCACCACTGCTCCAGCCTCATGTGAATAATAAATCAATTGCAAGAGCATGTTGAAACTATGGGGGGGAGAAAAGCAAAAATCCACACATCATTAACAGAGCTGCTGGGTTAATAGTTTCACTGAATTCTTTGATAAATGTCACCGGGCCTTGGAAATACATGACTGACAAATAACTCCAAAATATTCTCTCCTCAATAGCTCTGAACCACACAGGTTTTCTGTATTCTTAGTGGTAAGCTGAGCTGAAACAGCTCTCTTGACATTCAACAGGATGTCTCTACAAAACCATGTCAAGGTGCCAAAAGCTCTCTGCTTTTGCAGCCCTTGTGTGTGGCAGACAACCCAACACCTCCCAGCCCTTACAGCAAAGTGTTTCTTGCTTACAAGCCTCCACATCCATTAGCAGAAATCTGGCAAGACCCAGTAAACCACTTGATTGCCCTGTTGCTATGGCTCTGCAAAGTGGTGACTACAGACTTCCCTTTGATCAAGGCTTCCCTAACTACAGCTGGGATCATAAAGGTATGATCTCTAAAGGAATCTTGGTATCAGAAGTGTCAGCTCCCTTCTCAGCCAACTCAGGAAACAAAACAGGGCCAAACCCAGAACAGATGAAAAAAGTTTCAGCACAATTCTGCTGTAAAAGTTATTCCTCCTTACAGAGTCACTGCCTAAGTTCTTATATAAACAGAATTCCTCATTAACTTTGCTAGAAACAAGAAGAGGCAGGGAATGAATATGGGATCAGGAGGCAACAAATGATAGAGAAAAACTGTGGATTTGGGAAGAGCTTCCTTTCACTGAGGGAATGGAATCTATCCAAATCCTTATGATTAATTAGTTTAACTACCACTAAGCACAAATCCTAAATGAATCCAGAGAAATGACTCCTGGGAAGCACAAGTTCATTTCGCTTGTGTTGTGTGGAAACAGAGCAGGAGCATTCCAGTGCTGCCAGCTGCCCTGCTGCAATCACAGACAGAGCTCTGCAAACCACTCTGCTGGTTTGCAAATGAAGGATCAGCTAAGCCCCAAAGGTCTGTATTGAACACTTAGTAAAAAGTTGTGAAATGCAGATCATATTTCATTGTTTTTATCCAATATTTAATAAAACCTTTCCAGTGAAATGATACCATAACAGGACAGGTGGATGGTTCTTATGTTCATTCCATGTTACACTGATTTCTCTTCTTCTTCCTGGTATTTATATTTCCTTCAATGGGATGTCAAACCATTCAGAGATGTGACCAAAATTAGACAAGACAAATTCACAGGGAACATACTAAGTACTCATTTAGCCCAGGGAAGAGAAAAAAGGTTAAACAGAAGCATCAGTTACAACAAAATCAGTTTTCAAAATGCAAGCATTGTTCCTCATTCACATCAGACCACAGATGCTCCCTCATACATCCATCCTATCTCTCAACTTAAATGTATTTCTAACATATAGGGAAAAAAAATCATCAGGAGGCAATCCTAATATCTCTTTATAGTTGCTCATAACATTACTCGTGAAACAGCCAATTCTTGAAACAGCCAAATTCCTTTTCATCATCCAGTGTCTGCAGAGATGTGCACCAGAATTTTTATCCTTAATCATCTAGAGAGAGCTGCTCTTGCTAATCAGGCATGTGCATACTGGCAAAGCAGACAAAGGAACAGAGATCTGACTGTGCTTTAGAGATAAGGTGGGTTAAGTCTGTGTATGAAACTGAAGAGCAACAGCTGAGGTGCAACTCTGAGTTTCCACATCTCTGTAAGGAAAGGGAAAGATGAAAAGAGGGAACCTTAGCATTAGGTGTGACTTGTTTTTTCTGTGTAACTCCATCCAAGTACGGAGACAACTCCTACAAAGGTGAGAGCTCCTCTGTACACAAATCCTAGCAGTTAAAAATGTAGAAACAAGCTGACAGTGCATTTGTGCCATGAGGATTTTGTACTATTTCTTTATAAATGCAGTCATGAAACCCAACTTGGAATGAAAGAAAGGTGAGACAATAGGTGTTCACATCCCTTCACATGTTTGCAGCGAGCCTGGCCAGCTACAGCTCGATGGAGAACCCCAGCAATTGCTTCTGAGCCCCAGAGCCTGGCAGTGTGGCCAAGGCAGAGGGGAGAGGAGATTGAGCTGGAGAAGAGGTGGTAACCAGGGTGAAAGTCTCTGGCATCTTCTCCAACTAATGGAGACTAACTCCAAAGACCAGAGGAGCAGCTTTCCAGTTTCAGGCTAGATAAATATGCTTTTCATCCAAGTACCTGAGGGGCTGCAGAACCAAGGAATCCCACCTGCCACCAGTGCCCATCTCACAGCAGATCCTTTCATACTTCCAGCCTGAGCTCCCTGGTCACACCAGCAAATCCACTCCTAGCTCAGCTTTTCAGGGAGAGACACTAATTTGAGGCTCTGCACTGTACCAGTGCTCATTTCATACAGCTCACACAAACTTCCATTTTTTTTTTCATTTAATGACTCCTTTTGTCAAGCCTTATTGAAGCTGACCAATGAGCTTTTGAAACATCTTTTGTGGGTGACAGCAGAGACACAGAAAACATGGCAACCCCTAAGAGCTTGGCTTCCCTAAAACTCCAGGCTAAGAAAAGCCTAAGAAGTGTTTATTGTAACATCCCTGCAGCTCTAGCTGGCCCTGCAGCTCCATGTGAGGAACAGAAAGATCCTGTCTGGTGCTCTTGTTGGAGCTGTAATAGACAGTGGATGTGTCCTTTTTTCACATGGAGTCTGCTGGAAAAGACCACAGACAAGGCACACTGGTAACAGAGCAAACTGGCATTTTTCTGAAGTGCCATTCAAATCAGATACTGCTCCTTTCCCTCTGTTTTGGATTCTGACTATTCTGAAAAAGCCAAAGGGAGAAATTGGTTTTCTTCAATGAATTCTTGAAAACAGACTAGAAGCTACTTCCTTCCTTTTCCCACAAGACCTAATTGTCTGCCAGTACATCAGTGTTAATTCAGCATCAAAACCCATTCTTTCAAAGCAGGGAGTGGAAAAGGTCTGAGACCCAAGTGATGAGTCAGAAAACCAAAGACTACATGCATGTACTAAGACAGCATTGCAAGGAGGAGAATATGAAGCTTGTGGATTTAACAGACAATTCCACCTTTATTAAATCCAGAATTTTCTTCTTCCTTAAGGGCACTAATTTTTCACAATTTTATATAACCTCAAACAAATAAATCTTGTATTGCTATCCCTTTTTAAAAAGGAATATAACCATACTTTTTTTTCTTTTTTTCATTTAATTTTACCTTTTAAAGGAAATAAAGAATAAAAAAGCAGGAAAATTTGCAACTACCTCTAAAACTTAATATTTAGGCCCTAAGATTCTAAGTAAGCCTCACCAAATGCCTGCATTCACCAAAGGTATGCAGTGGAGTAACTCATATTTAGCTTTTGGGGCTTTCTTTTCCTCTTCTAAATAGCAATTAGAATTTGTTACTGTAAATAGTGATTAGTGCCAGGGCTGTAAGGTAACATTCCCAAAAACTAGGCTAAAAAAAAATAAATCAAACAGCACTATAGCAAACACAAAATATCCAAACCCCGAAGTTTTAGGTTTGCTTTGCCTCGGAGGCTCTTGGTGCTCTTTCCCAGTCACATTCCTGTTGAACATTAACGTGTTTATCTAAAAGCTGCAGTATAGATTTTTTTCCCTTGCCGTAAGGAAGGAAAGCTGTAAACTTTCTGACTCACAAGTTTTATGAATCTGCAATGTTTCCACTCTGTTTAAAGAGCTGCAGACCTCCAGAGGCACTACAATTGCCGCATTCCAGCTCCGCTCTGCAGGGACCCGTGCCATTTTCCATTACATAAGCTCAGGCTGGAGAGCCCTGTTGGGAGGGCTCCCATCCCATTCCTGTCCCCCCTCCTCAGCCACGGGCAGTCCTTCCACAGGATCCAAGGTTTCACACTTTAGGAAAGCCAGGGGTGTTTTTATTCCAGTGGTGTTCAGAAAGCGGCCCCGTTATTCCAGGTGTTTTACAAGCACAGTAGCAGGGGAAGTTCTTTGCCCTGGAGGGTTTCTGCCTTTGGTAAGACAAGGTTAATAGGCAGGTTAAGCAAACAAGGAAGGCAAGATATGTGAGAATGGGGTCAAGCTTCCCATCCCACCCAAGTGCCATATTCCACGTGGCATGGCAAGTACAAAGAGCAGAGTGGACACCCTCACTCGCCCTTTCTGCCTTTAAGGGGAAAAAAAGCCAAAAAACCTTCACCATAATTTCAGTCAATTAAATTTCACAGGCATCCAGAGGTATCCAAAACAAAAGCAAACTTAACAAGTTATTCTTGGGTTTGTGAAATGTTATGTGAGCTCTACTTTAGTCAAACCTTGCTCTCTCTCAAAAGACAGCAAGTGGATACACATATGAAAGTAATAAACCCTACTCCCATTCTTCAAGTGCTTAAAACAATTATGGCACTAA
Source organism: Fringilla coelebs (assembly GCF_963513975.1). NCBI lineage: Eukaryota > Metazoa > Chordata > Aves > Passeriformes > Fringillidae > Fringilla > Fringilla coelebs. The sequence goes on along the minus strand of NC_140033.1, from coordinate 64,951,930 downwards.
ATGAACACTGAAAATTGCATTTTAAGTACAGAGGGTGGGAGGATAGTCAGAGGCCTGGCTGTAGCCAAGGGTACTTGCTTTTCTAAGCTCTCTTAAAAATTGATGGAGAGGGAGACTTTTCAAGGGGGTGATTCAGAGCTAAGCTGCTTTCTCACTCTCATCTCCTCCCTGCCAACACTGGCTGTGCTCCATGGGTTATGGGACCACTTGGGGAATACTGCATTCCCTCAGCAAGATTTTACCTCTCACAGTAGAGGCTTCCTTCTGATGGAATCAACCAGTCAGAATCTCAGGAAAGCTGGCATCATTGTGCCAATCTCACCTCCTCCAAACGGTGGCAGGATATTTAACAGCTCATTCACACTATACTTATTTCAATTTGCAGATAACCTGATTATTGTCATTGAGGACACCACCATTTTAAGGTGTGCTGGGGTACTCTGCAAAGACTTATATGTAGGAAACACTCAGAACATCAGTAAGCCACAACTGAAAGTTACAAAGCTCCAAATCCAACTGTTAAAAGGTGTCAGGATGTTTGCCAGGACTTTATCAAACCTTGTGCCTTCTTTCAGTCCACACTGAACCACCCTTACTTGCCATGGGGGACTGCAGAAAGTGGGAATAAAGCCCTGTGTCACAGCCCTGGTCCCTTTAGCACATGGAAATGACCAGCTCTACCTACAAGAGAATATTCTTCAGATTTCCTGCTCCCCTGCCACAGGGAATGCTCCAGTGGAGATGCAGGAATGCAGGGAGAAAGCACTGGGCTTTTCTTACCTAGGCTTTTCTTTAGACAAGTAAGACAACACAATGGTGAATATGCCCTAGAGATACTTCAGTATTTTTACACTAAAGTTTTCTTTAAATGGGCTTCCAGTTTCAAATATTTCTAAATGAATGGCAGGATAAAGAAGACTGAAGAGTTCCTGACTTGCTTACTTCTCCTCATATCTTCCAGGCAAGTCTTCCATTTGGTATACACACCTTGTCAGGTGAGGGACAGGTTGGGGGAAACAAGGAATTGGGAAGTTTCAGCAAAAATATACCTTTTGCCACACTCCCTGGGTAATCACTCACTGCTTTGTTTCCAGGACCTTTGTCCAATCTCACTGAACTCATTCTGCCTAGCATGCCCTTCACTGTCCATGCATATGACCCCAACATTTGTCACTGAATAAAAAACCAATAACTTATTTATTCCTCCTTATTACTCCTTCGTGCTCTGCAGGAGTTTGTCAGAGCTCTGCTGAAGGAAGAATCCATACATCCAATTACTGCTGATATTTTTCATGGGCAGAAGGGTAGCAAGAGATTAGAAGGCAAGTCCCCACCAACCATTGCTTTGAGAGGGAGGCACTCAGTGTTTCAGTGTTAGGCTATCACAGTTTTTAATGACAGTTTGACACATAGAAGGGTTTTGTTTAGGTTTTTTTCCTGTCTTTCAGGACAGCTTCCATTTAGACAAAGTGTTCTCAACACAGATCAAAAAAAAGTTTAAAAAAAATCAACACAAAATAAAAAGTTGAGCTTCACCTTCTTTCACAGGAAACATTTGAAAGGTAACTGTCCTGAAGACATCTGTGCTTGAAGGAGCAGAACTAAGCCAGATTAAAAGCAGGGGAGAACAAGTATGTAAGGAAAGCAGAATATGAATGCTTCCATTCACAAAGTGGAACAGAATTTAATCAAGACTCTTGATGTTTACTGCCTTCATAATGATCATTCAAGCAAAAATCACTAGTCTCTCCTAACTGTTTCTGCAGAGCAAGCAGGAAAATCATAACACTACTAACTAGGAAAAGGACTCCATTGCAAGTAAATCCAATTCTCAAAATATGAGAAGGAATCAGGTGACATCCCTGTGTTTAAATCTTACATAAGTCAGAGTAGAAGATGCCATGATGGGAACAGAATTAAACCCTTGGTGTCCACATTTCAGTATTCTGTGCACTGTTAAAAATTAAGTACCAAATGGAATATTTAATTCCTGAGAACATCCCTCACCAAATTATGAGTATTTTTATGAGGTTATATCAAGATCTTAAACTAATTGGTAAGGGTTCTTTTGAGGTCTTTACAATAGTTACTTCAATCAAAAACAACCTCCAGGGCAGGGCACACCTTTATGAACAACCTAAATAAAAAACCACCTTACTGAGTGCTCAGTAATGGGGGGTTTCAACAAGAACAGAGGCAGGAATTTCAGGTATTTGTTAAGTACTCCTTATTCCATCCCAACAAAAAATATTTTCCTACCCCAAAATGTTTATTTAAGCTCACTATTTTAAATAAACCAGATTTAGTGGCATATGGAAAACTCAAGTCCAAAGGTTCTTCTTTTTACACAGTACACTGACCCCTGCCCTCATTATGGGCCATAAACATTTATTAGAGTTTGTCATCAGTGTGCTGAGACAACATATTTTATCTAGTTTCCTACAGCCACATATCAATAAACTCCAAGGAGCTTTCTGCAAGACTGAATTCACACTCAATTCTCCTTCACCCCACATCCTAAAAGGTTTCTTGTGTGTGCATTGAGTAGCTAGATTTTTAACACATGTTAAAAAAAAAAAAGCACACGAAATAAGCACTTAACTGTAATAGATCAGTAGTAAATAATTTCCTTATATTTCCCTTTTTTATTGTCCTCCTCTTCCACTGGTTTTAAAGCCATCAGTTGTTTCTGCATTCATAAATATCTCAATCCTAGCTTTAAACAAAATTTAACCAATATATAAACAAATATACAAAAATATACACAAATTTCCTCTTATGTAAACAAACAAACCTGATCTTTGCCATTTGACACACTAAAGTAAAAGTCCTGCTTTTTATAAGGAGGATTTTGACACATTAGATTCCCAAACTAACCCTTACCAGCTGTGTGTGGCTAAGTTCACCCCAGCTCATGTGCACGAACATCCTGCTTGTGGTTTAGGTAGCATTTTCATCTTGAACAGAAAATGCCCATGTGCTGGAAATGAAAAGAAAACCATTTCTCCCAGTACCATTACGATACATGGAACTGGTGATTGGCCAGATGATGCGCTGGGAAGCTGGGAATAGCTGGGAACAGCTTCCCTTCCTGGTCCTGTGCATTCCTAGGAGAGCCACAGGCAACTCTGAGAGAGGAGACTCTGAGCACTTCTTTCACAGGGTCCAGCAGATGAGCCAGAAGATCAAAGAGTTCCTCACACAAGTGAGGAACAGAGTGAGGAAGGGAAGGTCATGACACTTTCCTGTGCTTGGCCCCTCCCCAACACCTCCCTGCCATGAGGTCTAATTCTCAGTTGTAAGAGAGATGTTTCCATCGTGGAAATTAAGTTGAGGATCGACTGATTCCTGCCTGGAGCTGTAATCTGCTTCAGGTTATTAAAAACCCCTCAGGGCAGCTAGGCAGAGTTGGGAATTTGAACAATCAAAGGATTTCTGAGGAGATACTAACTGTTTCTAGACTGGCTTCTTTTTCAAATAACACTTTAAGAGAGTATTAACCACTTATTTCAGCACTTTTGCATTAAGCATTTACTGAGCCTACACACCACACAATTCTTAGTAGCTCATATGTAAGATTTACTTAATACTGTAATCCACCACCCACAAGTGTAATTCTTACCTAGATAGCAAAGAAAACAAAATCACCAACCCTAGCCAAAGCAAAACCCACTTGGCTTACTGTAAGTAATGCTCACATGAGCACCAAACTCATGTCCAAGTGCAGAAATTATTCACTTTCTCTGCAATCACTTTCAAAACAAGTTGAGAAAAGTTCTCTCAGTACCACAACCTCTCACTGTCATGTGAAGTCACTGCAATCTGTAGTGAAACCCTGTTGCTAAGAGGAAGCATCTCTCAGGAGTCATTTCCTTTCTCTCACCATTATGCAGTCCCTGTGTTTCAGCATTTCTCAGACACTAGGTGTACACTTCATTAGATCACTGATCCAGTCACTGCAATGGATTTCCTATTTAAATTTGTCATTCCTTCTTCTTTCAGCCTTAGATCTACTTCACATCCCTCCCTGCTCCTTCTTGTGAACACTGTTTGCTGTTCCATGACAGAAATAATGGCACTAGCACGTGCTGAGAGCAGCAAATCCTGTGTTATAAGGAATTGAATTTCTATATGTGCTTTGACCTGGGATTTAAAATTAAAAAAAAACAACCAAAAAAACCAACCAAAAAACCAAACAAGAAAAAAAAAAAAAAAAAAAGGAAGGCAAAGGAAAAGACCTAAATGAAGTGCTTCCCACTTAGGGAGCTGAAGTTTAAAATGTCACACAAACTAATCTCTGTAACTCTGGGAGATCATTTCCTTTGTTCTTATTTTAGCAATTACCAATTCAGTAAGGAAGAGATTTTTTTCCTACCATGTACAATACTTAAAAAACCAGGGAAGCCCATTTTTTTACTAATTTTTGACCCTAAAGTAGAAGACATATGCATCTAAAAACCTCTGCGTTGCTCCATTTCCATTTACACAGAGTAATGGTGTAATATATCCCCTGTAAGATGCAATTTCTAAGCACTGCATGTATTCTGAGTGTCTTTGTATGCAAAAAGAACTACAGAAAAGTCTCTGCTGTAACTGAAGTTTATACCTACACTTGCAAAACTGTACAGGTCTGCTATAGCAACAGCATTTTATTTCTTCTCTTTATTCCAGTGTTTCAGAGGTTTCTTTTGGTACATGTCACCTTGAAAGGGGTTTCTTTTGTTACATCTTACCTGAAAGCAGATATACAGAGCTGAAGTTCTTCTCCAGTTTGCCCAGGAGCACAGTAAGAAAACAGTCAGATGAGAGAGAGGTCACATCTTTAGAACTTTGGTCATACACCACCACTTCCTGCTTGCAATCAATTTCAATCTGAAACACAAGGAACTCAGAGTAAAACAGGAAGGAGGAAGATGATAAAAAGCCCCACATTATCACCTCCATCAGGGTTCCCACATATTTGCTATAAATGCAGTTCAGATATATAGATTTTTATGCACTTGTTCACCAAAGAGTTTTTATTTTATACTTCATAAGCCTCTCAGATTTAACTCCCTGGAGAGTTTGTAAATTGATTAGTTGCTGCAAGTTGAAGCTCACTCCACAAATTTCTATCATTTGGTAATTTTATGTCATTTGTGAATTGCTTTAACTTCAGCTAGGCTGATGAATTTGTTTAAAAGCTGAGCTTTTGAGAAGGTGGCCCTGCCTCACTTTCTGCTTCTGAGAGTTTTGTACATAAACAGTAGAGACACCTTAAAGTGCCTCTAAGCCATACACATTTTGGTTACGTGCACAACTTTATATATAAAATAAAAAGCTTCATTCTTAACATGCCAAAGCAAGACCATAGTAGATTATTTTTGTACCCAAAACACATGAAACAAATATCAATGGATAAAAAAAATCCCAATACCCCCTTCACATACACACACACACAGAGAGAGACAGAGATACACATTAATTTTAAACAGCATAGCTATTTTCTTTTCACTGATAACACTATTTGGAGGAAATCACACCCCTCCTCCCAAATAAAGAAACAACAAAACTAACACCAAAATTCATCAAACCACCCCCATGAAAAGCCCTTTAAACAGCAAGTAGGAGCCAGGACTGACAGAGAGGCAGTTTCTTTGCAAACCAAATGACCACTTGCTAAGCAAGCCCCACCACCACAGATCCCCAAGAATCCTTCAGTGTTTAGGAGAGAATGTTTCCTTCCTTAATTACTTAGGTTTGAGAGACTGTGCTTTGCAAGACACAAGAATCCTGAGAACATTCTTTCTGAGTAATTTCTAAATCCCTCCCCTTAACTCTGTCATTGATTCTACAAAGGATCCCAGTGTTAATAGCAAGCAATACCCTCTTTGATCAGGTAACATCTCAGCCAAACTCAGTCCCCTAATCCTGTTGGGTTTTGGTTGTTGGTTTGTTTCTTTTTTTAAGGAAAAATTATTACAAGTTGCTTTTCAGCCCCTCCTTTAAACAAACACAAGGAATGAGAGGAAAATGACCCCTACCTTGTGTTTTGCCGAGTGCTGAATGAGCTCTGTGATCAAAACTTTGTCCTGCTGCAGCCTGCGCTTCATGAGCTTGGAGCAGTTGATGTTGATGGCATCCAGGATGTGGGAGGTGTTGTACTCCACAAAGGGGCGGCTATCAATCAGCAGCAGCTTCTCTGTCCCACTCTCCAGCAAAGCCACCAACTTCTCGGGGACAATGAGCTGGGTCCTGATCATCTCATGGGCCATGACAACAGCGAGGCCTCTTTCCCCACCGCCCTCTCTAATTTGCTGCGATGATGTAATGGCTGTGTACTCAAAGGCTTAGCCACACCATTGTACTAGAAGTGTATGAGGTCATGCTGGTAGTGACTGGCAAAAGAAAAGTTAAATCCATTTTCAGAAAGAGCTGTTGGACCGAGCGTCTCCTCCTGCTTGCAGTTGATGTACAAAGGGTTGGCTCCACAAAGCGGCCCCTCACGTCTGATTCATCGGGAGATGGCTACGGAGTGGCCATTTCACAATTCACACAAAAGATGCTTTCTGGCTGCTGCTGCATTACATCATTCTTTACCTTTGCTCCCACCCATCAGCTTTACACCAGATTGAGAGCCTGTAAGAAGGGGAAGATGAAAAAAAACAAAAAACACAAACCAGATGAGGCCATGAAACCTCGCAGAACAAAACATTCAGCTCTGAGGCTTAGCTGTACAGTGGGCCATACATGGAATAAACACATTCCTGAGGAGTTCTCCTCTCTGCTGGATGTGCCAAACACCTAGAGAGAGCATTGGCAACTGCAGGCTCTGAATCCATTCCAACGATCTTGCCTGGACAATTATCTTGTATTTCAGGCAACATACCCTGCCTTAATTGCAGACTTTTGTTGCCACTAGCTCTGCCTCTTCACAAGACTTTGTTAGAACATAATTAAGAGATGCTGCCCTAAATCACGGTATTCCTTTCAATAGCAAAACTATTTAAATGCATTTCAGCACTGCAACACTTAGTAAGAAATAAAATTTGTTTTTAAAACACTTGAACATTTTAAATATTAAACATTTCAAAGTTTAATGACTTGGAAAATATTTCACAAAACAGCACTGCAAATTGGAAAACTGAAACTACACAAAAGAAAGGACCAAACTTACATCCACCTCTCTGAAGGAAATGCTTGAATAGAAACCAGGACAAGATGCCACATCAGGACACAAGCATTTTATTTGAATTAAGCACCAAAGATGGATGAGGTCTCACACTACTGGAAAGTAAAGCAGTGAGCACTCTTCTGCTCTTCCTAGAGCTGTGTGATGCTTATGGGAGGAGTGTAACCCCCGGCACTCATGCTAAATAATCTTTGAAACAAACTGTATTTCTCTAAAATTAGATCCTGACAGCATCTGAACAACATCAGCTGAAAGAGTGGCAGCAGTCAAACCCCAGCACCTTTAGCCCCTCCTTGTAGCACTGCCCCACCCTTGGGCTCCTCAGAGTGTCCCAAAACACCTTCTGATGGCACAAGTCCTTGTAGGAACACTCCTCAGAAAGAAGCCACCACAGGGCTATGTCCTTCAGGGATTTAGCTCACATTTGAACTTAGATTTTATAGTGTTGACTTGCTGCTTCCATTTGAAATGTTTGTTTGTTTTTTTACCTTAATTGTAAGAGAAGGAATGAATTCTATCCATCATAGATTTATATTAAAAGTTCTGTTATACCAACAGGCCAGTTGCATTTGGCAGTGGGAAATCCCAGGTCTGATGTTTTACTCTTTAGATATATTGTACAAATCTACATTTGCACAATGTTAAGCAAAATAAATTCTGCAAAAAGTACAAACTTGACGTTAACAACCCAAAAGAGAAAACTGGAAGTTGTTTCATGAGTTTCATGTGGCAATTCAAGAAAAACACGTAGACAGACATTAGGCTGACAAAATGTGATCTTCTATTTGTCCTGATTTAGTGCTGTTGTGACAGTGCTGTTAAGCTTGCCCAGATAAATGGAAGCAGCTAGCAGTGAAATGCACATTTCTCTAAACTACAGTAAAAATATTGGAAAATATACTATACCAAGTTTTAATTAAATGTTTTAAGAAACCTGGTTGGCAGGTGTGCTCCCCATCAAAGAGCAGTCATTATACACTAGTCTCAGGAAGGTATCAAAAGACAACTGATTGTCAAAATGACATTTTGCAAGAGGGGGTGGGGTAGGGGAGGAATCTTGACAGTTTTGTCAAATTTTTCCCTCCCAGGACAATAGTATTCTGCAATTTTTAAAATTTCTCTTAACATGTCCTGTCACAAATTTTGATTCTCTTTTATTCACATCAAAGGTTGCCAGATACCAAATCCACTGAACTCAATGAAAACTTTTCCACTGGCTCTAGTGAGAATTGGCTCCAGCTCCTTTGCAAGCTAGACAGTTTGTTCGTGAACTAGACAGTTTGTTTTGATGGATAAATTGCTGACTAAAAGCTCAAGTAATAACAGGAAAATATAGCAGCTGAGAAAGTACAGAACTCTAAAACGGATGCTGTTAGAAATACTTAATCTTTAATTTGCAACTTTCAGTTTGGGTATGCTTCTTATCTTCTAAAAGCTTACTGTTTGCTTTCTCAGCCTTCACTTTCATACAACAGGAGTTTGTTTCAGAAGACTCTTGTGAACTAAAACCAGTCATATCTGGTGACAGGGTAAAGAGCATGTAAAGAACATAAGGCAAGTGGGCTTCAGTCAAGAACCCTTTAAAATAGCCCTATTACCTCAACATGCCTTGAAAGGATTCTGCCCATGGTGTGAAAGCAATAAAAGTAATGTCACCTTGAGTTATTGCAACTGAAGTCCTATTTTGACAGGAACATCTCAATGGTGCTGGGGAAAAACAACATTTTATGAAGTACAGGATTTTCTTTTAATTCTCTCAGTTTCTGGAACTATCAGTGTTTGAGAGTCTTCCCCAGGACCTATCTAAACAAGAAGAACTGGCAGCCTCTTGTTTTAGGTAAACACTTGAGCACTCATCCCATTCCTCATGACTGCTCTTATCATTCAGCTTCTATGAGGTGTTGAAGCATCTGTTTAATTTCTAATGCATTTTTAAAACAGAAAAAATTAAATTTCTTGACTGTTCTCTTTCTACTTGTGACTTAGATCTCAATGGTATAGTATCTCTTGAAATGATGTCATATAATCATTGCCCCAAACAGGCCATTGTGCTGCTGACCTTAAAGCCAGGAAGCCTTCACAGGGTGTTCCATGCTGAAATCAGGATTATGAAAAATGATCTATAATTGAGCCATGAGGATCTCCCACAGGGTCATTTATGTACCCACTGGGAACACTGCATGTCTGCTTCCTCCTTCTAGAGGTACTGCAACACTGGTACTTTTAAACAAGAAAATTAAACATCAACTCACTATGAAATGAAAAAGATCTGTTCTACACTTGCCCAGTACCTTTACAGCTTTTCCTTATTATTTAAAGAACCAAACCAACAATTTTCCTACTATCTTGCACACAAACAGCAGTGGATGACTAATGTTTACATGTATGTCTAATTTTATAGGACCACTTGCCTCAGGGATTCCTGTCCCCATCCCAGCTGGTTCAGATGCAGTGAGATAAGAAAGTGCCACATTTTTGGTTATGTGGTTGTGTTTGGTTTTTCAGTCACTATAACTCACATTTTGTATGCACTCCTTTAATTCCTACTGCTATCACTTTGACTCCAAGCAATTCCTTTCCATCACAACAGGATGGTTGCTTGAGTTCTCAGGTTTTGGCTCATGTAGAATCACAGAATTATTCAGGTTGGAAAAGACCTCCAAGATCATTAAGTCCAACTGTTAAAGTAACATTGCCAAGTCCATCACTAAGCCATGTCCCTAAGCTCCATATCTACACATCTTTCAAATACTTCTGGGGATGAGAGTCACATGTATTAGGAATATATTTTAAAAACTCTCAGAACAAGAGTCTTTAATTCTACCCCAGTTAAGGAACTAGCAAAGAGCTTCTCAAAGCCTTGCTACAATCTCTGAAAGACTTGTGCCTCATGTAAGAAGATAACCTTGAAGCTGAACCTTGCTGTCATAAATGTGTGGCTACGTCACTAATGCCTGCTTTGTCAGGAGCCTCAGCAGTGCTCCCACGTCATGCAAAACTCTGACAAAATCAATTTACAGCACCTGAACAAGGTCCTGATGGGCAGCCTTTATGGACTCAGCTGAAACACCTGACAGAGTTGGGGTTTTTTGAACTATATATTTTTCTACTTTTAACAGGCAAGCACATGTACATATGAGAAAAACATTATAATCCCCTAGAGTCCTTTTCATGGTTCTTAGGGTGGGCACCCTTGTAAAAGAAAAACTGAAAGGCTGAATTAAAACACCAATGTAGAACATCCCAAACTGCAGGACACAAGCTACTGCTGGCTGTTACAAAAGGGGTATTTGGCTTCAGTGTTACTGGGAGTGGCCAGTGGTTCAATAGCTGGTGCCAATACCACCAGCACCAGAGCCTGTTACCACAGCCACACGTGATACTGGACAAAGAAGTGTACACAAACTAGAGAGGAACTCCAGATCCAGGGACCACAGGGTGAATTCCTACTCCTGCAAGAACCATTCTCTCACCAGCCTCAAAAAGATGGAAATAAATTGTGTTCTGGATGGTTCCTTTTCCCAGTGCTGCAAGACATTAAGTGACAGCTGAGAGAGGTCCAACCCTTGCTCAAGATGCTACTCAGTGTTCAGGAACACAGAGTGTCTATGGAGCACACGGGAAATAAAATTTTTAATTGAAAGTGAAGAATAGCTGTTCTTTTGAATGCAGCAAGCAAGCCAGTAAATTACAGAGATCAACAACTGTGTAATAAAGTGCAAAGTCTGGGGAAAAAAACAGTAGCTGAAGTTAGAGAAGCATATGTATTACCTGCCATTGTGCAGAACACATAGGAGTGAGATTACAAATGCTTGTCAATTCCAAGGGCTCTGTTAGCAAGGGCTCATGTCATTCCCTCAGCACAGGGGAATGAGGGTGTCTTGGGCTTTTAGGATGATTCAAATAAGCGTCACTAACTCATAAACACATTGTTTCCTCATGCTTCCTGGCAGGGAGGTTGAAGAACAGACAGTTTCCACCACCCTCTGAGCACTCTTCACTGTGGTGCAAGATTGGACAGCAGCAGAGAAAGTCACTTAAATAGAAACACATAGATTTTATTTTTTTTTAATGTCACTCATGTACCATCTTCATAAAAAGAAGCAGTTTAAAAAATTCACCCTGTCTTCCCTTGCTTATGTACGGGTGCTCCCTCTTCTCCTACTTTTAACATACCTATACTTTTATCCTATATATGCAGTCAAAATGCATAGCGTTAATTTTCTCTTCCTTGTAGAAACACCAGCCACACACATTTTCTACCACCATGAGAAAGGCAAGTGTAATGCATTGGAAAAAACATAGATGAAGGTGGATTTTCTGTTCAGTACTCTTGTCCTTCATCCTGCTTGACTAATCACTCAACTTTGATTACTAGTTCTAAAGAAAAGTCTCCCCATTTCTTTGTGCTCATCAATGTGAAAACAGACACAGAGAGAGTCAGAAAGGAAATCAACCTCCCACAAACACACTGCATAAAAGACATCCAGTTAAGATTTGTAAGCTCACTCTATTTCTACACCTACTGCTCAGCAACATTTTTACCACTGGCACTCTGAGACAGCTGGGCTAAGCAAGAGGAATGGGCCTTCCATTTAGATAACAGATATTTCCTGTTATCTAAATAACACAAATAATCCTATTTGAAATAATATATTATATTATTTCAAAATAAAATCAAAAAGCACACCAAACCACCACGTTTTGCCGACCTACTCAGCATAGCTCTCAAACATCTGCAATGTTCTTGCAAATATCATCCATGCACCATCACCATCTCTAAACAATAAGCCAGGTTATCATCACTTGCTTTTACCAAGGAGCCAATCTCTTTGACATTCCCAGTGAGACAATAAACATTTATTAAATGTGACCACAGGGAAACCTGACTGGCAGAACGTGGCCTCCTGGGAAGCATTAGAACATGCTGTTGATATGTTACATCACTCTATTTAAATGACACTCAGACTTAATCTGGGGACTCCCTTCTCCACCCAATCGAGAGAGAAGCTCTTTCCATTTCAAAATAATTTTTCACTGCAGCTTCACAGCATATAGGTCTGTGGCACCAGAATGAAAGATTATTTAATCTGCTTCAAACATATACTATAATACATTACATTTTTAGGTTCCTATTGTCTGGGACATGAAACAACCAGGAAAAGTGACAATGGATTTTTTAAAAATGGTTTTCCCTCTATGACCTCCAAGTCAAAGCAACATAAAATAATTTATTATTATTTCATGTCAAAAGCTGTTACTCACCTACATTTAAGTCCCAATTTATATGGCCTGAACAGGACAGAAGGTGGTCCACATACAAAGGCCAGCAGAAGGAATTACCTAAACACAGGAAAATAATAATATTAATAATAACAGTAATAAAATCCTTATTACAGGATTAAAAAGCACCAAAAAAAACTCAGACAAAGACCCCCCAACCCAAACCAGGAAATGGATTTTCCATTTTCAGTGGAGTCATTTGCTGTACAACTCCCTCAAACACATGAAAACCTGGGTGAGAAGTTATTTATGAATGCTGGCATTCATTTATATGGAATGGGTCCAAAATAGAAAGTTACACTATACTGATTTTCTAAAAGAAAAGAGAAAAAAAATCACCACAGCAAATCCCTCTACTATCTTTAAATTGAAATTTAAAAAAAAAAAGAGATGCTTTAAAAACAACCCCAACAAACAAAAACCAACCAGTGATAGCCTTCCAAACTGTTTGACACATCTCACTGCTAGAAAACCTATGTACAGCTCAGCATTAAAGGTGATGCATTCGCACGGAATTAAACAAATTCCCAATCTCCTGATCAGTACCTATTAATGTGAAAGATTGCCACAAGTAAGTGTGAATACAGCTGTATTTTGAATGGACAGAGACCAATGAAACAGGACATTTGTGTAATTAAGCCCACCTCTCCACACTCTAAAAAAAGCCAGCACTGGAAACTGGTAATATTAGTGTCACCAATCCTTACATACAGTCATACCCGTACAACTTCTACCCAAAGTACCTACTGTTCCAACAGGAACAAAAAAAATTACAACTTTTACACAAGGAAGCAAGATAAACACTTCAGCATGGGTTCCAAACTGTTTCATGGGCAGCTAAACCCAAGATTCAAATCATGGCTGCCAGGAGATGACAGCTTCCCTTAATCACTGTGATATGAACCATGACAAGAAATTATTGCCAAGCATTGCCTTGCCTTGCTGTGAGATCCAGGAGTGGCTCTGAAGCACGGAGTAAAGGATATGACAACTGAGAAGAGCCACCCCAGAAAAGGGCTGGGCATGTTCTGGTGAACAGCCTGAAAACCCACAGCATCCCACAAGGGAAAGAATTACAGGGATCAATCACTTCTCTGTCTTTAGGCAAATGGCAGCAGTAGAGAAGGGTTGAGAACCCTTCAGGCAATACTGAGGTTACAACCCAGAACAGGCTTTGCTCATCTCTTGACTGGGACTCTGTGTTTTTCCCTGGAAGGACCCAGGCTGGAGATCCTCTCTCTTCCATCATTAGTATGCAGGCATATGTATGTGAGAGCATCAGGGCAGAGAGCTGGATGAGAAGATCTGTTGAAATTAGGCTGGGTCCTTTTCCCCCCTCTGCCTGCTCCAGATTCTCATTCATTTCTGAGCCTCAGGAAGAGGCTTTGCAGACTTCCCTTTCTCCTTTCCATAACCCAGTGGCAAAAGCCTGGCAGAAGGCAATAGAGAACAAAGAGGAAACCCATCCTACTCTTTGTACTTGTTGCTATCTCTTTTTCTAATCTCATCCCAGAAATGAACACTAAACTAATGCTCAGCACTGATGGGACTCTGCCTAGAGACAGGGCCTGATGATCTGAGACCACCTTGTGACAGCCCAAGGAAACAAAGTCCTGAGACAAAAAGCATCTCCCCTTTGGTTCCTTAGTGCCTCACATGCAGCTCCTGAAGTCCCCCTGAAAGCTGTCAGGCAGCTTTCACACTCACCAGTACCTGCCTCTGTGCCATCCATGCCATGCCATGACTCCTTCTGCCAGCCACACCTCTCTGATGTTCTTACAAATAAACCAGTTCTCACCTCAGGAGACTATATTCTGTTTTCCTCACTTTAATAAATACATGTATATCAAGTGTTTAAAGCAGCCCTCCTGAGCCCTTATTTCACTGCAGAGAATGATTAATTCTGCTGAAGAGCAGATGAGAAACAAAGCATATACTTAATTTCAACACAGGTTACTGGAAGGAGGTGTCACATTTTAAGAACAGGATCCACTCATGATTGAAGACTGAACTCCTGCAACTTCAGCCATAAGCATTAAGCATATTTGGAAATTCCCTGGCAAAGCTGTTTAAGGAAAAGACATTTCCTGTAATTTTCAGAAACATTTTATATCCCACCCCCCTCCCCTTTTCAGTCTTGGTGGTAAGGAAGGGAAGAGAGAGAGAGGATACCATATTACCATGAAGTGAAATATGAATGAGCCACCCAAGTTTACAGTGGAAACTTCAGCTATTTGTGCTTAGAAGAAAGTTTAAAAAAAAGTCTTTCATCATTAAGAGGCCAGGATTTTTCTGCTGACTTTAGAAAAAGAAATATACATCCTTTCAATTACGGTGAGTTACAGAAGGATATAAACTTGTCTTTATACTCACTTCTGGCAAATAAGAAGTCCTCCAGGCCTTATTTAAATTCCTTTTTCTCTTTTCCAGAATTAAAAATTGAAGCCTTTTTTCCTCCTCTCTTGCTCAGGGCCTGCCCAAAACTGCAGCTAAACAAACCTAACCAGTGGGGTCATGCAGAGCATTCCTCCCACGGCAGAGAGTGAGGAGAATTGAGCAAGAGAGAAGCCAGGGAGAGATGGAACAGTCAAATGTGACAGCATCAGTCTAAGGACATCACCACCTTCCTCTTTTTTCCAAAAATCTAATCTTGTATGAATTATCTGGTATAATATTTATAACATTTACAGTAAATTAGAAAATTATTTCACTTATCTATGTAATCCAAGTCTGAAGAAATCCAATCCAAAACCACAGCATATAACACATGAATTCACAAACCAAATTAAAACTGAAGGACAATTGAACTGAAGGACCACTGCCTATCCCCACAAAACACATCACAAGTGCTACTTTGGCCCTGCACACCAAATGGCAAAGATTGATCGTGTAATTGTGACCAATTGCCCACACCTGCCACCCTCTTCCAGCAACTGTATGGCAGATTTCAAAGGCACAAAGAAAACAAAGTAACACAATGAAAAACTTAAGGTGTTGAACTAATTCATCAATCCTCAAGCAGTTGCAATTCCAGCATTTCTGTACTATTTGTATGACACAGGTGCTTTACAGCAGCATCTTTCACGACACCAAGGTTTTTATCTCTGGCACAAGCTGCACGTTCTGAATCACCTGTTCTGCAGCTCTGCAGACCAACACAAACAGTGACTTCTGTATTTTGCATGGTCATCTTTTTGCTGAGAAACAGATTAAAAAGAGGAGTGCTCTATGCACAGCTGTTAAAATAGTCCATGCTACTTCTTTAAAAGGCTTACCAGAAAAGAAGGTAAGATGGGATCTCAGAGTCTTCAGCTAGTGGTTAACATTTAAACATAAGGCATTCTGCCTAATGAGAGCCTTTGAGGGGGAGACATCCAAATAATATGACCCTGCAAATAAGGAGTCAAAAACTAGATTTAAAAAAGGGTAACTCTGATCTACTTTGTGGTCACTGTATGATAAAAACAGAAGGTGGATCTGAAACCATCGAATGAGGACTAGGATGGATTAAAGACAGAGGATAACGATGGTAATTCTATTAGGGAAATTAATCAGAATAGCTTCGGGGCAAGGCAGGGATGAATTTCTTGCAGCAGACTTTTTATTGACTCTTCTCTTAAGCTAAAATGAGTCAATCTCCTTTAAGAACAGAGACTTGTAAACTGCTTGCATGGTATGGAACAACGTGGGTTAAAGCATTCTGGTCTTTCACCCATTTGAGGAAATGACACCAGTTCTCCCGGAAGGCAACATGCACATTCAACCCCTTCACATCAGGGCATGAGAAAGTTTGAAAGGAATTTTTTTTTTTTTTAACTGTCAACATTAATACTTTGTTTCTTCCTGCTTGTGTCTGAAAACACAGCACTGCACTGCGCTGCATGCATGTCCTGTCAGCTGTACAGGGAAATATCTAGAAGTTTTAAAAAAACCTAATAAAAGTGTTAATTAAGTTTGTTGTCAAACTCATTTTAAAGCCCTCTGCATGTTCTATACAAAATAAATATTGCCACCAGTGTATGCTACATAGTGATAAAAACATGCAGAAGCATCTTCAGAAGGGAGGCTGGGCCAAATAAAACATTGACATTACACATATGTAAGCTCAGTTCTACTCATTACAGCAGTTAAGCTTAATTGGGTTTCTCCTTAAATGACATTTACATGGCAAGAAAACAGAATAGATGCTGGAAAACAGCGAGTCCACAAACATGGGACAGCCCAGCAATCTTCAAGTGGGAGTAGAAAAGGAAACTTTGAGGAATATGCTGTACAGCAACGGCTCGCAATTAACAGGCAGAAATAAATCAAGTTGTTATACACTCCCAGAAATTAAGCAGTTGCAGTAATTCTGCTCAGAGGCCTCCATTCTGGGCTGTTCAGAGTACTGAGCAGTTCAGGCTATGAGATGGAGTGATGGCTGAATTGCAGATGAGGCACAGAAAACAAATGAACAAACCCCTAGATCCAGATGATTGTGACTCAAATCTCTCACCATGGTGTAAGAATACTGACAGCTCATGCTCTGGGAACAGAACATGTTTTCATACCTAATTTGTACCCACAAAGGTAATTATGATGGCTTGCTTATTAAAATTGCTTTCAAATATTAATTCAATTGACAAGATGGTACCAAGAGGGCCTCAGTCGGGAACAGAAGCAGGAGTCATGGTACCTCACTGAGCTGTGATCCCAGTCATGTGCTCTGGTGTCTTTCCCAAAGGATCCCAAATGTTTCTTTGAATTTGAATCATGTTATACCAGACCTGCAGCAGTGCCAAAGTCGCATTTCTAACATGGTAACCACATGGCTGAAAAGAGAAGCCACACACATCTGCACAATGGGAGAAGGGCAGAGGAAGACTTCTGTTCCCCAGCTGTGCCTCTTGCATCACTACAAACATTACCACTGAAGTAGAATCACAGAGAATGGTTTGGGTTGGAAGGGACCTTAAAGTCCATTTCATTTCAACCCTCCTGCCATGGGCAGGGACACCTTCCACTAGCCCAGGTTGCTCCAAGCCCCATTCAGCCTGGCCTTGAACACTTCCAGGGATGGGGCAGCCACAGCTTCTCTGTGCAACCTGTGCCAGGGCCTTACTAACCTCACAAGGAAGAATATCTTCCCAATGCCTGAACACACCCTGCCCTCTGTCAGCTCGAAGCCATTCCCCCTTGTCTTATCACTCCGCGCCCTTGAAACATCTCATGTAGGTTCCCTTCAGGTGCTCCTGCCTGACGTAAGGATGAAAAGTGACCTAACCATGAAATACAGAAACCCCCTCAAGAACAACTGACAAAATGCGACCACTGTTTTAGGTAATGGACAAAAAGGACCAGGATTTTTGTAATTTTGAAGGGAAAAAATGCACAATACCAAACCAAGGGGGTAAATTATGTTGTTATTATCTGATAGGCATCTTAGTCAAGGACCAGGGTCAACAAGAAATGTTTTATAGCAACCTCTCTGGTTTATAACAGAATTCTGAATATCAAAGAGAACCTAAATATACTCCCTTAAAATACACCCATTTATGGTGTGTATTTAAAATTATCCCATTTGATGTGTGCTTACCTGTATGCACAGCTCTGTACAAACTATAAATGTTACATTTCTTCAGAATCTGTAGAGGTGTCTTATTTTACAGTCCTTTAAAAAGCAACTGGAAAGGCACTGACTGTTGTCGAAGTAATCCCAAGCTTGGAGAGCTTATAATATTTCTGTAAAAACTGAAGTAATACATCAACAGAATGGATCAACTTCAGGGCAGGCAGAGCCAACTAAAATACTTGGAAAGAAGTTTATCATCTGCAAACTGCAAGATCCTTGTATTTCTTAAGTATTCAGCAACGGAAGAAGCATTGGTTCCTTGTCAACAATCACAGATACATCAATAAATGATACTGATTGGTTTTATAATAGCTTACTCATTCTATATAAAATCCTGCTGATACCCTTGGCACGTGTTCTGGCAATTTGCAGACAGACTTCCAGTCTGCATGTGAGCAGCCAATAAGAACGAGTTGGGATTTCGCAGCAGTCCTGAGGTTTTTACCTCCAGAAACTGATCCTGAAGGATGAAGGTATATGATGGGTGGTCCTTAATCACTTCCTTTATGCAAAAACTGAGGTCAGAGTAGAAAAAGAGCCAAGGAAGGAAGTCTGCAGCACCCTCAAACACCCCCCGCCCCCCCACCTTCCTGAACGACTCCTTTAACAGTTTAGAGGGTTAACTTGCAGTTTAAATGAAGTAGTCAGAGGTTGGGATAGAAATAAACAGCTTGCACAAGCAAGATACTGTGCTATTAAGTTTTTATAAGTGACTTAAAAATTAGGTCAGTCTAATTTGTGGCTGATACTTTGTTCTTTCACTACTATGAACTCACAATGATGTCAGTCTCATGTTCAAACATGCCACATTTAGCAGCGCACAGGCTTCCTGAGAGACTCTCTCAACCTTCCTTTGTGCAAAAGGCTTCTGCCAGGTTCTTAGCTCATACTTCACTGACTCAGGCATGCCACTCCAGTTCCAAGGCAATTACACTGGCTTCCCGTCAAATATTGCAGAGTTTGGGGGTTTTTTTCTTCCTTTTCTATTTTTTTTTATTTTCTCTAACTTAGCTAACTAGAAGTTTAGGAATATGTGTCTGTATTCAGGTTACCATTTTAGGCCCTACCTTCCTCACAACATCCAGAAGAGACCACTCACTAAAAGGTGTGGGAAACAGGTGTTTTTAATTCAGCCCAATAATTTCAATAATTAAAGGGGGCCTACAAAAAAGTCAGGGAAGGGCTTTTTACAAGGGCATGTAGTGATAAGACAAGAGAGAATGGCTTCAAATTGAAAGAGAATAGGTTTAGATTAGATATTAAGAAGAAATAGAAATTCTTCCCTGTGAAGATGGTGAATCTCTGGCACAGGTTGCCCAGAGAAGCTGTGGCTGCCCCATCCCTGGCAGTGTCCAAGGCCAGGATGAACAGGGAACATTCTCCCAAATAGGCACAATCAGGTTTTTGTGTGAATATACTCTTAAGATGAGGGCACAAAAATTCTTAGGTGAGAGTAAAGGAAAGCCCTCTATAAATACAATGGTAGGTAAGAAAACCCCACAAACCAGGTCACTGTTTAAAAATAGTCACCTGCAGATTTGTTCTTAGCAATCCCAATTCTCAGCATTTTACTCAAGTTTGTGCCTGTCACTGAACAGCTATGCTAAACATTGCTGCAGTGAAGATGCACACAGTCTATGTTTCCCACTGCAGAGACTTTACCTATAAACACTAAGCTGGAGCAGAGGGAAAAGAGGAAAAAGTGGGCATTTTTATGCTGCTAAAGCATTTCTCTTGGAGCTGTGCTATGAGAGATCTAATGCTAGCCCAGGCTCTCCCACTCTCATTCATGAGGTCATGTTCACAACTTATACAGACATTTTTATTTTGGGTTTTTTTCTGGTAGATTGTAAAGTATCATGTCAGTATGTTCAGACCTGTATTACATATTCATGCAACAGTGCTATTGCATGAACCCTTAACATTTTTAGAAAAGCATCCCACTCTGTCTCAGGAAAAGGCACATCATCCCAGAGTCATTTCCAGCACCACAGTAAATCCCAGGCACTTTATGAAAGAAAACAAACAGATGTGGTCCACAAGAACTGCATATCCAACAGATCCCTGCTTTCCTGCTGCATCTGCAAGTGCCCAAGGATACAGGAAAGGCAGGTCTTGCAGGGAGAGGTGATATCTTTTATGAGAGAGGTTAATATGAAGTGATAAGGAGAGGGAGGGCATGAACTCCAGAATGCACAAGCCCTTCCTCACATGCACTGACGTGAAACAGAACCAAACTGTGACACAGAAACAGCAGCCAAGGCTTCCAAAACATCTCCACATCCAGCCTGTCCCTCTTCCCAAACAGGAAAAGAAGTCCAAAGCACATCCCGAAGCATGTAATAAATTACACAGTGAATCATATTCTTATGGAAACTGTCTGGCTGAAGTCACACCACTGGAAATATGTGATAAAAGACAGAAAGAAACCTAAAAGATAGCCTCAAAGAAAGAACACTCTCCCCACCCAAATTCTTGGAGTTAATACCAAGACAAGAAAATCCTGGAGTCATCATGAAGTTACTAGATTTTTGGTAGATTTTTCCCATAAACAAACTTTTCCCTGGATTATAAAGTTGTTTATTGTTATTAACTGACACTTGACCTAGCTTTATATTCAGTGGGGTTTTTTTAAAAGATTTAAGTGAAGTTTGAGTTCCTGAAACCTTGCCTGTTTTCGTCAAATAAGTCAGCTGAAGAAAAAAATTCTTCTCCGTACAAACCCTTCTTGCAAGCTGTTTGAAAATACAAAAATGTTTGTATTTTCTGAAAAATGAAACAAACAAAAATCTACCCAAACAAATAAAAGCCCTCACAAATGCACCATAGGAAAATTACTTTCCTTTAAAGTGTTTTCCAGGTTACTGAAAAACTTTGACCATTTCCAGATACAACTTAAAATGTAGTGCATTAATCAAAATTCTAGAACCAGAAGTTTCATCCTGCAATGCAATGAGGAGACAGTAACTTTGAGTCTTTTAAAGTAAAACAAATTTTCTTCTCCTCGAGTTCCAAGCTGACTTAGGTAGCAGTGACAAAGACAGCAGGTGAGATTAAGCATATTTAACAAAGATAGGAGGGGAAATTAAGCACATTTACCTTTATAAAGTCATGACAGAGATAAATGTAGTTGATGTGTTTGTTACCTGAGGTCATTCTGCTCATTTTTTAAACTTTATTTGAAATGTTATCTGGAACTGGTTTGCCCCTGGGAATGATGTGTGCAGTTAGGGTCTCCCCAGGAGCATCAGTAGCCTGAAAAGATTAACCCTGGTGCTTTCAACCGCAGAGTAAAAGGAGACAATTCCTACCAATGAACACCAAAAGCATTTCAGATGTGCAGACTAAGGTGAGAAATGTTTTCTAGCAAAGACTTCATCCTGAGTGCAACTTCCCTCTCTGATAGGATTCTAGCATGGGTCAGAACGTGCAGGAAGAGAGCTGAGTGCACGCACATAAGCGGAGGTCACCAGGAAAGGGGGGAAGGAGAAGGGCTCCTCCCACCCTCTTCAGCCTTCTTCCTCTGCAGCCACACCACTGGGCTCAAGTCAGAGCAGGAATGCCTGGGGCATGTGCTTCCAAAGGCAAGTAATCCACAGCCTGGGAGATGGGAAAGATCAAGCACAAATCCAAATAATTCTTTAGAACATCTATGTTTTAATGTAGATTAGACTGCCTTGGAAGAGGCAAAATAAATAAAGCCTAAGACTTAGTTCTAGAAGAAAATGTATCTAGGCTACAATGCCTATCCAGGACTAAAACATTCTTCCAAACTTGTTCTCACCATCAGCTTAAAGCATAGTCTTGCCAAGGTTTATCTTTCTGGCACTCTATTGAAAGGATAACCACATAAGACCTTACTGAGAACCAGCTTTAGGTTTGGCAGGAAGACCACCTGACATCAAAGGTATGCTTAAGGCCATATCCAAGAATTTTAGTGAAAAAGCAAGAGGCTGCAGGTTTTAGAGGTGTTTTAAATGGTTTTGGCAGCTAAATTATTCTTATATTCCATGCATGCTTCAGTGCAGGGACAGCATGCAGGGGAGCTGCTTAAACCTAAGACTCATGAGCTACCTCTGAGCCAAACCACCAGTGTAGAGCTCAAGCCAGGCTTGATAAAAAGGAGGGTTTATTTGTGCAAGCTCACCTCATGGCACAGCTAGAGAGCTTTACATACCCAAGCTAAACCTTTCCTCCCTGGCAATCCACAGTGTAGGGCAGATGGACTAGGCTGAGCATCCCTAGCTGCACCATCCCAGAGTCCAAAATTATTTGTTCAGCAATTGCTGCCATCACAGTACCAAATGCTGGACAAAGCAGAGATCTCTGAGTTTGTGCTATTGCTCCTGCTCAGATACACAAAGAGTGTGAGGAATGGAAATAAACTTGCCACCAGCACAAACAGGTTGCTGCAGACAGCAGGGGCTGCATATGGAATTGAGCAAGAAGTATGTTGGAATAACTGAAGGAGAGGAAAAATACCCTAGTGCTCCAAAAGATCAACCCAGCCACCAGATATTAATCTGTAAAATGTACAGTATTTCCCAGGATACACCTTTAGTTTTAAACAAAGTTTGCACTGCTTGGATGGGAAAAGTGAACTTGGCCACACAGAATTCCCACTCCACTGGTACAAATGGATGGTGCCTGATCATGAAGGTCCAAAGTCCTGCTGCACGGTCTGAAGTACTTCCATGTACATCCATGCTGTACTGCCATGGATTTTTCGTGTGTTTGAGGTAAAATTGAAGTCAACAGTGCCTTTCAGCACAGGTCTGTAGAATCAGGTATGAGCCAGCCCCAGCGTGATGATTGCTCACAGTCTCAGCACAGCGTCCTTGTTCTTACACAGCACAATAGGGACGCTTATTATTACATGAGCACCTCCCTCAGGGCTGTTCCCTCAATCAAGGAGTAATTATTTAACCGCAGTCCCATCTCCTTTGCCTTCCCGTTAAAGAAAATCTCATGCAAAAAGGTAAGAGGTTGGCTAGGAGTCCTTGGCCCAAACATCCTCCTGCTAGAGCTGTACTGCCTGCCAAGCCCTCACTGTTTTTACTTCAGGAGCTTGCAGCAGACAGACTGTGCCAAATCCAAAGAACATTGTCATTAAAAGAAAAAACTAACAGTAGCAAATGCTCTCCATGCTTTGCTAATCTTGTCAAACTGTACGGGCAATTACAGTTAATAAAAGTATTCTAAGGAAGCTTAATGACAATTTTAGAGCCAGAGCAACTCTGCTTCAGGTAGACTAGTATGAAGAAAGCAGCAGGGAAGAAACGATCTCTTGCTGTACCTTTAGCCCCTCTCAAACAAGAAAAGGACTCCCCAGGGAAACTGCCCTACTTCAGATAGCAACTTAAGTAGCACAGATCTACCCAGGAACATCAGCTTCTCTCTCTGCCTGCCCAATGAAAATACCCTTGTCACCAGCACCTGAACTTGTAACCACAGAAGAAGCATGATCCTTCTCTGCATGAGCTGCTTAAAAGCATTTGAGGCCTTTCCTTTCTTCCAAAAGGAATAAACAGACAAAGTTCACCAGCTCCAAGAAGAACATGTGAAAAAACACTCACCCTGTCCCAACTCAACAAAGATAGAGATGTGCAGTAAAATGCTCTGTTCCACTACACCTGGCACCTACTACTTAAAGCAGTGGCTCCCAGATGGGGCAATGAATAGTCTAGGTAAGTATCTTTTAAGATGTCTAACTTGAAAAAATCATAGTCATGTCCAAAATTCTTTTGGTGAACAACTGACATCAAGTGAAAGATTTACTGACTTGGAACTCATGTTTCTTTTTAGGGATAAATGATCACAGAGAACCAGACTAAGAATTCAAATATGGGTGCCTTCTTTTTGTATTTTTAAGGCATGGTCAAATCCTCCTGAGGCCTTTCACTGGCTGTATGTCTATCCAGCAAGGCTAAAGGCAATTCCCATGGTTTTTCAGACATTCAAATGCATTCAGGTCTATCCCTGAGAAAGCTTTTCTAAGGAGCAAGTTGCCTGTCTGAACCCAGCAATTAGATTACCAGCACTTTCAGACACAGACAGACAAAATTGCAAAATCCACCTCTAGACTACTGATGCCCCAAGCAGGAAAGGTGATGCATCCACCACGGCAGAAACATTTGAAACTCCACAGAGAGAGCAGCCTGGAGGAAACACTGCCATCAGGTTTGCTGAGATAGGCATCTTTTGATTGTCTCACAACAATTAAGAAAACCTTAAATAATTATGAAGGAGAAGAGCAACACTGGACCACCTTTCATGATTCACAGATTCCAACTAAACCATAAAGAACAAGAGATTAAGCCTCCCAGAAGGACTGGTAATTTTGTTACCCTATTTATACTGTCATCATGATCAACTGTAATTTGATTTTAATTTTTGAATCCAGAGGAGTTATTTAATCTGCTATAAAACTATAAATATAGCTTAATTGTTTGAGGTTGACATTCTCACTAAGAGATAAATAAATCTGTGGTCTGAAAGTTCCATCAGAAGACTTGGCCATTTGATGTAGCTTTGAGTTCTTTTAAGAAAACCAACACTCAGAAAATAAATCTCCATTCAACACACACCATGTGCACTAAGTTACCAAGATACCACAGCAACAACAGTGGTCAAGGGATTTGTCCTGATAGAGAAAAAACAAGTTTACATGAAATGTTTTAGGGATTGTCAGGAACCATCAGGTGTAAACCAATCACCTTGACAGCTCATCTCATCTTAGACTGGGTGTCTCAAAATTTAGCTCTGTTAAAACCTCTACAGCAATGCTAATCACACATTAAGAAAACAGTACTGCTTGTAATACAATCTCAAGAGAAAAAGCAGAAAGACAGGTATTTACACCAGAAGTTACGGAAAAAAATGTGGGTTTATTTGTTAAAGACTTACTTTGAAAATGTCATCTTGTGCACGTCAACTGTTGGCATCATCAACAAAAATAAATTCTCGCTTTTAACAGAAGTAACTGAAAAGACAGGCAACTTAAGATGTCATTACGTTTTGTCCTGGATTTTAACCACCACAGGTTGCAATAAAAGCAGTGACAGAAAGAAAACATGATTAACTGATGGCCAGTCTAGAAAAATGCAACACTAGGTAATGGTTTCACTTTCAAATCAAGTCAGAGCACGTTCAAAAAATTTCCAGTACCCTCCTGAAGGAATTCAGCTACAGGCAGCAGGTTCCCCTTTTTCAGTTTTCTTCTCTTACACCATTTTATGTGATGGATTTCTCCCCAGACTTCTACATGAAGTTAGAGTTGTTCTCATTTTTCTATTTCATCCTAAGACACTTCAAACCACACAGAAGGATGAGAGATGCTGCCTAGGTGAACACTTTGCCTCTGAGACCACCGAACACAGCAGTCCATGGTCTGTCCATGGCCTCCTGGGGTCTGTAATAAATCTCTTTAATACTGTATGGAAGGGATACTCTAAAAATAAAGTGTACACTAAGTAAAAATAAGCTGTGTCTTTGGTTTTACATGCCAAAGCAAACAAGATTAGTACTCCACAAAGAAAATAACCAAGTTATTTACCACTTTGGAGTTTTACCAAGTATTTGATACAAGCAAGCTAAAGCTGAGAGTTTTAGAATATTTTCATTACAATTTGTTTTTGAATAATTGGGTCTCAAGACAGCATTATTTTGCACAAAAAAGATGCAGGTTCCAATACCTTTTCTCTACTTTTGGAGTAGAACTTCCTAATCATTCCATTTCACAACAGTGATCAAAACAAGATGAAGAAACAAGTATTTTGATAGCAAGGTCTCTGCGTTCAGCATTTCATAACAATTTTGTGGCTGCAGAGATTCAGTGTCATTTCAGACAAAGTGTATCTCAAAATGGAAACCTATCCAGAAGGAAAATGAAATGAACACAGCTGACACAGAAGCGAAGAGTGCACTCTACTGCAGCCCAGCTTTCCTTAGTTCCATCAGTGAAATGGCACTGAAGTCAACTGAAGCCCTCTGCACACAAGGAACCATAAGTTGCCATGAGGACCGATGAGGTAACGTCTTCTCCTAGGGGAAATAAGAACAAACCAACTCCCAAGAGAGTCCAGCAGGGGAGGAGGGGAGGAACAACAGGAAGGAGGAAGAACTCACTATGAATCTGGCATCTTTAATTCAGAAAAACATCAGAGCTCTTGCAATTCCCACAAGCTAAACAAGGAATCACACAGTTACTGTGGAAAAGGGGGAAGGGTCCAGCCAATTCTGTTTAGAGAAGGAAGTACGGGGAACACTGAGCCAAGCACTAGAGGAATTTAATTTGATGGAGAATCTACATTTCAATTTAGCCGTTGAACCACTGCAGGTCATGCCAAGGGACATTTTTTGTTCCTTGCTTGTTCTTTACCTGGCAATAGGAAAATAAGCTTTTCCCCTGCTCTTCACTAGAAGGATCTTACAGTATATTGGAAAGGCAGGTCACTGTTTGCATCAGGTCACTGCTGAATGACAGTGCCCATAACACAACCAGTTCACCACATTCCTGGAAGAGCTCCCACCAAGACCCCTGCCATGCTGCTGTGCTTCAGAAACAGTGCTTTAGACACCGCTGGTCGGTCCAAAAGATCCTCAATTCGAGAAGGGAGAGGAAATGAAAAGCTGCGTGTTTAGCTCCCAGCTGAGTCTGGAAGTTGTGGAAGGTATACATACCACTTCACAAGGAAAGGGAACAGGAAGCCATGAAAGAAAAGAGTCATTATGTTGAAATGGTAACATTTTCTTGAGGTTACACAGGCCAAATGAGCATATCCCAGAAAAATGTGAATCAAAGCCTCGGTAAAGAAACAGAAAGCAGTATAAGTGACAGCAGATAGAAAAAAAAGGAAAAAAAGAAAAAAAAAACTAGAAGAACAAAAAGTATCAGATATAAGAAAAATCCTAAGAACTTATGCACAAAAAAATCAAAGAGTACAATTAAATTTGATATTGGGAACTAGATAATAATAACTGAGAAAGCAAAAGAGGTTTCTTTGCAAGGGCCTCTCCCACACAGGATGCTGTCAAAAGGTAAGTTCAAGATGGATTAAGTCAGGACTGACACAGCAGAAGAAGAGGAAAAAAGGTTGATTAACTAAGAGTAAGGCACCATGTTCCCAACATTTATGAGGGGATTAAGTATTTAAGGGTTGAGCAAAAAACAGAAATATGTAATGGTCACTAATGGTCACAATAATCACAAAGCAAGCTATTCCAGCAAAAGTATGAAGTGTTTTTAGAAAGTGCTATACATGACAGAAAAGAAGAAAAAGACAGAAAAGATTGCTGAACTTCAGTACCAGAACAACTTAGTTAAGAGCAGCCACACAGACCTTCTGACAGACCTTATGACAGGCATAGAGGAGGATATGGCAAGAAATGAGGAAGGACACAGGAGCACCCTTCTCTCCCAGACCCAAAGCCACCACTAGATTTCCTCATGTGTCTTTGAGCATGTCAACTCCATTGCTTGAAGGGACTTTATGTAGACTTTCTAGAAAGCTCACTTTGAAGTCTATAGCAAAAAGTTTAAAAAAATCTAAATTTTAAGATAAATGTAATATTTACAACCATGTGCACCCATTACCCTACCCAAGGAGATGGGAAAAAACCCTCAGTAGAGTGGTAGAGGAGGAAAAAAGCCCCAAATTTATGTGTCTGTTGATAATAGCAACATTGGATGAAGCCAATGGGAACTAACCACTATAGATTTGCACCTGGCTGAAGGGCAGAGCTGTGCTAACATGACAGACAGGCTACTTCAGTTTACTGGTTTGCCAAACCCACATGCAAATTTGGCACAAGTTAGCAAAATGCAGTCTTAATGGTCTGGCAGGGGGGAAAAAAAATATCTCCCCCAAATGACAAAAGCATTCAGCTGACAAAATGTCACCAATAACACGACTAGCCCCAACGTGCTAGTATAGGGATGGCAGGTTCACCAATAGGGTGTTCTGGATTCCCATCTGCACAAGACAAGATCTTCTGCAACACCACCTCTTCCAGTGTGGACACCATCCCATTATAGCAGTGCCATGCAGCACCAGGAGCCTGGCACAGCTCCAGCTGAACCTGCAGAATCCTTTTCCTCCAGGCAGGACTCCAAGAAGATGGTCCTGGTATCACCATGCTATTACTTAAGAGTAAAATGTAAGGAATACTCAAAAGCCCCAAACGACTGAGATCAAAACGATATAAAAATACAGCATTAGGATTAAAAAGAATTCAGACACCACCACTTGAACAGGAATGGGAGTGCTAAATGGAGTTGTAGGTTTAATCAAAACTTCCCCCAGAGCAGTGGGCAGAGATGACACAAGCTATTAACAAGTGAGAAAACTGACAACTCTGAACACACCAGCACCATTTAAGTTAATACGAGAAGGAAAAAAAAAACCAGCGTAAAAAAAGAATAGACATTACTAGCTATCCATTCTCGTATCAGAAAAGAGATTTTTCATTTTAGCAAATAAGTATGATACAAAGTAAATGCTTTCCAGTAGGAAGAGGTTTTTATTTCACTTTCCTTTGAAAGATAAGTCATGAATATGCTTGTGATTTCTGATCAGGAAGACACAACATAACCTACCAAATGTACAAAATTTACCTGCCTACTTCGGATAGCTACGACACTAAAACTACCTACTACATGAAGACCATGTAACCAAATCTTCTCAATTCATTATCCCCAGAAAAAGCCTAAGAAACCTTATCATCTGCAAGGCTATTTTGTTCTCCTAGCTAATGAATTGCTTTTGTTATCATATAAGCCATCAAAAAAACCCCCCAAAAAACGAAAAGAAAGTCACATTGAGTGAAAGCTTTATAAGATACAAACTCTGGAGAGAGTATATGGGTATATATTCACATGTGCACATTCATGCACATGGTTTATATGTAGTTGTGTATATGAAAACACATACACATATGTGTCCTGGCCATGTTTTAGAGCAAAAGCATCCTGACAGGACTCAAGCTCTAAACTTGTCAGGTGGCAGACAAGAGTTTCCAATGGAGCACAAAGCTCCTGGAGCCCTGAGAAGCCAAGACAAGCCAACTTGAATGCACACTGGCAAACAAAGAGTAATCAGCTTAATAGCCTGAATCAATGGCTCCAGCCTTGGTTTCCAGTGGGTAAATCCATGTCATGAATATACTTCTTGCTGCCTCTGCAGAAGACAAGCTTGAGGGGGTACATTCCATGGCAGCTTAAAACAAGTGAAGTCAGGGCTACCAGTGAGCAGCCTACCTCATGCCAGCTCACAAGTAAATCCAGCAAGCTGACTCAAAGAGCTACATCAGTCACAAACCAACTGTACAACCAAGTAGAATAAACAAATGCAGCAGTAAACAACAGCCAAACAATCTTCAGGCATTTCTGCTTCCCAGGTCTGGCTCACTGTGGGATCCTGACAGCCATTAGAAGAGTGAGTTTGAAAAGACAGCGGCTGGGCAGACAAGAAAGAATCTCAGTACCTGCAAGGCTTTGGTGTTACTTGCCACAGAAATGCACTCTGTGTCATCCTCATGTGAGAGAGAGAGAGCTCCACTACTTTCAGCAGATCCATGTTAATGTTGTCCAATTACACTTTTACTGTGACTGAACACACGTCTTTTGGACAACAAAGGTAATAGCCAGTTGGGCAGAACACAGAAAAAAGGAAAAGACAGTCTACAAAGTATTTTACTTCTAAGATTTTGAGAAGGCAGGTAATTTAAGGTCTGGCATGGAGCAAACAACCACCTAGAGTCTATGGAGCAAATAGTATGATGGATTTCTGGTCTGCTTCAAACCAAACACAAAGAAAATAGGCTACTTGTGAATTTATTCCCTGACTTGGCCTCGAGTGAAGTATGAACCGTCATACAAACTACCCTAAGCAGCAGGCTTAGGGTAGCAGCTACAGGCAAAGGGACTGGGTCAAGCAGCCAGCTGTGGTAACCTTTTCTACGTGCACAGTTGGAAAAAGACACTTTGTCAATAGTCTTTAGCTGCTGTTCTTCTGCTTTGTGTATTTAGGTTAAGGCTCCTTGGGGCACTGACTACTTGTACTTACAAAGCACTCCCACCAATGGCACCATTTAGCATAACCCCAAAATGTTAGAAGACAAACAGCAAGGGCCTGGGGAAGCTGGCACATTTGTACCTCCAATGTATTTAGAGGATATCAGCCTCTTGTACTCAACAATTCTAGAGGCAAACACAAAATTTGCCAACTTTTTTCTCTAATATAAGTTTCTCTTCTGTCTAGAATAACTCCATAGATACCAGATCTTAAAAGAGCCAACAATAAATTACTAGCAGTATGAAATAACATAGCAACTTGCAATAGAAGTATTCAGACAGATCATTTTCCACACTTCTTCCCATCTCCCAGCCCCTCAGTTGCTCTGACAGACATATCTTTATGTGGACTCAGGAGCATGCTATTTGAAGCTTAAGCCTTTGAACCGTAAAGTTTTCCACATGAAGATATGGTTTATAATGAAGAGTTCTGAAATCAACTCATTCTTCAATATTTACAAATCCCTAGTGATAAAGACCAAATACACAAACACACACAATGTTATTTTCTCAAAAGCCACCCAACATTTCTAGGTTTTGAGGTATATCTTCAGTTACATGAATTATAAATCCAACAAACTGTTTAACAATCTTCAGAAGATATTTTCTAGATGCACAAATAGTATTTACTACTATGAACCTATTAGAAATTACACCTTTCCCTGTACTTCCTGCAACTTGTCATTAAGACTTTATTTAAACAGCCTGTCAAAAAGACTTCTCCTCATACACACAGAAAATAACTCTTCTCTTATCTTCTCCTGCAAGCCTAGCATTACCAGCCAAAGTGGAATGAACATATTCTATTGTCAGACAGAGCAGACATTAGAACTACAGCTTCTGTCATTTAAATGAAATGTCATTTTCATGTGCAACTAGTGCAGAACTTTTCTTCCTTTTTCTTAGAAATACTTTTAGTCTCTGTTGACTCTACCTTCTTCTTTCCTTCTTCCTTTATTTAATACACATAGGTATATTTTCTCAACATCTGATCAATATCTCTTTTTTCTATTGTGCCCTGTCCTTTCTCTCTCTCCAGTTCTGTTCGTTACACACATCCTCCTTTTCTAGTATTTTCACTATGACAGAAGTTGACCTTTATAACATACAGCTTTTGAAACGGGATAAACTGTTTGAAACTTCAGCTTGAGAAAGTGATAAGCCTGAGTATTTTTCCACTGTAGTGCAATTTAAGTGCATTTTGAGTAAAAGCAGGATCACAGCTCTGTCCATAGACATCAGAAAATAGAACTACATTTCAAGTTAAACATTTAAACATAAATCAGAACACAATGTGGAGAATTTGGAATTCAAGGAAGCCCATTTTACTGCTGTTGGAGAAGCTGAAGGATGTGGTTACATGTTGGGGGTTCAATTTCTTTATCAACATCTTGTTCCAAAGCAGTTGATTTACTCAACACCCATCTCACTTCACCTTAAAGAAAAATTCTATTTTCTAGAACTACTCAAGCTATGCTTTCATGTATAACAATTGACATTTGAAAGGGAAAGACATTTCAAGGAGGAAGTAAGATTTGTATATTCTCATTTTGCTACATAAATTACAAAAATAGGTAAATAAGTAATAAATAGCTAAGCAAGCACAAAGTATGACTATACAGAAAAGCAGTACCACAAGCTCAGCCAAATATGAAGCACTCAATAGAAATACCTTACTTAGGTGGATATAACAAGAAGATTTTTATAAGTGCACTTAATAATTCAGTTAAGCTAAGATATATAAAAATGCTGCTACTGGATATCTACTCCAGAATCAGGCAGGTTCTAGGTCAGGGAAAAAGCATATTAGGTGATGTCTCTTTTTTCCTTAGGATCTCTAACATCTACCTTGTACTGAAAGGTTTGTTTTCTTTCTTTTCTTTTTTAACCAAAATTGAACTGGAGATCACATGTCAATACTGAGGTATATATATCTGCTGAACATGTACATACACAAAAACTTATATGCCCAACATTGCTCCCAAGTTAATTAATGACATAAATTCTTGGCTTTGGAATATTGAAATCATCAACAGAGTCACATTTTTTTTTTAATTATTAATCATGTCATGAAAGCCAATTTTCCATCAAAGTAGACAGCCTCTTCAGGGGAAAGGGGGAAGGAAAATAAAATGAAAAAAAAGTGGGAAAGCCATCATCAAAAAGCTTAGCAGCCTTTAAAAATTTCCAAACCAACTCATCTCTCTAAGCCAGCATTTGCTAAGAGTGTCACTGTATCCAGCTTTTTTCTGTGCCAGCCCCTAAGCAGCTCATTCAAAGATATAGTCCCAAAGCCTTCTGAAAGGCCAAGACCTGAACCTTTACCATGAAGCAGTCCCCTCTTCCCACCCACCCACCTCTCCTATTTCATTACCTCCCTATTGCTGACTTAAAAAGTAGACAAAGTCAGTGACTGAAAAGAACATTTTGCCTATTTTAATGCTAAATCTTCAAAATCCTCACCATGACTCAATTAGAAAGATTAGATGATCATTTGTTGAACCCTCAATATCATGTAAGTAAAAGAAAAAGATTTAGTGTTAAACAGCAGCTGTATTTTCACTTAGCTATGCAGACATTTCATAGCCACTTTGCCATCCTGGCTTATGTCTGGGGGTTTGAATAAAAATAGCTAATGTGCTTGCTTGTTACACCATGAAATGGAGTGCACAAAGCAATTGCCAGGACTGGTTTTGCCCATGAAAGGCAATGGTCATTAATAGCTTGTATTTGCAGAAGGCTGTCAGAGGAGCAGCACGCCTGTGCTTCCTCCACAGCTTTCTATAGTTTAACCATACATAAGGCAGCAGGGACAAATGCACCACACATTTCCTCATTTCACAACAGGTCATGCCTGCAGGAGACCTGACAAGTCATGCAAGCCTGAGTTGCAGAAAAATATTCAAATCCTGTAAATTTGAGGGGGTGGAAAGGTGTGTGTCTCTTCATGGAAACAGTATATTGGGGAAATGTACAATGACAGTAATAGTTAATCAGTATTTAATCACTTTCTTTTGCTGTCCAGACCAGCATCTTGGAGATTTGAACTCCTGTTCTTTCTTATCCTTGTTTTTCTTGAAGGTGATAAATTTCTTTCTGCAGTATTTAGACAGGAAACAGGCAACAAATGGACTAGTCATACAGTCATGTCTGGGCTGGATAGGTAAATTTTTCAGGCATCTTCAAATAGGTCTACCTGGAAATCCCAGCAGACAGCAAAGTGAGCCACACTGAGGAAACTGGCTTTTTCACCTGGACGGTAACCACACATGGATTTGTATCTATGGTTATTAAAGTGTGGCATTCTATCTCTAACATTATGAATTATCTAACAAGCAGAACAGAGGACTGAGAAGATGACAGCATGCCCACACTGTGTCAGCCATGAGAAGTCAGGGATTTTCAGCAGCTGGACAAGAAAAAAAGGACCAGGAAAATCAGACCTATTCAGCTGAAAAGTTACATGCAAGAAAAACCAAAACAAAAAAGTGAGATTTTGAGAAACAAACAAGGTAGCAGCAGATAGTACAAGCACAAGCAGCTCTCTTAGCTTTATTAGACTTCACTGTAAGTCTCCTACTAGCCAGGAGAACATGAAGTTTACCAGTTCTCATAAGGATGGTGCCCATCTGCCTTAGCTGCCCCTGCCTTCCTGAGACACAGGACTCTGAACATACAGAACGTTGCTGGAGATGACCCTGCTTCAGTAATGCCTCCCAACACCCACTGTGTTAAGGCTGGAGATCTTTTAGGAAACTGAAAGGACATGGGAGTAGCCTGGGAGAAAAGGGAAGAAGGTTCAGAGTCCTCTTGCTAGGAGAAGAGATTTACCATCAATGCAGAACTCCAAGCAGACTATGGGAAGAGAGTCTTTCACAGCCTATGCTCCCTCCACCTGTCACAAGACCTTGTGTTTAAGGCAGAAGCACTCCTGCCTTAAACACAAGGTCCTCTGACAGGTGGAGGGAGCCCTCCTAAAGTGGTGACACCCTTTGCCTCCTGCTGATCTGGATTCAGTCTATTGCATAGTTTGAAACTTACTAGATTCCAATAACATGTCAACCCAATGCACTAAGGTTACTGCTGTACTCCTCTGCTGCAAGCTGCAATAGTTTTTCTTCTTGCTTAAAAATTGGCAAACATTTATGAATCTTTGTGGAAACCAAGCTGAAGCTTATTCTGTTTGCTCCCAAACTGTTCTTACTAAGAGGCCTCTACCTAAATTCTCTTAGTTTGAAAAGGCACTTCTGAGTATGATGGCATTAGAAGAATGACATGTAACACAAAGTTTCTTCCCCCTCCACCTCTCTTCCCTCCCAGTTTTCCAGAGTTCAAACAGATTCCCATGGAAAATCAGGGAGAGCAAAGCTGGAAAGCAAGAGAAAACACTGTGTCCCAAACAAGAGAAAACACTGTGTCCCAAACATGAATTTTCAAGTAGGGAAGTATGAAACCCCAACACCTAAGTGCTTGTAACAAAACACCTGTGGGAACTGGATAAGTGATAGGTGCTATACCTATTGCAGGTGGCATTAATAGAATGAGCAGAAAGTAACCCCATGCCTGTTCTTCAGGTAATTTCAATCCACCTCTGACATTAAGGTTTGTTTCAGTGGCAGGATGGCTGAGAGAAGCCCTGTGAAGTGTAGCTCAGACTCTTTGCATGTATTTGTAAGATGGCCTTTAGAAGATGGGTGCCTGTCCTGCTTGAGGGACTGCACAAACTTAGTGAAATATGGACTGTGGAGAAAGGCACGCCCCTGCAAGGACCATCTTGCAGGTGAAAACCCAAGTTTTACCATGGAAATTGGGTCTACAGAGTCTGGGATGAATGATTCTTACCCCTAGCAATTAGGAAGCAAAACCAAAATGAGGGCTATTAAAAGTGTGGCATTTATATCTCTAACACCATGAACTATTCAGCCTAAACAGAACTATAAAGCCTAAGCATGCTTTACTAGGGGTTCAGTAGGAGCAAAATGCAGCACTGAATCAATTTTATCCGGAATAGCGTGGGAGGAGGGAGAGTTCCTTTCCTATTTTGAGAGCAACATCTATGCTACACATGCAGAGCCAAAGCCTTCTAATCCAGCAGGCTGAATACATACTAGTTATTCAAACTCAAGAACGTGTGCATAAAAGGAATTTCATACAATTAGTCCCCGTTGTCCTCCTCAGCTCATGCTCTCTGTAAAGTTCTCATTCCAGTGTTGCTACATTACACACTCAGACCCATCTTTTTGCCTCCCACATTGCCTTCAGTAATGTAAAAACATTAGATAAGCAGGCAGGGGTGTGTAAAAAGAGAGTGTCTGTACAGCCACTGATCTATCATTTAGTCAACAGGCTCAATTCATAGACCATTTTAGCAAAGCAAAAATCAAGTGAAGCAGAATGAAAATGGGTAATGCTATTTCAGTCTCAGTATTAGAAAATATGTCAATTTTCTGCCAAATTAATGTAATGGAACACAGTTCCACTATTAATTTTATGAAGAATTTTTTCATACTATTTTAGCAGACCATCACTCTGACTAGTGTGCAAAAAGATCTAATGGAGAAAAAAATTACATTTATTCTCAACTAATGAAAGCTTCTGCACATCTCTTTTATACAAAGATACAAACTTTCATATCTTTATTTGCTAAACAAATGACAGAAGTTTATATCTTCAGCTTGAAAGCAAAGAAGAGTGCAAATGTACCTGAGGAGGTCTGAGCAAGGAACTGATCCTAGTTTATGAGAAACAGCATGGAAACTCATACAGCACAGGGAAAAATTAGTTCCAATAACACACTTGGAGAGAAGCTATGTAAATCACTAGCAACATAAGTATCATATTGTAACCAGGAAAGAGAAGAGATAACTAAATTCCCCTCAAAGAAGAACCTTGTTTCAGGAGTTCCTTTGATACCTTCTAGCTTGGGACAGTGAAAGCACAGAAAAGCAGCAACAAGGGAGCTTGGGAATGTTCCCACAGAATCCCAGCAGCCCCACTGGAAACCTCCCATCACTGAAACAACACTCTTTCCCCTCTTTCCTAGCTTGCCCAATTATTAATTTTGGTGGGGTTTTTTTTCAGCTGCCGGAGCATTTCATAGGGACACAACATGGAAGGCTGCCAGTGTTCCCTGAGCCAGCTCCGAGTAGAACACTCTTGGCTCAGCAGGAGACCACATAGTGCAGCAGAAGGAGACACAGGGCCTTGAACTCACACCCATCTTGCTCTTGCCCCCCATACACACCCCCTACATGCAGGTCTGCTCTGAGCCCTGAGCAGTAATTCACTGGTACCCAACACCATCTTCCCTGGAGACCATGGTACCTGCCAGCAGAACCTACCCATGGGCAAACCAAGAACTGCTTAGGTTAAAACTAGGCAAATCTAGAAGTTAAGATGCCAAACTTGACCATTAATATTTTTTTTTTTTTTTGCTTCCTTCAGGAGTTACAGGAACTTACAGAGTAATTATAATAGAGATTTGCTATTTAGAGCTGACAAGACAACAGCAATGCAAAGATCAGACGTGGTGGAGCAGAGAAGTGGTGACACGAGCTGCCCTGTTGCCATGCCTGTCCTCAGACAGCAGGAATACTGCAGGAGCACAGGCCATCCCACCCTCATCCCTTGCTCCAGAGCCAGTTTGATCTCCATTGGCTTTAGTGTTGGAGCGAGGATACTATTACAACAGTGATAAATTCCTGGGGGTAGGGTCTCCCAAGTAACAACTACGAAGCAGCATGAACTTAGTGTTCACTTCTCTTTCTTGCAAATGACCCCTGGTCTTCAGTCAATTAAAAGTTTTAGTCTAGAACAACATCCTGACACATAGCACCAGGCCAGTCATCACCTGTGGCTTTTGATTTCTGCAGAAATAGAGGCCATGTATGCAACTGGCAGCCCTAAAGGGTGATACACTACCCTTTGTTTATGAGGGGAATACAAATAAACCACAGATATACTAGCAATACTGATATATACTTATTGGTGTTTAAAATATTCTACAGAAATCCTCCATGTCACAACGCTCATTCTGGAAGGCATCCCTAAGGAATTGTAGGGAAAGTGAATGTACCATTTGACACATTAGGGACACACTATCTTCCCTATTATGAAGAAAACCAGCTTCTTGAAAATTCTTAAATAATCAAGGATTTAGCATTGCACAACCATGCCCAAAATACTACAAGATTGTAAGAAGCATTTAGTCACTATCATAACAACAAATCCATAGGGGCAGATTCAGTGGAGTCACAGACCAAACCCATGTTTCTTTCAAAGGTCGGAAAAAAATGTGAAAAAGAAAAAGGAAGGG
Organism: Fringilla coelebs; assembly: GCF_963513975.1. Classification (NCBI taxonomy): domain Eukaryota; kingdom Metazoa; phylum Chordata; class Aves; order Passeriformes; family Fringillidae; genus Fringilla; species Fringilla coelebs. The sequence goes on along the minus strand of NC_140033.1, from coordinate 64,914,477 downwards.
ATGTGTCAATCCTTCCACACCTCATCCTTTGACAGTAACTACTCTATGCCATCTGGCTATTAAGGACTGTCAGCACTTGAAGAATATCCATGATGCTTTCCTGACTGCTTCTACAGAAAGGAAAAAGGAAAAAAAGTCCTAGAAAATTCAGCTGACATACTACAAAGTGAAAGCTATCATCCAGCTGCCTCCTTTTCTTTGGGGGAAAAAATACCTGAGGGGGCATCCGTGAATACCTTAGCAGCTTACTGTATTTCTTAGCAAAATTGTATTTTGAAAATAGTGAATGTTGCTGAATTGGTGTGAGGATTATGGCACTGAACTTTAAAAACCCAGGTGACAGAGCAAAGCCCTTACCCCGCACACACCTCTTACCACCCAACGCGTTGGAGCAGAGCTCATTTGGAGATAAATGCAAGTAACAGAAACCAACATCTAACTTGTCTATTTGACATTTCTTATGAAGGCTGGCCTTACAAAGAGAGCCTGAATTCAGCCCCCGAGGGCTTCAGCAGGCCTTCGTGAATCTTTTATCTGATAGGCAGAGGAGCACTGGCCCATCTCACACCCAGTTGCCAGTGACTCCGAATGACTTCACTGCCCCGGTAGCAGCAGCCCAGAGCTCGCCGGGCAGAGCCGATTTGCCAAGGAAGGTGCACAGGCACATGGCAGATACAACCACAACTCCTCCCACGGGCTGAGGGCTGGCATCCCGCCGGGGCTGCCTTGGGAGACAGAGCTCCCAGCGAAATCCATTTAACACATTCCTGCACAGCTTCTGCCGATACCGTCCCTATGGTCAGGCCAAGCTAAAAACAAACACCCCTGCCCGGCCAGCTGTCTCTGCTGGAAGAGGAGCGTGCATTTTTACAGAAACAAAGATAACTGAGCTCGCTATCTTCTACAGAAGTTTTTCTGGTGTGATTTTGTTCCATTACATCTGCTTGGGTAGCTAACAAAAGCAGAGCTACTGGAGCAGGAATGTACTCAGGTATCTTCGTACAACATGTTACATTTTTAAATGCTTGGTTTGTTTTTCTGGACCTTCCCATATGTATTAAACCAAAGCATTTTGAAGCTACCATCTGTAGCACAGGAACTGACACATTCTCTGCTGCTTTTTTGTTCATTTAAAAAGGGACTTTTAAATTGTGTATTAAGATTTACTAAAGCACTATTGTATTAGGCAAGCACAACAAGTGGAACTTACTACAACTCAGATATTTTTTATAGATTCCATCCTCAAAATATTAATGAGCATATTCAGTAAATGCAAGATTTACTTGTGAGTATCACTATGCTTTGTGTCTTTTGTCATTAAAAATGAAAGCTAAAAATACATGTACACCTCCCTGCTGCATACTTCGGTCCACATTCAAGCAGAAACACCCAGACAACCAACATAAACAACTGTGATGAATGTTTCAATCTCCAATGGGCAAGTGGGATGAACACCATAAAAAGAAATTAAGACTTACTATTTTTCCACCTCCCTTCAAAACACAAGAGTCTAAACCAACTCCTGTTTGGTCAGTTGTGACTTTGTAAACTCTGTATCTACCAAACCACACACTGCCAGGAATAGCATAAATCTCAGAGCAGGGACTACAAAATCACTCTTGGGTTTTGGTTGGGGTTTTCTCTTTTAAGAACCCCAACAAACATCCCTGCTAAGAGAAACAGTTCGATCTGCTTTTAGGTTTCAAAACTAGCACAGATCTGTTTTTTCTACTGGGTATACACTGAATGTTTGAACAGAAAAATTAGTCATAAGTCAGACAATATAGCTCGCTATCACTACACCCTTCATTTGAAGGAAAACCAAAGAAATTGGTTTTATATTTCAACCAGCTGAAACGATGGTAAAAGAAAGTAAATTCTCCTGGGTTTCCTTCTCCAAAAAATAAAAATCAAAATAAATTAAAAAAAAATTTAAATCCCAGCTTCTCATCTGACATGTAACCAAATGTTTTTGGCCGCTGAAAAATCCTGCCATTGGTCAGGCTCGGCAATAGGCACATCCCATACACCTGGTGATGCGCGCTCAGCCCCGCATCCCGGGCCGGGGGGGACAAAGCCGGGAGCGGGGATCTGTCAGGCCGCGTCCCGGCGCCAGCCCCGGGCCGGGAGCTCAGGCGAGCGCAATGCCAGGTTAACAATTTGCCTCCCTCCTGGACGCCGCGGCAGCCCTCCATTTTGTCAGCCACATCAATTTAAACGTTTTCCAAGGCGAAGGCAGAACTTCAGCATTTCTTCCGGAGCCCTCCGAGGCTTTAAAGCATCCCCGACCATTTTGCGCAGCCCGCTCGGAGCCAGCGCTCCGGGCTAAGTTTAGCAGGGCAGCGGCGCACGCCGCGGCTCACGGGCAGCGCCGAGCCCCCCGCGGGGCAGCCCGCGGGCTCCTTCCCATCGCTTCTCCCGGCGGCGCCTCCTCCCGCCCCGCGCTCCGGCGGCGCCCGGCTTCCTCCCCGCACGGGGAGAGGCAGGTGGATGTCGGGAGGAGGGCAAGGAAGGGACGGGAGGCAGGAGCCGCCGCGGGCAGCAGGGTGCCGGCAGCAGGTAGGGAGGGCAGCGCGGGGCGGCCGCCGGTGCCGTGCGGTGCCTGTGCCGTTCCCCCTCCCTCCGGCCCCCGTTCTTACCACCTGCGGAGGCGGCCGGAGCCCGCCCGGGCCGGGGCAGCGACCTGTCCACTGCGGGCGCTCTCCTCCGGAGGTGAGGGGGCGGCGGGGAAGGGCATGCGGGAGGAGGGAGGGAGGGCTCCCGCCGCCCGCCTCTCCCTCACCTCCCTCCCCCTCCTCCTCCTCCTCCCCGCCCAGCCCAGCCCAGCCCGGCCCGGCTCGGCTCGGCCCGGCCCCCCCCCGCGCCCCTCGCCCCCCTCCCGGCTTGGCTTCCGCGGAGCGGCCCCGGGTCGGGGTCCCCTGCGCTGCCGCTGCACTTACTGTGTCACCCCTGTCAGTCTGGCTGCCTGTCCCCTCGGCAAGGATAAAAGCAATTGCCCACTAGCCTCGCCGCTGCCGCCCGAAACAACTTTGTCTTCTTTCAGTCGCTGGGAAAGCTCCTCTTTTTCCTTCTTCAATAAGGGAAAAAAAAAAACAAACCAAAAAAAAACAAGCCCTCCCTAAAACAGCAACCAAGCCCCAGCAAATTTAAAAATTAGAAAAGAAAAAATATATTCGACTTTTTTTTTTTTTTTTTTTTTTTTTTAAGAGTGGGAAGCGTGAAGGTGGGAGGGGAGAGGAGCAGAAAAAGGAAGCATTTGGAGCTTTGGAGCTCTTTTCCCTCTCCTTCCCCCTCCCAAGATGGCTTGAAAAAATTAAAAGGGGACAGTGATGAGGGGGACACACACACCGAAAAGCTCGGGAGGAGGGAAAAAGTTTGGGAGGGTTTTTGTGCGTGTGTTTGGTCTTTTTGTTTGTTTGGGGTTTTTCGTTTTGTTCTTTTTTAAAGTCTTAGAATCCCAGAATGACAGAAGCGACTACAAACACCCGGGAAGAGCAGGCACAAGTAGAGGAACGAGCGAGAGAAAAGAGTTTTGCTGGTCAGTAAACTTCAAGCTGCTGCGATGAGGTCATTGGTGTAAATATAAAGCGATGGCGTCATTTGAAACCAATCCCAGTGAATGAACTCAGCCGGGGGGTGAAGGTGGGGGGAGAGGGTGAAGGAGAAAGAGGAGGAGCAGCGAGAGAGGATCCCTGCGGGGCCGCGGCGGCAGCGGCGGCCGCACAGCCCTGACGGCGGGAGGAGATGGCGGGGAGGGGGGGGTTCTCTCACTGTCCCCAGGGGAAACACGGGCCCCGCTGCCCGCGGCCTCCAGCGACAGCCGCCGGGCCGCCCCTGGGAGGAGCCGCGGCCGCGGAGCGATTCAACCGAGCCGCCGGCACGGCCCTTCCCCGCCCCTCGCTCGGCTCCGGCCTCTCCGCAGGCCCCCCCGCCCGCGGCCCCTTCCCCGCGCGGCCCGCAGCCCGCCCGGCGTGTGGCGCCTCACGACGCCTCGGGCCCGCAGCCTCGTCCGCTCGGCCTCGTCCGCTGGGCCTTGTCCGCTCGGCCACCTCTCCCCTCCTCCCCTCCTCTCTGCCCTGCGCCAGCTGAGGGGGCATCCGTAAATACCGCCCTGGCCTTTGCTTTCACAGTGTGCCGCTGTGCGGTGCGATGCACAGCCACCTGGGTGTGAAGGCGTCACATCCTCCTGTGGTATGGCTGTGGGATCCGACAACCACAGAGTGTTTGAGGGAAGGGAAAGGAACTTAAAGTCATCCTGTTCCAACCCCTGTCACTGAGGTGGGCAGAGCACCCTCTGGGTCATGTGGAACACCGGGGCCTTTGCCCTTTAAATAGCCTTCTTAAATAAATTTAAAAATCTGAAACCATACAGAGAAAATCTATGCAAATCCACAGAAGTATATGTTATTTTTGCCTGACATGTATCTGTTATGGCTTGCACCAATCCGAACTGGGAAGTTCCCCAACCTTCAGGGGCTGCATGGGTCCTGTCTGCCATGCATCCCTCTTCCAGACATGATAGAATATTCTGCAGTCCTCTTTCTCCTTTAGAGGCATCATTACTATGGGGAACCTGCTGGGCATGCAGGACAGCTTGCACACCAAAATTCAAACTCCAGTCCATCACCTCTGACAGCTTTGAATCCCTGTGCCAGAAACCCTTGGAAGACAGCATGAGAAAGAGGATTAACTGCATGGGTCCTACGTTTTTGGTGGCTGTCTCTTCTGAAGTGCCGTCGGAAAAGCACGTGGCTATTGCTCACAGTAAAATGGTTTGGGTGTTAGGTGTTTTCAGGAAGAAGGTAACTCAATAAATTGTATGGGGGGGGGGAAGGGGCTCTGTCCAGTCAATATTGACCAAGAACTACCTTGATGAAGGCCCTCGTGCTAAGGAGTTGGGAGCTGTGTCATGAGAACACCTTGTTGCCACTTGTACTGAACAGTGATGTCCTGCGTGAGGGAGTGCAGAGCAGGCAGAGAAGAGAGAAGCCCAAGCTGCACGACAGAGACGAAAGCAGTGAAGAAATTATGGTAAAGCAATTAACATTGGGATGTTCACTGTTTTGCACGTGTCCCTTTCCAGTTGCTGAAAAGCAGTTTTGCCCTTCTGTCTCAATAAAGCAGTGGCACCAAAGATGCCCTTCTCAAAACCCCAAAGTGCCTGCAGCATAAAAATCTGCACAATTAACTGCTGGTTAATGGAGCTAGAAGTGACCCATTTTGACGAAGGGGATCAGAGAGTGTGCCAGGGAAACTGGAGGTGACAGCCAGTGCCCCAGCTCTTTCATTCCAGAAAACTGCAGGAACAAACAGTTCCAGCATGGTTATCCTCACAAAGAGAAGTGGGGAGCAGTGGAGAGAGGTGCGTGGTGAGGAGGAAAGACATTTCAATTCTCTCTTCCCTTTTCTCATCTCAGCTCAGTAACACCTTATGTAACGTGTTTGGGTTTTGTATAAATTGTGAGTTTGTGAAAATTTCCTGACTGTAAAACTGTAACAACAACAATATCACAATAAGTACTTGTGATCTTTTGAAAATATTTTTCTTTTTAGCTAAGAAAAAGATATATGCAGAAAAGTCTAGAGTAGTAGAACAGCAGATTAGTAGTAGAAAAGTAGTAGAACAGCAAATTACAGCTTTTTCAGTATAAAGTCAAGATACTTCTTTTCCTAATATAATAAAAGATGTGACAAAACCAGCGGTATCACAATTAATTCCTGCACATTGAAATTATTACTAAGAATAACTTTTTCTTTTCAGCCAAGTTTGAGCCAAAATTCTGATTTGGGAGAACATTGCAGGGTGAAATTCGACAGGTTCATTGCTAACCTCAAGACACAAACAGGAGGAGTCAGGAAGACTCAAACACAGCAGCAGCATCAGACCTCGCTTCATCGAGAGTAGGAGCTGCATCCTTTGCCTCCTGTTTGCAGTGGCCAAAGTGTGAGTGTGTTGGCAGCTGACATCCCTCAGCTGCCCCTGACCACTTGTGTAGGAGCAGAAACTCCTTTGCATGTCAGAGTCTTAACATTACTTAACTCTTTTTTCCCCCTCTGAGAGCCTTTCGTTCCTTCCTACCACTTGCACAGCAAGCTCCTGGAAATGATCTGAATTGCAGGTGCAAACCAGGAGAGGGTCAGGCCTTGATTTGGCAAATACCTGAACCATCTTGGAGAGAGAGTGCCTGGCTTTGCTGGTGTCTCTGGCTGCTGACCTTCCCTCCCCAAGTTTTTAAAGTCTGTCAATTCTGTGAAATGTATTTTGCTGCACTTCTAGTGATGGGCTTTTTGGCCTAAGTTCACTGTTTGTTTTTGAGAAAATGGTACCGAAAGAGTTAAAGTTAGCATTCTTTTCTTGTGCCTCCTTATGAGGCTTATGAGATAAGATCAGAAGTGTCTATATGGGGTGAAACAAGGGCAAAAGACATTGTGGTGGCTATCCAACCAGCTATGCCACAGCCCTTGAACTTTGACACTCCCCCCTGTCCTACCCGTTCAAGCCTCACTTCTGGCAGGAGTGGCTGCAAGTGTGTCACCCCTCACTGTCCCTGTTCCTGGGGGCCAGGGAGGGGCAATAGCTGGGTACTTTCAAGAGCTGGAGGTCATGCACCTTTTTTACAGAGGTTTCTCTTTCTTTATTACTAAAAGTTAGTGCAGCTTTTTGTTCCTTTTCCAGCTAATGGACTTTGTGGCACTTCATTTGGTTAATCAGTTAGCAGTGATTAAACAGGTGAAAGATAAATGACAGCCTGAGTAACGTCATCATGGTTTCTGCGTGGTGGAAAGGAGTGGTGTGCCAGGAAAACCTCTTGTGAAATAAGTGAGAATTGAACTATAAGCACGGAATTTACCATGTTTTAAAATCCCCTTGTGGGTGCTCACTTCCTCCATAGGCTGAAGTGGAGTTGAAGAAGTTACCATTCCCACAAAGCTCCCAGTCACCGTCATGGCTGTCTTCTGCCAAAGGCTACCACCTCCCCTCCCTACCTGCAAGCTACTCACTCAATCCCTCCCAAATTAGCTTTGGCCAAAGTCAACCAGAGCAACCTAAGCAGTTTAAATAGTAGAAATCTGCTGCTGGTTTGTTTTGGCTGAAATGGATTAGGGGAAACCCAAGTCACCAGATGGGAAATGAGGTGATGACTTTTTCATGGACAGCTTCAGGGGCAGTGGGAGGTTGGGCCTAATCTGCTTTCAGAGCAGACTTCTGTACCAGACATAACTGTTACTGACTGTTCTTCAGGATATTTAAAGGTGTCAGTGTTGCTGTGATACTCACATTGAAACATTAGTAGCATTTTTAGATACCACTTCCTTAGTTGGCATGGAGAGCAGGGCGCAGCAGTCAGAGCAGCACAGGTTTGTGGGAGAGCAGCAATGGGAACATGAGGATTTGGAAACCAGTAGCTATAGAAGATGCAGGACTGAGGGTGGGGAAAGAGCAGAAGAGAGAAGTTTGTGGCTCTGGATGAGTGGGAGATCTCAGAGCTCAGTCCAGAGAGGAGGGATTTGAGCAGCATGGGAAATGCAGGCATCAGAGACCTGGGGTGGCCAGCAGCAATGCTCAGGGGCAAACAGTGATTCTTCCCTTCCATGCGTGCAGCCGACCTTGGAAGCTCCATCTCTCTGGAAAATGGTTGAATGAGAATAGCCTCACTAGTCTGTCCCTGCAGGTAGTTTTCATAGCTCTACTTCCCTGTAGCTTCTCCAGGACTGCCAGATTCACAGCCCATCCAACAAGCTGGGGGTGGTATGCAAGTGGAGGGGTCTAGGTTTGATGCAGATATGAGGTTTGGGCTGGAATACAAGACAAGATGAAGCAATATTCTTATTCTCTGAAAGAAAACAGTGGGTGATTTGAAGCAATGAAAGAGAAAAGAAGAATTACAGGAACTGGAGCAGCAGAAAGTACGGAGAGAAAAAAGGAAGGAGAACATCAGCTGTTTGCTTCCCTGTAACTCCTTACTTCATAAATCCTGTATCCATTACTCAATAGAAATGTACATTATTCCTATCTCTACAATCCTTGTAGAGATACCCTTTATTTTTCTAAACCTTTTGTGGGACAGAGTAGCATCATGGAACCATGTTTTATGGATGTAGGATTGAGTTTGTGAGATGAAGTAACTCATCCAAGGTAGTATAGCAAGATGGTTACAGATCAGAGAAATGAACCAAGTTCTCTTAAATTCCAAAAGTAACCACTAATTCATCCTTTTCCCTCTCCTCTCTTGCATCTCAGAAAAGAAATAGTAACTTTTGCTTTACTTACCTGCACAGGCAGTTAATAAAATTAAGCACTTGCACAAAAGCTTGTTGGTTAGCTTGCAATTAAGGGACACACACACACACAAAGACTATAGGTGAGATATATAACATAAGACAATGTGAAAAGACAAAGGAAGAAGTAACAACAATTTCTAGTTCTAGAGATGGCCTTTATCAAGCTTAGAGGGTTTTGCTAAAATTCTAGTCATCTTAGAAAAAGAAGTTACTGTTCTGATGGTCAAGCCACTTCTCTATGAAACAGCAAGATGAAGTTTCAAGGAGGTATTTGAAATTGGAGATCATAATAAATATTATTTACAGAAAAGGAGCATAATAACATGTTGTCATCAGAAAACAGAATAATGAAATACTGTTCTCAAGAAACATCAAGTTCAGACAAATCTACAGGAACGGAAAAACTTAACTAGTAACGTTTCTCACTTTCTAATATATCCAAAGAGAGAATATTTAAATAAAAAAACCAAAAAAGCTGATACATTAAAAAAAATCACAAACACATTCCAGAAATTAAGATAGTTGTCACAATAAACACCCACCTCACTTACTTTTTGCTCTTACTCACTGTTAGTCACTTGTCTGTAGGCTGGTACACTTCTATAGAAATGAACTGCTAATGGGCTGTAAGCACAGATGGTGTAAATCATCATTGCTCAACTCACACTTCAGTTGCTATCCTAATTTATACTATCTGGAGAATGGCTTTATGTGTTCATGTTTTGTTTGTGGCCAATGATGAATCAGAAGTAAAATGTATTTGCGTTTATTATGAAGGCAGGATAAAATGTATGAGGCCTTTGACAATTCATAGCCTCTTTTTAACTGCTTGAGTACTTCAAATTATGTGGGATATAGTAATTACCAGCCTTAAATAAATTTTAGACTTCCTGTTTTTCTAATAATAAATATTTTCTTAGGAATACCAAGGATATGATAAAAAAGTACAGCATTCATAAAATGCTTTAAAGTTGTGATATGTGAAATGTCATCTGGTTCAATATAAACCATTAAGTACAAAGTTACTGTCTTGACAGCATGCTAAAGTGAACTCACAATCAAGAAAATAGTTTAAAAGTCTCAATGTAGAGACTATATAACCTATGGTAATGAAGACCAGTTTATTTATGTTTATTTATTTTAAAATACTTTCTTTTCAACATATGTACACAGGAAAGGAAATTTTCAGACAGTTTTAGAATCTTCAGCATTTCTCACAATCCATTTTGTTACTTCTGCCAATTTTTAACATCTCCTGACACTTACAGGTATCCTAAACATTGTAGATTTGATAGACTGCTGTTTATTTAATTCTAAAGTGAAGTTTGGGTGAAACTCCATTGTTATTCAAATGGTTTGTGAAAGAGATTTCAATTCCATGGGGTCATTAAAATGTCCTTAATCGATAAAAAAACCCTAATATGAAAAAGGGAAAGACAAAACCATACTGGACATGAAAAATAAACTTGAGTTCTAAAAGGGGAAAGAAAATGAAGTTAATTACTATTTGTTGCTGCTGTGGGAAAGAAGGGCATGAGCACCACCGTGACCTGCATTTAAAAGCTCTCATTCATATAAACTTGTAAGTGGATAACACCCAGAACATCAATATTTTGGCCTAACAGTAATAACATTCTTAGGATAAAACTGTTAACTCTGAACAGAGTCTTATTTTGTTGAATGCACTGGTCAGAAAATTGTCAGTCTGAGATTAGCTCAATTGTCAACCACAGAGAGCAGAGTTTGTTGAGAAAGACAGGTGAAAATATCAGGTTACAGAGAAACGAAGCATGTGAAAATTTCAGAGTGTATCTTTCTTTCTTTCTTTTTTTTTTTTAGATGCAAGGTGGAGGTGAGGTGAGGGACTGCTGGCTTATTTTTATATTGCCTCCTTGACTATCCTTCCACAGTCAGGAACAAGCTGGCTTCTGTGTGTTCGGTATGGGTAGAAGTCTTTTAGCTCTGTAGAGGGGTTAAAAATCTTGCAAGAGCATATCTGCTTCAAAGCAGTTTGCCATTTGTTCTCCTTGTAGCCAGGGAAGAATCATGATTGTATTAAAAACATTTAAAACCCTGGTTTACATTCAGCCTGCAAAAAGAAGGGGAAAAGATCAATGAAGGTGAAGCACAAGGCTGCAAATATGTTTTATTTTCTTTGTGAAGGTCTGCCTAAGACTTCTCATGACTTATTTGAAACTGCTTGTGCTTACCTCAGATATAAATTTGGCTTGTTGACTCTCCAGTCACTGAAAATTGTTTCAATCCATTGATGAAATGATGATGAGTTCCAGATAAAGTTAAGCTGAAAAATGTGCCTCTTCATGACCATTTAAAATCTGAATGGGATATTATGAAATCAAATGGGGCAGAAGGTTTTTGAAGAGGGGGAATTTCAAGTAGAGGATGTGACTTTCCAAGACATTTTTTCTCAGCAGCTGTGAAAGCTCAGAAGAACTTCTTAGACAGGAACATATGAGGACACAGTCTTTTGTGAGCCAGTCAGTGAAGACATTTGTGGGAAAATGGTGGATGCAACTTGAGTTCCAGAATATAAAAGGAAAAAGAAGCCCCTGTTAGAAGAGCCTGTCTAATTACTAAGTTGCAGAAATTATATGTTTATTCATCTGTTATTTTGTAGTAGGACCTTCAATTAAATGATGTCAGCCACAGTTTAAGAAAAATGGCTATTATAACTGATGATTCATTTAAAATACCTTCTTACCATCTAATGCCAGCAGGACAGCAGGCTGCAGTTGTACTAATGCTGAAAGCTGAAAAAAGCAAGGTCCCCCTTTGGTTAACAGCATGTGAGCAAAGGCTTCAGCCATGGGAGAGGAGATGGCAAAATAGGAACAAGGCTGCCCAGCAAGTGGTAGGGAAAGAGTGAACCAACATCTGTCAGTGGCATGGGTGTGCAGAGCTTGGGAAGGTGCCTTGGCTGAGCTCATCTATCAGGTGATGTTCTACCTCACAGTTTCCTGCCCTCAGCTTCTTACTGTGTGGTCCTGACACTTGCCTTGCTGTGGATCTGGCACTGTTATAATGTAACATGAGCCAGTCCTTCTTGCCAATCCAGCAGAAGTAGAGCGAGTTACTCTTTTTGTCAGTCATTCGGTTGACATCTGTTGTCTGACAAGAGAGAAAAGCTCTTTAGAATGAGAGTGGTCAAACACTGCAACAGGTGCCCAGAGAGACTTCCCCCTCCCTGGAGATGGTTAGTGCTGGAACAGACAGGGTCCTGAGCCACCTGGTCTAACTTTGGAGCTGGACTGAATGTTAGCTTGGCTCTGCTGGGAGCAGGGAGTTAGACCAGCTGGCCTCCAGAGGTCCCTTCCAGCCTGATTTGTTATAGGGGCCAGTCATGATTCCTGTATCTTTGATTTATTATTTATTATTTTACATTGAGAAATCTCAGGGCATCAGTGTCCCTGGCTGAAACTTTATCTGTCAAACATCAGGATAATCCTGTCACTCTTACGAAATTTCAGTGTAGGAATTTCTATGTTTAAATTGTTATGAGCAAAGGGATTTCAAGAGGAAGTCAGTTCTTTTCAAATATAGATACTGTAAGGTTAATCCTATTATTGCTAAACCAAATATTCTAAAGTCAGGTTATTGAAGATAAATTTATACTGTAAAAATTACTAAACTAACATCTACACAATTAAAAGTTTACAAGCAAGCTTAACTTTATGTTAAAGACACTGCAATAATCATACAATAATACGCAATGTATTTTAACTGATTCATCTCAGTGGGTGTTAAAAACATACTCAGATCCTGTCTCTGCTTTGCCTCTCTGGGGCATGCCTGTGAAGCAGTAATGCTTGTAGATTTTATAGGACAGATAAAAATTGTTGTTGTGCTTAGCAATTGGATATTTTTATGGTAGCAAATCACATTTTCATCCATAGGGAGGCCTTTTTACATTGCTAAAGGTGTGAAAAAAGGCCCAGAACTAAAATTAGTCAAGGCCATATATATATGTAATTTAAGGAATGAAGGAATAAAATCCTTCAACAACAACAACGCTACCAGTAACAAATCGAAAAGCAAATATATATTCAAAAATCCCAGAGTCTTATTCTGAATTACATACTTCACTCTCCATAGCTGTTCATAAGTGGCCAGTGTTGTTGCACAGGGTATATTTACTTCCAGTTAAATGTTTCTCAATACTTCTAGAGTGGTGCAAAAGGGCTGCATTGTATTAGTTTCTTCTCAGTTGTGCAGCCAGATTGTGAAACATATAAGCCAAAACATACAAAGACTAAGAAACAAAGCCATCTGGATTGTTTATAAATTATTTGTTATGCCAAGGAGGTTTATAGTTTTTTAATAATTTTTAACTTAAATAATTTTGTTTCATTTATTTATGCAGACTGCCAGCACTACAGATTCAGGGACATCTGTCTTTTCTGCAATCCATAAGGCATCTGTTTTTTTTTTTTTTTCAGTAGTTTACACAGGTATGCTCAAGTAGTTTGAGATTCTTATCTTTCAATCAGACTTTTCAGTAGGTATGTGCTTCCTAATGGCACTTCAATGTATTTTGATGGGAACACAGCTATAGAATCCACATTGTGTTCAGAGAGGAGGGCAAACCATCCTGTACATTATCTGGCACCAGGGATTTGGACCTGAGAGGTGCTGGACAGATCATGTATGTATTACTCCACAGTGCCCACCAAATGCAGATAAATATGCCTCAGGGTACTTGCCTGCAAAGATTGTGTCTGCCCAGTGAGAATCTGTACCACACTGGTAGTGAGGGCAACCTGTCTGGCACTACATGTTCTTTGCTGAGAGTTTTTTTCTATATTCACAGTGAGTTGTTCCGGGAATGTACACAGTGACACTTTTCTGGGATTCCCTGTGTGTTCCTGTTTCACAGGATGCCCTGTGACACATCCCTTAAAAGCAGTAGTCTGCTGCCAAAACTGATGAAAGGTCATCAGGAATTGAGGCAGATGGGACCTCCAGTGTAACTCACAAATTCCAGTTTCATTCTTTGAACTGATGTGCAGGACATCAGTCACCAGCCTAAGCTGTGAATCAGGGATTCTTTCTTGAAACTAGGAATTAAAAAATAATTTTTGTTTGGACTTCATTTTGAAAATCTCAGTTGTCTCTAAAACATGCTGGGTCTAATCACTGGTTTAGAGCAACTTAAGATCTCATTTTTCAGCTGTGGATCTGTGCTGCCTCACAGCTTCCATACTCAGTAAAAAATTATGTCTAAGTGGGAGTCAAATGCTGGCACTAGAAGGCAGACAATTGCATCTTGGTGGTACTCTACATTTGTTAGTCCCTCTTTTGCCTGGACAAACCAGGTGTGGAAGAGGAGATTCTGCCCATAAAGCCCTTCATGGAGCAGAGCCAATAAGAATCAAGCTGGCTCTTTCAGTACACAATATAGTACAAAGAGACATAACAATCTAGTTTATTTTCAATGATTGATTAATGGGGACATTGTTCATATGCCCAGTGTATGACATTTCCTATTACTTGTTAATATCATTTGAGAGTTAAAGGATATAAATACTTAGGAATTTCCCAGCAGTTGGGTTGCCACCTGTCTGCTGAACATATTAAAGGGGGAAAAGGGTGCGTTGTATTCCATTTATGAATGCTGTAGCTATCTGAGCAACTCTGAATAACTTTTCTGACACTGTCAAGGGAAAATTTTCCCTAGCAGTCTCAATACAGATTCAGCAATAAGGTCTTCTCTACCTGACACAGGTAGACATTTAAAGGATGTTAACAAAGGCAGAGGTAGTGGGAAGGGAGTGATGGCACTGAAGTAAGTTTACAGCGCTCTGAAGCTGATGCTTCTTTCCATAAGACAAGTCACAAGAGAGCTAAGGTCTCTATATACGCAATCAAAGTGAACATTTAGCAAACAGCTGTCAATCTCTGTATAAATTCATCACTTCCTTAGTTAATGTTTATACCTGGCATTGTAACAGTTAGTTAATAAATAGCTCATTTTTGTGAAGAACTGGAGATGGTAAAAACCAATAAATATCTGTAACAAACACCCATGCAAATCCCCCACCTGCATTTCTTTTTGTGAAACACCTGTCAAACTGATTGCAAAGCTATTCTGTGGCATGACATCATTCAGTTCTATGAAATGACTACCAGTGGGTCTGCTCATAGCATCTATAATTAGTTCCTTACCTCTAAGTTTCAGTGATTTGAGCAGCACACTGATGTAAATGTTTTAAATCAGCTCCTGGAAATGCCTTTGAAACCAAGCAGCACCTAACATGGGCATCAGCACTACATATGTATGTCAGGCTTTCTCCTGCAGCTTAACCTGGGCCTAAATGTGGAAAATACTTGGAGAAAACTCCAGAATGTTCTATCTGTGAACACATAGCTGTGGATCTCAAGGGATTCTGGAGAGGATGAAAGCTCTGCTTGCTCTGGGTTTACTACCCCTGAATTACCTCAGAGCATCATTTAGCACTTTTGTAGCGATATGCCCCAGTAGATAAAAGCCAGGAATGGTCTCTCATGGGGAGGAGGAGCCATTCAGGAATTGGTAAAACTTTAATGTCCACTGCTCCTGGGTCTGACAGCAGAACTGCTGGAGACAGTGCAGGAAAGGGGCACAGACAGAACCACCCTGCACAGCCTGACCAGGAGTGGCTTGTAACACCAGTCCATACATCATACATCGTATTTTGTACAGTTTCTAGAACTCTTGTCTTAGTTTCCAGTTCTGGAGGGACAATATAGTCCCCAGTCACAAATTCTAATGGGAAATCATGAAGTAGAAGTTCAAAACAGACCACTTGCTTAAAAACCAGATACCTTGATTCCAGTGCTTCTGTTTCACAGAGTCTGTTTCCTTCTTCCCTTGGATCAGTCTTGTCTGACATTTGTTTAGCAGTCTGGTAAAATTCAAAAGAAACAATAAGAATTCAGAGTGTGGGTTTTTATTATGGTCCTTTTAGACATAGGGGAAACAAATACACACCCACCCCACCCCTGCCCCGATCTCATACTGAAATGCTTTTGGCAAACTAGTCAAAATTTCTATTTTTGATCTTATAATTACAGTTAATCCTCCAAATCTTGAAACAGTTGCCACAAATCAATTATGTTTTTAAGTCAGAGATAGTTTGGAGCTTACTATTGCTTTGTGTACAATATGTGTGTGTGAATGAGAAAATTAGATATTTATGTGCATTTGTAGTCAATCTCCTTGGTTGTTAGATTTTTGATATGATAGTTTGAGAACTATCAGCAGTCTGACTTGCAAATTTAAATGCCATTTCTTCCAGTAATGCCAGGATCAAAGTAAGCAGAGCTAGAGGCATATGCCTGACTGGGGAGTTTAACAGAACTTCTAAGTCTCCCATTTTAGTTGTTACCTAAATTACTCCAAATACCTGAGAAGCCTTTCCAATTTGCTTTGACTTGCCAAGAGAGAAGCATAGGGGTATTTCCATTCATTGTTTAGGTGTCAGGAGTACTTTACAAGGAATCTGACAAACCATCAGGTTGTATAAAAGTAGAAAAATAAATTCAAAAGTATCTGCACTTTTTTAGTGGGTTGTACCTGGCCCACCTGATAGGCAATTTTTTGCAAGCTCAGTGAAGTAAAATTTCATCAGCCTATTTTTCGAAATACAAGCTTAAAAGTAACATTCTCTAAAACCATCCTACCCATGTGATAACTGGGTAGCCCCAGTCACATTAAAAAAAGTGTTACCAGTTATTGTTCTCCCCCTTTCATCTACCTGGAGCCTTCTCTTCTCCAGGCTGAACAACCCCAGCTGTCTCCAAAGGAAGGCAAAAGCTGGTGGATTTCTTTTGAGAGCCATGAAGAAGGGAGCTGACAACAGGTTAAGGGGTAACAATGCTTTTTTCAGTGTATTTCTGAAACAACCCACTTTAATTTCCCCTGCACGGATATGGATGGGTGAGGCAGACAGCTTGTCACATACCAGGTACCTGCTGCATATCTTCCCTGTTGCAGTGAAATTCCCTGTGAATTAGTGTGTGTTATCCAGGAGTGTATCCTTCATTTACATTTATTACAAATTAATGCAGCTCTTTTTGAGGTGCAGATTTGATCCTGTAACTGCTGTTCACATGAGCAGTCTCATTAAATGCAAACCTCATTAAACACAAATACAAGGCTCATGGGCAGCTACAGCAACACAGGAAATCCAATACACTTGAACACAGTTGCAAACCAGAAGTTAGCAGATATGATGCTGACTTAAGATGGAGTGAGCAGTGCAGACCAGAGCAAAGTGCTGCATGTGATACCCCAACCCTTCACAGAAGGGACAATGGCATTTCTGACAGTGATCAAGGTCATCATGGAAGTCCTCTGACCCAGTTACAGTGCAGAGATCCAGGTTGCCATACAAGTCCTTCAGTTTTTGCTCAGGCTGTGCAGAAACCTTGTTTATGCCCTTGGACAAGACAACAGTATCAGACTTAGATTAGTAAATACTTTGAATGTGAGCACAGCCCATGCCACAGAATCTGGGGCTGGACAAAAGTGTTTAAAATGATTTTCTGTCTTGTGGAAAGCAACAGAAATGCCCTTACCAGAAAAGCCAGCTCTTGACAGCAGTTTTGAGGGGCTCTAGTAGGTATGCATATTTGTTTGCGTAGGCCAAAGGGGAGTAGCATGTTGCAAAATATTTTAAGAACAAAAAAAAAAAAAAAAAAAAAAGAGACACTGAGCTGAAGTGGATTTTTAAAACTCTTGAGAATGAACAATATGCCTTTTTAGTAAACCAGTTGTGCATAGAGATCAATGTACACAATTAAAAGACTAATCCTGCTGTAAGTTCACCTCAAGTATTTCATGAATTTCACATGATCCACCCACTTTTTTTCTGTACCTCTGCAATTACCATATCAGCAGCAATAATTCTCTGTTGTTCAAGTGCCAGATACAACATGGCTCTCACATTCCTGAACGTGGCATATTGTGCTGTTCTGTTTGTTTGTTGTTTCAGAACAAGGTAAAATTTTACTCACTTGCACACCTCACTGAACTTCAACCCACTCTCTGTCATCTTCTTAATCAGTGATTTGTTTGTCTTGATCCTTGGCTCTCAGTTTCTTATATTTAGTTTAAAATTTGTGAGAAATCCATGTTAATCAAATGACTTTTTGAACCACTTCTAGTTTTCCCCTCTGATCATATGTGTGAAGCGTAGGATAATGTAACTTCTTTTTCTCCCTTCCTCAAGCTAGAAAATATGAAGTAGCTCCTTTCCAACTGCAGCATAAACACTTTCATGCAATATTTTAATTTACAGATACTCTTCAGCAATATAAAAGCCTCATGAGCACCATCTCAGGATTTTGCTTATGTGGGAAAGTTAGTCTGACTAGATAAAGCAGTAACTTTTCTGCCTGTGTGTATGCACAGGACAAGAGCTGATTATTCCAAATTATCTTATTTTGAGTCCATTTCACTTGAGAAGTACATTTGCAATAGCTAAACAGAAAGAACTCCCCTTGTAGATGTGACTTTATGTATTTGCAACTACAGAAGGTGCTCATCTTGCCACAAAGTAGAATTTAGCAAATATGAGAGTAACCCCCTTATCAACATTTAATTATACAGTGTATAGGAAGTAGTTGCACATCAGGCATCCAATGTGCTGTGCTTTGTTCAAACACTGATTAAGTTTTAAAAACCAACTTTCAAAGAACATTTGTTTTAAACAGAATTTTCTTTTAATCATACCAATGAGGTGATCAATCACTGTACTTGTGAGCATGTGCTGTTCATGTGTTTACCAGGTCTTCCAGGTCTTTAGCATATATAGCTGATTTCTCTAATGTAAGGAAAAAAAAACAACAATCCAACAACAAGCTGGTATGCTTTTATCCTAGTTATATAAACAACAATAAGATATGGAATGTTAGGTAAATAAACTTTTTTTGGGTCACTCCTCAGTGACAAATGCTTTAACTGGTGGGTTTAAATGACAAGTTAAAGGTGTTCTCTGTCTCAGTGTGAGCAGAGTCTACAAACTGAAAGACAGAATTTCTTCTATTTCCAGAAACATTTCTTGGGTATCAATTAAAGGATGCAGAAAAGTGCAATTTCTCTATCAGTTCCACAAAAAAACCCCAAACCCCAAGGGATTGAAAGACAGACTGTTCTTGCACTGTCTTTGCCCCATGGCAAATGAGTTAGCATCTCCATTAAAGCAATTAACAGAGTACATTTGGAAAACAAACAGGAGAATATCTTAGCTTTATCTTTGCCTGCACATCCATAAATGAACTCATCTCACAGGATCTGAATCTCTAAAGACTCCACGAATATAGAGTGGAGCAATTTCAGCAAAATGCTTGATATCAGAAAATTGCAAGATTTATTTCTATTTCAGGCAGGATTTCAGAGGAACAGATTTTGAATTGCCTGAATTAACACATTTGCAGATCTGGGGAGAATAAACGTCCTGTTGGGATGTGTTGAAATACAAGCACATGGTGCAAAATCACCCTGTGAGTTATATCTCTTTTTTTAGTCACACTGACATAAGCAATGATTTTTAAGCTATTGCCTGATTGCTGAACCCACCTTATTTATCTTCCTCAAAGTCTCTCTGGGTCTCAGAAGCACAACCCTTCTTTTAAAAAAATATTAATAATTTCATCAGGGACCTGCCAATAGTTATTGCACAAAACAATTTGTGACACTGAATCTAACACAAGGTAGGATTTCCTTGGTGTACATCACTGTAGTTTAAATGTTTAAACAGTTAAAATCAGTTTAAAATGTCATAATCTTATCCTCTCTCTGTATGTGCATATATATATAAATAATACCCAGTTCCATTCACAATTGTTCTTTCTGACAGACTCCCACTCAACTCACAAGTCCGAATTCACCCAGGAGGACAGCAGAGCCAGAGTAGAAAAGCAGACTGCAATGCATAGTTTGAGTTATTCCCTGCTAACATACAGAGGCTCTTAAGTGCTGAAGCAGGGAACTTGTGCTTCATCCTGGTCAGAAGCTGGGAGCTCTGCTTCCTACGTGATAAAAAGCAGGATGGGTAGTGTGGGGCAATCAAGTGGGAAGAAAAGATGCAGCTATAACTTTAATTTGCTGGTTAAAAGGATTCTGGCCTTTCTGAATCAGCACCAGGGCTCTGTCTAATCTCCTTCCTCCACTCATGTTGCAACAGAGAGTTGCCTAAGTGAGCTATGTTGGCTCTTTGCCACTCAATATTTCCCTTCACCGGGGAAACCCCCAGCTGGCTTTTAAAGCCAGCTTTATAGCCCGAGGATAGTGCCAAAGGCAGGAGGAGGCGCCTCACCACCCTCTGGAAGAATTTGAAGGTAAAGATGGGGTGGGATCACAGGAGACAAGCTCATAGCAAGCCATTCCTTCCACTTTATTAGCCGAGGCCTCTTGTTTGACACTTCGATCATCCCTGCTTTTTCACTACTATTATTTCAAAGGAGAGTTGCCAGAACTGATTCATTGTTTTTGGACAAGCAAATAGGAAGCAGCGTGCAAACTGCCTTGTCTTTGACAACATATAAGCTTATAGAGGAAAAGAAAAAAAGCTTCAGAAAGTGCTTTGTCTCTGCCATCTAGCAAGCATATCCCTCCAAGAGGAAGGTCTGTGATTCAGGGGGAAAATCCCATGACAAAGCCTTCAGCCCTAACAATTGCATGTAAAAGAGATTGAGTCATGGGAAACTCTTGCATGAATAAAAAGAAACATGCAGCAACATGAAACACGGCAAGCTTCAGGTTTCCCCGCCAGCTCCAAACGTGGGCCGTGCTTAAGAGAATTGTGTCCTGGGGTACCTGTGTCCTTCCAGCAAGCAGGGGCCCATTTGGAGGCACAGACACGGGACGATGGCCTGGCTTTACCTCAGGCATTCCACATGAGCCCTGTGCCCACATGGAAACGGAGCGAACTGGGAGTTCTCCGGGAATTACAGGCACGGCTGCTCCATGCTTAGGGGGGCTCAGTAGTGTCCAGGTGGCCTGGAAAATTCAGCTCTGTCTTCAGGAACTCTTAGGGCAAAGCAAGGCAAAAAACAGCAAAAAACTTAAATTTGTTGTTTTATCAGTTTGGGGTTTTTTTTGTTTTTTTGTTTTTTTTTTTTCATCTAGCCCGTGCTAGGGTGAGAGCCGGCAGCCCTGGCCCCACCAGCCCCCGGTCATCTTTCCGG
Source organism: Fringilla coelebs (assembly GCF_963513975.1). Lineage (NCBI taxonomy): Eukaryota > Metazoa > Chordata > Aves > Passeriformes > Fringillidae > Fringilla > Fringilla coelebs. Next base: position 64,894,005 of record NC_140033.1, on the reverse strand, counting down.
AGCAATTGCGGTTGCAGCAGAACAGCCGTGGAATGGTGCGAGAGATAGAGAAAATACAACCAACCAACCAACCAACCAACCAACCAAACAAACAAACAAACAAATGCAAAAAACACCAACAAAACAACAAACTCAGTTGTTGCGGAGTGAGGCGGGGGAGCGCCCGAAGCCTCCTGGGAAATGTAGTTCGCCCGGTGGGCAAGGCGAAATCCAATCGCCGCGCCGCTCCTCTGCTGGGCCTGCTGGGAGTTGTAGTCTTTTTCGTCCTCGTCGGGGCGGCGGCCAATAGCGACGGGGCCGAACAAGACTACGCTTCCCAGCGTGCACCGCTCTGCCAGGGCTATCGCTCCCCTCTTCTGTAAACAAACATGGCGGCGGGCGATGGCGGCGGCCGCGGGAGGCCCTAAGGCTCTGTGAGCGCCGGTGTCTGCCGGGGCTGCGGGCGGGCGGGCGGCTCTGCCTGCTCCTGGAGCAGGGGTTGCGGCGAAGCGATTGGGGCTGGCGGCACACATGGATGACAGCAAGGTAAGGGCCTGCGGGGCCCGCCCGGGAGCTGCAGCCGAGGACAGCCGTTGAGGCTCTTGGTGCAGGGAGCCTTCTGAAATCTGCTCTTGACGAGCTCTGCTTGCCGCAGCTGATAGGAAGGAAGGGTTGGCCCCTTGGTTCTTACTTGCAGTTTAAAGAAACTGCTTCTGGCGTTTCCTTAAACCTCCAGGCAGGGGCCAAAGGCTGCATTCCACCAGTGGTGTGGTGCAGTGGCTCATGCTCCCAACAGCAGCCTGCATTGATTAGGTAAATAGCACAAATGGTGAGGTACGACGGCAGCAGCGTGGGTTGCAGCCTTGTACTGGGTGCTGGAACTTGGATTCTTCCAGCATTGGGAGAATCTCGTGAGATCAGCACAGTGGCATCCCTGAAGGTGTGGGGCTCCAGCTGAGCAGAGCTGAAAATAAGAAGGTGCCGAAGGAACGGATCCTCCTCCTGCTTCCTCCACCCTCCTGCTTAGGGTGCCCCTAAAGCTGGGCCTGCAGGGACAGCGGCCGTGCCTGCTGACTGCAGCGCTGGGCAGCTCCGGCTCTTAGCTGAGGCTGGGTGTTTCAGCTCCCTGGAGTGCTGGTTATGGCTGATCCTGGGGGTCATGCTGGAGACACCACTGGAATTTTACTGGAACAAAATTACACAGCCTATGAAGATCTGCTTTAATTCAAAGAGGGGAAAATGCTTGACACGATTTGTTATGGAATAAAGAAATTCAGAAGCGATCAGTAATTTGGCAGTCCACAATCCACAGAATGGGTTGTAAGGCTGTGAAAGGTTTATGGTGATCTGCTATTTTAACATGTATACTGTTTTATTTTATTAAGGCCTTGCCTGAAAGCTGTGAAGGAGGTTGAGGGAAATCTGCATCACTGATGTCTTACAACTCTGCATGAATGTTTGTGTAATTTGGGCAGTTAGAAGATCCAGAAGATTTAATTCTGGAGTTGTATATAGTTCATGAGCATTATCTCATTTTTATTTCTTTTTGTGTTCTTCTCTGTCTGAGTTAGGCTCTTTGTATTACCCAACTTCCAAATTTTAATTTGAAAATAATTTTTGGTCTACCATTGTGTCATGTGGAGTCATGATAGTATGCCTTTTTTTTTTCCTGAAACATTTTTTGACACATTTACCAAATAAAATAAATTTATTTACCCAGTCAGTAAGTCAAATCTTTGGTCTTTTTTTTTTTCTTTTTTAAATTGATGTTGAGTTGAATAAGAAAAAACAACAGAGTGGAATATTCACTCTTCTTGCTATCTTCACTCCCAAGTACAGTTTTTATAGTTCATGATGCTCCAGATCACCTTGAGGGTTTGGTGACTCCATTCAAGAGATTCCATTTCCCTTAGGAGGGCTCTTCCCATTGCAGGTTGCTGTGTCAGGATGAGGCAAGCACTATTTATACCTCATTTTATGGCCACTGTGATTACACTGGAGTCAGCATGTCCCTGAAATCTCCTAAAAATTCCACTGAGTCATGCTTTCCTCCTTGCTGAGGGGATTGGCCTGTGAAAGGACTTTCCCTGCAAAAACTCAACCAACTAAATTGTGTTGGTAGTGTAGTGACCATTCTATAACTGCCTGCAGGCAAGGTCAGTGTTTGCCTTCATCTAACTGACACAAAGAATTTAGAACTGAGCTTGCAGGCTGCAAAGTTTTCCCTAATTCATAGTGCACTTTAATTTAGTCTTGTCTGGTTTAAGAGGGCATTAGAAGAATGGTTCTTGTCAACACATTCCTGAAAATTGAAAAGAAATAGAAAGAAATAAAAGGAGAGGTAGAATATCTTAGTATCAGATCTAGAAAAATTTCATGTTTTAACATACGAAGGATGTTCCTAAAATATTCACACACACCCAGAAAAAAAACCCCAAAACAAAAAATCCCCAACCTCCCCAAACAAAAAAACCCCAAACAAACAAACAAACAAACAAAAAACCCCAAAGAACCCCCAACCAAAATGCGACCTCCTTTTCTTCTATAGAACTGCTTTTAACCTAGGGGTTGTTCAGGCACTGGCCCCACTTCTCGCTGTGATTTCAGCTATTGGGTGTGGAAGGGAAAGAATTTAGTGATGTAGCTTTTACTTGCAATTAATTCATGTTAAAACATCAATTGTGCATCTCTGAAGTCTTTGGACAGAGGAAAAAGGAGAAGCTCTGTTGTGGTGGTTTCAGCCTTTATAGGTGAAATTTCTTAATTATTTCACAAGACTACATATAACATATTATGTATTTGTTAAATGCATTGGGAAGCAGAGAGTAGGAATAGGGTAAGAACTTGATACCTCTTGTTAGTCAGCATTAAAATACAGTTTATACAGCTAACTGCAATCTTTTGTACTAACTACAGAGTTTTTTATAGGGGACACTGACAAGACTTATTTTGGTAATTAACTTTTCTGTTTATGGCCAGAAATGAGAAACAAAAGTTTGTAACATCACTTTTGTTATTCCAATGAAGTTAAAAACAAGCAAACAAAAACCAGACCACCACCAGAAAAGGTTGGGATTGCTGTCTTTTATTATAAATATTCTTGTCTTGCAGAGAAAAGACATTATATTATTATATTTGTGGATCCAGCAAGTGTTGATTTCTTGCTCTGGTGTTCATGCAGCTTTCCTTTCCGAGGGAACACATGGTGTTCCAGCAGGGGAAGGCTCTCAGCAGAGGGCTACACCCAAGGAGCTGGGCTGTGACTGTGAGACATCAAATACTCAGTCCTCTGTGGTCCTGAGTGATAATTATGGGGATGCAGGTATCCCTTGGAGGGAGTGTGGGAGCAAGCCAGGTGTGAAATCTTGTGTTTCAAATACAGAGCTTGAGGGATCCTTGGCCATGAGCTGTCTTGTAGCCTCTGACCCTCACTGCTGGGGCTGATGGGGATCAGGGGGAGAGAGATCTCCCAGGCAGTCCTGGAGTCAGCTCTGGGTAATGCTCTGAATGCCACAGCAGGGACAGAGCTAGTGAGGAGATGACCTCAGTTGCTAAGGAAGTGGGCTGCTATGTTTTCATCCTTCAGGGCTTTTTCAGAGTATGCAGGTTCTCAATGTGCTGGGGAAGTCTCCCAGCCAGGATCATGTCTGTTAGAAACAATGTCTCATGTTTTAGAATTTTAGAAGTTTTATTGAATCATAACAAGGGACTGAATAAGGAAAAAAGGACAGTGCTGGGTGCTTAGCTGCAGCCAGAGGCACACCACCCACACCCCTAACAACGCTACATATGCTGTTGGTAAGCCAGCCCTCCCCACACTTGTACATCTGTCACTCCTCTGACCCAGCTCCTCCTTCCTCCTGCCTCTTGGAGTATGCAGTCCTTTGTGCTTCAGCCTTCCCAGTGGTTGGAGATCAACTTTCAACATTACAAAATTTATATATATATTTATATAAAATCAGGTCTTAGCAAAACTTCTTTCATCCTTATAACATACATTCAACATTTGTGAGAGCTAATATTCCACTACCATTTATTACAATGTCCAGACATAAAGCATTCTCATTACTGCTTGCTTGGAAATATAAAACCTTAACAGCTTTGGTTATAGTTTGATAGGAGCAATTTCAAATCATTAAATGTTTTAAAAAGCTCCTGCTCAGCATTGCTCAGATGACACATCTGCTCATATTTACTAGGAGTGATTAAAATGGAGGAGATTAAAGACTCTAAACCAGCTAGAACAGTTTTATTTCATTGTTACAGTGGGCTGGGAGGATACACATGCTTGAGTTAGCTGACCCTCCCTGAGCCTGAGTTCTAACAGAGACAGGTTTAGAAAAGTGCCTGGTTTCTGTTGGTGTGAACTGAGAGAATGTGTAGGGCACAGTGGTAGACATAATTCCTGTGTGAGGCTGTAAGTCCTTCCTTGGGGAAGAGCAGGGCTGTCGCCTGTGGAGTGGCAAGGTGGCATCTGAGTGACTGCTGCCCTGAACTTTAGCACTTACCCATCTGGGTGCCTGTATAACACTTTATGAAAACTTGACATTTATCCTTAGCTCATGCTTTTTTAAAACAGACCTTGCAGCAAAGAAAGACAGTAATCTTTATGCCTCTGTGCTGAACATGGCATTCTTAAGACATGAAGCACTTTGTATGGTGAGAGTTTCAGGATTAATTTCTGTTGACACATCTGCTTAAGACTTAGATTGTGTTTGCTCACTAAATAGTATCTTACATTTTTGGATCATTGTCGGATGCATTTTGTCTGCCAGTGAAAGTAAAAGAATTGTGTTGGGCATATAAAATATCATGAAATGGAGGAATAACAAGCATGCTCTCTAGCTGGGTTTTGTACTGCTACTGTGAGTGGTATGCTTTGAATTGGAAGATCAGAAAACTTCATTTTTGTTAGGAGACTTGTGGCTGGCTTAATTTGCTTTCTGATTTTGTGAAAATGTTTGCAAGTGGGAATAGATTCTTCCCCCCTCTACTGTAACACAGCCCTTAGGCTTTATTTCTTACTAATCATTTTTATAGTTTTATATAAATTGTGTAGATGATCACCAGTTCCATGCCTCATTAAGTTCTGCAGATCTATACCTTCAGCTGCCAATGCAATGCAGAGTCTGCCTAAGGTGGATCTCAAGTATTGGTTGATGGAGCTGCTTGTTTCTTGGTAAATGAACTCAGAGCTTCTGGGAGATGCTGACCTGGTCAATGTGATCAGCATTGCTGGTCAGGGTGCTGAGCAGTGCCTGGGCTACTGTTGCTTTAATCTGCTAAATTGATTCAAACTTGCAGATGTCATGATGAGGCAAACTACCCCAGTCTTCTATCTGAGGTGCTCAGCTCCTCAGGGTTGTGAGTGAGGAGCTGATACAGTGTAGCTGTATTATGTGTGCATCTCCTTCCTGTGGAGGACCACTCTGCAGTGCATTCTGGCAAGGATTTTGGAGAGATCTGCTGCATGCTTCTAATAAAAAAAAAAAATCCAGAAGTCTGAGGAATTTTCTATATCAGGTCAAGTAATTGCAGCTATTTCCAATTCCAGGTCAAATAACTTTGTGCCTGAGCACTGATGGGAGGCAAGAATGAGGTTATGATCTAAGTAGGGTATTAAAAGGAAATTGTGGAGTCACAGAATAGGCTGAGTTGGAAGTGACCAATTGGGGTCATTGTGTCCAACTCCAGCCCTGTACTGGACACCCCAAGAATTACACCATGTGCCTGAGAAAAGAGTTATGTTCTTCTATTTTCTGAAGTCTGAGTGAACTGAAATGGGAGCTTGGTCAGATCTCTAACTAATGCATGCCTTCAATAATATTTCTATGAAAAATTTTATGATTAGTGTTGTTCTGAGTCTTGCTTGCATATGACTCCCTGAAAAACCCCTAAATCTCAACTGCTGAATGCTAATAGATCACATCTCTTTATAAACTGCAGAGGAATACAAAGGGACAGAAAATGTTTGCTTGGTCTGTTGCCATGTTCAACATCAACTATCACTTCTGCTTTGTCTTCTTTCTGTCACATCAGCATAGCAACTGAGCAGGCAAAGAGGACTAGAAGCCAGGGAAATATGGTAATGCTGTATGGGGGCAAAGGATTTCTCAGGCCTTTTTCTCCCCATCTGGGTTGCTTAAGGTTACAGCAGGAGCTTCTAAATATTGGTGAGGGAGAACTGATGAGGATGCAGGATTTGATTAAATTGCTTACCATTGCTGCCTTTGCAGGGTGATGTGTAATTGTGTGGTGAACTCCAGGAGCCATGAAGACAGTGTGAGTCTTTGGGGATGGTGTGAAGGCAGATTGTTAGGGTGTTAGTGCTTAGAGTCAAAAGGGACGGAAGCTTTTCATTATCTCCATAGTCCTGGTGGTTAGAGCGTTGGTAGGTAACCATGGTTGAATGGTTGAAGAGGTACAAGCCTTTTTCCTGCCCTAAGGGAGCTTGTGTGCAGGGCTGCTGCAGTGGTAAAATGTCTTGTTGGGAGAGCAGTTTGCACACCTGTCTGTAGAAAGCTTTCTGGAGTGACCAAAGGGAAAGCAATTTACGGATAACGGTGGATCCAGGATGCATTTGCCTTATGCTAAGCAATCTTTAACTTGCTGATTGTGAGGAATGGTGTGATGGAAACCATTCACACACCTGAGGCTCTGGGGAGAGGGCATGGCTGTCAGTGCCCCTGTGCAGGATTAGGACTCAGGGTACTTTTTTGTTCACACAGCAGTGTGGTGTGTGCTGGGGCCCCAGCCTTGAGTGGCAGCTCACTCTAGTCCTAGAGGGTCAGAATCCAGAGTGGCCAGGGCTTTTTAAGAGACCTGCAGTTTATGTCTCTACAAGACCTTATCTAGCTCTTGAATGCAAAGATTTACTTTGAAGTATCTTGCATTAGCACAGAAAAAGCCTCAGGTGCTAAAAGTCTTTGAGAATTGAAGTACTTTGGCTGTAGTGTGTATAATGTAATATCCATCAATCTTCCAAGTGCAAGTAATAATAGAGAGCAAATTGTGAGTGCCTACAGCCCCATCTGGGAAGATTCTGTGTAGTTCCACCTTCTGCTGAGCTGGGCACGTGGATCACACCATCCACAGCCAGGAGAGTGTTTCCATGAGAGGACAGAGCTTGTCATGCCTGAAAGGGACAGTCACTTTCCCTTCCTTAGAGCTCCTTCCCCCTGCCTTGGCCACATCTGGTTAGTTTTATCTTACTTTGAACTACATTAGATTTTTTGAGCTAGAAAATTTCAAGGGGAGCACCTTGATGAATTAAAGAATTATTTAAACTGTATTCAGCAGTTCAAGTGTAAAAGAGGTTCATTTTTTTTCCTTTGCTCTTGTGAATGTATTGTGTTTGTTTCATTATCATAGATGTCCATTAAGTACTTTCTGTTCTTTCATTTGCTTATGGTAGGCAGCTACTCCTGAATAAATCAGGAGGGACAATACAGAGAGGGTAGGGTTATGTTGGCATGTGATTGTTGACTCACTTTCCAAAGAAAGAATAGGCTCAATTGTATAATCCTTTTTTTCTCTCTTCATTCTGGCACATTAACTCACTATGTTATTGTTTTTATTGCAGCTTGCTAAGTTTGCAGAACAAGTGACTTCTTTGAATGTTAAAAATTACTTGTTTTGTAGCTTTTCACAGTAAAAGTGCTTTTTTAAAAATGATGAACTCTGATATTTTAAACACTGCCTATTAGAAGAGATCTGTCTGTGTGCAGGATGGTGAAATACTAAGGCAGCAGCGAAATTCTTGTATGCAGGTGTGTGTGTTAGGTGTATTTCTCCACACCCCCTCCAGTCAAACAGTGTGGTCAGAATGCAAATAAAGAGAAATCCTCACTTCAGAAGGAGCTGGGGTGTGTGGCTGATGTAATGTTTACTGGGTGATACTGCCCAATGACCAGTGAACTAATCTTCAAACCATATTTAAGATTTTCTTGTGCCATGCCCCCATGTTAAGAATAAAATATTTGAGTGGGGAAACATGGAGTAAACTGGGTTTTTAAAAATTTATTATTTTTTAAAAATTTTATTTGTAGCAGGAGAAGGTCTCAGACCTGTAAAAAAGGAACTACAAAGAAGAGGGGAAAGTGATTGCAAAACCTGTGTTCCATAGGGCAAGAAACTAGAGAGTTAAATTTCTGCAAGGGTGACCTACATTAGGAACAGGGAGAGTTCAGCACTGACAGGTTGTGTGAGGAGGTGTGAGGAGACTCACCAGGATGTGGAGTAATGTTCTGAAGGTGAATATGGCCAGAGTGGTGGTGTACTGCTGGAGCAGAGGCAACAGAGATAGGACTTGGTGTGACTGAGTTCCCTGTTTAGTAAATTTCCTTAAGATTCCTTTGAAAGAAATCTAGCCCAAGGAAGCTCATGTCGCTAGTGAATAATTCTGAATTTAGAATAGGCTGGAACTGTTGACTGCAGCAAAACTAAGTTCTGCATTGTATTCATAGAAACAAATATATTTTTTTCTAAATTGAAGTGTTAATCTCTATAATATAGTATTTCCAGACCTGCTGGAGCAGGGGCTGTTGGTGATATGAAAGCAATTTCACTACAAGCTGATTATGCCTCCTCAATAACCAGATACCCTCAGAGATACCTGAAGTAGTGTGTTCAGTTCTGGGCTCCCCAGTGTGAGAGAGAAATAGAGCAACTGGAGAGAGTCCTGAAAACTTCAGAGCTCAGCATTCTTATTTCCTCTGTTGCTCCTGGATGCATATACAAGATTTTATACCTGAGACTCCTAGTAGTTACTGTCACATGGTTCCAGCATTACCTTTGCAGAACAGGATCTTTACTGTGCCCTTCCTTTCCAGGTGGTTGGAGGCAAGGTAAAGAAACCAGGCAAACGGGGTCGTAAACCAGCCAAAATAGACTTGAAGGCAAAACTTGAAAGAAGTCGTCAGAGTGCAAGAGAGTGCAGAGCCAGGAAGAAGCTGAGGTACCAGTACCTGGAAGAGCTGGTTTCAAGCAGAGAGCGAGCCATCTGTGCTCTCAGAGAAGAGCTTGAAATGGTAAGGAATTAACATTTAACCTAACCCTCAGTATTATGTGGGACCTGTCCTCATGAACACTTGTTCTCGGGACCACAGTGACTGACAGTGGCATTTGGCTGGCCAGGAGGTATCAAAACATCAGATGCATCCAGCTGTTTGTCTGCTTTGGTGTGTAGAATACAAACTCATGTCACAAGTTATCTGCTGGTTCTGAACTGTAAGAAAGCAAAGGAAGTGCCATTACATTTGAGTCTGTTGTCTTTGAAATGTCTGGTTTTGAAAAACCTTTGACAGAGGCAGATTGTGGGAAGAGGTGTTGAAATATCAAAGGGCAAGCATATCTCCACAGAGTGCCATTGCTTCTCTGTTGGGGAGGTAGGTTCTTGCAGCATGCTTTCTGTGTAGGTGGCTCTAAGATGTGTAAGATGGGGGTCTTGGCCAAATAAGCAGCATTAACCAAAGAGAATGTTTCAGCTGGAAATACAGACACAGTGGTGTCATTGAAACGTCACCAATGCTGAGGACACTGACACTGACCTGACTTTAGGTTTGTTTGAATGAGCATGGCTAATCACTGCTAGTCAGCACGTTTAGGATCAGGTGAAAAGCCAAAAAACTGTCCACAGTTTTTTGATGTGCCTCAGGGTTGGGAATGAAGGATTCAAGATGAAAGAAGTAGGAATAAGGCACATGTGCTTCCACTGTGCCTTGTGCAATTGGAAAGGACCTCTTAGTAGTCCATGAGCCCAGAGTCATGTGAAATATTTGTTTTTAATAGGCCGTGAACTGGAACGGTATTCTCGCATGCCAGCAGCGAGAAATTGCACAGAGTGTTCCATGTTGTTTAATAATTACAGCATTCTGTCTAGTGCTGCCTCTGAGTAGCACTTTATTGACTGGAAGAGGCTTTGCTGAGGCCAGGTATGCGGCCATGGCCACGTGCTCAGCTCATTAGGGCTCTGCAGTTTCGTAAGAGGCTTCAGCTCAGTACATTCAGACCTTAAATGAATATTCCGGAAGGTAAAGATTACAGCCCTGTTTTGTCTGCTAATGTGATCCTGGCAGTTTGCTAAGGCCTAATGTGTTTGCATGTTTCAGTACAAGCAGTGGTGCATGGCCATGGACCAAGGGAAAATCCCCTCAGAAATAAAAGCCCTGCTAACTGGAGAGGAGCAAGGCAAAGCACAGCAGAACTCAACCAAACTTGCCAAGGCTGCAAAGACAGAGGCAAACAGCAGCAATCCCTGTAAGTATCCAGCCTGTGATTAATTCCTGTTTTGTTCCATCTTTTGTGGTGTAGGAGGATGGCTGTGGTGTAGGAAGAAACATAAGGATGTGTTTTTGGGCAGAAATAGTTGATTGAAACAAAGGGCTTAGTGGGTGGTACAAAGACTCTGTGTAATGTTTACATGGACAACACAGAAATTCCACTATAGAGGAAGCTGGGCAATTATTTTAAAAGACACTCTGTGTTTCACCAAAGCCTGTGGAGACCTGTGAAGACCTTAATTTCTTACAGCATTTTCATTTTTTTTAATGCAAGCTAAATGGAGCACACTAAACATAATTGAACTTTAAAAACTTTACCAAGAAAACATTATTCTAGCTGCACGCACTTCAAGAGAGAAATGTTGGACTTGGGATTTCCTATGGAGTCTTCTTTCTGACTCCTTTGTGCTTGTGCAGGGAATGGAATAGGTTTCTTCTGTGAATTGGGAAGTGAGAAGACCATGGGATATAAAGTCATAGTCCTCATATATATATATATATATATATATATATGCAAAGGGAGAGAATTAAGATGTGGCATGGGCAATTCTATATCTTACTTCTAATTTTATAATAGTTTGTGCTACAGGCTAAATTACACTTCACTGATTTTTTTTAAAAACTTTATTTTTTTTCTAACTTTATGTTTTTAAGGGTCAACATGAAAACCACTTTTCCAACCATAACAATCTTCCCCTCTGTGCATTATTCTCAGGAGGCCGATGCAGAACCTTCCGTGCTGCAGCAGAGGTGGCTTGGGAGGTGGCAGGAGGAAGAATGCTGTTCTGAAGAGTGGATGCATCCCCAGGTGCAGGGGAAAGGATCCCAGTTTGTTCTCTTCTCTTTGCTCCTCCCCACATGAAATTCTTTGATTATGGTGTTCCTAAGGCTTTGTGGGTGGGGCTTTTGGAGCAGCAGGTGTTGGTGTAAGTGGAGCCTTGTTCTTCCTTTCGCTACACTGCCCTCCCCAAATACAGCAATGGCAGCTTTGGGGTGTTCCCAGCACAAGAGTGGGGCTGCTTTTATATCAGAGCCCAGAATTAGGCTGGCTTTGTGTTTGGTGGTTATGTGGTTGTTGACTGTTGTGGGAGTGTGGGAGGTTCTGTAAAAGAAAACCAAGAGAAGGATCTCGTAACAGCTTTGCTAAGGCCAAACCCACTATTGTAGGTTGAGGAGAAGGAGCTGGATCAAAATGTTTCAGTAAGATTTATAGCAATGTCATTTGTAACCTAAATGCAGGTGTTGCTCCTGTCATCCATCTTTAATGCAGCATGTCTTTTGTGTGACTGGGATTCTTAAAGAGATACTAGATACATTTCCTGCTTGTCCTGGTTTGGGCAAATTTGGGAGGAAACTTCCAAACAGATCCCTCTGGAAAGCAGATTCAAGCGACCCCTCCCCCAACTGGTTCCGGAAAAGATTTCCTTGGAGAAAAGTGGAAAAAGTCTGTTTATTTAACAAGCAAAGTATTCACAAGCATAAAAAGATGAATAATACTAAACAATAAAACCTCTTGCTGCTCTGAAGAGATGGCAAATTCAGAAAGTTATTTTCGTGGGGTGTGGCTCAGCTCGCTCAGTCTCTTCTCCTCCTGCACTGCTGAATGCTCCATTCCGGGCCCTGGTGGGCTACAGGCATGAGCTCCTGGTGTTTTTCTGGGTTTTCAGTCCAAAGCAGGGCCAATGAGTTCCAAGAAAAAAAAATGCCACAGTGTGGGGAACTTCTCTGCCTCAGCTAGCTAAGAAAGCTGACTAAAGGCAAAGGAGAGCTCTGTCCCGCTGTCCATGCTGCAGACAGCACAGTCCATGAGAGACAATGCAGGGGAGCAAGTTCAGTTTCTGCAAACAAACTGTGCCCTTCTTCTCCTGCCCTTTGCTCTCAGAACCAGTCTTAAAGGTGCAGAACTTAATATCCAGCATAAACAGAAGAGATGACTGGGGCTACAAGCATCATGAAGTCACCCTAGGGCACCGCCTCTGCCCATTCTTCTTCCAGAGGGTGCATTTTCCACCCTGTGCTCCTGGGAGGACAGTCAAGGCATGTCCCTGCATCCTGCTTCCAGCAGGGGAGCGGCTGCCATTCCCTCTCACCCACTGTGCTCTGATACCTTTCCATAGCTGCCTACATTTTGGGCCCCAGTACCTCTCTGGACAGCAACTTAATGTGAATTCTGCTATGCTGTCCTGCTATGTTTCCCAGCCAAAGACAATGCCAGGAACTGGTAGCAAGGAGAGCAAGTTGAATCAGTTTGGTTTTGTAGTAAGAAAGGTGATGGCAAAACTCTTGTGGGCTGATGACCAAGACATGTACTCATCCCAGTTATTGACAGATAACCTGCCACTTTCCTCAGGCTGCTCTTTCTCCTGGACATGCTTTTTGTATTTATATGATGCAATGTGGAGAGTGGAGCTCCTGGGATTTTCAGTGGGTGTTTGGCTTGCTTATTCTGTTTTGTTTATGACTGTGTCTTTCTCTGTATTTTATGAAATGCATGGAACATTTTTTTAATCTAATATTTTCATCATTGTTTCATAGAATAAATATTATAATTAATGACTTTGCTAGACCGAGTGTTGCCTTTTTTTATTGAACTAATTGGGTCTGTTTAGCATTGTGTCACTTCAGGATGGGCTGAAAGCACTGAAGATAATCAAGTACCGTATTTCAGTGTACAGCACAATTGCTTTCAGAATTCCATTCTAAGCACCTATATATTGAACCTTAATGCATGGTTTTAGGTTTATTCTTTAGACCCTGCAACCAGGCACTCAGTTAGCAATTGCTAAAAATGTTGCACACATACACAAGACTATTAAGAGAGGTCAAGTCACACTGAAGTAGAGATGGGGAGGATGTGAGAGTTCATGTTGTGTTGTCCATGTCCTATCCTGCCTACCCCCATCCCCACCATCCACCCTCTCTATCTGAAGGTCTGCACTGCAGTTTGTCCTGAAAGATAGTGATAAAACTAACCAGTAAGTTTGCAGATTTTTGTTGATGTTAAATCCTTACCTGTTCATTTTCCTGGATTTCCTGGAGGAAGAAAAACTCTAGGCCACATGTTCAGAACTACAGTCTGCCAACCTTGAGGTTGCACTTTATAACATGATCATACTGGAAATGTAATGGATTATTTTGGTTAGAATTAGTTTTACACAGGCTACTTTCAGATGTAAACCATGTCTTGTAATTAGACACATGTTTCAAATGTTATGCAGATGCTTAAATGTCTTTCAGAATTAGGGATGTAGAAAATATACAGAGGAGTTGTGATATGTGACCAGAACAGCTCTGCCCAGCACTCGGTAACGTGACAAACCCAGCTCTGATCTGGCCAGAAACACCCTGCTTGCTTTCTTCCCTCTTTGTTTCACATGCTGTGATACCAAACAGGAAGCCTCTCAGCAGAAAGGTTTCTGTTCTGGAGGAAATGGAGAGTGGGAATTTCTCATTGTGGTGAGCAGCAGTTTCTTCTGTTCCTTGTCATGGTGGCTCCTGCTTGGCTTAGTCAGCGCTTGACATTCCAAGGCTGTGTTTGGCAAGCCTGGCCCCAGCTCTGTAGCACAAATAGTGGAACCCATGTTCTGACAGGTTCCTTGTGCTTTGTGCAGATGGACAGGAGGTCTGTTACTGCCTTCATCATCCTAGATTGTCTGCAAGCAAAAATCTGTCACACATACTTGCAGCTCTAACTGCAGCTTTTCCATCTGCACTAGATGCTGTAGTCCATTACCAAATGTAGGATTCCCAGCAGCAATCATTCATTTGAGTTCTAGGGATTCCATCATGTAGCAGGTTGTGCTGTGTTATACATTTTTTTGGCCTTAGCTGGATTTCTGGGCGTCCTTCATTTTGAAATTTGGAAGTTTAGCAGTTCCCCTTGAAAACTATCAAGTGTTTGTGTTCATGCTTGTTTGCTGCTCTAATGGTCATACTCTTCATCCTTGTTGGGGTGGCTCCTAGGAGTGATACAGGCAAGTCCACTGGTCAGGAGTCTCATCTAGTTCCCTAAATAATGTAGGGTGGTATGGTGTTACCCTCTTTTTGTGTAGCCTGGGTACAGCCATTCACATGTTTCTCCTCCAGTGAGTGAGCACAGCTGGCTCTCTCTCACAAGTACTGAAGAAAGGAAATGAACCTGGAAATGCCTCATTTTCCCACTTACCATGGAAATCTAATCTTCAGCCAGATTCATTTGGCAAGCTAAAGGTGGGTATCTCTCAGAAACTGTCCACAGTCCTAAAATATGCTGTCTGTGCTATTTGGTGTTTACCCAAACCCCAGAACTCCTGTTAGGGTTAAGTGTAGTAAGACTGAATTCAGTGGATGATGATGGACTAAGCACTGTACAGTTGCACTAATCCTTTTGGGGAATGTAAAGCAAGGATGGACCAGATAGTGGCAGCTTCATAAGAAAAATGTGCAGTAGGTCTTGCCTTTTTGTTGCTGTATATATGCTGCATGCACAAAATCCTGCAGTGATGGGGATACATTTAATTGACTCATCACTTACCTGAGAACATTTTGTAATTATGTGTAAAAAAAAAAAGTAATCACAGTCTGCTTTCACAATCTGATAATAAGTGTTTGTCAAAGAATCAGTATCCTGATTTCAAATACTTTTCAAATACTATCTTAAATTTATCAGGGGTTTATTTTAATGTAGTAGACAAATTTCAAAAAGTTTCTTGAAAGCTGAAATCTGGCCAACTTTGAGAGTGCCTGTGACTGATTGTTTTTCCTTTTTTTTTTCTCTTGTACATTTTAGGGTGAAGATTAACCTACATCAGTAATGAATCTAGTTTTTCCTGAAGAACTGGAGAGGGTTTGGGATCATAGCTCCAGTTGCTGCTTTCCAAGAAATTGTAATCTCTATAACTACCTATAAAATTACTGTTTATATAAGAAGTAAACAAGTCTCAAAATGCAGAGAAAGCAAAGGAAAAGCTGAAATAAGAACCATAGTCCTCATTGGGCTCAAGAGTTACAGCAGGGGTGACAGAGGATGGGCTGATGTAGAAATCCCTGTTGGAGGTAAGCAGGGCAAAATACCAGTTTGTCAGTTCCTGCTCTTTGTGTCACTGAGCACTAATTTCTCCAAAATTTATGTCAGTGAATTAATTTCTTACGTGACTCCACTGTGAATTGGTATGAGAAAACATAAACTTCTAGTCCACAGTGAAACCTGAGGTGTCCCTCATTGAATAGCACATCAGTGGACTAAAATTCAGCTGATGCTGATTTATGGAATGTACAGATTTTTGTACGTAGATCTATCATGGCCTTCCAGTGCCTGAGGGGAAACTGTAACAAAGATGGGGAGGGACTGGAGTGGCAGGACAAGGGACAATGGCTTCAAACTGACAGAGAGGGTTTAGATTAGATAGCAAGAAAAAATTCTTTACTGTGAGGCCTATAACAGATTGCCCAGAGAAGCTGTGGATGCCCCATCCTTGGAGGTGTTCAAGATCAGGTTGAATGGAGCTCTGAAACAATCTTGAAATTTCAACTAGGAAATGCTGTCATTAGTCAGCTAATGATTTTCAGCAACCTTCATTAAAAAAAAAAAAACACAACAAAAAAACTTAAATTACTTTTCAGTTTTTTTTTTTTTTTCTCCATAAGAAGCACTTGGGAGGTTTTCCATAACTAGTACAAGAGTAACTCTGCTTTTTTATGTGTCAGCCTGTATCTCACAACTGGCTTAATCAACACTAGCACTAACTGCTGCTTGAAGCAATTCTTGTGTATGATCTCTATATGTTTGGGTGGGTATTGGTGGCATTCCTAGCTGTGCTGCAGCTCATTTAATAAATGTGTGAATAGAGGACTAAAAGTGGGTTATAAAATGTGTGTTTTCATGAGACAGGCTGTTCAGTGTGAATAGAAATAGCCCATGAGGGGTGACTTATTCCCATACCTTCTTTCTCATGGTAACTTTGAGAATATATTTTGATCAAGTTGGGTGTTCCTGATGCAGTGCATTCCAGCAGTGGCCTCCAGCTTTGCCTTCTTGTGGCATGCTCTGAGTGCCTGCTGATATGAGAGCAGTCCTTTCCTGGCCATGTTGCTAGGTCAGTGTTTTCTGCTTTACATTTCTGGGCTTTTTCTTTCCTCTCCACTTTAAAATCTCCTTTTTGGAATGCATTCCTACTTCGGTACAGAAAAAGACTCTTCTGTGAATCTCCTTTCTTTCCCAAGTAGCCTGGCAAATATTTTCAAAAGCTGTCAAGGGTTCCTTTTCCAAAGGATAACCCTGAGTTACTCTGCAGTTTGTGCCTTTGCACATGTGTACCACACTCACCAAGTCACCCCTTCTGCATTTCATGCTCTGTGACATCAGTGTAAATATCCCTTCTGCACTGTATTGAATAATAGCATCACCCTTTGTATGCAGGAGCCTCTTGTTTCTCAGCCTAGCACAAGCAGTGCTGGTACTGGCTCACCCCAGAGTGGTTTTTGTTTGCTCAAGCATTCTGATGAATTGTGTGGTCTGGAGGAAGGTGACAGCATTAGCAGACAGCAGTGATGTTGTTCAGTAGATGCTGGGTATGTATTGAAACAGCTCTGCAAAGTGTAATTCTTCTTGCACTTGAAACACTGGGATTTAGATGATTCTGTTTCTTGTATTTCTGTACAATTCTAGGTTGCCCAGCATTTTCAGCAGTGGTTTCAAATGAAAGGGCAAGTTCAGTTGAGGCTGACATATCTGAAATAGCCTGTGGAGTTAAGGGAGGGGTTAGTTTAAAACATTTTGGCCCAAAGTCATTTATTTCATGAACATAGCCCAGAAAAGGTTTCATCAAAGTAAGTACGGTAATAGTTTTAGTTTTCCATTTAAATCTAGGAATCAAATCTAGGATCTCAGATAGTGAAAGGGGAAGGAGGTTTTTATGGTTTTCTAATTAGCTAATTACTCTTGTGACAAGTCTGTGTGCAAACCTTCCCAAGGTGATGGTGCTGCAGGGATCTCTTGATGCCAACAGTGTTACTATTCTCACTTCAGCAAGTTGCATTTCTCATTATTTTTTTCTTAGGGTTCCTCACTTTCTGAAATAAAATAGTAATTGGCTTTTTAATTACTGGTACACCAGTGGAGCCAGTGTTGCTTGCTGTGGGTGTTTGAGAAACAGCCAATTAACCAATTAACTGTTTCAGCTTTTTGATTTACATAATCTTTTTCCCCCCTTTTTTTTTTTCATTATCTACCTAATGTCGTCATTTCAATCCAATGCCGCTAAATGAGTGGCATTGTTAATGGAAATGATATTGTCTACATGTGCTGGCAGATAAAAAGGCTGACTGACAGCTGGAGAGCAATTATAAAGGTTGTCTGATTTAATCCCTCTGCCCTGAGCTACTTGTGGAATGAGCACAGTTGCAGTTCTGTGAATGTATTCATAAAAAAATGGAGGCAGAATGATGAATGGCCTCTTGTGATTGCTTTCATTCACCTTGCATTTTTTTTTTCTCAGTCATCTCCTTTGCATGAAATAGGGCATTTAAAAAAATCAAATGTGCCTATTACTAATACAGCTTAGCACTGGTCTGTCAGAAATACTACCACTAGCTGTAACTTTAAATATCACCTATTAAAATTATTTTCTTTATTACTCTAAAACTTCTTTTTCCCCATCTTTTATTAGCATATAACTGTTTTTGGATATCAGTGAGAATTTTATAAAGTATCAATTTCAAGTTAATTATAAGGGATAGAGTGAAGTGCAGGGATTGACAAGGATGCTTCTAAGTGCTAATTTCTTCCCTGGGTACCATTTTTCTGCCATGCTTGGTTGGAAGAGCTACATGGAGGTGGTAAGACTGGAGGATCAACACTGATGCACTCCAGTTTTGTTTCTGATGTCATGAGCCTTCCAAGGAGCACTGAGAGCCTTTGAGGACACAATTTTACTGTAGCAAGGGACAGGGAAAACTTAGCTGGTTTTGTTTCTCCTGTAGTGATCAGGCTACAAGAAAGAACCAAGAGTGGGGGCCAGTGCTTGGCAGCAATTGTTCCTCCTGGATAAGGTGGCATTTGGATGCCCAGCCCCCTGCAAACTCCTCTTTTGCCCTGCAAAGAAAAATGGAACTTGAGTTGCTTTTCATGAAAGCAACTTTTCTTCCCTTGAAGACCAGTCTCCAGTGATTTGTTACCTGGTTAGGAATTTCTTCTGGCAGTAAACATGTTACACGTGCAGGAAGTGATCTTTGAAGATGCAGTTGTGCTGAGGGCCACATTCTCAGCGTCCCTCTTACAGAAAAAAAACCCCTACAAGCCCAAGAATGAAGATTCTGACAAAGATGCCCTGAGTGAATGTGTAAGACCAAGTCAGTAATGTGGCAAGAGCTGTTTCAGAGTTTGCAAAAATCCAGAGAGGGCAGATGAGCTGCCAGCATCAAGTTAATGCAATCAGGGCTACTCCTGCTGCATTTACAGTTAGCTGGTGACTAATCTGAAATCTTGCTAACTCTGGATATTTCTTCATCATTTTCCTTCCTGTGTTTGGATCAATATGGGGAGGGACTCTGTGGTGTATGTGTAGAAGTGGAGATGGTAAATCTCCAGGGCTGAAGAGAAGAGCTGTAGTGCCTTTGGAAATAGGTGGGTAATTACATCAATCTGTATGTGGCTTCTGCTGCCTAATTCTACATGGCCTCAAAAAAATTCAAGTCCTTGATCAGTCCCTCTTCCCTGAAGAAAGCATCTTTTCCTTTTACTGGTGCATGCAGAGAAAAAGCTTGTGTCTGCCCAGGCATGAGACAAGAACAAATCTAATTATTTAGTGCTGTAATATTTTTTTTTCTTTTTCTATTCTCCTGCAAATGTAGGACCAAATTGAGAGCTGGTGTGAAATGGTTGTGATGCTGCACACAAAAGAATTACTGTCATCTTTGTCACTTCTGAATATTATCCAGGGACCAGTAGCATGAAACAAATTAAAGACTTTGTGTGTGTTAGAAGTAGTGTAGAAAAAAAATCTGTGGTTTAGTCCAGACTGCTCATCAGGAGGTGACATTTATACAACAATCTTCCAGTAGGTGTGTTAATGTTTTACTAAAAGCCAGTTCAAATAAAGCTTCAGTAATTTATAATGGCCTATTCTACAGCACTTGCTAGTTGAAAAGAGACAACTAATAATGACATATTAACTTACAGAATCACTTAAGGAGTTAATAACCCTTCCTTTGAGCATATGGGTCTGGCTTTAATAAACTTCAAATCTGCTTTTTGTTCTTTTAAACAGGAAGGATCTGATATTGAGAAGGGCTGAGCACTCAGAATTTCAGCTGCAGTTGATGGCGTGTGTTCAGCACCTTGGAAAACCAACCCCTAAATCAATGTCAGTTAAATCTGAATTTAAATGGGTTGAGTTGAGGAGACTGAAAAAAACTCTGGGGATTCTTAAGTGGGCATATGGAAACCCTTAAGTCCAATTATTGGTGATAGCTACTTTGGTGTCACCTCTGTGAGGCTGGTGGAAAAATAGGCACAAGTGAAGTGAGTCTCTGCTTCTCACTAGCCCCAACTCCTCAACTGGAAATTTTTAAAGTATACTTAACTGAAAATCCAACTTTCTGCTGAAATAAAAAGGAAGGGACATAATTGGACAATTTGTAATGGGAATTCCCAAGGGCAAGCCACTTAATACCAAGTATAAACAGCACTGATGGAATTTCTACTTAATGTGTCTGCTTAATGAAAAAAAAAAGCCTAATGGTTGGCACTGTATCATGTTCTTACACAGGAAACATTTACAACTAAGGAATGGATGGGCAAGAGACCCAGGAGTGCTTTCTCCCAGAACCTCCCATTTGTAGATGGCTTGAGATGTGTTTGTGGACTGGGAGTTTATTCTGTTTGTTTCGTGTCTATAGTGATCAGGCAAATCCTACAGAATTTTCCATTTCTTGCTTAGATAATTCATGATCTGCCTCCTGTCTCTGACACCTCTGGGGCCTTGGCAAACCAGGAGATACTTGGCACTGGTGCTACCAAACCCATCTGTCCTAAACCTGCCTGTCCACCTGTCCATCCCCTGTCCTAAA
This sequence comes from Fringilla coelebs, assembly GCF_963513975.1. NCBI lineage: Eukaryota > Metazoa > Chordata > Aves > Passeriformes > Fringillidae > Fringilla > Fringilla coelebs. The sequence continues at coordinate 64,873,699 of NC_140033.1, read as the reverse complement.
ATCATGGAAGGAGTGAGAAAGCTTTCTCCTTGCTCTTGTGTTTTTACCAGTGTAGCCTGAGTTAAAAGAAGGCACAGCAAGCAGAGCCAAGCTCACTCTGATACAAGTGGGATTGGGATTTTACTGATGTGGAAAGATGGTTTAAGAGACCCAGCCTCCAGACTTCACTCGTGGTTGCAGGGCTGGTCAGAGCCCATGATGTCAGTGTAGAACTGCCAGCTCTTTCAGCTGGGGGACATTGTGTCCCTAGCTGGTGTGTCATGGCAATCCTGGCCACCCTCTGCAGTGAAAAACCTTTTGAAAGGTGGGGGAACACAATAGACTTGAAGAAACAAGTGACCTGTGTGCCTCTGGACTCTGACCTAGCAGGAGGTGGGTAACCATGAACCTGTGGTCCTCTATAACCTCAGGGCTCATTCTATTCAGTTCCTTTATTATTTCTTTAACAAAACTACTAACCAAAAGAACAACTGTTGTGTTTCAATCTCCAGTCCAAAGTTGAAAATAATGTTGTGAAATTGCCTGCTTAGCTAGATCTGATTTTGCTGTGTCAGAGGCCATTAAATGTCAAAGAAAAATGAAGCATATGGTGGTGTTTCAGCAAGAAACAGCCAGGTCAGAATCTGAACCAGACAGAAAATACTGGTCTTGACTCACTTTCAAGGTCCTCTCATCTCCTAGTTCATGGGAGTTTTTTGCTAGTGGCTTTAATGAGAAATATCAGATCCTTATTTTATTTAATGGGGATTTCTGAATTTGTGAAATACATACTGTAAGTGTCCCTGTGGTCAGTGGGGGTTCTTCCAACCCTACTTTGTGTCATAGAGGATGAGGAAGGAAGGTTTTTAGCAGACACGTAGGATAATTTCTCAGCAAAACGGATTCCCCACTCCCACTCTGCCGGCAGAGATTCTCCTCAGGGGATGTCAGCCTGGGGCTCCAACACATGTGTGTGCTCCTGCTCCCTGGGATGGCAAAGGGACACAGTCAGCCCTGCTCATTACACCCTGCTGCTCTTGTTCCATTCATTTTCACTGCTGCAGCACTTTCAGGCTCCAGGCATGAACAGGAACCCAAGTGTGCCACATTTGCTCTGAAAGCAGAAAAAAAAGGTAATCCTTCTGAGAGGAGGTTGTGACTAGGGATGTCTCCTGCCAGCAGACAGCAGGGAGCTGGAGATTTAGAAGCAGAAGTATGAGGAGGGATAGCTGACTCCTGCACACTGTCTTCCATTGCCTGCTTGAACACTGGGGATCAAAGTGCCCACAGTGCTTTTAGGATGCCTTGAGTGGGAAGTGCTTCTGATAGCCTGGACTCAAGGATGTTGGCCATGCTCTGAGGAGAGGCTGGTCTGGAGCCACTTCTGTGCAAGAAATGAAAAAGTTGGGTAAAGAAATAGCTGAGAATTTGTGACAGGTTTACAAACCCATGACTGGCCCAGAGAGACTGGATGAGGGCCAACTATTCACCATGTGCTGGCTTTGTCTGAGCTAGTTGAGAAGATAAAGAACAGGAAGAAAGTACTTGAGATCCTCCATTGAAAAGAGGTCAAAACCTTGGTTCTCAGGCAAAATGCTCCTGAGATCTGCTCAGATGGGCTCTGAGCAAGCAGAGTGGGGCTTTTTGTCTTGTCCTTCAGACTTTGAGACTAGGTCATTCTGGACCTGCTCTGGATTTAGGGAATAGCAGCACTGTTTGGCAGCTACCCTGTGAAGGGTGTTCATTCCTTGCAGTGGTAGCTGGATGCTGGGGGGATGTGTCAGGAGTCCTTTATCTTCTCTGCTTTCTCTGCCCTGTCCTCAAGTAAGCAAGGCTACAGTAAACAATGGGTGCTGGGAGGGACAGACCTCCACTCTGAACCCTACAGAACTCTCCTGTCAGTTTTGTAAGAATTAAAGAAAGGAAATCTTTGCAGGCAAGGGGTGCAGCAGCCTGGGCTGGGCCTTCCATGGGCCACATTTATCCAGCAGAGTGAGGGGAATTCACCAACAGGATGCTAGTGCTGGCCTAATTGAGAGGGTAAATAGTTTACCTGTGTTTTCTGAGAGTGTGCTACTGTACTTTTGGGCAATGCTATGGGAATTGAGGAAATAAATCAATATTCCACACAGAGACTCAATCCAATTCTTATTAATGAGATTGATAACTGAGGGAAATAAAAAAAGGATAACAAATGCTCTCTCTTTCGGGAAGTATATATGATTTTGGGTGAAGAAATTTTCATTCAGAAAGTCCATTTTAAATGAGAATGTCTCAGCTTACAGTCCCTTCTTCCTCCTCTTCCTTTCGTTAGGTCCTCTTCTTTACCTGCCAGACCCTTGCAGTCCTTCCTTCTGCTTTCCACCCCCATCTGCAGACATTGCCCTGCCTGTGCACTGACCACACGCAGCCTTCATGGGTAGAGACCACCAGCAAATTGGTGAGCACGAGGCAAGAAAAGGGCTTGGAGTGGGCTTGAAAGGACAGGAGTGGTCTGTGGGCTGCCAGCCAGCTCTCTGTCAGATGGATCAGAGCTGATCCATCTGGGGATCCTTGTGGTTTCCAAGCAGCACAAAGTGGTCACCACACGTGGTGAGAGCCCAGCACATGTTCTCTCATTTCTGACTGCACCACCCCTGAACTATAACACAATCAATAATTCATCTGCTTCTTAGATGTTGTTTTTCCTGCCTGGATGCTCAAGGCACCTCTGTATTTCTGAGCTAGCACTGAACCAGAGCTAACCATGTTGTTACCTCCTCCTAGTGATACAAGTGGACCTCCCTCCCCTAGGGAGGAAGCCCAGTTTGCCTCCAGAGCGCATCCTTCAAGAGGCAGGACCCGCGGTGTACACACCCACAGACCAGGTGCCTCATACACAGTACCTGTTTCCTGGGAGCTTGTTAACACTGGGGGGCACAGGGGTCTGCAAAGAAGCTCCTGCCTCTCCCCCTGGTCTCCACTGTCATTCCCCATCCCAGCAGGACTGAAGACCCAGCCATTCCCATTGGATTGTGTTCTCACTGTGCTGGCAGAGAAAGAGCAGCAGGAGTGAGCTCCACCTGCAGCCACAGGTTGTGTCCTCTGGGACACCTGTTAGGGACCTCTTCAAACGTGCCCAAACAGTGGAAGGTGCTGCCAAGCCAGCGTGGGACTCCAGAGCTCCCGTTCCTGCTCCTGTTTGGAAAAGGCCGCTCTTTGCCGCAGGTGCTGCAGCCGTGCCCCAGCAGAGGGGCGCGGACCAGGACGCGCAGGCAGTTTCAGAGGTGAGGAGGCCCTGGGTGCCTGGCACATGGCCCCTTCTGCTCAGCAGCTCTTCCTCCTGGCTGTGCCCACCTCTGGGTGAGTGCACCAGGCTGGGGCTAGAAGCAGCTTAGAGACTGGGGAAGGTGAGACCAAGGAGGGGACTTTTCCTGGGCAGCTTACACCACGAGACCTCCGGAGAGGAGCAAGGACAGAGACACACAAGCATCCAGTGCTGGTCCAATGCTCACCTGGTCCTGCTGGGCCAGTGGGAATTTTGTCACTGATGAGTTCAGTGGGCTCAGGCTGAAGCCAACAGGGCCCCCATATGGACATCTTACCTGTGGGATCTCAACAGGATGGACAACCCCAGCACAGCTGTATTTGTGGGGACATAGCGGAAGGAAGCCTAGATGGCTTTGGGTGGATTTAGGCATTTATGCACCGTGGCCCATCCTGTAAAGGGATTAAAACAAGCAGTTTTTCTTTCTTTCCCTTTTCCCTCTACAGATAGAGAGTGTAAGGACTCTTGTTTTGCAGATAAGCACTTTGCTTGTGATTGTAGGAGAGGAGTTTCCCAAAGCAGAATGTAGTAACTGAAATGAAATGGAACGAATGCATCAAACCCAAGGCATTTAATAAAATAAAACATCTCTTTTATGCCCTCTCCCCTCCCACCCCCCCACAAAAAGCTGGGTTAAAAATACGTAGCTGTACATAGGTTCCAAAGGAGAGAAAATTCCTTCTTCTGGGGGTACAGAGTAACTTTTCAAAACAATGCAGCCCACTAGACAAACGTGTTTGGGGGATTGGACGGAATAGGCCAGGCAAGCTTTCTTTCCTTGGCTTCTCTGTTAAAAGCATCATAGGTGGAGTCTTTGGTGACACTTTTGGCTGTGGCTGGAATATCTGCAATACCAACATGATTTTTTTTTGCTATCCTGGAACTGGTGGTGATGGTGTATGCGTTGCTTCTGTAGCATTTCATGGCAGACATGCAAAAAGTTTCTTTCATCCCTCTTCTGAAGTTTGCATTATAGATGGAGTAGAGGGTTGGCTTGGAGGCTGAGGAACTGAAAGAGATCCAGGTGATGGCCAGGAAAAGCAAGGAGCTCTTTCTGTAGTCTGTTTCCTGTGGGTGCCACAACTGTACCATGAAGAAAGGCAGCCAGGACAGGAGGAACAGCGAGTTTAGCATTAAGAACATCTTGATGGTTTTCACTTTTGTTCTCGGAACAATATTTGTTGTTCTCCTGACAGTCATTCCATCCGTGCCTATTCTCCAAATGTACCTAATGACTTTCTGGTAAAAAAGGATAATGAAGAGGGATGGGATCATAAACACCAAGAGGAGGTGGATGACACTGTAGGCAGATCCTTGCCAAGAACTGGGGAGAAAAAAGTTGCAGTGCTGGTCGCTGTTGGAGCCGTAGAGAAAACAAGCTGGGGATGCAAACACAGCACCACAGAGCCAGGAGGCCAAAATCATTTTTTTGGCTTTCCCCCTGGACACTTTGAAGCTCAGGGGGTAGACAATGGTGTAGAATCGATCCACGCTGATGGCGAGCAGCACGTAGATCTGGACGCCGGGCGTGAGGTACTGGATGTACCTGACCAGCCGGCACACGCCGCTGCCCAGCACCCACCGCCCGGAGCTCAGCTGCAGCAGCAGGAAGGGCGCGCTCCCCACGCTGCTCACCAGGTCGGCACAGGCCATGGACACCACAAAGTAGTTGGTGGTGGATTGTGTCCTCCTGCTCCTGTGGATCACTAAGCAAACCAGGAAGTTTCCCAAGACAGAGATCAGCCACAGCACTCCCCAAACCACACTGGCAGCTGCGATTTCTCCTGGTCTCAGCCCATACTCTACCAGAGAGTGGTTCCTGCTGGGGCCAGCTCCTGGGCCTGGAGGTTCTCCCATCTCGTAGCCAGCAGGAGGGGAGGAGGCTTTGGGGCTGCTCGTGTTCGGCAGCAGGAACAAGGTAAAGAGAAGAACAGGACCACTGCTGTTATCCATGCTGTGAGAAAACTCGGCTACATCTTTTGCTCAGGCTGCAGACAGAGAGGAGAGAAAAGGTTCTCTTGAACAGCTGTGTATGAAAAGCCCATCTTAAACTACAAAAGAATATTGTAGAAATACATACTGCATTTCTGTATATTGTATATTCTGTATATTTCTGTATATTCTGTATATTTCTATTGTATATTGTATATTTCTGTATACTGTATATTGTGTATTTCTGTATACTGTATATTGTATAGAAATATATTCTGTATTTCTCGGCTAACACTCAAATACAGCTTCTGGGTTCCACTGTAGCTGGTGGTACGACAGGCTGTGTCAGGGGGATCCCACCCCATTCCCTGGCTGGTTTGAGGTACCTGTCAGCCTTTTATGCCCTTTCACATCCTTTCACTTTTTTTCCTCACAGCCCCACTCCACATCTGCGTCATGTGCACCATGACCCCAACCCTGCCTCCATGGGGGGGATGAGAAGGGCAGGACCCCTTGGCCAACACAGAGGGTCCCCAGGTAATGAGAGGCCTCAGTCCTGAGAAATTTCTGGACCATTACCATGTATGTCCACCAGCCCTGACCAGACCAGGTTATAGCCCTCCTTTTTCATGTGTTTTTCCTTGGAGCAGGATGTCTGTGGTGGGAAGCCCTTCCCTTGGGGCTGGAAAGAGAAGGGCTTCCCACCACAGACATCCCGGAGACTTCCCGGAGTTGAGCACCCTCACCACCAGCCCCACACCTCTGGAAGAATGACTGCTTTGATTTTGAGTGATCCTTAGACCCTTGTGCACAAAGTCAGCTGAATTTCTGGAGCCCTTCAGTGAGAGGATTTCAGGGTATGCACTTTGGGTCATTGTTCTTGTCCGTGGAGTAACAATGTCCCCGAGTGGTGACACCAAACCTACCACCTGTCAAATGTCACTGCCTGTGAATTACAGTTTGTCTGAGGGTGTTACCTGTGTGAAATTGTTCTTCTGCACCCTCCTGGCAGACACACCACAGAATGTGATGGGTGTGGCCTCCCATTCTATGCCTATATTGCTAGATAGATTCCAGTGTTGAGCTTAGCCAGATGGTTGGGTTGGTCTTAGCCTGTCGCAGGGATAAAATGGAAAAATAGCTAATTTTAGTGGCTATGCATATGCAAACACCCTGCTGCTGTCTGATGTCCTTTCAGTCATCATCTTGACATGCAAAGCCTTTTACTCACTAGACAGACAAAGCCTTTTCTATGGCTCTACTGTGAAAATGCTGAACTCCAGAGCTTGATACTGTGCAAGATAAATCAGGATTCAGTTAATGACCAGATCATCAAACATTTCATCTGGGAAGCCAAATGAACAAGCTCAAAAAGCCACCACCATCCTCCTCAGCTTTCCAAGTGATCCAGATTCCCAGGTTTGCCTTCTGATGGGCTTTTTCCAATTATTTCACTGATGCTTTTTGCTTTGCCTACTCTGGCTCTGCATCTACCACCTATTATTTTCTCCTTGTCTTCCCACTCAGAGTGAGGTCTGAAAGCACAGAGCCACAGGATGAATTTGGGATCTAGCTCCTTGTGCTGCTTTGCATGTCTCCTTCAATAATGCAGTGCAAAAAAAATCATCAGATATGGAAGAAGAAAAGAAGTAATGATTTCTTGGTGTGGTTATAGAAGATTATTTTTTTCCCTCTAGTTTTTTAGAGCCTGTACTTCCTGTGGCTGTTTGTGTCATGTGAGAGGGCACTGTCAGCAGGTCATGCATTGCCCCTTGTCCCCTCCTCTGGTGGGGCTGTGGGGGCTGCCCAGCCTGGCCTTGCCTTCCCCCTCATCCTTGGTTGCCTTCCCTCTTTGTTTCCTTAGTGGCTTTGCCTGGCAGATGATTCCTGATTTCTCAGAAGGTTCCTTCTTATCTTTCCCCTCCCTCCTTTGGATGGATCTGCCCCCTGGCAGGGCATTTGGGCTGCTGTGTCTGGTAGAGTGGCAGGATGTATTGTCAGTGCAACCTGCTAAATTACCTGTTAGAATTATCTGTAATAAAATAATACATGTGGAGGCTGTTAACTAGATAGAAAGGAACATTATGGGCTAATTTTCTTCCTTAATTTCCCTTCTTGCCATGCAGAAGTATGTGCCATTTAAAAATAGCCAGCTGTACAAATTAAGCCTCATAGAAGAATAATCAGATAAAATGTCTTGACCAGTACTGAAGAGGAATGGAAGTCTGGTACAAGAATGAAATGGCCTTTCCAAGCTGTTAAAGTAGGCAGAGTTGTTAACACTGTTCTTGTGATGTTCCTCCTTGTGAGCCAAATCTGCTCTCTGTGTCTGCTCGGATCTGACACATTTAGCTTTGCAGGTGGGTAAATCCCAAAACAGTTACAGGGCTGTAGTGCTCAGGTAGTACTTTTGGCATCTTGCCTAAGAGTCAGCCCAGTCACTGCTCACAGAAGAGCCTGGGTTACCTGCCCACACACCTTGGAGAAGGCAGGAATTGAGCAGCCCTGGGCAGAGAACAGCGTGTGACCCCAGTGGAGAGCAACCAGTGGGTGACCAAAGGAAGGAGAATTCCAGGAGATGAATCCAGCTGCCCTGGCCCAGTGCTTTTTGCTGGCAAAGGAGGCAACACGGGGGTGGGAAGAGCTGCCCATGTTCAGCACAGATGGTTCTCATGTGCTGCTGCTTTCCTCACTGCCAGTGGAACAGGAGAGGCACCCAGCAGAGGGACAACTCACGCTGAATTCCTTGATTCTTCTTTGGAAAACTCCCAGGTCATTTAGCCCACTGCCCACAGGTGAGTCACAGGTGAAAATACAGTTGCAGTTATAGGGAGTTTAAGTCACCTGAGCCTAGGATTTCACTGGTTGTACAGCAATTATTTGTTTTATTTTTCAAAAAAGTAAAATGTGATCTGATTGACCACTGTACTCTGCCATTCCTGCATTCCTAGTCACAGGTAATTAATTTCTTCAAATGGACCAGAAACTAATTTCTTTTATTTTAAATTATCTCTATTCAAGCCTATTTTCCTTATGTGGCTCTGAGATCAGGATCATGCCCTGGTTTAGTACTAAGAACCTGAGTGTCTATGGCCAAGCATATATTTTACTTCAGTGAGCAGTTCTGCTTTTTTTGAGTCTGTTTTTTATAGGCTAGACTTGATCTTTTGCATTATGAATAATGCTCCAAAAGGAAACAGGATCATAAAAAGCTCAGCATAGGCACAACTCTTTATGGATCTGAGATGCAAATAACTGGAGATACCCTGGCTTGCTACATTATTTATCCCCAATTCCCATGTCTATATTTGCTACATTGCTTGCTGAAATATGGTTTAAATGTTAGTTAACCATTCAACTTGCAAATATCAGGTCCATCAAAACCAGTGATGAGTTCTGTCAACTCCCTCTGCCCTGAAAGTCCATAAGCAAAAAAATTTAGAAGCCCAACAAGTAAAAATTATGTACAGCAACTAGGTGAGGCCTAATTACATTTTTAGTTAACAAAAATGCTTGTATTAATTTTCCCTTTAAACCAATATAATACTGACCTGAATGGCTGCTTTCCAGTAATAGTGAGTCTGCATGGATTCAGCAGTGCCAAAAATCCCACTTTGTCTTTCAAGCATTTTAGAGTGGGAATCCTTTTAAAACTGGTATGTGGCCTTTCTGTATTTCTGTTTAAAAACCTACTTCTTTGTGCACTAGCTTTGGAAAAGAAAGAGCATGTGAGATGACTCATAATCATTGAAGAGGGATTTCCTGGTGCCACAGTTCCATTTTACTGACCTTAATTTGCAGTTTGGAAACCAAATAGCTCCATTTTGAGCTGATAGCTCTCCATAACAGATCTGTTACTTAGAGATTAACTATGTGAGCCACAAAAACTTCATGCTAACACTGCCACGTCTACTTGGCTACTGCACAAAGCCCCTCTGGCATAGTCACTGTGTGTTTGCATGTTCACTGTCCTGTCCAAAATTGCAGCACCCATTGCAACTTGGAAGGGCAAAACCTAATAAGATTCAAAAAGGAATGCCGTAAATGGGATTTTTAAAAAGAAAAAGCATTTTGTTTCCCAACTGGTGTTTTTTAAGTTTAGAAATGCAGCTACATAAGCAGATCATTGTACATTACTTGACCTAAGCACTAGCAGAGGGGCTTTTTTATTCAACATTTTTTACCTCTCTGTATCATAGCTGCAAAACACCAGGCAAGTGTTGGCCCAGCAAATTATTTCAAAAGCATTAAGCTGGTCATTTACTGCATAAACTTCCATCTCTGGAGAGTATCTTGGGAAGAGCTGCCAGAATGGAAGAGAAATGCTTCATCTAACTGAGTGCAATCAACATTAGGTGTGTGAGTAAATTGAATCAGAGTGGGGGAGAGGGGCTTTTGTCTGGCTGTGAGAGGCTAGAAGATGACATCCACCCTGCCTAAATTCAGATGAACTTCCCTGTGAGTGCAATGTGCCGGTGTGGAAATCCCTTTGTAGAAGAGCACGGAGTTTTAGCCTCTCTCTGTCCCTTGCTGTGCAGAGATGCTGCTGTGCATATTGAGGCCATTTAGCCCTTCTGCTTCCTGCAGAGGAATGCAGATGCACACACTTCTGTAAGTACTCAGTTTCCCTGCCAGTCCTTTCCTCTGCTCTGGTGCTCATAAAAATCCTCAGCTCTTTGCCCTGCTCCTCTTACGGAGGCGTTTCTATTCTCTGGCCAGCTCTTCTGAGCAAGGCCTGAAAATCTCTCCAGGTGGAGTGTGCTGCTCATCACTCTCTGCATTCCACCATGTGGGGATAGGAAACATCTGCCCCTATTTTATCTGGAGAATAACATGTTTTGAGTGCAGCAAAGCCTTTGAGATCCGTACCCACACGTCACGTGCTGCTGCCTGCTCTCTAGCTTCACCCGGCTGGTGGAGATCCTTGTCCCACAGCGTGGATAACCAAGGCAGTAAGCAAGGATTGGCTCCTGGCTGGAGCTCTCAGTGCTGGTGTGGACATGGCTCAGCTGATGGTGAAAGCTTCTGAGCTGATCTGATTGAGTCAGTCCAGTTCTGGGACCCTCAGTTTGGGGAGGATGTTGAGATGCTCGAGTGCATCCAGAGGGGGCAACGAGGCTGGAGAGGGCTGGGAACACAAACCCTGTGAGGACAACTGAGGGAGATGGGGGTGTTTAGCCTGGAGAAAAGGAGACCCAGGGGTGAACTTATCTCTCTCCACAACTCCCTGAAAGGTGGTTGTAGTCAGGTGGGATTAGTCTCTTTCTCCAGGCAGCAACTGACAGAACCATAGGACAGTCTCAATCTGCATCAAGGGAAATACAGGTTGGATATTAGGAAAAAGTTTTTCACAGAGTGATAAAGTTCTGAAATGGCCTCTCCAGGGAGATGGTGGAGTCAATCATCCCTGGATGTGTTTAAAAAAAGACTGGATGTGGCACTGGGTGCCATGGTTTAGTTGAGATGTCAGGGCTGGGTTGGACTCAATGATCTTGAAGGTCTCTTCCAACCTTGTGATTCTGTCATTTGTGATTCTGTGAGTAAGCTGATCTGTGTTTTTGCATCTTACCTCAGGATCTGAGGGCCTGGCCTGTACTGAGGGGTGAGGTCATGGGAGCAGGAAGTATGGATGAAACTGAGGACAAGGATATAATACTGCAACAGCTGCTGGGATTGGAATAAATTTTTATTTCTTGCACTGGCTGCTTGGGGAAGAATCCTTTTTCAGCTTCATCCTTCTAACTGAGCTTAGTGAGGAGTGAGACATGCAGTAGCTAACTGGAACAAGAACGGGGTCCGTCTCTTCCTTCTGGGACTGTCAGCTCACACCTGGAGCACTTCTGTGACCTGGAGCAGTTAATTGGTTAGGGGCAATTCCACAAGGTATGATTTTGATGAGCAGGATTCAAACCCCTGCACGAGTCCCAAGTCACTGCACTTTGGCTGAGTCTCCTTAACAGATGTTGCCATCTCCTGAAGCTCATTGTGGTTTTAAATGCTCTGGGAGCAATGGCTTTCCCTGCATCTGGAGGCAGAGAATTTTCTCATGTATTTACTGGGGGTTAAGACTGACCTAGAGGAAGTTACTGTAGGTCTGTTAACCTGGGGTGGGTTGCTAAAACCCAGTAATTATTCATGCACCTAAACCTCGAGATGTTTATTCTCTGTTGGCACCTTACTCTAGCTGCAGATACACCCAGCATGATGCTCTGGGTCCAGGTACAGGCAGTGGTAAAATGTGAGCCAGATCTGTGCTCAGTGTTACCCAGATAAACACCCTCACCTCCTCAGAGGGCACCACACAGTTTACAAACAGGTACACAATGGTTACAAGTCTCTTCTTGGAGATGTAACTCTTGCCCCCAAAGGACAGCCCCTCAGGTTTAAGTGCTTCAGGGCTTTATTTTATCCTCCCACTGCTGGGATTAGTATGCAAAACTCCAGATTAGCCCTAAATGTCTAAAAATTATATTCTAAAAATGGTGGCAGAACCCAGATCTGTGCCCAGTGTGACTGTGGGGGCACAAAAAAGTGGGAGCAAGCAGAAGAACTGACCTGATTTCCAACTCTGCTGTAACAACAACTCCCACCTACTGGAATAGCCCAAAAAGAGAGTAGAGAAGTTTGAAATACAGCTTTGGAGGCTTTTTGTCCTCCCTGATGGGGATGGAGTGTGTCCTTGGGCATGGCTAGCCTGTACCCTTCTGTGATTCAGAGGTAAAAATATAGCTGCTCTCTCCCACGGGCTTGCATTAATTTTTGGCAACACCCAGCCCTGCCCACAGCACAGCACATCCTTCTGCTTGGTGTGAGGAGCAGGGTGCTTACCAGGGCTGCTTTGCCATGGTGGGTGTTGACAGATAAGCACTGGTGAAATCTCATGCCTGGCTGGTTTCTCTGCCCATCTCTTGGAAATTCTCACCTTCTCCCCCGCAGGGAAGATGCACCAGCAGCTGCAGTGGGCTGCTCTCTCACCAGCAGGGAGCACAAGTTTTCCCCATAGGAGGACCTGAGGAATTATTATTTTTTTTTTTTACTGTTGGTTTTGTGTGGAAAGGTGATGTAGAAAGGAATTCTTGACAGGACATCTTGTGCAAATGGCTTTCTCGTCACACAGGGCGTTCATGTGGCAGCAGGAATTTTTGCACTGGTGTGAACATTTGGGATGTGACAGTTCCTGTCATGGGGCTCTTGACCCTACTTGGAAACATGGAACTGATGCTCACAGGGCACAGGTGACAGGGAGTGGGGTGGCAGTGGTGGCTGATAACCAGAGATGCCTGAGGTGCTTCCAGAAGGACTTATCTGATAGGAATGGGAGGAGCAGACCTGCAGGAGCAGTAGAACAGCACTCACACAGCCTCTGCCTGAGGATACAGCCATTAGGGAGAGCATTCCAGTCTTCCTACACCAGCTGGGCTGGAGAAGCTGGGAGGGCTGAAGGCTGTGCACAGCCTGAAGCTGGGTTGGAAATGCCTGATGTGGAGATGATTGTGGGAAGGGAGCCTCTCTGCTGGGCAGGGCTCTGCGAGGATAAAAGCAGCCACTGAGGCAAGGTGTCAGCCCCTGATCTGGTGATGCCTTCATGGACAGGGTGCCAGTTGCAAGAACTGTGTTTGCTGCCTTCCATCTTTCTAGGGAGGGATGGAAGCTGCTGGAATGCAGAAATCCCAAGCACACAAGGGCTGCATCATGTTTTGGTGCTGGGAGAATTGGTGGGGACAGTGAGATGACTCCACCTGAGGATGCTGGGGGTTTGCTCTGCGTGGTCTGACTGAAATGCCTCTCTGTTAACACCTGAGAGAGGGTGCCTGGTGGGGCTGCAAAGGAAAATGCAGGTGCAGGTCATGGGGTGTGACCCAGGTGTGAGAATTGCACTGCACAGCTCTGCAAACTGGGGCCTCGCAGGAGAGCTGCGGGGGAGGGAGAGTCTGCAAGCTCTTACTTTGAGACAGGGAGCACAGCTCCCCAAATGTGCCTTAAGTGTAGAGATTCCTCCCCATACTGACTCATCTGAGACCAGAATGCTTAAAATAAATCAGAAATCAAGCTTACTCATAAATCAAGTTTCAAAAAAATTCCATATTTAGACACCCAAATAAGCTTTTAAGAATGCCTCTGGGTTGGCAACCAGTTTTTCTGCAAACCAAGCCACTTGTAAGAGAGACTTTAATAACAAACCTTCAAGAACCACATCTGAGAACCTTTGCCAGAAAGAACTGGCTATGAATCCTGCCTCATATACACAAATGGCCTTTTGAAAGCAGAAGGCAGCTTTACTTCCCTCTTACTTCATGGAGCCAACATACTGTTTGACATGCTGGAAGCCAGCTGGATAAATGAGAAATATTGCTATGCATTCTTAGAGAGTCTGTGCCTGAATTAGCTAAACCAGAACAGCCCTCTTGCCTGTGCTGGCTATGGATAAACAAAGATTGCTCTGCCTGTGGGGTTTCCCTGAGTAGCTGCACCAAGGCATCCACAGGGAAAAAGGGAGACAGCACTTTCAGAAAGGATGTTTTCAAATTAATGACTGAAAAATGCAAAAGCAGCTGTTCTGTAATAGCAATAACGTGAGCAAGGAAGAAGCTGCTTGAATGTATTTAGAGACAGAAAAAAACCAGATGAGCAGATTGGTCTGCTCCATTGCTGTAAAGTAATTTTCTGTTTTCACTGAACTGATGTCAGGAGATTGTTTCAAACAAATAAGTAACATAATTGAAAGAGAATGAATATAGATAGAGAGAATGTAGATTTGTCCACAAAATATAGGTAGTTATTCTGCAGTAATTCTACACACACCCCTGCTTTCAGCAGAATAAGCTTAAAATTCAAGCCCCACAGAACATTTTCTCCTGAGGAATGAGTCCTCCTGGCTGATCCCCAAGTGATTTAAATGCACATAAGTAAATACACACAAGATAAATTACTGGGAAAGATCGTGTGGTTTGCCTCCGCAGGGAGAGTTACCCCTTTAGCTACAGCAGCGCTCGGCACAGCCCCCGTGCACCCCCATACCTGCTCCGAAGCACAGCCCCAGAGGCGCTGGTCTCCTCCTCGCTCTGCCGCTTATCCCAAGCGAAGCCGCGGCTGGGAAGGTCCCGCTCATCCTGGGAACCCCGGGCTCCCTCCGGGCTGCAGCCGCCTCTGCCCGGCAGTTCGGCAGGGGAGGCTCGGGCTGTTCCAGCGCTCCCCGGCACCGGAGGAAAGGATGACGTTGGCCAGGGGTGGCCGCTGCCCGGCTCCTCTCTGTGTCATGCGGGATGCGGGATGGCGCGGCCGCCCCCGGCGCGGCCCGGCCGCCGCTCCCGCCCCGTCGGGGCCATCAGCACCGCGGACAGCGCCGGAGCGCCGCGCGGGGACACCCGGGGGACACCGCGGGGACACCGGGGGGACACCGGGGGGACACCGGGAGGGCCCCAGGGCTGGGCCGCCCCCGGCCCGCGGCGGGGCCCGGCTGCCGGCGCTGACGTGCCGGTTGCCATGGCGAGCGCGGCGGCTGGAGAGGATGCTTTTCTCCCACGATGGTCGCCATGGGACCCCGCCGATTGAAAGGAAAGGAGCGAATGAATAAGAGGAGGGAGGTGGAGAGAATATTTAACTAGTTTCCTCCGGGAATTTGTGCCTTCTTTCTTCTTCTTCTTCTTTTTTTTTCTTCTTTTTTTTTTTAATTCCCTCGTGGATACTGAAACTCAGCCTGGTTCGTTCCCCTGCTTTCCCCCCCGATTTAAAATTCGGCACCTTTTTTATTTCTTGGGGAATGGCACTGGCACAATTTCCTTATGTTGTCTGTCACATACACTTTATTAAGCGAGTTGAAATAATAACAACCCCTCCCGAATCTTAATCAGCTCTCTCTCACAAACGTTTTTCCTGCAGAATTACAGCAGCTCCATAAATTGTGTTACACTGCAAGTTTGAGGAAGGAAGGGATCATTTCAGTCCTGACAAACTTTCTGCCTGTGTACTAAGCAAGAAATTTATTTGTAGTATGGATTTCTTTTATTTCAGGATTTCTGACTTGAAATGCATTGGTAAACTTAACCAACAAAGGCTGGGAATTCTCTTTTGTTTTCCCTCATTTTCCAGTGGAGAACTCCAAGTATATTTTTATAATTGTTTTTACTAGATGTCTTTAGTGGAGAAAAAGTACAGGTTTTTATTGAAAAATACTGTCAAGGAAGAAATAATCAATGTGTTTTTTCCCCCACTAATTGCAGAGCTATAGTTCAGTTTCCTATATTTCACACTTTTAAGATACACTACTAACAGTGGAGTGGGCACTCTGGGAATCAGGTCAGAAACATAGAATAATAGACTGGGCTAGAAATAGGTAAGGTGTGGGCAGATTTTTTGACTGAATGCCATGGAGAGTGTCAACAAGAATTGTCTGCTCATCTTCCAGTGGAAGAATTTGGAAGGGAGCATCAGATGAAGGGACCTGGCCTTCAGAACACAAAGAATGGGAGTAGAGAGGAGTCCCTCAAAGTGTGGGTGCAATCTCCTGGGGTTCCTTGCCAAAGGATGGGGTGGGTGCAGAATTTCATGTGACATTGAGGAGAGATTGAACAAATGTTAGGAAAAATGCTAAATAGAACTGAAATCTCTAGACTAATAAAACATATTGCTTTCAGAAAATCATCTGAGCTCAGTGCATTGGAGGTTGGGAAAAACTCCTGGAGAAAGGATTGTACTGAGGTCCAGTGAAAGGTATTTTTATAAACAAACCAATAATTTTATGAAGGAGCTGGGAGTGTGACTTTTTAAATACACCTACAATATGCCTTTGCCCTGTCAGAGGGTGACAATAGTGATGGCAGTACACCAGCTTCATTACCAGGTACTTCACACAGGGTTTTTCAAAGTTTGGTGGGTTTTTCCCCAGCAAGTTGGGTTTTATGTTTGGGGTGTTTTTTCTTTCTTTTTTTTTTTCCTCCCTGTGTTTGTCAGTGTTAGAGGAAGATAATCTTAATTTTTTGCCTGTTTTCGAGCTTGGTTTTCCTGACAGTGCAGGAGGGTAAAGGAAAGTTGTCTGACATCTGTGTTGAGGAAGTGTTTCCCATGGAGATGGAAGCTGCTGAACTGACTCACACCTCAGGGGTGGAACCCTTGGCAACTGTAAATGCACCATGTTTTGAAAGAAAACCACCCTGACAGTTGTTTTGGGGTTCACTTTCTCCTACTTGCCCCACAGACATAAGGATGAGGGCTTGAAGTATTTAGTGATACTAATTTTTCATGAGCTCTGCTTACATTATCTTCTCCAGTGGCTGTTGGATTGGTCAAGCCTTTGTAAAATTCCCAAACCACCCCTGTTATCTGATGTCAGTTGTTGCCAGAGCCACTGTTGCTGTTGATTATTTTGGAACTGCTTTTGCAGGGCAAAGTAATTTTCATTCAGCATTGATTTGATTTTATTGTCTGGGGTTTTATTCACCGATCCTGGAAGTAAATCTCAGATTTTTATTTTATTTTTTTCTTACACCTGTCACATTCCTGGTACTAAGGCAGCTTTTATTCCAAACCCAGACAGAGATGTCAAGAACCCCAGGTGACACTGGACAAGTGACAAAAGGGTTCACCACCAGGAAGTTTGCTGTGGGGAGAAGGAGCAGAGCAATAAATCCTGTGAAGGGATGAGAGATAATAGGTGCAAATTAAGATGTATGGAGTGTTGTGCCTTCTGTGTTTTGGGATCATTGTGGCTGAGTTCCTCCCTGGGGTGCAGCTCCACGTGGGGTCTGTGTTGGCAGGGGCAGGCAGGGGAAATCATTGTCATTTCTGCACAGGGCAGGACTCTGATCTGGCCTTGATGGTCCTTATGGGTCCCTTCCAGCTCAGGATATTCTGTCATGCTGAGTTTTCCCTCTTGGTCTGCAGGATTGGGCTCTAGGGCTCGGTACCCCAAGGTCACCTGGGCTGGAGGCAGCCCTGGGGTAGCACCAGGAGAATTCTGTCTTAAATTCTTGTGGGTGCCCCAGAGGTGCAATTCTGCATCCATTGTTTAACATCCCAAAGTCTGACCAGGAGAATCTGCACTGGGGTGAAGGGAAGCTGCTGCCCCATGGCAAAGCCCAGCCTGTTTGTGGTTAAACACATCTCTACTGGCTGTCCTGGGGCTGAATTTGGCTCAGGGCCTTGAGAACTTGGACCATGCATGAACAAGTCCAGGTTCTCCAAGAAGGCTGCATTTCAGCCTGGTTTTGCCCCAGGCATGAACAAGGATCCCTCAGTGTGAATTGTGCCACTAAAGGGGAGCCCTCCATGAGCAGGGCTTTTTGTTTTCTTGTTTTCCCCTGTTTAAATCCCAACAGTGGTTCAGAGAGTACTGAGAAATGACCCACAGCTGAGCTAAAACCATGTCTTTTCTTGGCTGTGCTCAGACCCCTCTAAGGTCTGACCTTGCCCCTCTGGGGTCTGAGCACAGACACGTGAAAAGTGAAATTCTGGGATAACAAGCTCCAGGAACACCTTGCATGAGCTTGGTGTGCAAAATAGCAACTTGCCTGGAGGAAATATGACTCAGTCTCTCTGGAGTTTGGGAAAGTAGGGGGATGTCTAGGTTTCTGTTCAATTAAAGCTTGTTATGAACTCCCTTACTTTGCCTCCTCCCCAAGCACTGCATGCAAAGCAGGAGCCCTTGGGGTGAATATGGTGTAGTGAGCATCCTGAAGGATGTCATTCCATGTGACCTACATGCACAGAGAGCAGCTGGGATGAGTCAGATCTCTGTGGCTGAGGCTGCACCAGCTCCTGCATTCTTGAATTAAATGCATGTGTTTGAACAGAGCAGGGCTGATGTTGAACCATTCATTGGGAAGCAGCAGTGAGATCTGGAGTGACTTTAAAGAGGAACTCATTCCCTGGAGACATTGATCCCTTGTCTCTGATTCAGAGTGAGTTTCCAATCATGTGGTGATGTCAAAGTCAGGTCAAGAGGCTGAGGACAGAAAGGATTGCTGGCAATGCCAGTCAGGGAATCCCAAACAGGGAGGGAGCTGTGGCATCAGAAGGAGCTATGACAAGCACAGGAAACAGGGATAATCCAGTGCTAGAGAAAAGAGAGTCACAATTTATTATTTCTGTACACACTCTTGGCTGAACACGACTGATTTGACTGTTGGGGGCTACCTCCTGCCCAGCAGAACAAAATCTGTTCTTCTTTCCTGACAGGGCCAGAGAACCCAGGATGGCTCAGATGTGGGCAGTCTAGTTTGGGGGCCTTGCATAGAGCAGAGCTGGGGATGTGAGCTTGCCTTAAACCAAACCAAAGCCAAACAACCCCCACCAACCCCCAAATTTATGAATTGCTCTCATCTGTCTGCCTCCAGATAAGAAGCCTGGATCCCTGCAGGCTTCCATGGCTCTCCTTGGCAGAACTATCCCCACCAGAAGTTTAGCATGCTTATCAATAGTTCCTCACAGTGCCAACCCCTCTGTAGAGCAGCTTCACCTGAGGGGCTGCAGAGATGGCAGCTGGCTCTACAGCCACACTGGGAAAGGAAGTACTCTTCCCAACTGCAGATCTGGTTTCCCAGGGATGTGGAGGGTGAGAGGAATTGGTTTTTAGTGCTGTGTTACATGCCCTGGCTCAGGTCAGGGTCATGTCCAGCCCTGAGTGTGTGCTCCAGCTTGGCTCAGCAGCTCAGGGCTCAGCCTGGCTCAGTGCCAGTGGCCTCAGGACAGGTTTTTAAACACATAATCTTACCCCAAAGCTGTCCCTTGTGCCACACAGACCTGCTGCAGACATAAAGGCATCCTGCCACATCCTGTCAGACAGCAGCCCTTAGTCCTCAGCCTCTTTCACCCAGCTAAGACTTTTACATAAAATTTTGCCCTGTGAGCCAAAAGTGAACTAAGCATTGAAGAGAGCAAACCTTCCTTGCAGTAGAGGTTGTTGGTCTCTTTGGTGCTGAAGTGCCTTCTGAAAGAAGAATGAGAGGCTTGCTATGCTGGCAAGAGCAGGGGTAAAATATACTGCCAAAATCTGGGCTAAATTCTGATGAGCTCTGTCTTAAGAGAAGGAAAAGGAAGTGAAATGGTAGAACTGTGAATTCAGCCCCTAGCACCCAGGCCAATGTAGAGGACATGCTTCTCACTTGGCCTAGGGAAATAAAGAAATGGGGCTTCCTTGAAATTCTGAAATGTTACTCTTTTGAATAACCACCAAGATCCTGCATATAAAAATTTCCATAAGCATTTTTATATGTCCACATTTAATGCATTGGCTATTCTCAGGTATTTTTCAGAAAATCCCTGCCTTAGCTCATCTTTGGTGAAGGAGAGTGAGGGATCCCCATAACTTTCTCACCTTATGTACTTTCTTTTCTCATGCTGACTTTTTAAACAAAAGGACACTTGCCTATGCTGTGATGGAATCTGTTCAGCAAATCTGGCATTGAGCTTGGGAATTCCACGTGCTCCAGCTGTCCTTGTTCACACTCTGATCAAGGCTGGTTTGCTGCTGATGGCTGGGAAACCAGGTCCACTTGTTCACTCCAAAAGATGCAACGGAGTGGTTTTACAAGGAAAACACACCCAAGAAGTGCTGCAGGTGTGTTTGCTTTGAGCCTGATGGCCATCTCATTAAAACCCTTAAAAAGGCTCCCCCTGACTTCAGGGGGGAGATAATCTCCTCCTCTGCTGAGTTACACAAAGGAAACAAGGCCAGCCTTCATCCTGATGCTCTTTGCATAAAAAACTTATTCCAGGGTTGATAACTGATGAGTCAGCTCCTGCAGAGCCCCAGAGGCCAAGGGGTTGCTCGTGACAAGTGATAAAGCACCCCGGAGTGGTGCTCTGCCAGCATCCCTGACCCTGCTGCTGATGGGCATAGCATGCTTGTCCACCTGCCTTTTCTGGGCTGCTTAGAAATGCCACATCACTGCGACCCTCAGCCAGCAAAACAGGCAGCTCCTGTGTCAGAGAGCTAAGCACAACGCTTGGAAACTCTCTCAAATGATTTTTGGCATTTGCGGAACGCTCGGTTGGTGGATTGGGTGTTGTGAAATGTGTTGCTGGGAGAAAATGGGAGGTGCTCCAGCCACAAGGCTTCCTAACGTGACATTAGAATGTCAGCTTATTTTTTGGTTTAACATTACCATTGTAAAAAAAAACAAAAAAGGGGAGGGTCACTGTCATATTTTATGAAAAATCCCCTCGTTAGGATTTTTCTCCTGATAAGGTGAGAAGCCTCAGAAAAGAAAAGTAAACAGTAATTATCTGTTTGCATGGAATGTGGTTTAGAAGTTGCTTACCAACAAGTACATCTTTGATTGGTTCCATGTGAATTGTTTTTAATTAATGACCAATCCCAGTCCAGCTGTGTCAGGACGCTGGTCAGTGACGGGTTTTTATGATCATTCTTGTCTAACCTTCTAATATATCCTTTCTCTTTCTTTAGTATAGTTTACAATACAAATATATTATATAATTAATATGATATATTATATAACTATATAGAATTATATTAATATATTATTACAATTATATATAATATATATTTTTTATGTAATATAATGTAATAAAATGTAATATGGTCTAATGGGATATGATATAATGGGATACGATGTGATATGATATATATTTCAACCTTCTGAAAACTTAGAGTCAATTCTCATCTCTCACCTCATCCTAGAGACCCTCACAACACCACAACAATTAGTAACCACAGGGGAGAGGACAGGGACAGGACAACTTACTTATTTTATACAAAAATACAACAAATGATGGACAAGCCCTGAGAATGGGCACCAGGCTTTGCCACATATTGGCTGTTTTCCCCCTTCACCTCTGAATTTGCTTTTAAAAATGGCTGTGAGGCTATGATACATGTCTGCTATGAAAACAGCCATCACCTGTCACTCACTGGGAACACCAGACTTTCTTGAAGAGACATGGTAATTTCTTTTCCCCCACTGCACAGAGAACTGGGGTTATTTGTGAAGCACTCCAGCCCTTAGTTTGAATCCTGTCTGGGAGCAGCCTAAATGGAGTCAGTGCTGGACTTCCCTGGGTGAAGCAGTAGCTGCACTCCCAATCCCAGTGCCAGAGGGAGGATGGGATGGTGCAGGAAGGTGGGGGTGGCTGTGGGGACAGTGGCTCTCCCCCTGAGCCCAGTCCAGGGGGCAGTGAGGCTTTGGCAGGGGGTGATCCCAGTGAGCTCACAGAGCAGGGACACTCGGTGAGGTGACACCTGTGCCAGGATGTAAATTCCTCTCTGAGCATCAGCTGAGCACCCAGGTCATTAAATGTCATTAAATCCTTTCTGGGACGGGTTCAGGTGTTACTCCTCGAGCTGGGAGAGCTCACAGACATCTCTGGCTCTTAGGAGTGGCTCCAGCAGGGCTCTGGTAGCTCTCAGCTTGCCCGGAGGAAGGACAGAGAAGGACGCACATCACAGGGGGCTTTCACCTCTCCCCTGTCTTCCCAACGGATTTTCACAATTGCGGCAGAGAAAATTCTCGCATGAATAAAACTGTACAAAGGAGAATTGTATTGATCCAAAGAGACAGAGAAAACAGTGGCCACAGGTGGTTATTGTCATTTTCTGTCTACAGTCAGCTTGCTTTTGGGAAAACGATGTTCAAAGGGATCTGCTCCTTGTCCCAACGCCCTGGCCAAGAAGGCTCCACCATTCCACCAGGAATTTGACCCGAAAGGTTTATAAATCAGAAGAGAGATGCAGCAAAAATCTGCCAAGGCTGCACTCGTGCTTCCTTAGTGGCACGCCGCTGCAACTTTTCACACATTCACCCAGACAAAATCCCGCAGCAGTTCCTCACGGTTGGTCTTTACCAAGCTCCCTGCGTGCAGAACGAAATTCCCTGAGCTGCCCCGCGCTCCGGATCGCAAATCGCTGCTGCCCTCCCGCGGCCCCGGCTCCGCGCGTCCCGCAGCATCCCTGCACATCCCGCAGCATCCCCGAACGGCCCTCAGCATCCCCGAACGGCCCTCAGCATCCCCGCATGGCCCTCAGCATTCCTGCGCGTCCCGCAGCATCCCCGCACCGCCCTCAGCATCCCCGAACGGCTCTCAGCATCCCCGCACCACCCTCAGCATCCCCGCACGGCCCTCAGCATGCCTGCACATCCCGCAGCATCCCCGCACTGCCCTCAGCATCCCTGCACAGCTCTCAGCATCCCCACACTGCCCTCAGCATCCCCACACTGCCCTCAGCATCCCCGCACTGCCCTCAGCATCCCCACACTGCCCTCAGCATCCCCGCACGGCCCCTCTGCTCCGCAGGGAGCGCCCCCAGGCACGGTGATCTCTGCACCGGGGCTTTTCACGCCTCCTCCCACTCGGACACCGGAGTTTGAAGCCCCATTTTTTAAATCAAAGAGCAGTAATGGCTTAACTGGGTCGGTCATTGCCCTTTGGAGAACATGCTTCTCTCCTTGGGAGGACGGTGAAGTCAAGACTGTCAATGCAGAGTCATTGAAGCTGTGCAGTGGCAGTGCCAGCCACCAGCAGCTTTCCTTGAAACACATTTTTGTCCTGAATTTGCCTATCAGGCCTTCCCAGTGACTGGTTGGAGGAGGTGGTGACTCTTCAAGAGGCCGTGTTGTCCCATTTACCTTCCCTGTCTCACACATTTACACTCATTTCTGGCAGCACCAAGGGTCAGAAATGCCTGCACTGCTATAATGAGTCTTCAGGAAAGGAGAATTATTATTGAAGGAATTATTATTGAAGGAATGTTGAGACAACAGCAGTTGCAGATTAAAGAAATGTGCTGTGTTGGGTGACAGCTGGGGAGGTGGTGATGTGTTAGGTGGGGCTAAATTCTGTACTAAGTTTAAGTCTGGTGTAACCACTCTGAAACAAGTGAAGTAGCCTTGGTTGGACTCCAGTGTACTGGAGAGCAAAATTGGCCTTGCAAATATGTGGGAAAAGTGCAGCAGATGAAGAGCTTCAGAAAAAGCTCAGTCAAGAAGGGGTTGGTCAAAGCTGTTGGATTTCATTCTGTCTTCTCTTTTCTGGTAGCATTTCTGGATCTGGCTTCTCATACCCCATTTCTCTACTTTTAGAGGGATTTTTGGATTTGCTTTTGTGAAAGAGGCCTGGACTCTGCTCTCACACTGTCACATGCCTGCCTATTTCAGTGAAGTTCAGCTCTACCTGAGCTTTTATAAGCAAGAAAAAAAATCATCATTGGTCTTATTGGAGCTGAGCAGCAGGTGAGTCACGACTGGTTCAACAGACACCTTGAATGCTGTGAGCAGAAAGACTTGGGGCTGACTTCTGTCCTCAAACACAGCCCCTGCTGACATCAACATCTGAAGGTAAAATTTGGCATCTCTTGGCTCTCTGCCTGTCCCTCAGCTTTGTGGTTGGTGCTGGCTTTGAGAACAGAGGATAAATCTCACTGCTGGCAGCCTTGTGCTGGGGCCGTGGCATAAATTACCTGTCCCATCTCACCTCTTCCTCCAGGCCCTACGTGTGCTGATGGAATTGAGCATGATGATGGTGCCATCTGAATCCTGCCTGGGATTTTTTGTCTTTCTTTCTCTTCTTCCAAACCAGCACCATGCAGAAGCACCTCTGCTGGCTCCAGTCTTGGTTTGCAAATAAGCCCAGGCTTTGCCCAAGTCGGTGGTGCTGTGTTGGTTTGTGCAGCTGGGCTCTGGAGCACTGAAGTGATGGGAATTTTAAAATTCTCAGGAAGGGAAAATGGAGGCAGATGTGTCTCCTGTTGTTATTGCTGTCTGACCTTTTTTCCTTGTACATTCTCCAGTGTTTCATTCAGCATGTGAGCACTTCAGGGAAGAGGAGAGGAAATATCTTTAGTGAGCTCTTTTGTGAAATGAGGTAGATTTGGTGATTTTTTTCCACATGGACTACCGTAGATTTAACACTCTGAACTTTACTCTCTCAAAGTGTTCAGCCCTCCCTTAAACTGTGAACTTGGCATAGAAAAGGTTGTAATGCTTGCACCTGAGTGAGGTTAAATCCTACCTTTCCACTTGTACTGGATAGTGTATTTTTCAGGCAATATGCCTGAAATCTGTGTAGAGGCACATGGCCTGGCAGGTATGAGTCTCTGTAGATGGAAAGGATGGATAATCTTATGGGAAGGAGTTGAAAATGACGGTGTCTTTGGAGCTTCTGAAATAGATTGGTCCCAAGACACAGCTGTGTGGTGGTGTTCACAGGGGTCCCAGGATTAGGGAAGAGAGGAAAATCAATGTTTCAGAAGGCTGATTTATTATTTTACTATTTATATTATATTAAAAGAATATGGTATACTGAAACTATACTAAAAGAATAGAAGAAAGGATTTCATCAGAAGGCTAGCAAGGAATAGAAAGGAATGATAATAAAATCTTGTGACTGACCAGAGAGTCCGAGACAGCTGGACTATGATTGGCCATTAATTAAAAACAACCACATGAGACCAATCCAAGATGCACCTGTTGCATTCCACAGCAGCAGATAATTGATGTTTTTCTTTTCCTCTGAGCCTTCTCAGGAGAAAAATCCCAGCAAAGGGATTTTTCAGAAAATATCATGGCGACACTGCTGTGTTGCTCTACCCAACCTAAGTACATTTTCTGTGTTCTTACCCTCCTTGGACCGACCTGCAGCCACTTTGCCAGCTTGGAAAGACAGCTGATAAGCGTATTTAGGGAGCAATGCTGCTTTTAGAACCAAGCTGTGAAGCCCTTGGTGAGTATCTTTCAAGATCCAGACCGAGTAATTGAAAGGGTGCAGGTGTAATGGAGTTGCCCTGCTCTGGGCTGGAGGTGGCTGCCTGCAGCAGGGTGATGGATGTGGCTCAGTTGTGCAAGCCCTGCTTCTGAAGTGCTGAGCTAATGAAATGCCAGTGGCAGTGATGGACTGAGTTAGAGGCAGATGGGATTTTCAATCTGCTCCTGCCAGTGCTCTCCTGTTATCTGCAGTGAATCATGCACAGCTGTGGCTGCTGGAAGATGAGCTCTGGGGTCTGAGCTAAAAAAGGAGCAATGAGAAGTTCTCAGCTCCTGCTCTTCAAGCAGGAGAAAATTTTTTTTATATGGTGAATGAGATGTGCTGCCTTGTGCTAAGTTACCCAGAGAAGGAAAGAGAATCCAACTCTTACTTCTTTTTAATGACTCCTTGCAGGGAGCCAAAGCCTGGCAGCCTGAGAACAGGAGGTCTAAACACTCCTTCAGTTTTCCAAATCACAGAAATATGTCTCTTACAGATCCCTCAGTAGGTGGTTTAACCATAGCTTTTAATCCTCCTGTGCCTCAGCTCCCTCTTTTTTGAGACACAGATACACTTTGCAGTATAAATATCTCAGGGACTGTGATATTTCTGCTGTCTTGTTACTGTGGTGGCAAAATATAGAGGCAGGGCATTACTCTTTATTGTTAAATTTCCAGAGCTGGTGTTTTAAATGAATGTATGTTGTGGAAAGAGAGTGAGGGAGGGCGAGACAGAGGGGGACTTGTTCAGCCTGGGCAGGGAATGGGCAAAAAGGGCTGCTCCCAATCTTCCCCTCTGGTCATGGGGCTGTGCTGATGGATTTTGAGGAGAAAACCTCAAATGTGGGACTTCCAGGCAGTCTGCTGCTGCAGCACTGAGCTTGGAAGGTCTGGAGCTGAGGAACAGAGGTGTCAGAAAGCTTGTCAAAAACCACCATCAATCTGCTCAAATAGCCTTCATAAAATCATAAATGCACCTTGACATTTCTGAGCATGAGGGATGAGAGGAGGTCACAGAATTTTGGGGTCCTGCAGCAATGCCCTTACAGGCCAGCAGTATTTTGGAGGTTTTGTGCTGTACCTATAGAAGGCACATGTGATCAATCCACTTAACTTGTGGGCACCAAATGCTTGACTTAGGGAGAGAAAGGATCTAATGTGGGGCTGAACACCTCAAGTGGATTTCCTGGCAAGCCTAGGCATGAGATTTTCCCTACAGAGATTAGTTAGATTGCTTGGTAGAAATGGAAATCAGAAGGCCAGGGCATGGTTAAAGAAGGAAACAAAGAAGGGATGGTGTAACTTCATGTTTTTCTATGGGTTATGGGAAGATAAGAATGAATTTTGGGAAGTGGAAGGCACTTATTTTAGTGATGGGAAAGAACTGTGCTTTGAAAAGTTTCCATCCCTCATGATATGAGAGGGATGGAAATGGAGGATATGTAGAAATAAAAGGCTTTGAGACCAGGAGAGGAATAATATAGCAATGAGAAAGAAAAGAGCTCAGCATCTTCAGCAGCTCCTTCTTACTTTTCTTTACCATCTTCCTGGCATAACATTGAAGAATCACAGAATAAAGTTGCCACTTCATGCTATGTTTCAGCTTCTACGTGGGGCAACACTTGTTCTGCTTCTGATACAGAAATCTCCAAAATCTGCTGTCATTTAAACCCCGTGTTGGTAACAGCACCTCTGCAGGTGAGCAGAGGGCTCAGAGAGCAGCTGTTGGCAGCTCCACAGCCCAGGCTGGCTGAGCCCCATCCCTCAGTGGAACCAGGATTTGGACTGGCTGAGCCCCATCCCTCAGTGGAACCAGGATTTGGACTGGCTGAGCCCCATCCCTCAGTGGTGCCAGGATTTGGAGCTGTGCTCACAGCCCAGCACATCGCAGGAGAATTCCCCCAGCGCTGGCCTCGCCCTGTTGTGCACCCCCAGCTCTCTCTCCCCCATGGAGGAGGAAGGTGAGGGCTCCTGCCGTGGCTCTGCCTGCCTGGAGGCTGAGATGGAGCTCTCGGTGCGCTGCATCCCGCGGACATCACTTGTGCGGCAGGCTCAGCAGAGGGAGCCCCGCGTTCAGTCCTGGAGCTGAGGAGGGCGCGGAGCTGATGCCTCTGGCAAAGGAAGGTCGCCCTCCTCTTCCTCCCTCCCCGGGGAGCCTGAGATTGCTGCTGGAGCGGGAATGCCCGGCAGGGTGGCACGGATCCCTGTGCCGGTGCTTTGTGCTGCCCGTGGGGTTTTTGGAGCGCTCAGAGCTGCCCCTGTGATGCTGGGCTCCCAAACTCAGCTCTCCCAGCACACCCCTGGGGCAGCATTCTGCTGGAAAAGTGATGGAGGAGGAGGAGAACTCTACATAGAGCTGGCAGCCTCAGAACAGGAGGTCTAAACATTCCTTCAGGCTTCCAAATCACAGAAATATAAGTCTCTCACAGATCCCTCAGTAGGTGGTTTCACTACAGCCTTTAACCCTCCTGTGCCTCGGCTCCCTCTTTTTTGAGACACAGAGACACTTTGCAGCCATGCTGGCGGTATAAACACCTCTGCATTGCCCAAACTTGTTTGGAACCCTGTTACTCTGAAACTGCCCAAACCTCCTGCTGCCTGGCACTGGCTCTGCCACCAAAGAGCTGCTGTGTGCAGCCTGGGGAGGGAGGGGATTCTCTTGTGTGGCAGCTCCTGTACTGCCTCTCTGTGTTAAATATTAACCTCTTACTGCTGATCTTCCAGGCCATTTTACTCAGTCTCCACTTCTCTTGACACACAAGGAGAATATTTGGAGTGTAATTTGAATTTTCTACGCCTGGCTGCTTCACTGTTAATTTTTTAATTGAACAATCAGTCTTTCAGCTAAATAAATATTTTTAAGGAAACATCTTACTACTCATAAAATACTTTTGGTCAAAACCTAACATGTTTTAACTTTCATCTGCAAGGCTTTCATATTTGTGACAGTCGTGTGAAAACATTTGCTTCTCTTGTTAACAGATTATTTCCCCCCCCAACAACAATTAGGACTTTATCTTGGAAACTTCCTGTTTTCCAAAGAGTTTTCTCTTTGAGCAGCCCGTGTGCCCAGCCCTGGTTCAACAAAAGCTGTTCATATTCCAGGCCAAGAGGCAGAGGAGAGGATGGGCAGCAGTGGTGATTTTGTGGCTGTGCACTGCTCAGGACAGCAATAGTTAAGAGAAGCTGACTCTAAAAGAAAACAAGCAAAGAACCAACCTCAGTGACTATGTAATGAACAACATTTCTTGCTTCTTTAACCCAGAACTTCAGGGTCTGAGGCATTCTCAGGTGGGTGTGTTTTGTTTGTTGGCACATCCATGACTTGGCTGAGTGAAGGACTTGCTGTCACTGGCAGGCAGGAGCTGAAGCCCCAGCCCAAGACATCAGACATGATGTTCCTGTCAGCTCACTTTTTGTTTTCCTCACTTCTTGCCTCTCTTTTCTCTTTGCAGTGAAGGAGGAGCCTGTCCTCTATGGAGTCTCAAACTGAGTTTTGACAGAGTCACCCTGCAACTTGAGCTAAAACTGGTTTGCCCGTTCCTATAGGTAAGACTGAAGAAAACAAGCCCTACTAGAGAGTGCATTGGCCTGCCTATGATTTTAAACACAATTTGGCTTGTAATTTGACTCCCTTTGAAATAGGCCAGCTGGTAAAAGTCCAGCTCTAACAGGCACTTGAGAGGAATCTCAGCAAGTGAACATGCTTTTAACACACCCTGCTCCATCGTTCATAAGGACCTGCTGGAGAGCAAGCCACTGTACACACCAGGCACTTTCCAGACTCCACCACCCTCTCCTCTGAAACAAAGAGCAACAGACCTGAGGAACAACTTGAGAGCCTCTGTCTCTTGTACAGTGGTGACCTGACTGAGCAGGACAGTTCAGTCCTGTCAAATAACCTTAAATAACAGCATCCATGGCTGCTGGGATGGATGCATCACCTTGCAGAGGTTTCACCCTTGATCAGAGCAGGGCAGCCATGACCATTGTGGGCAATTGCTGTCCTGGGAGGACAGTGAGGACTCCAAAATGCTGGTGGGGAAAGAGGGACCTTGAACCCCCTGCCCACTCTGGACTAATACAAATTAGCAAGCATGCTTGATCTCCTCAGGGGACCACAACAGCTCTGTTAAGTTAAACTGGCTGAGCCCATGGCCTAAAATCCTCCTGCCTGGCCTGGCAGGCAGCTGTGCCCATGGGCTAAAATCCTCATAGGCTGGCAGGCAGCTGTGCCCATGGGCTAAAATCCTCATAGGCTGGCAGGCAGCTGTGCCCATGGGCTAAAATCCTCCTGCCTGGGCTGGCAGGCAGCTGTGCCCATGGGCTAAAATCCTCCTGCCTGGGCTGGCAGGCAGCTCATCCCTCAGAGAGTAACAGCTTCATGTCATTCCCTCCTGGGTATGGAGAACTAGCACGGGTTTCTCCCACGGAACGGGCAAGGTGGGAACCCTGGGGTGGGCTGTATGGGAAACAGAGGAAATACAGAGGGACTGCTTGGATAAACAGGAGGGAACAGCCTTTTTCCCCAGTGCCCTGCAGGTGCTGTGCTCCCTTGGCAGAACCAGGACATCTCTGCCAGCTCTTCACCATCTGCTCCTCTGCTCTCCCACCAACCCTGCCAATGCGCAGCGCAAGGATGCTTTTGGATTTCACCCGTGCCAAAAAACCAGTCCAAAAACCAACTCAAAGTTCTGTAGGGCTGACTGGACCCCCATGCCCTGCATATGCCCTGCACAGCTGGGCAGACCCCCAGGCACTGCTGGCAGGCCCTACAGCTGTTTGCTTGGGGTGCTTTGGGGTGAAGAGCAAGCTCTGCTGGAAACCCCCAAGGTGGAGGAGCCCAAACCACCCTCTGGGCCCTGGAAAATGTGAAGATGTGACCAACAATTCCAGGAGGAAGACAGGAGCGTTGCAAAGTGAACAGCAGTGCACACCACCAGCCCAAAGGACTTTCTCTGCCTGGTGGCTGCATTGAGTGCAGCCACTGGGAAGTCATTTATCATATCCTGTGCAAGCAGCCACCCTTCAGCAGCAATTACTGCTCTTTGACAGCTTCCAAACAATGCTCCCTGCAAGCTGTGCTTGCTGTCAGAACCTAAAACACAGAGGGTGAAAAATCCCAAACCTAACCAAACCAAAACACTGCTTTGCAGGGGGTTTGTGCTTTGCTTTTAAACTCAACAGGTGTTCCTGGTCACCCTGCAAAAACCAGAGGGAAAATATCTGCATGCCACTGAAATGAAGCAACTCCAAACTGAACTCTGTGAAGATAATCCCATCTTTTGCTTTTGTTTGGAAGAAATGAATGGAGAGGAAAAAAAAAGAAAAAGAAAAAGAAAAAAAGCTTCAACTCTGTGTTTTCATGATGATAGAGTGGGGCTTTCACCACCATTCCAGTTTTGGACTGCATCTGATACAGGCTCATGGAGACAGGGGACTGTTATTAGAGCTGCGTGAATAATCTACAGCAAGGAACTGAATGGAAGTGTTTGGCCTTTTATCTGTTTGCAAACTATCTGCGAGCATGCCTGGATGTTCTTGAATGTGTTTGTTGTTTGAGATAATGCTGCCCGTGATTTCTGTGAATAATCATTTATTTGTGGCCTGCCTACGAGCATTTAGATAGTGAAAATGTCATTTTTGTTCCGTGGTTACATGAGTGCAACCCTGAGGCTTCCACCGAGAGTGCTCACAGTCAGGAGTGGTAAATTCACTTTCTGTAAAACCCTATTGAAATCTTCTTGGGAAATGTAAGTTCATCTGCAATATTTGTGGGGGGGAAAAAGGGAGAAAAAACCAGTTAAATAATGGGGGGCAGGGAGGGTTGGGGGTTGTGTTTAAAAAAATGTTAAAAAGCATTTCCAGGAGATTGCCCTGCAGCCCATGGAGGTCTGTGGGGATGCAGAGATCCACTGGAGGAGCCCACCCTGGAGCAGGGGGATGCCCAAAGGAGGCTGTGACCCCTTGGGAAACCTGTGCTGGGACCTGCAAAGCCATGGAGAGAGGACCCCACACTGGGGCAGGTTGGCTGGCAGGATTCCCAAATCCCTGTGGGAACCCAGGCTGGAGCAGCCTGTTCCTGAGCGGACTGACCCTGTGGAAGAGGGAACCTGGTGGCTGCTGCCCAGGGGATGGACTCACACTGGAGGTGCTCCTGGAGGGCTGTGTCCTGGGGAGGGACCCCATGGTGGGGCAGAGGGAGGACTCCTCTCCCTGAGCAGCAGCTGGAACAAGGTGGGATGAACTGCCTGGAGCCCCCATTCCCTGTGTCCCTGCAACACTGGGGGAGGGCAGCAGGTGGAGCTGGGAAGGAGGAAACGGTAGGGAGAAGGGATTTTTTAAGGTTTTGTTTTGCTTTACCATCCTGCTCTGCCTGTGTTAGGAGTGAAGTCAGTTAATATCTCTAATTCAGGCCCGAGGTGGTGCTTGGTGGGTGGACTCTCTCTGCCCTCACCTCAGTTACATTTCCTCTCCCCTGTTTGCTGTGTGCCCACGGGACCAAGGCAAAGACACAGCAAACACTGACCCCGTGAGCTCCTCCAGCCACCACAGCAGAGGGCTTTTATACCCACCCTGTCCTTCAAAACACAGCAGCAGCCTCCCTGCCTGGGGCACTCCATGGCACCAGGAGCATCCCAGCAGTCACCAAACTCTGCCAGCAGCTTGGAGAGGAGCTTCTGTGGCAGCAGGGCAGGCAGGACAAGAAAACTTGGCAGGAACACCTCCTGTGTTTGTGTTGACCCACAGCTCCTTGGTTACCCTGAGTGGTTGGAGGGTTTTGGGGTAAGGACACCTTGAGGGGTAAATTGCAAAGGAGTATTAAGGGAAAAAATACTCAATGTTATAGACAGGCTAAGTACCTGCACCACAAATGGGGATTTGTTTTTAGGGGATAAACAGTATTTTGCAAACAAAACAGGGCATGAATTCATTTTGGGTGCCTGTAAAACTTTCTTCCTCAGCTCCTTCAACAGAGGCTTGTTGTTTATCCGTTGCTTTCTGAAAGCAATGTGCTACAGAAAATTATTTCCTCTGCAAATATTTCCTGACTTCTGAACCCTCTGCTTGCAGACATCTTTTCACTGAACTATTGCATGTGGGTAAAGCATTTCCAAAACATGAGATCTCTTTTGGCTCCCCAAAGAGCAGTGTGGGGAGCTCCACTTGTCTTTTACCTGGTTACAGGCTACTTAGAAAGCTGATGGGCAGCACATCAGTGATGGTAAAATCTAAAGTAGTGTGGGCAAAGGTGTGGGCTTGGTTTTGGGAGATGAAATAGGCTGTGACCTCATGCAACTCTACTCTGTTTCCTTTCCCAGGCTTTGTCTTTACCACTTAAAACTGAGAACATGTGGGGTTTTCTACAGGAGATGAAGAAAAGAAAATTAAACTTTCTGTAATGGAGGGGGGAGAAAAAAAATAACCCTGTTCTTTCTTGCACCCTCCCTGCTCTCTCCTTCTCTCTGTGTCATTTTACTAGGTACTTTCATCCTCTTCTGTTCTACCCTTCATTGTGTTTATTGTCCCTCTACCTTGTCTTATTCTTTCTTCCCCAGGCAGATTTTAGTGGAGGGGAGTCATTTGAGGGAGCAAATATCTGCACATCCAGCTTGTGACCAGTACAGACTGAAATAAAAGTTGCACTGAAGATGAGGCTTTTTTTGTGGAAAATGAAAACAACAATAACTTTTTCTCATGTTATTGACATTTTTCAGAGGGTATCGTCACTGGTAGAGTGAACTAAAGCCAGAATTTAGGTTTTGGCTACTGAGATGTTTAGATGAAAATTTGCCAAACTCCTCATTTATTTTTCCAATTCTCCAATTAAAGAACACCCCCCTCCCCAATGATTATTTAAAGAATCTTGCCCACACAGCTCCCTCCTTCCCCTGCTTTTTTTTTTTTTTTTCCATTTTAGTCAAATAACCAATTTTCCACTTGCACTAATTCAATACACTCGTTTCGTTTCAGAAGCCACATTGCAGAAATGCTGAGAAAGGAGTCCAGAACCAGCTGATTGAATGCTTTGCTCAGGGTTGTTTGTGCCCTTTTTATTTTGCTTTCCCTGGTTTTGAGCTGCATTTGCTGGGGAATGTTTATATGCTCGAGTACAGACTCTCCAATCCTGCTTTGATGCTCAGCTCTATCACCTGAGCTGTGGCTGCAGGGGGGCATTGTGAGGTCACCCCATTTCTCAGCCAGCTGCTAGCTGATGGTGGAGGTTCATGTATGCATGATCTGTAGTTTTTCCTCCTGTGGAGGAGGAAAAAAAAAATTAAAATTGTTCTCAAAGAGTTAGGCTGAAAGACAGTCTGTCATTTTGGGCTCTACGTGATGTGTGTGTGTGGGGAGGGTAAAGGAGGGTTGAGATTGATTTGGACCTGACAAAAAATAGTATGAAAAGTTGGTAGGGAAGTCATGGATAAGCTGTGAATAACATGGATAATTAAGCTGTGAAGGCTCCATCCTTTCCTCTCCTGCAGAGGAAATTAATTAATGTAATATACTTTGAAAATCTCAGATTCTGTTTTTTAAGTGATAAAAGGTTTTGGGGTCATGTTTAAAACTGAGTGCTGTGAAGGGAAGTGGTGATGGGATCCAAAGCTGTTGTAAAGGACATGCAAAGACAAAAAATCAGTGGCTGAAATGCTCTTCCTGAAGACTCTACAGATCTTGTGTGTTGGCACTTCATGATCCCAGGAACACTGTCGAGCTTGGCAGGACTGGCCAAAAAACAGCAGTGCCTCACCTCATCCTTAACCAGGATGTTAATTGCTGATCATGCCATGAGGAAGAACATTTGACTGTGCTTTAATTTACTGTTTTGCACTGCTAGCAAAGCTAGGTGCATAAATCACAGTGATTAATGGATCTGTTGTGTCCTCCTCTATTTCCTATTTGCAAACTGCCCGAGCAATTTTCTCAACTGCATTTGTTATTCAGAATTTTTCGCTCAGTAATTTCTGGAGATAATTCTTGTGTTTTTATCTTGTCTGGGAAGTTGTGCTGAGTCTGACATTGGAGCTGTTTTCATTAGAGACATAAATCTTCCTTCTGTTGTTTCAAAATCACATTTCCCATGCTACCATTTGCAATTAGAGATATGAAACTTGCTTTCTTTGACTGCTCTTCAACACCCATTTATCACTGGCTGCTTCAGCTGCTGTTGAAATGCTGGTAAACTGTATCACCCTCACATTTGGGAACAAACACCATAAATAGAAGCATGAATTTACTTGCACAGAGGTTAAAAAGAGTGAATGACCAGCTGTGAAATTTTGGGGATGGGGCTGTGGGTAAAGAAAAAAGAAAGTGAACATGGACTACTATTCACTACTATTCACTACTATTTCATAAAAGAAAGTGTTGGCTGCTATGGTTTTTTGGAGGGGGATGAATCCTGAAAATCTACCCTGAGAATGGCTACCAGGTCAGGAGTCTCAGGGAGAAGATGAGGAAAAACATTTTGTTCCTTGCTCATAACTCAGCTTAGGCTCAGAGAACTTTGGGAAGGCAGAAATGGAGATTGCTTGTTTCTGGGATCAGGATTCAGCTAAGAAAAAGGTTCTCCAAGGCAATTTTCATGGCAGTTGGTGGAATAAGAGTCTCTGAACTCAAAAGCAAGCCAATGCATGCATGCAAAAACATTTGCAATTGTTTAGTGGAACAACGACAGCCTTAATAGTACAGCATTAGGCAGAGGGCCAAGAGGCAAAAATATTTGTAAATAGGGTTTGCTAATTTTTTCCACTGGCAAACATAGCAAAAGAAGGAGGGAGGAGTTAGCCCTCTGAAGAGACAGTCAGACTGAGAGCACAGGTCCCTCTAGGCTTCTGAACAGAATCCCTCTGCAATCCACATCCCAAATGCAAATGAGAAGTTTATCTCTGGGTGTTTGTGTTTTTGTGTGTGTGTGTGTGTGCATAGCAGGGGGATATAAAGAAGGGGTAGAAGACATTCCTCCAGCTCAGAAACAGGAGCTGCAGGGTAGCAGGAAATAGAGAAGGAACTTTCCCCAAAAGGATGTCAGGGACTAATTGAGAAGCAGCCAATGCTGGATATTTCTTCCCAGAGCCCTCTCCTTTGGAAGACTCTCATGTGTTGGTGGTAGGGAGCTGATGGGGAGGCTGTGTCCCTACCCCAGCTCTCCTCCCTCCCCTCCATGGCTTCCTCCTGGCTGTGGAAGGAATTTTCATCCTGGAGTGACTGAGATAAAGGGATTTGGGAGGTTGGCAGCAGAGTCCCTCAGCAACTGGGCCTGGGGAAGGTTTGCTGTCTCCCTCTGGCATGTGGCTCAGGGATGTCCCTTCCACAGCCCCTTTTCATTCAGAGACAAAATCCTCTGTGCAGGTTCTGGCTGTTCTGTGGCTGTGGCTGCTGCTCCCACCTGCGTGGTGAGCCTGAGATATGCACTGTGGGCAGAGAAACACAAGGAGGCCATCAGGGCTGTCACATCCATGGAAACCCAGAGGCTGAGTACAAGCTAACAGAGCTCTTCCAGCTTGTTTTTGGTTGCAAACAGAAGGGCTTTTCACAGGAGTAGCAAAGGATGGGCTGAAATTTTGTAGGAGCATTCATTTGTCTCCATTCTGACACTTGCTCATCAGATCTACTTCTGCACCCACCTGTGCTGCTCCTTGCCACAAGAATAGGCTGGACAGAGACCCACCTTTACTGCAGAAAAGAACAGGCTGTAAAGATTTTATTTTTCTAAATTGTATGATATCCTCAAATTCAACATCCTACTGGTAATGTTTCTTCTTGACCTTGAAGCCAAATAATTTGTCTCTTTGATGTGCACACATTTCAGTATCCAAACAGGTGATACTTGTGTCTTAACTGGACAAACTGAACCTTTTGAGGTTCCCTTTTGAGGTGGAGCTTATCTGAAGACTGAAATCAGTTTGGCTTCAGATTAGACAAAACTCGAACTGTGAATAATTTGTATCTAAACAGTGAAAAAAGGAATCTTGCAACACACACTGTTCATGTGAATAATATAAACTCTTAAAAAAAAACTAAAGGTGGTTAATGATAAACCTCCAGTTAACATTTACCTAAAAAAGAGGCATCTTAAAGGTGATGAGAAGGAACTAATGTTTTACACAAATAATGTCTGTAGTTCAGCAGAACTCTCTAAATCAGGATCTGCTATTCTCCCTTTCTCTGAAACAGTCTGACCATGTGCAAATGAAAAAAAAAAAGAAAGGAAGAAGAGTCCAAGGGAGGGAGGGCTTGCACACAGAGCACCCATTTCAGAGGGCACTGGGAGCAGAGGAAAACCAAAATGTGTTAAGCTAAAATCATCCCATGTTGGCTAACAGTGTCCTGCTGGCATATTTAGGTTTTCTGTGAAATGTTTTGCGCCACAAAGTCCTTCCCTACACAAGAGATGAGAAAATGTGTGACAGAGCTTTGGGTGTCCCTCCTTTTTAAAACCAAACCCTGTGCTGCAGGCTCGATGGTGTATGGGAGTGAGGAGTGGGTTCTTGGGGCAGTCAGACAGCTTGGTGGAGGTCCAAGCACAGCTTTTTGCATCTCCTTTTCCACTTCTCTGCTGCATGCCTGAAGACTTCATGTTTTACCCATCTGGTTGTGGGAGCAGGAGCCAAACTCCCTCTCCAGTTCACTGATGTTCCCTTATTAGGTGAGCATGCAGCACCTTTGCACCTTCCTGATTTGGGAGGGGGTGTGGGAGCCATGCAGGAGTGAAGCAGGGTAGTTAAAGCACCTTTGGCCTCCACCAGACCTCTCCTGTTCCTCCAGTTTGGTCTGGGGGCTCTGCTGCTGGTGTTTGCCTTCAGACTTGGGGCTGCAGAAGCCTAGAACTAGATCTTGTGAGCTCAAGTTGTACTTATTAAATAATAGCTTTTATAAATATTGAAAGAGAAAAAGGTCATGGGTTGACCCTGATGTGAAGGTTTTGCTCTTCTCAGAGAGTACAGAAAGTTGCTTACAGGGAGATTGAGAAGGAGGAACCCCCCAGCTCACTGCTTTTGTGGCTTGTGACGGAATCCCACTAAAAACAACTTGTGATTTATTTCAGCTGCATAATAATATTACAAAGTAATAAAAATAAAGGCATATTTAATGATGTCCTTCCATTAAATGGTATGCCCTGGCTGTCTACCAATGGCTCTACAGACCTACTGGCGCCTGTGTCAAGACTCTTTTCTTTCAGCATGGGGAGAGACATTAAATACCATGATAGAGTCCTATGTACCACCAGGTTATGCTGCACAATTCATTTCCATTAGGCAAGTCATTTTTTCCTTTCCTTGGCCATTGCTGCTTTGTTATGCTAATAAATATGCTTGTGCAGTGGGACCCAATTTAAACAAAGACTTGACAGTAATTTTGCTGGACACAGCCAGAATGGGACATCTGGGTCTCATCACAGCCAAAGGTCTCTTCCCTCACCCTCTCATCTTCACAGGGCTCTCAAGCACTGCTCTCTTCAAGTCTCCAGAATGCATTTGTTATTTTCATTATTAGCTGGACAAAAATCAGGCAATCCCCGTTCAGAAGAGGACAGGAAGAAGGATTTTCAATTGTAAAGGACACTGGAGAAAAAATGAGGAGAGGAATTACTACAGTGGGATAGAAATCATTTGTTGACATCCTCCTCCTCAAAGTTTTCAGAAGCATTTTACAACCTGCATCAGATCATTTCTCCAAAAGAAGCACAGAATGCTGCTCTCTCTTGGGCAGGAGCACAGGGGCCGTGCTTGCTGTCCTGGTGTGCAATGAGAGGCACCAGGTGGATCCTACCCCAAAGAGCAGCTCCGCAGGGGAGGGCTGGGCAGGCAGGACTGCAGCTCACCAGAGGTTCCAAAACCCAGCTTCTGGGGAAAGTGCACTCGCATGTGCTTGTTAATTTTTATCCTCTTCTCATAAGATATAGTTTATTATTTATACTGTTCATAGGAACAAAGCATAAATGATGACAACCAGGTTTCTGCCAAGCAGTTTTGGTGCACTCCAGAGAAGAGCCCCTTCTCATGCCAGGATGGTATCCAGTTATCAGTAGTGGAGACCTTTTTGGGAGAGGCAAAATATGAATTCTTCAGAGTCTTCTGGCTCTTCAGGTCCTCAGCAGGGGAGGAGGAGGAGGCAGAGGAGGAGAAGGAGAAGGGGAAAGGGAAGGAGGAGTGAAGAAGGAGAAGGGGAAATAGAGAAGGGCTAGGAGAAGGAGGAAGACAGAAGGGGGAAAGAGGAGAAGGAGAAACAAAAAGCAAAAAGAGGGAGGAGAAGAAGAAAGGAGAAGAAGGAGGAGAAGAAGGAGGAGAAGGAGAAGGAGAAGGAGAAGGAGAAGGAGAAGGAGAAGGAGAAGGAGAAGGAGAAGGAGAAGGAGAAGGAGAAGGAGAAGGAGAAGGAGAAGGAGAAGGAGAAGGAGAAGGAGAAGGGAGAGCTCAGCATTTTTCCCTTCCCACTTTGCCTGTTAGTGGAATTGCAGGTCTGCCCAGTCCTTTGATAAAAACCCAAGATCCCGAGCAGGGGGTGGGTGACTCAGGGGGATTGGCTCGTCTGGTGCCGGGCCTAACCTTTTATCTGCCTTGATGGCTGCTCCACGACCTCTTTCAAAAGCTCTTTTTCTGCACTGTAATGTTCTGCCAATCATAATTTGCATTTCTGAACGCATGAAAGAGCTGTTTCCTGTCTCTGGTGGAAAAAGGGAGGGGGAGGGTAAAAAGTATTTCAAGTCAAACTGAGATTTTTCTTTTAAAGCCTGCTACGGGAAAACAAAAGGCGTTTCCATTCCGGGCACAGCTCTGGAAGCAGGCGGGAGGTGCGAACGAGCCGGGTGCGCGGAGTTACGCTCCGCTCCCACTCGAGCGCCAGCGCTGCCAGCGGGGCGGGTCGGGGCGGCGATCCCTGGGCGAGCACATCGCACGGGTCTGATGGCACAGCCGCTCCATCCATCCACCCATCCATCCATCCATCCATCCATCCATCCATCCATCCATCCATCCATCCATCCATCCATCAGTCCGTCCGTCAGTCCGGGAGGGCAGCGCAGACCCCCCGAGCCGAAGCTCTGGAATTCTCCTCCCTCCCGCGGGCTCCGGGCGCTCGGGCGGGTTCCGGGGGCACAGAATCTCTCCGGGATGCCGGGTCCCCGTGCGGAGGTGCCGCTGTGCGCCGCAGCTCCCCCGGCACTCGGCTAATCTCTATTACATATCTACAGACAAAACAGCCTCTTGGCACCGAGCGGCGGATGTCTGCAACTTCTGCCAGGACGCTGAACAGGGGCCAGGAACTTGGGTGGAGACAGGAGCCAGGAGGTCATCTGGGGTTGCTGCTCTTTGTTAGAGCTAAATAACGTTGTGAATGTATTAAGCCCCTTTCCACGCACCGATTTTATTTTTTTTTTCCCCATGCCTTCAATAGTCTTTTTTTCTTTTTTTTTTTCCACTGGGCTGGATTCATGTACAAATACACCAGGCAGAGGAGTCTGCTCATTTGCACTAAGCATGAAACCCTGAGTTTGACTTTTTTTTTCTTTCTTTCTTTCTTTCTTTCTTTCTTTCTTTCTTTCTTTCTTTCTTTCTTTCTTTCTTTCTTTCTTTCTTTCTTTCTTTCTTTCTTTCTTTCTTTCTTTCTTTCTTTCTTTCTTTCTTTCTTTCTTTCTTTCTTTCTTTCTTTCTTTCTTTCTTTCTTTCTTTCTTTCTTTCTTTCTTTCTTTCTTTCTTTCTTTCTTTCTTTCTTTCTTTCTTTCTTTCTTTCTTTCTTTCTTTCTTTCTTTCTTTCTTTCTTTCTTTCTTTCTTTTTTTTTTTTTTTTTCAGAAAAATGAACCAGCATACTTCCTGCAAAGGTTTGCTCTGTGAGAACAGCAACTTGGGTGCTTTGTCATTTCCTCACTTTTAGACACTGATCAGACAGTCACCTTCACAAAACTATCAGGTGATCTCATTATTGTTGCCTAAGAGTATAAATTTTGTCGGGTTTTTTTTGTTTGTTTGTTTTCTTTTTAAAATAAAGCTGAAGGTGGGCTGAAACAAATTTTGGCACCTGGAATTGCAAAGCTGTGGCTGGATCCCAAAACCCTGCTGAGCACAGGAACATTTCTGGAACCTGTGGGGACTGAAAAATGGCAAGAGTAAGATCTGCATTTTATACAACTGATGCTATTAAATGACTTCTGTGGCTGCATGGACATATCTGCTTGTTCTGACCTATTAGATGCCAGAGTGTTTGTATACACATATATAAAAAATTGAGTAGTCTTTTGTGGATGTCCTTCTTAAAACAGCCTGCAGATGAAAGGAGGTGAACAGCTCAGCAATCCAAATGACAGTTTCTTTCCATGTCAAATTACAGGAGAGTGGTTACTTACATGGAAAGAGCAAACCATTGACTATCAAGAAATTCAAAGTGCCTGGGTGGGTGAGCACGTGGAGTTCAGGGTTTCATGGCAAAGCCTCCACTGCTGAGACTGATGCTCCCATGGCTTCCTATTTTTTTTATTCAGGCATTCTTTTACTCACACATGTGCTGTCCATTGAATTTCACCTACCCCCTGGTGCCCTGCCTGAGGTTCACAGTCATGGGAGGTGAGTTGTTATGGTTGACATAACCAGGCTTTTTGGTGGGGGGAAACAGCCCTGTTCTTCTCCAGGCTGGACAACATCCCCATTCTGTTATTCCTTCAGCTCTGTTATTTTAACCAGTCCTTTCCCTGACAGAAAGCACAGAGTAAGACAGGAAAATCACAGGCCCTAAAACATCACAGGTGTTCTCTGCAGTCACCTCTGCTGAGCCTGGCATGATGTGTTTGGGCTGGGATGCAGAAAATCCCACAGGACACCGCAAAAATCCCATCATGGATGCCCTTGGCAGTCCTGGGGGAGGTTGTAGCACATCCTCTGCAAGGCTCCTCTCTCAGGAAAAGCTTTGTGTTGTTATACAAAAGGCATCACAAGCATTATATGGCACCCACCTGCTGCTCCTGCTCACCCCTGGAACAGGATTGCTACAAAAAGTGCTTGAGTCTGAGATGCAAATACACCTGTTATCTCCATATGTTTATATAATCATATAAAACATCTTATTATCTTTTAAATAATAAATATGTGCTTTTATAGTTTTTTTCCCCCCTGGAGCCTTGCTGGATGAAAGGTGTCATTACATAAAATATTTTATTCATGGCTGTGTTTATCCAGACTGGGACACCCTTTTCCAGAGACATTATCTAATTCTAGCATCTGAGAGAATCTTTGAATAAGATTTTGTGGTAACCACAAATAACAAAGGGAGGAAGATTGTAGAAAGGTAAAAAGGCTGATCTTGATTTGCAGCAGGCGAGCTAAAAATTCCCTGCAGTCCCTCAGTCCTACATCCCAGTCTCTTTGTGCTGCTTTGCTCTTTAATAATGGCTTCTTTTTTTTTTTAAAAAAGGACAAGACAAATTGTCTAGCCACAAGAATTTAAACAATGCTTTTAATCTGAGTGAAGAAATGTACTGCACTGCTTGGCTGCCTTTAAAGTCTACTATTGCAATATGTCAGCAAAAGGTGTATTTGTGGAAGGGAGAGCTGTAGCTTAATGTAGCTGCACCATGAAGTTATTTATCCCTGCTGTGCCTGATTTACAATTCTCAATAAGTTCCTTGACATTTTTTTTCCTGCTATGAAACCTTGAGGTGGTGCCTGCAGAGGTGGAAGCAGGGGGTGATTCGCTGCTCCTCACCCCTGGTGCTGCCCTGGCCTCTCAGCCAGACAAGCTGGTCCATGATGAATTTTAATTCTTCTTTAAACAACCTGAGTTTCAAGAAAAGGAAACTTTCACTGCACCTTTTCATCTGAAATGCACTGAGCAGCACAAATTTTTCTTGAATGGAAACAAACACTGTCACCCTGAGGGCTGGTGACACCACGATGCTCTTTTAGCGCAGATCCAGTGCCTGCCATGGGTCTGCCTCGCCCCGTTGGTCTCCAGCTGTGTCCTTCCCCCTGAGCCTGAGACACTCTGCTCTGCAGGGCCCCCACATCCCTGATGGGACCTTGTGTGCACATCTCTCTCAGGCCACGGGAGTGGCTTGTGGAGGAGATTCCATAAATCCACGCAAAAGGACGGGGACTCCGATCAGGTCTCATTTCCCATCAGGGGAGACGGTGCCAGATGGTGCTCTGGGACCCAACCCAGCCCCGTGCCCTGACAGCCTGGTGGGAGCAAAGGGGATCAAAAAGTGTTTCCCATTAATTCCTGGAGCCCTCAGTTTCCTGGACACACCAAAATGTGCATCTTGTGGTTCATAGCCTTTACAAAGAACGATACGTGGCTTGTAAGGCTGGAAAGTTTGGCTGTTCCTGGGTGCACACATTTTCTTATCACACATTTGGGAGGGTCTGTGCAGCCTCTTAGTGAAAGCAGCTCTGCACACAGATATAAATCCATGTATTGGATTTAGAAGCAGGGAGACAGATGGCCTCTATTACCCCATGTAACCAAACACAGGATGCAGATGATCTGAAACAATTAGAATGGGAGTTTTCCTATCTGAGAGTTTTAAAGAGGTTCCATTCATCATATGCTTAGTGGCGTGGCTCTAGCTCCAAGGACACATCTGAGGCAGAGATTTTAAAATATTAATAATAAAGCTTTTCTGCTCACTGTAACATTATGGTTGTAAAGTGTTAGTTTGCATGAGCACTTAACACCAAAAGCAACTGATATGCATCACCCCAAATCCTGTGAGTTTCCCTTTTTCAGGGGAGTCATGAGAGTGTTTCTCCACTTCCTCCATGCCAAAGCCACCTTAATTTTTAGGAACAGTTCAGCAAACACTTTTCTGGGACGCTCCTTTCCAATGACCAGCTCACTCTGGCCCAGGGGTGATGGAGCAGGGAAGGCTCCTGTTTTCAGGTCTAATTGTGGGGGAGGAATTGGCCTGTTCCAGGGAAGCTGGGAGAATGTTTGTTTGGCAGGTGTGTGTGTGCTGTGTGCTGGCTTTACCCTGTTTGTTTGGCAGGTGAGTGTGTGCTGTGTGCTGGCTTTACCCCTGTTTGTTTGCCAGGTGAGTGTGTGCTGTGTGCTGGCTTTACCCCTGTTTGTTTGGCAGGTCTGTGTGTGCTGTGTGCTGGCTTTTCCCCTGTTTGTTTGCCAGGTCTGTGTGCTGCCTTTATCCCTGTTTGTTTGGCAAGGGTATGTGTGCTGTGTGCTGGCTTTTCCCCATCCACTGAGGCTGCTCAGCCCTCTGGGATGCTCCTGCCTGCACCAAGGGGATTACTGGGCAGGGGGAAGGTTTTTATCCTTTAAACACAGCTGATCACATGGAGCCACCACTGCTCAGCACCACCCTATAAGAAAAAGGGATGAGCTGGGAAGAGATCATCTGAAAGAGGGACCGAGAGAATCAGAATCCTTAAATCCGTATTTAGTTCCTGGGCTGATTTTCTCCCAAGTGTTGCTTCTGAGTAACTCCTCCTGTTCAGCAGAAGTCACTGGGAAAAGAAAACCAATGTTTGTGCACGCCATGTGTCATAAATCACTTCATCACACACTGAAGTGTGGCCAGTCCTGGGTGAAAACCAGGCAGATGTTTAACACGCCACGGCACAGCAGCTCCCGAGAGCAGATTGCAGTGGGGCAGGAAGAATGCCACAAAACTGCAAAGAAAGATTGAGTTAGGAGAGTAATTACCAAACCTGGACTATGTCCAGGACACTGGGGCAAACCCTCCTGCCTCTGCAAATTTGATTTTAACAACTTTAATTTTAAACACCTGATAGTCGTATTTCTTGCCAAGTGAACAGATTGCTGAGAGGGGCAGCATTTCCTAAACAGAAAAAAAATCCTTAGAAAATTAAGAAAGAAAAGAAGAAAAAACAACAAGAGTTTCCTCCTATAAGATTTGTGACACCTCAGTGGGAAACCATGAAATATCCACTGCAAAAACACATTTTCTGGGTTGTAGGTCAGCTTAACTTATAGCACCCCACAGCTCAGGCCAATATTTTGTGCGTGGGAGTGATGAATTGTAGAAAGTGAAACCACACAGGGGCATCAGCAGAGCAAGTCCAGGTCAGAGCAGTACAGAAAAAAAAACCCAAGAAGAACCTGCCTAAAATAAGAAGAAAACTCAGCTTATTTTGCTAGTGAGACACATTTGTGCACCAGCATTTATTGATGACATTGCAAATATCCACCTCTGACAACCAAATGGTTCGACACACCAGCTTGCTTATGTGGAATTCAATTGTGTCTACAGCCCTGCAACAAAACAAGCAAAGCAAAATGAACACCTGAAAGAAAACTTCTTGCATAACACAGGCTCTCAGGATATCGGGAGGAACACTGCTGACCTTGGCTACCCCTGAGATTTGCCATGGGAGCAGAGCAAATCAGTTCTCACAGCAATTTGGAATAAGCAAGTCCTGACTTTGCT
Organism: Fringilla coelebs; assembly: GCF_963513975.1. Lineage (NCBI taxonomy): Eukaryota > Metazoa > Chordata > Aves > Passeriformes > Fringillidae > Fringilla > Fringilla coelebs. The sequence goes on along the minus strand of NC_140033.1, from coordinate 64,829,399 downwards.
TCAGCACAGGGGGATGGAGTAGGTGATTTTCTGGGTTCCCTTCCAGCCAGAAATTTCTATGATATCAGGGCCCACTCCCAAAACCTATAAACCAAGTCCCAAAAGATAATGGAAAAATAATAAAGCATCTACTACTGCAAGTTAGTGCCCTGCAGAAGGGTGCCCCATAATAGTTTGCAGACGAGTGGCTTTAAGTATAAGAAGCTGCACTTGCATCACCCTGAAGTAACTAGAAGCACATGGAGAATCTATTTTCCTGGCTTTTTCACCCAAGTGAAACAACCTTCTCCAGTTGCTGCTGAAAGGAATTTAATGAAATAATCTACACGTGAGATTATTTCCATGTTTGCACAAAACATGAAACAAGTGTTCGGGGCTTGCTCTGTCCCATTTTCAGGCTCTGCTTGTGCTGCACATGGGGCACATTTATCTCAGATGGAAAAAATCTGCAGCACTGATTTCCCTGGTGCAAGTGCAGCTCACACCAGGGTGTGGGACGCCCCTGTAGGAGCAGAGCCTGAGCTGTGGCTGCTGAGCACATTGCTCTGGGTCACACAGGAGCTTCCATGCCCAAGGGGAAGAGGAGGGCTCAGGCAGGTGCAGCTGTACCTGTGTGCCAGCCTGCTGAGGATGCTGTGGGCTGCAGCCTCCTGCTGGGCAATCCTCACACCAGACCTTACAGCAATCCTCACACCAGACCTTACAGCAATCCTCACACCAATCCTCACACCAGACCTTACACCAGAACCTTACACCAGACCTTACACCAGACCTTACACTCCAGGGCTGCATAAAAGCTTGCACTGTCACTGAGTTATAACTGATATAAGGGCTGTGGCTCGTGGGGACAGCATCCTCCCACCAGACCTCTGAGCACCCCGAGTCTGAGCACAGCCACCATGAGAAAGGGCCACTTTGGGGTTTGGGGGTGGCCACAAAGTCCTGCAGCCAAGCCAAGCCAGGGGTCAGCTTTGCTGTGGGGTTGGCTTGGCATGTCCAAGGCAGTGGATGTCCAGGGAATGCAGCAGACCCAAGCTCTCATGTATTGCATTTTTAATCAGCTCTGCTGCCTCATTTCAAGAATGGGAGTGTTTACACTCACTAGCAAAAAGAGCTAGTACTATTTTTATAGCTTTGCTACAGACTGGCCTTTTCCCAGGTGCACACTGTTAAGCAAGAAAGTGCAATTCACAAGTTGAACAAAATAGCAAAATGTTCCATGTTCCACAGTTTCTCCAGCAGCCTGGGAACAAAACACAGTTATGCTTTATCCACCCTGCTGGTGATGAAGCTCAAACACTCATGACAGGTTTGTTGTTATTTTTAGCCATCACACAGAGAAAACCATAGCAGAAACCATTTTTCTTTCCCTTTTAAAACCCTTGTATGTAGAAAGGAGGCAATGGCTTTACACAGCTATTTGTCCATTACACAGCTGCTTGTCCATTTTTTCTGAGCAGAGTTATGAAAAGGACCAGAGCAAAACTTCAGTTCTCCTCTGGTGGAAATCAGGACAGTTTCACCACAGAGCAGTGGAGGTGTCAGATAGTGCACACCAGGACTGGGTTAGGCCCTCTGATTCAGGTGTAAGAGACTAATTGCAAACACTGGGATGAAAACAGCATTTCTCTCTTCTTTTGTGTTACCCTATATCCTCACCTTTGATATTCTGTCTCTTCCAGAACTATTAATGAATTGGATTTTTTAATGCACAGATGACTTTAATGAATTGGCAAGCAGAAAGGCATCACCTTCTCTGAGCAGCAGGAAACCCTCCTGTACCCAAGCCCTGAGCTCTCAGTCACCACCACAGCTGAGGCTGTGTGAAACATGGACTGGCCCAGTGTCCAGCCATGGTCTGCACCTGGCAGTCTCAGCACACTGAATTCCACTCTCAGCCCATCGGTTTTTCTGGGTCTGGACTGAAGGCACTTGAGACAGTAACTCGTGTTCAGACTCAAGTGTTGATTATTTCTTATCAGTAAAGCATTCTCACTGCTGTGAGTTGGGCAGCTTTTCATTCGAAGGCACAAAATGGCCAACAATCTCTTGTTACAAGGTCTTTTAAGACTAAACTATCCAATTAAGAACTGACACCTAGATTATTTTCTCTTTTAACCCAATAACTGATCCCAAGAGATTTTTCTGCCCAATTACAAAATGCCACCCAAACCCAAGAAGAAGAAGGAAGAAGCATGAAGAAGAAACCCAGGACAGCACCCTGTGCCCTCCATCTTGCTTCCATCCACAAAATACTAAAAATCCCAACACCTAAATTTCTCACCCAGTAACACACCTGCACTGCTCTCCATAATCTATTTCACACTTTTGTGGATTCCAGTCTATCTTGAAGTCTAGGAAGCTTTCTCCATGAATGAGGGTCAGAGTCAGTGCTGCCCTGGGGGTCAGGGCACCCCAGAGCAGACAGAGAAATATTCCCTGTACCCTTTGTTTTCACATAAGCCCACGACCTGCACTGGTGTCCAAAACCTGTGTTATTGATAACTCAAACAGTTGGTTTACTAATTCCTATGACACTTCAGTCTCCTTATTTCAAAACATTTAAGGGGATAATTCCTTTTAAATATAGGCTTAAGTACTGAGTTGTTTTGGAATTAATATGGAAACCAAAAATACCTTTCTTGTTTTTTGGGATTGAGTCATTATTTTTCCCAATAAAGAGAAGCATTCCTTTTTCACTTAAAGACCTCATGATAACCTTGTGCATGGCCCACTTTAGGGCATTTATGCCCAGCTCATATCACCCCAGTCAGAAAGTAATTCTGCAATTAACCCTGCTACAACCCCAAAAGGTGCACAGTGCCATTGGTCTGCTTTAAAATTGCAAACACATGGAGAAACAGTGGTGCAATTTTTCTTCATTGGAGAAAATGACCACACTTGAGAAAAAAATAAAAAAAAAGGAAAAAGATTACACTGTTTTAATCACAAGCAATGCTTAAAAATTACCCCAAATATAGAAAAAGCCCAGCCCCACCCAGCCCTAACCTTCATGTTACATCCCCATAGTCTGAAAGGCTTGTAACAGACTGGCCTGGCCCATGCAGTCTGTTCAGAAACAGACTGAAATCACTGTCTTGTGCCATCTGGGGGGAACCCAACTAACTCCTTTATTTATGTCTAAACACTCATAGCTTTTAATGGGAAAAAAGTGATGCTGCCCATAATGTATTGCTTCCAGCCCTTCTCCTGCACTCACCTGACACACACACACACACACAGACAAGCATGTTAATTTTTACTGCTCAGGAGAAGCCTGAGTTTGTTTAGATTTGAGACAAAAAGCAGCAGTCCATCACCTCCTGTCGTTCTGAACCCCTGACATTTACAGAGCTCTTTCCAAACCAGTTCATTAAACACTGCATGCAACTTAAGGCCATATGCAGCAGTATAATTTAGAGTGTATATTTTATAGGTTTCTTTTTCTGGTTTACCCGCTGATTATTATGCGCTGTAAAATTTCAATTATCCCAACCAGTCGGGGGAATAAAAAAGGGAAATAAAAAGTAGGTGATGGAAAAGTGTGTGTTAACAAATGCCATAGAAAAGAAGCCAATGCAACACTCAGATTTCAGTGTTATTAATGCCCCTTTCTCTTCTCACAGACAGATTAGCAGTAGGAATAAAAAGCACAAAACGACAACTAAATCATCTCCCTCATTCCACATGCAGCAGATATTTCAAACCACTGTGGACAAACCCATGGGTGAAATTTGTCTCAGCTTTCCCTGTGCAAACTCACAGACCTGGGAGGAACAGCACAGCTCAAATGAAAGGCTGAATTTGGCCCAGCATATTCATTCTGACTTGCTTCTTTGCTGAGTTGTAACCTGGAAAATGCACAAACAGAACGAGGGTAGGACACTGAAAACAGCTGCTTTTCAAGAAATCTCTCAAATCTCGTTTTTGGGTCAAAAAAAATAATTGTGACTTCTCTACAGCTCCTGAATGAACAAAACTGATACCTTTAGCATGTCCCACAGAAAGGTATGTAAAACCAAGCAAAACAAAGGAAATGTGCTGGCTTTTATCCAGTTGAGATCAAAAGCCTTTGGACTCTCCTCTGCAAGATGAGCAATGCAACATTTCACTCCAGTGCTGAGATCCACTGCTGCAGTGCTGTTCTGGCAGAAATGGGGCTGGGGGGTTTTTCCTGCCTTAAAAGTAACAAAAAATATGTACTATGTACTATGTAATATGAAATATGTAATATGTACTATGTACTATGTAATATGTACTATGTAATATGTAATATGTAATATGTAATATGTAATATGTAATATGTAGTATCAGAAGAACTATGTATATGTGGAACTTTATTTCTGCTTATTAGGTCAACCTGCAAATTCAAGGGCTGCATAAAAGCTTGCACTGTCACTGAGCTATAACTAATTCCTTGCTCACAGACTGTGAGCTCATGGGGAGAACATCCTCTGCATTTTCATCTCTAAGTGCAGCTGAGTCTTTGTTTCAGGTGCAAACTTATGTCATCCAAACTACAGAAATGTGATTATAACACAGGAGTTCCCCTATGAGTTCCTTCTCTGCTTCCCAATCTTGCACAAAAAAAAAAAAAAAATCATAATTTTTCAGGTCACAGGGCAGAACTAGCTGAAATGGAAGGTAGGTGAGTATTTATCTTTAGAGTTCATGGGGTTTACCTGGTATAAATTGTTTATACTCATAGCAATGCATTTGTTTCAATTTCAGTTCAGGATGATATTTAAACCTGAGCTTTCTACACTGTGGAATTGGCAGCAGCTATCAGGTCCTCTCAGCATGAAGTCTTGCTTTCATTTCAAAGCAGAACATTACTGGCAGCATGACTGGAATTCTGTAGGCTTTCACTGCCAAGTTTGTGCAGAGAGATTCCTGCAGCCAACTTCCTCCAGCGTGTGTCTGCATGGCACAGTGGTACCTGAGCTAGCCCTAAGTCAAATTTCTGGAGGAGGATGTGATCCCAAGGAGAATTTAACTCTGTTAACTCTTGCTAGAAAAGCTAATCCTGTTGTTACCATAACCCTCTGTAATCTCTTGGTGGAGCAGTAAGGAAAAAAACAATCTAAATTATCAAATGTGATCCTTACTATTTATTTCTTCCATTTAAAAGGCTTCTCTATAGCTAACCTTCATTTTGTTTTGGGGAAGGAAATGCACTAGGAATTGTGCTTAGCAGAGGAAAATCAGGAAAGACTGAAAGAGTTGGTGCTCCCATTTCTGCCAGTGAAGAATCTTAGCAAGAGCCCAGCAGCTCAGGATGAAGCCTGGTTTCAAACCTGAGCAGCCAGGAGGATGCAGGGTCCCCAGAGCCAAGTTTGGATGGTGTAGCCTCCATCTAAAATGCCCCACAGAGTCCCTGGGAATTGGCTGGTTTGCCTGAGGAGCCCCAAGGAGGACCTGCACTGGCACAGATGAGTGAAGGGGCTGGAGCCTGTCAGAAGGAAAGGCTGGCCAGAGACACCCAGGAGGGAAAGCTTTCTGTTGTTCAAATAAACCTGCCCAAATAGCTGCTCTCCTTTCTCCCCAGCCATCTTGCATGGACTCTCTGCTTCACAAGTAAGACAGCCTAATGAAAACACGGGATCTTTACCAATTTTCTCTCTGACTCTTAGCAGAAGAGGCAAGGATTTATGAATGTCTCCCAGGAGAGCCAAGGCCTGAATGTAACAGCCAGAGGCAAGCCACAAATGTTGGAAGAGAAGAGCTGGCATGGAGCACCAACCTTGCCAGTGGCAGGGAAAAAAAAGGAAAAAAGGAAGCTGCATTGGACCTGCCTTTTGAATTTGAGACTCTCCCAGAAAACAGAGCAGAACCATTCTGGGTCCACATCAAAAAGGAGCAAATGGAGATGGAATATATCAGTATAAAAGGGCTGGGAAATGGAAGGAAAAGCCTACTTTTGTACTGGTTGTCCCTCTGCACGACTGAGGAGTCAAAAGCAGCAGTAAAAACTCTGCTTCTTCCATTCTGGAGGCTGCAATGCCCACAAAACACCATGGCTGGGTTCTAATATATCAATATTTATTTATTGCTGCCTTTGGTAGCCTAAATTAAAAGCACATTGTTGGACCTCAACGTAATGCATTGCAGTGTTCCTGTTGACCAGAGCAGAACACAGATAACCAGGATCAAACCCAGCCTGAGATCCTACTCCCAAGGCCACCTTCCCTATGGGATGGCAGAAGGTGAGCAGAGGGGGGGAAGCAAGGGGTCAGACCCATCTGTAGGTGCGACTTTCCCTCCCTCAGTTCTGTCTGAATGACTTCAGTCATGTCCAGAGGGACAGGGTGACAGCAGAGGGACACATCTGATGTGCTTCAGCTGGCAGTGAGAAGGATGGATCTGTGCATGGGAGAGAAGGATTAAGAGGCCTCATCTCCAGGTCTCACCAGAAAAGAAGGCTGCAAATGATTTTCCTGGCTCATCTTGCACACCTACAGTCCTTGGGGACGAGAGGTTGCTAGACTGAAGTGCTTTTCTCTTATGAAAACACATGTGAGAAAGTGTTAAACTGCAGCATGGTGTTTTGGTTTCTACATCCCCTGATGAAATGTTTCTTGCCTGGGGAAAACGGAGCGGAAGAAAAATATCCCCTGGAAATATCTGCATAATTTACTCCCACACACCTAGTGAGAGATTTACAATTGAACAGCAGTTCCCCTGAAACCATCACCACATTGTGCTCTGAATTACACTTTTGTACTCCTACCTGCAAATTACGCTGTTAATTAGTTAATGGTTGTAAAGTGCTTTGGAGAAGAAAAGAGCGCTCATTAAATACCATTGTTCTGCTCTCCAGTGTGCAATGTTCCACTCTTCATTAATCTCCAACCTCTTCCCCAACCTCTTGCTAGCAATTAAGTTTCATATTCTCAAGTAGCAAATTAGTCTGAGATCGGCATCTCTGCTCAGAATGTGCTTCCTGAAACTTTAGCTTCAATTGTATTCTAGAAAATTTCAAGCTGATGTCTTAGGTGAAATTCCCAAATGAAAATCCTTGATCTAAGTATTGAAAACCTCCCTTTGGATAAACCAAAACCTGCTTTCCTTTCCTTGTCCTTTCCCATAGACAAGGGAAATCTAATCTATGGGACAAGATTTTTCAAAGAAGTACAAACCCCACTGAGAAGAGCAAACAAGGGGCCAGATGCTCAGAAGAGCTCAGCATGCAGAATACTGGGAACTAAACCTTTTTTCAAAGTGCTGAAACCCACTCCTGGCAGCACACCCTGGTGAGAGGCATTTGAAAACTTAGCCCCTTCTGCCACCCAGCCAAATTTAAGATCGATTTGCCCTTAAAATTCCTGGATGCCTTCACTGAGTAGATTATCCAAGCTGAAGTTAGCAGGAGACCTGGCTGCTTGCTCCAGATTCTGCTTGAGATGGCTGAACTGTGCTCCTTGCTGTACTTGGGAAAAGATGCCCACAGCCAAACCTACAGGCAAGCAAAAAAGCCAAAAAGGAAGTGAAAAATGTCCTTTAAGGTAGAGCAGCAAAAGACAGACAGCACAGAAGTCATATCTGGAGAAAACAACCCTAACTATCATCTTAAACAAGGGAAAGGGCCTGAAAAAAAGATTTCCATGACAGCAAAGTCTGATGGCCACCAGTAAAGCACAGAAGACAGGTTTCATTTACAGCTGAGGTGGTTATCTCTGTTCTGACTGCTTTTACCAGAATTTATTTTGCTGTGTCAGCCAAAATGGAAGTTGAAGATGATCTGGGCAGTCTCCTGATTCTTGCCTGGTATTTTCATTCCATTTTCTTTTAAGCAATTTTTGCCTGAGAAATGGTCACAGTCAACAAAACCACTGCCTTTCCTACAATGGCAAATCCCATGCAAACCACCAGTTGGTGCATTTCCTATTTCCCAGAGGCTTTCTGCCATGAGGACAGAAGAGATGAGGTTTTTACCTCCTCTGGCAGGCAAGGCAGAGTAAATACAGGCATTTTGCAAGTTTCATAGACCAGAGGAGCATAAATATACCAAACACATTCACATATTAATTCCTGTACCAGGTCTTCAATTTCTGGAAGAGCTTAAAACTATGTCTTAAAGGTCATAAAATTCTTTCTCTCTCTTTGGATCAACAAAATTCAGCCCCGCTCACAAGCAGTGGATAGTCTAAAAAAAAAAAAAAAAGAAATCTCAGAGAAATAGCAAACAGCCAAATTCCAGATTTGTTGTGCTACTGAATTCTAAAGGGCATAAAGTCTGGGAACAGAGCTGAGAGCTATTAACTGGTGATTTGTTTCCAGACCGTGCAGTCAGGCAGAGTTCCTGCAGAACCTGAAGCTTCAGCTTTGGTCCTCAAGACCTCAAAGGGCTCTCCTGCCACAGCAAACACAAAATCACCACCCCATGCTATCTCTGCAGGGTTGTATCTTGTCCACCTGAGCTCTGGTCAACCCCTCACAATCACACCCCAAGTGCCTCCTCTGAGAATGTCTCTGGGTGGTTTTGGTATCGAGAGCTGGTCAGGGACAGGGCAGGGTTGGTTTTAGGTGGTTCTGCACAGAAAACTGCCCCAGGAAACTCAGATACTGAGGGATGGGGCTCCTCCTCCTAGGTGGGAGCCAAGTGTCGGTTCTGCAGCTGATGACACTGATTGCACACTTAAGCAGGGGGTCCAAAGAGGTGGGCTGGCTCCTGCATCATTTATAAATCTTAATCCCTGCCCTTAGTGGCTCTGAACCAGCATCCTGCAAACACATGACCCACAGGAAATTCAGAGAGGGGCAGGTCTGGGTCACCCTTCTGGTAGGTGGGGTGATTTCCAAATATTACTTGTGGTTCTCTGGAGGTGGCTGGAGCTCCAGGAGGGAAAAGGGAGTGTGAGACACCATCAGGGGCTGACCATGATGGGACTGCAGTGGCTCCCCAGCCGGGTCCCACTGGTGATTCTGCATCCTCCTGCGTGGTTCCACCTGCTCATCCAGCGTGTGGCTGCTCCTGCCCACGGGAGCAAAGCTGGCGGGAGCCCACGGGATGCTCCTCACACCCTGCAGCGCCTAGGAAAGGTGGGAAAGCACTTTTCCTAAGGAAAAGCTGCAGAGAGCACAAGGACAAGGGGAATCCTCTAGGTGGCATCCAGAGACTCCAAACTTCGCACAGAACTCCGGCGGGGGCTGGCACAGCCCGGCCCTTCCCCACGGGATCCTCAGCGCACCTCGGCTGCTTCTTCACCCCGTGCCAAGCCCTCGGCAGCTCCAGCTGAGCTCATTCCGAGGCAATCAGCTCCTAGGAAATGGCAAGAGCCCTAAGGAAGGGTGCTGTGCAGGAATCTCCGTGTTAGAAATTTCCCTCCTCCGTAGGAGGAACTGGTTGAGACCAGTGAATCAGGGTTGGGAAGAAAGGAGGTGTTTGTCAAGCAGTTATGGCCTTTCCTATTAGCACACTTTAATAACACACAGGAATGAAGTAGGAAAGACCTTGTTTTACTCTGTTAATGATTGTGTCTATTCCAGCACAGCTTGTGAATCCAGTGCCTTGTCTTTAACACTGTAATTCCAGGTGTTTCAAAAGAAGATAAAATGCCTGCAGAGAGGATAATTACAGAACAACCTTTCCCTGTGGAAAGTTTCCTCCTAATGTGTTCAGTTATGTCATCAATCACAAAGGCTCTAACTCCTCTAAGCTTACATCATGTGCACATCATGCCTGCTGTCATTGCCATCATTCAAGGTGGCATCCAGGGTGAAACCATGGCCCTACAGAGTCACTGTGAGTTCACTGCAGCAGAACCAGCACGTGGCTCCTCACTTTTTTCAGGACTCTCTCCAAGTCTGGGCTCCAAAGCTGCACCATCACTATTCCCACAGCGTTGTCTGGGTTGTGTGGGTGTATTAAAACATCTGTAAAACCAGGCCAAAGTGTTTCTGAAATGCAAAGGCTTTACTGGTTGAGTTCTTTCTTTCTCAGCCCATGATTTCTGTGCCACCTAAGAGCATGCTGTCAGGTGAACTTTGTGGGTTGAGATATGAACATGTTAACAATGAAAAGAGGATATCTACTACTATTACTAATTGTAATGAAAATGCAAGGGAGAGATAGATAAAACCCAAAGGAAACAAATAATTCCCAGTACAGCTGCGCCCCACCCAGTGTCCCTGAGCAGGGGTGGCTCCTGGACAACTCCCACCAGTTTCTGCACTGACCATGAGCTTCTGTGGTGTGGAACTTCCCTTTGGCCAGCTCAGGTCCCTGTCCTGGCCATGCTCCCTCCCAGCTCCTTGTGTCCTGCTCTCTGGCAGAGCACGAGGCACTGAGAAGTCCCTGATTGCAGTGGGCACTGCTCAGAACCAGCTGAAACATCCTTGTGTTATCAACATTCTTCTCACCCTGAATCCAAACCACACCACTGTACCAGCTGCTAGGGAGAAAATTAACTCCATCCCAGCCAGAACCAGGGCAATATGCCCTTACTCCTATAAATGCCCTTATTCCATGGCATTTAAGTCATGCCAGCTCCCATACTTCCCAATACCTGATCATCTTTCCTGTCTTTTGGTATATATATGTGTATATATAGGTGTGTGTGTGTATGTATGTATGTATGTATGTATGTATGTATGTATGTAAATCCACACAGGACATGGTAACATTCCCACATTCCCTCAGTCATGGGCCTTGCCTAGAACAGTCCATTAAGTTCATTTGATCCTTAGTTCATACCTTGGGGTTCCATCTGTTGTAACAGTCTTTCAGGACAGGAAAGATGGAGCTGAGCAGCTTAACAGCATTGTCTCTGCTGCAGATGGAAAGAAAGGTGCTGAGAGTGTTTTTGTGGATTTTAGTGGCACCTTAGCCAAGATTATGGAGGGTCTGGACAAGCTGAGGTGCTCCAGGGGCACCAGAGCCCCTCTGGGTGTGGGTGTCTAAGCCAGGCTTGAGAGCCTGGAGATGCTGGTGGTGACCCTGGAGGTGTGTGCATGGGGAGAGCTCACATTCTACACCCGTGGAGGAATGAAGAAGGTGCTGCTGTGATGGAGTGATCCTTGACAGCCACAAACAGAACCCCAGGATGGGTCAGGTTGGAAGGGACCACAGTGGGTCACCTAGGCCAACATCCCTGCTCAAGCAGGGTCATCCTAGAGCACACAGACATTTTTATGCCATCACAATCAACATGATATATTTCCCTGAGTTTTAGTAATCTTAAACATTTCTTCAGAAGTGAAGTGTTCTCATGGTTTAATTTCCATGTTGGTCTCAGCAGACTTGTGAGGCAGGGCTGAATGATGCCTTTGTGGGAAGGTAGGACTGTATTGTTTACTCCATTTTTCAGGTTATGATACACAGACAGACTTGGGCAGAGGTTTTGTTAGCATTGAGGGGGGCTCTGCCTTTGGAGTTTTCATTTCTGAATTTGAAAGGGCTTCTTGTTTTTATTCTTCTCTGTTCCTGTACTGTCCAAGAGCAAAAAAGAAGAGCTGGAAAAAGGCAGCAGTGTTCCTCAGTTTACAAAGCAGGAAGAAAACTATCATTAATGATCATAAAGGTGAAGATTTCAACTGAGAAAGGGATAAAAATATTTATTCCATGAGACATGACTGTCGCTAAATTCAGGCAGCAGAGCCCTTTTCTCCATCTTCCTCCACCCCCAACGACAAGACTTACACCAACCTCTCATATCCCATCCCTTGGTATCACCCCTGCAAAGGCAGAGGCCAAAACTTTGCTTTACATCTCCCCCTTCCAAAGCATCTTTAAACTCTACTGGGCAAAGACATGGAATGGGGAGACCCTTTTTGTACAGGTGCTCCTGCAAATTCAGCATTTCAGCACGGGCTGCAGAGGGGGAGCATTCTTTTTTAAGACCTAATGGCAATTTCAGGTGTTAACAAAACCTGTCTCTATCTTCACTGCTACATCTTGCAAAGTGTTTTGAGGCTGTTCCTTTGTCAAAGGACAAACTATGAAACCATGTGTTTTGCTGGCAACAATTGTTCTTCTTGTAGTCAAAGTAATTTCCTATGGAAGTAGCAATGTTGGGGCTCAAGTTTGTTTCACAGAAAATGGAACTCTTCACAAACACAATTCTGTTTTCTTACTGAATTTTTTCTTTTTGGAAGCTCAGATTAATAATACAGTTTCTGGCATAGCTGTGTGTAATCATGTGCCTTATCTTAGGCACGTGGAGGTATTTGTGCCAAATGCCACGAATCATCTTCTGAGCCCTTTTCAATCATGATCTGAGGTTTCCCAAGATTTATAAAGGGCATCCATGTTCAGGGACCACCTCATCCTCCAGGTTCTGCTCTTGGTTTGCAGTGTGCTTTTGACAGTGGGTCACTCCCTACAGGACTGTTCCCTGAGCTAGGGTTGCCATCCATTCTGAGTGTCTGGAATCACTCATGTTTTGATATCTCTTGCTTTTGATTTGATGCACAGCTACTGCCTTTCAGTTGATGGCAGTGGGGAGGCCAAGGGGAGGAGCAGGGGCTTGCAGCAGGAAGAAGCTGTAGGGATGTGTCTCTCTTCCAGCCCCATCATCCTTCCTTCACGCCCTTTGATCCATTGGGATCGTCACTTTGAGATGTGATGCTGCCTTTCTAGTTCTAGATGGGAAATGCAGACTAAGACACAGTAGGTCTTTATAAACACCCTTTTTTCTCCTCAGTTTTGTCTGGGTAGAGTTTTACAGCTTCCTGTTTCTTACACCAGTAAGATTTAAATGATAATTAAACAGCACAGTGTTTTTATTCCTGGATATTGTGCGACAACTCAGACCAAAACCCAAAGAAAAATGAAGGATGATGGCAGGTTTGGTGGGAAGGGATTGTTAACTCAAGGCAAGTGTGATAAATGTGAAGAGAGACAGCTAGGTTATTCTATCAGCTCTGGTCTCTGTGCAAAGCTCAGGGCTTGTATATTCTGTAACTTGTAGCCTTTATGAAGTGCCAGTGAACCAAAAGACAAATTGCTGCATGACACCAGTGCTTTCTAATAGTGTGTGCCTTGAAAAATGGTGCTGAGTGAGTTCCTATTTTCAATTAACTCTATAAGTGAAAAGATAAATGGAGACAGAGGAGCCACCACTCCATTATCTACTCACCTGTTCACTGGAGATTAATTTTCAAATAGGCTTAAGAGTATTGGCTATAACATAAAACCCAGATATAAACACAGGAAAAATTAGGGGCTAGGCAATCTTTCACACTCCATTTATCCTCCTGCATTTAAAACTCAGTCTAAAACCTCTAAGATTTTGAGGAAATAGAACTTTCTCCTCCCCCCACCCACCCCAGAAAGAGATTTCCCATTAGTTTTCATGTCTGCAATGTCCTTCACCTATTGAAACAAAGCTATTTTTGCCATCTGAAGAGTGTGTGATTTAGTTAGCCTTTAGAAAATATAGCTAAGAGTATTTCTGAGCAAGTATACCCCATTTTGGGGATGGTGCAGTTACTTGGCCTTTTGCCTGTTGACATATCCCTGAACAAATAGTGAAAAAGAAAGCATGGGTATAAAACAAAGAGGAAGGTTGTAGCTATAAATATAAAAAAACATTTCTGTAGATGTAATAGAGATGCTAATGTAGGGACAGCTTGCACTGTATGGAGCAGAGGAAAAGTGAATGTTCATGTGGAGGGCTGGTAAATGTAAAAGCACAGCCTCTGTTTTGGGAGGGAGGTGGAAAAAGCTCTCATTGAACCTGCCCTGTACACCCTGGCAGGACAGCTGAGATCCAGGAAAACAAAGGCAAAGTTCTCTTCTGCCCATGGACACAGGGCTTCCCTTGGACTGAGTGTTGGAAGGGGATGTTGGAGCTGCTCAGTGACACCTCTGAAACAAGCTTTGGCCCTCAGTCCTTGAGCAGCAAAATTCAGTCACTCCTGCTTTCTGGTCAGCTTTTTCTGAAGTGACATTCAGCAAGGCTGCACAACAAAACTGTGTAAATTGATAGTGTACTTCTGGAGAGGAGCTCTGAGCAATTTATTGTAACTCCATCCTGTGCAGAGATGCCAAAGGTGTGAAGAGGAGATGGAAACACAGTGGTTCTGAGCTTTTGCTTTTCTTCTTCTCCCTTTTGGACAGCACGATCTCTAGCTGCTCTGTAGTCCAGGCATTTTCTGCTGGCCACACCGTGGAAAGGGGTGTGCAACCTCCCAGCCATTGCCAGATGACAAAGCATGTGCACCAGGAATAGACACAGTGCCCAAGGAGGCTTTTGGGCTATCTGCAAGTTTAAACATGATGGAGATCCAAAGAGTCTCACTAAAGCTGGACAGCTGGAAAAAAGCATCAAGTGGTAGGAGGGAAAGTTTTCCAGGCAGGCTCTGTCCCATGCTTGTCCTGCAGGGAGAGGAAGTCCACAGCTTCTGTTTGTTTCTAATAAAACATTGATATTTTCCCAGAAAAGCTGGGGATGCCCCATTCTTGGAAGGGTTCAAGGCCAGGCTGGTCAGGGATCAGCCTGGTTTAATGGAAGATGTCTCTGATGTAGCAGGGGGGACTGGACTAGATGATCATCAAAGGTTCACTCTGACTCCAACCATTCTTTTTTCCTAATCTGACAGCATTTCTGCCCCTTTTTTACCCACTCTCCCTTAAGCATGTGGAAAGCCAGAGGGTTTCAGTCATTTTCTCTCAGATGGACACCAGTGCCACCAATGTTCCACAGGTGTCAGAAGAGATGAGCCTGGTTCTGAAGGATTTGAGCCCTTTGCCCAGAGAGCTGTGACACACACGATCAAAGCTAAAACTGGGCAAGCCTTGCCTGATCAGCTGGATGCCCCCAGAGTAGAGTACATGACTGAGCTCTGTTTGCCTCCTGCACTGCCACTTTAATTTGGGGGCATTTCCTTTATTTGGCTGCCAGTTTTTCCAAAACTTGTGAAAACATAATTTTTTTAAAATATTTTTTTTTATTCCTCACACCAAACGTGCCAAAGCTGTGAGGGGATGTTTGGGGTTGGTGAGGATAAATTTCACTGGCTGTTCAGCTGTGATCCTGGATTTGTAAGACCAAACTGTTCTTGGCCAAAGTTACCTGTAATCACACAAATGAGATTATCTAAACCACATTAAATATATTTTCTACAACCTCAAGAGCTAAATAGATTTCTAGTTGAATTATAATTCAGATGCTACATAGGGCAACTTGGGCGAGCACTAATGCTCTGAATGTGGTTTTAAGTGATAAAGGGATAAGCACACTTGGTGTGCTCACAGCCAGTGTCCTATAGCAACTTCTCCTATGATCTAAAAATCTGAGAAATGTTCCCATTGTAGTTGTTGTCCTGGAATTACATGTATTTCTACTTGCTAAACATAGTGCCCAAAAGGGAAGGATTGGTGTTTATTACATACATTAAAAACATGATTTCTTATAACCCATGGGATCTGGGTTCAAAGATTTTTTGTCAGTGTTTGTAGCTCTGTTTGTCTTTATGTCTGCACTTAAGAGGGGGCCATATTTTAGCAGAGTGGATGTGGTATTTCTCACAGACTGAGTTTCTGCTAAAAGGGCTGTTTTCTGCGTGAGATGGAGTGAAATGTGCCATACAAACACAGCAGACAGCCTTCACCCAAGAGACACTCTTTGGAAACTGTAGTGCACTCCATGGTAAGGCCTTTGAGGGACTTGGGAATGAAACTGAATTCCTCAAAGCTGAATTCCTCAAAGGATGGGCAGGAAAGGGCATAAAGGGAAAGAAGCACACAGTGAAGAGGGGACCTCTTGTACAGGCTGTCTTGTACAAGCTGCAAACTCTGACAGGCAGAAGAGATCCTGCACGGTCACCTGAGGCTGACAGGAAGGTAGGGAGTCCCACTGCAGTTCTCATTTTTGGCCATCCAGAAGAATCCAGTTTCTGTAGCATCCCTACCATGGAAACAGCCCCAGGTCTGCCAAGTTATTGGAGAACAGCCTGGTCCTGGTCCTCAGAGACCATAGGCTCATGGAATCAGAATGTTAAGGGATGGAAGGGACCTTGAAAACCATCCAGCCACAACCCCCTGCAATGTGCAGGGACACTCCCACCATCCCAGCTTGCTCCAGGCTTTATCCTTAACCTGGCCTGGGACACTTCCAGGGCTGGGGCAGCCACAGCTTTTCTGGGCAGCCTGTCCAGATACTTCAGGGCTCCCACCAGCAGCACTCCCAATGTCAGTGGGACACCTCTGCTCAATTTGGACCATTTCCCAGCAATTTTGCTCACACCTGGGGCCAGGGTGTGTCTGCCTTTGGCCACCAAGCTGCACCGGTGGCTGTGCTGGCCAGACTGGGTCCTGAAAGCCTTTTCTTCATGCCCAGCACAGTGTCTGACAGGGCAGGGCTTCCCTCCTTGAGTGATGCTGTGCAAATAGGGCTGTGGGGGCGTTTTCTCCCTTCCCCTGGAGCACCTGGCCCTGGTCACTGTCTGGGACAGGCTGCTGGGCGGGTGAGGCACCGCTCTGTTCCGCTCCAGCAATGCCAACGCTGCTGTCTCCCTGGTGGGCTGCAGTCCTGTGATATCTCTCCAGCTGGGAACATGCCCAGGAGAGAGTTTTAGCACCATCCACCACTCGAGCTGTTTGCAGCTTTGGTGTAACATTACCAAAAATAAGGCTGTTTGAATGAAACAAGTGTTAGGAAACGAGCTGTCTCTCTCCTGCTCTCTTTATCTCTCCCCGCTGAGGGTGGCAGAGTGTGCAGGGGCAGAGGGAGGAGAGGAGTCTGCTGAGGGCTGACCAGGCTCAAGCTCTCCCTCTACTCCCTCCTGCTCCTTCTCAGGGAAGCAAAAATCCTTACACCTCCCAGAACATGCTCACTAAAAAACCCACCCTGATTTCCTCTGCCAAAAGGAACTCTCAGGATCAGGTTCCCATCCCTTAACACATCACCTGACACATTGAAAGAGAAGAAGGGGATCAGGAGCCAAACACAACATGAATCAGATTAGGACCTTTCTTGGGACACCGTTATTTTTGCTTTGGTTTCCCCGTTTCAGTTACTTACCTCATCTCTCCCAAACACCAGGGGTGGGATCCCAGACAATGGCCTGTAACACCCTTCATGGTGTAGATTTTCTAGTCTCCAGCCCAAATGTTTACTCCTAGTTCTGGCTAGTCCCCAGCTGAAGCAGTTAGTCACTTGGCTGGGTATCTTTTTGTGCTGTTTGTGCTTTCATCAGGGGCTGCAGCGAGCCTGCACTGTCAAAGGAGACAGCAGGTTTTTCATCCTGTTTTCACATTATGAGCTCTGAAACAGCTCAGCTGGGACAACTTAAGTCTTTGGGACATGTGCATTGCTGCAGAAGTGTCAAGGAAGATTAAAAACAGGCACACAAGTATGACTGCCAGACTAACCCCCAGAAAATGCTAGAGGGGAGCTTTTTGTCTCAGTGCAAGGTAGATGGAGGTTAGAAACTCTGAGCACAAGACCACCTTCATCTGCTGCCTTTTCATTCCCACAATGTGTCTTTAGGTTACAGG
The DNA here is from genome assembly GCF_963513975.1 of Fringilla coelebs. Taxonomy (NCBI): domain Eukaryota; kingdom Metazoa; phylum Chordata; class Aves; order Passeriformes; family Fringillidae; genus Fringilla; species Fringilla coelebs. The sequence goes on along the minus strand of NC_140033.1, from coordinate 64,811,956 downwards.
CTGGGTATTCATGCCTGGTAGTAAAAGACAGAAGCCAATTTTTGCCTGTAATAGGGAAAAAAGGAAGAGCATCCAGCCAACTGTTCAGGTTAGAAAACACCATGGCAGGGGTGGTGCCATCAGTTCATAAGCACAGGTGTGTGGTGGAAATAGCACAGCAAGGCTTCTTGCACTGCTGCCCCTGGGTTCCCTGTCTGGCTGAGCAGAAGGGATGGATGAGAAATGACATCAGCATTGTTTTGTTAGAAGAGGAGGGGCTGGAGAAGGGAGCAGGGGGAGGCTGGACCTGCCAGCCTGCTGGCATTTCAGTGTGTCAAGGCAGAGGCAAAGGGGGGAGTGTTTCACACGGCACATCACGAGCAACGAGGAGTCAAAGGTTGGGACAGAGGATACACAAAAGGAAAGTTTAGTCTCAGTCTCAGGAAAGATGTTCCGTCAGCTGCTGTATTGTTGACTGCTTTCCCAGGGGAAATCATGAGGACAGGATTTTTTAAAACCAAATGGGATAAAGAATGAGAAAATTCACAATCAAAACCAGTCCTAAACTGGCTCCTGCGTGAACAACCGGCGTTCCTTCCCTTCTCTCCTGACCTCTGTTCTTGCTCCCAGCTCATCCCTCCCTTTAACCCCTGCTCGTAAGAGCAGCCCCAGTGTCTCTGATGCCTGTGGATGTGACATGTCTCCTGCTTGTCCCACTGCCCCTCTGCTCCGTGCTCTCCATTCTCCTTCCTTCCCTTGCTCTCTCATCCTCTCCCACCCTGCTGCCTGCCACCAGGGTCCAAACTTCTGGGAACCTCCTGCTTTCATCTCTCCCCCAAATTTCCGTGAATTTCTCAGTGTGCAGTGTGCAGTGTTCCCAGTCATGGGTCACTGGCCAGGAGACAGAGTTTTCATCCCTGCAGCTCCATGCACCTGGCTAGGAGCAGAGAAGGCTGTGATCCATATTTTGCTTATATGAAGAAGCTGAGAGGCAGCCAAGAGAAGAGGTTTACTTGAAGTGGGATGCAGGAATGGACTGACTCAGTTCTCTGGTATTCCATCCCAAATCCTTTCCACTGGCTCGTGGTTCCTGCACTCCTGCCTGACCTATTCATCAGGAAAGCCTGTAATGTGAGAACACTCCCACCATGTTAGGCAGAGGAAAAAACATGATAAAAAACATGATAGAGAAGGAGATCAGACTGAGGTGTGAGGCTGGAAACTTCCCACTTCCATCTGGATCAAGCATTTAAACCATTGTTGCCATTTCTCGCAACAAAAGGCAGGCACTAAACAATAAACAATAAACAAGGACATGTAGCATTATTTACCAATTAAGGAAGCCAGGAGTCTCCATAAAACGTTCCCCAGATTTGAGGTAATCATGTTTTTCAATGGAATATTCTTGAAAAAAAATTAAAAATTGGCACACAGCATCTTCCCTGAAGTCTAGGCAAGAGGCACATATTTATTTGCAGTAGCAGCACAGACAGTACTGACTGTAACTAGGTGAGAATGCTAAACAGACCCAGTTTCCTTGCTGGCCTCTGAGAACAGGGATAAATTCTTCTGCAGACAAAAGACAGATGGTGTGGGCATTGCTGAGATCCTGGCTTCCCAGAATCAGGAAGCTGCACAAACCCAGAGGTTCAGAGTGTGAAAGATTGTTAATTAATTATTATCTTTATTGGGATGTTGTCATGCTCTGCCAGTGGTGCTGAGGTCTGGCAGAAAGCTCAGCCCTCTGGCCAGGCAGGGAATTTCTGGGATGGTCCTAATTTATCCTCCCTGGATGACTCATGGGCTGTTTCTTGTGCAGAGGAAGAGCAGTCAGGCTGTTGTTGTCCCAGAGGTAGGGGATGCTAAAAAGGACCAGAAAGCAGGATCTTTGACAGCTCTTGTCTTCTGCAGCACTGGACTGTGCTGGCAGAGCACAAATCAAGCAGCACGAAGGTGGGGGATAGGAGCAGGTGATAAAATGTGGAGCTGAATCAGTGGAAGGCTGACTGGTGGCCAGGCTGGGGAAGAAGGCAAACTGAAGAGAGGCAGTGAAAGCAGAAACAGAGAGGGAGAGTGGGAATAGAGCTGGGAGGTCTGGTTGTCTTGCTGGGAAACAGAGATGAGAGAACTGCTTTAGCTAACTGGGAAAAAAAAAGGCCTGGAACAGAGAACCAGAAAAAGAGAAGGGATAAAGCAGGACAACACAGGGAGGAGCTGATGTCTAATGATTTGCAAGAAATACCTGTCCAAGGAGTACAGTGCCCTCAAACCTAGAAGGGAACCAGAGTTTGCTGTTCTCCTCCAGCTGACAGGTCTCAGTGGAACCTGAAGGCAGCATGTCCCATCTGTCTGTGGTACAGGGACAACTTTTTGACTACCTGATGCTTAGTTCACGTGACAGAAGTGTCCTGGGCATTGGGAAGCTTTTTTACTATGAGGCAGACTGAGCACTGGCCCAGGTGGCCAAGAGGGGTTGCAGAGTCTCCCTTCTTGGAAATATTCAAAAGTCATCTGGACACGGTCCAGGGCAACTGGCCCCAAGGGATTCTGCTTAGGCAAGGGTGGCTGGACCAGAAGACTTCCAGAGGTGCCTCCCAGCCTCAAGGAGTCTGTGATTCTGTGGTTCCTGAGACTATCCCATCTCCACACATTGCCCTCCTGCCTCTCTCTCCATCATGAGCTGTTACACCAGCAGATCTCTCCTCCCTCTTTTAGCTGGACCTGTCAGGCTGAAGTACTTGAGAGGCCCTGAGTATTGAGGAAGACTCCCAAGAGGTCTGTAGTACAGATAGCTGAGCAAGTGCACGTGTATGATTCTAGCTGTTTCTTTGTGTGGCCAGCAGTGTTTCTGGAAAGGCTTGTTATACTTCATAGATAAAAGAGCATCCCATCCTGGTTAGGGCTATATCTGGAAAAACATTAATCATGGCAGCCAGATGGCCAATTGCAGTGACTCACAAGGGCTTCCCAAAAGGCTTCTTAGTGCACCTCATAAGGGTGACATAAACATTCCTTTGATCCTCTCAGAAACTGTATTGTGATTTCTCCCTTGTTTGATTTGAAAACAGCCTCTGTCCCATTTCTCAAGTACTTGAGGCTTTTGCTTCTTCTGATTTTACAGCATATTGAAACGCTGAAAATTTACACGTGCCTCCCAAAATTCGCACAGATTACAGGATGGGGAGGAGGTGGAAGAAGGAAATACATCTTTTCACCACTTCTCCTTCTAATGCTGGAGGCTTCTTTCCAGTCAAAACAGGGCATTGTCAGGTTTACTTATCTCAGGGATCTGAAACGTGCTGGGTGTGCTTCAACAGCCTGCAGGCAAGAGACCTCACTGCCTCTGCTGTGCTGCAGGGAAGCGCTGATATTCTTGGAGCCCGATGACTGCTGCTCCACTTGAGAGGTTTCACAGCACCAAAACATTGGCTCATTTGGCACCTGCTCCCTCCCAGCCTCTGAAGGAGGCTTGTGGGTCACTGCTGTGCATCACTTGTGTGCAGTATGACTGCTGTGGCATTTCACTGCTGTTTTTTCTTAGCTCTTTCTGTCCGTGTCCTGAAAACTTTGCATTAGTCATCTCGCAGGGAGGAGAAACCTCAACCCTCTCCCTTCACATTCTCATGGTGAATTTTCCAGCCTGAATTTTTTTGTTTCAAGATGCAAGCTTTGGATGCACACATGAATTTTTTTACAGTCGTGAACAACCAGGAAACCACGGTTTGTAAAAAAAATGGGTCATTTGGGCTTCCAGGTTTGTGGCTCACTTCATTTTGCTGCCAGACTACATAGCACTGTCTTGGCTCTGCCACGTGAGCCACGACTGCTCAGCTCTTCTGGACATTTGGGCCATTTACTGGTAGGGATTGAGAAACAGATTTAAATTCCTGACTTCAAGCTCTCTCACTTTAGAGAAGGTATCTTTGGTTTTTGTGCAGGACACCTAACACTGAACAGTCTTTGCTATTTTTAACAAAATTGTAAAAATAGGGTAAAAACCTGGAGGGCCCTTTGAGGTTCTTTGGAAAACCCAGGGTCTCTAAACTGAATATTTATCTTTCTCAAAGGGATCCTTAGGTTCTTTTTGCATTAAACTGTGGAAGATGAATCTCCAAGCTATTGTGGATATAATCCCCTAAGGGAATCAGGGCTTGACAAGGCATTTTTAGCCCAAGAGCACCACTTTTCCTCCCTGTCCTTGCTGGACAAGTAGAGGTGCAAGGTTAGAGACACCCAGCCCTGGGGCAGGTGCCAAACTCTGCCCAGATCCTTGTCCACCTGCACAGTGGGCTGATTCCAGGCCTTTTCAGGTGGCTGCTCATTAGGAATATCAAGTGTAATGCATAAAGGGTTGGGCAAACCAGGCCTCTGAGCTGCTGGGAAATCACACCATGGTTTGGGGTGGGCACAGCTCTGGGATGGAGCAAAGAAAGCAGAAGCACATCCTAAACTGTGCCTCTTTCTTCTGTGTTAGTCTTCAGTCCCCCTGCCTGTGATCCCCCCTGCCTTGGTCTTTGCTTCACAAACATCATATTCAAAGCCACAGAGGTTTCAAAATAAACCACAAAAGGAGGGAGTTAATTTGCCATTTGGTTTTTGGTTATTTCAGAAGAGATCAGCACTGCTGCTGGTTAGGACCATTACCACCACTCATTTCCAGGTTTCCCACCAACATTTCCAGGTTTCTCTCTTCTCTGCATCCCCTCCCCAATTTTCTCATACTTTATGTCCTGCCTGGCCACCCTTCAGTCACCAAGTCCTGTGCAGGTGGTGTCACCCCATCCTGGCAGAGGACAGAAGCTGGGTGGGAGTGGATCAGGGGCCAGGAGGATGCTGAGACCTGGTGCAGCTCGTTCAGACAGTCCAAGGGGCAGCAGTGTGTCACGGAAATGTTTTATGAAAAATCCTTTCCTTAGGATTTTTCCTCCTGAGAAGCTGAGAGGCCTCAGGAACAAAGTGTAAACAATGATTATCTGCTGCTGTGGAATGCAGCAGGTGGATCTGGGATTGGTCTCATGTGGTTGTTTCTAAATAATGGTCAATCACAGTCCAGCTGTCTCGGACTGTTCCAGTCAGTCTGAGCTTTGTTATTTATTCCTTTTCTATTCTTAGCCAGCCTTCTGATGAAATCCTTTCTTCTACTCTTTTAGTATAGTTTTTAATATCATATATAAAATAAAATAATAAATCAAGCCTTCTGAAACATGGAGTCAACTTTCTCATCTCTTCCCTCATCCTGGGACCCCTGGGATCACCGTCACAGCAGTGGGTTAGGGGATCCAAGCTGTGCCTGTTTTCATGCCTGTGGTGCCCCTGCACTGGCCTGTCTGTGTTTGGGGTGTGGAAGCCACACAGCTGTGTTCCCACTGTGCTCCTGGGGACCTTGCTTGGCCTGGTGTCAGCTCATGAAATCCCTGCAGATCAGTGCTGTGGTGTCTGTGTCCTTTTGGTTTTTCCTTTCCCTCTCCCTGGACATTTTCAGATCACACAGGCTTGGCATAACCACGGCTTTCCTTGTTTCAGGTTTAGGGAAAGATTTCACAAAGTGGCCCAACCCCTGCCTTTGTCCCCTCTTTGGGTGACATGTACTCTTCATCATAGGAGGATGGTGGCCCCACCATCGAGGTCTTCCCTCCAGCATCACCATGGCCCCACATCAGCCCCCCACTGCCTCTCCTTTCCCATACAATCCAGTGGGGACTGGGATGAAGGTGCTCATTGTCTCTGGAAAGGGGGCATGTTGTAAGCAGAGAGAGGGAAAGAAAACCCCCAGCACTGACCTCCTTACCCTGCTGAGCCATAGCACCACCAAACACTCAGCAGGGAAGTGCCCATTAAACACCTGGGATCATGCAGGGATTTGTGTGGCTGGGGCAGGAAGTTAAAGGCAGAAGAGCATGTCTCTGCAGGAGACCTGGCTGGTGTCAGGTGAGCACAGGACACAAAGGAAACCCAGGAAACCCTCAAATACACCCATGAGTGGAAGCTGAGAGCAGGGGAAGCAGGGAGAAGGAATCTGTTAGATCCTGGAGGAGAAGTTTGCACAACAGAGGTGGGGTTAGGGTGGGCAGCTGCAACAGAGAGCAGAGGAAGAGGAGAGTAAAGAAAGTTTGGGTTTGGAGGAAGGGAAATGCTTTTGGTGTTGGCTGTATTAATCCTGATTTGTCAATAAGAAGCATATGAAGGGCAAACAGAGACAGGGGCTGGAACTAAGGGATGGAGAAGGGATGGGGATGCCTGTGCATCTGTGGCCCTTCAGCTTCAGGGGTGCAGCTGAAGCTGGGAGAGGGTGATCCTGAAGGACAGGGACACCCCAGGGCAGGGCTGTGCTCCTCCAGCTCCCCTTTCTACCCTTGTGTCCATCTCCTCCAGCCCAGGGAATCACTCCTGGTCCCCCCTCAGCAGCATTTGGCTTGGTTTCCAGCACCTCTGCTGTGGCCCATCCCACCATCTGGGATGGAGGAGTTTTCCCAGCAGGTTTGATGCTTTTCAGGGCACGCTGCTTCCACATGGGGCTTCAGATCCCAGAACTGTCTCATCACTGGGGGGTGTCAAGAGCACAGATCCCTTTGAGGGTGCTGGATCTCCCCTTCTGGATGTGCTGTGGGTGAAGGGGAGCAGTCTAGAGCAGCCAGATTTGTTCAAAACCTCTCTCAGTCTGAAACTGAATTAGCAGGAGATCTGTGCTTTGTTTTGGTTCTTAAGTAGAAGCAGCTGAGTTTAACAGATGGGGAGGGGGAATAAAAAGAAGCTACTAAAGCAGCCTTACTTTTGGGCAACTGCATGGAGATCTCCTCACAGGGCTGGGTCCCTGCTTCCCATTCTCATCTAGTACCATGTCCTTCCAGGGTTTTTCTTTTTCAGTTTGAAAATATGGGTCATGGATGGAGCAGAAGTTACAACACGCTGCAATATGTAGGTCAGGAAAACTGTACCAAGAAAAGAAAGGGAAAAAAAAAATTTTACAACTGCTTCCAGCAGGAAAAGGCCACACTGGGATTTGGGCTTTTGAACGGGATATCCTCTCCTGATCCAAGTGCCCCAGCTGAAACACCCAGCAGTTTGTGGCCAAGAATAACAGGAAGATCAGAGAAGGGGGAGGGGGGAAAAGGCGAAGGCAGGGGGTCTGACCAGCTCATATGACCCTCCATTAGAGACTTATAAAAAGGGCTGGTACGAGCTCATTTTTCATGAGTTTTAATCCCTCCTGCTTATGATGCTGAGCCAAGGGTTTTTTCTGGAGAATCTGAGTCACAAGGCGTGCAGCTGGAAAGAGAGGATTGATAGCAGTGGCTCTGCAGGCACAACCATGTCTGGAGAGCTGGGAGGGGAGCAGCAGAGCCACTGGTTTTCAACACCACCACAGATGTCTTCGAAGGAATGGGGCAAGAGTGGGATGAACACACTAAAAATTTTAGGAAGACAGTAGTAGTCCTTATGTCGCTGTTCCTGCTGCTCTCAGGAGCTTCTGGAGCAGAGGATTTTTACAAAGAGGGTTGTGCATGTATGTGTGCACTCAGGGGAAGCTGGTGCTGTGATTTCACAGTAGGCTTAGCCAGAGGCATGCTTGGGAGCAAGGAGATCTCTCATGAAGATTGGTGTCCCAGCTTGTATTTGTCTGTCTTTGGTTTTATTTAGAAATCAATGTGAAAGATTTTTTTTTTTTCGTAGAAAGAGGTGTTTTTGGTGGAGCTTGTCTGACTCTGGAGTCCTGTCCCCTGTGCTGCCAAGTCTGATATGTGAGCAGGAGAAGGGAGGAGCAAGGAGAGATGCTTTTGTCCTGGCTCAGCCTCAGCACATTCCCTCACGGTATGGGCTGGGCTTCCTTTAGGCAGGAGAGCATTAAAGCTGTTCAGAATAAAACACAAGGCCTGTCCCAGCTGGGGATTTGTGTCTTTCAGTCAGTGTTTCACTATCATGTTCCATAGCAGATGCTGATGAGGGACATGAGGTGCCTTATGCCCCCTTACATCTCTCTGGCTGTCTGACAGACCCAACCCTTATTTTCTGCTGTCCTTTTCCCAGGATAGGTGGCAAGCAAAGGTCATTGTAATAGCTGGGTCTTGTTAAGTCCAGCAGGAGTCTCCTGCATGAATGACTTTACTATGGGAGAGGGAAGAACACCCCCCTGGGCGTTAATCAGAACGTGTCTCTCCTCAATCCTCACTGCAGACTGATGTGCGCAGCTGGTGCTTTCTAATTAATTTTTAATTATGGAATCTGATGAGGGGTATCTGACAGTGTGCTGGCAAAGGGCATTTACACCCTGGCAGAGCCCTTTCTAGAGCCCTGTGTGTGGTGAGCACTGCCTACAGTGAAGGAGTCCCTGACAGGAGGGGCACATGGCTTCCCTGGCCATGGTGGCATTACTGTCACCTGAGCAAAGGAATGTACCCAGACAAAAACACTGTCTGCAGCTCTCTTCAGACACTCTCTGGTTGAACCACTCTTTTCTGCCCTTTAAAGGAATTCCAGTTCATATGGGGGAAGGAATTTCATTGTCTGTGCCACCAGAGCTGGTTGAACAAGGCAAACCCCAGGCTGGAACCTGCCTTCATTTCAGTGCAGGACCTGGGAATGCCTGTGGGTGATTTCTGCACCTTCCTATCCAGGCAAAGGATGCCTGAGCTGGGAGGGGGCTGCTGCCTCCTCTGGCAGGTCCAGGAGCTCCAGACCCCTGGAGGAGCAGGGCTGGGACACACCAAGGGTCTGTGCTGCAGTGCAGGCACTGTCAGAATGCTGGACTACGCACAGCAGACTCTTGGCTCTTCCCCTGAGCCTGAACCCTGCTCCTCAGCTCATTCCCATGCCATTCCATCACAGCTGACCTCCCCCAAGCATCCCCAGTCCTACAATTCAGCTGTGGTGCTCTTCTCATCCCAGACCTTCCTTCCAATCCACGCTGTACCATCAACACCACCCGAGCTTCCCCTGTAACACTCCCGGCTCTGCCCTGTGGTCCCTGCCCTCCCTTCCGTGGGCTGGCAGGCTCTCTCTCCTTCCTACTCTATTTTGGCAGTCTTGGAGATTTTAAACTGCTCATATATCCCACTGAGCATCCTGAACCAGCAGCTGGTTCCTTTGCCCCTGGTTCAAAGGCAGCTGAGGCTGTAGAGCTTATTGAGACATGTTTTGAACTATTTGACCAAGAAAAGCTCAAACAGAGCTTTTTCTCCCTGTTACATCCTTACCTAACTAAATCCCTTTTGAAAGGAGGACACAGGCTCCTAAATCACTGAGAGATTGTTTGGAAATGTTGACTTGTGTTAGGAGTCAGTGGTTAAATGAATCTGTCCTCAGATCCTTGAGAGGATTTGCCTCTCAAGTCTGTTTTGCCAGTCAGGGAGGAAAAGTGACCTGAAGTCACTGACTGATAATGGTGTAAAGCTGAGGTAAAATGGAGTGAACATCCAAACCTAAATCAATTCCTTTGAGCACCTGGCTTTGCACTAAAGAGAATAACAAGCAGAAATAACATGGAGGAAAAAAAATGCAGATCCTTAAACTCTGAGGAAACTACAGGCAATATCAGGGGGAAAAAAACCCCATATTTTATTATGTGAATATTCTGAAAATGCATTTAAATTGAAACCATGGTCACCAGGTAGTCTGATGGTGTACATTTGAATATTCATCTCCAAATGCCCATCTTTCATTGCTGAATGTGAGATAAAATCATAGACTGATGGTCTTTCATCTGGGCTGGACTGCCATGATACTCCAAGCAGGTCATCCTGACAGGCCTGATTTTGAACTCTTGGTTTTACCACAGTGTCTTCAGTGAATTTCAGTGGAACCAATGATGTGCTTGTAAATGAACCACAAATAGTGTAAGTGTTGGCCAGCTTGGAGCCTGTCCTGGAATGTCAAAAAAACTGTATTCTATTTGCCATCTGTATGACAGCTGTCTTCTGTTAATTGGGCTGGTTTCCTTATCTCTTCCACACACACTCCTCCCTCTGGGGAGTCATCTGCTGATAACAGGCTATTGAATGTCACTGCATGGCTGATAAGAACTACAGCAGCCCACTGGGAGATGCTCTGCCCAGAGGGAGGAGCCAAGCATTCCTACCTGGATATAGTCTGGAGATTCTGGAACTCCAGCACAGCTTCTGTACTGGATTCCCAGAGGAACAGCAGCTGCTTCTTCCACTGGCTCTCCAGAGGAAGACTCCATCCTTCCACAGGATCCCTGCTCCCTCAGAACCACCCCTGACACTCCAGGAGGACTGCAGCCACAATTCCAACTGGACTGCCACCAACACCCTGACCCACAGGGTGTCAGGTTGTGTTCTGACTCTGTCAGTGTTGTTTTGGTTTACTGCATTGTTTATTTTATTTTTTTTTTGTTTTCTGTCCTATTAAAGAGCTGTTATTTCCTGCTCCTATATTTTTTTGCCTGAGAGCCCCTTAATTTAAAATAGCAATTCGGGGGGTGGGGTATTTTTTGCTTACATTTTCCATTTCAGGGGAGGCTCCTGCCTTCCTTGACAAACACCTGTCTTTCCAAACCAAGACAGAGCCAAATTGTTTCCCATAAGGAATGGAATTGGTGCATGGAAAGGCATTCAAACCAGAATTCATAACAAGGAAAAGCTATTTTACATCTGCTTCATACAAAGCTGCAAGAGTCCTCCAATGCAAAGATGTGGCAAATCAAGTTGACTGGGTTTCCCTGTGTTCCCTTAAACCAGACCACTCAGTTACCTTCAAGAGCATCAAGGAAACACTGTAAGATCCCATGGCAGACGATGTCTGATGCCTCCAGCTGTGTGACACAAGCTGTGATGTGTCACTAGTTGGTAGCTGTGAGTTTAACCTCCTTGGATGACTCTTCCCATCATTATCTGGGAAGTGCCATTGTCACCTGCAGTTACACTCGCTTTTACTACCTGGAAATGTGACCTGCAGCTCACAGCTCACACCTCTGTGGGACCTGTGCCAGCCTGTGAATGTCATGGCTGGGATCCTGTATGCTTGACCCGACCCCATATCCTTCCAGTGTAGTAAATACTGACCTACACTACTGTAAAAGTGGGAAGAATTGGTTCACTCATCCATCTAAGGGCTGAAAATTTTAGGAAAATGCAGTAATTGCAGTCAGCCTGGAAACACCAGGATACAAACTTTCTTATAGCATTTATAAAGCAACTTTCCAGTTTATCAGTGTGAATGTCTCTGGGTTTAAAACCAGATTCATCTGGCAGACTTCAGATCTACTGTTTTACACCAAGTGCTGAGGTAACTGTAAAAGTGGTAGCTTTTTTCCAAATTCAGGTTTGGTCAGAGTTCTGGACAAAGCTTTGGATTGCTTTGACACAGACCAGGTTAATGGAAAGTGGTCTAAAGTCCCTCCTGGTCCCTCTCCCTCAGCATTTGGAGCTGCTGATGATGCTGGGGCTGGCAGCTTTGGCAGAGGACTGAAGAGCAGCTGGGACAGGCTGCTGTAATCTCTTAAACAGGCATGAGGCTGTGAGTACCCAGCCTGAGGGCTGCACTTAGCCAGTGTCTGGGTCTGCAGGTGGTACCATGGCTGGACAATTCAGATGATGAAATAAAGTTAAAAAAAAGGTTTAAGGTTACTCCTGCCATCCACAGGTACAGTGTTAAGTCATGTCTACTCCTGCAGACACCTTGGGAGGTGTTTGTTAGGGGGCAGAAGATGTCAAATGAGGAGAAAGTTCCCCTAAGGTTTGTAACCATCACCAAGAGGTGACCAAGAGGTCAGGGGCAACCAAAAGAACAGCCAGAGGGTGATGCTACAGCCATGAGCTGCTCTGGCCAGGCCATGGGACAGTCAAGAGGGAGCCCACTTCTCTGTTTTTTTTTTTTTTTTGGTTTTGTTTTTGTCTCTTACTACAGAAGAAAGCTCAAAATAATACTTCTTCCTCAAAGCAGCAGCCCCCAGGTTCCTTCTCTGCCCAGCTGGGCATGCCCTTCCTCTTAAAGCTCCACTGCAAATGTCTGTCAGACCTGAAATCTCAACTCGTTCATAAGTGATTCACCCAGGAATTGCTCCCTGCAAAAGTAAAAAATTACACCCTCAACAAGGGTAACAATGATGTAGGAAAAAGCACTGATTTTAGGCTTCTCATCCTGCAATGAGCTCAAGGTTTACTCTGTAGAGTTAGTCTCTGCAAACACTCCTGGTTTTGACAACAGCAAGACAAAAGAATTCATATTCCCTTGTCATCAGCTCTCAGACCAGGTATTTCTTTTTTTCCTTCTATTTTCCCTACTCGGAAAGGAGTGAACTTGCCAAGAAGATACAGACCCTGCTGCCTTCAGTGGAAAAGGCTGCAAATTAGGTGAGAATGGCCTGCAGCAATCTGCACGACTTCAGCTTGCATTTCTATCCAGGGAGGTGGGGTAAAGTCTCCTTTCATGTTACTGTAGTGAGATTAGAGGGGATGCAAGGTATTAATTAACAGCCACTTTAAATAATTCTGATGTTTTTACTTTACAAGGCAATGATATTGAGGCTCCTGGGTCCAATACTTCTCATTAGTATGAAAATCAGATCAAAATGGATGTCTGTTTTTTTCTCTGCTGGCAGATGGAATGACAGGCTGGGAGTGTAGCTGACAGGATGATGCATAAATGCCATACAAAACAAATTTTGTTTGGATGTGGGTTCAGGCTGTTACATGCAGGAGATTTTTCAGAACTGTCCTAAAACAGATTGCCACAGTTTCACTGAGAGTGGGATGGCAAAGCAGCTTGGAGGAAAGTCTGGTCCATCCATGTTATGTGTAAATGCAGTAATTGGCAGCTTGTTTGGGAGTTGAAGGCAATTCTTGGTAGCCATGAAGGGAGTGGTTATGTAGTATTTCTTATTTTCAAAACAATTACTCATCCTCTCTGCACACACAATTTGTAATGTGTGTTGTATTGTTTACAGCTCATCACTCAAAAGGGAGCAGCTCCCCGAGGGATGGAAGCAGAGGGGGAAGGTAAGAGGAGAACACTGTAAATAACTGGGTATTTTCTCATTCCCAGTGTCTGGAAGGCTAATCCTGAGCTACCTGGGGTAGGGATCCCATGATGTAAGGAGGATTTTTGCTGCAGCAAAGAAAACAGAGTTCAGATCTTTCCTTTAGTGTAAATAAATATGTGGGGGAACTTCCAGAATCAGCAGAAGCAGCGGGCATTGAGGAGCTGAGCAATTTTGTCTGTTAGGAAGATAATATCTAAATGGTCTAATTATAGCTCCAGTTCAGCATACTCGGGGAATCCCCACCATTACTCTTTAGTAGCTGCTGCTGTAAAGCTTCAGGATCTGAGCCATGACCTGCTTGATAATTTATGTTTACTACAGGCCTGTCAAACTACAAATTTTTCTGTTTTTGAAAAAAAATTCCTCCTTTGCTGACCCATCCCCTCTCTGTCCTGTATTGAGAGCAGTCTGCACTGGGAGCTGACTGAAGCTCAGTTTCCATGAGCACACCTGTGGCCTCGGGAATCCCAGAAGGATCACAGAAATACTGATGCTGCTGTGCCTCCATCTGACACACAGAGTGCCTTTAGAGCTCCCCAGGGCACTCAGATCTTTGGGCTACGTGTGTGGCAGCCCATTCAATGCCTCCACTGAGCTTTTCTTGTCTCCCTCAACTCCTCTCCCAAGGGTGGATCACTTCAGTGGTGATGCCTGAGAGCTTCCAAAGTGGAGTGAGCCACCTTCCAATTATTGGGCTCAGTTGATGGAGGACTCCCTGCCCCTAATTCACTGCCAATATTCTTCTCTCCCTCTCTCCCCCAGTAGCAAGGTGCCAAAGCAGGGCAAGCTGTGGGACCAAAGTGCTCAGGGCTGGCTTGGGGGTTGTGGGGCTGCTGAAGCACCACTTTGTCACAGAGGTGATTCCAGAGTCCCACTTATGCACCAAGGTGCAGCTTCCACCACAAAAGAGGTCTCCCACTGACAGATCCTGGCCTCATGGAGAGTAGGGGCTTAACTGAGGGTCTGACCCCCCCTTTCTGAGCACCCCCACCTCAGCCCATTGATGTTTCTTCCAGGAATCCCTTGCATGGCTCTTGCCTTATATCTCCTATTTCATGATACTCTCAGGCCACTGTGGATCCCATGGGAATAGCAATCCCAGCACTATTAATAAAAGCAAATCCCAGAAGAACCTTTTGGCAAGGCACAAGTTGTCAGACCAGCCACCTCTGTCCAGGCCCCAGTGTCACACAGCACTGTACTTTGCCCCTGTTATCACCTACTTGTTGTAGAGCAGGAGACTAAAACTAGAATGAGATGAAGGGAGATAACAGGGCTGGGATACATTCAGTATGAGCTGGTTGATATGGAGTCAGTATCCAGACTGGGAATTTCCACTGGCAGAGTCACTGAGGTCCTGTTGCTTGAAGGGTTACATGACAGGGGCCTCTCTGCTTGTCTGCCTTCCAAGGCTGCCCTAATGCAGCTGCAGGGGACAGGAGAGGCACAGATCTCTAGTGTAGGCAAGAGGGAGGAAGGCATGGTTACAAGAACATTGGATCTTGGGTGATCCTGGACAAGTCACTTGGACATCTGAGTTTCTGTTCCCTGTGAGTTAATGGGTAAACAGGACTGCCCTGCCTCACAGGAGTGTTTTCAGGATAAATATAGCAGATATGTGTGGGGGACACAGCATATTTATCCTGATAACATCATTAGAAAGGCCTAAAATCCACACAAACCCTGAGTGCATCAGAGTTTAACAGCTTTCCTGTACAAATTCCAAATGACCTACCAAACATCACTTACTTAAACCCCTTCAATAAGTCTCTTTCATATTTAGATTTTGGGATTTTTTTTGTTGCCATTGTTGTTGTTATTGTTGTTGTTGGGGCATTTTTTGCTTACATGATTGAGGAGAGGGGAAGCAGCCCAGTTAGAAGCTGAGGGTGCACTTGCACTGTGTCATGGATGGAAATATTGAAGAGCACCTATTGTATTTGGGTTGTCCCCAGACAAAGGAAAGAATGATGAATCTGACTCCATGTTCTCAGAAGGGTAATTTCTTATTTTATGATATATTATATTAAAGAATGCTATACTAAACTATACTAAAGAAAACAGAAAGGATACTTACAGAAGACTAAAAAGATAATAATGAAAACTCATGACTATTTCCAGAGTCCTGACACAGCTTGGCACTGCTTGGCCAATGAGTGAAAACACTCACACCAGAAACCAATGAAACAATCACCTGTGGTAAACAATGTCCAAACATATTCCACTTGTGAGCACAACACAGGAGAAGCAAATCAGATAATGATTGTTTTCCTTTTTCTCTGAGGCTTCTCAGCTTCCCAGGAGAAAAGTCCTGGGTGAAGGGATTTTTCCAGAAAATGTGAGTGCCACAAGCACCGGTCTGGAGCCAGAGCCCTGAGAGGCACCACTTGCCACCCGTGTCCATGTGAACATAGAGCCCTTGACCACATCTCTCTGGCTGTGTCCATCCAGCCAGTTCCTTATCCACTGAATGGCCCACCCTTCAAATCCGTGTCTCTCCAGTCTGGAGATCCAGGATGTCATGTGGGACTGTGTCACAGGCCTTAGACCTAAGGAGAAGTCCACTTGGATGCCACAGTGCAGTCGCTCTGTCACAGAGGGCCAGCAGCCTGGTCAGACACAGCTGGTCCCTACTGTGGTTCTGGCACAGAGGCCAGGCTCTGCAGCTCCCCAGACCTTCCTTTCTGCCCTTTCTGAGTTATAGGAGTGATGTTTCCCTTTTCCATTCAGAGACTCAACAGAATATGTCAAGTTGAGAGGGACCCACAAGGATCATTGAGTCCAACCCTGGCCCTGCACAGACACCCCAACAATCCCACCCTGTGCATCCCTGAGAGCGGTGTCCAAACACGTGTTGGTGCTGTGACCATTCCCTGGGGAGCCTCTCAGTGCCCCACCAGCCTATGGGGAAAGAACTCCATTCAGCAGGGACTTTGCCTGACTGCCATGCCTTTTCAAATGTGATGGAGAGGGACTTGGATCCAGTATCAGCTGGGACCCTGGGATGCGTGGCTCAGGCCCCATAGATTTGTGCCTGTCCAATTTGATCAGAGGGTCCTGAGCCTGCTCTTTGCTTACAGTGGAAGATCACCTGCTCCCACTGATGAGATCAGAGCAGGGTCAGCTCAGGCAGGCTGGGCAGAGCCTCATCCCATTGTGTTTGAATATCTCAAAAGGATATCTCAAAAGCCTTCTCACTTTTGGGGGGGAAAGTATAAACTTTAACTCTGGAGCAAAACTAAATCAGATCACCTGAGCTACTTACGCAGGGAAGCCCTTTTAAATTGACATTCAGCACAAGATCATAGTGGGCAAAATAGATTTGATATCTGACAGGAGACTACTGAGTGAGCGTAGTTTGTTAACTGACTAGGTAGGGTGACAGGAAAAATATAACTTCATCCTAGACTCAGAGAGGATGGCAGGAGGGAGGGATATTGAGGTGAGCAGCCTTGTTTTCTCCCTGGATACCACCTGGGCAAAGCAGAGCTGACCCTGATGCTTCTCCTCACTGGCAGCTCTCTCCAGGGTTGTAGTTACACAACATGTCACAAGAGGAAGAAAAACAAAGTCTTTTTATATCTCCTCACCCATCTGTACTTCCTCTTTCTAAACCAGTACTGCAAACAAAATTATCAGAAACATCATGTTAGCAGTATTTTTAGTAAACAGCAAGAGACTCATGTGAACTTGTTCCTCCTTGTCCTTGTCCCCTGTACAGACAGCAGAGTGGAGAGTTTTCAGGGCAGAATCTTTTGAGGTTCTTCTATTTCTGCCTTCCAGGCAAAAGAGCTGGACTGTACCATCAGGTCTAGAGCTGACTGGAGAGGCAAGTGCTGTTCAATTTTGAAGAATAATTCCCCCTTGAATGGTAATGCCAGGTTAGGATTCCTGGAGTTCCAGGGATTGCCTTGCTCTTGGATCATGAATGGCTCTGTACACAATAGCTGGCAAAGGAAGATGATGGAAATCCACAGGGGAACACAGGAAAAGAAAATAGAAAGTATGTTTATTAATTAGGAATGTTCCCAAGGGTTTCCAAATTGTCCTAAAATAGGCACACACATTCCTAAGGACAGTGCAAATGTGGGTGGCAAGATCCTCCTGCTACTGTTTGGGGGAGAAATGGGGAAGGAGGTGGAAAATGAACTAGGAAAAGTATTTTCATTTGGTCCCCTGGCTTGGCTGAAGCAAGGCCACCACTATTGACATTTAACCTGCACTGTTCCAAGAGCATTTCTGCCAAGAGTTGTGTCCTAAGACTGGTTTGCACTTTGCCACTGGTCTGACCCTCAGCCCCCCAGAGGAGAAGAGTTGACTGGGCCAATTCCTGCCTAGTGCTTACAGACTGCACTGCTCCCTGTTACCTCTCCCTCTGTTTCATAAAATCCCTTTTTTTCCACACTTTGAGGTGTCACTTCCACAGCACCTCTGGTTTTATGATGGCACCTGTGCACCCAGCCATAAAATTCCTGATGTGGAGGGTGGATGTTTGCCCCCACCCCACCTTTATGATGGAAAATTTTATCTTGGTGATCTTCATTTTCCTCCTAATCTTTTCTTTCCTGTTCCTCACCGTTTGGATTGACACCTACTTCTGCAGGGCTCTGCTCCTTCTTTAATGCCAAAAGATTTGCTTTACTTAAAGAAATGTAGGCCTTGGGCTGGAGGAATTTATTCAGAGAGACTGAAGGAGAACATTGGCTTGCAGCTCCTCCTAATCTACTGTTCTCCATCCATCTCCCTTTGAAGTCAAAATTCCTTGATTTTAATGTGAGTCAGGCAACTGCTTAAAAAGCCCCATTATTTCCTCTCTGTTTTGCTCACAGATTTTAAGGTGCATCTTCCTGTATTTCACCAGAGAAATTCCATGTGTCTGTATGGAACCTGTTGGTTTTACTTTGCAGAGGTAGTAGGTGTTCATAAATAATGAACATAGTTTGGGCTAAGCTAATTTACTGTTGTTTGCTCTAATTTTTGTGTTTTGTGTTCCCTTGTTGAATTGTTTTGAATGAAGCAAAACAAACGAAAAAGTAATTACTGAGCCTTTCCCCACATTTCCCAAGCTTCCTTTTTGAGTCATTGTTTCTGTGCCCTCCCTGGGAACTTAGTTCTGGACTCTTCTGCTTTCTCGCTGACACGGTCTGAAATATTTTGAAATCTGCATAATTTAACCTACACACTTTTCAACCCCAGCCTTGCATTTGTTACCATACTGACTTTCAAAAGCTGTCCTTGCTCTTTGCCACTGCCTTTTTCTTTTTTTTTTACTCTGCAGTTTATCAATAAACTGATTTTCCAAGCCTTTAATGACTTCATGAGTACAGGGGGAGGGTGATGGGGGTGATTTGATTTAATTTAATACAGATTTGTGTTCTGTTTGGCTTTTATCAGCCTCGCTCTGAAACAATACAGATGAAATATCTTACACTATATGGGTTTTCTTTCATTAGCCACGTTTTACTTTCGTAGAAAAATGGATCTTGTACCAAGTAATTCATATTTATGTGCACTGTGAAAATTAACTGAGTAGTCACTCTACACACAAATAAAGCATGTGCCTATGACACAAATTAAAACCACCCCCAAATACTTCATGTCCTATCTCAGCATCTCTCTTTGGCATGCCTAGCCATGAAAAGTCTTTTTAAACTTATTGGATTTGCCATGTGTCTGGTAATTGTAGTTTCTCTATACAGGCCTGGCTATCTGCATGGGGCCAGAGATATCCCCCAGCCACAACACTCCCGAGCAGGGGATGGAAAAACATGGAAAAACAGCTCCCTCTCTCCAGTGGAGGCACTGGTCCTGGGGCTGTCTGTGTGCTTAAGGACACTGCAGCAGCTGAGTGTGCTGAGCAAGGGTTGTAGGGCCCTGCCAGGAGCTGGTCAGCCAGATTTTTGTGGATTTTCCATTAGACCTAAAGAGACAACAAGAGGTGCACATTGCAAGAAAAATTACTTGTGTGTAGTAAGAACCATTTCAGTAAACTGGTGACTCCAGTAGGCTGAGTAATAGGATAAAGGTGGAAATGTAGGGCTTGTAGCCATGGCCATTTGTTTCTGAGAGTGTCTGTTGGAGAGAAAAGTCCAGGAGCAGGCAGTTGCCTTTACAGGCTTTGGTCAGAAGTGGCTCATTCTGGCTGGGCTGTGAGGAGCAGGGGTAAGGGCAGTGTGAACCCGAGGTTCTGTCTGTGCTTGATAGTTATTTATCCCACTGTGACCCCTGGGCTGGGCATGCTGCCTCTGGCTTGGTCCCTGGATGAAAGGCAGCCCTGGAGGCTGCAGCTCTCTCTGTGCTCTGCTGCCAGAGGGAGAGGGAGCTGTGCACAGCCCTGGGCTCAGAGCAGCTCAGTGGGAACGGGCAGCGTGGATACATTATTAGTGTCACTGTGCATAAACACAGAGTGATGCATATGGGAAAGAGCCTCCCGTGGCAAACAATGAGCTAAGTGCTCACCACTGCCACAGAGGAACAGCCATGGGCTGTAATACAGGAACAGGGGTCAGCAGGGGCCAAAGAACTCATTTTACAAATGAAACCTTGTCAGAAATCAGAAATGTTCCCCCTGCCCCCTGTACAAATCTGTGGTGTGTCCACATCCACGAGCATCCTGCTCTTCTCAGCTTGGAAAAGGAAATGGGAAACAGTCAGAGGAGGGTGACAAATGGGGTCCAAAGTATGGGATGGCTTGGCATTATGCAAGCATTAATTGAGCTTGTTTTTTGAACCTTCCCTAATTCTACAGCCTGGAGAGGATTGATTGAGAACATCTATGATAAATGCCAATAAATCCATGAATTTCTTGGAGGGGGTGATTGTCCACTGTCTCTTGCAGGACAAAGCAAAGAGCTGTCAAGGGGACAGGTCAGAATAAACAAGGGTGAGCAGTTTTTTCCATCAGGTGTATTATCCCAGTTCCCAAAGGTACACATTTCCTGTGGAATTCCCTCTGATAATCACCTGAATTTATCTGAGATGCTGTTTTGTTTTTTTTTTTAACCCAACAAAACCAACAAAAAAAAGCAACAACATAGAGTAAAATATGGCATGGAAGGTGATCTCTCAGGTCCAAATGCCTCATCTCCCCTTAGAAAAGTTTTCTGCTATTGGATTTATAGTCATCAAACATATTTGGTCAATTTGCATGAATTCAGACCCAAATGAGTTCAGATTCATTCTTTCCAAATGAGGGCTTCTCACCTGCATATCCTGGCATATTCTATAGGAAAAGACAATCTAGTGGTCCTGCAGCAACAGCCTAGTTCCCTCAGAGAATCTTTCTGTTGCTCCTTACTCAGATACCCCCAACTCCTAAAGGTGGAGATGGAAAAGGTCCAGTTAAGCCTTCCTGAGGTGGGATGTCCAAAAAATTGCTGCAGCTGTTCCACAATGACACCAATGGCTCCAGCTCCTGCCCACTGTCAACAATTCTCATTTGCTTCTCTAATCTTTCTGAAGGCAGTGTTAAGCCCATGCATCCTCCTAACACAACAAGTCTACTTTGCTGCAGTGGAAAGCTGGGCATATCCACAATTGTTTTTCTTGAGACAGTATTAAAGGCTCCTATTCTGGGCACAAGTGTGGATCCACTCTACATCCTTGTCACAAACCAGGAGCAGAAATTGTCTTTTCTTCCTTTGCAGGAAATCTAACCTATGTGAAAGTGCTGAATACTTGCAAGCAGGGAAACGCTGTGAGCTTGGTCCAACACCCTTAACCCCTGGCAATGCTTTCATTTTGTAATGTGACTTGGAAGATAAATTACTCTAACAGGAGGTATGAAGGTAAATTAAAACAGGGGTGTTAATTTGGGCTGGGTGGGGCTCTTTTGAAATGGATGAAACTGCCCTTCCTTTCACTGAGTCTGGATTTGCTGCCTTTCCCCTCCCCATACCTGTGGAGGAGCAGGTGTCCCACTCAGCTCAGGTGGGAGCCTGGGTGTGTGTCCTCAGCTCTCAGTCCTGCCCTTACCCCTTCTTTTTACCAAATCAAAAACAAGCCCAGAGGAATTTTAACCTGCTGGTTTTGTTCTGTTAACAAATACCAACCACAAACCTGTTTTTCTTGCTTCCTTGATGGAGAGGGAATGACAGTATATGGAGAGAGAACTGATGTTTGTGCTTGTGGAGGTCAGGAAGGCTGCAAGGGTTAAACAGGCCTGGGTTTGAAAGCAGTGGAGAAAAAGAGCATGACAGCAAAAATTATTAAAAATAAAGTCAAAACATGAAAACCAAAGACAGACTTGGGCAAAAGCTTTTTATGGGAAGAGTCATATACACATATGGGATAAATTACAGAGAAAGGGCATGGAAAAATCCCCCATCATAAATGTATATTTAAAAGCAAAAGAGCAAGGGGGGAGAAGAAGAGACATGGGATGTTGCTAAAGAAACATGATGAGAAAAACAGCGGAGGAGCCAGCAGGAAATGGCAGTGAAAGAGCTGCCAGCAAAGGACTGGTGGGGCCAGTAGTGCTCTGGTTTGTCCAAGGCCTTTGTAGCACCTTCCCTGCTTGACTTCTTATGGATACACATGGAAAAGAGAAGTAAAACACCTGATCCCTCCTCGGGGGAGCTCCTGTGGACTGCAGGGCAAGGGGGAGCAGTAAGAGGAAGGCAGCACAGTACTCCTTGCAAAACGCTCCCCTTGGCTGCCACCCAGGAATTCCTATGGGAACCTGAGGTGCTTCTGGCATCTGTGGTGCTAAAACAAACCTTATCTCTGCCACAGAAAATGAGATCTGCACCGACTGTCTGCACACACTGATGAGAGCAGCTGCACCCTTGACTGCTCTGGTTCCTACCTGCTCTGCTCCCCAGGTTTATCCCTGCTTCCAGCCAGGTCTCATCGTGGCTGCAGCAAGGCTGCTGAACTTAGCTTGTCCTTGTCTCCACTTGCAGCTAATTCACATTCAGCCCCGGTTCAGCCGCTCCTGTTGCTGACACCTGTTGTCAGCAGTCGGTAATTTCTTTTTTTAGGACAAGCCTACATTGCCCTGGAGCTCAGAAAGGGCCTTAAATTAGACTTAATTCTATTCAGATGTAGTTAGCAGTATTTAATTAGCACAGTCCCAAAGCAAAAGTCAGTCTATTCCTTGGATCACTGGAGTATATTCTGGATACTTTCCATACTGCTGCAGGAGTCTGATTTTTTTTTCTTTTAATTTATTTTTTTATTTTCTATCTTAAGCCCAAGAAATGTGCTGGGGCTTTTCAAGCACTTCCAGAGCAGGGGCCACATCTTAATAGACAGATTCCTCTGCAGATGGCTTCCTGCTCGTTTGCAATTGCAAAACTCCACCGAGGCAATTACCATGATTGCAGACATGGGAATGTGACATTAGGAAAGCATTTAATGTATTCTCAGCATCTGTTGGAGCGCTGCTGCAAATGGAAACCTCGGGGAGATGCCAGCACTCCGGGCAAGGCTCCTTTCAAAAGGGCTGACTGGAAGCATCCAGGCTGAGCTCAACGTGCAGGTACCCTCTGAGCCCCACAGACAGACAGACAGACACAGGCACATCCAGAGGGTGATTCACCTATCCCAGCTGGTGTCCCAGAGAAGAAGAACGACTTGTGTTCTCATGGTGCTCCACTGGGTGGGAAAATGAGCAGTTCAGATGAGGAATTCTATTTTCCACAGCTAAAATGGGGTGACTGGAGCCCTGTGCTCTGTGATAGCTGGGATTTTCATATTCCACTGCAAACTGCCCCAGAAAGGATGAGCCACTGCTGTTTCACCTCCATGGACTAGAAAGCTGACACACTAGGAGATCTGCTTGGCAGAAGAGTTCAGTTTCCCAGAAAGTGATGCAGGGGCTGGCAAGAAGATACTCTGTAGGAATAAGGAGAAAGGGGGATGTACCAGCAGTAATGGAGGCAAATCCCAGCCTCGAGATTAAAAGCCTGAGCTGTGTTATCCAAGTAGAGAACAATGCTCTGGAACTATTTCTTCTAACTTTGCTGCTTTTTCATCCATTTTCTCTGTTATTTCTATGAAGGTGCCTACACCACATGGCTAGAAAATCATGCTGGTGGAATCCACTTTTCAATGGATGTTCAGAGAAGACTATTGAACTGCTTGTCTTAGAGCCTCTTAGCTCTCCTCTACTGAAATATTTTCATTTTGCATGACATAAATAAATACCAGAACAAAAGAAATAGACAGAGAGAATGAATAACATATATATTAATTTTAAAAAGACCTGTGTTTCAGGCCCTGAACTTGAAACAACCCCAAAAGACAAGAAGGAAGCCCCAGGCTGGATGACCTGGGAGAGCTTGTTGGTTGGGGTGGAGGTGGGATCTGAGATGGGAGCTGCTGGATGAGCTCTGTGCTGTGGGAGAGGACACAGCCATGATTTGAAAGGATTGATTCCTCATTTCTGGAAAGGAAGAGTTTGAGCTTCTTCATGGCTGCGCATCTTGAGAGGAAAGGCTGCTGAAATGGTGCAGACTCACCCAAGTGAGATGGGTCTCCCACACAGGCTGGGTTCCACAGTTTAAAGAGATTTCTCTTCCCTCGTCCCCTCCTGCTGTGGGTTTTGGGGTTTGTGCAGAGCTGAGTGTTCCTTGCTGTCCCATGGTTTCCAGAAGAGCCTGCAGCAGCCGTGGGTGGTGACTAGAGCAGGTCTCAGGCCAGAGCTCCCCACCTCATCCTTTCCTCCTGCTCACCTACTTGGATCCTTGCTCCAAGCGCTGCCTCAGCTCCTCACACCTCTATTCACACTGCGGGGGGCTCTGGGATCCAGGGACCTCACAGCTTGGGAAAACATCTCCTTTCCTTTGGGGGATCTCCCTCTCATGGTGCATGGAAACCAGCTGGCAGGGACTGGGAATTCCCTCCGTGGCTGAGCCCCTGGGGCCAGGATTCAGCTCCTACCATGAACTGACCTGGGGGTCCTGCCAGCCCCGCTGTTGGTGGGGTTGTGCTGGGAACCAGACCTGGCAGCTACACTGAATATTAAACAAAGCCCCACCTTCATTACTCATTTAACCTGAGGCACTTCCCAGGCCGAGCTAAAACCTTGCCCAAGAGGAGCATCCGCTCAGCTGAGGGAGGAGGGGAAACGGGGTGAAAATGTGCAGCTGGAAATGTGATGGCAGAAAAAAAAGTGACTTTGAAGAAGTTTTGTTTTGGTGGGCTTTTTACAAGAGCCCAGGCCTAGATTTTAAGAAGTTAGCCTGAAGGTTGGACTAATGGGATTAGTTTCAGGGACAAACACACTGCTTCTTTGAATTGAAAGTATCTTTGAGTGCTCAAAGTACTAAAAGTATTTTTGAGCCTTTGAGTATCTGTCTGGCAGAGGGAATCCCATCCCCTACAAACACTCTGATGGGGCACTGCCACAGAAATCATCCAGCTCACCTTCCCCCTTCTCCAACCCTCATCCCCCTGCCAGCACAAACATTAGCTCTGTGCTGACACAGGTTGGGGAAGTAGTCCTGTGGTTACTACTGAGTTTAGCATCTTCTTTCCTTCCTCAGAAAAGGCCCCTTTTTGACCTCCCTTTTCCTCAGTGGTGAAAGTGCAACAGTTTGTATTGATTTTGTTGCTGCAAAATCATCTGGATTATTTCCCTTGCACAACCCCTTTATTTCTGTTAATTTATTCTCTCACATTTGCTTCATTTTAAAGGCTTTGCTTAAAGTTAAGTAAGAGTAAGTGGCAAAGGATGGAAACCTCTTAAATTGGCTTTGTGACATTGTAGTTGTGGAGGGGATGGTGCAGCAAATTGTAATGTTTAACTCTGCCCTTCTGGTGCCAGGAGCTCTGCTAGGGGCTGCTTTTGGCACTGAAGCCCGTTCCTTTGGTGTGTGCCCATCTGTAGGACACCCCACTCCTCCTCCTCCTCCAGGATTTTGGGGAGCTCTGTCAGGCCATGGGGCACAGGGCTGGTGACAAATCCCTTATGCAACACAGGCTGTATCTGCTTGCTGCTGCCAGATTGGGGAAATCTGGAAATAATTGCAAAGTCTGCCAGTTTAATTGGATTGTGGTGTATTTGCACAGATGGGTGAAGTCTTCCAGGCCAGTATTTTCCAGAGTGACTTAGCAGTCTCTCGGCTTTAAGGTACTCAGTATGAGAGAACATAGAAGCAATGGGTTTCTGTGGTTTATTTAAAGAGAAGCACCCCCAAACTGAAGTAATCCAAACATCAGTCACCCAGAAATCCCTTGCCATAAAGACCTTGAGATGGGGGATCTTTCACAGTAGCTTGATGTAAGCCAAACTAAATTCATAAAAATAATACAAAACATCTTAACACATAATTTCTTCAACAGAAAAATCCAGTGTGAATGTGTATGTGTGCAGGCATTTTCTACAGGAAGTATGATGAATAAATGAATATTTGTAAAACAAAGGGAGGAGGACAAGAAGGACATTTTATTTCATGTGCTAGTCTGTTGTTGCTGTTGTTGTTGTTATTTTTTTTAATGAGGTACAAAATGTTACTGTGGAACATTGTCCCTGTGTGCTCTGGCCCTTTGCCAGGCCTAGAGTTCAGTACTTGCTGGGGAAAAGAAAGCCTCGTACTTGACTTTCTGCAAGATAGGCTGTTATCACTTGGTAGAGGTCAAAAAGGAAAAGAATCAAATTACTTATTAATTAAATACAAGCTCTGTAAAATTGCTCAGAAGTAACTAGCCCCCAGGGCCCAAGCTACAGGTGCCCAATATCTGAATGTACAAAAGACAAACAGTTTATTAGCATTATCATTAGCTTTATCTACCAAGAATTAGCAGGGAGACAAGAAAACTGCAGAAGATGCTTCTGTTCTCACCAAGAGATTCCGCTAAATCACCCTTACAAAAATCAGCAATTTGTAAGAAGGAACAAATGGCTATTTTAAAACATTGTCAGGAACATTCACAGAAGCAGTAGGGCCAACTTAAAATCACTTCAATTAAATAGAAACATTTTTCACAGGCAGCAAAATGATGCAGTTACATGATGTTGATGTAACTATTTTCGAGAAAGTTACCTTGGAGTTCTGCACTAATGTAATGAAATCAAGGTGCCCTAGTGCTAAAGTCACTCTTGAAAAGAGGACTTCAGTAGCTTTGAACCTAACATCACCTTTGGAAAGTCTTCCCAAATGCTTCTCCAGATCACCTGTGCAGAGCTGAAGTCCACTTCTCCCTTGTGCAGCCAAAGTGGACCTCAGCTCCTGGTGTGAGCACTTATCACTGCTCTGCTGTGTCAATTAGCTTTTGTCTTAAATCTCATGGTCCTGAAGCCATGCTACTGCCAGAATCCTTGAATCTTTCCTTCACAGCAGAATGAGCTTCTGGTTCCTGTGGGTAAGGAGGAAACCTCAAAATGGCAGAAGAAATGATAAAGAACCCCAACACATTATTTTTTTTGAAAACCCAGCATTATGAAATCCCTGAAGCAACCTTGCACCTTCAGAGCCATCCCAACCTCCCCCTTCCCACCAGGCACCCTGAGAAGGCTTCTTGCCATCACCCTCTAGAGCATTGCAGACAGGTTTTCAAAGGTGTTTACACACCTGAATGCCTTGGAGGAGCTGGCCCTGACTTCTCAGCAGGCTTTGGGTGGCCTCTTGGGGGGCTGACCAGGCTCTTCTGCATGCTGAGAGTTGGGGGTTTGTTTCTAGCTCTGGGGCTGAGCAAACCAAGCACAGCAGAGCGAGGCAGGGTCTAGCAAGGTCTCACAGTTTGCTCTGCAGGCTTGCAAGAAAAGGCTCCCTGCTGGCCTGGGAAGCTCTGGCTGTGATCAGGTTCTTCAGCCCCCCTTGGAACAACAGGGTGCTGTAGGCTCAAAAAGACACCCACAGGCACAGATGATGGCTTGGGTTGATTTTTGGTAGTTTTCATTGGTTTTGAAGGGCAAAGGAGTTCTGAGAGGTTGACCATGGCTTGAGAGTGCTGGCGACCATCAGGAATAGAAGAACTTCTGAAAGGACTTTGTTACAGAGATCCAAGGAACAATTTTTGAGTCAGACCACAGCTTTTGCTGCTTTTTTGATTTCCCACCTGTTTTTTGCAGGCTTGGGGTGGGGGGCAACAGAAGAAAAGGAGGATTGGCAGGGCCTCTCATAGTATTAGCTATGTTTTGTTGCTGTCTTTCAAGTCAGTTATTAAATATAAACTGTGATATTTGCAATGATAACTTTGTCCTTTGCAAACATCTTGAGTGGATGTTGTTCTGAAAAAGCCTTTCAAACTAGAGATAACAAGGTGACAAATCCCTTCCAGCAGGAATAAAATCAAGGGTTGAATCTGGACTGGTACAAGGAAAACCAAGAGTCATGGGTGATTTGTGTGCCCTGTGCACTCAGGGCCAGAATTAGCACTGGTATTTTGGCAGTGGAGGACCACACTGACCTCGTGCTGGCCCTCCAACAGCTGCTGGAATTATTCTTCTCTTCTACTGAGGGCTCCTCCATGTGAGCCAAAGAAAGGGAGCTCCAGCATCTCTTGAGTCAAGATAAAGGCATCACTCCTTCATAAACTGGATGAAACCACCACTTGGTTTAGTTCTGCCAAAAGAAGAGACAGCAGAGGGAATGTTGGTCATGACCAGCCTTCTCAAAACTCCCACAGAGACCACAGAAGATGAAACTTCAATGCTTTTAGCTACCCAGGACCCCAAATTCTAAAAATGCATTTAACCCTAAAATGCAAGATGTGGGTAAAACTTATGCAAGAGGCACAAAAATAGAGCCCTGTATCCACAGCAACGCGAGCACACAAGAACTCCAGCACGTCCCTTTTTCGAGGCCACAGCAAAGCTCTCCCCAGAGCTAAGGATGGATGCCCAGAGGGAAAAAGGCATTTCAGAAACACTTTCCTACCCCCTTTTGCAGGGGAAGGCCTCTACACCTCTTGCTTTGTGCCACCTTCCCATTTTCCCAAGGGGCCGTGGCCCTGCCAGGAGCACAGCACCACGGCGATGAATCTGTGTTTTCCACTGCAAGGAGGAACATGACTCACAGTCCCCACCAGGACCCAGTGACTTGTGGTATCCAAAGCAAACACAGCCAGCAAGACTTTTCAACAAACAGTCAACAATCTCCTGCTAGCTGTCCACCCCATGAAATGCCACAGCTTAAGGTTTTATTCCTCATTTTGTCCTTTGCCATTGCCTTTCCTCATTCTTTCTCAAAGAGGACAGTTATAAGCAGAGCCTGAGCCTCACTTTCCCACCCAAGCTAAGCCTAGAAGAGTCCTTGGAGGTCTGATCATCCTCCTCAGCTTCCATCACATGTCCCAGTGGCTGTTGGATAATGCTGCTAGGAATATCCAGAAAGAAACTAAATCCTCACCTCCTTCAGGAAACTGCTTGGATTTTAGTGATTTTGGTGATTTTAGTAACCCCATTTCCCCTGTAGAGCTGGGGAGGGGAACAGCTTTGCACAAGTCCCATGGTGAGCAACAGAGGAGCTCCTTGCTGTGCCAAAGAGGAGACTTAGGGCCTCAGCTCCAGCAGCTGGAAGCCACAAGCCCACAGGCACCACCTTCATCACACAGCCTGACAGTCTCCATTGTCACTTGTCCTGAGTGACTCAGGAATTTGGGAGAAGGAGGAGGAGGAGGAGGAGAGCAGGCAGTGACAGTCCTCTGGGCTGCAACACCAGGGATGGCAGACAGGTGAGTTCAGCATCCTCAGGCATCATCAGGAAGGACACTGACACGCATCCCTCACTGACATGAGAGGGCTGCAAGCCTTTCCCTCATCCCCACCAGTTCACCCACATGGCCAGCAGGCCAGCACACACAGATTGTGGACAGCTGGTATCAGCAAAGAACCATCTGCAATGAGTTTTTAACCTTTGCTGACATCATCTTCAAGAGTAGCAACTCGCTTTGCAGTATCTGCAAAAGGAGGTAGAGGTAGGGAGTGAGTCTGAAACTGCTTCATTCCAGCCATCAAACAGCAATCACATGTTAATGACTTTCAGTTTATTCCCTGTGGTACCTGGTCAGATTTGTGAAACCAGGAATGCTTGCTAATATGTTTTCAGATTAAATGGACCTTTCCTTTTCTTAATGTATGTGCCTAAAAATAACAGGAGTTGCACAGTCATGTCAAGAGATTAAATTACCCTAAAGTCTGGAGAGGGATTACAGCTGTCTGAAAACAATAGGTGCATACTTTATTTGGCAATGGTGTGCTTAGTCAAGACAAATTTGTGTGGTCATGAAGACTGCTTTTTTTCTCTATTAGTGCTTGTGAAAAGCTGCATAAAAACACAGTGCTGTGAATGGCCTGACATCCACCAACAAGTCTTATTTCAGCAATCTCCCTGCACAAAGCAAACCCAAAAATCAATAAAGCCACGCAGCAGGTTCCAGGTTTCACTTCCCAAAGAGCTGTCCTGCACAGCAAAGTGTGTGATGTACAGCCACACACACCTATACCCACACCTGCCTGACACTCAGCAGGTTACCAGCAGGGAAAGCCCCATCAGCAGGATGAGCCCTGGGCATCCTCAGACACTTTCTGCAGATCACCTGGTTACATCTTCCTCCTGTGGATCAACAAAACAACCTCAGTGTCCCTACTACACCTGACAGAGAAAATGAAGCTTGAAATGGAGCTTCCTTGCGGGTGGTAATGGAAGTCAAAGACAGGAAAGCCTAGAGAAATGGAGATGAAATCCTGCAAATACAGCAGATGCAGGCCCACTTTTTCTAGCTGATGGAGTTTTATCATGGACTTGCAACTTCAAAAAAAAAACATCTCAGGTCCTACAGGCATGTGAATATCAGCTTTAATTTTCTGCAAGTGAATTGCTGAAACTTGTAGTTCCTGAGAACAGTTGATAAACAACTTCCAAGTACTAAAATCCCCAGCATATTAATAAAAATAATGTGGCTAACAATGTATTTCAACCTTGTGGTTTTTAAACTAATCTTATTTGTTTTGCTTTTGGTTTTTTTGCCTGTACATATAATTTTTTTTGAACTTGGGTTTGATGATACTGAGATTGCTCTGCTAAGTGGTGTGAGCAGAAGCTGGAGGCCTTGAGCCTGGGCATGAGCACTGTGCGAAGGTTGTGTCCTCTCTTCAGGGTGTAAAATCTTCACGTCTTCAAGGCCAAACCTGCTGACTCTCATCTCAGCCAGTTAAACCCAATTGTATTGACCCCTGCCTTGCTGAGACAGCTTGCTATTTGTGTATCCCCCTCACTTGAGCCACCCCATCACCTGTCAAGCACCCCCAGGTGCCCGCCCCCTATCAACCACTGGGTTCACACCCCCTGTCAATCACCAGGCCCCA
This sequence comes from Fringilla coelebs, assembly GCF_963513975.1. Taxonomy (NCBI): domain Eukaryota; kingdom Metazoa; phylum Chordata; class Aves; order Passeriformes; family Fringillidae; genus Fringilla; species Fringilla coelebs. The sequence continues at coordinate 64,781,726 of NC_140033.1, read as the reverse complement.
CCCCCTGTCAATCACCAACCCCCCCACCTGTCAATCACCAGGTCCCACCCCCTGTCAATCACCAGTCACCCACCCCCTAACCCATCCCCTGCCAATCACCCAGCGCCCTCAGCAATCACCCCACCCCTCACCTGACCCCCCACCTGGTGCGCAGCTGGGTGGTGGCGCCCCAGCTGCGCACCAGGTGGGGTTAGGGGTTGGGGTCAGGGGTCAGGGGTCAAAGGTCAGGGGTCAAAGATCAAAGGTCAGGGGTCAAAGGTCAAAAGTCAGAGGGTCAAAAGTCAAGGGTCAAAGGTCAAAGGTCGGGGTAAGGGGTCAAAGGTCACGGTAAGGGGTCAAAGGTCAGGGTAACGTCAAAGGTCGGGGTAATGTCAAAGGTCAGGGGTAAGGTCAAAGGTCAGGGGTAAGGGGGTCAAAAGTCAAAGGTCAGGGTAAGGGGTCAAAGGTCAGGGTAACGTCAAAGGTTGGGGTAAGGTCAAAGGTCAGGGATAAGGACAAAGGTCAGGGGTAAGAGGGTCAAAAGTCAAAGGTCAGGGGTCAAAAGTCAGGGGTCAAAGGTCAGGGTCAAGGGCCAGGGTTAAAGGTCAGGGTCAGGGTCAAAGGTCAGGTGTAAGGGATCAAAAGGTCAAAGGTAAGAGGTCAGGGGTCAAAGGTCAGGGGTCAAGGGTCAGGGGTCAAGGGTCAGGGGTCAAAGGTCAAAGGTCAGGAGTCAAAGATCAGGGGTCAAAAGTCAGAGCTCATAGGGGCAAAGGTCAGGGGTCGAGGTCAAAGTTCATGGGTCAGGGGTCAAAGGTCAGGGTTCAAAAGGTCAAAGGTCAAAGGGCAGGGTAAGGGGTCAAAGGTCAGGGGTAAGGGGTCAAAGGTCAAAGGTCAGGGGTAAGGGTCAAAAGGTCAAAGGTCAGGGTCAAGGGGTCAAAGGTCAAACCGCAGGTGTCAAAAGTCAGAGGGCATGGGTCAAAGGTCAGGGGTCAAGGGGTCAAAGTCAAAGGTCATGGCTCAGGGTCAAAGGTCAGGGTTCAAAAGGTCAAAGGTCAGGTGTAAGGGGTCAAGGGTCAGTGGTCAAAGGTCAGGGGTAAGGGGGTCAAAGGTCAGGGGTTCACCCCAGGTGCCCGCCCCCTATCAACCACTGGGTCCACACCCCCTGTCAATCACCAGGCCCCACCCCCTGTCAATCACCAGTCACCCACCCCCTAACCCACCCCCTGCCAATCACCCAGTGCCCTCATCAATCACCCCACCCCTCACCTGACCCCCCACCTGGTGCGCAGCTGGGTGGTGGCACCCCAGCTGCGCACCAGGTGGGGTTAGGGGTTGGGGTCAGGGGTCAGGGGTCAAAGGTCATGAGTCAAAGGTCAAAGGTCAGGGGTCAAAGGTCTTCCTTCTGCCTGGAACCGGTGAGAAATGGAACTAAACCCCAAAGGATTTTCTGCTCAGTGATTATAGGTGAGTTTGATTGGGAACTCTCTGAGAAATCTGATACATTGTTCTTCAATGTGAGGGTAGTTGAGCGTGCCAGTCCAGATCTGCAAACAAGCGGTGCCAGCCGAAGTTATAAAAAACCAGAACTGCCCATTGCTTGTGGTATGTATGGAATTTGGGGGGAGGGGGGTTTCATAAAATTGAGATGCAAATGAAGAAATTGCTTGTACATGTAAATATTCTTATCCTCGGCTCTGTCCCGAGTTGAGTTAAAATGACATTTCTGTAAAACCCGCAAGCCCGTTAGAGGTTGCAGTTTGTGTCAAAATCCTTTAAAGTGATGCTTTCAGGTACTCCTCTTTGAATAGATGTCCCAATTTAGCTGCTGGCAGCCAGAACAAACCGAGCAGCTTGTGAGAGTCAGAATCACAGCAGATTAGGCTTCTGCTCAGAGAAACATTTAACTCCTTATGAGGGAAACCCAGAACAAGTGCTGGTAAATAAAAGGCCTCTCTTTTTCCATCTTTCTCATAAAAAGCCACTGAAATCATGGCCACAGTGGATTTTGCAATAGACTGGCTTCAGTGAAAGAGTGTTTGCTTTTTAACTTGCCAGCTTGCTCCACATTTTTAGGCTTGGCTGGTTTAGGTCAGTCATGAACAGGGTCAGGAGCACTGATGCAGCCCCTTGGTAACTGGGATAAGGAGGCTCTTGCCCTGGCAGGACCATCCTGGTGGGCATGGCTGAAAGGATGGTGGTGGAGCACTTCTTGTTACAAGGGCCTGGAGTCACAGGACAAGGGGGAATGGCTTCACACTGACAGAGAGCAAGTTTAGATTGAGTATTAGGAAGAAATTCTTCCCTGTGAAGGTGGTGGGGCCCTGGCACAGGGTGCCCAGAGAAGCTGTGGCTGCCCCATCCCTGGAAGTGTCCAAGGTCAGGTTGCACAGGGCTCTGAAAGACCTGGGATAGTGGAAGGTGGGTGGAAAACTGGATGATCTTTAACCCAACCCGAGCCATTTTGTGATTCTATGATTCTCTGAAATGCCTGTCACCTACCTCAAAACAATTTTCCCACTGCCAGATGCTTGCAGAATCCACTTTCCATCTTCCTCTGTAATAAGATCCCATTACTGTGGGTTAATGCCCTGGCTTTTGCATCCCAGAGCTGTACAATTGCCTTGCTAGGTTGGTTAACACAAACAAGATGTGGTACTGTACAAACAGAGCGTTTCCAATGGCTAAAAGTCTAAACAGATTAGGAAAAGGGTGAGGGAAGAAATGGAGGTGCCAAGAGTTGCAGCAATGTGCATGACATGGCCAAGGGAAGCCAGAACCAGAACTCAGATCCCAAGCCCTGATAGTAATCTGTTTCTTAATGCCATCATTTTGGTATGTGAGATGGGTCATCTTCCTTAAAGGGTTTAGAAAGTAGCCAGACCAGTTCCTCTGTTTATATAAGGAAGATGTTTGTAGACCTCTTGATCCTAAGGCAATTAATACAGCCCATTGGGGAAAGGAAAAAAAGAAAAAAAAGAAAAAGAAAGAAAAAGAAAGACAAAAGAAAAAAGAAGGAAAAACAAGAAAAACAAGAAAAAAGAAAGAAAAAAGGAAAATAAAAGTAAAAAAGGGAACTGGGCTAGATTCTCATGTAAACAGCACCCAGAATGCCTAAAATTCTGACATATGCAGATGTTTTTACGTCGGGGTATTTTTTTGGTGAGCGGCCTCTTTGTGGTCAGCTGTAAGCACCACATTTACATAGTTCTGTATTTCTGAAAAAGCCTGTTGCATGAAGTTGGGATCCTACCAAATGAAGACAAAACACAACACTACGAAAAAACCAAGCTCTTCCAACAATGTTCAGTAACTGACTTAGAGGTTAGTGCTGTGTTCTGGGAAAAAAAAATTATCCAGACACCATATAATTTCAGGCACTAAAAACGTTAAACATTTCAGAGGAACATAACACATGACACAGGGTGTTTTTATTTAATGAATGGCTGTAAGAAATGGGGCCAGCATCCCTCCTCACAGATGAACGCCTTGTGCCAAGAGCATTGCTGTACAATGTGTCATCACTCGGGAACCTAAAGAATTGTACTTGAGAAAACATTGCTACAAAATATCATTCCCTTCCCAGAAAGGTTCACTTCAGGCTTTGTAGAAAAACAGGACAACTCATTTCCACTGCACATAATTCTTCTGTTGGGAAACTTTCTTAAAGGCATAGGTGGCAGAGCAAGGGGCTGGAAAACTGTTTAATCTCATAGTGACAAGAATAGCTCCTGGTTATTGTGGGTTCTTAGCTCTTGCTTTGGGCTTTTGATACTCAGAACTTTATAAACACAGAGCAGGTTAATCCTCTCCACACCCTGAAAAGGGAGAGGGGGAGAGGGAGAAGGAAAGGGAAGGAGAAGGGGAAGAGGAGGGAGAGAGGAGCAGAAGGGAAGGGAAAGAACACAGAAAGGGAAAGGAACTTCAGCTGCCATAAGAAGCCTCTAGTGAAGACTCTTATGTTAAAAATTTGCTATTCTAACAAAGTGGCATGAGTTATGTGATGTATCAAATGAGAAGTCTTACAGACATGGAGTTAGTCTGAAGATTACTTTTTTTTCATGTGGTGTTTTCTTCAGAGAAATTAGATCCCTTCATAGCAAGTAATAAATTTACTGATTTAGGCCTCACCTCTACAACAGTAGTGTTTGCTGGGATAACTCAACAGAATCACGTGCAAGTGTGTGTATTTATTTTTAGGGACTGTATATTAACATCCTCTTTCTTGTTCTTGGTTTGAAAAAGGAGAAGTTGGTTACCCAGAAAAGTGCATCCATCGCTGCTGGCTGTAAGACACTCCTGACTTCACCTGTGCTTCAGGGGCAGTTCAAGCTTGCAGGCTTCAGGGGCAAGTTCAATTTTGCACATCAAACAAAATGAAAATCAAAAATAGAATTGTCTGAGCCAGACCAGAAGAGTATTTTTTCTTCTGGGCTTCCTTCCCTCGGGGTATTTTGGAAGGACTGCTCCTTTAGCAAGTCAAGGGAAGCTGGTGACAAGCAGAGAGCTGCAGAGGGTTCTCTCTTTGGAGAATGAGTTCTCCCTTTGGAATGAGTACTTTCAGTGCTGGTAATTTAACCTGTGTCTTCTGCAGACATAACTGTGTAACCTGTCCTATGGCTGTAGCACAGAAGAGGCATTTCTGACACAGCACCTGCCTTTTAAAACAAATCCCATTAAGGACACCCTCAAATCCCCTTAAGGACACCCCAAATCCCATTTAGGACCCTCCCAAGCTGTACCTGCAGCCAGCACTCCCACAAGGAGTACTCAAAATCCCCAGGGCTGGTGCTGGCACCTGAGCCCACCCAAGGCTGCTGCAGGTGCTGGCAGGGCCAGGAGCCCTGGCACGGCTGGCCCAGCTGCCCGGAGGGGAGCGGGAGCAGAGCCGGCAGCGGGGATGGCAGCGGGGATGGCAGCGGGGATGGCAGCGGGGACGGCAGCGGGGACGGCAGCGGGGACGGCAGCGGGACCTGCCCAGGGACAGCCCGGCCGGGCACTGCGGACGCTGCCAGCAGCAAGGCCAAGTCCTGGCGCTGATCTCTGTCCTTAGGCTCCCTCTAGAGTTTACAGCAAATGAGCAAAAGGTCTCAAATGCCATTTGCACATGAGGGTAGCGTCTTCTTGTCCCCCTAGGCAGTGCTCTGCTCCTGGGTACTGCTGGATCGTGAGCCAGTGGCTCTTTCCTTCCTGGCAGTCTCTGCTGCTGAATCTCACCGGGCCCTAATCCTGCCCAGAAGGGAAGGGCTCCTATCAAGTGAATATTATATGGTGAACACTTGGGGCCTCGCCCCCAAATCTCATGGCAGGCTTGCCTCACATGTCTTGAAGAAATCAGCACTTGGCCTGAAAACCTGGAGAGGTGGGTTAGGAACAAACCTCTCCTCAAACCTCTCCTCAAACCTCCAGATGGGTCATGCCATATTCCTGCTTTCTTCATCCTCGACTCTGGAGGACACATCCTGATGGAGGAGCTCAGGTATGATTCCCGATTTGCCCCCAGTTTGCAAGGGAATAAATGAAATCCCGAGCTTTGTGTGTGCGGTTCGGATGGGCTTTGCTGGTTCACTGGGCAGCCTTATAAAGTGGTGGGGAAGGAGGGTGGCCAAAAGGGAGACGGGAGGCTTGGCTAAGCGATTCTGGAGGAAAGGAAAACAGCGAGCAGCTCTGCCAGTGGAAAAGCCCAAACAAGAGCGAGGAGAGGGGTAGTGGGAAGAGAGGGGACGGGGTGTCCAGAGCCAGGACATTCTTCGCCCAGACCTCCCTACAAACACTCCTCCCTCCTTCCTGCTTCACTCCTCCAAGTTTTGTTTGGGGTTTGGTGTTTCGTGTTGTTGTTTGCTTTCCTTTCTTTCTCCAACCCTCTCCTCCGAGCTTTGCCTGGCCGCATCTCCAGCTGAACCGGCCCCGGAGCGGGGCAGAGCCGGCGGTGGGAGTGGGAGGCTGCAGCCCTGCGGGGGCGGCTCGGCCCCGGCCCCGGCCCCGTCCCCACCCCGCACCGCCTCCCCCGCAGCCCCACTGCTGTGCCCCTCTTTTGCAAGACGATGGCGCTCTGATCTTTCCACAGCTTCACTCCGCGACTTTCGAGTATATTTTTTCCTGTATTTTTTTTTTTTCCACGCTTCACTGCTACTACGGGCGGGCGCCTGCCTCTGTCCCGATTTGCTGCAGCCATCGGGGGTGCCTGACTGTAAACAAAACACTTTAGATCATGGCAAGGTCGCTGCAGACACAGCCTTCTTTTTTTTTTTTTTCTTTTTTTTTTTTTCTTCTTTTTTTTTTTTCCCTCTCCTCTGCGGCCACAGCGATTTAAGGTGGATTGCCGAGATCGCAGGGAAGAGGAAGGGGGACGAGCCGAGAGAGCCGAAAGAGCGGCGGGGACCAACCCCGATCCCCGAGCGCGGCCGCGGATGTTCCGGGGATGCGGATGCTCCCACCCCGGGGGAGACACTCTAATTTTTTTTTTTTTTAAATTTTTCTCTTTAATTTCACCCCCTTTCCTGATGATTTGTCCCAGCGCGACCCCAACGTTTCCGGCGGCGCGGGCTGGGGACTGCGCTGCCCCGAAAAGACGCGCAGCTACCGCGGCTGCGGGGGTACAGCCCTCCCCTTTCCTTCTCCCCAGTCCCCTGAGAACGAGGTAGGGTGATACAGGAGAAGGGACAGAGGGATAAACAGAGGGGCAGACCACTCCTCTTTCATTTTCTCCGTTGCTTCCATCAGCGGCTTAAATTATTCGCGCCCCTCTTCTCCTCCCCCACCCCCTCCCCCTTCCTCCCCTTTGGATTTAATTATTCGTGCTCAATATACTTGTCCAGCATCCAGGGACTCAGTCTCAGGCCGTTGTACTAAGGGAAGTATCAACAGAACAACAACAAAAAACCCCCAGAAGGTTCTTGTCCTACAGTAACTTGTTTTTTTCTTTTCCAAAGGCTTCAGATAAATCGGCGCTCTCTGTTGCACTGCCGTCGTGTTGCTGCTGCTTTACTCGCGGGGTACAGAGTCTTTTTCAGTATTTGGAAACCCACACTCCCCACACTTTTTTTCTTTTTCCTAGTTTGTGTTTATACGCTGGTACAACACACAAGAGGGTTGCCTTTCCCTTGTGGATTAGGGAGACAAGCAGAGACTCCCAGAGAGCAGAGGATGGGAACTCCTCACCTCAGGAGTCTGGGGTGGGACACTCAGCAGGTTACCAGCAGGAAAAGCCCCATCAGCAGGATGAGCCCTGGGCATCCTCAGACACTTTCTGCAGATCACCTGGTTACATCTTCCTCCTGTGGATCAACAAAACAACCTCAGTGTCCCTACACCTGACAGAGAAAATGAAGCTTGAAATGGAGCTTCCTTGCTGGTGGCAATGGAAGTCAAAGACAGGAAAGCCTAGAGAAATGGAGATGAAATCCTGCAAATACAGCAGATGCAGGCCCACTTTTTCTAGCTGATGGAGTTTTATCATGGACTTGCAACTTCAAAAAAAAAAAACATCACAGGTCCTACAGGCATGTGAATATCAGCTTTAATTTTCTGCAAGTGAATTGCTGAAACTTGTAGTTTCTGAGAACAGTTGAAAAACAACTTCCAAGTACTAAAATCCCCAGCATATTAATAAAAATAATGTGGCTAACAATGTATTTCAACCTTGTGGTTTTTAAACTAATCTTATTTGTTTTGCTTTTGGTTTTTTTGCCTGTACATATAATTTTTTTTGAACTTGGGTTTGATGATACTGAGATTGCTCTGCTAAGTGGTGTGAGCAGAAGCTGAAGGCCTTGAGCCTGGGCATAAGCAGTGTGCGAAGGTTGTGTCCTCTCTTCAGGGTGTAAAATCTCCACGTCTTCAAGGCCAAACCTTCTGACTCTCATCTCAACCAGTTAAACCCAATTATATTGACCCCAGCCTTGCTGAGACAGCTTGCTACTTGTGTATCCCCCTCACCCTCCCACCGTGAAGTTTGGGCAGGGTTGCTCTGATTGCAAAGGAGACCTGCCCAGATGGATGGGTGTGAAGAGCCTTCAGTGTCCTCCAAAGATTCAGTCATCAGATCTGGGCACCTGGAAATGTCATAACCTTTAGTGCCTGACAGAACCCACAGTGCCACACAACACATTGGGGGGCTGCCCTGCCTGGTGAGTGAAGATGGCTGTGGAAAGGGCTGGAGAAAAGGGGACCAGAGAGGAGTGCACGATTCCTCTTACGTCCACCACACCTGCTCCGACTATCCGAGGAAGCTGCTTAGAAAATCCCTTGGCTGTGACTCTGCTCATCTAATCTTTTGAGCACACAAAGAGGACAAACCCCAACGCTATTTTTTTTTTCTTTCCCCGAGTAGCTGACATCTGAAATCCCGGCAGAGGTTATTTTAGAGACGTTTCTTAACCTAGTCCTTTCTCTGCTGAGAGGGCGGGAGATCGTCTTGGCACTAGGAGCCGCCAGCCCATCTCCGCGGGCAGTGGGCTCAGGGCGCTGCGGGTCCGGGCGCTGGTCCCCACGGCATGCCCCGGGGTGGCCACCCTGCACACTGGCTCCGAGCTTGCCTCCAGCCCCGGACCTCGTCGGGGACGTGTCGCTAGAGCCCAACCCAGGCAAAGCAAAGCGGTGGGACGCTCCTGTCACAGCCCCGACTCAAAACCAGCCGTCACCATTCCCCAGGCGCTCGGGCCAGCAGCGGGATGGGGTGCGTGTTTTTGTGCGGTGACACAAACCCCGCCGGGCTTCGCGTGCTTTACAGAGGGATGAGAAGAACAGGCTCGGGGGTGCCGTCCCACCCCTCTCGTTTTTCCCTTCGCTCCCACCGTCCCACCTTTAGAGCCGGCGGCGGGGCAGGGCAGGGCCGGGCCGACGGGGCGGCGCCCGCCGCTGTAACCAATGACACGGCTTTTCTGTTTAAATCGACTCGTTCCTGTCAATCATTTACTTTCTTCGTCAGCCTCCCTTCAATCGCCATATTGGGCAACCGAGAAAAGGGCTCGTCTCCCCTTGTTTTTTTCCGTCTCGCTTTTACTACGCGGCGGCGGCGCGATCGGCAGGGGCATCATCGGCATCAGCGCCATCGCCACCGGCGGCGGACCGGCACCGCGGGGGCAGCGCCGCGCTCCGCTCCTCACCCGCCCGGGGCTCCCCGGCGGCGGCAGCGGCGGCTCTCGGGGCTCATCCCCGGGCCGGCGCTTATGCAAGGGCGCCTCCTCGCCCCTTCTCCGCGGGCCGAGGGCGAGCGGAGCCGAGGCGGGGCCGCAGCGCGGGGCAGCGCGGAGCGGAGGCGCGGAGCGGAGCCGCCGGGCGGAGCCGCCGGGCGCCGGGAAATAAAAGGCGTCGGAGGCCGCGGAGAGAGAGCAGCGAGCACAACAACCTCCGCCTGGAGCCACAGCGTGCGGGGAGATGTCAAACGTCCGCATTTCTAATGGGAGCCCTACCTTGGAGCGCATGGAGGCCAGGCAGTCGGAGTACCCGAAGCCGTCAGCGTGCCGGAACCTCTTCGGGCCGGTGAACCACGAAGAGCTCAACAGGGAGTTTAAGAAACACCTGCAGGAGATGAAGGAGGCGTGCCAGAGGAAGTGGAATTTCGATTTCCAGAATCACAGGCCGCTGGAAGGCACGTACGAGTGGCAAGCCGTGGAGAAGGGGAGCTCGCCCGACTTCTACTTCAGACCCCCCCGGCTACGGAAAGCCGTCTGCAAGTCCGCCGGCCGCCAGAGCTTGGATGTAAACGGGAATTGCCAAACCGTGGTTTTTGTCGGTTCTCAGGGAATCTCAGAGGACACTCACTGTGTAGCTCAAAAGACTGATGTTTCAGAAAATCAGACGGACTTAGCAGAGCAGTGCACTGCCCAGAGGAAAAGACCCGCGGCCGATGGTAACGTACCCCACGGCTCTGCCCCGGGTCCCACTCGTGTCAGCGCCGGCGCTCCGGCCCCTCCGCCCCTGCCACGCGTGGCACCGGCTCGGCGTGACACCCTCCCGCCCCTTTCCCCCTAAAAAAGCCCGGGTAGTGTTTGCAGTCCCGGGGGTCCCGCCTAGAGTGGGAGCCGGTAGATGATTTGCAAGGACGCCCTTAGACGCGGGTCAGATCCCCCGACCCCTCGCCGCCCCGCTGCGGGGACCCGGGCTCCTGCCCAGGTGGGAGGAGGTTCACAGCGCTCAGCAAAAGGCGAATATGGATTTTAGCCGAAAAGAGGGAACTTGGGTCTCCTATCTAGGGAGAAGCCCATTTCCCCACCCCCCTACTCCCTTCGCGCAGCCGATACCTGACATGGGGATCTGGAAATATTCCCCCTCGGTTCCGTCTATCCCCCCTGGATGCCGAGCAAACATCTGGGAGGAAAATATTTTAATATCTTTCCTCTCCCCCCTCGCCCGCCCTTGTTTTTAATTTTCCCCTCCTAGATTCCTCTCCTCAAAATAAAAGAGCCAACACAACAGAAGAAGAGGTTTCAGAAGACTCCCCCAGTGCCAGTTCAGTGGAGCAAACACCCAAGAAATCAAGCCCGGGAAGACATCAAACGTAAAGCGTTTAGGTCAGTTCCCTTCAGGATCTGGCATTAGGATGCAAGTAAGGGAAAGAAGGGGTGCCCGAGTGTCTGCCCCGCATCTCTGAGTGGGTGGCGAGGGCGCTTCGAGCCCCTGTGGGCTCGCCGAGGGGTGTTTTCTCCGAGGAAGGGTGGCTTTCCCCGAGCGCTCGGCAATGGGTGTGTGTTGGAGGGTGGGGAGTGGGAGGCGCGGGGCTTGAAAAGAACAAAACAAGGAGCGAAGCCCAGCCTGGGCTCGGCAGCGTCAGGGGGCTGGGGCAGGGGCTGCGGTGGGACTGACCCTGCCTTCCTGCGGGATGGGCACGGGGGCAGGGAGGGCCCCTTCCCAAGGACCGTCCGGGTGCAGGGACAGAGTTGGAAGCGCGGCTGGTGCATCATGTCAGATGCCAGCGGATTTCGGGGGCTTCCCGTGTCCCCCGCCCCCGGGGCTTTTTCACCTCCACTGTCAGCCTTGCCCGTCGCATGTCGCGGCCACCTCGCACTGCGGGAAAAATAAGTCAAGAAGTTGGGTTTAAGGGGAATCCGGGCACTTTCTCAAAATCCGAGCAATGCAAGGTTGTTTTGTTTTTGTTTGGTTTGGGGTTGTTCCCCCCCTTTTTTTTGTTTCTGTTGTTTTGGTTTGGTTTTAGAGGCTGGCGGGGGAAGGGAGCGGGTTTATGGGAGGCTGGGCTGTGCAGCTTTTTTTTTTCCTTCCTTTTTTGCCTTTTTTTTTTTTTTTCCCTTCTCCCCTACCCCCTTTTTGTTGTTTTGTTTTAAGGCGAGGGCTGGGGCGGGGAGACTTGGTAAAAATGACGCCGGCGGTTTGGGAGCCGAGGTTAGGAGCGAGGTTTACAATAAAACGATTTGCGATTGTGCAGAGAGAGAGAGAGAGAGATTAAGCTGTAAAGCAGAAGTTGCAACAAATTAGTCCCGCTGGGGTGAGCCGTGGCCGAGCGCGGCCATGCGAATGCCGCTACTCCCGCCCGTTTTTGGGGGTGGGGGCACGGGAGGGGTCCCCCCGCGTTCCCCGCCGGGGGATGGAGGGGCCGCGGCCGCTGGCAGCGGTGCGGGGAGCGCGGCCCGGGGCGGGGGGGCGGCGGGGGCCCCGCCCGGGCTGGGCCCGCCCGCCCCGGGGATGCGGTGTCGGTTTGAACCGGTTGCGCCGCGGATCGCGTTTCTTGTCGATGTTTTCTAATCGCTTTCTCCCGTCTTCTTTTTTTTTTTTTTTTTTCTTTCATTATTCCCGTTGCAGAGCAGAGGATGTGCGCGTCCTCGTTCATCGGGTGCGGCGGGCGGCGATGAAGAGAGGAAGATGTAAAGTTGTAGTGGGAAAGGAAAAAAATACATATCGCCGATCTCCGGGAGATGGAGGTCCTGTACAAGCACTGAAAAAAAAAAAAAACAAACCAACAAACAAACCAGCAACAAAACAGCAGCAACAAAAAGCAAACAATAACACTAAATTTTAGGCACTCTTAAAAGACCTGCCTCTAAAAGCATTGGATGTAGCATTGTGCAATTAGGTGTTTCCTTATTTGCTTCATTGTACTACCTGTGTATATAGTTTTTACCTTATGTAGCACATAAAACTTGTTGGGAGGGGGGAGGGACTGGAAGAGGGTGACCGATTGGAACTTGCTTTCACAATCTAGCAAGCCAAGAAATCTATGAAGAGAAGCAGTGTAGGTTTTGTATTACTTAAAGATGTATTGTCCCTTTAAGTGGGTCCACAGTGTTTTTATTCTTTTTTAAATTTTTTTTTTAAGAATTTTTTTAAATGTATCATCGTGGTAACTGTTCAGAGCAGATTATTGTGAAATTTCTACCCATGGCATTGAACTGAAGAGGTGGGAGCTGTGATGATTCCATTAGGTTGTAGCAGAAGTTCCCCACCTTCCCACCCCCAAAATCCATATACCAAAACTGATAGCCTGTAAAAGTTGTGTAAAATCATCCCACCTGATTACATTGCCTGATTTTTTTTTTAACCTAATCTGGAAGGTTTTTGCTCTAAATCTGGAATATTGTTATTTTCTGATCTGACCCACTTCTCGAAGTGTTTGTGTGTGAGAGGAAAAGGGATACTACATCTTTAAACAGTATTTCTACGTTGCCTGTGTACCTGTATGTAAAAATAAAAAAAAAAGTTTGAAGTGTACCTGTGTACATAACTCTGTAAAGACACTGAGAAATTATACTAACTTATTTATGTTAAAAGATTTTTTTTTTAATCTAGAAGACAATATTTTTTCCCCATAAAGCCAAAGTGGCATGTTTTTGTGCATTTGTAAATGCTCTATTTGGTAGACTTTTTAGAGGGTTTTTTCAGTTTGTTTTTTTTTTTTCTCTTTTTTTTTTCTTTTTTTTTTTCTCATAATTAATATGGCTGTGCTTAAAAGATTGCAGACTGAGCCAATTTAATTGTTTTTTTTTTTTTTTTTGTAATGTGTGGGGAAAAAAAAATCCAGATTGATATTGTTTCACATCAAGCAATCAATAAAGAAAACTGCCATATATAAGAAATATGGTCTTCATTAGTGTGTGTTTCAACGTCCCTCAGCCTGGCACAGGAGGAAATAAGACTGCAAGAAATAACTAACAGTTTTCCTTTGAGTATCCATCTCTTCACGGGTCTCTGGCGGAGGTGAAAGTAAAGGATGCAGCACCCTTAGTGCAGCGATGCCATTTCTTCATGGAAGGGTGCTCAGGCACCGGAGCGAGCTGCCCGGGGCAGTGGTGGAGTGACCATCCCGGGAGGGATTTCAGACGTGTGGATGTGGCACTTGGGGACAGCGTTTAGTGCTGGGTTAACAGCAGCTAGCTTCAAAAGAGGGCTTTTCCAACATAAATGCTTCTGAGTCTCCTCTATGGTAATTGGGAATGATGTGCCCTCTTGGTGTAAAATAGTGGAATTTCCTGTCTCAAAATGTTTTTGGGGTGTTTTTCTTTCTTTCTTTTTTTTTTTTTTTTTTTTTTTTGAGAGAGAAGAGCTATTTCTTGCACTTAGTCCTCTGACTCCTAAGATTTCAAACTCGAGCTCAAAAGAGCACCTCCCGGGCCGCCATCGGAGAGCCAGCGCATCCCCGGCATTCCCGAGCTCGTCCCTCGGTCCCTCGCTGCCGGTGACCGGAGCCCCGGGGCATCTTCCCCGGGCGGCGCTCGTGGCTATCAAAGATGGCGCCTCGCCCGCCCCGGGCCCGGCAGATGCCGGCAGAGGCACCGGCCGCGCTCCGCCGGCCCCCAGCACCGCCGGGGATGCCGGGCCGGACGCGGGGAGGGCTGGCACCGCAGGGGATGCCCGCGGGTGCGGGGGGACGGTGGGGGCTGCCCGGCCCTGCCCGCCACGCCCGCCAAGGTGCGTGCGGCCCCCTCCGCCCGGGGATGCGGGGGAGCAGCGTTCTCAGCCGCAGGGCTTGCGAGGAATAAATAAACACGTAAAAGAACAGAGAACGGGGGCGGAGGGGGAGCACAGCTCCCTGCGAGGCTCGCCAGGGTCCACCCCCCTCCCCGGTGCAACGCGATCCTGTTGTTTATCCCGGCCGCGCCCGGGCTCGCCCTCGCTCCGAAACCTCCCGAGAACGCCGGCCTGTGCCGGGCCGGCCAGAGGGGGTGAGACCCCGGCCGCCAGCCTCACTTCAGTGGGGCCCCGACTCGGGCAGGGCCGGGCGGAGGGGCCGGAGTGGGTACGGGCGGCGCTGCCCTTGCCCTGCTCCGGCGGCTGCGGGGATCGCTGGACACGCTGCCGCCCGCCCGGGGTGCGCTCCCTGCCCGCCCTCCTGCCCCACGCACAGGGACTGCAGCCGCGCCGGCGGATCTGCGCAACCCAGCCCGCCAAACGTGGAAAACACTCGCGAAGATTTAGAAAGAAAAAAAAAAAGAAAAATGAAAAAAAACTCAAAACCGTGATGTTTTCCTTTTTTTTTTTTTTCTTTTTTTTTTTTTTTTTCCCCCAGCAAGAACAAAGTGATCTCGGTGGAAAATAAATAGCGGCGCCTCCCCGAGCCGGCCTATCCCCGTAGCCGGCGCAAGCCAAACCCCCCCAGGCGGGGGACGGGGGCAAGGCGGGGCTGCAGCCCCGGGGCCGGGGAGGGAGGCGGCGGGCGGGGTCCGTCCCGCTCCTCCGTCACGTAGGGTTGGGATGTGCCCTCTGACCGCTCCCCCGCTATTATTTTGAATATTTTTTTTCTCGTTTTCGTCGCTGCTCTCCTTGTTGCCGCGACAGATCGATGCCGCTTCTCTGCCTGCGCGGCAGCCGGGGGCCGCGCCCGCCGCTATCGCAACAGCGCCGGGGGAGCGCCGCGCCCGCCCCCGCCTCCTCCTCCCCCGGTGACCCCCGGGGGATGCGCGGGGCCGGAGACGGAGGGGGGAACATCCCCCGCCGCCCCGCCCGGAGCGAGGGGGGCAGGGCGGCCACGGCCCGGACCCGCCCCGTGTCCCCTCCCTCGGGGGCCGCTTGTGGCGCTTGCACGGCCGCAGCCCCGCGGGGAACGGGAGACGGGGCCGGGTCCTCGCGGCGGGGGCAAATTTTTAAATTTTATTTCCCCCTTCTCCTCTCCGCCGCAACGTTTCCTCCTCGGGCGGCTGGAGGCAACCTTGCCTCGCTGCTTTGGTGCGCCTGGCAGCGCTCGGCGGGCCGGGCCGGGGGCGGGGCAGGGCGGAGCGCGGCCCGCCCCGTCTGATGCAACCGCGCCGCCGCCCCGCGGGTGCGCACGCAGCCCCCGCCCTCCCCCGCTCGCTTTTCCTCTTCCTCCCTCCCTCCCTCCCTCCCTCCCTCCCTTCCCCCGTGCCTCCCTCCCTCCGCGGCCACACGTACGCGAGGACGCGCGCACCCCCCGCGTGTGCACATGCACGTACCTGCGCGCCCCCGGCGGCGCGCCCCCGCCGAGCCGCGGCTGCGGCGCCCCCCGGGCGAGAGCGGCGGGGCTCCCCCGGCGGAGCCGCCGCCCCGCGGGCGCCCCGCCAGCCCCCGCGTCCCGCAGCGCTCCCGCTCTGCTGGCGGGGGGAGCGCGGCTTCCCCTCCCGGGGCTGCCATGCAGGGCCGTGCTGCAGGATGGGTTGGCGTTCCCTTCCCCACAGCCGCGCGCTCCCGTGCCAAAGAAGAGAGATCTGACCCCTTCCTTAGCAGGAGTATTTTGGACGTGGATCTGACCGTTTTTCACTGGAGACGTTTGGCGGGAAGAAAAAGTACTAACACAGTGTCCTTAAAGTCAATGTTAACACCCACTGCTTTTCGGCTGCGGAGCCAGCCTCCTCTTCTTTGAATGGGGAAATTAGCTGGAAAACGATGTTTTCCGACATCCGTACCCATCTGTACTTCTCAGTAGCTTCAGCTGAAAAAAACCCACAAAACCGAATTTCATTTTCAAAAGAAAATATTGCACTTCAGGAAATGTCAACATGTTTTTGTTTCAAGATCCTACAGCATTTTTAAAGTTATTTACTATCCTCATTTACTATTATTTTTAAAATACCAAAACAAAAAGGCCACAGTGTAGTGGCTTTAACAAAATGCATGATCTGCAGTAAAATAATAAGATTATATTGTATGATTTGTTTTGCTTTTTTGTCAAATTAGATGTCTTCTGCTTTCATTTTACTGGAAAAACCTTGGAGGCTTTCTGTACTTTTTTAATACTGATTTTTTTTCCCCACCTCTGATGTTTCATTTACTTATGAAGCTGAAAAAAGGCATTTTTTTCCTGCTGGGCAGGTTGTATCTGCACTTGTGGTTTGCTGTGCTTCATCCAGGCTCAGCCACCTCCTCCATCCAGGCAGCTTGTGTGCCTTTCCTCTCCCTGCCTGTTTTCTGTCTTGCCCACATCAGTCATTGCAAGACTGAGAATTAGGCCAAAAAATAGAGGGGAATGTGTTTTTCTTCACTATTTTTTTGCTTTCTAATAAAAATAATTCCTAATTCACTTCACTTAAAGAGCAAGCAAATGTATATTTTCCTGTAATATAAAATTAATAACGATAATAAAAATATAAAAATAACGTTAATATGTAATGATAATATACCAAGTGCAACTGCCTAAAAACAAAAGAGCATCAGGCTCCCTGCTTCTCCCTGGAGAAAACAAAGCTACCGCTGCTTTGTAACCCCTCTGGAATTTCCCCCATTTCCCTGGCTGTGTGTACCTTCCCCGTTTTAATTAACCTGCTGATCACAGGTGCTCCACAAGCCATGGGCAGTTTGTTTGCTCTTGGGGGGTTGTAGGATCCTGGGGGGATCCGCTCTCAGGTCTCGGGGAGCAGTTCCCTGCCTCTGGCTTTTGGAGAAGGGGAGGGTTGCTGCCGCAGCTGGCACATTGCAGGATGTCAGGGCAGTGGAGGACAGCAGTCCTTGGCCCAGCAGGACCAGCCTGACCTGGATGGTGCTTGTGGCAGGTTGTGCTGTGTTTTTCTGTGCTGTGCTATTCTGTGCTGTGTTTTTCTATGCTGTACTGTATTTTTCTGTGCTGTTCTGCACTGTGCTGTGCTGTGTTTTTCTGTGCTGTTCTGCACTGTGCCGTGCTGTTTTTCTGTGCCGTGCTGGCAGGGGCTGCCCTGCTCCTCCCGGCAGCTTTGGCACCTGCCAGCCGGCTCTGGTGGAAGCAGGGAGCAGCGCACCTTGTGGTTCGGCGCTCCCCATCCGCAAAGACAGGCTCTGCCAGCTCAGGCTTTTATACCTGGCCGTCCTACTGCGCCTGCAGCTGTTTGGAGGAGACAGCAGGCAGGAACATTAGTTTCATTCCAGTTTTATCCTTGGCCGCACATCTGAGTCTTCAAACAAGGATTCCAGTCGTGGGCAGACGCCCCATTTTGTGTGCTCCAGACTCTTCTCCCACAAAGACCCAGCAGTTCTTTACATGGAGGCCAAAAATCCAACTGTTGCCCGATAAAGCCTTTCTATCATGACTGGCTCTACCCAGAGTGAAACCAGGCACCTACAAGTGCAGAAAGGGCTCCTATCCCCTGCTACCCGGGCAGGCTGGAAGAGATGGCAATGTCCTAGCAAGTACAGTTGCAGTTCTGGTCCTCACTTGCTTTGGGGAGAGGAGCTGGAGGTCTGGGACTGACCATACTGTAAATTTTTCCTGCCAGGTGTGAAGCCTGGAGTTGATACCATGACCTTGGTAACCTGGTACACCACAACAACTTCTGTTTTTTGAACTTTTTTTTTTCTGGAACAAATGGTTGTTCCTATCTGAGCTGCTGGCTTCTGGATGTGTTTTATTCTAGGTTGAGACTGGGGGATCCCAAGTGAGGACACATGCATTCACAGATGAATATAGATATTTATTTATTTTTATTAGTGGAAGAGAGACCTCTACTGGCTCAGCTCACAGAGCCACTCGACTGACCACAGCCGAGCTCTCTCACCTTCTCTTCACCTACTTGGGAAATCTCCTGTGTCACAGCCATCTGCCAAAGGCAGCTAAGAAGCAACATTTCATGTTTCCTTATTGAAAGATCCAGCATGTGGGGAGTCCCTCAGCTGCAGTTGTTAGCACATGAATTTGTGACAGCCCGTGGTGTAGTAAATCAAGTAGCTTATTTCCTTTAGGAGGAGATGAATCTTGGGCACTGATGCAGAGCAAAGAATTCGAGTGTTACTGGTGCTGGAGGACAAGTAAGCAGGGTGTTTTAATTGATTTCAGTTGCTTTTTATTCTCTTTATGTTCTTCCTCCCAGCTGGTTCTGTAGCACTGCAATGAGGATGGCTTCAGAAAGCATCTCTTGTGGGTCAGGGCTCCTGAGCATCTTGCTTCTGCTGTCAGCTGGATAAGTGTTGACTCCTACCTGGGCCATACCTGGGGTTGATATCAGTTGGGTGCTTCTCTTCCTGGGTTGGGGAAGAGTTAATATTAGTGTGTTTTTCTAGCAAAGCTATCATTATCTAAGCACAAGTGATGTAAAACAGGGCTTGGTGTTTGCAAACAGGTGGAGCTGGGTGAGCCAGTTGTGTAAGGCCTGTAAGCCCTGGGCTGCCAGGCTGGCTGAAAGCAGCAGAGGCAGTAGCTTGACAAAGGGACTGCAGCATCTCTCTTATGAGGAAAGGCTGAGGGAGCTGGGGCTGTCCAGCCTGGAGAGGAGCCCCAGCTGAGAGGGGCCCTCAGCCCTGGGTGTCCCTGTGTGCAGGGAGGGTCAGAGCAGGGCCCGGGCTCTGCTCTGGGGGCCCAGCAATGGCACCAGAGCCACGGGCAGGGACTGATGCCAGGAGGTTCCACCTGGACATGAGGCAGAACTTCTTCCTGGGCAGTGCCCAGGCACTGAACAGATTGTCCAGAGAGGGTGTGGAGTGTCTTCACTGGAGATATTCCAGACCCCTCTGGACACAATCCTGTGCCCTGTGCTCAGGGATGGCCCTGCTGGAGCAGGAGGTAGGACCAGCTGACACCACTGTGGTCCCTTCCAAACTGACCCATCCTGGGATCCAGTGATTATGAGTACTGCTGGCTTAGGCATCCCCTGCCTTCCTTACCCAGCCCACTCATTCCTGCCCCTGGCATTGGTGGTGAAGTTAGTTCAGGAGCCATAGTAGAGAATGGATCTTGCAGAGATTTCCCACCCTCCCTTCTTTGTTGCTGGTTTGTGTGTTGATATTTCTTTCTCCCCAGCTGGATCCATTTCTTGTCTTGCTCCTCATGCAGCTGGCACCAAAAGCTTGGCTGGCACAGTGGGTGGGAGGGAGCAAGCTGGCTGCACTACCATGAAATCACAGCCTGGGAGCTGGTGTGTCTTGCTTGCTCCTTGCACTAAAGCAAAAATTAAAGCCTTGTGTGGGACAACTGCTGTCCATCTTATGGTTATGAGGCTTTCTGGAAGGTGCTGGGCAATCTCAGGTGCTGCAGCCCAGGGCTCTGCCTTCCAGCTTTCTCCTCGTGTCTCTGACCATCAAAATCTGCTCCACAAATGACCTGGGAGCTGCTTAGCTGGGGAAGTAGAGGTTGCTGTTGAGGGCCTGAAGTTTCTGCATAGTTTGCCTGGGGAGCTCAATCACAGAGCTGTTCCCAGAGATCTGCTGAGCCACAGTTGCTCATTTTTTGTGGGAAAGTGGCCTGGTGCACTGGATGCAAAGATAGAGGAATATGCAGCAGTGGTTTCTGGAGCTGTGGGCTGGTGGAGTAGAAACTCTCACCAGGCCTTTCCCGACAGATCTCTGTAGCAAAAGCACTTGCTTGGTTTCAAAAGAAAAAGTTGTTCTGCAGAAATCTGTTATACCTTTTCCTTTCACCTCTCTCACCTGTACCCCTTTTCCAGTCATTGAGTAGTGAGAGCACCCACTAATTTGCAGACATTAATTACCTCTTCTTAACAAGTTTCTCTTTTCTCTGGAGAGTGTTCTAAGGTGCTGTTTTCTTGGCCTGCCTGGGTCCTGGTGTCCTTGTCAGCTGCTTCATCCTCAAAAAAAAAAAAAAAAGAAAGAAAGAAAAAAAAGAAAAAAAAGAAAAGAAAAGAAAAGAAAAGAAAAGAAAAGAAAAGAAAAGAAAAGAAAAGAAAAGAAAAGAAAAGAAAAGAAAAGAGAAAAGAAGAAAAGAGGGGGCTTTGCTGGCTGGTGGTTTACTGGGACTTAAGGAATCACTGTTGCTTCTATGGAATCCTGCCCTCTGTTTCTGATTGCAGTGGCTTGGAATAGAAGAGTAGCATCAAGCTTGTGTCTTCTGTTCCTGGTGCTCGGTGGCTTGAACATCTCCTGAAAATGAAAAATCTGAATTTCAAAGCCCTGCCTTTCAGAAGGGACCACAGGTTGTTTTGGTTGGAGAGGATCTTTAAAGATCACCTAGTTCAAGACCCCTGCACTGAGCAGGGATGTTTTCAACCAAGTCAGGTTGTTCAGAGCCCAGTTCAACCTGGCCTTGAATGTTTCCAGGGATGGGGCTTTTACAGCCTCTCTGGGCAATTTGTGACACAGTCACCATAAACTACAGATCAAGAGGAACTGTTAAACTTACCTGTCCAGGACACAGCCAGTTTCTCAAGGTCCAGTCCAAGACCAAATGCCAGAAATTGCACCAAAGAGAATCACAGACTTCCATCTTTCTGCTCTCTGTTTAAGGTATGCTTCCTGGTGCTGATTCCTCTTTGGTAGGAAAGATCCAGAAGTACCTTAAAATGCCAAAACGAAACAAGGCACTGAACATACAGACCTTCCCTGGGCAAGAGGATGGGAGTGAGCAAGCAAACCACATATGACAAATGTTAGGCATGTTGTTGAATGCAACTCTGGAAGCTGCTCAGATGCTGTGGTCAGGTGGGTGGGTATTACAAACCTATCTGGGCTAGAAAAGAGAAACATTTTTCTAGAAAATGAAAAGTATCTGGTGGAGAGAGCACTAAGAGGTAATAAGCATGCAGCAGAAGCTCTTTTGGGGTAAAGCTGCATTGCTGTGGTGCTTTGTAAGTAAGTGGCCCCATCACTCCAGAGTTCAGAGGTACCAGATGTGCTCGTGGCAGTGCTGCTGAGGTAGGAAAGAGAGACGGAGCTGCTGTACCTTGGCTTCAGACTGGGTCTACTTCTTTCCAAACAGCCAGAGACCTCTGAGAAGGTTTTTCTCCCCAGTTCCTGGATGTTCTGCATGGGTTTTGCAGGAAGCCCCGCATGAAGGGCTTGTTGTGAGTGCCTGCTTTGAGTGAGAGTTTTGTCCTTGCTCTTCAGTTTTGTCTCTTCACTCGCTGAAGAGTTCAGAGCACTGCATTACTCTTTCTCTGGACTCTGTGTGCCTTTTAAAAAAGACTAAAAATATTGTTTGGTGAAACAGTGTTTTGTAACTGTGGAGAAATTATGGAGGATAAAACTGATACACAAATTGGTGTTTTGTCTGATGGGAAACTGATTCAGGAATCCCATGACCATTATTAGACCGTTCCTGGTACAAATCTCAGTGCTGAGGATGCTGCTGTGCTTCTTGGAAAAACTCTGTAAACAAAAAAAATGGTGCATTCCACTTGGCTCTCCGATGATCAGTACTTTGAGCTGAGCCTGTGAACCTCTGTGGTGATGGGACTTTCATTTCATTAGGGTATTTACTTGCAGAACATGGGACTTGAGTAACCATATGGGAAAGTAGCCGCTGGTTTAGGTACTCTGTAAGACAAGGCTTAGGAGAGTACAGGGAGAGAGATTAGGGGACCATCTGAATTTGAAGTCTTTGAACCAAATGCAGATTTTTTTGGGGGGGTCAGTGAACAGAAACAGGGTAGAAAAGCTATAAGAAACCATGACATATAAATACTTTTTTGGGTTTTTTGTTTGTTTTCATTGGTTTTGAAGCCAAATATGTGTAAAGTTTTCTCATATGTGACACACAGCACACAGGATGATGGAGTTCTTTCAGGCTACCAGAGTCTCCCTCTGTCTGGAGATAGATAATTTATTGTCATGTATGATCTGTCACTAATATCTGATGGTACCCCAGGGTGGCAATCTCAAAAGAAACTGAGGACACCAGGATTATGCTGAAGAATCTGAACTTTTTTTCCCCTGCTTTTTGCACCAGCCACAAAGAATTGCAGCATTTCTTTAGTCAAATTAGGGGAAAATAACAATTTCCCCCTTTTTCATTAGTATCCCACCAGAAGCTGGATGTCTGTAATTTAACAGGAATCCTCAGAACTGACAGATGGCTATTGCTGTATTTTGTGGGAATCTCAGTGGAGGTAGATAACACTGCATCTTTAATCTGCCCTGAAACATATTAAAAATGACAAATAGGCCTGTCCAAAGACAGGGTAAAAATTTTCTTTCTTTAAGAAAATTTGCAAACAGCTTATCTCCTCTATCTCTCCCCTCTTTGCTCTGCAATTACTCTGCAATCTGGGCCAAAGCCCCTCCAAGGATTTGCAGGAACTGTGTCCAAGGCTGGGGAGAGCACTGATTCTCCACTTCCCTACAGTTTGTTGCCCCTTTGAAGAGCAGCTGTTGCCTTTGAAGTGAAATTTTCTGAGCAAATGAGTATCGGCAGAGAGGGTGAGATTTTGGCTGGAGATGGGCAGCAGCAAATTCCCTTCCCAGAGGGGACTCTGCTGGCAGAATACTTGCAAGATTGAGGTTCAGCTGCTCCACCAGCCCCTTCTCACTCAGAATGCACAAGTGGTGATGAAGTAGGGGCACAACAGAGCTGCTGTATGTAAGCCTGCTCCTGGCGTGAAGTTCTTAGGAAGGAGGGAGGTCGCTGTCCTGCCTGGCTCTGACCCTTCAATCTTTTTGCTGCATTTCTGAGCTGAACTGGAGCTCAGGTAAGTGCAGACTTTGAAGTCCAGGCTTACCTGGCTGCAGAGCAGGCTGGAGTGCTGTGTTGCGTAGGTAAGAGGCCTTACTGGGCAGAGCTGTCATTCCAGAGAAGCAAGAGTCCTGCAAATGCTTGAATGTCTTTGTATTACCCTTCTGCCACCTTTTGTTCCTAGTGGTTTTTCCATATCCAGTGATGTCTTTTTATTCTCTGCAATATGTCCTTGTTTTCTCTACACTTCTCCAACCTCCCTCTGACCTCTGAATCCAAACCCAGTCTTGCAGGTGGTTTGTGCTGATATTCAGAGTTATTCCATTTCTCCTGAGCATCTGGTATGTGCCCCACCCTGGGTGGCTGCCTCTGGCTGGGAGGGAGGTGGCAGGTTAATGTATTAGGGACTGACTTTTCATGTTAGGTGCTTAAACCCCAAATGTCTGTCCTTAAAACTCTGTGTTGTCTGTCACCCCTATCTGAAGGTGCCTCAAGTTCCTCAGTACCTGCTTTCCATGTGATGATGCTGAGGTGTGAAGGTCAGGAGCACTGAGCATGGCTGGCTTGCTCCCATGAGATCCTCCTGAGGGCATCCCTCTGTCACTCCCTGGAGATGCTGGCACCTGATTCAAACTATGCAAATATTACCAGGAGGGCAAAGACAAAGAATTCAGTAAGGGAAAATGTCACTCTATGGCTTAGTTTGGTAGGATAATGGCTCTAACATAAACTGTCAGGCAGGTGTGGGTATGGGTGTGTATGGCTGTACATCACACACTTTGCTGTGCAGGACAGCTCTTTGGGAAGTGAAACCTGGAACCTGCTGCGTGGCTTTATTGATTTTTGGGTTTGCTTTGTGCAGGGAGATTGCTGAAACAAGACTTGTTGGTGGATGTCAGGCCATTCACAGCACTGTGTTTTTATGCAGCTTTTCACAAGCACTAATAGAGAAAAAAAGCAGTCTTCATGACCACACAAATTTGTCTTGACTAAGCACACCATTGCCAAATAAAGTGTGCACCTATTGTTTTCAGACAGCTGTAATCCCTCTCCAGACTTCAGGGTAATTTAATCTCTTGACATGACTGTGCAACTCCTGTTATTTTTAGGCACATACATTAAGAAAAGGAAGGGTCCATTTAATCTGAAAACATATTAGCAAGCATTCCTGGTTTCACAAATCTGACCAGGTACCACAGGGAATAAACTGAAAGTCATTAACATGTGATTGCTGTTTGATGGCTGGAATGAAGCAGTTTCAGACTCACTCCCTACCTCTGCCTCCTTTTGCAGATACTGCAAAGCGAGTTGCTACTCTTGAAGATGATGTCAGCAAAGGTTAAAAACTCATTGCAGATGGTTCTTTGCTGATACCAGCTGTCCACAATCTGTGTGTGGTGGCCTGCTGGCCGTGTGGTTGAACTGGTGGGGATGAGGGAAAGGCTTGCAGCCCTCTCATGTCAGTGAGGGATGCGTGTCAGTGTCCTTCCTGATGATGCCTGATGATGCCTGAGGATGCTGAACTCACCTGTCTGCCATCCCTGGTGTTGCAGCCCAGAGGACTGTCACTGCCTGCTCTCCTCCTCCTCCTTCTCCCAAATTCCTGAGTCACTCAGGACAAGTGACAATGGAGACTGTCAGGCTGTGTGATGAAGGTGGTGCCTGTGGGCTTGTGGCTTCCAGATGCTGGAGCTGAGGCCCTAAGTCTCCTCTTTGGCACAGCAAAGATCTCCTCTGTTGCTCACCATGGGACTTGTGCAAAGCTGTTCCCCTCCCCAGCTCTACAGGGGAAATGGGGGTACTAAAATCACCAAAATCACCAAAATCCAAGCAGTTTCCTGAAGGAGGTGAGGATTTACTTTCTTTCTGGATATTCCTAGCAGCATTGTCCATCAGCCACTGGGACATGTGATGGAAGCTGAGGAGGATGATCAGACCTCCACGGACTCTTCTAGGCTTAGCTTGGGTGGGAAAGTGAGGCTCAGGCTCTGCTTATAACTGTCCTCTTTGAGAAAGAATGAGGAAAGGCAACGGCAAAGGACAAAATGAGGAAAAAAACCTTAAGCTGTGGCATTCCATGGGGTGGACAGCTAGCAGGAGATTGTTGACTGTTTGTTGAAAAGTCTTGCTGGCTGTGTTTGCTTTGGATACCACAAGTCACTGGGTCCTGGTGGGGACTGTGAGTCATGTTCCTCCTTGCAGTGGAAAACACAGATTCATCGCCGTGGTGCTGTGCTCCTGGCAGGGCCACGGCCCCTTGGGAAAATGGGAAGGTGGCACAAAGCAAGAGGTGTAGAGGCCTTCCCCTGCAAAAGGGGGTAGGAAAGTGTTTCTGAAATGCCTTTTTCCCTCTGGGCATCCATCCTTAGCTCTGGGGAGAGCTTTGCTGTGGCCTCGAAAAAGGGACGTGCTGGAGTTCTTGTGTGCTTGTGTTGCTGTGGATACAGGGCTCTATTTTTGTGCCTCTTGCATAAGTTTTACCCACATCTTGCATTTTAGGGTTAAATGCATTTTTAGAATTTGGGGTCCTGGGTAGCTAAAAGCATTGAAGTTTCATCTTCTGTGGTCTCTGTGGGAGTTTTGAGAAGGCTGGTCATAACCAACATTCCCTCTGCTGTCTCTTCTTTTGGCAGAACTAAACCAAGTGGTGGTTTCATCCAGTTTATGAAGGAGTGATGCCTTTATCTTGACTCAAGAGATGCTGGAGCTCCCTTTCTTTGGCTCACATGGAGAAGCCCTCAGTAGAAGAGAAGAATAATTCCAGCAGCTGTTGGAGGGCCAGCACGAGGTTAGTGTGGTCCTCCACTGCCAAAATACCAGTGCTAATTCTGGCCCTGAGTGCACAGGGCACACAAATCACCCATGACTCTTGGTTTTCGGTTTTCCTTGTACCAGTCCAGATTCAACCCTTGATTTTATTCCTACTGGAAGGGAAGAACAGACCTGCCATGGCTCCAGGTGTGGGTACAGGCTGTCACTGGCCTTGCCTAGCAGGGGAAAAGGACCTCTGTGTCAGGTGGTGGTGAGCTGTTAACTCCTTCCTTTACATCACAGACAAGAAATTACCCTGCTGAGGGAGCAGTAAGTCCTTTGCTCTGTCACACAATAACACATGCCTTAGTAGTACCCAGTAAACAGGGGAATAATAATAATGTGGTTACAGGCCATCTGAAATGAGGTTGTGACTGTAGCTGTCCCCATGAGCCACCTCCTCTGCCTCCTGTGGGAGAGCATGGGGCTGGTAAAGAGGCTGTGTGTGGTAAGAGAACAGGTATTTAAGGAAATGGGCTTTAAATGAGAACTTAATTACTCACTGTTGGCCTCATATCTGAGCAAGAATAACATGAAAACCTGAAATTAAGCACTAGTTGCATTCCAATACAGGGAAGAATGCCTCCAGTATTTGAAAATAATTCGAAGATAAATAGAATTAATACTTAACATATGAAAGAGACAGCTAATGTTTTGACAGACAAGCCTCCTCCTCAGAGCCAAGAACATGCATTACCTAAAGGAGGAAAATCCTCATTTGTACTGAAGGTTGCCAGGAGTCATAATTAAAGAACAAAATTAGTTGAGGAGAGGATGGAATGAAGAGTAAAAAGATTGTTGTTTCTTAGATAACTGTGCAGGTGCTGCTGAAGGAACACACACACATTTCTGTGGGTTTATTTTTTCCTTGATCCGTCTCTATGTCCATCAGAACATTCACTGCAAGTTTCCTTGTATTAAAAATAAAAATAGAAATGTCCTGCTGAGCAAGTTGTTCTGCCATGGGTGGAGATAAGCCTGCTTGCCCTCTGTTGTGTAGAGTCTTTGATGTCTAATTAAGGGGTGAGGTGGGTTTTTTTGCTGCTTTAGTGAGTCCATCATTGGTGTTCCTTTTCTTTGTCATCCACTTGAACAAAGTGTGAGGGTTCCTACAATCTTGGATACAACTGCCCTGCTGGCACATTTAATGGAAATTTCCTGGGCTGCTGAAAAGGGGTGGAGGGGTGAAGGGGAAGGGCAGATAACCAGTAGTATGGACCCACCCACAGGCTGTATAATTGCTCATTTCTGCAGGAAACCAGCCTGAAATTTTGCAGAGGACTGGCCTTCTGTGTAGGAGATTTGTTATTCTGATGTTATTAACACAGGCTTTGGTTACCCAGATGTTCCCAAAAGGCAAGGGAGGGTAGATCACAGCCATGGCCAGAGCAATGGTTAAGTGGAAAGGAAAATCTGAGGCTTTTTTTTTTTGTCAGAGGAAAACGGTGTGTCAGATTTATAAAACAAACAGCCTTCTCTACCTTGTACATCTTTAATAGCTGCAAATGTGTAAATCTCTTCTTCCAGGAAGGAATCCAGATGCTTCTTTATTTTAATTTGAGTCGAGATAAAGTGGCCGTATTTTCCTAGCCTGGAACATCTGCAGAAATGCCACTAAGGGTTTTTGGCTTGTTTTAGTGAGAAAATTACAGAAGTTCTCCCATTTTCTCCTCTTTCAAGGTTAGACCAAGAATACATTCAACAGTCATAAGCTGTGGTGTATTAATAGAATGATTTTCTCTAAAAAATGTCCACTACTCCTAGAAAGAGATTTATACTATGTAATCCACCATTTCAAAGGCTGAGGTCACCACTGAACATGTCAGCCCACCAGGATATCATAACACATCAATTACATAATCAATAGCACATGTTTCCCCCCTTTCTTTACCAATTAATGGATTTTTGAAGCAGACAGCTTGGCTTATATTTCTCCAGTCATGTTGGATGGGGAAACCCTTCCAGAAGGAGGATTCAGAAGGAAAAAAGCTGGTGTTTAAGGTGTTCACATCAATTCTTCAGCAAATGCACAGGAGCACCAGCTGTACTTCCAATTCTGCTTCCTGCTTTCTGACAATTTTATTAATTCTTCACAAAAATGAATGTATGTACTACCAGAGGATATTCAATTTTTTAAATTTCATCTCAGATTTGTAGCATGTTTCCATGCCAAAAGACTTCTCAGAAAACCATGTCATTATCCTTTACTTTTTCAGTTCTTCTTGCAGATTCTGATTAGAGCATTCTTCTAATTTTGAATGGGATTAGGATGAGATAATGAGTGATTTATATCAATTGACAGGCTATTTCCTGCTCTCACCATGATGTTTTTGTATAAATTAGCTGTTTCTTTGCCAGGATAATGGGAGTTTTTGCCTCGCTCAGTTCTCTGCACTAATTTTTCATCCCATTGATTTATTTATTGAAGTAGAGGTATTTGTGAAACTCAGTGTCACTTGTAAGGATAGTACCATAACAGTACTTACCAGTGTAGCTTGACTTAATTATTATTATTTTTTATTTTTTGCAAAAACATCCAGAACAGTGCCAGCAATATTTCATGATATTGATACCTGACCATGTCATGTGAAAACACATTTTTAAATGTGCATAGGGAAGAGAGACAAACACAAGCTCATTTTCCTGCTGGTTTTCTTAACTGTTCCAGGCTTGGCTTGTCACCTTCCCTTTTTGCTTAGGATTTTATGGATATAGAGCTAGTGTTCTTAAACAGGAAAAAATGAAAGAGAAACCAAACTCCCCAAAGCAGACTGTCTCTGTGTTTGTATTGTGTGGAGGATCTTCCTGAGTCCCAGGCTCAACAAGTTTCCCAGAACATCTTTCCCAAGGCAGCCAGAGGCATCAGGGGCATATTTCTCTTGGCTAGCCTCTCTCTGGAGAGATCCCTTGGAGGAAGTCCTTGCTCTGGTAGGGTTTGCTCTTAGTGGAGGCTCAAGGAACCAGCTGCCCTCCAGAGGGACAGTCCTTGTCCTGTTGCTTTTTTTGTGGCAATGGTTAACCACTCTTAATGGAAGATCTGCTGTGCAGTGCTTGACAAATGCAGAGGCTGAGCATGTGAGTGGGCATTGCCTCTCTTCTGGGGAGTGACTAGTTGGCAGCAATTCACCTTTTGTGAGCCAGAAGCTCTTGGAGAGCCCAGAGCTTGGGAAGACAGGTCCCTCATAGTTTGTCCATTGCTTTCCTGCATCCCCTTATTCAAATGAGACATCTTCCTTCTTTCCACCATGATCCAGGCTCATGGACAGAGCACACAGGTGGAGTTTTCAAACCTAGAAACTCTCCCCTGAGCCTGCACAGACTGAGGTTTCTGGAAAGCTTATGTGGCTGATTTGGGGAAAATCTCACAGGGGTGGCAGGAGGTCTGGTATCGGTGGCACAAATGCCATTTTGCTCTTCCAGCGTGTGGAGCCATCACAGAATCCCCTTAACAGCTCTTTTCACATATACAGTCTGTAACAGGGTCAAAATGTGGTTCTTTTCCCTAGCCTTGTGCTGAGAAGTAACTGAACCATTTTGCTGAAGCTTTCCCAAAAACCACTTAGCCTGGGGCAGGCAGCAAGCGTGGAAAAAATCCAGCCCAAACAGCTGAAATTTGGCAAAGTTGAACACAAACTGAAACGCATTCTTCTCATGGAAAAGTGTTGGGTGACCTCTGATATGCAGAGTTCCCTGCTCCACCTACTTGAGCCACACAGGCAAAGTGTGCAGCTCACTCTCTGTGTTCCTTCTCTTGGGCCTGTGTGCTCTGAACTGTAAGTTTTATGTGTAAAAATGTACCCTTCTCTATATACCTAGAGCTGCATAGCTCCCTGTTGCACAGGATTCCTGGCTCCAGATCAGTTGCATCACTCCCCTGATGTCATCCTGGCATATACCACCTCCAGCATTCTTCTCTGCCTGGAGGAGCAGTATAGTCCACACTGGGTTTTATCTTTTTTCTTTTTCTTTTTTCTTTTTTTTTTTTTTCCCTTCCCTGGTTGGTCATGCCACTGCAGAAAATCAAAGGCAGTCTCACACATTTGTCTTTGTTTTTCATTTTTTTTTGCTACAGAAGTTGAAAAGAAAAGCTTTGGGAGGACTTTCTCTCAGCACAACTGAGGAAGCAGCTGTTTACCATGAAAAAAAGTCCATAAATTTGTGCTTCCTGAGCTAGGAAATTGCTGCTGCTGCTGCCATCACTACTGTTGCTCTAGACATGTCTTGTGGGCTGGGAGATGACACTGTGGCACACAAGGCTGGAGGACAACACTGGGGTGGGGATGGGAGACCAGGCAAAGTCATGTGGCTCTGACTCACTGGAAGTTATTTTTCAAAACCTTTACTGAGACCTTATGGCCCACAGTCTGTGCCAAGCCCTGTGTTATACTTTCCTTGAAAGAAGAGTGGAAGGAGCAAATGCTGTGGGAATGTTGGTCAGCAAAGCCTGTGAAACTGGTAAGAAGGATGGGAAAAAGAATTTTGCTGTTTCTGCAAATTTGAGAGAGCAAAATCCCTGCAATGCACTCTCAGTGTTGGCACTCAGCTAAAAACTGTCTGTGTAGAAGACTGGCCAGGGGACCTGGGGGCAGGAGGTACAGACCTGCACTGGGCATGTGTGGCCTAATGTCACAGAATCACAGAATATCCTGAGTTGGGAGAGACCCACAAGGATCATTGAGTCCAACCCCTGGCCCTGCACAGACACCCCAGCAATGCCCTGCACAGACACCCCAGCAATGCCTGCACAGACACCCCAGCAATGCCCGCACAGACACCCCAGCAATCCCTGCACAGACACCCCAGCAATGCCCGCACAGACACCCCAGCAATCCCTGCACAGACACCCCAGCAATGCCCGCACAGACACCCCAGCAATGCCCGCACAGACACCCCAGCAATCCCTGCACAGACACCCCAGCAATGCCTGCACAGACACCCCAGCAATGCCCGCACAGACACCCCAGCAATCCCTGCACAGACACCCCAGCAATGCCCGCACAGACACCCCAGCAATCCCTGCACAGACACCCCAGCAATGCCTGCACAGACACCCCAGCAATGGCCGCACAGACACCCCAGCAATGCCCGCACAGACACCCCAGCAATGCCCGCACAGACACCCCAGCAATCCCTGCACAGACACCCCAGCAATGCCTGCACAGACACCCCAGCAATCCCACCCTGTGCATCCCTGAGAGCGGTGTCAAACGCTCCCGCAGCTCTGGCAGCCTTGGGGCCGTGCCCATTCCCTGGGGAGCCTGGGCAGTGCCCGACACCCTCTGGGGGAAGAACCTTTCCCTGCTGTCCAGTCTGACCCTCCCCTGACCCAGCTCCAGCCATTCCCTCGGCTCCTGTCCCTGGTCCCAGAGCAGAGCTCAGGGCCTGCCCCTCCTCTTCCCCTCAGCAGAAGCTGTGGCTGCCATGGCTGCCCTCAGCCTCCTCCAGCTGAACAGACCCAGTGCCCTCAGCTGCTCCTCACACGCTTCCCCTCAAGGCCCTTCCCCATCCTCGTGCCCTCCTTTGGACGCTCTCTAATAGTTTAATGTCTCTCTGATATTGTGGCACCCAAAACTTCACACAATATTCGAGCTGAGGCTGCCCCAGAGCAGAGCAGGACAATCCCTCTGTGTCCCAGCTGTGCCTGATGCCCCCAGGACAGGGCTGTCCCTGCTGGCTCCAGGACACTGCAGCCTCATGTCCACCTGGCCATTGAGCAGGACCCCTCCAGCTCCCTTTCCCTGGCACTGCTTTCCAGCCTCTCATTCCCAGCATGTCCCTGCACCAGGGCTGCCCCATGCCAGGCCCAGGATCCGGCCCTGTCCCTGCTGAACTCCCCAGGGTTGGTGATTGCCCGGCCCCGCCATTTCTGGGAGTTTCTCTGCAGGCCCTCGCTGCCATCGAGGGAGTCCTCAGCTCCTCCCAGATCTGGATCATCTGTGAACTTGTCTGGGATCCCTTCCAATCCTTCATCCAAGTCATTTATAAGGATGTTGAACGTGGGTCTCCAAGCGTGTGAGGAACTGTGAAACCTGTGTCAAGGGCTGTGTGGGATTTAAGGTGTCTCCATGTGTGATGTTCTTTGAGTGGCCCGCACTCAGCGGTGCCCTGTGGCCCTGTGTGGCATGAGGAAGGCAGACATCTGCCACAGTGGTGTGGGACCTGCTCTCAGGGCCTCAGACCTGTTGCCTTTAGGTTATTTTTGAGGCCATGAAAGAATTGTGTTGCTGGACGAGGATTTGAAGGCCCGTCTCACCTGCCCTAGGCCGGTGTTTTGCCTTTAGCCCCTTCTTTGTTCTTTCATATGTGCAAGAAGCTGGCATGTAAGCACAGGTCTCAGTCATGGTCTGGTGTGATCCAGTTTAGTAACTCCACCACTGCCACACCTGGAGACAGGGGAGCACAGAGAGCCTTTATCTCACTTTTCTTCTGCTCTGCCCCTGGGACCTGGCTCTCCTCAGCAGCTGCTCCCTTCCAGGCTCTGCAGGGGCAGTAGGTGCATTTCCCTTCAGGTCCAGTGACCCACCAGGTGGGAAAAACACCATTTTCCTCAGAAAATACAGTAGATAGGGAAAATACACTAGATAGGGACTGCCACAAAAGCATCACTGATGGGCTTGGGATTGCTGTCACTAGAAGGCCACGTGGGCAGTGATGGAGATCAGCCAGGTTTGTGGGAGAATTTTGTTTCCTATACTGCTGAAAGCCCAGTATTTTTGAGTATTAATTTCCTTTCTCACTTGGGTGGGGGCAAGAGGGTGAAGTGTTATATATGGAAAAGGAGCATAATGAGGTTTCTTTTTCCCCCAGGAGGTCACAGTGACAAGTCCTTGACGGACATGGAAGTTAAGTGCATGCCAAGAGAACCCAGGAGACCCGGTCTGGAAAAACCTAACCTGCATTTTTTTTTTTTTGGAGAAAGGGGAGAATGCAGGAAGAAAAGGCTTTTACATAGGAAGTAACAAATTAGCAGGACCAAAAGATAGTCTGTAGGGAGGGAGGAAGCAGGGAAGGGGGGGTGGCTGGTGCCTTTACAAGCTGCTCTGAACAAGGTGCTGAACTTCCCGGGAAGCTGTTTGGGGTTAGCCAGTTTTTGCAGCCTCTGGCTCCGGGTTTTGCCCTTTCCCTGTGGGCAGTTCACGCTCTCCCTCATCGCCGGCCAGTTTACATCGCTGGTTAACTGGGAGAAGTGGTTCCCTCCTTAGCTTCCCCTTCAGAGTGGAAGTGGGAAGCTGGAGCCCTTCCCTTCTTCTCAGGGCTAGGATCCTGGAGCCGTGGCTCAGGCTGAATCTCTACAACTCTGGATGGAGAAGTAGTCGGGGACAAATGAGGAAACGGTGGGTTGAGCAAAACCTTTGCGCTATAGAAATCTTTCTTCCAGAAAAGTGGGAAGGGGGTGGGGCACCAGCCAGCCTTGCTGCAGTAAGCAGCGTGTTTTCATTGTGATGCAAATCTCTTCGTGTAATTTGGGTCACATTCAGGTTCACCCAGTTCTTGTGGCTGGAACTGAAACCAGCACGTCTTCACTTTTGCTCACAGCTCTCAGCGCTCTCCTCTCTCACTCTCACGATCCCAGGGCTTGTTTTGAGTCAAGGCTCCTGTATCCCTGGAGAGGTGCGGTTCCAGGGAGCACATAGGGACCTCGAGGAGCCGGGATGTCACCACGCCCCTCTCCCCTCGCCGCTGGCTCTTTGGTGGGATGTGCCCAGGCAAACCTGGGCGTGCTCCGATGCTGTGAGGTTTCGGAGAGCGGTTTCGTTCAATCAGAGTCGCTCACACAGCCCTTGCAGGGCTGACACCCCGAGCAGCGCCTGCAAACACAGAGAGCAGCCCCGCCGCACCCGACTGCCATCGCCGGGACACTGCCCTGCACTCTGAAAACACTGCCTTTGCTTCTGGGGAACGCGATGGACAGATCTGAGCAGGAAATTTACAGCCTTGCACAAAACTTGACTTCTCCTCACCCCCTGCTTGGAGTGAGCCTGTAAATGTTTAAGTCACCTCACTGTTATCCTGTGTGGGGTCTTTGTTCCTCGCCTCCCCTGCTTATGTTGACCTTCCCTTGCCGCACAGTCGGCATTAAATTCTGGGGCACAGGGCAAAGGCTGGGCTTGGTCACCTCTTCCCTGCCCCCCTTGGAAGAGCTGACTTTTGCTGCTGTCTGATGTGGATTAGTGGGGCTCCCCTCTAATTCTGGGCCCTGGGCAGTCACCTCAGTTGCTCTCTCCTAAATCTAATTCTGTTCCGCTTTGTCCGGAATATAATGCTCTCTGGAATTCATTTTAAATGCAGAGCAGGGTCAGGGGAGGCTCCAGGGCCAGCTCGGGTGCTGTTGGGACTCGGGCTGTGCTAAAGGCACTTCAGGCCCATTTTGTACAATTGGCTGTTAAGTCCTAGCGGTTTCCTGAGCCGGCTGTTGGAAAATCACCTCCAGCAAGCTCGGCTCCCTGCAGCTGCTGCTGTCTCTCCTGGTACCCAGGCTCACAGGATGGGCTCTGTGCATGGCTCCTCCTCCCACCCATGCCAGCTTAGACCTAAAAATCTCTGGTGCCCATCAATCCAGCCCTTGGTACTTCTCCATCCTGATCCTATTCCTTGTTCTTTCTGTCCCTGGCTTTGACCCAGCTGCAGGAACCTGCTGGTGTTCAACACTCATTGAGCCATTTTGGTACACTGAGTGGGGACTGAGCACGGTGGAAAGGGCACAGATCTCAAAGTCTTGCATTTCACAATCACCTCTTGCTTTGAAGGATCTGATCCCACTTTAGTCTCACACTCCTGTAAGGCAATCTGGTCTCCTTGCACTTCACTGCAGCTGCTTCTGGTGAGAAGTATGGCAGCTGCTCCACACTGCTTAAGAGAACACTTTGGCAAAAGAGACCTAATGATTGTGCTTGGCTGCATCTGCAGAGGAAAATTAGGGAGAGGGAATGTAATTATTGGAGTTTGGCCAGGACATTGGGATAAAACACCTGCACTTGTGCTGTGACATGATCATTTGCAGTAAAGGAAAGCATACACAGTCAGTGTTAGGCCACTCTTCTGGATGCACAGTCATGAGGAATGTTCTGCCCTCTCCATCCTTGGGGAATGGGGCTTTAATTCTTCATACATGACAATTGTGTGAGGCAACCATTCCCCTTAACATAACTCACAGAAAGAGGTAGTGGTCCTCTCTAAGTTTGTAGGGGCCATGGGGAAGCTGTTGGTATGTTCTTCTGAAATAATTCTGGTTTCCTGGGCTTTGGTGTCACGTATAGTTAGAGAAATAAAGGCAAAACCAGAATCTTGGATCTGTACAGCCAGAAACAGACGGGATGGAGGAATAAGGGGTTCTTAATTAAGACTGGGTCTCTTCAACTCTGCCCCAGCTGAGACCCTAAGAGGTGAGGGGCTGTAGTGGTGCTCAAGATGCTGAAGTTCTAGTGGACTTGGTGTGGGACAAGCTGGTGCCCTGGTCAACCTGAAACTGAAGTTATGAGAACAGCTTCTTTGTTTTCTCTGTTGATTTGTATCATCCCTTGCCTGTAAGCAGTCCCAAACCCAACTGAGGGGAGAATTTTGCTTTGGTCACCATCTTTGACCCTTCAGAGTTATTTTAATATCCCTCAGAGATGAAGATTATATGATCACAGAGGAAAAAAAAAATTGTGTTGTGTTTTGGCAGTGGCTAACATGAGGGGGTGGTGAAATCTGTAACCTAACTCATGCCTGTGACCCATATCAAAGTACAGATGATAAATGAATGGAGCTGATATTGATCCCAAATTTGACATCACTTTGATCAGCTTCAGGATTAGCTGTGCCTGACAGCATTCATTTCAGAAGCTGGACTTCTTCTCATGGTGAACAATAGCATCAAATGATCTTTTATAAAGTAAAAAAAAAAAAAAAAAAAAAAAAAAAAAAAAAAAAAGGAAAAAAACTTCTCCAGGCTCACAGCTTCACAATCAGCTTGTTTGGGATGAAGCATGGGACTGCAGTGAGAAGGAGCCACTGACTTTTTCTGATGGAGGAGGAAGTGCTGTGTTGCTCAGAGAGCATGAGGAGCCTACAGATGGTGGCACTAGCTCTTGGAAACTGCTCTACTAGGTTTTTTCCCTACCAAATTCAGGAAAATGTAGGGGGATTTCCAAAGACAAGAGTTGTGGCTGTCAAGAACTGGGGCCCCTCCAAACACAGTGATCCCCAAGAGAAATTGTGCTGTTTTCTCCCAGCTATTAGTGAGATAACTATTAACCCCAACAAGAAGGTTAAGAGGAAGTTCTTATGATGAAATGTTTATAAACAGGAAAACCCCATGGACTGTCTTCTTAGTACCTAAAGAAAAGCCTCATTCTGCTGGTGGAGGGTGAAAGGCATTTCCTAAACCAGGGAATCAACTTTTCATTCTTCCAAGTTCTGAGACCTTCAAGGGGGCATCAGGCAACCCCTCAGCCAAGGAGTTGGGCTGCAGGATCCCTGTCATGTGCAGGCACATGGCCCCACTGCTCCATGCTGTCAGCTCACAAATGGTTGATCTTATCTTTGTTCCCTCTTGGGAGAGCCGTGTGTGATGCCCAGAACATCCCAGAGAGGCAAGAAGGCCGAGTGTGGTTCTTCCACCTTTGCTTTGAAATGTTGAGCAATAGCAGCTTGGACCTTCAGCATTTCTTGGAAGCTGCTTTCAGTTTCCAAGACTGCTGGTTCTGGCTGATCTGCCACATATCTCCGAGGCACACATCTCCTGTGCTGTGTGTAAATCTGCAGCAACACATCCTAGATTCCTGTAAGCTCAGACATTCCCCTGCCCCCATTCGATTGATAGAAACCCCGAGTTCCTTTTTTAGCTTCCTTTGTTGACCACAACTCACGTCAGCAGTGAAGTCCCGCCTGCCACGCTGCCTGCCAGCATGTGTGCATATGGTCTGCAGAACATGAATGCACCAAACCACTTCACAGCATTGTTGTTTTCTTTTGCCTGTTTTTTTCATTCTCTCGGTGGAAACTATTAAGGACCGAAAGCCTTTGCTAATAAAATTCACACAGCTGCTGTCGCTGCAGATGAAATCCTGACACCACAATAGGGATTTCAGGCCGGGGCTGCCCCCCTTGCAGAGTGCACTGAAAGAGGACAATGCATTTCCAGAGCGTGGAAAGCCCTAGCAAAGACAGGTCACTGTGTGTCTGGCCACCAGACCTGTGAGGCTGCTCTCTGCAATCACTGCAGGTTTGCCATTTCCCCCCTCACCCCTGCCCTTCCCCCAGGCACTGCTTGGTTTGGTAAAGTCAGATGCCAATTCTGTCCTGAAGGTGCAGGATAATAGAGTTCACCCGGGGCTCACATTTGGCCTGTCAACAGCTGGCCATTTGTCTTCTCAGCTTCCAGTTGTCTGATAATGAGATATTGTAATGAGAGTGCTGACACTACAGTGTGGTTCTGCTAAAGGCCAAAGGCAGGGGGCAAAACGACCTCTGTTATTGCTTTTCCCCTTCTCCTAAACACAGCTGTAGGTGCTGTTTAAAGAACCCCAGCTAATTTAATTCCCAGGTCTGAGAGAGGCTCCATTTCAGGAGGAGCGGCCTGCTACAGAAATAACATTTTATGTTGGATGCAGCCATGCCAGGCTGGGTGGCATTTGTAGGGTGGCAGACACCAGACATTGGGCAGGAGTGTTTAAAGGGCAGAAGAATGTTCAATTTCCATCTTTCCATGTTTCTGAATTTCCCTCACTTTTTCAGTAAAAGCCAACAATTATCTATAGGTTTGTGGAGGACAAGCCACATCTGAACCAGTACCTTTTGGTGCAAATATAACCTAAATAGCTACAACTATTAAGAAAATTGCTCTTACTCTGTCAGACTACTCAAGCCATTAATACATAGAGATAAGGTTTCCTAGCCACAGGGCTTTCAGTTCTTGTGTGTGATAATTTGTGCCAATTGCAATAGGGGCTGCTTGAGTTGGCTGCTTGTAGTGAAAGAGCTGGGAGTGAAGGAAGGTCTTGATGGGAAAGAGCACTGCTGCCCTGTTTAAGGGCCAACAGAGCTTTTAGAGGGCCTTCCTGAACTTTGCTTCACTGTGCCTGATGCCCAAGTGTGAGATGTATGGCTGAGACATAAGGCAGGGCTGCATCCATCACTTAGGGGGAAGGGAAGGAAGAATCTTTTAAACAGTCCTGGCTGTTTGTGTTGTTAAAAAATAAATAACTCTAGGAAAAAAAAATCCCCTCCTCCTCCTCAGGAATGTTTCCCAATGACTTCAGAATCCTGTCCCTGAGCATTTTGCTGTGTTTGTTAGAAAGCACATGTTTTATGAAGACACTCCTGCAAGGGTTAAGGCTCCTGCTCCTGTGGCCCAGGAATGGGATGTGCCAGCTGGGGTCTGTGAGGCTTGATCCTGCAGCTCTTGTTCACACAAAGGTCTCAGTCCTGCACCTGCGTGGGGGTGCAGTGCAAACCCTCGTCCCATTCGAGCGCGGTGTGAGCAGGGCCTTGTTCAATGCTCAGCCTTTCACTGGGTGGATGGGGGAAGGGGTAAAGGGAAAAGAGGACTAAGGGAAAAGAGGTATTCATTGACTACGGGGGGAATAGGCTTTCTGGCTCGACTGGAGACTACTTGTGAAGGTCATTGCATGAGTGTGAGCTGCTCCTGTCAGTTCCTGTTGCCACCTTCCATCTGGAGTAAAAACCTCACCGTACGAGCAGCTGTTGGTTGCTTACTTATAAACAAGTTATATATGTTGGCCTGATTCAGTAAAATTGGCTATTCAAAATTATGGCTCTTCAAAGCTGTTGCCTTCAAGCTTTGCCCCCACCCATTGCTGCTTTCTCCCTGGAGAAATGGTCCATATTTGCTTGTCTTGGTCTCTCTGCTCTGTCATGCTGCTCCAGCCTGGCTGCAGGAGCCTTTCCTCCAGCCCCAGCTGGACCCAGAGCAGGTTGTAGCCCATCCTGCTCATGCCCAAGTCCTGGCAACTCCAGACATTTTGATTCCCACGGGCCAGGTTCTGTTTTCCCAAGAGCAGAGGGCCACTCAGCTCAAAACATCTAAGGTTTTGAGCCACCTCTCTAGGTGGCTCTGAGGCCTCATTTTCCTGTTGAAGAAGAGGACAGAAGTTTATTGCTCTTTATTTTGAGCCTTTTAGACACGAGCTTCAGGCTGCTGACAAAGAGCTGTTTGGCTTTGTGCTAATTTGGCAGAGAACGAGCCCCATATCTCTTACTTACAGCTGCACTCCTAATTAGTTAGCAGCAAAAATACATAATAAAATACAGCTTATACTCAGATGAGTCCTGGCTCAAGCCAAGCTGAGACATAGTAACGTAAAAAAACCCTCAAGACTCTGAGCCATGCTCAAGGTAAATCCCACAAAATACAGAAAATTACCTCAACCCTGGGAAAAGCAGAAATTTTAAGGTGTTCTCTATGCAGAGAGCAGTGAAAGTAACAAATCAGAGCCAAGACTAGACTAATACTCATAATGTGCACATAATGAAGCCTCTGGATATTGAACAGGCTGGAGCTTGAATCTTTCCCACTGTGGCAACTCCTGCATAAAATATATAGTTGTGATGATGAAGTCAGAAGATGTTTCTTTTTAAAAATTTACTTTCAGATGAGATGTACAGCTTTTCACATATTTAAAAGTAAGTGTATGTGGTATGCCACCTTTGGTTTTACTGTTCTTCTATCTCTTCTTCTGGGAGGGCATGGAGAATGCAGAATGACCCAGATGCCCATGCATTTTAACCTCACACCCGTGTTTTGCTTGGAGACTAACAGTAGGTCTGTGCTGGTAACATCCCAGACTTGTCCTATGGCTAAAGATGTGCAATACCCACAGCCCAGGGCTGGGAGGATTCCTACCTGTTTCTACTAAATCAGCTTTCTCCCATCTTGCTTGCTGTGACTTGGCTTTCAGGACATGTCAGACCTTGTTTTTGCCAACATGAAGTGTCCTCTTCTGTTTTATCCCACAGCCTTCCTGGGAGGGTGTTCATGGAGGCTGTCAGAGAGCCCTCCTTCTGCCTCCAGGGACTTGGGCCTGTCTCTCCCTGCTGGATGTGGTGACACTTGGGCTTTTGGGGGCTCAAGTCTGGCTTTTCTCAGCCCCAGAAATCAAAGCAGTTTTGCATCAGCCTTAGCCAGTTTCCAGAATGGAACCTGGATGCCAGTTGTCTCAGTCCTAGATGAGTGCCCAGCCTACTTCACTGCTGTTGGCAATGGTGGCTGTCTTCTCCTTTCACTTGCTCCTCTCTTTCTCCATCCCTGCCAGCTTTGTGAATGTGGTGAGGGCTGTAACTCAGGGCTGAGAATCCCATCAGTCAGCAAACATTTGAAGTGTTGCCCTGCTTTGTGAACCTGGCCTGCCTTACTGAGTCCAGATCACCAACCTAAGAATAAAGACCTTATTTCTTCCTGAGGCCCTGCAGAATATTGTCGAAGAGTCCTTAGGATGTGGTGATATGTTGTGAGCTCTTTTATATTTCAATTAAAGAAAAAAAAATTCTGTTTTATTCATGCATTTTCCAAAGCACAAGCAAAACAACCTTTTAAATCTCTTTTTAGTTCTCTGGTGTGCATGAGTGAGTAATGCTGAAAGAGGAGCTCAGGGCCAGTGCTGTGTCAGGTACTTGCCCTCAACATGAGTACTGCTTGTAGATGCTCCTCATTGCTCTCAACAGGATATATCTTCCCTTGCTGATGAGACAGAGAAAATACTAAAAAAAAATTGCTGGCTGTATTTTTCCTTCACCTGTTAAATGGAAGGATTACCTTTTTATTAAAAGTGACTTTCTTTGTGTCTTGAGGGATGTCTTTTCCAGTGCAGAAGGCAGTAATGGTGCCAGACGAGAATCAGACCACACACTTGTGTCTGCCTTCTTCTGACCCCAACCTGCTTTGTCAGATGAATAAACATCAGCCTCAGGGAGACTCCAGTGCACCAACTTCCCCATTTTTAAGTTTTGAGGAAAAAAAAAAAAGGTTTCTCTGTGAGATGTCTGATGAAATTGGCTGTGTCAAGATGAGCAGAAATGCTGCTTCCTCTGTCCCCTTTTGAGGCTTAGCAGTTGCTCTGATTTGGGCAGAGCTTTCACCCCGATCTGGAGAAGTGCAGCTATGAACGCTGCCATAAACAAGGCAAAGGAGCGCGTAATTCCCTTCTCTGCAGGTGAGGCCCAAGGGAGCAGGTGTTCTGGGAGCATGAGGAGATCTGTGAGGGGAAAAACCCCTCAAACACAGAGGGAAAAAACCATGGAAAAATCGGAAAGTGAACAGGAGATGAATAGCCAGACAGTTAGAAAAACAGAAAATCCCAAAGCAATTGGTGTATTTTTATCTCCTTCTTTATGACAGTGATGTTAGTACCTCTCCTTTTCCTCTCCACAGCAGTGTGGCTCTTCTCTGAGAGCTTTAGTGACAGGTGTTGCATTTGGGACAAAAATACAGCCATCAACAAGAAAGCCCAGAAATAACCTCTGCAGACTATAAGATTGCAGAAGAAACAGAGAAAAGATTCCACCAGACAGGGGAATTAGGCTTGGCTGGGCTGGGCCACCCAGGGAAGACATCCATCTCCCAAGCCAGGGCTGCCTCCAGAAAGATGGATGAAAGAGGTGCAGACCTGATGTACCCATCCTGTGGAGTACATGGGATGGACCACTCATTCAAATAGGGCTTTTCCATGCCAGGCTTGTTTTTCCCCACTGGAGAAGGAGCAGCAGCTGGGCAAAGGCGTTTCTGCCTTTTGTTAGCCTGGGACAGGGCTTGGCCCTGAAACTCTTGTCCTGTGAATTTGTATTGGCTAGAAAGGGGAGGCTTTCAGGAAGGTGTTTAAAAAATTAATAAAAAATTGAGAAAACTGTAAAAAACCCTGGTGGGAAAGGTTGCAGGAAGAAGCAGGGGCTTCTCCTAGGGAAACTTGCTTTGGCCTTTTTAAGGCATGTGAGCATCTTTACCCTGCACAGCCCCTTGGCTGACCACAGGACGTGCCCTTTCCTGCAGTGCAGTGGGTCTGTCCTTCTTGAGGCTCTCCCCAACCTCTCCCTGCCCTCCTGCAGGGCACCACTGATGCACAGAGAGTCTTCTGCATGCTTTTGGCCACTCTCCTTTCTGCAGCTTTTCTTCAAGCCTCTCCTTTTGTTGACTGCTACCAGCACCACCTCCCTGCTCTTTTTGCAGGAGGGTCTGTAGCCACAGACAGGAGCAACTGCAAGCCAACAGCTCATTGTCCCTCTCCTCTGCCCTGGGATTTGGAGGCTGAGCTGGGACATCACCCATCCAGAGGGTTTGCACAGGTCCACAGTGCTGGCAAAAGCTCCATCAACCACAGTGCTGTCTTCCCTTCCACATCAGATAATGTCCTGAGGCTTGGAAATCTGAGTCCAAGCCATTGGTTACTTAAAACTGTTCCTGCTACAGCTGCTTCCCAGCCCTGCTTCCCTCCCCTTCTCCAGCCTTTTATTTCTCCTTCCTGGCATGGGCTTAGGTGGGCATGCATGACTTACGAGTTTTAATTTCCTGTGGGAAACATTTCTCATGGCCTGCAGGTAGGTGCTTTTTTTCCACTGCCTTCCCCATTAAGCTTTTCCTTAGCTATAAAGCTTTTCTGTGTCCCTAAACTGCCCCTTTTAAGATCCCATACCTCTTTGGATCTCATTTACTCCAGGATGTTACTTGACTGGTTTCAGTGGTATTAGTGCTCATTCACATACTGGATAAATGAGGGAAAAACCTTTTTCCTTAGTAAGTGTGAAACAGCATGTCCATGTTGATATTTGCAGCTGGGAAACTTTCAGTGTCAGTGCATCCTTGCACACAGCATTTAATGGTCTGTCAGGTATGGGAGTCTCTAGAGGTAGGGAGGAAAGTGAAATGAAAACTTCTAAAGTCCATGCGTACCAAAGGAGCAAGGGATGGACACATGGGTGTGTGCTCTGCATGTCTGTGTACCCCAGTGCCTAAAGAGGTGTCTGGATATCCATACACACATGGAGACACAACTAGAAATGCATACATGTACCCTGAGCTTTGAAATGCACCTCTTCCCACCCAAATTCTTCCATCTGGGATCCCAAAAGATACTCCTTTTTCATTTCACTCCCACCCACAGATTCCCTTGGCCTTTTTGATATAGGGTTGCACTTCACAAAATTGTCCTTCCCAGGACTCTCATGGACCACAGGGCATTTAACCATCACTTACCAAGAGACTCATGGCCAACACGTGTCCTGCTGCTCCTGGGGTCCTTCCCAGCAGCCAGAGCTGAGCATGTGGGTTCTCTGGGGTTTGGTCTGTCCACCAGAGCCCGAGACTGCCCCAGCTGTGCTGACTGATTCCCTGAACTCACCTCAGCATTGTGGGGAAAAGCTGTGACAGGTCTGTGCAACAGCAAGCTCTGCTTGGGAGTGGCAGAGAGGAAATCACAGCCCAGGAAGGAGCTCTGGCAACCTGGGGGCTTGGGAGAGGCAGCTGCTGAGGTGGGAAGGGCAACCTGGACTGATGTTTACTCCTTTTTTATTTTTTAAGGGCAGCCCACATCCTGACATCCCATATATTTAGTTGGTCCTTTTTAAGAACAGTTTGGAAATACCTGGCTTAGATTGAGTAAAAGGTTTGACTGGAGAAGCACAGAACTCAGTGCTTTGCATTGGGAAAAAATTTAGAGGTTTTGCTGAAAACAAGACTTTTTCTCTCCAGTCCTTCCTCGCTCATTTATTAGCTGCCTTTGGCTTGGGTACCTGCATAGCCCCACGTAGCATTGCACAGATGTTCTCCTTGCTCAGCAGCCCCATAAAATCCTGGTTTTCAAATGAGCCGAGTGTCTGAGCAGGTTCCACTGGCTTCACCTTATTATCACAGAGCTCCTGCACCAACCTACCAGCCAGACCCACCGACATCAAAGGCCCTGTGCAGATTCACAGCAGATAAAATCCTGGCCCAGCCCTCGTGGGATAGAGCCATTCCCTGCCCACGTAATGCTGCCCTCCCAGCCGGCTGTGGGGTGGGAGGAAGGGTGGGACCCTGGCTCACCGGGGCAGCCTCTGCCCCCATTGCCTCTCTGCTGGGGGCACCCAAAGCCCCAAATGCTGCCTTTGCCCCGGCTCTGGCAGTGCCCTCCCTGGCAGTAAATGCCACACTCTGCAGACAGGCACAGCGGGGTCTTTTCCTGTAGCCACACAGTGCACTTCTCCAGGGACTGTTTGGGCAGTAGCACTTTGCCTACAGATGTGTGGGAATCCAGCATGGAGTGTCTGAAATCCTCTTTGTTTACGCCCATTTTTTAACCGGCGGGTTGGAAAATTCCCAGTCCCTGTCTGCCTTGCATCCTCCCCATCTTCCATGGAAAGGCAACTTGTTCTGGACTGCAGCTGATTTGGGCAAAACTGAGAGCTTTGCTCTCCTTTCCCGGGCACAGGGCTTCCCTGCATGCAACCTCCTGATTTTATTGAAGCGAATCGGTTTTAAAATCCTGGATTCCACCGGGTTTCCTATGAAATTAAATCCTGAAAGAAGGCTGCACCTTTTCAAAAAAAGGCCCTGCTGTCAGCAAAATGCAGCTTGGACTAGTGGGGCAGCATCCCTGTGTGGTGTAACAGGCTGCCTACAGGCTGGAAAAGGATGAGTTTGCACAGCTTAGCTTATATAAATTGAACAGTAAGTGCCAGCAAACTGCAGCCATACGAGAGAGCTCAAAAGGTTTGAAGTGTTGCAGAACAAAGCTACTTTTATGATTTATACACTTGCCAGACAGCCATC
Organism: Fringilla coelebs; assembly: GCF_963513975.1. Lineage (NCBI taxonomy): Eukaryota > Metazoa > Chordata > Aves > Passeriformes > Fringillidae > Fringilla > Fringilla coelebs. Next base: position 64,737,492 of record NC_140033.1, on the reverse strand, counting down.
AAATTCTTTGCTGAAACTGGAGCTTCCCTGGTAGCACCACGAGGGCTGGCCAGCCTGTGAGGAATTCTTGGCATCAGAGCAGCTGTCCCAGAGTGGTACAAAGGGCTTTGCCAGTGTGAGATGGAGCTATCAATAAGATGTCTATCAGAGCAGGCAACAAATGGGCTGCTGATCTTGGCTTCCTCTGCCTCTCCAGCCCCAGAGAGTGTGATAGACAGTGGTAGCAACCCCCAGACAACTGTCACAACATTTCAGTGCAAGGTGTGGTAGCTCCTGAGCAGCCCCTGTGCCTCAGGAGGAGCTCTGGGCAGAGCTGAAGGGCTGGAGCACAGGGAGAAGCCTGTGGGGTGTGATGCCCTTGTGCAGACAGGCATTAGTCTGCCCCCGGGGCTCAGTGTGCTCAGGGAGTGGGCAGGAGATGTCCCGGTGGGGCAGGACACTCTTGGGCCTTCCTCTGCACTGTCCCCCACATGTGTCCAGGGAAATGGTCTGGAAGTCAGGCTCATGTAGGGGATTTTATTCACGAGGAGAGTCATGCCAGGCTTGCAGCTTTGCAGTGCTTCTGAGCTCCTGCATTCCTGGTGAGGGGGATCTCAGCCATGACCTTTCTGAAGGAGTGTTCTCTCCTGTGTAAAATGGAGGTGATAGCAATTACTTTATAGCCAGATTAAGCCTTTTTTTATAGGGAGAACAGGAAGGGCGAGGACTCCTGAAATGTTGTGAGTTGAGTGAGCTTTGGTGACTGTACCCACCTGGGTGTATGGCTTCATGAAAGGGGCTCGTGCACCAGTGCCTCCCTGAAGAGGGGTAAGAAACACTGGTTAGAGCCTTCAGCCCAAGGTCTCTTTGCTAATGCTAAGCTTGTATGCATTGAGACATTATTTATTTAGAGAACAGCTCTTATTGCTTGCTGTTTTGCCAGAAAACATCCTCTGGTTTCCTCTGGCCTCTGCCCCTGCAGCATTAGAGATTATTTTCCACATTTGTTTGCACATTGCTCTCATTAACGCTTCTAGCAGAAGTCTGTGGGCACTCAGCAAGGAGACGGCACGAAACCAATGGCAGACAGGCAGAAGGATGTGGCATGTGAAAGCCCTGCAGGAATGTCTTTGAATACCACCATAGGAAAGGGTTTGGAGGTTTTGCAGTGGTTGTAATGCTACACAGCCATGGTGGGGCTGTCCCATTACACTGCTCAGATGAAGGGATTTCACCTCAAGAGCTGTGTCTGCTCAGAAGATTTTACAGGGCTGACAGTATCCAGGGATCTTCTGTACCCAACAAACAGTCACTGGAGAGCACCAGACAAGTGCACAAAATAAATAGCTGATTTTACTTTGGGCATGGATCGTGGTAAGCCTGGCCAGTTCCTTCTTCTGGCTTCTCCTTACAAAGTGCATGTCATCTGGGATTTCTGTACCAGCTGGAATGACTCATTTTGCAGGAGTGTAATGGTGGTGGTGCATAGGGGCAGGGGGAAACCCATGCCAGAACAGAAACATGTCACGTTATTCTGGAACCAGGTGGAGAGGGGGACTGGTCCCATTCAAATAACAGATTTTGGCTCAGGCTCCCAGTGAATCCATTTTTTTAGGGTGAGGCAAAGAAGGAGGCCAGTTAACACATGGTGAAAGAACTGGTCCTTCCTGTTGGGAGCTGTTGGTTTTGCTTACCCTGTGTATTTGCAGGCAGCTGACTTGTCTTCTTCTTGGATTTCTCTTTGCCCAGCTAATTCAGAGTGGCCATCTCTTCCATTTAAACAGAATCCAGCAGTATTTTGATGCCAGGGAAAATACCAAAACGTTGCTCCTAAAGCCACAAAGGGTTCAATTATTTCCTGGAGACGATATGAAGCCTATTGAATTGCAAGTGATGGTTATCGTCTCTCACTTGTGGAAGAAAAGGGCTGGGAGTGAGTGGAATAGAAATCATTGTGCAGGCAGCTTTTGCCTATGAAAGTCACCCAGCTCAGCTGGTAAAATTAGGTTAAGCATGGAGTGCAGGAAGAGAAAAGGGGGCCTGAAAAACTTGGCACTTTCTTATCGTTATCTCTTCTGGTCTGCACTGGGTCTGGGCTCCAGGGATTGATGACTGGAAAATGGGAGCATGCTCAGCTCTGATAGCAGGAGAGGCAGGGATGTTTCCAGGAGTCGTCTCCACTGCTCCTCCTGGAAACCAGCAGACTCCAGCAGGGCAGAATTGCAGGGATGAGAGGGAGCTCATTACCTGTCTGAATGTTTTATTGGGTGAAGGAGAAATGCTGTTCTGGGAGACCAAGAGAGGAGACCACTAAGAAGCCATTTTTTGGTCACTGTTTTGTAGCCCACTTGCCTATTTTCTGTAAGAACTGTCATTTTCTGAGGATGGAAAACAGGAGATGTGTCAAGAGACCATCAGGGAACTGGTTTATGTAGTTGTGCCTGGTAGTTAACAGGAGGCATGTGGAAGCATGTGTGTATAATGCCTGTTGTACAGGACTGTCTTTGTGTGGGATTTCAAAATAGTTCAGAGACTTAATTGTGGTAAAAACAAGTAATATTCAGTGTGTGGTGTGAAGGGGCTGGGAGAAAGTGCAATCTGCTCTTTGAGACAGCCTCCCTAGCAAATGCTATTGCAGTTATTTCACTTGTTAAAGCACCTGCATTTTGACTATTCAGTGACAAGAAACTCAGGTTTTATATATGGGCTTTGTAGACTCAGCCAAAAAAAGGCATTTGTTAGGTAGCCCAGTAACGGAGTCTGGTACAAAGAGATCGTAGCTTCTACAAAGAAGCTCAGATAAGCAACAGCTGATTCCAAAAGAATTGCCTGAGATATAGCCCTTAATCCTATTATGGCAGGCAGTGGCCTCTCCAGGTCTCTTTCAGTTTGCTGCTGTTTTGTATTTTAAGCAGGCAGGATTCTCAGTTTGCTGCATGGGAAGACACTCTTTTTTTTTTTTTTTAAGGAAAAAAGGAGGCAAACAGACTCACATGGCATGTACGTGTAGGTACTTCTGTGTTGTAAGGACTGTTGTGGTCACAGCAGGGTTAAGGAGAAAGAGGAAGGTTCCTTTGTGTGCCAATAGGTGGGGATTGGAGTTCAGTTTTCAAATTAAGAGTTTCTATGGGGAGAAAGCAATACCCTGATAAAGAGTCCAGTATGGTGGGAGAGTCCACGAATGAGAGCTGTTGGCTTGGCTGGGCCTCATGGAGTTGTTCCTGCAGAGGAATGTGTGCAGGGGTAGAAAACAAGGCTTGCCTCCGCTTCCAGCGTGACACTGAGGGCCAGGGAGCTGCCCAGAGCACTGTCCTGGCCAGAGGGGATGAGGCACTGGTGCCAAAAGGGCTGCTTGCCACTTTCCTCCTGTCCCTCTTAGCGTGGCCCCAGTGCTGCAGGGGACCCCCCAGTTTTGCTGCTCAGCAAGTGGCAGCATCAGGCAGTCCTGGGTGTTACAGATGGATAATGAGATGATTGGCTCTCATGATTAAAAGATCACTATTGTGTGAATATTAAGAAAAGCTTTAGTGATGTACAGTTATGTTATTGTGGTTTAGATGTCCTCTGTTCTCCCCACAGTTCCTTTCCCCCTGTATTGTTGCCATCAGACAGCCTGGGCTGTCCAGGACAGGTAAAAGAAGGCTGCACATGTGTCCCTTACCTGGGGCAGCTGGGGATGGAAAAGCTCAGGGGGTGCTTAGGGGGTGCAGCATGGCAACCCCTGACCTCCAATCCAGGTACAAGCAAGCAGCCTCCACTGAGAAATGGCAAAGAAGAGCTGACTGACAGACTTTGGGAGGGGCCAGGGCTGGCTGATGCAGCCCCCAGGGGTAGAAAAGACTGAGCATCCATCTTAAAGAGGAACTAGCCATGTGGTATCCATGAGGGCAGTTCCCAGCACTGCAAATTATTCCTTATATAGGCCTTTTGTTGTATTTTTATCAAGGTTTAATAAACCTTTATACATTTTCAAAGTGAGCAGTTGTTTCTCACATGGGCATTCAGGAGCACGCCCCAGCTCTCTGCTCCCACAGCTGACTCTGCTGGCCACAGCACCTCTGGGTGCACATGCTCCTGTCTTGAAGGTTTACAGCATAAGATCCTGGACTGCAGCTCTAAGCACAAGTTCTCCTCCCCAGCCAGATCCAGGCCTGTGGGTGTTGAGGTGTGAGAGCCCCAGTGAGGCTGGAGCTGCAGTGTGATTGCCAGTGGCAGTTCAGGCTTGGGATGCAGCTCTGAGCATTCTGTTCCTCACCAAACAAAGTGGGGCATTTCTTGACTGTGGAGATGTCCATTCATTGTTTATCTTCCTACTTCAAGGCTTAATACAGCAAACACTGAAAATGTATCAGTTGGTCCTCTTGCTGCCTACCTTCCCACCCTCACTTCCTCCAGCTATTTGCTTTGAGTTATTTGCTCAGGATTTGTTTTCCCTCTGATTTTACAAGTTTGCCTTGCAAAGCAAAAAACCTGCTATTTTGTTCTCTCTGGTATTTGGCAGGAAAACAAAAAGAACACAAAGAAGAAAAGGATAATAATTGTTTTTTTCCTGATGATTTAGCACACAAGAGTTCTTTTTAGTGCTACTGTTGCTGCTGTGTTAAAGCATCTTATTTTCTTAGGCATGCCAAGAGCTGCTGCGGAGAGGAGAAAACAGGGTGTCTCTTAACTGTGCTTTGCTGGGCTGGCAGTGGGCTCTGAGCTGAGACCTGCCTATCCACCTGCTGCTTGCTTGCAAGGCTCCCTCACATGTTATTTTGATCCAGGTGATGGAATTGGACAGAGCAGCTTTTGTGCAGGGATTTGCAAAGCTCATCTCTGTGCTGTTCTACTCCAGTGGAAGTTGAAACAGGTGTGCTGGAGTCGCTGTGCTCATTGCATTATTTTTATTTTTTTAAATTTTAATTTAATTAAATTTAATTTTTTGTGGTTCATGTTCCCATGCATTATTTTGCTTTGTGACACTCCTTATTTCAGGTTGGGGTAACCTTCATCTCCTCAGGACATGTGAAATGGTTGGTAAAAGATCCCTGGCAACTTCTTCCAGTTAAGTGGGGAAGGACTGGTTTGACAGCAGGGTTGGTTCAGGAGGTTCAGGAGTGTATCTGAGCAGTTTGATCCTTTAATTTGGGTTGCACACTTCCTAGTTTCAGCCATGAGACTTGCCTCTTTTGTGATATTTTCTGTTTTTTCTTCCACCACCAGATGAAAGCAGGTGACAGAGGGAACACTGAGTAAGAAGGAAATGCAGCAAGGCCAGTGAGATCAACTCTCCTAAAGGACTCTTAGGGCTAGAAGGAAGAAGCTTGGACGTACAGGATGTTTTTTCACCTTTTTCTCTCTTATGCTGTCATTCCCTGGCCTCTCCTGCTTGCACAAGAAAAAGGAGTCCCTCACCTTCCTCTTACTGCCCAGTGGGTGAAAAAAACTTGGTCACAGAATGAAAGAAAAAGCAGGAAGAGGAAAATAAATAGCTGAGTCATTGCTGCAAGAAAAAAAAAAAAAAAACCCAACCAAAAACCTACAGGAAAGGTGAAAACTAGAAGGGGCTGGCCATGAAGCTTTGTGAGGAGCCACAAATGCAGCAGCGGACCTTTACAAAGGCATTTCTCCATCTGCCAAGAGAGGGCTACAAGGCCTCCCACAGAGGACGAGGAAGGTAGCAGGCAGCACTGCCCAGGGACAGTGGCAGCATTCAGTGGGCTCCAGCTGCTGAGAAATATGTGGAAATTACATGCTGTAAGTCAGCTAAATAAACCAGGCGGAAAAATGGCTGAGTCAGAAAAACTGGGCCATTAAATTCAAACGCGTTATTAATTGGAAAACTGCTTAACACAGCTGGAGATCCTCTGGGTATGGGTAAACAAAAATATGATGGTGAGAGAACCAATTAAAACACTAATTAGTCCTTTTAGGAAGTTCTCCAGGTCCATTAATGATAACCCTTAATTGTAAGCTATGGAAGAGAAAACTTATCAATATTGCTGCTGCTGCCTTGAACATTAGTGTTCTCTGTGTGTGTGTGTCTTGCCTTTTTGTGTCTATACAAAAATCATTAACTCAAGGAACTGCACACTTACCAGTGGCAAGTGGAGGTTAATGAAAGATTAGAGACTTGGTCTTCCAACCCCCCCTCTGTGGGTAATTCAACAAAGAATTATATACTGGGATATAATTTATGCAGGCCCATTTTTTTTGAAAGGAAGGACCACCAATTCTTCTCTCTCATTCCCACAGCAGCAGAAACAAAGCAGCAGCACTGCAGCTGAAATGGTTTGCAAGAGTTTGCATTAAGTGTTAATAACCAAGTAATTATCATACCAATAACTCTAATGAAAAACACGAGGTCGTGCTTCCAGAAGATTGTGTTTTACAGAGATGGAAAGAGGTTTTGTGGGGTCCATTGCCCTGGCTTACAGAATACAGTTTCTAGACTGAGAAATCCAGCAATTACTGAAGTGAATGTTCACTTGATCTTGCCCTCTGCAGCTCTGCCTTCACCAATAAAAGCAACCTTAGAATGACCAGGGGGAGGAAAAATGCTGATGTGCTTGCAAATAAGAACACTTACCCCTCAACTTTTTGTGGAGCTGTTTTCCTGTTCAGGCACCTCTAGAAGAAACCACTCCCATATTTGTATCTTATTTGAATATGTGAAAAGGGACACTTCTGCTCAGAGGCAATAGAACATCTACAACAAACAGCAAAATTATCAGGACACCAGGAGCCCTCTTGTTCATTGGTGAACCTTTTCTCAGACCATCATGTTGGCCTTCTGTGTTTTCCCAAACCTCTGATTCTTAAGTTTTCTTTGAAATATTAGGTTTTACACTCCTAAAACAATTTAGGTTGGCATGCAAGTTGCTGAGCAGATTTTCATTAGCTCTGGTTTTCATCTAGTTCATTAGTGGATGAGCTAAACTGCACATGGACCTTTGCATTCACCCCTTTAGTTTGCAAACTCCAGGGCAAGCAAGCAGCACCTTGCTTTAAATAAGCTATATTTATATTGTCTGGAGTCCTACTGCAAGGAATGCTCTGTTTATCCAGTTATTAAGGCTTATTTCCCCTCTTTCCATGACTGGATGGTTGGTCCTCTACTTCCTTTGGATGCTTGGCCCCAGGTAAAACTGCATGACAAGTGCTTCAGTAGCTAAATTGTCCACTCAAAACATGAAGTCTAGATTCCTAGTTTTCTCATGCTGCCTGATATATTGAATTTTGTACAAAGTTCTGTGGAGTCCACTGGGATGGGAATTTTACCTTGGGTCTCACAGCTTTCTTGAGAGATTTTTGAATACATCTTTGCATTAATGCATTTGAAAAATGCTGAGGATAAAACGTTTTGTAACTTTCAAAGCAGAGCTACAAAGATGTATTGCATTTTTTTAAACTAATAATTGGGCAAAAATATTGAATCCTTAGACTTTCCTCATATCTGAAATTTTATGTTGAAATGAGGTGGGACAAATAATCTCTCAAGAAGCATTTGTCTGTCACTGGTGACTGAGTGCTTGATTTAGAGCAGATGCCCAGCTTTTAAATAGATGGCTCAAAATAGGTGAGGCAAATTCCACCCACAGGGAAGGTTTGTGATCAGTTAGAGTTTGTGCAAGACTATGGAAATGTGTGTTACATTTTCCATTGTTGAGATTAAAAAAAAAAATACTGGGAAATCAAAAACCCAATAACTGTATAAATGATAATAGCCCAGAACAACCTTGCAAACCACTGGCTCACTGAACAAAACATCATCTTACAGCTCTTGTGTGGTGGTGATTCCTCTATTTGCTTTCCTTTCAAGATGCAGCTGCAATAACAAGGCATATGTGATTTTAATGTGAAACCATAATCTGTCAGCCCTGAGAACCAGGGAGCAGGCCCATATAAGATAACTAGCTCACCCTAACAATGATAAACATGTCAAGATACAGAAATCACTTCTTCCCTTACAAATGAGAGAAAGATGTCATGTAACTGGAGATGTCATGCTAGGCTGGGATGAACAACATTCCCACAATTAATCATACCAAATACATTATGTAGTAGTTGCTGCCTGAAGACAAAGGAGGAATAAATACTCGTGTAAACATGCCAAATATGAACTCTCCACAGATGTTTGATTGCTGCTCCATATTTAGCATGAAGCACAGCCATACGTGGAAGATTTGCTCTGCATCCAAGCAGAAGGAGAGCTTGGAAAAGGCCTCATGATGCTGCTGGAACCGTGGCTGGTGTCTTTTCTAGGGCCCTTAGGGGACTGCTTGTCAGGAGATCCCCCATGGACACCAAAGGAAAAATTGCCATTTTCTTGAATTAGGCCTGCACTGGGGCCCTGGTTGAACAAGAAATGTTTGGCTGACTGTGCAGCAGCTTAGAAACTGAAGAGAGTTCAAAAGTTCCTAACAACACTTCCAAACAAGAACTTTGTGAAGACAATGCAAAAGCCACCATGCATATTTGCTGGAATAAAAAACCAAATTAGCTTCAAACTGAGTTTGTGATTCCTCCCTGACTTGTATGTTTACTTTTCATTAATATTGATTCCTTCTGACCTTGCAGTGCCTCTCCTTCATTGTACTTGCTCCCCAGTGAACAGCCCACTGGCAACAATATTAATAGCAAAAGAAAATGTTAACGATAGAGACGACTTGTATGGAGGATTTTCACCTTGTGAATACAGATTTTTATTTAATCAGAAAACCTCATTTGGAGACTTCAGATGATATACTGTGTGTGACCCTGTATGTGGTGAAGCCGACTGGCATGGCATGAATTCTGATATCATAACAAATGTTCTCCAAGCAGTGCAGAGACATATGATATATCCTGAAAACAGCTCAGACATGAGATCGATACATAAGATTAGGAAGCCATAACCTCTAGGTGACCCATATGGAAACAAGAGCAAGGCTAAATTCAGGGAGTAAAATGTTGCCTGAGATCTAGTTGTAACAAAGAGGTTTTGCACTGATTTAAGGCTTGCCCTGGCTGTTTTTTACTGCTTCTCTTTGATTTCTTGGTCAGCAGCAAAGTTTCCCTTCCCATGACCAGCAGTGATTTGGGAGTGTATTTGAAGAGGGCTTTTTAAGACACTCCTGCCTTGGCATCTGCCAGGGGTTCTGTGGCTGTGTTGGTCCCTTCCAGTCTTTGGCCTGGGTTTCCTTCAGCTGTGTCCCTCTGCCCTTGTGAGAGAGACACTAGGAATGGCAAAGGCTGCCCCCTCCATTTCTGAAGTGTGTATTCCATGATGGGATTCTCCCCTAGGTGCCATGAGATCCCAGAGATGAGCATCCTGCACCCACACACACACCCAGAGTTACGCAGAATAGATCTTGATTTCTGCTCCTCTTGGTGGCCTGCTCAGTAACTGAAATGCTCAAAGAAGGAAAAACTGCTTTTTGTTCCATGTTTTCCATGGGGAGCTCTTGCAGAATTAGGAGTGTGGAACAGCTTACTCTGAAATAGCTGTGCCAGGAGTCCTTTGGCCTTTCTTTCAGGGTGAAATTTGGTTTTTGTTTTCTTTGTTTTTGTTTTAATACTGTGGAAAAAAAATCCTCTTTCCATAAGAAGCAGCTAAACACAGAAATCTTTTACAGCCCCCCCCATACAACTGTAATAAAATTTGCATGAGAGAAGAAATTGTGCTTGTTTATTTGGTGCCCTTTATACCCCCTATGGCCTAGAGCTAGCACATCTGACAGCAATGATGAGCTGTGGGTATGGGAATAACAGTGCTGTGAAATCTTCCCCAAAACAACAGCATTTGTGGTCTGATTCATAACTGCAAATTCTCTGGTGTGGGATCCATGGCACAGAAACTGACTCCAGGCTTTGAAAACTGGTTTAAGTTTAGAGTCGTGTTGAACGTGGGAATCCATATTAGGTGTGATTCTTTGAGCAGGATCAGGCCAGCAGACAAAGTGTGATGGATGCCCCACTTCCTTGGAAGAATCCTCAGCCCCGGCTGCCACGGCAGCTACCGTGAGCTGCGGGCATTTAAAAATCCTATCGCTAAAGATGTGGATGGAGGGCTGAGATTTTCCAGAGCCTTTAAGAAGTGCTATATGAGGCACTTGGATTCCTGTGTTATTAAGATGCTTTTGAAGCTTTTACCCAGGAGAGACTAATTTTAGGCATCCACTTTTGAGAATCTCAGCCAGAAGGGAAACAAACCGCTGATAAAAGTTAGAGAGAGTCTGTGTTTTGGAAACCAACCCACAGTTATTTACACTTCTGTGTATTATCTTGTGTTGGTCACTGGTTTTTTGTATGTGTATGTGTGGTTTGTTTGTGTTTTGTTTTGTTTTTTTACAGTGCACCTACCACAAACCTCAACTCAAATCCACCCCAAACACTCAGGCAGTCCCCAGCGTGTTGGGACCCCGTCCAGGGGCAATGTTTGGTAGAGGAGAAGCACACAGGATCTAAGCAGCAGTCTCCTGATGCACCCATGCACAATGGGCTGCTGAAGGTTACCTGGCTCAGTTCTCATCTCATGGCAAGGTCACAGCTGCTCCCTGGCTATCGAAGGTGATGTGGTGAGTGCTCAGTGTCAGAAGCACTGAAGGCAGCAAAGAAATCTGCCACTGCAGAGAAACTTGACTTTGACCCTTCCCCATAACTAAGCTCCTTTTTTTTTTTTTTCTTCTTCTTTTTTTTTCTTTACATTCTTTCAAGAATTGTGAGGCCCCAGAGACTTGAGGGAAAATTCATACAGCTCAGGTCATTCTACCAGTCTGTGCAGCCATTCAGTCAGTAATAAACACTCTAGCAGGGCAATGATTACTGGAATAGTAGGGGGCATTCTAGCCAGCAAGCCTCATGAAAATGATAGACAGTTGCTGAAATCAAGAGAACTACAAAGCAAAAGAACAAAAGCATAAGTAAGTGAATCAGTAGGCTGGGCTCAGAGACGTGACATACTAAGTGCTGTGCCTCCTATAAATTTGGTGAGTTGATGATTTACCATAGCAGGGCTTTTCAGTAAAGAAAATTAAAACTTCAGGAGGGCTCTTCAGTTCCAAGAAACAGCACCAAGAGAAACATACCCTTTATGTCACAACAGCTGACTTGGTATTAAAAGCATTGATACCAGTGAATGAGCCTGGAAGAGGCTTCAGACTCTCTCAGTCCTATTAGGGTTTAAGAGCACCAGTGCCAGATCCTGCAGTTCTTACTTGAGCAAAGCTCCCATTGATGTGTTCTTAATCTGGAAAAAGTCAACATGGATATTTATGGAGCTGTAGTGCCTAGGGGCTCTAATAAAAACTGTGCTAGACATTGTACCTATATTTAGTAGCAGCCAGTTCATGTCTCATAGAATTTGTGGTCTGCATAGACAAGACTGATAAAGCAGATAGGGGTAGGAATTGCTGTTTTTCCTGTTTTACAGATGGGAAGTGAGGGTTGGAGATTGCAGGGGGATTTTCAAAGCCACATAGTGATGTTGGGTATTTATTTCCCCTGCATTTTAAAGGGAACTGGACTTACAGATGCCCTGGTGGTGTTGAAAGGCTCAGCTGAAGACAGACACCCCAATTTTAGTGGGATGACGGGAAGTCTGTGATGGATGTGTAATTAGTTTAGGCCTAGACATTCCAGGCCGGTCTGCCACACAGAAACATCCATTTTTGGAAGGATTTTGCCTCAAGTTAGGGCTGTATAATTCTGACCTATGGACAATGGCTGCTGCCAGTGCATGGGTGTAAAACCACAATGGTAGAAACCAGAGAGGGAAAGGGGAACCCTCATATCCTCAGCTACTCTGAAACCTCCTTTGCCTTTGGTTCAGGTGACTTCTTGCCTTTTCAGAAGCCACGTGAACCTAACCAAGGCTTGGATGTGTCATATCTTCCTACCTGAGCCCAGGATGGTGAGCTGTAGGGAATTCTTTCAAGGGAGGTTTGGCAGCTGTGCTCAGAGCTTCTTGGTCCATAGAAGCCTCGCCTGTCACAGGGACTTCCAGGCCAATGACAATCACCATGCCTTGGAAAGAGACCAAGAAGGCCAGGAAAAGAGCTGGGAAAATTGGAAAGGGCTCAGAAAAAAGCTCACCAAGGGATCTGAAGCCTATGAAATCTGCCTTGTGATGGGAGTCATCAGAAGCTCCACGTGTTTTACTCAAGGGAAGACTGCAAAGTGATTAGGTGGAAACGTCTGTGAGGGCAGTGACTTCTAAGAAAAAGCAAGATGATTTACTCTTAGTTTATCTGACTCCTCCCTGTAAGACTCTTTGACTGAAAAATGCCTTTGGAGAAACTTGGCCACAAAATCTTACTTATTTTGTGAAGGATTAATTTCACCACTAGAACAGCAGATTGTCCATCACCGAAAGACTTGACAGCAAATCTGAAGTTTTTCTCCAAGCTGTGGCCTTAGCCAGGCATGATGATCACTTCACCTTTTAGACTCCTGAGTTGAATGGAAGTTTGTTTATATGTGACTATTATATATTTTAAAAAATCTGATAAAAATAACAGCAGAATAATAGTAATAGTAAATGTCTGAGTTAACAAAAAATGGGGATTAGGTGCATGAGTGAGAATAATGAACTATACTGGTGTGTGAATACAGAGTCACAGAATTTTTATTCTGCATTTTTACCATGCATTTTGCTGCTCCAAAAATGCCCACTGTCTTTAGTGGAAAAGCTTTTGATCCTAAACAAAAAGGCAAGACTTGTCCTTTTAATGCCTTCCTTCCCCCTCTCCCAGTGGATCACGTGGAAGACAGAAAAATGATAGAGTTTTACCACAGGAGGAGAGGGAGAGAAAATCCAGCATCCCTCAAGCACCCACCCAGCAGCCCATGAATACTGAGGGAAAAGCAGGGACACTGTGTGCTGTCAGATGCTGGGTTCCCCTCCACTTGCCTCCTGCCCACCTGTTCCAGCCCTTCTGGAAGTGTGAGATGGGATTTCAGGGAGTGGTGTCCTTGGGGGGTGAGGTGGCGAGGCTCACACAGCCAGGATAAAACGTCCAGGTGCATGGAGCTGGGATGTAAACATAAAAAAAAGAAAGAGGAAAAAGAAGAAAAGGCTCGTGTGTGCATGCACACAAACCAATAAAAAGCAAAATGCATCTTTCTTTAATTAAATCCCACCCTGAATTGGCTGGGCAGCCCCGACCTCTGCCCCTCCAGTTTGCTGACTGGCACAGCTGTTAGTAAATCACCTGCTGGGGCTGCTCTCCAGGGCTTTAAAGGTCATCTGTCAGCCACTGCTGGGGAGAGATAAAGAAGAAAAACAGAACCAAAAAAAGTCTGGAGTGAAAATAAAAAGGCACTTTATGAAAGCAAAGCCATTTGAATGCTCCAGCTTTTCCAATGTTTATGTTGCTGGCACCTGGGGGTGGGGGGCATTTTATTCATCCAATTTCCCTGACTCTTTTGTATGCGTTTTGCCAAGTTTTCAGCTGCTTTGATACTCCTTTTGTTTTAAGCTTTTCTTCCCTGCAGGGAATAGGAATAGCTTGAGCCTGGATTTAGTCCTGTGTGACTGGGTCCCTGTCAGTGACACCATGGTCTCTGCTGGCCTCCTTACCCCTGTGGACCTCTCCTCTTCTCACACAGAGCAGTCAGCCCTCATACCCCTCACTCCCTGCTCCAGCTTGTGCCAGGAGCAGCCAGAAGGAGCTGGGCAAGCTCAGCCTGCTCTTTCACCTCCAGCAGCCTGTGGCTCCAGGTTCTCCCCAGCAGTCACTTCAAACAGGGCTGCCTGTTGAAGGCCAATTTCACCCAGACTGGGGAGCAGGGTGGGTGGAGGGGGGAGCACACAGAGCAGCTCCATCCCAGAACATGAAAGAGCATGATTGTCATAGGTGATTCCTTGCCACAAACCACTCCTTCAGCTGTTTATGCTTGAAGGGATAAGCTGGCTTTGTGCTTATTCAACACTTTCACTGTCACCTTAATTTTCAGCCTCACACAAAATGTTGCCAGTGAAAATGATGTTATTTTTGCAAAATGGGTACCTGGGCAAGGCCCAACTAATCTGGGAGTTTTCCCCCACCTGATAATTACTGACATATTTTCAATAACTCACCATTTTAATTCAGCACTGAACGTGCAGCAATGTTGTCAGACATTGATCCAAGTCAGGCAGAATGTGCAGATTCTGCTGCAGTTGCAAATTTTTTTTTTGCTTTGGGTTCATTGATGCATTAAACTCAAGGGAAGCTCAGGAATCTAAGGACCCACTCAAAGTAGTGCTGTTCACAAAATGGATCCCAGCCTCTGGGCACCTCTGTGATGTCTGTCTCCAGTTGTGTCTAAACTCAGGTTTTCCATGGGATGAAAATTACTGTCTGCCATGTAACGTATGGGTTTGAAGGTCACTGGGAAATTTTTACTCCAATTCAGAGCTCCAGGAAGGTTAGTGAAACCAGGGGCTCTTTTAAACCTACCAACTGCTTATTCAGCCACGTGGTAAGAGAGCTCAAGCCAAATTCATCCATGGCATAAGTCCATGACTCCAGTAGCTTCATGTCTGCTCTGAATTTCACCTGCTTTGAGCACAGACCCATCAAGAACAAAACCTCTCAGTGGTCTGTGTCTGCAGAAATACTCCCTCTTTTCCCTGATGCTCCTCTATGGGCAGGAAGGACTGTAGCCTGCCAGCTGCAGCCCTTTGGACCAGTTCTGGGTTGATGCTGAAGTTTATTGCCAGCTTTCCTAAGCAATAGTCTTCCTTATCTGCAGGACTGGCTTGACTGGGCTGTGCTGTGGGGAATTGCATGGTAACAAAGAGGGCACACAGCTCAGTAACAGGGACACCCATGGCTCTGAGGATGGAGGCTCTGTTGCTCTCTTACTGCACTCTGCCTGTCTGCAGCCCAAGCAGCAGCTCCCTGGGAGTTGGCCAGTGGGGTTGGTGCAGTCCAAGAGTGATAACACTCACGGTGTAGCCAAACTGAAGAGTTTGGCACAGCACTGATGTGTAACAGGAGCTGTCCCTCGCTCTTCTTGGCCTCCTGACCCGCTATCATAGAAATGGAAACTTGTACTTACAATACCAACCATTAGAAATAGAAAGGAGGGAAAAATCAGGAGCTGGCAGGATCATTTGTTTAGGTTGGAAGAAATGAGCTGTTTAGTGTTTCAGAAAGGGGAAAATTCTCAGCAAAGAAAACAAAGGGAATAAGGACACTGAATCAGGCAATTGTTCTTCTGCCACAGTAACTGTGCACAAGTGGTCCCCTTTCCCCCTCCCACTGATGATACAAACCCCAGCCCCTCCACCAGGAACGTGGGCTGCTGGAAGGGCCTTGGTGACCAGGGTGCTAACAAGGGATGTGGCAGCCCAAGATACACAGCTGTAAAGAAGAAAAGCTGCATTTTAGCTAAGCGTAAGTAATGCTCAACAGGTATTTTTGAAATGTGAGTTTTCCCCTCTAAGGCTGAGGTGAGTCTCAGGCAAACGCTTCAAGGCATTGTTGTTGAAAATTATGGTTCTTTGGTTAAAGAAAGAACAACCTTTGCCTGTCTGATTGGCCAGACAAGACACAGCAGTTACATTAATCACAGAGTTCAAAAATTCCCTTCCCCTCACTGCTTATGGCAGGTCAGTCCCTTGCATGCAGTTCCACCCACCCCAGGGGGAGATCAAACAACATAATGAAGATGAGTTAAAATTCTGTTCACAGACCCACATGTGCCAAATCCAAGCCCTGAGACAAATGGGTGTTCAGCCAGGAATCCAGGCAGAGACACTGTGCTTTTACAGAGTCATTTGGGAGCCACTGTAACCCACAATGAGGGCTAAACACGAGGTAGTAAGTGTTTTGGCAAAACAGCTCCTTGTAGGGAGGATGCTCTTGGCTGTTTTTCTCTTTCCTGTTGAACAGGCACTGTTTGCTGGATGACAGGGAGGGAGCTGCAGGGAGCACAGGCACATCCCCAGCAACAGGAATCCAGTCCAGAGCTCAGGATCCTCTGGAGGTTAGGAAAGGATGTGGGGAAAGAGATAATGACCATTATTAATTAGACTTTTTTTTCTCTCTTTTGCTGTCTAATATTTCCAGCTACCTTGGAGTGTCTTTTGACTAACAGCAGAGGTTGCTTTAACTGAGAAAAGAGGTTGCTCTTCAGGCTGGCTGAGAGGGACTCAAACCTTTTCCTACCATGGAGGTAGCACAGTACCGTCTTGTCTAGTTCTGCCGGCTGGGCTATGCTGCAGCTAGAAATGATGTCTGAGAAAGATCTACCTTGAGCCCTTCACCAGGCTTTTCCTTGATCATTACAATGATCCTAGCATGTTCTCCTTCAGAATACTAAATAATGCAGTTTTGATGTTTGGGATTCTTTACCTGGTGGCATTTTACTCCCTAAACCGTGGCTTTCTGTTTAGACACATTGTTCAGATTGTTCCAAAGAGTGCAGAATGAGCTCTGCTGTGTAGGGCTGCATGAGATACAGCACTTCCTGAATGTATTGTCAGTCCAGACCCTTCAGGGCTTAGGCTGGAAACATCAGTGAGAAGAGAAAACTCCTTGAGCTACTGAGAAAAGAGGCACCAAAAGAGCCCTGCTCATTTGCCATAGCTGCTGGGCTGGGAATGTAGCTGCCCTGGTCCTGCAGAGATTGCAGGGACTTCCACAGGTTCCTCTGGTGATACCACATCAAGGCAGCTGGATGGAAAACACCCAGGACAGGCCCATTTCTGAAAGGGGCAGCTGTGTCTGGAGAGTCTTTTCTCACTTTTTACTCTCCAGAGATGAAGAGAGTGTTCCAGATGAGGCAGCAGATTTGCGATCTGTCACCCATATCATCTGTACTGGGGGCACAGTTACCTTTTCTCAGGAATGAAAACCCCCAGTTGATGGAAGCTGAACTTTTATTTCCCTCACTGCTGTGGCCTTATCATCCACAGGACTTTAATCCCACACATCACTTAAGAAATATCACCATTAAGGATCTGAGTACACGTTTTGAGATAAGATTGGTTCGTGATATTATTACTGACTATGTAATTATGGAAATGAGAAAATAATCCCCCGGGGCTTTGTTGTAATGACTTCTGAGCATCTTGCATCATCACAGGCAGACAGCAGACTTCAGGATGTCATGCATTTATTAGAAGGAATGTGGAAAATCTTGTTGGGTTGGTGTCGATGTCTCTGGTAAGAGAGGACACCATGTATCTTCTGCATGAAACTGGATCAGGTAGAAAACCATGTGATCTCTTGGAAAAAAGTAATCTCATCTTTACTTGATCTACACTCTTGTCTTTTGATGCACTGGTGAACTGCACTCCTGACAGCTGCCCCTGCTGATCCTGTGGCCTGGGGAGACCTTGACTGCCTGGGCTGTGTCTCTGTTCCGAGTCAAAAGGCAAAGGGGCACCACTGCAGTGCTGACAACCTCATGGGCCGTGTCCATTCAGGCACTGTCACTGTTCCACTGGTGCGAGAGGAGGGGCTGTAGGAGTGACCTTGTGAGTGCTCCCTGCCCAGCAGCTGCACTCCCACCCAGCAGAAATGAGCAGGGTGAACACCAGTGAACCCCTGTCAGTGCAAATGGAGATAAAAACACACACGGAGACTTCCCCTGGGAATGCTTTCTGTAATTCTGGCTTGTGTTACAGCCACTGCCAAGGGGGAATGCATGGTAGCACGTGTGTTTTTACATGGGGGAACAAGCAGCACCCTGGCACTGCTGGCCAGTCAGCCTCACCTTAGTGCCCAGTAAGATCATGGGACAGACCCCTCTAGAAGTCCTGTTGAATTATATGGAAGACAAGGAGGAGATTAATGAGGCTGAACATGACTTCAGCAAGTGCAGTCATGCCTGACTAATCTACTTACCTTCTACAACAGTGACAACTGAGATCAAATCCCTGGACTTCTTCAAGGCCTTTGATGGACTCCCCCTTGCCATTGCTAGTGCAGAATTGGAGATATGGATGGAAAGGTAGATGGACAAGGAATTGTCTGGATGGTTGCATCCAACGAGTTTCAGTTTACAGATCAATGTCAGAATGGAAACCAGCAATGAGGGACTTGCCTCAAGGGTCTGTACTGGGAAAAAACTACTGAATATCTTCCTCAGTGCCCCAGCCCGTGGGATGGAGTGCCCCCTCAGCAGGTTCGTGGGTGGCAGCAAGCTGAGCCAGGCGTGGGTGGGCTTGAGGGAAGGGATGCCATCCAGAGGGACCTGGAAGGCCTGAGAAGTGGGACCACGAGAACCACATCCAGTTCAACAAGGCCAAGTGCAAACGCATTAGTATACAGTTTGTATGCCTGCACCAAACCATCTTTGCTCAGGAGGGTCAGGAAGTGTTACAGTGCTAATTCTGTGTGCTTTTCTCCCTGGGCAATCAGAAAGATTTTGCTGGATGGATGCAAATCGACTTCTGTCTTAGGTGTGGGTGTAGAGATTTTCTTAAGTACGGCTAAGCTATGTTGCTTGAATTTTTTTACCATTAATGTCTTCATAGGGTGTGAAAATGGATGTCTCCCACCAGGCTTCTTCCTTCCTCCTGCAATTTGCTCAACCCACACCCTCATCTCTCTGTTCTAGCAGTGGGGAATGTCCTGGTCACAGGTCCTGCCGCACTGTGGTGTCCAATTTGATGTATGGCCAGAACTGCTGGATTTTAAAACCTGTGAAGGTTCAGGCTCTGGCCTCATTCAAGACTTGCTAGGGAAACCCTGGCTTGAGTTTAAAACAGACATGGGTGCACACATACATCTGTACAGACAGTCTGGCACACATTCTGTTTTTCTGGAGGGACCACTGCGTGCCTCTTTATCTTCTCCTCCCACCCACTCATCCCTTCTGACACTCACCATAGCTGTGACCACTTGTATTCTATTTAGCTGGATTTTCCAGGCACTTCAGAGTAGTAGGTGTTGCTATATATATAGTGCCTAAACACTTCTGCTGAGGCTGAAGAGTAAGTAAAACACTGTTGCATTACTTGGTCCACCAAGTGATCAGGATATCCCTCACACAAATATCTGCAGTGTTGCAGAAGGAAATGTCACCTTGTGTTGGCTGAGTTCTTCTGCTGAAAGCTGCACTGCTCCCCTTAAGAATCTCTGTGGCAGAAGGATCTCCAGGCTGATTTATTTTCTTTTACCTGTTAACCTTTATTTGGTGTCCAGTTGCCCATTTAGCTCTGGCTGGCCACAGGGAGGTTTTATGAAGGACAATTGCAGAAGCTCATGACCCTGACTGAAACCCAGGAGCGACTCAATGCTCTGGCAATGATTATTTACTGTTTTTCCCATGTTACATGCTGTATTTGGTCATGTTCAGTAACTCTGCAGTAATCAGACAAGATGGAATGGCGGCTTGTCAGCTGATTTAATTAAAACCACATTGTTTCTTTTTTTTTTTTTTGCTTTTTTATTGCCTCTCACACATCATTAATATTCTGTCTAAGACGCGCCTGCAATCTAAAGATTGGAATCAGTCTCATTGTGCTCTTTCCAAGCTTGAATTCCCAGACACACAAACCTGGGAAAGAGTTTTAAAGGGACAGGTAATAGTTAGAAACTAATTTGATTACATTGAAATGGACCACTCATTTGTCCAAATAAATGCTTATTAAGGGACCAGTCTTTCAGGTTGCTTTTAAATGCAATGCAGGCTTGGCTTTCACGGATATGAGTGGGAATAGAATATATTTAGGATTTCCCAGGAATCAGGTCTTTGCTCTGCAGTCTTCTGCTCATTCAAATTGTTGGTTATGCAAATATATTAAAAAGACTCGAGTAAGTAACACTGCACCCACTTTAGCTTGGTTTATTATTTAGGTCTTTAGCAGCAGCGCTGTATTGTCCCTTTTCTGAAGTGCCAGGTAAGATCCATTTCATGGTGGCAGTGTTAAGGAAACTCCCCAGTCAGACCATTCCCTCTGGACTCTCTGGCAGTGACACTGCCAAGGTCAGAGACTTTCTGGGACTGAAGGCCCTTCCTTGGCCTGGCTCCCCACACCCCCCACTCACATCACAGCAGCTTTGCCATGGCAGAGGTGGCAGAGTCCCAGATGTCTCGTTCCATGAAGCCACTTGTTCCTGGGGCAGTGACACAGAAACAGCCCAAGCTGCTGCCTCCAAGGAGGGACCCCAGCAGAGGAACCCCTGGGATTTTATAACAAGTCTCACTGCTCCTCCGAGTCTTCTGCTCCTGCTCCATCTCCGTGTCCATCCACCTTGCTGCCATCACTCGTTTCCATCTCCCTTGTTGTCCAAGAGGTCGGCAATTCTCAGCCCTGCTGTGTCTCAGCGTCCATTCACCTGGCTGGCTGTCACCTGTCTTTGTGCCCTTTGTCACCCCAAAGGTCAGCAGTTCATCCTCTTGTCCTGGGCTCCCACCTGGGCTCAGCCTGTACTTCAGCCTGCATTTAACTCTGCAGCTCAGCCTGCATTTCCATCTGCAGCTCGCCAGCCCAGCTACCTGCACCAGAGGTGCTCCTCAACAACAGCACGTCAGCCAGCATGTGCACTCGATTTACAGCCAGATTACAAGGCAAAAAATAAATCTAGCATTTAAAATTATATACAACAGTTTATTTAAACAGCCATTAACTTTCATCAACAGTGCGTGCATTTCTGTTTTCTTTAAGGAGCCCTGCCACTCTCAATGACAGCTGCAGCCCTCCTGCTACTCCGTGCCTTTAACCCAGCTTCACAGATAGTTCACAGCCAATTACCATACAGGTTCCTTATGTTAAAATTAAGGCAACTGGAGTCAACAACCTCTGCTGAATGAAGGTAAAAGCTTGAGAACATTTTGCATAACAGTCATCAGCGTAGCTGATAACTATTACAGTGTTCTGGTGAAGTAAGCCTACGCAGATCCTATCTCTCCTGCCTGTCTGTTCCAACATGCATCTCATCTCACTGGCAGCCCTTTGCTTTAATTAGCTGAAGTCTCTGCTTCAGCCTTTCATATGTCAACCAGCCTGTGTACACTTCCATATTTTTTAATCAGTAGCCTGTTGTCTTTACTTTGTCATTCGCACTAGCATATAAATCTGCCCTTCTTATGATCCTCACTGCTTGGTAGAAGTCAAAACATGCTGTTTAATTTTCCTGTTCACTGATTTCCATTTGTTTCATGTTCAAATGCTGGCTCCTTTCCCCCTTTCGGGCATGCTGTGAGCATTAAACTTAGTGATTAAATGCCAAAAGAACAGTTCTTTTCCCCTTCCGTGCCCACAAATGGGTCATCCTAACCCTGGCTGGGATGCTTCCCTTGACAGCGTGCCCTGTGCCTGTGTGCTCAGCCCGAATGGGGCTGGGGGATGGGAGCTGGGCTGCTGCTGGCTGGCAGAGTTCAGCTAAAATAAAATAAAACAGGTGCAGAACTTATGTGCTCTCCTAAGGTCGTGACTGGCTTCTTGCTGTTTCTTCTCTTTTTTTTTTTTTCTGTTTTTTTCCCCTCATTAATCTACTACTGCAGAATATTTCATTTCACCCCTGACACAGATGAGGACACCGAGACTGAGGGGTACCCGGACGTGGAAGAGCAGGAGGGTCCCATGTTGCTGTCACTGACTGTCACATTCCTGGGTCACTGGGGGGGACTCTCTGGGTGTCTGGGGATGTCTGACACGTGGGGTGGCTGCCCTGGCATCTGTGCCTGGGGCTGATCCCCCAGCTGAGCCTGGAGTGTGCTCAGGATGTCATCCAGCTTCTGGTCCATCTGCATGACCTGTGAGGGAATCAGAGAGCAGAAGAGCTGTCAGATGGTGCAAATGCTTCTGGTGAGAGGTGTTCCGAGGGCAAAAGCAAGGAAAAAGCCTGGCAGGGAGCATGGGCATCTGAGAGCCACCCACGCCCTAAGTTTTGTCCAGCCTGCTGCTCTAGAGCAGATGACACTGCAAAGTCACAGGGAAGATGGCAGCAGAAGGACAGGACTTGGCTGGCCCGAGGACTCAATTCAACCCTTTTGTCTGCCAGCCTTTTCCCAGGGCTGATGATGATGCATCCTGCAAATATCTGCCCTGAAACTCTCCTTCACTCTTCGGTTTATTGTGAATGTTTTTTTCCCAGTACCTCTCCCAGGCTTCACCACCCTTGGATGTAGGACATCATGCTTTCCATTACTGTCCTGGGAAATGGAACAGCCTCCCCTCCCTTCACACTGTAAATAGATGCCTCAGTGATACATGTTGCAGTCAGAGATCCTACCAGATATGGTGTTTATTCCCATGCATTTTTAGGAGGATAGCCTACTAAAAACCTCATATTAACACCAATGACTTCATTAAAAAAAAGAAAAAAAAAAAAAGGAACAGCCATTCTAAAGGAAGACATGCTAATTCCTTCTCTCATTGCTTTCTAGCTGAAATTTCTCAGCTGTAGTTCCTAGTAGAGGAGTCTTTCCTAATTGTTATTATTATTATCATTGAGCAGGGAAAGGCAAATATGAATTTTTAAAGGGAAGCTGCACTCATGCATCTTAGTATTTTTAGGAGCACGTAGCTGGCATCATCCTCTTGTGCTGGTAGGGCTTGCCTTCACTGCAAATGGCTCCCACTCACCTCAGCATCACCAGTGGGACAGGCTGGGGGCTGGGGGCTGCTTGACTTTGCTCCAAAGGCAGAACTATGGCCAGCATCATGTAATCAGCTGGGATCACTTCTAATGATGCTTGAGCACAGTGCAGCTTTGTGTTATAGATGAGCCCAAGAAAAAGGAGCATTTTGAAGAACATTGAATGGTTCACTTTACAGTTATCTGCCGTGAAACTATGAGCCTCTGCAAACTGTGATCTGTCCCAGTGGGTCTAATAAACTTTGATAGCAAACCTTTTAGAGTGATATCAGATCTAAACTGAGCTTTCATTAAAAAGGGAGGCAGAGAGAATGAGAGAGAGAGAGAGAACGATTCCAGCCTTTTTCTGAGCAAAGATAACTTTGGAAATAGCCATTGGCAGCGTGGACTGAAAGCTTAGGAGGCTGAGATTGCTTTAAAAGCCAAGGCAAGGAAAATCACCTTATCCACTTTTCCCTCTTCTGTCTCTTCTCACTCCAAGTGTTGGCTCCCCTGTGGGCCCCTCAAACCTCAAGGTACCAGGAGCTTATTCAAGTTCTATCTCTTTGGTAACCACTATTGTCTCCTAAATACAACCTGCTGGGGGAAGAAGGGGTAGAGAATCTCTGCTGCATCCTAGAGGGAGACGTGCTTGTCTCCCTTCCATTTCTATATTTAGAACTGCTGGCTTCTGGTAAGAAAAGCCCTTCTCCCTGCCTCTCTTTAGGTGTGGGTCTGGGTTATCTGAGGCAGTGTTTACAAGCAAGAAGGGAGTGTTTAGGACGTGGGTTGGACAGCAGAGACCTTCACTACAATTTCTGCCTTCCAGGTGCATGGCCAGCTCTGCCTGAGTGGTCAATCACTGACAAAAGCCCTGACATTGCTCTGTCTCAGGCACAACAGCCCCAAATTCTGCTCAGCACTGACTTGGCTGAGAGTCTGAAAGTCACTAGTGGTTTAAGGGTTAAGCAGCATGGAATTAATTTGAAAACCACAGCCTTTATTTTCTCCTCCATTCTTGAAAAGCCTGTTTGGCTGATGCTGGTAATGACTCAACAGAATCTTTCTTAAGCAGAAATGTTGCTGCAGAGCAGAAACCAAAGCAGAACTAATGTATTGCAATAGGGTACAAAGAAGTGTAGGCAGGGAAATGGGATCAGGCAGATGAAAGCTCTTTTGGGGCTTTCTTTTGTGAGGCTTTGTTGATTTTGATCTGCACGCTTTATCTTAGATAAGCTATGCCTGCATATTCCATATCATTTAAACTCTGCTGGATTTCACTGTATTTTGCCAGCTCAGTGAAAGAATGTGACAGGGAATAATTCTGTGCACTCTTTTTTCCAGGATAAGAGGAGGGTGGAGAATATTCATTTGTAGCAATGGAAACGGAGAAATCCTTACACAGGGGAGTAGATTACACTCCACTTCTGTCACACCTTCCACATGAGGATCAGTAAATATTTCCTGAACTCCAGCACACAAAACTGCATGGTTCTCCTGTGTCAATCGTACACAGGAGGGTTTTCATGACAATTTTTGAGATTAGAAGCAGAAATTAACTGCAAAAATTAAGTGGCCCGTAGGAAGATGTAGCCAGCACCCTGTGGAATTGGAGGTTTTTAAAGAAGGGTCTGATTTGGAGGCTGGTTAACTCTGACCAGGGAGTGGCAAAAGAAGAGCTGTGGACACTTGGCCCGAGGTCAGTAGGATGACTTGCAGGGTTAGAGGAATTTTCATGTGGATGAAGGTTTTTTCCACAGGAGGGTCCTGGTTTCAGGTTTCTCCAAATCCACCTCACAGCTCTCACTTTCCCTAAGCCCAGACAGAAGTTGCCTGTTTTGAGCAACACCCCCAGGCAAGCGCTGAGAAAGGGTTAAACAGAGCAACGTGTTTTTCAGATAAGTAAAGTGAGAAGCCATCCAGAGCTGGCTGCAGAGTTTCCAGAGAGATGTGATATGGCCCTTGCTGGCTCAGTGGAGACAGGTGAGCTTGGCAGCTGTCCATGGGCAAATGGCAACAAAACTCCCCTTCTCCCACACCACAATAGTGCTCCGGAGATGATCTATAAAATTGTTAAAATGCTTTTATATCCTTTCAACTGCCCTGTAGAAAGGAGACTTGCAAAAGCAGTTGAAAATATTGCACTGTTGTTATTGGGACTGTGAGGTGAGCTGAAGGAGTGTTGAAATGTGTATTTATTCTAACATCCCCCCGTGAAAGGGGGCTGGACTCCATGGTGACATGCAGGACTGTTAGAAAAAAGAAAAAAAAAAAAGCAAAAGAAAGCTCTGCCACCAGTGAGGCACAGCAAGCCACAAATTCAGTCAAAACATGGGGCTCAAGGTGTCCCTCCCTTTCATCTTGAGCACCAGATTTGCTTTCAACACCCGTGGGCTGTTTGAGGATCCTTTGAGCCTCTGTTTGTGAGAGCTGGTGATGCTTAAATAAATGAGGTATTTTTACCTCAGTTGACTCCTGCTGCAGAAAAGGCTGGTGGAGAAAGCCCCCTGGCATGGCAGCAGGACAGATGAAGAGGGCTGGGTCATAATGGGGGTTTGCCACATGCTGGACAGATTCCCACAAGAGTTTTTTTTTTTTTTTCTGACATAGTTTGCACACACAGACCATAAACAAAATGCATTTGTGGAAAACAGTCGGAGTAGCCACATGGTCTCCCCCAACTCCTGTCACTTTAGGCCAGAAAAATCCCTCCCCCTGTTGGTTTGGTGACACCCCTAGGTTTTGTCAGTCTTTTTAATATGATTTATGGAGGCTGGGAAAGCCAGCAATTATGTGCACAACACACTGACTTGAACAATTTCCAGAGAGGAAGCAGAAGGGGAGGATGGTCTGCTGGAGCACTGGAGTAAATCTGTAAGCCCACAAACACACTCACATGTTGCTAAGTCAGTGAAGCTTTGCAGCAAAAGCTTAACCCCATAGATGACACAAAGTCACTGTCACCTCCTGGAGGCTCTGCTCCCTCCCTCCCTGCCCTGGTGCAGTCCTCCTGCAGCACATCCAGGCTGGTGCCACCGGGGATGCAGCAGGGGAAAGAGAGGACAGCCCACTTTGTGTCACCTTTGTGTCACCAATCAGAATGTCATGGAGCAACAGCAACCTCTGCTTTTGGCTGAGCTGGATTGACTCTGGCTTCCCCTTTGCCTCGCTGCAGTGCAGAAAGCTGAGAGCCCACAGCACAGCCCGGCTGTCCTGGCAGGGCTGGGGGATGGCAGAGGCTTTACTGTTTCCTCTGTTTCCAGCCCTTGCTGCAGCTCCCGCTCCTGAGATAGCTCCAGTGAATCAGGATCCATTCTCTGACTTAAACACAGCTGCCTGGAGGGTTTTAACACCAACTGCTTGGGGAAGAGTCATTTGATAGGCAGGATTTATTTTGTATGGGCAGAAGTGTGCATATGAACCTTAGTCTGCCACGAGCTATTTCTACCTGTGGGTATGTGTTTCTGATACTCCCAGCTTGTTATTTGTGATAGGTCACCTAAGATCAGTTTGTAGGAGAAAATGGCATTAGTGCAGTAAAATCAGATGTGATTTAGTTGAACTGGTGCAATCCATTTTATGGATGCTTCCATTTCTGTCTCATGTGACATATTGATTTAGCTTAAGCTCGTTATCCAGAAATTTGTACCATTTTCACATATTGACCAGGTCTGTCACATGATGTTTCTTCTCATTCCAGATGGTGGATTGATTTGATTAGATCCTGTGTTTAGCTTTATATGCACATCTGGTCTTGTAGCTTCTCTCTGTCTTCAGTTACACCCAATTATTCAAACTAACTGCCTATTGTACACTTCCAAGCCCGAATTGTTTATTTTAGGAATTGCTTTATTTTTTAGCATGTGGATTTATTGCTGCCCAGAGATTCCTGATTCTGGGAAGGGACATCTTTTGTCTACAGCACTGCCTGCAAAACTGCCTCCCTCTCACCTTGCTTGTCCTGTCAGAGATACTGCACTGAGGTGGAATGCTGAATAGACAGAAAATTTTTTCCCCTTCAGCAAGGCCAGACAATGTCAGTGTTGACATAGCCTGTTGGTAGCTGTGAGGAAGCCAATGGCCACACCAGTCACAGGGACTGGCACTAGCCTGGGGAGATTTTTCCTGTGCAAGGTGTGGCTCTGGAGCAAACTCTGAGCCCGCTCCAATGAAGTGCTTATAGATGTGCTTGAAGCATGTGAAGAGTCTCCCTGAGTTCACCAAATATTTAAGTGCTTTGCTGGAGAGGAGCCAGAATGGTCAACACTTTGCAGGATTATACCTTTAGGATAAGCTTTTGGAGTCTCCTAAGCACTCAAACACACATATGCCCTGAGATATATCTACACCACCATTTTTCAGGTCTCTGAGGAGCAATAACTGTCATCTGTCATGACATCCCACTGGAAAAAACCTTGGCATTCATATTAGCAGAGAACTAGCAGCTTGTGTCTCTCAAACAACAGGAGGGCTTTGATGAACAGGCTCCCATGCACAGGACCCCATTAACTGGCTGGTTTTGGGATGAGTTGTGACGGAGTTGGAACTGGCGTCAGTTCTACAACAATGCTGCAGGAAAAAGCAGCACTGCCAGGTGGCACAGGCACAGGGAAACACCTCACAGTGGGACATCAGTGTCCTGTAGCCAACTGCCAGCACCACCTGGCCCAGCACTGAGCTGTGCTCCCCTTGCTGGGCTCTGCCGAGGGTGCAAACAGCACGGAAACACCAGCTCCACACCAGGAGCTCTTGCCAGGGACCTCAAAGGTCAGGTAAACAGGTACATGAGTGGGACCTAAATAAGCTCCACTTACACATAAAAATATATGAACCACCAGACTGTCATGTTTGACTTACTCCCTGCAGCCCTTAGCAGATATCGGCTGTTTATTTTCATTCCATGGGACTTATCTGGATAACACCACCATTTTCCAGGCCTCCCTTCCTTTCTCCCAAACATCCCCACCCATTCTTAGGTCAGGTGTTACAACCTCTGTCGGCCTAGGGTATGGTAATCTTTATTTTAAGTATAGCTTCATTTATTTTGGTTTCCATCTACCTTTCCTGTTTCAATGAAAGCACAAAGTCTGTCCCTCTGCCCTGTGCTCCTGGGGTATTTCCTGCCTGTACCCTCTCACTGAGCATTTTATTTTTGTATTTCCCATGCCACAGTTGCACTGATGAAGCTCTCCAGTAAGACCTGTGTCTGTGGTTGATGTTTCTGGTGTAAGATGCCTTTTGCTTAATTGCTAAGCAACTATCACAAGTTGAGCTCTGGCTTTCTAAAGCAGGACTGGTCAGCACTCAGATTATGTGTTACTGCTTTGGGGAAGGTGTGATTTATTTTTTTTAAATGAATCCTTGCTTCCTAAACAAATGAGGTTTGGCTGATGATATATCTGCGTGTATATTGCTATGGCAGCTTTGGATTAAGCTGGCCAACTTCAGACACATTTGCCAGAGAATCCTTGCAGATAAAAAGTTCATACAGATTTCTGAAAGTTTGGCACTTGTGCAGAAGACAGACATCCAAATTAGTGCCTCTTTGAAGGAAGGGCAGAAGAGGAAGGTGAACTGTATTATTAGACCCCAGAGAATCCACACAGGATGCCCTGACCACAGGAAAAGCTTTATTCAGCTCTTGCCCCTTATTAGCCTCGGATAATCAACCACAAAATAGAGAGTCACAGGAAACCAGGCAGCATAATTTCTACTGCTCCCAGAAGTACTTGTTCCTGGCTCAAGAAATTCAAGTGGTGCCACTCTTCGAGTGGACACGAGGGTACCTTCCCACAGCAGCAGCAGCAGCACGTGGCTGCCAGCTGAGCTGGACTCCTGTGAGAGCTGGTCCCATTTCAGCTCTTTGCACATGCACCTGTCCCTCTTTGTGTCTGCACCAAGTGCTTTCTGACATTTGGAATTCCCCAGCAGGTGAACGGGACTTTGCAGAACTCTCTGTCCCCTGAGCCGTGCACATCAATGGATATTTTGATCGTTGCAGGACGTTTTGTTCCTCACCCTCCTGTGGATCCTGCTCAGATCCTCCCTGTAATCTTTGCCATCTCTCCCTGTGACAGGGCTGCTCAGCCACGCCCGGGATGACGCACTGCCCTGCCATTTCTCAGCTCCTTGCTTTGTGGGGCTGCAGGTCCTGCTCAAAGCCAGCATGGAGACAAACAGCAGGCAAAAATAACAGAGCCAGCCCGGCCTCAAAGTGGATCTGCAGCCTCTGTGAGTCACACTGCAATTTCACAATAAAGCCACCTTGGAACTTATGCTCCAGGACGCTGATTAATTTAGTTTTTAAATCTCCAAACAGTACTGGACAGAGAGGAACAATAAAAAGAAAAAGCAGCACTGAGCACTCCAGCGGTGCCAAAGGAGCACTGAGAAAGGAGTGACCTTAAGCCTTTCACTAGGTGGGTGCAATAACTCAGCATTTTAGATGGTTATGATGGACATGGTGTTTGCATCTCACCTAACCCTCTGAATAGATGGCATCAAGCCTTGACTTTGGCTTTTCTGAGCTCAAACAAATCCCCTCCTTGAGAATGACATCTCACCACACCAGCCTCATGGCCAGATAGGGTTCACCAGTTCCTGCCAGGGGGAGGTCGCTTTGGGCTGTTTCTTTTCAGCTTAGTTGCAAGAATAACTTGCTGGTACTGGAACAGTGGGAGAATTCCCTTAATCCAGTCCTGCTGACCTGACATACATGATGGACTGTGAGTGCCAAGGTAATTTTCATGCACTTTATCACAGCTGTTGATGCACAACTGCTCTTCATTCACACACACACACACACACACACAAATATCCCTGCTTGAAATTATCAGCTCATCTTACAGTGTGGTGAGAAAGGCAAAGCGAGAGGGAGCGTTGTTATTGGGAGGAGCACAGGTGTTATGGTGATGGAGATTTAGATAGCAAGACATGTAGGTACTAGAAAAGTTCCAGGCAGTTCTTGTAGGACTTGACCAGGAGCTCAGAAAGCCAAGATCCAGTCTAGACCCCAGGCCAGCCTCTGTGCATTGAGCACAAGTAATTTCCTGGGTAAGCCTTATCAATATTTGATAACAACGTGGATCCCATAATCTGTCATTTCCTGTCTTTCTGACACGAAATCACTTGAAATTGGATGGGTTTCAGTCTTGGAACAAAACAGAAGACACAGACCAACAGAAAGGTAAGAGTAATCTTGTAGGGGCTGAAATGTTGGCTGTAGGAAGGAAGGAAGTTGTGTTGGAAGAAGATCAGTCCCTGCTGGCAGAGGACAGGATGAGAGAAGATGGTGCTGGTACTTTGCCTTTCCTAGTGTTGGTTCTTTGAGGACTGACATGGACACAGCAGAACAAGGTTGGAAGTGTGGTGTGCTGGTGGTGCCAGGAGGAAAAATATGACCAGGAAGCAAAAGGATGATTGTCTGGGGAACAGAGGGTGTCACTGGGAGGCACTGTCTGGGCCTCTCTGTTCAGCTTACACCATTTTAGCCAAACCCTGTAGCCTGACTAAGGGCTGGTCTGTGTGCGGATTTGTGCTGCTGTCAGAAGAACCAAGCTCACAACATGCCCTGGTCATTGGGGAAAAAACAAGCTCACAACATGCCTGTCCTGGGCCCTCACTTTGCTGTTCCCTGTTTCAGTGAAAGCCCTGCAGGAAGCCCAGGAGAAGCTGACTTGTGAAGGTCTTGGGAAGTGAGAGCTGGGCCTTTGCACCACGAGCTGTTGAACAGGTCAAAGGAAAGCTTCTGCCCTCATTCCTCTCTGCTCAGCATGGGACAAGTCCCTGGGCTTGCCTTTACCCAGCACGCTCACTGAGAGCCCCAGAGCCTCTGGAGGTGCCACAGGACTTTGCACAGCACTCACAAGGGGCTGGAGGGAGAAGCTGCAGGAGCAGAGGGTGGTGTTACGTGTTTAAATAGCCAGGATTACAAAACACCATTGTTTCCTCATTAAAACACAGAAACCTAAAGCAAGTGAAACACAATCAGGCAGTGCTGATTGAGGGTGTAGCAGTTCTTGATTCTGACTAACTCAACGTGCTTCGCTGAGCCCTTCGGTTTTAGCCTGTCTGGCTTATCTGTCATTTGATGGGTTTTACTGGCTTGCTGATTTATTAACAGCGCTGCCACATGCATTTTTAATGAGTTCTTGAAAAAATCATGGCAAGTGGGTGGACTCTGGACTGCCTTGTCCAGATTTGGGCCCACAGTGCCCTGGTGCTGAGGGTGTCCGTCTGTCTGTTCAGCCACAGCATTTGATCCCAGATCAGCAAAACCCACAGGCTTGGACGGTGCAGGAAAAACAACAACACAGCAAGGAACAGTTCATGACTCGATGTGGGATTGCTCAGCACCTGGAAGGGCCTGAGCAATGTGTGGGGTGTGACAGCACAAAGCAGTGCACGAATGGGCTGTAGCTGCAGCACCGTGTGTGCAGGGCAGCAGAAGAGGCTGCAGGGACAATGAATTTGGCCAGATTTGTCTTTTTCTCCTTCCCAAGCTAGAGGATTTATTGCATAGTATGTTCTGTAGCTAAACAGACGTCCATGGCCATTTAAAACACTGACAGAAGACCAAGTGAAGCAGAGTTCCCAAATCCAGAATCTCAGCCGCGGCCGTTTTCCGTTTCTTTCGTGCTTGAAAAATGAGCGAGAATTTTGAAAAATCAGCATGGCTACATCCCCAGGGGAGACTCAAATAAGGCATTAATTAAAGCAAAGAAAGGGAGGTGTCTTATTTGAACTCTGCTGAGCTGGATGGATTACCTATGAGAGCTGGCAGTGACAGGACAGCTGTGTGAAGAAGCCCGTGGCAGAAGCACCGGTGTCTTACACAAACAACAGGAGACAGGGCGGGAGACACAAAGCCATAATTGCCAGATAGATTTCTTCCTCATGAGGCACTTGCTAAGTCAGCAGAAACCTGCCTCAATTTTCTGTTGCAAGGCACTGGGCTGTTAATTAAGGGGGAAAAAAAAATTCAGCTATGCCTACTATTGCTTTTACAGCTCTTCAGCCTTATCCTGCAGGGAATACTGCCAGGGGAGACCATTATATACCATATATATATATATATAATTTTTCTCCTCCATGTTTCTTCTTTTTTCAGGTATCATTGCAGAGAAAAAGTACAGCAATAATAAAAAGGGACGTGTATTAACATGAACACGGAGGTGTGGGAATATGAGAATGGCCCAGTGAGATTTCAATGTCCCAGCATTTAGTAGAACAACTTAAACCAGTGCTGCAGTTTAATTAAGATTTTGGGTTACTGGCTTTGCTGAGGTTCTAGAGGTAGAACTGGGAAGCCATGGAAATCTTTATGCAACTTTCTGCTATGAGGGAAGGCATATATTTTTCAGGTCAGAAAGCTAAAATCCATTAATAAAAGAGGAATAAGCTAAAATTCATAAGTAAAATAGGTAACACTCGTGACTACTGAGAACTCCACAGATTTAATTGCTTACAATAAGTAGTTACATCTACTTTTAATAGAATTGTACAAATCTTTGAGGTGGGAAAAGACCTTCAAGATCATCACATCCAACTTCTGATTTACTTTTATTCACCATGAACTGTGACATTGATCTACTGGGTCAATATAATCTATGTGTCTAAGCCATATTTAAAAATGCCTGGGTTATTGGCTGGGGTTATTGCCCCCAGTCTGGGTGCCAGGGCCATGGATGCCTCCTGCTCCATGCTGAAGTGACCATTTGACTGCTTGCAGATTACACAGAAGCAGAGGGAAAAAGCAATAGCCCCAAGAAGAGGGTTTTATGTTCTCTAGCTGAGGCATGGTGCGTGCCATCAAAAAAAAATGGAGTTCCTCACCCTTCTTCCCCTTACCTTTGGCACAGTTAACTGAAATGTCCATGGTAAGGCAAAAAAAAATTGTTTTTTTTTTTTTTCCTAGGAATTTGAGCTAAGGTTTTAATTACTGTTAATAAGGATGTGGATTTTCTGTCCTGCAAAAAGATTAAGAAAAAATTCTCCAAGCCCCCGGAATGTGCCAAGCCTGGGTACAAGTAAACAGTTTCCTTGCCATGCAATCTAATTCCCCCCCTTTATTATTTGCTAATGATCTGCAGAAGACAAAAATCACAGTGAAATACATGGATCCCCTCCCTTTTCATTTTGAAAACACTGAGAAACCTCCATTCAAATCTTTGTTTGTTTTTTGCTCATTATTCCTGAAAAATTCATCAAAATCAATATGAGTCCTTGTAGTGCAGCAGATCCTGCAGATTTTGCCTGGGAAGGGACTTTTTGATGTAAGAGGTCCTGCCAAAGTTTAGAGATTTAGCACATGCCAAAAGCACACAGAATCAGAGGAAGAGTTGCCCCACGAACCATCCTGGGGCTGTTTGGCTGCAGAGTCTGCAAAGGCTCAGGAGCCTTTCAGTAAACCTGGATTGAGCAGATTTTTAATTTCAAGGAGGAACCTCTTAAAACACCCTGGTATATGTGTGATTTTGAGCCTAGACCCGGCCACACTTGGCACTTTGGAAGTTTTGCTTTGGGTTTTTTGCATACAAATCCAAAACACAATGTAGACTCAGCAGGGAGGAACCGATGCAGACCAAAACTGCTGAGTTTTGCACAGCTCTAATTATAATCTCTTCACAGTGCTGGTTTTATTTATTATTGTTTGTACTGTGGTAGCAGTGAGGGGCTCCAACCAGCTCTGGGGCTGCACTGTGGAAAAGGCAGGAGAAGGAGGCAGCATCCCCAGCCTGAAGAGTGCATATTGTAAACAAACAAAAAAGATAAAGGATGAGGGAAAGACACAAAGCACGTAAGCAGAGCGATCAGGGGGTGCTGGCAAGACAAGGCTTTTCTTTGAGTCTCTCTCACCCACACACAAAACTGTATTTGTTTATCCTGTAAACAATTTGGGTCAGGACTGCATTTTCTAAAATGTTTAGGGAGACAGGATGCAAGAAATGTGTGGAGAAATGGAGCTGCTGAGGGCAGCAGCAGCAGATCACTGCCCACGGGGCCGCTCTGCTGGATTTGGGCAGCGAGGGTGGGAGCAGCAGGAAGGTGGTGGGGAGGGAGGGCAGAGCAGGGGACTGACTGACTGCCCTCCTGAGCTTGGGTCAGGTCAGAAAACCCACTCTGACAACCTGGGACAAGCCACCAGACCGCTCCATGCTGCAGATTCCTCTAGGGTTCAGCAGGGTTAAAGTGGCATAATTCTTTCTTGGTGTAAAGTGTTTTGGGATACCCAGGTGAAAGGTGCTGGACGAATGCAAAGATTTATTTTTTCATAAACCTCTCCATATATTCTGTTCACTTAGGCCAAGTCAAGGCCTAAAGCCAGGAATTCTAGAGAAACATACTTCTCTCTAATTCTATATACATATATACATATGAATATAAAAATACATTTGCAAAAGAGGCCAAGGTATACTTTTTCAAAATGAAGCCTTAAGTTAGATTTCCTAAATCTATATATAGGATCTTAAATGAACAGCCAGATTTAAAATCAGGACACTTCATTAAAGCTGAGTTCAGGAGTGCAGCTATAAGCTCTTACTTGAAGGTGTTTTGCCACAAGCTAGCTGAAAGTTTCGTATCTTAAAAGAAGTTTTTAATGTCTGGTTTTGTTTTTTATTTTTTTCCTCAAGGATTTAGGTGAAGGTTTGGGCCAGTTATTTTATCCCAGTTATTCACCATTCTGCAACTATTAATTAAAACAAACAGCTCTCTGAAGCTATTTCTCACAATGGGGAAGATTTCTATCTTGAAACTGAAGCTTGTTTTTACACTATTTTTCTACACTGCGTAAACATCCAAGGCTGTTATTGCAGCAATCACCAACACAAGCTCTCAGAGCTCCTTGCCAGGCTTGTGATATTTATTGTTTGAAAAGCCCCAGCTCCTGGAGTGAAGTGATTAGATGAGAACCTCAGCTTTCAGTTCAAAAAAAAAGAAAAAGTAATTTTGAGAGAAACGGGAAACCATGAGCAGAATGCAGAGTCAAGGGCCCAAACATCAGAAAGGAGTGCAAAAAAAAAAAAAAAAAAAAAAGAAAACTCCACATGTGTTATTATTTTTTAAAGCCTAAGGACACTTAAACCAACCTCCCCCTTCTAATCTGGCAGAGGGGGGCTGACTCATGGCTTGTGGCTGCCAGGGCATGGCCGTGGCAGGGGTTACTCATCACCTTGGAGTGCCCAGAGGTTTTTCCCCAAGGGGCTGCTCACCCTCTGCTGAGCTGCATGTGTTTGTAGTGCCAGGTGCTGGGCTCCAGCCACTTCTATTTTCATTTAATTTTTTTCCTTTTTCCTTTCAAACCAACTTTACTTAAGCATTCATTTATGAAAATATCCTGCACCAGGAATTAGCGGCGCCTTGGCAAATAGAGACAATAGGACAACTCCTGGTCCTTCCAAATCTTACAGGATCTCTTTAGGCTTTCAAAAAAAGAAGAAAAACAGAACTATTCAAAAGTCTTGGCTGCTAAATAGTCAGTAAGGCCATAACAATGTAAAAGCAAGTGTAAATATTATATGATGAAATGTATTTTTCAAAAAGCAGTTTTTTTCTCAGCAGTTTGATGGGCTTTATATACAGTGGGATGATTCATTCCTGAAGGTAACTCCAGCCTATGAAACAACCCCCTACATATCATGGCCTAAAATATCTATTTTTATACAATGCTTTTACCTTGTGAGAGCTCATTCAGCCTCCTGATTTATTTCACATTTAAGGCTGTACTTCTCCCTGCTCTGCTCTCCACAAACCCTCGGGGGAGAGGGGAAAAACACAGAGCAGAAACCTGGCTAACTCCAGTGTGACTAAGGGGCATTAATATTGGACAACCAATGCAAGGAGTGTAACAAAAACACAAGCAGGAGAAAAACAAGAATATTTCTGCATGGCAAAACAGCACGTGGTGAAACCTTTTGTACACAAAAGGCAGGGTGGGTCCCAGATGAGGCAGCAGAGAGGAGTGTGGTCTTTTCAACTGAATGTGCAGCCCAAAGCCACGCTGCAGATCGTGTGGTTTGCATTGATTCATTTACAGAGGTACAATTCCCACCTCTCTTCAGGGTGCAGTTAAACCTGATTTCTCCTTCAAAGCGTGGCTTGGGAATCAGGACAGCCATAGACCAGCAACAGATGCAGCCACAGCTCAGAGCAGAGATAAATCTCCTCTTGCAGGAGTGAATAGATGCCAGAACACTCTGAAATCCCCCTCTTTACCAGAGAACCTTGCATTATGAATGTGTCTCTCTACTGGGGCTCGGGTTATGCCTGCAATAATGACCCAGTATTGTCATATCTGTTTCAGACATACTTTGGGAGCTGGTGGAAGACAAATGTTGGACGCACCAGTGCTGTCAGCTGCTCCAGTACTCCTCAGGAACGCCATTCTTCCTATTCCTGCTGTCAATTCAGCCACACACCCTGCCAATAAACTGCAGCAGTGGCTGCCTGACAGGTCATCCTCGCTGCACAAGGGGGGGCAGCCTGCCAGCACCAGACAACTTCACCACCGACCGTGCCTGCTCCAGGATAACCAAATTCCCAAGGGCAATGGCAGCCCCTTCTGAACTGAAGTCTTGTCCCACTGAAGTCCTGGGGCTTCCCAGACTTCTGGAGTCACGGCTGATGGACACAGAGGGGCAGCCCAATGCAGTCCTACAGCCCAGCTCTGGGTGAGCCGGCAGCGGGGTGTCCCCAGCTGGTGTCACCCAGGCCAGCTGTCCCTGGGTGAGCTGCTGAGCACTGTTTTGTCAAGGTTAAAGGCAGGGCTGAAGTGTCCTCCAGCTTATCCCCCACCTGCCCAGTGCTCACATCCAGAGAGGTGCACGAAGGCAAACAGCTGGAACAGCTGGAAGGGAAACAAACACGACAAACCAGAGACTTCTCGTTTGCTTTTGCAGACAGATCAAGGGACAAAGGCAGGTATCCCACAATAACTGGGCAAATACCTCAAGGACAACCCTCAAGTCTGTGAGATGTGGCTTCACAGAGGAGCTCACCACCTAATGCAGCTCAAAAAGGTTGGCACAACCACACACAGTTAAACCCAAACACCGCTCCAGACTATGGAGGCTGAGCCTCAAGTATACCAGGCCCGGAAAAACTCTGCTGCAAAGACAAAGTCAAACCAACTCAGGCAGATTTGTAGACTGAAATGGAACTGCCCTCACTGTACTGGTTACTTAATGCCATTTTATTTCTTCCTCCCCTTTTGAAGAGAACTGTTGTGTGAGCAAACAGAGCCTCAGTTTTCTGGTTGAAGCTCCTGACGCCAGCGATCCCCCACTTGCATGCAGCTCGAAGCTATGTGGAAGTCATAGGGTCAACTTGTTTACCTTGCCTGTGGCAAGGCTTGGGTTCATCAGGTTAATTCCAGTAGCTGCTAAAAGGTCTTGAAATTTTTTTCTCTGGTGTCATATGGCTTTTGCTTTTTTTTTTTTTTTCCCCAAAACAGGGGGTAACCATGAACTGTTCAAAACATACCGAAGTAAACAACATTTTTCCACATCAAGCTCATCCTGTGGATTAATTCATTTGCATTTCTGGCCCTTTCAAGTGAGGGGAAGTCACACAGATGGGAGCAGTCATTTAAGGATGTCAAGGGTTATGGTGCACATCATCCAAAATTGATACCAGGATTACTCATTCCCAGGAAGAGGAAAGATTATGGTGGACATACTGATGTTTTAGGAAAAATGAGGGGTTTTTAATAATAATAGAAAAATATATTTTACAGCTGTTATTATTTGTTTAAGTTCAAAGCCTCTGGCGCATCCACACTGACGTGTTGTGAATCACTTCTTTGTTTTTGCTGGTAGAAAAGTTGATTTCATATTGCTGATTCTACTGGGTCTGGAGTACTCTTGTTATCCTTTCAGATAATGGACTATTCAGCCCTGCAAACAAGTCTGCTGTCTGGTACCATCAGCTGATTTACATCAGATTTCTGAAATTGAGGAGCTCTAGTTCTTTGGGGTTGTGTGTATAGGAAAAGTAAGAACTTCATGACAATCAGGGCAGCAAAACACTCTTTGGTCAAGAACCAGCACTTCTTAAATATTACTAGGGTGAACTAGGCCTGGATACAGGAATGAATTAATCCTGAGATAACTGTCAATAATTTGCCATTAACCATGGCTATTGATTCTGCAGCCTGGCTTTAGGTGGAATTGCTATGTAAAAAAACTCCACAGTGGCAATAGCAACAAAGTACAGTGTTTTCTGGCAGGCTCTGTGAGCCCCTTCAATGCAGGAAGCAATAGATTATAAACAACTTTTATTTTAATCCCTGCAGGACGCATTGTGAGAGTCCAAAAACAAGACCTGTTTTTCTCAAAGCACTCCAGAGAAAAAAAAAAATTTCTTGATATCCCAATACAATATCAAAGAGATCAGCAAGTAAAGAAAAACTATCTGTTCCTGGCAAGACATCAGAACAGCTCCCACAAGTTTACAGTTGTCCAACAGATCATCAAAAATAGAGTTTTGCTTGGCTTCAGGACTTTTTAGTACCAAGAGGTGGTGTTGATTGTGAGATGCCTGGTATTTTCAAGTGTGCCAGCCAAAGGACTGCTGAGGGATCACAAGTGGTCCTTAATATGTGAAATATGTTATTTCTGGGCTATTTTATGCATAAACTGGTCTTTCTGTGAGCAAAATGCTCCACAGCATGCTCAATGCAGGCAGCTATTGTACACAGAAGCTTCGATTTGCACACCCTGCCATTGGCCTAAAAAGTGTGCCCAGATCTCTTTCCTGTGAAAAACCCCTAATATCTAACTCTTAGATGTACAGACGTCCATCAATATTTGCAGTGCTCGCCATGAGCACATCACAGGGCTTTATTTTCACAGATTTTTTTGGGCAGAGATGGAAGGAAGCCAGCTTTTCCCTGGCACCAGTGACTGGATATGGGATTTTTTCCCCCACCTTTCTCCTTTCTTCCCCCTGTTTGCACCTCCTGCCAATGACAAGGAGCTGATTGAGTGGCAGTGGCCAGGGCACAGCTGCAGGGGCTCAGGCCCCACAGCAAGGGACAAGGGCAGCCACCCCAGGTGTGTGGGGTGGGCTGGGCTGGGAACTGGGCTGCCACTCTGCCTGGGCACTCAGAGAAAAGCAGCCAAAGGCACGAAAGGGACTAAAGGAAACCTGGGTTTGGGGGGTGAGCTGCAAATCTTTCAGAGCTCCCAGACAGCCTGGAGGCTGAGCTGTGCTGGGGAGGGCTCTGGGCAGAGCAGGGACAAACATGAAGTCTCTGGGAGCACAAGCACAAGGATTTTGGCAGATCTTCCTCAATGTCAGCGCAGGCTTTGAGTCAGAGGATGCTGTAAGGCCGTTTCCATCTTCACACACAGCCTTGCCATCTGCTCTGAGTCATTTTGCAGTCCCTATTGACCCTTCTTAGAGACTAGCAGAGCATGGCACTTCTCTAAGGTGACCAAAGTGGTCACTCACAAATGCTGTCCTGGCAAGGCACAGCTTTCAAGAAACGCCAGAGGGGGGCTGGTGCTTGCCCATGGCTTTGCAGAGCTGCTGGAGGGCTGTAACACCTGGGCTAACCCTGGAGGCAGCTCCTTGTCCCTGCAGAGTGCCCC
Organism: Fringilla coelebs; assembly: GCF_963513975.1. NCBI lineage: Eukaryota > Metazoa > Chordata > Aves > Passeriformes > Fringillidae > Fringilla > Fringilla coelebs. The sequence goes on along the minus strand of NC_140033.1, from coordinate 64,698,434 downwards.
ATGCCCTCCTGTGTGTTCCCCACAGACCACTGGTCCTTGTCCCTCCAGTGCTGGCAGCTGGTGCTGGATGCTGTCTGTCCCCAGAACTGCTTTGTGCACTCTGAGCTTCTGAGCCTCCACCTGGCACAGCATCCCCTAAATGTGTCCCAGACAAGATCCTGGCAGTGCCAACATTCCCACCCTGTCACTCAAAGGTCCTGGTCTCACAGAAGTGATGTCCTTGGTGAGGCTGCAGCCCTCCCCTCTTCAGGAGATTCCAGAAAAGTCCAGCTCTGACAACAGGCAATGCTTACCTGAAGTGTTGCCAGCAATCTGGTGAGTTATTAGCTTTGCAAAGCTCCTCAGCCATAGCTGCCCTGTCATCCTCCTCAACAGAAATGTTCCTGTCATCTGTCCCTGGCTCCTGCCCTTCTGCTGCAGCAGGATGTTCCACACTGTTGAGACTGCAACTGGACTTAGGCACGAGATTGGAGTGAAAAAAAAAAACCCAAGTGGAAACAAGGCAGGAGGAAAATCACACTGCACTGAGAAAGCAGAGGTGCAAAATATCTGAAAGCAAGAGGGCAAGCCCTCCTCAGTGTCTGCCCCCCCAGAGTAAGGTGGTTTGCTGGGCAGGTTGGATTGTTTGCTGAGAGAGCCAGGTCCCAGTGCCCACTGCTGTGGAGTTTTGGAAAGGGCAGGAAGCAAATTCCATCTCTTGGAGATGAGTGTGGGGTTCTGCAGAGTGCTCTGAATGCTGATACTCCAAACTGATTCGAGCTGGGCTTCATCCTCAGAGATTCCACCTGCATTCCTTGTGACCAAATCCTGGGAGGGGAAATTCAGCTGGTGATTTTCATGAAACCATTTCCTAAGTTTTTGCAAAGAATGCCTTTGCAAGGGATTTAATGAGAATTTGTTTGGCTGCACAACTTTTTTATATTGTGCTAGTCATTTGAAAGGGTAAATCACCCAGCTCTGGGTATGCAGTCCTAAAATAAAATAATAGAAGAGTTGAAAAATGTTTGTCTAAATGGTTTGGACTGAATTATACTGCTTGATGATTTCTTTTTAGTGATATAGAAGGTATTCAGGATTTTCCTCTTTCCTTTTTAAAGCAAAGTTAACACCCTAAATTTCCAGCCTTTGGTCTGTTTAAAAGTCTTTCACTAAAAGTGTAGATATTTCAACCAAACCCTTTTCTAATGAGGTAAAAAAAGTTTATTTCAAGTTTTTTATTAAAAAGGAAGAAAATTGATAAAGGTAAGGAAACCCTCCCCACTGTACTGTTCCATTCATGATTACCTTTTTATTTTAAATCAACTCAGCGATAAAAGCCTGAATCCCAAGCATCTGTGACTTAAACCAACAACATGGCATGACAAAGTGTGCAATGAGATTTGTGCACCTTTTAAAGAGGCAAAACCTCCTGGCTCTTTGCCACATCTTTCATGCTGGCAGAGGGGTCTGGGAAACCTCGGGGTGACTGCTGGGGGTGCCCAGCCTCCCCCCCACCTCCACGGGCTCGGGCACAAGTCACTCGCCTGCCCTTTCCACTCAGGCTTTAGCAACTGGCTGCAGTTTTCCCACTGTTGTTCAGGATTTAAAATGACATTTTTATTTGCCTGACCAAATTCTGAATGTGACTCAATCCTCCCCCAGCCCAGAGCTGCATCCTCTGTGACAGAATAATGTTCAGGATTCGATTCATAGTCCACCAGGCGAGTATAATCAAAGTGACTCGGCAGGGTGTGGGGTGGGGGGACAAAAAACAAAGGGAAAAAAAACCCCAAACAAGCCACTCCTTCCCCCCCAGCCCTTTCCTGGTACAGAACAGAGTGTCTTGTACTCCATTCAGCTGGCCTGGCTGCAATGGTTCTGTGCACAGGTACAGTGTGCTGCTGCTGCTGCTAAAGAATCAGGGGAGGCTCTGTGATTTTGGGGATGAAATTCCCTGAGGTGGAGTGGATGGATGTGTTTCCCTGGGTCAGCCCAGGGTGACAGCTCCTCTCTGTCCCTGTCCTGCCATGCCGTGCATGCTCTCTGTGTGTGTGTGGTGTGCGTGTATTTCTAGGGAAGTATTAAAAAAAAAAAGAAAAAAAAAAAGAAAAAAAAAGAAACATTTTCAGGGGCTGCACAGAAACCACTGCAGGAGTTGCTAGAGCAGTGTGCATACGCTCGAGAGGAATCCCTTTCAGTTCCTCTTTTCTTCAGCTTTATTTAAAAAGGGCTTGAAGGCTGGTTTAATTACGAAAACCAGCTCTCTAGACACCAAACAAAACGGCAGCCTATCCTAAGTTGGCACCAGGACAGATGCATATTTTGCTCCCTTCTCCATGCCAATGGGCTGTAGCTCATCCAGTATGTCAATCCAAGTTGGCTGTCTGAAATCCAAGTTTAGTGGCCTGAAAATATCCCACTCTGGCTTTGTTTCATGTGGTAAACAGCTTGCTCAGTTTATTTCTTCAACGTTCAAAACAAAAATCAACACACACCCTCTCCCTCCTCTCCCCAGCAAAAACCCCACATTACTCCATATTTTGGTAATAGCCTCTCTTTGCATTTCACCCCACTGCAGGATTTCCCTTTTTCCCCCCTCTGTATACACTGACCACGGAACGCTGGCCAAACACGCTGCTTTTGAAAGGAGAGGTCTGATTCTGCTGGGCACTGAGCTCTGCTGAATGGACTCAAAGTTAAGACCAAAACAGCCAAGTTCTGCAACAAAAAATGTTTGAGGCTGTTTCGTGCTTGCAGCTTTGCCAGCTCCTCTGAGCTGCCTGGCCATCCCCTGGACTCTGCTGAAATTGGGTCTGGCCACCTGTGGGAGCAGGCAGGGCTCGGGGATGGTGGCTTTGCAAAGAGGGGTCTTTGGGGAGGCTCCTTGGGGTTCAGCCCCCCATCCTGTACAGGTTTGCAGGACAGTGTGCATCAGGCAAGAATAGCAGGCAGTAGCAGGGAGGGTTTATCATGATTTACCATTGATGTAAATTCCCTCCCCTCCCCTCCCTTCCCTTCCCCCTCTGCCATTTTATAAAGGGGCCCAGGCTCCCTAGTCAGCCAACAGGATCAGGACTGCCAAAAGAAAACAAACCCAGTGTGGGGAGGCTGCCCACAAAACATGGCTTAGTCAGTACTGTGGGGATGAGAGAAACCAAAGGGCCTCCCAAAGGCCAGGGATGGAGTACACTTCTCTTGATAATTCAACTCGAGCAAGGACTCATCTCTGGATTTCTTACTGCCCGTTCCCTCACAAAGGAACTTGGACGTCTCTGAAAACCTGAAATTGGGTCTCCACTTGCCAGCTCTCTAAGCAGAAGCAACAGTTTTCCACAGGATACAGATAAAGCCTGGGAGATGATTAACAAGTCACTCGTCTGATTTTCACCTTTCCTGATAGCTTTGCAATTGACCCAGTGTTTACCAATATATATATGGGTCACTGAAGGAGAAAAAGAAAGAGAGAATGTGACAGGATGAAAGATATATATGTCTTGGGGGAAAAAAGGAGATTAAAAATGTCAGGGCAGCTGGAGAGATCCCTAGAAAATCAAGAAATATCCCCAACTGTCACCCTTGTTCTTCCACCTTCCTAGGGGGAAGTTACATGGTCTTCAAACAAGGCAAGAACATGCCCCCCTTTAATTACCATATTTATATGGATGCTTTATACCTGTACTTCATATAGTGGAAATGCTGGGCAAATATTAACTTTGACTCTTTGGAACCTTTGGTTTAAAGCAAAGAAGGCAGGGGGAAGCAAACACTGGCACAAGAGGCTCAGTTCCAACTTTTACCCCATCAGTGAGTCCGACTGCAGAAGATGGCACCGAGCACAGAGGAGAATTCAGCTGCCAAATGTTCTGCACTGCCCTGTGCCTTCTGCCCCAGTGCAAACCCTGCCTTGTGTTTGCAGTGAGAGACCACGAGAACAGAACCTGACTGCAGGCAGCCCCTTTCCTCCTGGTCTGGGCTTTTCTGAGCACGATTTCCCTCGTCCAATCTGCAGGGCAGGGACACAGGACAGGCACTGCCTCTGTTCCAGGGCGGTGTTGCTGTTAAACTTGGCAGGTTTGGTTAAAATCACCAGCAACAGGCAAGCAGCCCTGCCCTGCCCTGGGATGGAGAGCTGTGGATGCAGCATGGCTTGGGAAGATGCCATTCCCTGAAAACAGAGTGTCATCCATCCTGATGCCACACTGCTGTGGGGAGAGAGGGTTTTGGGGAGCAGGAGAGGAGGGCACCCCAAGCAGCTCTGGGAGGCACAACCCAGGGCCCTGCCCAGCCCAGGCAGGGTTAATCCTCACCACAGCACACACTTCCCCTTTCCCCTCCCCGGAAAGAAAATAACACATTTCCTGCAAGGGAATGATGACTTAGCAGTGCTCAAAGCAGCTCTCCCAGTGGCCAGGGGGTTTTCCAGGCTGGGAGGCTTCAAAAGGCTGTGTTTTTCCACCAAAAGGCACTTTCAGTATCTCTTGGATTCAATTTCAAATTGCTCCAGTGAGGAACACACAGATTCATCTGGCTTCTGTACTGTCCCAATGGGATAAAGGCACAGAGGGTTGTGCTCCCAAGGGACATCTGCCTGTTTGCAGGCAGTTATCAGGAATTGCACATCAGCACCTGTAGGCTGACACATGGGTGCATTGAGAAAATGCCTGGCTGCTGGATAAGTCTGGTGGAGCTTTTATCTCTTGGGAAAAATGATTCATGATACTCTGCTTGCTGAAACTCACAGGGATTTGATTTCTTCACTGCCTCCCAGGAAAACGAGCAGAAGCTCCTTTTAGATAGCTGAGGAGGAAGGGTAGGGGGGAAGCAGGAGGAAAAAGAAAGGAGAAAAGGAGGGTGGGCATTATTTGCTGGTGGAATCTTAGCACGGGGAACTGGTATTATTTCACTGGAAGTGGAAATTCCATGCTCCTGCCTTTGAGAGGGGGGTGGCAAGGGCTGAAGGAGCAGAGATCTGCCCTGGGTGAGAGGGGGTTCACTGTGTCACTGCCAGGCAGCCCCACTGACCCCTCAGGTGCAGGCAGCCTGGCTTTGCAGGGCTGTCAGCAGGAGGCTGGCAATGGGAAGGTGTCTTCTGGAGAACCCTCAGGGATACAGGTCCATCTCCAGCTCAGGAACCTTTTGATAGCAATGGGAAACAAAAGCAAAAGTCATTTGCTGCCCTGGGTGCAGCAATGTGGCTGTGTTTAACAGAGGCACAGGGAGCATTGCCAAAGCCAGGCTTTTTCATTCTCAGCAATACCTGGCTTTTCCTTTTTTTTCTTTTTTTTTCTTTTTTTTCTTTTTTTTTTGGTCTGGATGCTGTCCATCCACAAAGTCTGGCCCCCTTCTCTGCTCTCAAGTTTCCCCCCAGGATTTAGATCTTAACACCTCCAAATGCCACTTGGCTTCCTTCCTAGAAGGAGCAGGCTTGTGGGAAAGGGGCTGCACAATGGCAACACTTTGGGTCAGTAGGGACAACAAACCTGCAAACCTTTTCAAGCCCAAAAGCCAGGGAGGTTTGCCTTTCTACAGGAGGGGCAGCCTCATGTCACTGGAGCAGCTTCCATCCCCAGAGCTGAAGGAGCTGGGCTCCCTCCCTGTCTCCATCTGCACAGAGTTCCTGCTCTGTATAATAATGTCTTATTTGCACAGCAATCTCAGCTGTGGAAAGGAAATGTCTTCTCTGGCCCAAGTTGTGAGCTGTTACAAATCTGGCAGATCCCATGCTGGAGGTGGCTGCATTTCAGTGGTGGGAAAAGTGATTTTCATATTGTTCTGGCATGGTTCTTGTAAACTGAACTTCTGTAACACTTCTCTTTGAGATCCATGGGAGCTTTTGCCTTCTCTAGGCCCGTGGTGCAGGAGCATCAGTTTGAAAAAATGACTGATGAGAGGAATGCTGAGAGGAATGCTATGATGAGTTTGTTTGTCAGAGTTTCTTTTTGTCCTTCTGTTTCATTCCTCTTGAGATAATCAGAGTTGACTTTTGCATGTCACACTTGAATCTTTTCCAAAACTATCTGCCCTCAACAGGACAGAACTCACTTCTACAGTAATGCCAGTGAAGTGTGTTTTTGACACATGTGCAGATGCTACTGACTGTTCCATGATGATTTTCTTGTGTAAATGACAATAACTTTGCCTGTTAATGAGGTGTGCCATTTAAAATCAGATCCTTTCCAAGGCTGAGGTGAGCATTCAGCATGAAGACTTCATGAACCAACATCAGCAGCTCTTTTTCCCTGCTCCTGCATTTGTGGGCACTTTTTTTCTGCTTGTCACACCGTGGGCCCACAAAGCTGTGTGGCTCCACAGGAAACGGATAGAGGAAACTGATGCAAGTTAAAGATAGTTCAGAAAACAAAAATGGTTATTATTCAGCAGGATCTATTCCCTGACCTGCCCCGTGAGCAGTTGTGCTGGCACAGTGCAGGAGGTGGTGCAAGGGTGGGACAAGGTGATCAAGGCTTCACAGAATGCCTGAATGGCTCAAGTTGGAGGCATCACAGCAGCTCATCTGATCTCAGCTCCCTGCTCCAGCAGGGTCAGAGCACATGGCACAGGATTGTGTCCAGACAGTTCTGGAATATCTCCCATGAGGGAGACTCCACACCCTCTCTGGACAATCTGTTCAGCACCAGGGCACTCCCCAGGGAAGAAGTTCTTCCTTCAGGTGGAACCTTCTGTACATCAGTTTCTACCCATTCCTCTCATCCTACTGCTTGGCACCTCCAAAAAGAGCCTGGTGCTCCCTCTGACCCCTCCCTGCAGACACTGACAGCCACTGACAGGACTGAATCAGATGCAGCCTGGGCTCCTTCTCAGATGTTCCCACAATTTATTTCCTCTGATCTGTTTGCAGGGACTTTTCCAAGGACACATCTCCCCCACAGTGATTTAACAGAGCACCAGAAGCAAGCACAGACTCACCTGGACGTGCCTGAGGCTGCAGCTCAGGCAGTCCTCAGGGTGATGCCCTGCTCTGGGCCCATAGAACAGCCTGGCAGAACAAAGAGCAGCCTGTTTCCTGTGGCTTTTGCTTGAACAGCTTAAACCATCAATGCCATTAAGGACAGGCTGTAGTCCTGTCCTTAATGGGACTGGGAGGTTCCTCACACCAGGAACCTCCCAGCTGGTGTGTGAGATCTGCTGTAAAACCTTGTTAGATCTGATGGGAAAACCATGTAGTTCAATTCACATTTTGCATTGCATCTTGTCCCTCTTCTTATACTATTCCAGGGAGCAGCTGAGTTTTTTTGCTCGTATAATAACACTTAAAAAAAAAACAACAAAAAAAAACCCCAAAAAACCAACCCAAACCCAAAAAAACAAAACCCAAAGGAAATTAAACCACAAACAACTATATTCAAAAAACAAAGGGTCTGGCCTCTGCCCAAGAAAACAAGGAAATTTAAAGATAAAGCAAAGTGTCCTTATTTCACCCTGTTGTGCCTAAGGATGGCTGGGCTTTCCAAAGAAGGCAAGACACGGCTTGTCCTGCTCTGCCAGGGAGTGGCCAGCAAAGGCCAGGCCCTCCCAGCAGATGAGCTGGACTTATCCCCACTCCTTAATGGGAAAGTCATGCAGCAGGGCTGGAGCCCAGAGGCTGGAATGTGAGAGACCTCTGAGCCGTGTGTGCCGCTGGGGGATCCGGGCTGAACGAGCCCAGGCTCTCTGATGGACCTGGAAAAGAGGCAGGCTCAAATGGGATGAATGTCCCTCAAGCCCACTGAGGGGGTGATGTTTTAAAGGAGCAAATGGACCCCTTTTAAATTTTATTTCTTTTGTGATACCAGTTTTACTATCACAGGCCTCCAGAAAAGCTGACTCTTATCATTTCTGTTCATAAATCATCATTAATTTAGCAAAATCTGTTTGATTTATTCTTGAATGATTTGAATATCCAAGGATTTCCTCTATCCTGCTTTGGTGCTTACGTGGCCCTGGTGAATGTCTGTGCTTTCATTTATGATGAAATTAAAAGGCACAGGCAGTGTCCTTGGAATGGGAAGATGTTCCAGACCCCTGGGAAACAATATACCAACCCCCACCCATGACATCTGCATTCCTGTGAATGCTTCTTGCAGGTCCTGGGACAGGGTAAAATGCACACATCTGATTTTGATGTTCACTTTGCTTGCTGAAAGCCCATTAAACAAATGAGCTGCATACCTTTTTTTCTATTATTCTCTCACTGTTGTGTTTAGACTCTACTAAGACCCCTGTGCTTGGACCCATCAATATTTTAAGCCATGAACTGGAAGACCAGCACAAAGACAGTCCTTTCAAACCTCCTGTGTCTTAAAGACAGAAATTGTTTCCAAGTGGTCAGAACATTTTACTAACTTTTCTTTTTGATAATGCCTTTTTCTAATCCAGGAATCAGAGATGGATCCAGGTCTTAGAGCTGACTTCATTTATAAGAAAATTGTCTAGAGATAATGGGGTGCAGAAGCTACCCTCTCCTTGCAGCTCCATTGGCAGAACCAGCTGCTCTAAATCCAAGTTTTTTGGTGTTTTTTAGGGGCACTGGGGACCTAGGAGCCATCTCTGAGGAAGCACTCACTGCTCTGAAAAAACAAGTTTCCCCCCAAGGTGGCCAGCCAAGAACTTCTGGGGAACCTCAACTCCCTGGAAGGCTGGGAAAATGGGGAATTGAATTGGGCCTCCCATGTCCCAGCTGACTGCCCTAATTTCAGACCTGCTGATTATTCTGCGGTCTGGCTTTCTCTTTTTGACACATATAATTTCAAAAGGTCTCAGTTCCAGCTCAACATGAATGAGGGAAATTTGTGGAAGATTGAAAAAACTTGGCAGGATGGAAAAGCTCTTTCTCACCCATCTAAAGTCCTCTGTTTTCTCCTGGATGAGAGTAGGAGTTTTCAAGCTTATCTAAATTTTCCCAGTGGAAGTGAAGGCTCCTGCCCAGTGAAGCAGTGAGAATAGCTTGCTTCTCTCACTTATCTTTTGTTGAGCCTTCAGGAGCAGCACAGAGACCTCCCTGAGCTGGATACTGTTCAGTGAGAGGGACAAATGATACCCAGCATGGGGACTCCAATGTCCAGTTCCTCCAGAGCCACTCCTTTACTCTGCCCTTTGAAATGTCTCTATGGCCAAAACCTGCACCTTTTCCTGTTGTGACCCTGAGGAATTGATGCATCAGGAGACCCTAGCACCATTTCAGAGCCAGATGCTGATGTCCAGACTCTGAACAGTTCTTACCAGCTCTAGATAAGAAGAGAAGAATCACCATTTCCAGTGATTCCTAATTCACTGAAGGAGTGCAGTGCTGCCTAAGCCTTTTGGCATCTGGGCCCTTGTCATTATTTTTCAGTAGTTGGGCTGCAGTGCAGGAAGCTGTTGGAGAATTAGTTTGAACTGGACACGCTCACAGATAACGCTGCTAAAAACGGCTTCCTCTTCAAAGGATTTGTGTCTGCCGGGCCTGTTTGCTCCACAGTTTGCAGCATGGACTTTCTCCAAGGAAGCCTCCTTCCAAGGCCAGGCTCTGTGGAAGCTGGCACGGAGTCCCTGCTGGGGGTGACTCAGTGGGGAGCGTGCACAGCCCCGTGTTCCAAACGTCAGCTCCTCGCCTGCCGGCAGCATCCCAACTGCATTTCCAAGGAGAGAAGGACTAACAGGGCGGGCATCTGTCCCACACTGACACTCATCAGCAGCCCCAGAGGCTCAGCTCCATGTGTGGAGGCTCTGCTCAGAGCCAGGGCTCTGCCCTCCTCCCTGTGCTCTGAGTCACGGCCCTGCCCTGCGGCGGGGTGGTGGCTGTGAGCTCCAGGGATTAGGCAGCACAGGTGGCACCACCTGCTGCAAAGCTGTCCTGCCCCAGCTCACCCCCGGTGACTCCCAGACGGGTCAGAGCCGGCTCAGTTGCTGAAGGGGAAGTGGCCAAGGGGACAATGGGCTCCTTGTAGCTGTTCAGCAGCATCCCTGCCTTTGCCACTGGCTGGCATTTGGCACAGCTCCTTGGGCTGGGCGCAAATGGGGCGAGCGGCGTTGGCTGAGCCCCTCTGGAAAGGTGTCAGGAAAGGCAAAGGTTTGTGCTGATCTCTGGCACAGAGTGGGGCTTTCTCTTTGCCACAAGACCCACAGTGATGTGAGCCCCTGCAGGCTGTGTCACAGGGTTTTACAGGGGTTCACAGCTGCTGCTCTCCTTTACTCCTGTGCTTTCCTTGCCATGCTTTCCACTCATTTGGATGAAGTACCTACCTCTAGACATGTTTCTTGGGGGAGAGCCCAAAACCTCCCTACAGCCAAGGGGATGCACCCTGACAGTGCTGCACCCTTTGCCTGCAGCCTAAGGCTTTAAGCCAGTGGAGTGACCTGTTGATAAAGCCAGCACTGAGTGTCCCTGTCACTGCCACTGCTGACCACAAGACCCATTTGGAGCAAGGGAACTGGCAGTGGAGTCCAGCACTGCCGGGTGACACACCCAGAACCTGCAACCTGCTGTCCTTAGGATCTTCTGTGTTGGTAGATGGGAATTGCATGTGGCATTTTTAAACCAATCCAAATGGAGACCAATCCAAAGTCTGTGAGTCTCACTACAAACCTCAACTTTGGGCACCCTCTACCCTGTATCCTTTGAGCATAAAAGAGGTGGGAGCCCCCAGGCCAGACCCCCTGAACTCTACCCTTTAGCTGGCTGCACAAGAATCTCATGTTCAGAGGATTGCTAGGGGAGCCTTTTGTTTTTATCCTGATGCAGCTTCTTTGTATTTTTTACCAGGGCCCCAATATCTCGTGGGGATGAATGCTGTGTGCTGTTTGGCCTGGCTTTAATAGCCAATAAAGTGACTACAGAAATCAGAGTGGGTGTGACTTCCTCTGTCCCATGCCACAGAGGTCACCACCACTGCCACCTCTCTTCATGAGCTTTGCCAAAAAGCCAGGCAACTGCAGACTGACCCCAAAGCAAAGCACAAAACCTGCTTTAGTGCATCACTGCCCTGATTTCTTGTACTGTGCCATCCCACAGTGCCAAGATTGCACAAGGAAAACCAAGATTAAACTCTGCTTCCTTTGATAATTCCAGGAGGGGGTCTTTGATAATTCCAGGAGGAGGTCTGGAGGTGAAGTATGGAGTGCAAACACCTGAGAGCCCAATCCAGCTCCAGGAAACTGACAAGGAGGACTGATAAATTTACCCATATTCATAGCTTCAAGCTTCATCTTTAAGGAAAAGAAAGTCGAAGTAACTTTTATTCTGCAGCTCCCAAATGATGAAACTTTTCTAATTTTATCCTGTCCTCACACACTGTAGATATGGTGTGTATGTAGTCCAAAGAAAGCAAGGGTTTGAAACTTTTGGAGGGCAATGCATGTTCATTTACAAATTCCTGAGTATCCTTAAGTGATGAGTATTCCTAGTAATGCCAAAGTCAGGAGGAGCAGTTGGCACCATTTGTCAGGGTTCATCCTTCAGACAGCTCACTTGGGATCAATTTGATTTCAGGTAAGCCAGCTGAGAAAATAAGGAACTGTGTTCCTGCAAGTCCATTTCTAAATATAAGGACATTCTGATCCAGCATATCTGTGTGAGTCTAGAGAGACCTTCATCTTGTGGGGCTTTTGTTCAGTTTTCTTCATTTCCTGAGAACACATCCTGCAACAAATGCTCAAAACCTAAAATCCTGATGACATTAAAGTGCCTAGATTCATTTATTTCCCTGAATGTCATGTGGTGGGAAGACGAGACAGATTTCCTTGCCTCTGGCCCAGTCCTCCCTTTCTGATCTGGAGATGTCGGCACCTCTAAAGCATCTTGGCTTGGCATTTGCTTTATCTGTTGTTTGCACAGATACTGCTCTGAACAGTACTTTATTTTTTGTGGTACCAGATGGCTGGATATTAAAGGAGGAAAACACCAGAGGAGGAGACATTTGTCTTTTCTGAAGAACAACAAACAGAGCTCAATGTTGACCTACAGCCTCCAGCTGTCTGGTGGACTGGCTGCCCCAAGCTGCAGAATATCCATCCTTGCTGCAGCCAACCTCTCAGCATTCCCCTGCATTCACAGGCTGCCATTCCCACTCCACAGCTTGGGTCACTTCAGGGCTGATCCCCTGAAAAGTACATTTTCAAAATAATGAAAATCACAGCAATGTTTGCAGCCCTTGGTTGAGCTACTCAGTTTCTACAGCAGTTCGTGTACTTGTGCTGTAGGGTTTTTAGGAGCATCAATTAGGGGGGCAAGAGGAGGAAGAAAAGGTTTCTGCTGTCACACAACAGGTTTAATTGATCTGGAACAATGCATGAATTTTAAATGCTCATATCCTGAATGCTGCATTGACATATTAATGTATCTTTGACAGATTAAAGTTAAAAAAGACAGATTCCTTTAAGCTCCAGCTGTACCTCTCCTGTCTTAAAACAAGAAGTCAGGAAAGGTAATTTTTAAATTATGCATCTTATTATGGCTTATGTTGCACACCTGATAGCAATTTTAAATCAATTTTAAAATGTTAAGCATTAGTACTTTTAAACTGTCCTTTATTATTCAATAGATTTTTCATTAGTCGTTGTTATTAATTATTATACTTTTAAATTATTATCTTTTTTATTATTTACTTCATGAGATCTTGGGAGTCTCCTGAAATCAGCTGCCAGTCCTTTCACATCTGAAGGACCTCACTAGGACCACATCTTTCAGCAGAAGTGGCTACCCAGGAGTGCAGCAACAGGCTGGTTGTGCAAACCCCAGCGGCTGAGGAAAGGTCAGATTTTCAGTTTTCTCCATTTTCCAAGGGATGCAGACTCACATCTCTAGTGGTGACTGCTCTCACAGCTTTCTGGGAAGAAACTGTGCCCCTCTGACTCCAGCTAAATCCATCTTTCATTGCTGGCAGTCATGTGCAGCGGGCTGAGTGGGAAGGCTGGGAATGCCCTTCCTCTCTCAAGACAGCTCAAGGAGTTTGACACTCACGGGGGAGAAATCTGTGTCCGGCCCCCCAGCCCAGCAGCTGGAGTCAGACCCCCTGTAGTCCCCAGAGGAATGCAGGCATTGTTGGAGCAGGAGTCACACCACCCTGTCACCCCCTGGGCTGGCAGGAAAGCCACCCTGACCACAGCCATCACACAGAGCATCATTCAAGGGGCTGCTCCGAGACTGCGGAATGAATCGAGCCATTTGTGTGAAAGATGGAGAAAAATGCCACATCTGTGGTCGTGACAGGGCCCAGGATGGAGGCAGGCACTGAGCAGCACAGCCCAGGGGCACTGCTGGTCACACACACCCTGAAGCAGGGACAAGAACATTTGTACACTTCTGTGCCCAGAGCTGTGGGTGCTGGGGATGAGCCTTGAGTGTGAGGTGCTAAAGTCTTATTTTGGGTGCCTAATGCCTCACAGAGCTCTAGATCTGCCTACACAAAGCCCATTGGCATGCACAGAAATGCCTCTGTGATCACAAGGAGAGGCTGCCAGTGCTACACCAACCAGTTCTGGGGACAGAGTGCTCTGTGTCAGAGAGAGAGAGGAGAGAGGACTGGAATGACCCTCCCTCCTTCCCTGGGACACTCCCAACAGGCAGACAGAACACACTGGATTCTCCAGCCTGTCTCCACCTGGCTGAACACACAGTGGAGAGGGGACAGGGGTGACAAGTCCCTCTCCAGCACTCCTTTGTGACTGCCCCACTTAACATGTCCCCAAACCCAAAAGTAATTGGTAATTTCCTACTCAAGGAACAGGATAAAACTGCTGACTTTGTGTGTGTGTCTGCTGCAGAGGGAAGGCTTGGTTTCACTAATGCTTTGCTTCTGCTGGTGTATTCACACCTGGCTTGCTTCAAAGTGCTCCTGCCTGCTCCCTTGGATGACAGAGACAAGCCCAAGGTGTCCTTGGACAGCAGGTGACAGTGGAACTGAGTGGTGACAATGGCAGTGGTTCTCTCCTGTGGAGGTATCAGCCTAAGTCCCTTCAAAAAAGGAAAAGAGGCTGATTATTGGTCATGGGAGACTCTCTGCTCCTGAGGGAACTTGTGCAAACTGGACCTCCTTGGTGGGGATGTTTGCTGTCTCCCCAGCACCCAGGTTAAAGATGAGGAGATAATGAAGATAAATCTTCCCAACCTTGGTGCAGCCCTCAGATTGCTTGCTATTCATTATGCTGCACAACAATGAAGTTCCTACAGGAAGTCTGAGGTCAGTCAAGAGACTTCAGGGCCTTGGGATGCCTGGTTAAAGGATCTGGAGCATAAATAGTGCTCCTCTCTGTCCTTCTGGTGGCAAGGAATGACAGAAGAAACAGGAAGACCCTGCAGGTCAATACCTTGCTTTGAGCCTGGTGTCAGGGGCAGAATTTTGGGCTTTTTGGTTGTAGAATAATAGAATCATTCGAGTTGGAAAAGACCCCTCATGGTGATCATGGTGGCCATGCCCTGGCTCATCTCTAGCACGTCTGGTTTTCTCTCTTTCCCCCTTCAAGTCCAGTGCAAAGATCTTTCCATGAGCCCTCTAACTCCTGCACAAAAGTCCTTTTCCTTCTTTAAGGCAGATGGACCCTGTTTGTCAGCAGCAGGGCACATCTCACTCTCTGAAGTGCCCCAGGAGAGGTGGGGTCAGGCTCTTCTCCCAGGTTACAAGTGACAGGACAGGAGGTAACACCAGGGCAGGTTCAGAGTGGATATTGAAAGAGCTGCTCACTGAAAGGGCTGTCAAGCCCTGAAAGAGTGGTCAGACATTGGAATAAGATGCCCAGAGGGGTGGGGGACTCACAAGAGGTTAATGGATGTGGCCCCTGGGGACATGGTCTTGGGGTGGTTATGGTGGTGCTGGTTAATGGTTGGAATAGGTGATTTTGAAGGTCTCTTCCACACTGATGATCCTGTGGGATAACCCCAGGGCCAAACCCTACTTGCTGTCCAGGCAGCACTTGCCCAGAAGTGCAGGCAGTAAATGCAGAGCACTGTGCTCATCCAAAACTGAGGAGCTCTGCAGACACACTGATCTATCCAGCCACTAGGATGGGATAAATTCAGTGTAATGCCTTGTGAAAATCTGTTTGTCCCTTCCAGATGCTCATGCTTGTAGCTGGTCACTGAGCTGGGGGGCTCAGATGTAAGTAATTAATGTTCTGGCCCTGTTAACATTCCACTTTCTTCCATTCTGATGAAGCGTCCCATTGTAGAGCAGACAACAATGAAAAGCATGTCCATTTTCAAATTGTTTAAATATATTAATCATACAGGCCAGGGTGGATTTCCATTAATCATTTTTAAAGTTGTGTATGGGGGGAGGGATTAGCTGACAGAACTGTGCAATGTCACTGCCAAAAGCCCTGACTCTTTTAGTAACTGTGTATGAAATTAGAGGAAAAAAAAAAATCTTTAGCTTAGTGACCAGACCAAAATATATTTTTACAGCTGCCAAGGTTCTCACTGCAGATATAAACCAGAATCTAAAGGGATCCTGTGCATGTGTGTGCTGCACTATGACATCCTACTTCCAACAGCACTGGCATGAGTTTGCTTGGAGGCTGAGGTGGAAGGGGAGGGCAAGGGCTTGGCAGCAGTTGCACCCTGGCCAGGGCTGTGTTGTACACCCAAACAAAATCATTTAGGGAGACAAGTTTCATGCCACGAGGAGCTGTTGGATTTAGGTGTGTGTAATGGCTGAGGAGGGGCTGGGTTTACTCCTGTGTCCCTCAGGGGCGGTGTGAGGCTGGGCTGTGAGGAGATGCTGCTCCTGGGAGCAAGTGCAGAATCAGAATCACAGAATGACAGAATTAACTGCTGGGAAATAACAGAATTAACTGGGTTGGAGAAGACCTTTGAGATCATTGAGTCCAGGCAATGGCCCCACCCCACTTTGTCACCCACTGACACCACTGAGTGCCACATCCCATCTCTTCTGCAACGCCTCCAGGCATGGTGACTCCACAGTCTCCCCAGGTAGCTCATTCCAATGCCCAGTCATCCTTTCTGGGAAGGAATTCCTCCTGATGTCCAGCCTAAACCTCCCCAGGTGCAGCTCAAGGCTGGCTCCTCTTGTCCTGTTGCCTGGGGGTCACCATGGTCCCTGAACACCTCCCTGCTCCTTCCCACTCAGCCCGGGCAGCGCAGAGCCAGGTGAGCTCTGCTGCAGGAATCACCCCTTTAGGCTGAGACACCCCTCAAGGAGCCTCTTCCATCCCCCAGAGAGCTCCAAGAACAGCCTTCTGCTGGATCAGAAAGTGCACAGGCAGTCAGGAGCTCAGGCACAGGACAAAGCCATCTCAGCACCCAGCTGGTGCAGCTCCACGTGAAGAACTTATACTCAGCACACAGAGAGCTGTGCTTTTGCCATGTTTTCTGTGGGAATCTACAAAATTAGATGGTTTTAGGAAAGCTGCAAAAGGCAAGCTTCAGAGAGAACAGAACTGTGATTAGACCTAAGCAGTAGCCATGAGATGGGTCAGCAGAAAAATTATTTAAAAGGAAGAAAAGCAAAGACAAATAGAACAATGGTATTAATGCTTGTCTAGAATAACTCTCTAAGCTACAGAAAAATTTATCTAGCAAGATATTAAGAAGTTTTAAGCTTCATAATGGAGCTCTGTGCATTGTGTTTTAGGCTTACAAGCAGGTATTGTATCTGAAATTAGCAAGCAGTGTTTTAACTAAAGGTATGTGTGCTTATAGTGGTTGGATAGAACTACTGTCATTATGCTCTTGCTTTGTGTGATTGGTCAAAAAGTTAATAAAGTAAGTTGTAACATTAAGTTCTTGGTCTGCTGCCTGGGATGTGAGCTGATGGCATCTTCCTCATTGTCATAACCATGTAATGAGACTGATGCTGAAAAATAAAACAGCTCAAAGCACGTTCTTAGCAGTCTTGTCTTGTCATTTGTACATAGACTTCTGGCCAGTGATATTTTCTTTTAAGTTCACTTAGTACTTCTATTGCCTGAGCTCTGAAGGTCTAATTTCATACTTCATAAGTACCATTATGCTGTTTCCACTTAACTTAGAGGTTTTCAGCAAATTTTGCAAATAAAAAAGTCCTTCATGACATGTATTAAATTCAAAGTGAACAAGATGAAGACACCTGAGAAAAACAAATACAAAATAAAGGAATAGTCACAGTAAAATCACAGTAAATAAATTGTAAATCACAGTTCCTAAATTGCAGAGAATAAATCACAATTTATAAATCACATTCATAAATCTCAGTTGCCCTTCAAAATGTGCCACCCAGACTGTTGAATTTCTTTTCTGACACTGAAAGGCTAATCTATGTCCAAGTTATCACTTGGTACTTGCAATAAATTCTTAAGATGAATGGAAAAAAAATTAGTTTGTTCTATTAATTATGTTAGAAAATGCTGTGCAACATTTGAAACATACCCTCTCAGATGAATGGAAATCAGATGCAGCCCTGTTTTCTTACAGACTGTTTCTCCCACTTTTAACAAAAAACTGCAAAGAAACATAAAATGGATCTGCAAGGGCAACCAGTTTTGTAACATTTTCCTGGAGAATGGAATAATTCAGATTTTTTTCCCTTCAGACTAAATCTGAAGCACATTTGAAAAACGAGCAGGAATCATATGTCTGAAATCTTCAAGGGATATTAAGGCCAACAGGCTAAATGTCTGCCTCAGAGATGCTCTGGAGGATGCACACTGGCTAAATGATGTCCAGCCTTTGAAAACCTGGATATGCTCCAGCCTGGGGCTTGGAGAAAAGGGCCTTAATGAGCCTCCAGTATCTGCATCTATTGTTCAGCAGAACATCTCAGGCTGGCTGAAAGATGGATGTAATTTGTGGGCATCTAAACCTAAGGCAGCAGCTCCTGCCCTTATTTGCACTGCTTCAAAGACTTCCTGTGAAGTCTGAGAGATCAAGGAGAAGGGAAAGATCAAGGAGAAGGGGATGAACTGTCTCAGCCTGACCTGCCCTTTGGCCAGGCTGTCTGGGGAAGTGGTGTGGGGCGGCTTTTGAAGCATTCTGCTCCCCAGCCCGGTGGCTTTGGGCTCAGGAGAGGCTGGGATTGCCTCTCTGCCTCTGTCCACATCATCAGCTCTGCCATCACATGGGCCTGAGGGTTTGTGTGGCCACGTGCTGCTGCTGGGCAGTTCCACTCTTTCCCTCCTACACACTGAAAAGGGAAATGCACTTGAAGGTTCTCCTCTTTTTTTTTTACCCCCTTGGCTGGAAGAGAATGCCCAGCTACTGAAATAAATATAGGGCAGGATGCAGGAGTAAGAAATAACTTAGATGGGCTCAGTTTAGGTCAAATTTCTGGAAACCTGCAGCTCTAAAATTCCCATCAGGTTGGGTTTGACAAACACCTAAAATTCCCATCAGGTTGGCTTTTACTTGAAAGTTTTCCTCTTTTTTTACCCCCTTGGCTGGAAGAGAATGCCCAGCTACTGAAATAAATATAGGGCAGGATGCAGGAGTAAGAAATAACTTAGATGGGCTCAGTTTAGGTCAAATTTCTGGAAACCTGCAGTTCTATCCATTTTCAAACTGTGAATCTGGAAAAAAAATGTAGTCCATGCTACCCTTGGCTCTCTGCACTCTGTAAAGGGTGTTTTTAATCCCAAAAAGGCTCACTACTGCTGGCAGTCCCAGCTCTGCTCCTGCTGCCAGGGGAAAAATGGGGAAAAAGATGTAAAGCATCTTTTTGGCATAGGAAATTTTAGTGATTTATTAAAAAAAAATGATTAGCTGGAACACATTGCACAGATTCAGCAAACACCTAAAATTCCCATTGGGTTGGGTTTGACAGTGAGAGGGTCACCTTGAGGAGTGACAGACTAGACAAGCTTCTAAAGTCCTAGAGAATTTTAGAAACAACTATTTAACCTTGGTGCAGACAAACAGGGAAACAAAAAAGTCAGCTTTGCTCATGTCTCAGGATAGTCTTGCTTCCACTGCTCCTGGCTACCTTAAATGTCTTTGGACCGTGCTGTTCCTTGTTTCTATTTTGCTTCACAATTGCCCCCAAAGTGAAAAGCACTTCAGATAAAACAGAAAAAACTGATTAGCAAGTTCTACCAAGTGTGCAAGATCCAGCCTCCTGAAGTGAGACCAAGCCAAGAAACGTAATGGAAATTTTGACTGCATTTGAAAATGGTTATTGTCACAGCTTCAAAGCTACACAACCAGTTTTCTGCATGCTTAATCTGCTTTTAGCATTTCACCAGTAGGCTCAAAATCTGTTGCCTGTATGTCCAACCATCACAATAAACATGCAGTGTTGTTGTTGGCATCTAGGGCCCAGTTATGCATTTGCTTGTTTGCTTTTTGAAGCACAAGTAAGCCATGCCAGTTTTCCTGATACTGAAAAATAAACAGGAGGGACAATTTTGATCCAGTAAAATTTGGTCATGAGGGTCATGAACAACTAAAAAGCTGTGTTTATAGGTGATAGAATGGAAATTGCATTAATGATTTGCTGGTGTACAACCACAATAAAACATCATTAATCAGCCTTGATGGAAGATGCAAGTCTGTTACTCCAATGGATTCTGGGGGAATAACAAAAAGCCTTTTTCTCAGAGGGGGAAGGATCACCAGCACCCTTTCTGAACAACACTGGCCCTCTAAACTAAACACACCTCCAGTCTAAAATTTTTTATGCAGCCATGGAAGATAATGGAAAGGAAGGGCCAAAATCCCTACCCTGCCATGGGAAAGCATTTGAAGAAAGCATTTTCACTATCCATGGGCAACACTTACTGGAACCCTGCCATAAAACAAATGACATCTGAGCCTATGACAGTCCCAGATGTGCCAGGCCTGCTGAAAAGAAAAAGAGAAGGCATGTTCTGTTTCCATTAGGCAGGAAGGAACAGGAGTGAATTATCCTGTACAGAGCTGAGCTGCTTCTGCTACCCAAACCAGTTCACTTCAAGGCAGTGTGGCTCTCTCTGCCCCTGACTGACCCTTTGGGTCCTCCTTAAATGAACAAGGAAATCAATCTTGAGGTTCTCAATCCAGATTTCCCTTCCACAAGGTGAGAAGATGGAGCTGTTGAGGCCAGGGAGGCTGCATTTATTTTGCTATTTTATATTTTATTTTATTGAAAAAGGCCCAGCACGGGGTGGGGGCAATTCTGCAAGCTGAGGATGGAGGCAATGGGTGCCTGTCACAGGGCAGCACCAGCCCTGCAGGGTTTTGTGCCATCAGAGGGAAGCCAGCGGGGTCTTGTTCCCATTTCCCTTTAGAAAGAAAGGTTTAATCACCCCCATTTTTTGCCAGCTGAGCCAACAGAAAATTGGGAAGGGAAGCAGGAGACAACCAGCTTTTGGGAGTGGGAGGGGCCGTCAGGCCTCGCTGTTTGTGTTTCTATTTCTGTTTTAAGTTCTGTTTTGAAATAAAACACATTATTACACCTCTGCAAACTGTTGCATTTTTCTAAGCCAGCCCAGAAACACAGCCTATGATCCCATGGCAGCAAAGTCTGGGGGCACAAGTAAGGATACGAAGGCAAAAGAAGACGGGCTGTGGTCTCAGCAGCTCCTTGTGCTGGCAGGAGCAAATCTCTGCATAAAAGCAAAGCTAGGCAAACATCCATCTGATAGCCTTTCCAAACTGCAGCTTGACTCAGCCACAGCTCTGCTTTTCAAGCTCAGCTCCTTTGTTCCAGCCCTACTACTGGTTGTTTTTCAGATCGACTATTTGCTGCAGGAATTTTGCTTTTCATTTCCCAGGCAGCTGGAGCTTATTAAAAGTGCTTTTCCAGGGCAGTATTTTATACCAGTACCCGATAATGGCTCACCTGTAAACACCCTCTCTAACGAGCACCTTTGGGCACCCCTGGCCCTGGTTGGCACAGGGGAGGGGGCTGGGTAACAAGTTTAAGCCCCAGCTTTCTTCAGTGTGTTTTTTCCCCCCTTCCTAATCTCTCCTGACATAATGTTGAAAGTTATTACTTAGCTGCATAAAGAAAACCATCTGTCAATTATTCACCTGCTCACATGTGGGACCAGGTAGCCAGAAGCTGTTAGTGCAAGGCAACCACTGCTCAGCTTCTGAGAAAGCAAAATTCCACTTTAAGTCCTCTGATTCAATCCTCTACGTGGGGTAAGTCAGAAAAAAAATCTGTTCTCCCTCAGAGAACAACTGAGACTCCTCCAAATACTATTTTTGACATCCAAGTCACAGCTCAGGAGCCTATCAACTTCTTTTGAGAGCATTTGGAAGATGAGACTTTTAGCAGCTGTAAATAAGTTTTTAAGTGCACATCTTGCTGAAGAGATGCATGGAGGTTGTTTGTGCTCATCTGTAAAGTGGATCCTCATGTTGTGTAGCAAAAATGCAACACCCAAGCTCCAGCCAGCACCCAGAGTGCTCCTGTTGTCAGAAATGGCAAAACTTACTGCTCCTCCAGTTTCCCTGTCATGGAAACTGGACTTTTCAGAAGCACTTGGTGTCTGCTGGAGCCTGGTCCTGTCACTACCAGTTTAACAATAATTTCAGTTGAGCTAGACTCTGAATAGAGGGCTTTGGCTATGTGTGCCTTGACTAAAATGCCCAATTTTTTTTTTTTTGCCTTACATCCTGCAATTAACAGGAAATTGTACCAAAGGTTTCTTGAGACTGCTCAAAAAGACCATCTGGGAAAAAAGTCACTCTTGAAGAAACTCATGACCTGTAGGCAGACTTTTGCTAATGTTACTCCACAGTAGATATTTTCTGCTGTGGTTAGCAGAATCACTTGAGGTCTGTGGATTTCTTATTGGCCTCTCTGGAGTTTAAAAGGAGAAAAACAGGACTTCTTGTTTTGGCCTCGTGTGCTTGAATTTGCTGTGGCATAGTCTTCAGTGGACACTGCCCCCCTGGGTCCCTAGAATTGGGAAAAAGCCTGAAAGCCAGCATTTAAGAGAATCCTTGCTTAAAACTGAAAGTCGTCTTTTGGTAAACAAAGATTCTTCCATTATAAAATCTGGCTCGTGTTGTTAATGTTTTCACTGCTCTTAAAATCTCTTTTTTTTCCTGGTAATCTCCAAGGAGAGGCTGGGAGTTCTGAAACAGAGTTGTCTAGATGGGTCTGACACCCTGAATCCAAGGTGGATAAAGCTGGTTGGGTTGGTGGGGGTGCCTCAGCTGAGATACTCAAAGAAAAAAAAAAAGCCTAATTCCCAAGGAATTTATGCTATACACCAGCAGCAATATTGCCAGACCTGGGGAGGGTTAAAATACTTGCTAATAGGTAATACCAGGCATGTATTGCTCACTTCCCTGAAAGCTCCAGGAAGAGGTTTTTCCTCCAAGTCTCCAAACTGGATGGAATAATAGAAGATTTAATAATAGAAGATTAAATTGTACACTTACAAATCACAGCAGTTACAAGTTGAACTCCCAGAAATAACGTGCTAAAGATTTTGCAGAAGATAAACTGGGATTACATTTGCTGTAAATAGCCAGCATTCATGGAGCAGTGTGTCAGCTACTGGAATAACTGGAATAACAGATGATCTGCTATTTGTGGGTGCTCCATCTTTTCAAGAATAAAAGGAAGAGGAAAACAAAGCACACTCGGTGCTGGTCACAGTGAGATCAGTCAGGTCAGGGCCGAGCATTCCCAGAAATCCCAGGCAATGGATGCTAAACTGCTTCTTGTGCTGGCTGGATAGGAAAAATGTGGAATCTATAGAAGCCAGAAGCAAAATGGCCAGATTAAGGCAGCATTATCAGCAGCTGTTTTTTGGTCTTAAATAGAAAGTGCTTTTTAAGGAGGTCTGTTGGGAATACTCCCACAACTAAGTGAGCCCACAGCAGCGTGCTGCTGATGACTAAGTAAATGGAGATGGAGCAGAGTTGAATGGTTCCCAAAGGAGTTGCCATATTTCTTTCCAGGATTTCTTGGACAGGAGGATATGTCTGAGCTGTTTGTGATGCCTCCATAATAAGTATGGTCCTTGTGAGACCTGGTGTGCACACGCCGCTCCAGCGTTTTGGTGTGCGCAGCGTGTCCAAGGCACTGGGAGCACCTGGGGCTGTCCCTGCTCCCAGCCTACAGGGACCTGGTGACACATGGATGGACATGGAAATGGATATGGAAACACTTCTGTGTTGGGAGGGCAATAGGATGAGTGGGAACTGAGCTGGGCCTGTTGTGTTTCATGTTAAAAGCAGGATCCCTGGGCACAGGCTGCAGGGCTGAACTAGGATGCCTTTTGCTGCTTTACAGGGGGCCTGTCTGAGATGTGCACAGGAAAATGTCCCAGGGAGTTGTACTGGAAAAATTTGCAAAAGGGTATTTCAGGATTTATATCTTCCTCTCAGCAATGTTTGAACAATTTTGCCAGCATCCAGTGTTTCTGTTGCATATAAGATGCTGCACAGTCAATGCAGCAGTGAAGAAATCACTGCCTTGTTACACCTTCAGCATAAACTCAGTTTACAGCTCACAGTCCGAGGATGCTGAGACCTAGCCATAGATGATAGTGTGTTCTAGATCCTCCTCTCTTTGGCTCTTAAAACCACCTCTTCCATTCAGGACACGCTTTTTCTAAACACATTTCCTTGTCAGTTTACAGTTTCTATTTCAGAATACTTTGCTTTTACCTGCAGTAGAAGCAGCCTGACAGCACAGAGGACAACTGTCAGGGGCACACACGCTGCAGATGCCATTAGAGGCAAGTCAGCCCTTTCAAAGACATTTTTAAAATATCATCTCCACAGCCGGTGTGGCCATTTGTTAAAGACAAATGGCACTTGGGGAGCCTGGAAACCAGGATCAGTCATTAGGTGGATCTAAAATATGTGTCATCTGTCTAGTGTTGTATCCCCTTACGTGCTGCCTTTTCTCAGAAGGCCGGTCCCTCGAGGCTGGGGAGGTCAGAGGCAAACAGGAGACCCATCTGCAACCTGGTGGTGAGCAGCAGATGATCTCTGCTGAGGCTGAGCGCCCCTGTGACAGTGACAGCAGCACTGCCACAGCCACGGCAAGGCTCAGCTGATGTGACCTCTGGGGAGGGCACCTTCACACAGGCAGAAAGAGAAGGGTGGGATTGTGGGGTGAGTCACTGCTTGGCATGGGTATAAAATCAGTGGGCTCAGCCTGGCTCTGTGGTTTCCTTTCTTTCTGGGCAGGGATCTGCACAAGCCAGAGGAGCTGCTGGGCGGACGGGATTTGCAACCGCTTTATTTTCCCTGGGCTAAAAATACTCTGCAAACTTGGGTTTTATTTTCCATTCCTAACAGCTGAGCCCTGGTCTGGAGGGAATGAATGTGTTATCCCACTGTGAAAACATCTAAACAGGTGGAAAGGACAAGGGAGGGTAGAAAGAGAGGGTGGAGAGTCTGGTTTTAGACAGAAATCCTGTTTCCTTTCTAAAAACAAACTGAAGGCTCTGTAGGTCATTTTAAAACTAAAACCTGTATTCACCTTGTCATCTGTTTTCTTGTGTGAAAGAGCCTTGTGTTGGAAAACACCAGGAGGAAAACTGTTATGGAGACCCTGTCAGAGGAAAGAAAAAACTGTGGGCAATGTGCTGCTCTTTCAGTCAGACCCAAACATTCTGCCAATAAACCTCATTTTTCACCTGTAACTTCTGTTATGCCAGCTGGACTCTTCCCATTCAGCTTTACCAAAGGGATCTTCTTCTGAGAAAGCTCTTTATGAAAACTATCCTAGCTCTGAGACAGCCCTGTGGAGGCATCCCAGTGCTGCCTGGTGGTGCTGTTCCTGCAGCCACCCCCGTGCCTCAGCACAGAAAAGGCTATCAAACAGTTTACATTGTGCTAAATGTTACATTTCCCATTTTTTCAGTATGGAAATATTTTCCACTAAGAAGTGTGATCCCGCCTGGTAAGACTCCCTTCATCCAAATCCTTTCTGGATTGCAAGTAAGTCTGCAAAGGCAAGGGCTAATGCACTAATCCATTCTGGTACTGTATGTCTTTATAGGAGCTTTTTAGAAGAGAAAAACAAGAATAAGAGTCCAGAGCCTTGTGCTATACAGAATGTAATCAATAAAGTTATTCAAAGTTTTACACAAAAGCACTCACACGGGTCATTAGGGCAGAAACTTTAATCCACTGAGGTTTAGAAATGAGGAATTTCTTAAGTAGCACCTGAGATTTCTTTTTTCTTCTACAAGTCTTTATGGCTTTGTGGATTGTAAATCCTGTGAAAAAACATTTTTTTTTTCCCCCCCAAATAAATATTGTGGAGGAAAAATGAAAAGAGGAGGGATTGTGGGATGTGATTCTCTTGTGGTAACTTCTGCCACTGTTATCATTTGTGTGGCTTCTTTGGCCCAAAGCAGAGGGAAGTCTGGGAGGTGGCCTAGCCTGTGGGAACCATGGAATAAATGAATAAATGAAAGGGCACATCTAGCTGCTACTCTTCTCAGATAAGGCTGTTGTACATATCAGCTGTGTATTTATTGCACGTTTTATTTGCAGTGTTGTTGGCATCAGACTGCAGGCACATTCCAGTTGTCTGTATTAGGCCTCCACAGCAGGTCTGGTGGGGATGGGAGGGTTCTCCCCCTCCACCAGGAGATCTGGGGCCTTCACAGTGGAAATGTAGGAATCCTGCTGCTGCTGGATGAGTCTGGTTGCATTACCCAGAGGTGCCTTGAGCAGCCACATCAACTAAGGACTTGTGCTCTTGTTAGTTTTATGTGTAGGACTAAGGATAAATTCATTTCAGGGCTGTCAGAGGCTCATGGCTGGGAAGAGCTGATTTAGGCTTGTTTGGGGGCACCATGTCTGCTTGAGGCTAAAGGAGAACATGTGGGAGAGCTCCTCAGAGATTTCTCCTTTCTGCATAAGCCACTGGAACAAAAGGTAAGTGGAGTTTGCTATGATTGTTATGATTCATTCAGTCTCCACAACACTCAATAAGAGCCAAAAAAAAAAAAACCAAAACACAAAAGCACAGCCAGAAGAACTGGTTGGGTCACCACCAGCAACAGAAAGATTTTTACTTCAGGCTGGTTACAAATAGTCACAGTTCAATACTGAAAATGTGAAAATGTTGTAATGCAGGCACTGGTGTTCCAGAGAGCAGCAGTGAATTGGAAATGCAGCCTGGCCAAAGTCAAACAAACCAAAAGCAAGTGCCTGAGAGGGCAGAATAGAGAAAGATGACTGAAGGAAGAAAACATGAGCAAGGGAAAATGATTTTGCTGCCTGATTGCTGGTTTCAAGGTTAAAGAGAAAAGATGAAATCAAAGTACCCATTAATTCTAACTGTTCAATCTAACTCAGTTTGCTAATGCTGCAAAACCACTGGTTCACTTTTATCTAAAATTGCAAAAGTGTAATTCAAAGCCTGTTCAAAGAGAATAATGAGATAGCCTGGAAGACCATTGCCTAAAACCCAGTTACAATTATATGTTATCTGTGTGGACTCCAGTTTTTATTAGCTTGCATTTGCCCTCGGGGGCATCAGACAAAGGCCATCTATTTGTCAGGCTCTGGAGGAGTGCTAAACCCTTTGGACAGGGTTGAGGGCAGGGCTCCATCTCTCTCCCTGGGATTTCCTGGAGGGATGTAAGCATGTGTGTCCTTCCCCTGTGCATGTCCTTCACCAGTCATCTGCAATGGCTGCATTCCCCTGGGGGCTGCTCTGCAGCAGGAGCCCTGGCTTGGCTGAAAGACTTGCAATCTTACCCCAGGCAAATGACTAAAATTGATTTCTCTTTCAGCTGAGCAAAGTTTCTGGACAGAAAACTGGATTCAGAGCTGGAGGAAGCAGGAGGGGGGACTGCTGTACCTCCTGCTGGGTAAATACCCCTTGCTCCTGCCTGCTGGTGGCTGCCTGATAATCCATCTGGGTTGTGGTCAGAGTATGGCTCATGCAGGGGCAGAGGAATATGTTAAATCCGAGTAAATTCATGATACACTGGGCAGTGGGGGGCAGCTAATTCTTATTTTGCCCATCAAAAGCCCAGTCCCTCCCTCTGCACCTGTGATTTAGTAACAGGTAGAGTTTTGCAGTCTCAGATTAGTCTATCTTTGAGTACAAAATGAATTCCTTGCATTACTTGGCTATGAAGTTAATGGGTTGATAATGATGATTTCATGTTATTCTGTTAAACTGTTTTTGCCAAGGAAGAAAAATGTGTAATGATATGTTTATTTGTATGCTGCAGAGCATAAATGAAAAGGGTTGAGTGAACAGTTTTTTATTAAGCAACAAAAAAAACCAAGGGAAAATAATATCTTGGCTGTCAGAACTCTTTTGTATCTTTATTGTCTTTGATTCTTTATGGCCTTTACTGGCTTCAGTGGACTTTGGATCAGACAGTTGCTAATTCATCTTCAAATCTTTACACAAATGACAACAGTGAGTTCACCATGTGTGCAAATTCCTTTATCTTCTGGGAAAATGTGAAGTTTACATCATAAACCAGAGGCCTGTGCTAAGTTCTGAGGCCACTTCTGTCACCCCTACAGAAGGATCCTCTGTCAGCCATCCGATGTGTTTCCTTGCCAAACTGCCAATGTGAGGAAAAGTAGGCTTTGGTGTGATGCTGTGTGTGATGTCAGGTAGCTGTGGGCAAACAGTGACTTTTTGCAGATATTTTCTAAGGAAAGAAACATCCAAGATGCTGTCTAGGAGAGAATGATGGCTAAAGGCAAAGGCAAAGGATACTCAAAGATGGCAAAACTGTAACTTTGATGTGCAGTGGTAACATACCCATGTGAGAGAGAAGTTCAAGGTGCCCCTTATTTAAAGTGTTAAGGACATGGAGCGAGGCAAGGGTGGAGCACAAGAGACAAAAACCTCTCTGCATGCTCACTGAGACTTGAAGAAACTCTCAAAGAAGCCTCTTGCAGAAAGAGATTTTAAGGAAAAAAGTGGAGAAGCAACTGTTGTGGTGTGGATTTGGATCCAGGCAAAGCTCAACGTCCATGATGAATAAGGACAACTCCTTTGGGAGGTGACTGTCCTGTCACCATGCTGACCCGAAATCTCACATGATCTGGCTGATGTGATCAAATGAATGTTTCTTTCCACTTGACTGCAGCTTCTCTGAAAGTATCAAGCCCCAGTCTCTGGGGTGAATGTAGAATTTTGCTCCTCATTATTACAGATTATTATATTTCCTGTGCCAATCACTGGAAATCTGCCTGAAAAGGCATAGATCCCCGTGGAGGAGCAGCCAGAACCTGGATCCCAAAGCATCCCTGAAAGGGCTGCATGATGGTAAGTGCTGGGTCATTCTGAAGCACTTCCAAGCCATGACTGTTATTTTTCTCTGCTAAAAACCATTAAAAAACTCTGAGGAGTAACACAAATAACAGGGATGAAAGCCTGATCTTTGTCAGAGATCCAGACACTGACTGCATTGTAGTTTCAGCAGCAGGCATGTGGCTGACTTAAAATCAAGGAGGCAAAATATTATAGGAGCACTCAATGCAGCCATGGAAAACTAGGATTTAACCCTTTTTCAGCCTAACCAGTTGCAGCTTGGAGTGAACAGTGGCCATGTATTTTGTGAAGGAGGAGATGTTTTTGTTTTTGTTTAAAAAGAGCATTCAGATCAGCTGAGTTCGAGCCAATGCTGAAAACAGAGCTGCCAAATTTATCATTGACCAGAAGATTTGTATGGGGCTAAAGGAGGTTGGTACAGAGAGATTAGAAGCAGATTATCAGCATGCTTTTGGCTTTATCTGTTTCTAGAAGCAAATAATTAGCCTCAGAAACAACTGCACCTTAAAATAAGTTCTAAAATATAAGTTATTGGTGTGAAAAGACTGATAAAAGTGTCAGGAACTGTTATTTTTGCCAGAAGAAATGAATTCCCCAAGGACTTAGTTTCAATCAATGTGGTTCCCGTAACTCTGCCACCAAAAGCCAATTTCAGGAAACTCATTTAGTTCCTTATTTCAAATCCTCCCTGCAGCCTGCCTGTAAAGAAGGGGAAAAAAAGAAGCAGTTCTGATGACAGAAATGGGGTCATACAGCTTCTGGAGCTTGGTTATGAAATGGAGAAGATTGCCATTTCTTTTTCCTTTTATTTTTTTTTAAATTTTTTTCTCTTTTTTTTTGGGAGGGGGTGGGGGGAAGTGGGGCAGGAGGAGAGAGATAAAGTGGTTTGATTGACCTTGTTTGCTGAATTGAGTGACAGGAGCAGCTCCCAGCAGGAACACTGGGCTTATCTCATCCAGCTGAGATTGTCACCCAGGGAAATGAGCATAATCAAGTTGAGAAATTGCATTAATTTGTGCTTGTGCCATGTGTGGTCCTGATAACTTTGGAAATGAAGGAACTGCCCATGGTTTGTCAGCAATACCCAAGTTTCCTTATGTTCTCCATGGCAGCCTGGGTGTCTGATGTCACCTCTTACAGCTTAAACAGCCATGTGGAAAGCATTATAGGATTTTTGGCAACAATGGGGAAAAAGTGGTTGGTTTAAAACTGTTATGTTTACATGTTTTTCAAAGCAATGAAGATTCAAGTAGTTTCCTTATGCTCTGTTCCCTTATGTTGCTTTGAAAGCCTCCATTAAAGAAATTATGCACCTTTCAGGAGAGCAGACGTGAGTCCTTTTGCATATTTGAAAACTTTGAAAAAATTATTGGAAAAAAATAAGCTTAAAATAAAATATTGTCCCATATCTCAACGTAGGCAAAGTGATAAGGGCAAATGAGAAATGAAAACTCTTTGTACACTGCTCAAGACATTAGAGAGGATTTTTACAAGACAAAACTTTATGCTGCTGGTACTCTCACAGTGATGATTAAGAAATCAGCCCTTTCCAGGTAACATGATGGGCTTTTTGGGCAAACTTGGAAACTGCTGAGTTTGTCCAGCCTCCTTCTTTCTGGGGAAAACATCTCCCATGCTGTGCCTCCAGCACTGTTAGAGTCTCTTCTGCCTCTCCATTCTGGGCCATCCCCGCCTGGTGAAATCCACATTTGCAGGGGAACACAAATCCTCAGGAGGCAGGATCAGAAGGAAAGGCTGGCAAAAGGGTGGGCCTTGCTGCAGGGCTAGGACTGGCACATTGCATGGAAACACTTGTGCCACTGGAGATTCCCCACCAAGCAAGGCTTTTCATTTCCCATATGACAGTGTCACCTGTCCCCCTCTGACAGCTAGGTCACTCTTGGTGACTTGGCACTTAGCGAGTTCTTTCCTAGGAATCCAATTTTTACCAGGAAATCCAGGAAAACGCAGGAAAAGCAGATTCTCAATAAAATGCAAGTTCACCCCCAACTCCCTCCAAGTCACTTGCTGAATAAGAAGCTGCATTTTTTCACAAGGACGTCCTGACTGCTCTACTGACACTGCTTCAGGGAAGGTGACAGTGCCATGCCTGGTGGGAGATGAGGGAGGAACAAAAGCATCCTCCTCCATCAGCCTGCTGGAGGCTCCCAGGTCAGGGAGACCAGGAACAGACCACTGGCCTGTCCCAGTGAGGGTGTGATGCCTGCTTGGATGGCAGGAGCTGCCTTACAGCACCCTACAGAGAGGGATGCCACTGCTGCTCAGGGTGAAAACAAACCTGCATTTCTTCCTCATGGCAAAGGTGTTTGTGAACCTGTGCTTGAGTTGGGGGGTGGGTGGAAAGAAAGAAAAGACACAAATGGGGCATTTGGCATGTGCCAAATCTATGAGCTGTTCTAAAAGTACGATGTGTCATGGGCTCATTATTCATCAATGCTTCATCACACTGAGTTTATGGTGGCATTAAAAGTGGAGAAAAAAAAAGACGTCATTTACATGAAATGCTGGAGACACTCCCTCCACCCTTTGATTCCTTCAGTAAGCTGGAAGGAGGTTTGTGTGTGCATGAGAAAGTGTGCTATACAATGCCAGCCTTTATTCTCTTCTTGAATTACTCATACTGTGCAGCATGTAGCAAAAAAAAAAAAAAAAAAGGAAAAAAAAAAGAAAAAGAAAGAAAAAAAAAAAGGGGGAAAAATGTTTGGGGCCTATTTTGCTGTTAAGAAATAACAGTGAAACACTGGAGCCAAGCTACAATGTGAGTGAAGGCGCTGATGGCTTCTGGAATTTATTTTTCAAGTGGCTTTTTTGAATGCTGGTATCTCTCTGTGCTGCACACTGCAGTTGCTACTTTCCTCTGCACACAGGACAACCCAAATTCCTTCCACAGCCCCCTAAGTCCTGACCTCAACAAAGGAGTAACTGTTGTCCCACTGCATGAGGTTCTGCAGGCTGTTAAACCATGGAGGTGGAGAGGCTGGCACTGGGGCAGGGGCTGGAATTTGGGATCATCAGTGCAAGGGATTTGGGCAAGGTGGAGAGCTCTGCATGAGACCCCAAATCTCACTGTCCAACAGAGGACAACTTGTGAGTTCAAGAGCTGACCTCCTTCCCCGGGGGTTGAGGGTTTTTTGAGCTTTCTGGGTCTTCTCTCCTGACAAAAAAGAATATGATTTAAAATCCAAGGTGTGGCGCAGGGCAAGGAGGGATATGGGAGGCTGTGGCTAGTGGCCTTGAAATGGGGCAGTGCTGCCTCAGAGCCTGGGGAACACAGCCAGAGAGGGGCAGGAGATGCCTGGAAGGACAGGGGAGACAGAGCAGGGGGTGCAGGGCTGCGCATTTAAGTCTTGTGCTGACGTCCACCCTGAGGAATTCACATGGGTGTGTTCTCACTGTCTGGCCATCAGCTAAGGTTTAAGATTATTTGATTGCTCATTCTGGAGGCTCTTTAGTTTTTCAAAGTTAATTTCCTAATTTAGGCAACACACCAACCTTTTTTCCTTATCTTTTCCCCAATTTTTGCTAAGAGGGGAGAGTCAGCTTTTACTACCTATGGCATTATCCAAGGTTTCTTCAAGCCCAACATAACACAATAGATTGGACTGGTTCCAGAAGAGTTTGTTTAGTCCCATATATAATTATTACCTTGTAAACAGGATGCACCTTTAAGTTATAATTTAAATATGATAAATGGGCCAAACCCAAAGAGTTTTATTATCCCAGGACACAGTTATTACCAACTTAACAGGAAACACCTGCAAGTTATTGTTAAAATTAGAGATGGCTGAAAAATGGGGAAATAATTTTTGTGGAACAAAAAAAATAGAATTATTGAAGTTATTGCTTTCTAAAAGGTTCAAACATATCCAAAATTTTGTGAATCCTTTTATTGAAATCATGTCTTAAGGTTCTCATTGGCAGACAACCATTACAGTTTTCCACTGAGAACTAGTGTTTAGATAAAGGAAAGGTATTAAAAGGATATTGGAAGCCATGTGAATTTAAAACCTCATTGAAACAGTGATCAGAGGCTGGGATTCAGTGAGGAGAGCAGTCTCAGCAGTGGGAGGCATGAAGGTCACTGGAGAAGGTTTTAGGGGAGGTACAGAGTGTTGTTGAGAGGTCAAGAAGTGTCTGTTAGCAGTGTGGTCCCTATCTGAGAGGGCTTTCCCAGTAGCTCAGTGTTGATTTGTTTGTTGGTTTGTTGTTATTGGTTTTTTTTTTTTGTTTTTTTGGCTTTTTTTTTTTAAAGTGCTTAATTTCAGAAAGTTCTAGAAAACCATTTGAAAGTTTTTACTTTATGGCTTTAAAACTGTTTTTGTTTTACTGGACGTCCTTCTGCTGATGTCACGAGAGATAATAAAGATTATTTTATATTAAAAATCAGGAAGGGGAAAAAAGATTTATTATTCTGTGCTACAGATTAAAATGATCTACTGTATGATGCGTTTTAAATGCTGCTGCTACACTAATGTGCCATTGTCAGATGTACAACCACAAATCTGCATGTGTTTCAATGACACCATTGCGCTAAACCATGCAGGGGTGTCATGAAACCCTTCATGAAAATCATTTTCCAAATCTTGAAACAAGGTTGCATTAAATTATGGGAGCATTACTAAATTAATTAACATGGAAAATGCATAACAATGTATTATTGAACAGACCATCAACCTGAATAGATTATTGTAGGAGCCCATGGTTTATTCTGGCTTTTTAGCAGTATAGTTTTTAGTGCTGCAAATTTTTCAATTTAATAATATTTTTTTTCAGTAGGAAAATGGGCATAGTTAGTGACCTATTTAATGAAAAAACTTTTAAAATGATGGAATATGTCTGTAAGAGATGATTTTGAGAGTCTGTGAGTCTCAAGAGACTTCCACAGGCCTGGATCACTTAAATATGGGAATGGGGTCACCAAGTCAGGAGGAGGCTTTAGAAATGTTACCTGACACAAGCTGTCTACTCAATCTTCCCAGACCAGATTAGGAAGAGTGAATTTTGTAAATGCACTTTTCATGTAAAATGTACCCCACTAATTTAAAGCAGAGTGCTGTTTGGATGAGAGCACTTCTCCTTTTTGCAACACGAACACAAAGAGACCAAAAGGCCAAGCAAACTGGAAATTGTGGTAAACAAAAAATGAAACTGAGTTATCGCCATCCTTTGCTCCTTGACTTTAACTTGTCATTTCCCTTTAAATTCAGATTTGCCTTCTAAATGTGGGGAGGTTAAATGCTTTATTACCCAGCCTTGTTAGATTATAATTATTGGCTTTTTACTTTTGCTACAGCAACGTGGTGAATAAGAGAAGTGACTGCAGCACATGCTGCTCCTCTTTCCCCTGGTTCCATCAGACTTTCCCACTGAGCACACACAAGGAGGAGAGGACATGACTGAGTAATCAAAATGAGTCACTTTCCTATCTTTGCTGAAATAACTCTCTGTTCAGCACTCCCCTCTGCCAAGTAGCAGGCAGCTATTGCAAGCAGGTAATTGCCCTGCTAACACATGCCAGGGCTCAGATAAGAACCAAGCTGGGTACACGCAGAGTATTAACAAATTCTCCAAGCCCTGACTCTGCAGAATAAGATTCAGCATTTTCATCCAAGATAATATGCTCTAATTAACCAGTGCACGGTACTTTACACTAAATACAGGGCTTGAATAGAACTTTGGGAATGGGATAATGGAGGCTTATTAGGTTAATAAAGAATCATGTGTTCCAAGGCTGACTTAAAAACACAATTAGTCTTCCTTTAAAATAGGCCAAAGTATTTCAGATTTAATCAGTCCCCTGGAGGTTATTGAAATTATGAAATAGGTTTGGCAATCGATAAGTGACATCATTTATGCTCTTCAGAAAACGAAAATGCTCTAAAGAAACACCAGGAGCTTTGGTGGCTAAAAGCCACCTGAAAACAGCCTCAGAGACTGGATGCTTTTTGTCCAGCTTTTGGATAGAAAACAATTTATTACAAAAGTGGGAACCAATCCCTAATATTTTGTGAGATATGTAAGATGTGTATTTTCCCCAGAGGAGGGGCTTTGATGAGTTAATGGTGGCTTACAAAATGCTTTCAGAGCGCTCCTTTCTCCTCAAACCTTGGGAACATCTCAGAGTTTTTCCACTGGGTTCCACTGGCCAGGTTTGGGTCACCTGGTCTACAGCTCTGACTGTCTTGAGTGGTCCATTGTCTGTGAAGCACACTGCAGTGGTGTCCCTGCTGGCCTCTCCTTTAGCCCATGTGGCATCTGTGTGACAGCAGTGGGTGCCTGCAGGTGGCCACCAATGCTGGGCTGCAGGTGTCCAAGCACAGGGATTTCTGATTTCAGAGCTCTGGGCTAGATCTGTGGGACTCCTTGGGGTGCTGGGGGAGGAGGGGCTGGACACAAGGCAGCACTTGCAGCCCAGAAAAGCCAGTTGTGTCCTGCATCAGAAAAATCAGGAGCCTGCCCCTCTGCCCTGGGATCCCAGCAGGAAGGACAGGGAGCTGCTGGAGCCAGGCCAGAGCAGGGACACCCAGGGGATCAGAGGGATGGAGCAGCTCTGCTGGGAGGAAGGGCTGAGGGAATTGGGGTTGTTCAGCCTGGAGAAGAGAATCTTTGGGGTGACCCAACTGTGGCCTTCCTGCGTGAAGTGAGCCTACCAAAAAAATGGAGAGAGACTCTTGACAAGGGCTTGGAGTGACAGGACCAGGGGGAATGGCTTCACACTGACAGAGAGCAGGTTTAGGTTGGATATCAGGAAGAAATGTTTCCCTGTGAGAGTGCTGAGGCCCTGGCACAGGGTGCCCAGGGAAGCCTGGAAGTGGCCAAGGCCAGGTTGGATGGGGCTTGGAGCAACCTGAGATAGTGGAAGGGGCTGGGATGGGATGGGATGGGATGGGATGGGATGGGATGGGATGGGATGGGATGGGATGGGATGGGATGGGATGGGATGGGATGCGATGGGATGGGATGGGATGGGATGGGATGCGATGGGATGGGATGGGATGCGATGGGCTTTAAGGGCCCTGCCAACCCAAACCCTTCTATGATTCTACAACTCCTGCATGGACACAAACTCTTGGAGCTCTCAATCTCATAGAATTGTGGCAGTTTATTCCCTGTTTTCCTCAGCAATTTTCTCTCAACAACTGCTCTCAACAACTTGAAACAATTGCTGGGTTGGTCTGACACTTGACAATGTCTGAATCCTTCCTTGAGTCTTCTGTTGTGAATGTATAACACAGTATAACCCAGTAGCACACACAACATTAGCTGCATTTCTCATTTCTACTTGTGTGTGGGGTTTTTTCTCTTTCCTTTTCTTTGTCTTTTTTTTCCTTTTATCTTTTTTTTTCTTTTCTCTTTTTTTTTCTGGGGGTGATTTGTCTTACAAATACAGCCTGAAATGTATTTGTTCTGCCAGCAATCTGTGCCATTATTCTTGCTTTTTATCAATTTAAATTTTGCTTAGCTGATTACGTAGCAACTGATGAGCCAAACACCCCAGGGCCTGATCATTAGGCAAAAATCCTCACCTGAAATCAAAGAGAGTTTCAGCCTAAAGGGTGGGACTGTCTGTCATGAATATTGAAAAACATCATCAAAATGGATCACGCCATCATGTATGCGTAATCAGGGTAGCCAAATGTGTTTTAACCTTTTTAGTGGAAATAATATTTAAAAAGAAATACTGGAAGGGTGGGAACACATCTGAGGAAAGAGTCTGCAAGTAAAATTTAGCTCATATGACTGGTTTGGTACATTAACAGGGGATTATTTCTAGGACTGGCGCTGGCAGAATTTAATCTTTCCTTTGCAGATCTTCTCAGATTAATTTGAATTTTCTCACATTTTAAAAAAATCAAATATTCACCCAGCTTTTTTCAGTTTTTCTCCACTCACCACCCATCTTCCTCCATCTTCACTGAAACTAAACTCTAGCTGACCCATAACTAATGCATGAAAGACTGTAACTCTCAATAGCTGCAAAAAATACTTTATAACACTTCAGCCTGTCAAGGCACAAACTGTTCTCCTCCTCCTCCAGCTATTCAGTGAGTATCACTGTATTTCATTGCTATCTCATCTAAAAAGTGCCAAAGAGAGTTAAGTACACAGGACAAATCCAGGCTTCTAGGAGAGCTCCCACATGCTTTGCATGAACCCTAATTTCAGTGCTTATCATAAAATACAGTTATTTATGCACCCACTTAGTTCAGTGATCTGCAGAAGTGATCTGTGCAGAACTGACACCAGCTCCTGAATGCCAGGTGAGTATTACCTGTGGATCTCTTCTTATCCCCTGATGTGACAGAGGTCAAAGCTGTCCTTGGTCAGGACAGGCCATTAGGAAAAATATTTCCTGAATTCTGTGCAATTTCTGGAATTATGTGCAGATTTTTCAGGCCAGCAAGAATTATGTTTAACCATACACTGCGATACCGCTTTATACTGGCTGCACAAAATAATTAAAATAACAAAGCCCATGGCTGTGTTTTGTTTGCCTCAAGTCACATTAGAATACAATGAGATAAGAAAGCAAATCTTCCTTTCATGTTCTGGAAGTCTGCTTCCTGCTTCCAAGTGGATGTGCTGTAGGAAACAGCAGGTTAGGTGTGTTTGGAAGTGCATCTGTCAGCCACTTTGCTCATGTAACCCTTGTGTGATATTTGCCTGGAGAAGGGGGTGACTCCACCAAGCTCTTGCTGTTTTTCAAGGCACCAGCTGAGGGTCAATCTGTCACTGATTTTCCCAAAAAGGCAAAAGGAAGAATTTATCTTCTTCAGTGGGTAAACCACAATTTGAGCCCAAATGCTGGGCACATGCAACCCAGCACCCATTTCTCCAGTGGGATGCTGGTCCCTTTCCCTTTGAGAGGAGCAGGCACATTGTCAGAACACGACAATCCAGGAGAGCTGCGGGAAACGCAGCTTTGGGTACCCTGGTGATGCTGCAGCTGTTCACACACAGTGCCACCAGCACATGGCTGGGCAATGTGCATGATGACTTGGGTAACACAGGGCAGGATTTCACCCTTTTCTTGTCTCTAATTCTCCACCCTGACTTTTTCCAGCTGTGGCCAAACACCCCTAAAATCTGAGATGGCTGCATTCAGCAAAGGTGCAGGCAGCAACTTCTTAGAGGTGCCAGCAGCCTCTGCCCTCTCTCCACTGCATGGCTGCACTTGGGGCCCTCTTGATTCTTGCAAAGGTTTGGTTCTGCACATCTGGAGCTGTGCAGTGCCCCGCCAGCAAAGGAGTACATCTACAGCCAGTGAGTGTAAGGATAAATACTTCCCAGAATTCATCTGTAACAGCACAACAGGAAAACTATTTAAAAACAACAACAACAACGACAACAACAACAATAAAGAAACCAGCCAAGAAATAAAGGAGTGGTTAATCCCATTGCCTGGACTGATCTATTTTTACAGCAGTAATAACAAAGAGATTGGCAATGAATTGCACTTATTATCTTCAGTGCAATAGCACTGAGGACCCATGTTCAAGAGCCAGTCTGTCCCTGACATTGAGGGTTTTGTATCAAAAATGAAAGCATTGCTTTTTATAGCACATAGTGGCAGTGTTCACAAAATACCCAAATGATCAGGTTTCACTCCCACTGAAGAGAATTTAAAGGTTCCTGCTGAATTATGTGGGAGTTGGATCAGGCCCCATAGCAACTGCTTATGCCCAAATACAACCTATGGCTGCTGCAAGTAGGGGCAAGCCTTAGGTTTGCATGATGATGATTCTATTTTAAATTTTGTGTAGGGAACACACACACAGACACACACACACAGACACACACACATAACTGTTTGTTTTTCAGAACTGCTTTTATCTCTAAGTATTATGATAATCTTTTATTAGGCTCTAAGCTGGCACTCTGCAGGTTTAGGGAGGAGTGAATGCTCCTGGTGCCTCTGCCTAGGAATAGATCTGGGATTTATGGATGTGTTTGGGTTGTAACAAGCTTGGGAAGGACAAAGGAGTAATTTCCTGATTAGAGCCGTTTTTCCTGGTTAGAGCTCCCTGGTTAGAGGCACTTTTCTGAAACTTCTCTGTGGATAGCAAGGTCTCAGGAAGCAGGTGCCACCCAGGAGGGAGGAAAAGGAGTCAGCACACAAACCTCAGCAGGAGGATGGAAATGGAAATGGACATACAATTGTAGGGAGAGATCATGCTGGAGCTACAAGAATCTCATTGCAAGACAGACAATGTAATTATGTAAATCTGAGGTTACCTCAAATCTTGGAAGACGTTGGTTGGTGTTACACATGAGAAACAGTAGCCAATGATGAGGGAAGAGCAGCAGGGTGTGAATAAGACGGATGTCTAAATTTACCCAGATCTGTACAGCCTTTATGTTTCTTTTAAGAAAACAAAAAAACATCGCAGGACTTTTTCAAGTTTTAAAGATGATCCTTTAAAGATGGAGGATGCCACTATATTAGGAAGAGAGGAGGAGGTGCAATGCAGCACAGAGAATGAAATAGCCACCAAGCATGTCCTCTGTTTCCAGCAGCAAATGTTTATGGGAGAGTACAAAGCTGAGGTTGTGGAACATTATTCATTTCCTTGTTTGGCCTCAGTAATCATCTCTTCAGGGGCTTCCTGAGGTGGATATGCAGCATGGGCAGTTGTGTCCTCCTGCGCCAGCCTTCCGGCATGGATGTGGCCAGTGCCTCCTGGAACCTCTTGGAATTTCACCCTCCTCACTGTGCCATGGCAAGAAACTCTGCTAAGTCACTCCATGCTGCCCAATAAAACAGGGAGCCCTTCTTTGCCCCAGCCTGTTAATATCACTTTTTGTGCCCTGTAACTTTGGTATAACACTTGGTCACCAATGGTTAACTGCTGTCTCTGTCTCCCCATTTATGAATTTGGAGACATTTCCCACATCTCTCTCCCCAATCATCTTGATATACCTTAATTATGGTAAATTCTTTCCTTTCTCTGTAAACTAAGATGATGTTCCCAAGGATGAACAGGTAAAATCAATACCCAAAGATATTTCTGGTTTCAAGAAAGTGTCCAT
Organism: Fringilla coelebs; assembly: GCF_963513975.1. Taxonomy (NCBI): domain Eukaryota; kingdom Metazoa; phylum Chordata; class Aves; order Passeriformes; family Fringillidae; genus Fringilla; species Fringilla coelebs. The sequence continues at coordinate 64,659,282 of NC_140033.1, read as the reverse complement.
GTGAGCTTGCGTTAAAAATCACCTATGGGGAATCACCGCACATACCTTTGAAAATCCCAAATCACCCAATCTTTGTGATTATGGAGAGGCCTATAAGACATACACTCTTAAAATGTAGAAAATTATTTTAAAATTAGGTGTTTCAAAATAATCCACTGGCTGCTGAACACACGTGACTTTTTCTACTGTTTGGAGCACTGTTGTTCATTTATGTAAAGAAGGCAGATAAATCAAATAATGGGAAGCCCACTCCTTCCTCAAGCTTGACAGCTGATCCAGCACCCCAGCCCTGTTTTCATTCAACTATCTAAATATTCATTATACTACTGACCGGATGCAGAATGGAAAAAAATAACTTGAAATAAACAGGCTTCTCTATTTATACACATTCTGTTGTGCTTGTGCTGGGGCTGATGAAGAAGACTTGTGTTTCTGGAAATCAAATCATTCTGCACAGAAATGAAGATTGCAATGAAAGAAAAAGACAATCCAGTGTTACGTCAGTGGACAAAGCCATATCTCAGTTTGCCTGTCAGGGGCTATGGTGGCATACAGTACTTTCCCTGTTTAATTAGGTGTTTTGGTTCAGCACATGGGTGCTCTGATGAAGGACATAACCATTTCAGAGTCAGTGAGTTGCACACCTGGTATCTGTGGCCTTTATATCAGTGTAAGTCAGCTACCTGAGTCCCACTAATGGGGGGAGACCAGTTCTCAGGTGCTTTTTTACAACTGTTTGGCTAGCTCTCCATAAAAATAGAGAGGAGCAATGGAAACAAAGTTTCATTCACTGTTATCTAGAATTTTATCAGCATTATACAATTTTTAAATCACAGTTTATCATTGCAGAGCAATAAGAAAGGCTCTGAGCAGAAGGCTTATTGCCCACTAAACCTTATCTAAAACAAAGTCCTGGCAAGGCACAAATCATCCAAAGCAAGTTCTGCTGGCTTGAGAGTTATAATATCCAGATAAAGTCAGTAGATATACCTGAGAAGGTATGAAAAAAGCACTATAATTTTAAGGCTATTGCTGGTATCTTGACAATGTTATAAATGAGATAGTGTTTCATTCTGTGCAGCAATGTGACCTTATTGACTTCAACAACGGTTGCAGGAAAATTATTGCAGTGTAGAACACTGAGTCAATACTAATGGAAAAGAATAATATCCCCCAAATTCAAGGTTATGCAACCATCTGGCAATGCAGACCACTCAGAAACAGTGAGCTCCAAAGAAACATAAAGAGTAGGACACAAAGTTTGTGCAAATTATTTATAAATGGATTTTTTTCCCTTTAATTAATTAAAGGGAAAAAAATTTTCCAATTTAATTAATGAAAATGAAGTGATGTATGGTTAGCTGATGTACTTGTTCTTACCTAGAAGGTGCATGAGCAGATCCTCAGCATTGAGAAAAGAGAATAGCTTTGCCCTCTTGGATTGCAGACAGCAAAGCAGAGGAAAAAAAGATACTGTGATTCTGAGTGTGGGAAATATGAGGCAACACACGCACACAGAAGTAAGTAAGGTGTTATTCTCGATACAGTTGTTTTTAGCACTTTGGATTGGTTAAAAGAGAGGAGACAAAAGATTCTCAAACTCCTTTAGAGGTCAGCTGATTCAGGACCAAGCCCTAGGGACCTCTCAAGAAAAATAAGGAAAACATCCCCAAACAGAGAAAATTCAGAGAAGCCCAGCTTTGGACACATGCTAAAAGCAGCACTGCCTGGAGATAAGAAGGTATTGGGTAGAAATGAGAAAGGCCATAACTCCTTGGGCTTTATTTCCACTAGGTCCAAACTTTGACGTGTACTTTGACTAAACCTTAGATCACTCTCAGATGGTTTCTCTGAAGGAAGAGCACAGGTTAAAGGAGAATGGGAAAACATAAACAGATTGGATGTCACGTGTAAACAACAACAAGTGGCGGCCCTGACGGAACGGCTGCGGATTTCGAGGAGACGTGGGCTCATGCAGGATGTGAGTAACTCCCAGACACTTCCCACTATCTTTCAGTGGGCTCCCACTGACGTTACTGATATCCTGTGGTGAGAGAATAGGACCAATATTTTTAGATGTGGTGCTGGCTGTTCTCTGGAGTCCTTGCAGTGTATTTTTAGTGGCTCATTATACGCAGTGGAGGAGTCTTTGCGTCGTGTTGTGTCACACGCAGCGTGTGAACTTCCTGTCCCTGCTCCTCCATGCCTTTGATCCTGCCCATCCAGCCAGCACAGCAGCAGAGCTGTCACACCAGCCATGGCCATTTCTTCCTTAATAGGACTTCCCAGGTAGGTGAAACGTGCCAGACAGGGCAGGGTGTCACTGTGCTGACACGCCAGCCGCTGCTGAGGGACCAGTTGGAGCAATGCCAGAGATGCTGTGGATATTTCATCCCTTTGCCTGTCAATATTCTGTATTCCATGTCACTGTATCCTAAGCATATTTTACATTCTTTGCAGTTGCACTAATGTCACCTTGCCAGGTAGAGCTACCTGTAATATTATACAGTTTGCTACTTGGTGACAAGGCCTGATGCCCATTTAAAACTCATAATTGAGTGTATCATGACTAATAAGTTGATCTAGAGTGGTAATTTCTGGTGTTTTTTATGGTGTAAGTTCTAGGAAAGAAGATCAGTTTTCCTTTGTAAAGTTTCTTTGACTTTCCTGTTATGATTGTTATTCAAAATAAGTAAAAAGTGATGTTCTACTGAACATCTACGTTTCTATGTTCTGTGTTTTTCTGTCTTCCTTTTCATCAGTGAATCCTTAATAGGTGTTGTCAGTAACACATGCTAGCTGTTAGAGAATCCAGATGAAATTATACAATGCCTCATGACACACTGTTTCCCCACTCCTCACTGCTATGCACCCAATCCATCATGACAGCTGCTTAAGATCCACAATGCCAGTTTCATATGTGAATTTCCTAGAAAAAATAACACAATATTCCTTTTCACTTTGAAAGCATGGGAGTAGCAAGATTCTCATTCCCCAGAATTTTGAGAATAGTTATATAAATTTATGCATTTCAACACTTGCATTTGATTAGAGAATCATACAATGAATTTTGATGTACTTTCATCACAATTTTCTGTACTGACTCTTCAGACTTTCAGTAGTTTATTTTGTTTGTAGGGACAGAATATTGCAAGAGACCGGTGGCTTTATTTTCAACTGCTTTGCACAATCTTTACCTCAGCATGACAGTGAAAAGTAGGAGCCAGGAGATAAGAGAGAGATAAAGATCTTGAGAAGAAATTTTGCTGCTGCTGATCCAGGCCTCTCTGTGCAGGATTATTGCTGAACTATGAATGGCAGGGCTTCCCTGCAAAGGCTGCTGGGCCTTCACAAAATAAAAGAACCAAAGTTTCCAATGGCCTTTTTCCTCCACTAAGAATCAAAATCGAATGAGAGTGGATTCTAAGGTCTCCTAAAATCTCCTGCAGTGTCTCTAAGGGTGCCCAGAGAATATTGAGGGCCTGGCTGCCACCTGATTTTTTTGAAAAAAATACTGGGCTCCCCAAATGCTGTGAGGTGCACAGGAGCTGTCTGTTGTGAGGCCTTTTTCCTCTTTTGGGTTGATTCCCAGGGGAATGCCTGAAGTGCCCTGACCTGATACTTGTCCTCACAGATTCTGTGTATCTGTGCACACACATACATTCATATATTTGTACACATAAACACCCACAAACCCTTCAGGCAAAAGAGGAGAGACAAACTGTTGATTACAGAAGAAATTCTATCACTGCATGTAAGGTAAAACTGAGTGGCTGAGTCAGGATATTTTATTATTACATTTGCTCTGCTTTGGTAGGTGGCAACCCCAATAAAAGGGAGGGGGAAAAACCAGAGCTGTGCACCAGCCAGTGATGGGAATGGAAACATCTCTCTGTTCCTTCCAAATGTAATCTCCAGACCAGCCTTGCTTCATGCTGCTCCTTCAGGCAGCAGTACTTTGGAAAGCATTTCACAGCTCCAACTGTTTTCTCTATGCTCAGGAGAGATTCCTGCTCTCAGCTGTGTAAATGTTTTAACTGAGATTCATGCTTGGCTATTCAGGTCACTGCTTTCTCTTCCGGCCCACACAGGCCAAAATGCATCTATATAAGCACAAAGTGTCCAAAATCAACACAGTATTTTTCACTTGAACACACCCATGGCACGTGGCTCCTTCAGAGTACAGGATACAATGCCAAGCAGTAGATTTGTACATTTGCCTGACCTGAACTTAGCATGATTTATAAAAAAAAGAGGCAATAGGCTGGTTGTGTGCCTGAGCAAATCTGCCTTGGCAGAAACTATCATTCCAAGGAAGGAACTCAAGGAAATCAAACTCTCCCTCTGGTCTTGAGAAAGGACTTATCTAATGTAGGAAGCGTTCTCAGAATATTTAATTTGTATTAAGAATTGCAATGTATTTCTTTCTGAATTCAAGTAACACTCTATCTCCTTTGCTGGAAGAATAAAATTAATTTCCTTCTTCTATTTCGACTTTATTGTTTAAGGGCTTTAGGGACATCTTGAAGCTCAACAGCATTTAAATGATCAAAACACCCTTAGTTGTAGAAAGACCTAGATAGCTCTAGAGATAGATTTAACCAATGCACAAATTTTCAGGGATTGTGTTTCCACATATTGACATCTTGCCTGCAACTGTATGTCTAAAAAAGCCAGTTTTTTCATGGCTGATCTTGCAAAACAGGAGGAGGAGGGCTTTCCCTAAGCTTGGGAAAACAACAAAAAAATCAAGCCTCTACAGCTAAGATATTGATGCAGCTGTTTTAAACTATCTCCACTGTGCATTATTGTCATTGTCACCACTGTCACAGAAACCCCCTTCTCTTTGCCAGTCTGTGGAGGGAGTTGCTCCCCACACAAGAACCACCAACTTGTCTTAACTACAGAAAAGGAATGCTCTAACTGCTATTTGACAGTCATCACATTTTTCCCCCACTTTTAAAATCTATATCCACATTCTAGCCTTGTATTTCTTTCCACAGATTTGGATTGAAGTTAGCAATAATTCTGGGACAAGAAGATCACTATATTTGATAAATCAGTTTTGGCAGGAAAAAAAAAAATCAAATATGCTTCTCTTGTTGTTCAGGAGGCCTCTAGATAGCCCAAACTGTACATGTATCTGTGTGCATCACTGTAAGTAAACAAACTTCCCCCAGGAGGCAGAAGAATATTTATTTGTGATGCAAAATGCTTAATGAATCTCCTCCTGAAGGACATATTGCTTACTGTATACCTTCCCAGCTGCATTAATTACAAGCAGTAATTAGACCTGGTTCAGGTAAAGACAGGTGATTCACATGGATGGGCCAAAGTAAAAGGTGCCTCACAGAGGACAAAAGTAAAAACAATGCACAAGTTGGAAGTATTTTTTCATAGGTTGCTCTTCTCCCTGCAGAATCAATGAAGTTGATTGAAGTTGATACACTGACATTTATTTGTCAAAAGATGTAATGACACAGCCTTAATGCTGGGATGGCTTCAAATTCATATACCAGTGCAGCTTAGCAGACTGAAGGAAAAATATGCTAAGTTTCAACTCAAGTTTGAGATACAGAAGGGGAAGTGTGTGCTGGTGAAATCTGAATAATTTTAGGGGCAAATATTGTCCTGTTCTCAAATTCCACTTAGTTCCACTTGATAGCTTTTTGGGTTTTTTAAACTACACATCCATACCAGTTGCCACCTCTGCTCCCCATGTGGAACCAGGACAATAAGGAGTAGCTCCAGGCCAAGTTAGAGCTGCACATTTAAGTCCTTTTCATATTTGGGGTAGCTTTAGGGGAAAGCAATAAAGCCACCCAATGACACATGAAGCAGAGCCCAGCCTGAGTAAACAGGACCATCTATCCCTGTTTCCCTCACACACCTCATTTTGCATTAAAAACTTATTTGAATATTTGTCTGAATGTAAGGTTTAATTTTGGAGTTTTGGGAGCAGAGAGGAAGTGGCTTTGGTTTTTTTCCCCCTAAGTTTTCAGCCACTTCCCATTAGCTTCTAGTCAGTTTGTGTAATTCTGTCTTATAACAAGTGGCCTAGCAAGCCATGGCCTTAGAGTTTTCCTTATGGCAGCAATCAGTGATCCATAACTGCTATGCTGGCTGCTGGGCAAACTCTCACTTGTCCTAAATGTTCTACAGAGCCAAGATTAGTGAAGTGTAAAAGGAAACACGAACACCCTCATTGTTGATTGGAAATAAAAAGTGGGGAGTTATTCAGAGCTTTTCCCAAGATCAGACAGGAGGCCTGAATCACAATTTCAGCTCCCTCAATGCCAGACCCACACTCCAGTCACCAAAACCACACTTCTGTCAGTAAATCTTTAAACATGGTGATTCCTTCTCTGGCACAGTCTACTTCCAGATTTTGAATGATCAACTAAGTGAATTTTCTTGCTAGGTAGGGATGCAGGTTATGTCTGAGCCTTTATAATTTCAGCAGTCCACTTTGGTAACTTTGATTTGATGACCCTTTTAGAAGCAAATAGTGACTCAGGAGACATGATTTGGAGGCAGCAGTTACACCAGATATTCCAAGCCTGCACCCTGCTTGTTCCTATGCCCTAAACTGTGCCAGGAAAATCCTGCATGTGAAGAAGGCCAGGGAATTTGGTAGATCCTCCCAAACCCAAGTTGTTCTGTTTTTTGTAATTTAAAAATAAGGGAACGTATTCTTGTAGATGCAGGAATGACAAATGTTACACTGGAAAATCTGAAGCTACATCACTGCTGAGCAGTCTCTACTCTGGAATCTGTGATGCAGGCGTGAAATTGTAGGAAATTTCATTTAATACGTGTGTTACATGTCCGACCAACACCACAGCAACAAAAGATAGGTGAATATGCATCTTGTAAATGAGCCACCTTTAATGAAATACACAGACTGAATCTCCCTCATTCTGCTCCCCATGTTTTGTTGGGCTTCATCTTAAATTGAAGTGTGAATATTTCCATGCAACAAAACATCTATGAAGGACTGTGTTTTACTTATGATCCCAGGGGAAAATGCACTATTACCGTGTTAATTTGGAGAAGAGGATGTCAGATGGCTGGAACAGACTGCAGAATATATTTGAAGTTTGGAGGGTTATACATTCTGTGTAGGATGTGCTACATAAAAAATTTAAAATAAAAAGAAAGAGAAAAGAAGGGGTGCTTTATCAGTCATGCAGTGCATATGAGTAAAATATTGTTAATTAATAAGGGTCAAGATGTGTTTAAGGAAGAGGAAAGAAGAATATGTCTGGTATAGAAGCCAACACAGCCCATTCAGCAAGCATCCACCCTGCAAGCCTGAAGCAAATCCTGGTACTGCTGATAAAAACCCCATGAGAGTTGCCAGAGGTCTTGGTCTAAGAGATAAATCTAAGAAAGAAAATACAACAGCATACTGCCTGTTCCATATAAGAATATCCAGGTCCATCTATACATAACATCCTGTATCTGACAGCATCCAGGAAGAGACAGTGAGTTTGCTTTTCCTTAATTTCTTTTTCCCAATGAAGTGTGGCCAAAGGTTGCAACCACGTTGTCAGAGCACTTGATGCACCCTGGTTTTGTTAATGAGTCTGCATTACCATTTTGGACCTGTTCATGCATATCTAAACTAACCTGCCAAGGTGCATTCAACATGAGCCCCTAACACGGCATTTCCTTTGATTAAGTCGATAACTGCTGTTCTCATTTGCTGCCCTTTATTTCTTGTGCAACTGGAAGGAGGGAATGGCCATTGCTCCTTCTTTTCCCATGTTATATTTGGTCTGATGGACACTCTCCAGTGACTCTTTTCCAGGCTGAGTAGTCCTGGTGTCCTCAATCTAAAATTATACAGAAACCTCACATACTTCTGACCATTCCTGCTCCCCAGGCACACCTCCTTCCTAGTTCTGTTATAGCCTTTCTGGAGCTGCACACAGAGATCTAGAGTAGGGTCATGAGGGATTTATGCTGCAGTAAAATGCAATATACCTTCTCCTCACTTTTCATCTCTCTCCCAGTAACTCCCAAATGCCCTTTCCACTGCTGGCCTCAGAGAACTGTTGGAACGGACTCCAAGATCTGTCCTTTGTGAGTGCCACCTGCTCCTGCAGGGCCTTCCCAGTATGGAAATTCTCAGGTTTTTTCCTCCTCTTTTTATCTATTCCTTTGCATCTACTTACTCTGACATCTGTCTATTCTTTTATCACCCGGCTGGCTGAAGCTCTTCAGAGTCATTACAGTTGTGACACCTTGAATAATTTTGTAGCAACAGAAGTCTGCCAGCCATGAAATACTAAATACTTCTGAAGGGCTGGCTTTTGTTGCTATTGCTCACAAGTCTCATTAACACTTTGGTCTCACTTGTCTATCACATTAAGGGTGGGTTCAATCAACCTTTACACAATGCAGAGAAGGAGCAGATACACATACCCCAAACACACTGGCACAAGAACGTGTCTGCACTGTTGGAAGGGGTTTGTCTATTGTACCTCAAGTCTGTGTGAAATTAAATCAAAACCATAAAAGAGACAATGGTGCAAGTCAATTATATCAGAAGTGTCAGTGGACTCCAAGGATCTCTTTCTCTGTCTGCTATGAATGTTCAGAAGAGCCTGATGTCTCTACAGCCCCCAGGGAATTGCTTTGGTCCATGCACACAGAACTGCTGTCCCAAACTGAAGTTAATGAGAATTTATCCCCCCCAACATAATAATCCTCCTTAATCTGTAAGCCTCGTTGCTGGACTCTTCGTGCGCATTATCCATTGTGTCAGAAGATGTTCAACTCCAAAACTGTGGCAATCCTTCAGTGATCCCACTCACAAAACATGGCAGAAAAGATGTGTGGTGGTGTTTGCCTCTGATTCCTTTCTGCAGTTAAAGGACATGAGAATTGCTCTCAGTTGTTGAAGCAGCCCTCCTTTCTTATCTTCCTGACCACTGTTTGCAACATCTGTCAGTGCTTATTTAGGAGGGCCCCAAGACACAAAGAGCACCAGGACGATTACTCTGAGCTCTGTTCTCCACTGTCAGGATGCTCTTGTCTTGGCTTGGAAAAAATATGTTCAATGGGAATAAGATAAAACCATGTGAATTTTTTTATGGTTTAGAAAGTATATGTTGGCAAAAGCTTGTCTCTAACAAATGCTGTTTCTTTTTTGAATAACGTCAGGGGAAAACCCCATCATAACTCTTTTTAACTATTGTAAGACAATAAACTGCTCTACCCAAATAACATATGGCATTTTTCTCATTTCAACCTGAACTATGTCTCTTTGGCAGACTTCAAAATGTCCTCATGGTCACGGGGGGCAGCACTGACAGATACAGAGCTCAGGAAAGTTAAATGAAAATTTTCCAATTCTTTCAATGGGAATCTTGGCAGAAGAAGGAAAAGGATAAGACAATGAAATTTCAGCTGATGGGGATAGATGATCCTTCTGCTGCCACAGAACGCCTCATGTATCTGCTGACAACCGTTGAAGGATGCATTTCCTTCATGATTTTTTGTTGAATACTTGTATGTTTAGGGACAGTTCTGTTTTCATGCCTACTCAGTGCTGAAAAAAACAAATGAAGGACAACTTGTGTCCCTTCCAAAATGAAAGAAAATTCAATGTAAGACTTTTGTTTTCATTTTTTAAGCAGTTCATGACAAATAGCAACTAAAAGCACAAGTAAAAGCAAGCAATTACTGCTGAGCATCACAAGAGCCCCAGTCCTGTAGACATTTATGTGGCATTTATGTGGCTGCCTATTGAAATAAGCACAGCTGACAGAGTTACACACCTGAAGCACATCTTTCCAGGGAAATATCTAATGCACATGTTTTCACAGAAGGTTCTGAGGCTTGACTAAATCCTACTGAAGTTGATGGAAAGGCTCCAGGAGCCTGTAGGAATCAAATCAAAAGGGTGCATATTGCGCTTTCCACCTAAGTCTGCATTAGCAAAGGTGACTTGGGTATCTCTCCCACTACAAAGCCATGCCCAATGCACCTTTCCTCTTTAAAGGTCAGATTTTCCTTTTATCAGACCCAAAGCTGTTCCCTTCTTACAGAAAAAAGCCTATGTGAGGAAAAAACACTGCAACTCACAACTTCATGCTGAAAACTTATGCAGAGCAGAAGAAGCAAAACTGCTTATAATTATGGTTGCTCAGTAGCTATAAAATAATTCCTCATCCTCTCCTTCCTCCAACACTCTGATGAATTAAAGAGAAGCACCAACAGCATAGTATAGTTTAGATGAAAATATTACCAGTCGTATTAAATGTCTCAGATACGAAATTACTTCACTTAATTACTAAATTACCCACTTTATTAATTGACTGTAAGGGTGACTTAGTATGTGGCCAGGGCAGCGTTCTGCTCAGACTTGTCATCTGGATGGCTGTGAAAACCTTCTGTGTACCCTTTGTGACTGACTGGGATGTTCCATGTGGCAGACCAGTTTCAGAAACTGCTCTGCACCTAAAACTAAAAACGAAGAACTGCTTGTCCTTATGAATGAGAATTTAGAGGAAAAAAAATGGTTTACAGTTACTAGAATACTTTGAAATATGCTGTTGATGTGCCCATAATAACTGTAATAATCCTCCCTGATAGCCTGAAAGTCCCCAGAATATATTTCACGGTTATAACATGAGATATGCAACTATTTTGTGGAATGACTGACAGTTTAAATAATTTCACAAAATAGTGTCAAATGTGAAAGTAAGTGATTTCATGATTCTGTAGACGTGTGTGTAGAAAAATCATGCCAGATTTTGAGAAATTAATTAAACAGTAATTTTACTAAGTGACTGGCTGAAACAATAGTTTTGCAAAATGACTGGAAATTTTAGTCATTTTATAGATGACTCATTCTGCAACATGAATAGAGCTTACTGATGTTCTTGGAAGTGAATTTAATGCCCAAGAAAACGAAGGATTAATTAGCAATCACTACTCCCTGGATTCACTCCTTAGCACTTTGAACTCCTCTCTCCCAGCTCCACAATCTATTTGTCTCTTGTCCCGAGCTGTCCCTCCCAGGGTAGCTGTTGGCTCCCTGGGAAGATGATTTTATGTTGGACGGCTCCAAGGAACTCTAAGAACAGCTGGCTCGGGGCTGACAGTGATATGGCTCCTTGGCTGCCTCTGCTAATCTGACCCAAATGGATCTGCAGCTTGAAAAATCAGCAGATAGCCCAAATGCCAAAAAATCTGCAAGTAAACACACAAGCAACCCTCAGGTTTGTGGGAATGTCTGGGTGTTAGAGCCTGGGGGTGTGCGTGTGCACACCCACAGCAAATCCACACCCACGGTGACTGCCATTAATCACCCTGGGATGTTTACTCCTGGCTCATCAGGATGCATGCAAGAGCAAATCCTGGGTTTCTGAGTTTCTGAGTGCATAAATGACATGTAAAAAAAGGGTAATTTCATTTCTGGAGCCACCACACAATGTATTTTCTCTTCTTTGGTGTCAAATGGGTTGAAGATGATGGCCCAGCTGTAAACTGTGTAGGACTGGGATCATCTTCTTTGCACATGCATACAACATGCAGAAACCAGTTTATGACAAATGGCAGAGCCTTGGATAATGCCTTTTCCAGGAAAAGGGGTCTTTATTCTCCAGGCCTTTCCACTTGCCCTGTCTCCAGCCATGACATCAGCTGAGCTCTAATGTGCCAGCTTGCTTCCTTCATCCATTGAAGGCATTATGAGGAAAACACAGAACATCTGGTGATCACTTGAGAATGTTCCTTGTAGAAGTCGTGATTCTTGCTAGCAGGCTACTGGAAATGAATACACACATCTGAAAATGAAAATGCACATTGGCATCACTGCAGAACTCTTCTGCAGCAGCCCAAAGGCACCAGAAGCTACTTAGTGGGGCAGAAATGCAAAGGGATACTCTGAATCTTCCTTTAAATGCAGGGTGTTAAATTCTGCACGGCCCTAACTCCTCATCACTCTCTTAATCTGCAGCTATGTGGGAAGCTCCCACCAGAGCAGCAGAGCTGCCTATAGGAACGGGCCATGCTTTATTGTAACAGGAGCCATCAAAGAGAGGTCATCTCTTTGGCTTGGAAAACTGTAGCTGGAAGGAGGTGTTTGCTTTCCATTTCAGCTGCTTTTTGTTTTATTACATGAGCCCAACCACCAGGAAAATTACCTGTATATTGGTACCTATCTAGGAAGAATAAATAATCAAAGAGATTGTATAAGAACAGCTGGAAGAGAAGATGCTTTCAGGTTTGTGAACCATGTGTAATTTATGGCCCACAAAATCCACTTCTCAAATGAAATGATTAGTGATTGTCTCTTCTGTTAGACGGTCTCACCTCCCAGTTTTGTGCGAGAAATCCTCAAAGGGACCAGCTGGAAGAGGGACCCTGAATCTCCCCTGACTGAGAACATCTTCATATCAGGGAATCTCTCATGTGACTCCATCAACAGAGAGAAAAGAATCAGGCTTCAGTTGTAAATTTACAGAAGTTTTCTTTCAACAAAAGATATCTGAGATTCCCCAAACCATCCCTCTCTTCTTGCTTAGTCCTTTGCTCCTTAGCCTGCATTCTTGCACTGAAGAAAAGTACCACCAAGCTCCCTGGTACCCAGATGCTGCCAGAACTGTGTTTCTCAGACCCTGTCACTGTACTGAGTAAAAAGAAAAATGAAGATGAAAAAATTGGAAACCCTCTACAATTAATATCCTGGACAGAAAGTAAAATAATTAATCCTTTAGAGATCTGGTTTTGTTATGCAAACACAGGTATGAACTGGTGGCCTTTCTGAAGCAAACCTGTGCTTAAATTGTGTGAGACATTCAAAAGAAGAATGAGTGATATAAAATGCCTCCAAAATACTTGTTTTTATGAAGAGGACAATTTAGGGTTAGAGGAGATTGCATTTATGAAAATGCAGTGGATAACACTGCTCAAGCATGAACTAAACTAAAGCTTATCAACCATTAGGTTGGTCTAGGAGCTGGACTTTGATGATCCTAGTGGGTCCATTCCAACTCAGGATATTCTAGGATTCTAAGAAATCCACTTATATTCTTTTCAGTACGAATAATGTTTTAAATTGTTATGTATCACCTCCACAGAAACCCAATGGGCACACACACAAACACACACGTACAGATTGGGGTAGAACAATAAATAGGACATTAAATTCACATATTTATATGTGAACTTCTCTGCGGACTGCAGAAGCTGACAAACAAAGAGAACTTTTGTCTGCTGACGTTTGCACATTGACCTGGTTTGGAAATAATGAAGATACAGCTGAGGCAGTAAAGGAGAAATTTCTTCAGAGCAAATTTACTCAACATCTAGAAAAATGAATAACATAACACTGAACAAACTGAAAACAGTCTCAACCTTTGTTGCTTCCCAATGGCCATGACACTATTTGGAAACCTCCTGTGAAACATACGCAAGGACTGGCATAATTTCTTGGGTTTGCTGCTTACTTTTTCCAAAAAGGGACCTTCAGACCTGTGCACCTGGAGGACACCATATGCAGTAAAATAATAATAAAAAAAGGGAAACTACTCAGAAATACTTTGCCTCCAACCCTAACAAGACTTCTTTGGGGATGTAAAAGTTCCCTAATACTGAACAGATGTTAAGGTAACCCAAATACAATACCCAGAATCCTTTTTCCAGCCTGTTATTTTATAATTTATCAAAATGCTTAAATGCTGCTTCACTTGGCTATTAAAAAAAATATTATTAAATGAAAGTAAGACTCTTGAGAAGGCTTTGAGCTTTAATGCATTTCACAGAACACCCAGTCAGAGAGGAATGAAGGTGCAAAAAACCTGCCAAGGGCTCAGTGAATGGATAAAGTGTTAGAAGTGATGTGTGTTTTTAGAAGATTTTAGTATAATTTCAAAATTAGGACTGCCTCCTTAAATTCTTATTCAGGTAAGGTGTTCATGGGATGAAAGGACAGATGTTCAGCTTGGGTTCCTTGAGGTCATCTATTCAGCCTGCAAGTTTCTGTTTAGTAGACATGATTCCCTTCTTTAAATGCTAAATTTAAGCCTATACCTAGCACAGTTTATATTCCCACCCATATCAGAGTCCTTATGCATCTTGCAGAAAAGCAAGGACAAAAGCATGAATCCAAAACCAAGAGTCCATTCTCTGGTACCAACAAAATAATCTAAAAGTTGATGGAGCTACACTCATTTAACCCTGATTCAGAAGGAAATCAGAAACTCTAGAATGGAATGTGCTCAAATCCACATTCTATACTTGAAAGTCTGAAAGACTGGCGAGGAAGGAGCAAAGCCAAAACCTAGATATGAGTTTGGCAAGTGGTACAAATCCCAACTCAAACCACTCGGGAGCTTTGGATACAAGTTCTGCTTCCAAAGTGGCTGCTGGGCCTTGAGCACATCTTGAATCTGGGGTGGAGAAGTAAATCACAGCATCAAGAGGATTTATTTTTACCTACTCCTATATGCATTGAGATTGTTTCCATATTCATTCACTTTTGATACCTGTCTTGCTTACAGGACTTAGAGATGTCTGTTTCTTGGAAACTCCTGTCACTCCATTGCTGTTTTCCGTCTAGCCAGCAGGGAATGCTGGTGTATGGAAGTAGCTCTCTCTCCCTGTCTTAGGTAGAAATGTCTCTTCCTAACTTAGGAAAGCATAGAAAACATTCCCTGCACAATCTGAAACAGATTTGTTTCTGGAACAGTGCTGTTCAAACAAAAGGCCAAACTGGCTTTCAAAGGCAGAGTACTCTTACCTTAGTCCACCCTGCTTTGCTGGTGCTTCTAGCTGCAGGATGTCCTATTTTACCTATTGTTCCTATTTTTCCTATTTTAGTGCTTGCTACTAAAGCTTCAGCCAAGTAGAATCCTCATGCTGCAGTTGTAGAAAGGCCAGCTTGTCTCCAGGCTGGAAGAAATTCTAATCCTTGAATTGCCAGCCTCTATTCTTAAATATGTGAATGGTCCAAAGATCTCTCAGAGCTTGATTTGATATGACAAAAGCAAAGGTATTTATGTTCCATGGCTATTTTCCCTTGTCAGATCCAGTGAGGATAACATACAGATGTACTCTAAGCTTTTCAGTATTCTCAAGAGAGAAAGCCCCTTTGGCAGGCATCCTCACTTTTTCAATAAACATAAGGTTTTTCTCAGTTTTGATTTATAGCACTGAACGTGTCTCTTTTCCATTCTGGAGTTGATGATACTGAAAGCTGGAAGTTAACAGTGTCATAAAAAAACCCCAAAGCCTTGTTTCCAAAATCTGCACGTATTCTTTAAACTTTTGAAGCAGGGGATATTTGGTGGCAAATTTTCCAAAATAACTGAGCTCCAAGATAAATTTCCATGGGGACATTCTCCACTTTGCACTCCAAACCCACAATCCCCAAGAAATAAGTTGCTCCCCACATACTGTGCTCCTTAAGAGTACCAAATGGAAAAGTCTGCCAAAGGAGGGAGGAAAGGAGGATGATCCTGCTCCTGTTCTGCAATTGCAAACCTGTTGGGATGAATTGTTTAAGAGCAGCTCTCCAGAGAAGGATTTGAGTGTGCATAAGATGGGATATGAGCTGGCAATGTGTGTTTGCAGCCCACAAATCCAGGGGTGCATTCAAAGCAGCGACGGCAGCAGGGGAGGGGAGGAGAGGGGGGCGATTCTGCCCCTTTGCCCTGCTCAGGTGAGACCCCACCTGCAGAGCTGCCTGCAGCACTGGGATCCCAGCACAGGAAGGACAGGGAGCTGCTGGAGCCAGTCCAGAGGAGGGACATGAAGATGATCAGAGGGATGGAGCAGCTCTGCTGTGAAGAAAAGCTGGGAGAACTGGGATTGATCAGCCTGGAGAATGGAAGGCTTGAGGGTGACCCAGCTGTGGCCTTTCAATAATTAAAGGGGACTTATAAAGAAGGTGGGGAGGGACTTTTTATCAAGGGCTATAATCACAGAACAATAGGATCATGAAGGTTTTGAAAGTCCAAGCTTTGACAAAAGACCACTTTGTCAACCCAACCACAGCACTGAGTCCAGTCATTCCTCGGACACCTCTGGTGATGCCTGATGCCTGACTACCCTTTCAGTGAAGAAATTCTTCCTGATGTCCAACCTGAGCCTTCCCTGGTGCAGCTTGAGGCCATTTCCTCATGTCCTGTCACTCCTCACATTGTCTGTGAAGGAAGCCAAAGAGCACTGAAAGAGCAGTTTATGACAAGACAGAGCTGCTTATCAGTTTGTGATATAGGACATCAGGATACACACTGTCCTGACTTTTCATTCCCTGCTTTTCTTCCCCTATGAGCCTCCATCCTTTTACCAACAGCCCTCCCTGGGACTTCTGGAGCACTTTCCCTGCCACAGCCATGGGGGAACAACTTTCCTAGGTGCAGGCTACCTTCCTCTCCTTTGTGCAGGCTGCCCACCAGTCATGGGAGATCTGTAAGTTCTAGATATGAAGGGTTCCCAGAAACTAAGGCTGGAGTTCCTCCTGCCACAGAGAAGCTCCTGAATCAAAAGAACAAAAAAATGTGGGTTTTTTTTCCTTTTCTTCTTTTTTTTTTTTTTTTGATTTCTCTCTCTGATTGGCCACTTTTGCACAGACAAGCAGTGACCCAGAAAGAATGCATTCATTGCTACTGCATATTGCTGTTTTTGAACACTAAGCTCCTATCCTGATGGAGGTAGCTAGGCAGAGACAATTCTAAAGAGCAGTTCCTGTGAAACTGCAGCCTTAACTTTTACAACAGGATACTGTGCAAAGAAGTGTTATTTTTAGAACCTTGGTTTATCTGGGAAATTTCAGCTTACAGCTGAACTATTACTTTCATGGTCCATACACATGAATTTTTATGAATGGTTCTTAAGGGGTTACTTTTTGCTTCCAAGCCAGTCTTTGGTGACTTTTAAAGTTATAATAGCAGCACTGCAAGGAGTGACCTGGTCCAAGAGTCCTTTAGATGCATGAGCACACACGGCAGATGTGCAGCATCCGTGGGCAGCTCTTCCATTCACCAGGCTCTGTGCGGGCTCTGCACAAAATCTCCTGGGCAAAGCTGCACAAGCACCATGTCAGCTGGGCTGTTTGGGCTGCTCCTCTGCTGTGCCATGGCCTCACAGAGGAGAACAGAGCAATTGCCATGGCTGTGGAGAGAGCTCCTCTCAGAGATCACAGGCCTCCCTGGTACAGCTGAAACACTGCAAAGGCATTGCACTCCAACACTCCCCTGCCCTCAGGAAAATGAGCTTTATCCAACAGGTGAGCCCCCAGTCTCTGCCTCTCAGTGGGAAACACCTGAAAGCTTCGCTCTCTTTTACACCAGGATATCAGCCCATGGTGTGATCTGCACACACCCACCAGGGCCACTCTTGGAGCCCCCTGTGTGGCTTCCAACAGTGACAGTCTCGCTACATCTTTTATTCTCTTGCCTCCTTTTTGCTTTGTTTACTTTCCAGGAATTGTCTGAAGTGTTTCCAGTGTGCCTTTACCCAGCTTCAGTTCTGATCTTTCTTTTTCTTCTCCTTTCTTTCTTTTTTTTCCCCCCTCCCCCTGGGCAGCCTCAGTTGAACCTTGTGGCAGCTGAGCAGCAAAGTCTGCTGACTTGCAGCATCCCTGGGGAGCTGATTCAGTCTCTCTCTGTCTGTGGGTCTCTTCAAAGGGCTCCAGCTCAAAGCTGCAGCAAACTGGCAGCTTGCTTTGCTTTTAAATGCATCATGGAACGAGCTGAATGTCAGGGCAGGAGAGCTGGGAGGGTGGGGAGCAGAGGGCTGGATTCCTGAGGGAAGTGGTGCAGTAGAGGAGAGGAAGGGCCTGAAAAATACCCTAGCAAAATCCACAGATATACCACAGGGAGAGACCCAAGGTGGGAGTGGAGTCTGAGAGGTTTTGAGATTTTATGAATTTTTTAACGAAATAGAGGAAATATAAAATTTTCTTTTTGGTTTACTTGAAACGTATCATTCTGCTTTTGGAAGTCCTTTAAAGTCCTCCTTTCCTTGCTTTTAATGAAATATGATTTTTTTTTTTTAAGGTCATCTTGGAGTAAAATAAAGTTTAATTTCAGGATGGTTAAAACACAACATTTCAGCTTTCCATAAGCAACACATTTTTGAAAATATTGAATTGCTCTTTCTTGATACTTTCAAAACCCTTCTGTCCTTACTTTTTCTGGGACAGATCCCTAAGTTTTTAAGTGGATTCATGATTTGTTTTAATTTCTCCAGAACTCTGTGGTTGGATTTACTATCTGTGGAGCACTGGAGCCATGTGGTGCTGTCAGCCCTCATGTGGAAGAGCAGACTCATGGCTCAGCCAGCCCCCTGGGACTCAGGAGGCCTCAGCACAGCTTCTGGTTCTGCCAACTGTTTTCACCCAAGGCCAAATTCTTGAAGGCTCTTGGACAAGCTACTTTTTATTTTAAAAGGTGCCCAAATAGGCTGGGCATCTAACACCCACACTGACGTGGTTTCCTGATAATTACAGCCAGAAAAAGCCCTGGGGTGATGCAGGATGGCAGAGCTGCCTTGCACCACTCTGCTGGGTCTTCTTGTGCTCCCTTCAGGGTAAAAAGCCACCCAGAGAGGTCACCCAGAGATGCTGCTGGACTCTGGGTCTGGCACCCAGATCTGTAAGAGACAAATCTAATCTGTCCCTGATTGCCTCATTACATTAATTGCTACATGGCAAATTGGCAACCCAGCGCACTAATTAAGATGAGAGTGTAGAAAAAATCATTGAGTGTGGAAGGTATTACATAATTCAGAAATATTCTGGGGAAATGAATGCAAAGCAGAGCTAAGGAAAGGCTAGAACACCAGAGTCAGTTTTCTGTCAGCCTCCCTGCAATCTATATTCCAGCCAAATTTTCCTCGTTCCCCCTGAGATACTGCACTCCTGGGTCACACTGTGGCACAGATAGTTAATCCATCTGAAAGATTTTTAAATCCAGACAGTCCTGGGATAGTCTTTTCATAAAGACCATCATCATTTAAAAATCGAAGGTGGTGGTTGCTCTGAGAGGAGGCACTTCTGCTGTCACCACACAGACAGGAAAGGTGAGGAAAGTGTCAAAAGAGATATTTGTCCCACATGACACTTGGCAACACTACAGGGAAGCAACTGTTACACAGTATCATAATTCATTTTTTCTCTTTTCTTGCTTTCTTGGTGATATACAACATCTTTGTGAGAGGCTGTGAGCCCCTCAGAACAAGAGGTCCCACTACAATCAGAGGTACAACCACAGGTAGAGACATATCCAAGCTGCCCTAGAGCTTCCCCACTCACTGCTGCAGGTGCAGCAGCAGTGGCATGAAATTCAGAGGGCACTAAATACAAAGGTGTGCAAGAGGAAGAGGCAATCTTGGACAAAATCATAGGTAAAGCTAAATTCAGCTCAGATGCTGCAATCACAGCTCCAGGTTTCACCTGAGATGCAGTTGTGTGCATTTCACTGATCCCCTGGGTTGTCTGAGGCATTATACACATTCACCCTACACATTCACTACCTTATATACAGGTTGCATCAATTTATTGTTCAATATATATATAGGACAATGAATATATAATACATATATATTTTTTCCTTACATACAGTTTGCATGAATTAATTGCCCTGACTTCTGCACTGGTATTGAGACTCCTTTGTGGTTCCTGGGAATTACAAATTAAATTATTAAATATAGCTGATCTCTGACCAACTGGACTGTTCAGAGTTGACACAATTCTCTGCAAAACTTTTCGGTCCAGCCAGTAACGCTCACTTGGAATTACCTCCATTGTTAAGGCCTTTAATAATGTTTTTGTTCAATGATCATACCAAGGATGCTAAAAGATCCCTCCTCTGTAAATGAAATCACATCTTTCTTAAGGCAGGAACTTGAATGTGAGTCTCCCACACCACAGGGAAGATGCTGCACCCATTTCTCCCTCCTCTGGCACTCTCTCAATGTCAGGGCAGGGAATGACCCAGGGATGCCTTTGCCACCTCTGCTGAGCCAGATCTTGCTCTCTTGAGCTGAAATCCGTCCCTGCACCGAAGTTGCAGCCAATGACAAATTCCAATGAAAGATCATGTATGTAGCAAGTCAGTGTTTTGTGGTGCAAAACATCTTTTGCTGAGCAATTCTTTACCTGCTCCTGCCTCATGGCTGCCCAGCCCTGCAGTCCTCTGGCTCTGCAGAGGGAAATACAGGTAGGTAATGAATTCCCTCCTCTTTCCCAGGTGCAGCCCTGGCCTGCAGGTACCTCTATGGACTCACAGAGCTGCACCTTTCTAAGCTCCCATGCTGCTGTAAAAAAACCTCAAGATGTGAATTTTTTAGTGGATTTTCCTGCAAAGAAATGAAGAAAGGATCCTTGGAGGGTGCACCCTGGGTTCACAAGAGTGCTGTGTTGCTTGAGAGCGAGTTCCTGAAATAAATGCCTCTGGGCATAGTCCCTGTGAAATTGTCATCCATAAGGAACCCTCTTGGATCAGACACTTGTACACACACGTATTTTCCTAGCTGGCACTGCATCTGTTTACCCATCTCTGTAAATCACTGAAGTGCCAAGGTTGGAAGAGGTTTTTAAGATCATCAAGTCCAGCCTCCAGCCTTGGAAGTGGATAAGGAGGTGGATTTAGTTTTCAGATTGTTAACCTTCCACAGGTAGTCAGTTCTCACTTAAAAGGCTCAGAAACTCCCCTCTGGTAAAATGGATGAAAAAAATAAAGCATCTCTGCTCTGACAGAGGAGTGTACCATGTTGTCTTGCAGTGCAATTTTTTAAGTCCATGAAGAATTGAGAGAAGAGGGTACATATGAAAAAAAGGTTTCTGACTGCTAAGGAGTCAGCTGCATGTGAACAATAAAAATAAGCAAGTACTGCTCCTTTTGGAACTGGGAGGTGCAAGCCTGAGGGTTGTTTGTGCATCAACTTGTCATGGTGGCTTTACAAGTGTGTGCCTGCCTGTTTATTCATGGCTGCAGTGAGAGCAGCCTGCTTTCCACCCAGTCTGTACTGTAAGCAAGAAATATAACTTGCAGATAAGTAGTGTTGTGGGGAGACAAAACACCCATCAAAAAAACTGTGGGAACTTTGGTGTCTTTATAAAATGTGTTTTGATGGGGAAAGACAAGTACAACAACAAAGCCATCTTACTGGTAACAGTAGTTAACATTTCTCCTAATTTCATTAACGATTTAATTCTGAGAGGAAGAAAGGCTGGCATAGCTCATTTGGTTGTAATTAGAGGGGTGAAGTAATAGATGACTAGGGTTTGCAAATCACTCAGGTTGTTTTGAGAAACCAGTGTACAAAAATATATTTTTGCTTATGATTTGCTTTCTTAAAAAAAAAAAAAGAAAAAGAAAAGCAAATCTATGCCAGGTATGTTTTTTACCATAAATGAGGCTTGTGATAAGTGCTGGGGTAAAACAAGAAATCCAGGGGTACTAGAAAGAATAATTCTGAAATTGTTTTACCCTGTCTTGAATTTATATTCAGACTTCATGAGATCTTTTCATGCATGTCATCAGTGCCTCTCACCACAACATGCTCTTCTCAAACACAGGCATGTTAAGCTCACAGGGGAACAGGCAATCACCCACTTAATGATCTCCTGTAGTTCTGTAGTGTGGTTTTTCACACTGCATGAGCTGAGAGCTGGGTTTCAGGAGGAGAGAAGTGTTTGTTTTGCTGTTGGGGGACCTATTTGCCTGACCAAAAAAAAAAAAAAAGAGCCAGATGAAATCTGGATTCATTGCAATGATCACAAAGAAGGCCATAAAGTGATTTTTACTAGAGTTCAGCTCCTGGTCAATGAGATTCATGTTTGCATATCTATGAGTGAGCAGTGGGGGTCCTGCAGCAGGTGCTGTGTGGGGAAAGGCTCGGCCCCACCGTGGCACCTGTGCCCATAAAGCCATCACCTACCACGGATTGCTTGACTTGGGAAGGATTCCTGGCACAATCACCCTCTCCCCTCCTTGGGGCAACAGCTGGCAGTGCCACAGTGCCCGCCTGGCCCTGGCCAGCCCTGCTCCCAGGAGAGGGAGAGGGAGCCAGGCCGAGCTCCTGCGGCCAAAGGGGCCCGGCTGAGCCAGGCCTGAGCTCCTCTGGGCAAGCCCTGCACGCCCCACTGCCAGCGCTGGGAACCAGGCAAGGAAAAAGGGCCCCGTGGTCTGATTTTACCCAAATGCCCTGCAAAGTCTCTCTGTGCTGAGGGAGTTTCTTAGAGCTGAGCAATGTGCGGAGGAAAACACTTCTGTGCCTGAGGAATGAAATGCCCGATGAAGAACTGCCTGCTGAGGGGAAGAGGAGGGGCAGGCACTGAGCTCTGCTCTGGGACCAGGCACAGGAGCCGAGGGAACGGCTGGAGCTGGGTCAGGGGAGGGTCAGACTGGACAGCAGGGAAAGGTTCTTCCCCCAGAGGGTGTCGGGCACTGCCCAGGCTCCCCAGGGAATGGGCACGGCCCCAAGGCTGCCAGAGCTGCGGGAGCGTTTGGACACCGCTCTCAGGGATGCACAGGGTGGGATTGCCGGGGTGTCTGTGCAGGGATTGCTGGGGTGTCTGTGCAGGGATTGCTGGGGTGTCTGTGCGGGCATTGCTGGGGTGTCTGTGCAAGGATTGCTGGGGTGTCTGTGCAGGGATTGCCGGGGTGTCTGAGCGGGGATTGTTGGGGTGTCTGTGCGGGCATTGCTGGGGTGTCTGTGCGGGCATTGCCGGGGTGTCTGTGCGGGGATTGCTGGGGTGTCTGTGCGGGCATTGCTGGGGTGTCTGTGCGGGCATTGCTGGGGTGTCTGTGCAGGGATTGCTGGGGTGTCTGTGCGGGCATTGCTGGGGTGTCTGTGCAGGCATTGCTGGGGTGTCTGTGCAGGCATTGCTGGGGTGTCTGTGCAGGGATTGCTGGGGTGTCTGTGCAGGGATTGCTGGGGTGTCTGTGCAGGCATTGCTGGGGTGTCTGTGCAGGGCCAGAGGTTGGACTCAATGATCCTTATGAGTCCCTCCCAGCTCAGTGCATTCCATGTGTGTGTAAAGGCCCCTTCAGAGACTCCTTCCTCGTGTCACCAGGTGTACCCCGACACTTGCACATGTGTCTGACTGCATTATGGCTGTGCTCAGTGTTCCCACTTCTTCTGACCAGCCAAAACAGGTCATCACCTTCAGAACAGTTTATTGTGTCAGCCTTTTTTTTTTAATTTATTATTTCAGGATGCTTGGAAATATCTAGGGAACGGGCTGGAGGCCTGCCAGGATTCCTGTGGACCCTGTGATGTCTTGCTGGCTGTGACAAAAGTTAGGGTCTCTTGAGCCTCAGCAAACAGCCAGGGACAAGGCAGGGGATGGATGGATTGTTATGGAGGCTGCATATGTCCCATGAGTGTCAACTGGACAGTGCAGGACTGTTCAGAACTGTCTGGTGTTGTACTGTTGCCTCAGACTCATAAATAAGTTGGACTGACTAGGGCAGAAACATGAGCACAGCTGTCTTTTTCTCCAGGTGGTAAATTGACTGCAGGGCTTCTAAAGGTTCAAGTCAGCCTGAAAATGAAAATATTTGTGTTTGTTCCATTTATTTATTTATTTACTTATTTATTATTTATTGTTTCCAGTCCATGAAGCTGTTTCCTTGGTGAAATTTTTAATATATTCAAAACAACATAAATTAAGGAACCTGAACTTAACCTGTCAAGGTTCTTTTGGAGGATCAGTGTTTCCTATGTTCTTTGCATGGCAGTGCAGCTCAGTTCCATTCAGTAGGAACTGGCGGCTTTTGGGAAGTTGTCACCTATGAAAAACAAACACCCCCATTTTCCCCCCAAGAAGTCAAGAACACAAGACAAATCATTATTCAGCCAATGTACTTATACACTGATATGAACAAAAATTCTAGAAAGGAGAGCCTATGCCAGTTTATGGGAGCTATTAAAAGGGTGTTGAGTTTTTTATGCTCACTGGGAAATGGACATAGGCCACCAAACTCATTTCACAAAGACTGTTACAAATCCTCCAGTCAGTAAAAACCTTCAGTCATCCACGGCTGAATTTGAGCTGGCAACTGCTGGATCCCTTCAGCACTCAGCCCCTCCTCCCCAGTTTTTATGGTCAGCAGGTGTGTGTGTGTGTAGGAGAGACGGTGGTCTCCCATTTAATTTGTTGCTGCTGATTTATGGCATAATATCAGTTAGGCAGGCTTCATAAAGCTGGGGGCCAGGAGGGACAGCTCGATCATCTGCCCTGTCCTCCTGTGCAGCACAGCCCATTAAGTTTCACCAGGACACCAGTATATTAAGCTCACAAATGAAATTGAGACTACAGCACTTTTAAGCACACAGGGGATTAAACCATGTGCCACAGATGGAAACAGGAGGGACAAAAAGTCATTGCTGCTCAAGAGTTCTGCAGTTTCAAGGAAGAAGAGAGTTGAGAGAAATCCACCAAGGAACAGACAAACCAATCCCTGTTATGGAGAAAGAGGGGAGAGTCTTCAGATAAAAAACAATGAGGCAAGAAAATCTAGACTGAGAGCAAAACAAGAGCCAGAAACTTGTGCCAACCTGATCTGTGAGCAAATCATATCTTAAATCCAGACAGGGGATAGGCAGAGCCCTGGGTATGTCAAGAAGGAACTGCAGCAGGAATAGAGGACAAAAATGTGATGAATCTCTGCCATCACATTTTCTTTCCTTTTCCCTTCAAGCTTCTGAGGAAGATGAAAGGGGAAAAAAGAGGCAAAATGTTGCCTTTATGGATAGTGTTAGAATTGCCTTTTATACAGGTTTATAAGGGCACTCAGAGACATTGGGCATGTGATGATGAGGAGTGATGAGTGTAATGTCATCTCACCATGAGACAGCATGGGGAAAACCAGCCCGTGGGACAAGCCATGACACCAGGGCAGCTCTCCTGAGCCCTAACTTTCCTGACTAGGAAACAACTGACTAAGGAGGAACACACATGGAATTAATTTACTGTCAGACTGGAGGCAAAAATGATAGTTTTGTATTATTCCATCAGAGCAAAAGCATCACTGGAGAAAAGTCAGTCTGAGCTCCACAGTTTCTAAAAGATGAGACAAAAGAAAACAGAAAGTTAAAACAATATTTGGTGCAACTTTAGCACCCTGTTCGCCTTCAGTGAATTTTAGGGAGAAAACATACAATATCTTCCCTGGAATTATTAGGTGAAATATTATGGCTTTTTAATGGGTCAAAATCCTCAGCCATCATCTCCTTTTCAATTTTATTCTTATGTCTGTTTCAGCACTGTCTGTTGCTGCCCAGCAGCATGGTGTGACTTCATTTGTGCAGCTAATTTTGCTCATTTTAATGGTATTTCTCCAGCAAAAAATATCTGCATGTGTACTTGGAGCTCCTTTTGGGTTCACATAAAGGCTTTGCCTTTGCTGAGAGTCAGAGTCTGTCTCTGCACTTGCCTAATGCTATCTTAACTTCATCCATGTCATACTGAATTGATTCAAGGAGGACTTCAAGAAGTAAGACTGCAATATGGGGCATGTATTGGGTAAGGATATTCCACACATCAGCTTGTCCACTGCCCCTGAAGTAATTTTTTTTCTGATATTTCTAAGTTTCCCCTTCTGGTTGTTTTCTGAACATCATGGTTTTAAGGAGTGGAGCTATCACCTCTCCTTGTCTATCTGACATATTTCTCTTTAGCTGCACTAATTTCAGGAAAAAATAGACTCTTGTGGACACCATCATTCTGAACAGATACAGGGGATGAATAACTACAGGGGAAATAAGCATTTGTTATTAAAGAAAAAAAAAAGGAATCAGGAATATCAGAAAATACTGGCATAAACTGAAGATTTTATAAGATTTCGGATATAAGTATAAAACCAAGTTTTCTTGTGCAATGATGTCACCTGCACACACAATATGATTCATAAAGCCTGTTTTGATAAAGCCCCTCTTGCACCAAACTCTCTCTTGATGTTTTTCTGTGCACCAAAGACTTTGGCTCCTTCCACAATGGGGAGAGAAAAATTAAGAGCTGTGGGGAGAGACTAGAAGGGAAAACAAGAAAATTATGAAGGTCGTTTTAAAAAACCAAAAGAGAGAAAGATGCAAAGTGCTGGAAAATATGTCTAGAAGGAAAAAGTGTAGAAGTGGAAAGGAAAGAGGAAATTCAGCAAAATATGTAAAAGTCAGAGATCAGCAAGCCAGGTTTTCAGCTGGGGTAAGCAAATGCCACTAAAGTGAGTGGATCTGAAATGAATCCCAGTAATTGAGAATCTATCCCATTTTGTTCCATCAAAGAAATAAAGAACAGGAAATTTACTTTATTGAGAATGTAGAACTCATGAATTGAGGGTGATTTAGGGGGTTCCCAGAAAAAAAAAATCAGCTAGAACCCTGCTAAGACCTGCTGTTCTATAAAGACTATCTGATTAGACTAGTTATATTTTTAATATATTTTAGCCTGGTGTTCATACACTCAGGGTGGATCCTGGGGATGCTCAAGAAGATCCAAATGCAATGCCTGGGGTACTGGATGTGTCCAAGCACAACAGGGAATACCTGAGGGCAGACTGGGATTTGCCCACTGCATCTACACTTTTAAAACAGGTCACTCAACTTTCCCTGAGCCTTCATATTTGTACCACTCAGTCCTTGAGTTTATCACAGCAGGCAAAGAAGGCAACAAAGCACAGCCTCTTGTTAGCAATTGCCAGACCATCAGAAAGTTCTAGAGAGCTGCTGGCCCAGCTTTGGAGGGCAGGGCTATATGATTTGACACAGAATGAATAATAAATCAATCATTCCCCCCCCAGATAATTAAACCTCATGGAAGGCTGCCCTTCTTGAAGAGCTACAATAGTCAAGGCTAAAGGCAGAAGTGTCTTTTGGGGTGGCAGGGAGGACTCCAGAGCTCCCCTCCCACCCTCAATCTCTCCCTGCACTGTGGCAGCCTTCCATCCATCTGGAAATGCTCTGGAGTTTGGAGGAAGCTCGAGAGCAGCAGTGTGCAGTGATCCCTCTCCCAGCCCGGGGAGCTGTGCCACAGACCGAGTTCAAGACCTGGACAATGCCCTGCTTGGCCAGTTGATTGGATAGAAAAATTAATTTACAGCCACATTATGGAGGAGGGCCCAGATTCCACAGAACCCTGAAGTGCCTGGAAGCTTGGCTGAAAGATCAGTAGTGCTGCTGCAGCAGCTGAGATTTCCACTTGTTGCAAACAGAGATGAACTGGGATGGCCACGTACTCAGGGAGCCTGAGGGGACCTGCACCTCACCCTGGGTGATGTTGGCTGCAGGACCCAGCCAGGAACAGAGTCCAGCTTTTCACCATGACCATGGGTAAGGTCTGCCCTTCTCACCCATCCAGGTCCTGGGTGTTTAAAAAGAAGGAAACATGGAGATGCTCAGAGCTGCAGTGCCTTGTTCCTGAATGCATCACGTGGAAATGCTTCTCCTTTGTGTTAAAACAGCAGAATGGGAGCAAGCAGATCTTTTCCTGGAGGCTAAGAGCAGATTCCCCAGCTCCTGGAGAAGAGCCAGGATTTGTCCCAGGCCAGCAGGATTACCTGGTGCTACCACATCTCCATTTCAGTGTCTCCCTGACTCCTCCATGTCAATGTATGTAGACAGTGGAAGGTTTGACACTTACAGAGGAAGGATTGCTGAATTTCCGAGCTCAGGAAAAGGCCTGCAACAGTCTGGAGGGAGGGAAACCATCCAGCACTGGTTTGAAAACTTCTAGAACACACTGTGGCACCCAGCCCTCCCCACAGGGGCTGTGGCTGCTGAGATGTGCAGCTCTGGGAGAAGCAGGAGAGGAAGATGTTAAAGATTCTTCCCCAGAGCGATGGGAGCTGTTACGGGTTTCCTGGGAAAAATATGACCTGTTCCAACAACAACAAACCAGTGGGATTTAAAAAAGGTGCAACACAGATCAGGGGCCTATTTTTACTGTGGCCAATGAATATTTCTGAAGAACTTTCAAGAGCTTTATTTCACATTTTCACTTGAATGCTCTATTACCTTAGACAGAGGATGCACCTTCTGGCAGTAAAACAAAGGACAATAAATGTTGCAAGTTTAATCTGAGGGTAAAAGAAGAGGTTTTAGGGTAAAAGAAGAGGTTTTGAATATGGCAAAAAGGACCCAACACATTCTTGTCTCTGAGTTGCTACTAAGAATAAGAATAGATCTTGACTACCTGCCTCATTCACTGCCCTCAGAACATGGGGAGCCATCCCTTGCAAAAGGTGTGCCAAGTCTGTTCAAAGGAAGTGGCTCGTGAAATAAAACTTTACAGCTAAAAAGCTAAAAATAAAACTTCACTTCTTCCCAAGAGTCTGGCTTAACAGCCCCCTCTGTTATTCTTCTTATTCTGATGATTCTTCCTGTTGTTTGTACAGCTGAGCCAAAGTTTCCAGGCAATTCACAAAGTTACTCAGAGAGCTCAAGTGGGACATGAGGTATTACAAATGGTAATTTTGACTCTTGTTTACACTACAGTTTCACATACACCCATTTGAAGAGTCTCTTTACATTCAAAGAGGTATGAGGGGCCTTTTTTTGGTAACATTATCAGAGGTATTCTACATGTACCATCAAACTATTGTTATTAATTAAATTATAGTATCTTCTTACCAAGTTTTGGGGTTTTTCAAGAAGAATTCAATGCTTGGTAAAATTCTATGGAAATAAAAAGAATTGTTTTGCTCACTCCTATTAGATTTAATAATTTTTCTACTACATGAAAGAAAACTGGAAGAGCAATAGAGTGCAAATTAGGTTACTCAAAACAGGTTCTTTCTAGAGTTCATATGCAGGAATGCTGTCAACTTTTACAGCCTTGTAAAAAAGAAAAAGAATTCTCAATGATAGGGATTAATTTTATAATGCATTAATCATATTTCTCTCAGGTAAAGGTAAGATTATTAAAAGGCTTTTCAGTACAAAGGCAAGGTATTTCTCCTACAGAAACTGCAGGGTTTGTTTAAGGGCAGTTTTTTAGTTAGTACTGTAGTCCCAAAATTAATCCAGTCACCTTCTCAATACCCATGACCAAGCCAAACCTGCTTTCAGTTGACCACAGTATCATTTATTCTCTTGCCTTGCCCAACAATTGGAATAACACTGGAAGGTAATATTTAATGTAATGAGATATTTATAGATACAGTTGTAAATAAAATAATTTCACACTGTGTAAGGTATTTTTACACTTGAACACTGCACTAGTATTTTTTTTTTAAATCCTTAACTGTAGATTAAAAAGAGAGATATTTGAAACTGAGTAATGCTTTTTTTCCATTCCATTTTCATAAGCATCCTTTTATTTCTCTGCCTTTTCTGTCTTCCTCCTTCTCCAACTTTTCTTGGCTGGTGCAAGTATACATGAGAAACTCTCTTAACGAAAGCTTGTGCAGATTTTTCGAACTTTTCTTTTCACAGGGAGAGCTCTGGTCCAAGGAGCATGCCTGCACATGTGGGGATTTTTTGTTTCAAGACACAGTATGAGAGACTTCTTGAAGTCTTCTTCGGCCTAGTCATAGGCTGGATTGAGCTCACCCCATATAATCCACTAACATTTTTTGTTGTATGGGATGACATCATCTGAAATTGGCTTTTGATACTGGGAGCAGGGCTGGTTCAGAGCATGCTAAAAGCAGTAGGAGCCTCTCTGCTGACTGCAGTGCACTTATGATTAAGTCCTTTAATACCATCTGTAGAAGGCAATTTCAAGGCATTCCTTTCATTTAAAAACCTCACAGACCCTCTGGTGCACAGCAAGGCTTTAAGAAGCTGCCTGCACCCAGTGGGGCTGCCAGCCTACCTGCTCCCTGCATGTTCCAGAGCCCTGCAAATTGCCCTCAGTGTTTGTTTGGGTCAAAAAGATCATAATGCTCATTGTACCATCTTGACAGCTGAATGCAGAGACCCCTTGAATCAATAAAATACTGCTGATGTCCCAGGGGCTGAAAAGCCTTTGCTTCACTTTGACTTTTTATTCCTTCCAAATTGCCATTCACATTTCAGCAAAATTAAATATCCTTCTGTTTAGGTGCCAGCAACTGATGGGAGCAGTAAAAGAAGTTAATTGAAAGCTACTGGCTGCAATACTCAGGCAAGATTAAAACAACAACAACAACAACAATAAACCAAAAAACCAAAAAAAAACATCCCAAACAAAAACCTAAAAGAAAGAAAACATCATTGTTTCCTAGAAGTCCTGACACACAGAGTTACTTAGGACTATCAAACACAGAAAATTCATATTCTCTTTCTGGAATGTTCAGTTGCATGGACTCCTTTTTGCACTCACATGACCATTCTGACTCTGCAGCAGCGTGTGAGAGCCACAGTTTGTGCCAGGTGTGCCCTGCACTGTGCAGGTCACTGTCCCCACCCCCAGCCACAGAAAGCTCTTCCCCCCCAAGCATTCCTGCTTGCAGAACGGCCCAAAGATCTCCCTGGGAGAAAAGGAGGCAGAACCAGGCCTGGAGATGCGCACACCCCCACCTGAGCATGGGCAGATGAGGAGGGAGAGATGGGGCTGCAGCTGGGGACTGGGGCTGCCACCAGCACTGATGCACTGGGACTGAGGTGCTGCTGACAGCCACAGTGCCCCGGGGGAAAATGGGAAGCACATGGAAAGCAGGAAGGAGAAACTCTTCGGGGAGAAGGAAGCACAAAGCCCCCCTAGCCCCTTCCCAGGAAAATGTCAGCTCAGGGGACTGTAAGGTGCCACAAGCAGCAGGGTGTGGGGCACTTCTGAAGCTGGGTGGGCATAGCCAAGTCCAGCATCCAGCCCTCAACTCTGCAGCCTACGAGGTCAGGAGCTGAACCCACGAGAGCACTGTGCTCACTAGCAAAAGGGTACAGGATTAGGGCCAAAGTATGCAATTTTACTGGAAACCAATTTGTACTTCACTAAAAGCAAACTCAGGTGGACTTGATGCCTTGTCTGCTTCACATGGATTTGGGGTTTCCCTGTAAAGTTTTCCTGACAGATTGTTCCATGCAGGTCCTGCTACTCCAAGTCTGCATTTGATGCTAATCACATCAAAGCTGTCTGAGAAGAGCTCCAGAAATGCTGCAGGAGGAAGTTGTGTTCTGGGTTTTCTACTCCTTTCACGTCTTAGTTCTGTCTGCAGAAATTGCAATTGGCCACATATATACACTCAT
Source organism: Fringilla coelebs (assembly GCF_963513975.1). Classification (NCBI taxonomy): domain Eukaryota; kingdom Metazoa; phylum Chordata; class Aves; order Passeriformes; family Fringillidae; genus Fringilla; species Fringilla coelebs. The sequence continues at coordinate 64,628,145 of NC_140033.1, read as the reverse complement.
TCCTTCTTTGAACAGAGCCAAAGTTTCACCTCAGCAGCTTCCTGCAGCCACAAACCTGAAATCTAACTACAAAATCGCTGAGAAAATGTTTCCCTTCATCAGCTTTGAATATGTTACTTTTTGGTCTCATTGTCTCCTCTTCCCAATATTTTTCGACAGAATCGCATTTTGAGCAAATAAAAGCTCCAGATCAACTCATCACTTACAACATATACACAGACTGAAGACAGATTTCCCTCTTTCTTCTCTGGGGCTTTTTTCAGTGGCAAATTCAACATTGAATTTTAGTTTCTTCTGGCAGAATCCACTGTCTTCTGGGTGAATTGTCCTCACACAATCTGATCTTCATAAGAGCTTTTATTTTTGTTTCCTATGAATTCAATACTTGGCTGACTAAACAGAGTAGAAGCAGGTAGCTGGCATAGGATGGAATGATCTCACTTCTATGTACTCTGATTTTAGAATTCAAGACATCTCTGTCATCAGAACTTAGGCTTGCTTTTTAAATTTTAAAATTTTATATATATATATATATGTATGAATTAAAGCCTAGAAAATTTAGTTCCTGGTATGACTCCACATGATCAGGCAAAGCTGGTTCTGATGTTTGGGTAGATGAGTGTGGTCTCCAAAACCCCTCAGAGGCCACTGTAACTTCCCTTTGTAACAGATGAGTTTTCTAACAGGTTCCACCCACAAGAGTTGCCAGAAGACATGCAGTTTCCAGTAAGATCAGAGATCTTTTGTCTCCAAGGAAGATCAGGGCAAATGGGTTTGATACTAAAACCTTCTCAGGCGTCCAAATGAGCGTTTACTATTTTACTCATAACAAAATCTCTTAAAACTATGCATTACAGTACTAAGGGCACACACCAATGAGACACCAGTGGCATATACCAAATTTTCTACATAATTGCATTTAAAAATGACTATGAATCTTGATCCAGCTGTGTTCCTATAGTTCTTATAGTTCCAAGAGTCCATTTGAATGGCCTTCCAGGATGAGCACTGAAATGCCCAATATGGCACTAAGAGTTAAGAGGGATAAGCTTCTATGATAAGGTAAATTCAGGCATGAAGTTACAGCAGCTGTGCTGCACATGTGGCAGCTTGTTTGCCTGTCCATTCCTTAAATTAACAAAGATCATTCTAGTTAAGTGAAGGACTTCCCCAAAAAAGCAAACACAAACTGTTCAATCCTCTACACAGAATCAGCAGCCACCATGGCTTTGTAAAATGATCTAAAAAAATCATTTACAAACAAACAGGAAGATTATATCTTAATTCAGTGTAACTATAAAAAGAAGAGTTTTTTTGTTTTAAATAATAAGTTATACTCATTCCAGTACACTGCTACTTCCCTTTTTGACCTCTGCAAATACTAACTCAGTCTGGATGGAATATTCTTGGGGTTATGAGACACAAAAAAGCTTCTTTTCAAGTTGGATTACTTAAGATGCTGTAGAGGAAAGGAGAACGGGAAAGAGAAATTGACTATCTGTGATGATGAAAAATAAAACCTCTATGAATTTACTTTATTTTTAATAAATCAAGAGGCAAGGGCTGGAGGAGACCTGTGTGGTCTCCAAAGCTGGTCCTAGTCCCAGCTGATAGAAGAAGGGGAATTGCAGCAGCTGAAAGAACCAGGGAGAGCAGATGGACAGAGCACAGGGATGAGAACAGCAGCCAGGCAGGTGATAGTGACAGATTCATTCAATGGGAAGGAGAAATGAAACTTTGTACAGAAAGGGCAGGATGTATCATACAGTGAAGAAAGTGGAACATGTGGTGCAGGACATCACTGAAGGAATAACCAAACTCCATTCTGACCACGGCTGGAATGGGGGTTGTGACCAAACAGTTTTTGCTGTTCCCCAAAAACACATCTAATGATAAAAACCATTGGTAATCCTGCACATTAGCACAGAGAGAGAACGTGGATAAACAAAGAGAAAACTCTGATTATTTGGTTACTCTCATTTCAAATGGAAAATAAAATTGGGCTACAGTTGCATTTTGGTATGAAAAAAGATCTGTGGAATGCCAGTCCAGACAGAAACATTTCTGAGCATTGTATATTACTGTAACTTTGAAGAAATATGTTGGAGAACAAATTCTACCAATAGTGTTAGAGACCAGAAGTTCCTGTCAGGACCTCTTGACAGTTTTTTTCACTGCAACTCTTGTTGATGAGGCAAAAGGAGATGTGTTCTTTGAACTGGTTTTCAAGGTACTTGAGGAAATGACAAAATGTTCAGAAAAGTAGCCTTAGCTAGAATGCTTAGGACTCAATCCACCTTAAACTAAGGAGACTGAAAAACCAACAAAACCTATAAATAATAAAGGGAAAAAAATCAATGAACTTAGGGCAACAGTGACACAAACTGGTCTGAGAAATTCTAATATTTGAATGTGGAGGAAACTTATCTTTGAATTAAAGTACACAAATTTATCTGTAAAACTTGTGTTAGGCTGGTGTTTGGAGGATTTCACAGCTAATCCTATCTCAAAACAGGATTGAGATCCTCCTAATATGGGAAAAGGATACATTTTCAGAAAAGATCTGTCAAAGAAAAGCTCAGTCTTACAACTGCAGATGTGTAAGGCTATCATGACAATTGCCCAGCCAACTTCCAGAAAATTCAACTGCTTTTAAAGAAATGGCAAAGGGCTCCTCAGGCATATAAATGGAAAAGAGGAAAGGGAAAGGAGTATAAAACAGAATGAGAACTTTGCCATATTTTTGAGTGAGTACAGTTGCATGGGCTGCAGTGCCAAAAGCAGGAGGGGAATGGAGCACAAATGCAGATGGTAAAGCATGTGCAGGTATTTTCTAAATTCATGTTTGCTGTATTCCTCTTTTCAGTGTGGTGCATTGAAGCAGAGGTGGGTTAAAGCCCTGTCCTGTGCACAGAGGCAAGAAGTTTGGAGATATTTGGATCTCCTTGGTTTTCTTGGAGAGGGACAAAACTTCAGGACTGAATAGCACATAACCTGGTAGAAAACACTTCAGAGACAGTTGCAGCACCACCCATTTGGCATTAACTTTCAACAGGGTGTCCCCAGAGCATGGATGACAGGAGTCACCTGAAAAACAAGGAGGAGGAGAAGCAGAGAAAAGCTGAACAAGCTCAGACAGAGAGGCTGACACTGTGGAGGTTCTGAAGGCAGACACATAAAGATCTTTCCACGACAGTTTCTCACCTGGGAACTCTGCTTCTTTAGCAGATGACCAGCAAATGTAAATCCATGGGAAAAATTTATCTGATACAACAATCATTCTGATCTGTCTTGAGGGAATCTGGGTGTCTCCAGTGGGGCCATGGAAGCAGCATGCTGTTGTCAGGGCTGGGGGCAAGAGAAAGATGTGTCTCTGTCACAAGTGCACAACAGGGATTTCCACGTTGGAGGTGGAAGCAAAAACATTCCTGTGCTGTAGTGAAAGGATTAGCTTTTGGACTGATCTCTTCAATTATTTTCATGAATGGCCCTGGCACAATAATAGGAATGCACAGGAACGCATTCATCAAACTTTTTTGATGAGAATTTGGGATATTGCCAGTGCAGCAAAGGATCAAACTGTCATACATTAGGAAGTGAACTATTAGAATAAAAGAAGTGTAGTAGGTCATGCACTTATGAACTAACGGTAACAGTTTCTGGAAAAAGCTGGGAACTGCAGTTGGAAAAGTTCAGGGGAAAAAAAAAAAGCTCAGGGAAGCTTGAAAATTCTGGTCAGTACAGAATGATTGGGAGTCAGGGTGTGAGGCAGCTATGAAAAAGTTTGCTGTAATCCCATGATAACTATTTCCACTCAAAACAGGAAAGTGTTCACATCATCAGAGAGGGCAGGAACAACTCTTCCTGGAAAACTTTGAACTGTTCTATTCACCCGTGCCTAAAACAGAGGAATTCAAAGTGGGACAAACACACAGACTCTTCAGTGATGCAGATTTCATGTCAGGGTGATCTGAGTCCCGTTTGGTCTCACACATTTCTTGTGTTCATGCAACCATGTGGTGAACCACAAGAGAGGAAAAAACCTTTAGAGGCAGAGATTACCCTTGTAAGATTTGCAGATGTAGTTCTTGAAGATCGTGCAATGCTTGAAAGTTATGTTATTTATTTCCTTATATATAAATATATAAATAAATGGCTTATGTTCCTCAAAATAGGGCAACACAGAGATTTAAAAGTCTGGGCAATAATTAATAACCTGCAGCAAGAAAAAAATACTACTAATAAAAAAATATTAAGTATATTGAAGAAAAAAGGTAGGTGTCTTTTCTCCCCTCAAAGCTAACTCAGCTGTTTTCTTCTCAAGTTATGAAATAAAGCTGTTGCTTTAACACTGATTAGTTCTGTACAACTGGCTCTCTTTAGCCAGATTGCCTGTGTGAATGTATTCATGGAAAATAAACCACTCCTACAAATGAAATATATGTTTATAGGCTTGATTTTATCTTAATGCTTCATAAATAGCGTACCATGTGGACAAGCACTGACAAGATAAACCAAGTGTGCATAAAAAGGTTTGGCCTGGGAAAAGCCTGCTCCTGAATTTCAAAGCTACCTCCAGTCAGAGCACTGGACACAGACTCAGCAGCAGCCACACTTCCCAGACCACCCCTAAGCAGCCATCAAAACTGAATTTTTTAAGTGCAACTTAGTGGAGTTGCAACAGTGCAACTCCAGTGTGAGCACTTGAGTAAATGATCACTACAAATGCTGACAGCAAGCTGGAGGGGCCAGCTCTTGGGTAACTTCTGAAGGTCAGGCTGCAGCTTAAGAGATAAGCACAGATCATATAAAAAATGCAGACCAATTTATGGGTTTCCAAAACTGGAATGGTAGCTCTGTATATGAACATCAGCAGTGAGCAGCTGGAATGTCCTTCTCTTCAGAGACACTTTGGAAGGGCAGTGATGTAGAGAGCAAAGAAAACCACACTGCCTTGCTTATAGATGTTACATTGATTATTTTCCCCCTGCTTGTTTGTGTAGTTCCTCCTTTCAGGCTGTAACATATAAATAACAAACTGAAGCATGGACTTGGAGCTGCAGTAGTTACCCTGCATTTGCTGCTCCTTTTAATGTCTCTGCCATTTATTGTAGCCCCCAGTTGAGATTTCTGCACAGTACCTGCAATCCAGGCTGGCAAAAGCCTCAGGTGCTGGACTATGCTGGGATAGCAGAGCTCAAGTGTTTTCTACAAGGGTTTTCCCTTAGCACAGAGAACCCTTTGAACCCCTCTCATGGTCACTGCTGCAGACACTCAGCATGGCAGGGTGGGCCTGGCCCTGCCTGAGCCAGCTGGAGCACTGCTGTGCAAAGAATTGGCACAGTCATGCTGTAAATCAGAGGCATCACCCAGGGCTGGGACAGCCCAGCCCCGCTGAGGACAGGGACACCACGCAGGTTGCTGTAATCTGAGAAGAAACATCTGTAATCTGAGAAGAAACATCTGGCTCACAAGCCTTCCCTCACTCTTTTCTACACTGAAAGAGATCCCAAGCTCCTCCAAACCCACACCCCTTCTTCAGCCCATGAAAATGTCCAATAATTATCTGCCTTTTCAAAATTAGCAAAGAATCACTTGGTTGTGATTAAGCTCGTTTCAAACCTGTTCCTCAGGAAATGCCACTACTAAATTCCAGGCAATTCTTCAGGTGAACTCATTTAGCATACAATAACAGAGAGATACATTTGTTCCAGGTGCTTTCTTGGCAGAACCTGACAATATGTCTGTTTGTTCTTCCCTCTGTCTCCCAAACTCCCTTTGGATTTTGCTATTCTGTAATTGTCCAGGTTGTCCTGTCTCTTCCTCGTGTCAGAGATGGCTGGGGAGAGTAAGAGCTTTAATGAAAGGAGCATGGATTAAAGCCACAAAATTAATCTAAATAAGGCTCTTGTTTTCTTATTTTGCAGCTGACCCACAAGCATTGTAAAACACACTCCTCTATAGCCCCATTAAAAATATTTTGAGTCTCAAATATTCTGTGTGTTTTAAATGGAATTAATTCCTTTGTCTGCATGCTTTGTTTCTTAATTTACATTGTGCAGGGAATTGGATGAAGCAAAAAGGACAATGTGATATTTTCTTTGAAGTCTTGAAGTCTAAGAAGACAGGTAAAGAGCAGAAATCAATAAAATAAAATGCTGGAAATTATGGCCAGTGCTTTCAAAGAAATTCAGCTACCTGTGTACTTGATTTTAAAAAGAGATCTGTATTGTGTTTGGTCATTTTCTGTCAGTGGGGATGGGATGACTGGCAGGTACTGAAAATTAGGTGCATATAGGAAGGCTTGAGCAGAACCACTAAAAACAAATGTGCCCAAAACACCTGACTGTTCTTAAAAGCTTGATACTGGAATTTTAAATTTCTTTCTACATAGCTTGAGCTTCATTTGCCATTTGATAGTAGGTTTTCATTACATTTTTATTAGATGAGCTGGTATATGTGGAGCTCTCAAGAGAAATAAGCATCATCCAGAAGCAGTTTTTATTAAACATTAGCTTCCTCTCAACCTAATAGTGAATATTAAAAAGGTTTACAGGCTGGGTTTTTTTTTCACCTTGGAGTTTAAAGAGACCCATTTGGCAGGGGCCAGAGAGTCCAATAAAAAGGGATTTACCACAGAACACAAGAGAAATCCAAGAGAGAGATCCAGAGAGGAGAATGATATGTTTTATCAATAATGAGGTTAGAATTTTATATGTGGGGTCTCTAAGCCCAAGCCACTGGGCTTGCCTTGTATCTGCTGTATATTTGATTCTACCTCTTACCTCATTTACCACTGCATCACTTCAGTGCAGCCTCTCTCTCCAGGTTACAGTTGTATCAGATTAGGGCACCTGCTTGATATTCATGGCAAGGTTTTATTAATAATGTGCTTCCCTGAGCTGAACTCAAGTCAACAAGGTAATTGCATCTAGAAAGAAAATCCTGTGTTCCTTCCTTCTGTTATTCATTTAGTTAATTTGTACTGTGGACAGAACCTGATGTGTGAAAACCCCCTTTCCTCCCATTTTTTTGCATGGCTGATGAAGGCAGAGCTTTGCTTTACAAAAGCAGCAATAACACAAATCCCTTTTCAGGCTTTGATCTCTCAGAGCACTGTAAAACATATCCCATCTCTTCCTTTAAAAGGGAGAAGTGACTCTCCTGTCCTACCTAACAACTGCAAAACCACTGGTGTTAAAACAGTGTAAGGGACCATTTAAGAACACAGGCCCTTTCTAATGACATTTTTTCTTTGTTTATTTTGGAAATCCTGTAAAAACAAAACAAACAAACAAAGCCAAAACAAATCCCAAAGCCCCACAAGAAATGGATATTTAAAGAGAGATCAATTTAGAGAAGAATTCTACATTCCCTCTTAGCAGTTAAAGGGATTCACAGTGCCAATCCTGCTCTTGCAGGGGCTGTGCAAGCAAACACAATGCTGATCATGCTGGAAAATCCTGGCATTTCTAAGGCTGGAAGTACAGGAAGAGATGATACTCCAAAAAAACTCAAAGAAAAAAGTCTTCTCACAGGTACTATTGAGACTTTCACTCTGAAATACAACATTTAAGCAAGCACACAACCATTGGAAAAAGAGTATTTTGCAGTTTAAGTAGAAACTGTTCAATGCTGTGAAAGAAATCCTGGGATCACTGCAGTCCAAAAGTGATTTGCAGCTTCACAGAACAGTTGTCTCCTTAATCCTTTACTAGGAAACTGCTTTTCAGGGCTAGGTCCACATAGAAAAGTGCTCTGACAAACTGTCTACAGGCGAGCCAGAGACTCTTCTTCAAAAAGCTAGATTCCTAAAGTAAATAATCAGAGCTGTCTGCCTGTAATGGTTTGCTTTCCTGAAGGGCTGACCAGGCAGAAGTTCCTGCTGATTTATTAAAAACCCAGGCCTTCTTCCTTTAGCAACCTTGATGTAAAATTAGAAAGCTGACTGTAGGTTGGGAAATGTTGGTGGCCTGTAAATTTGATTACAGATCAGACAGAGCAATTAAAGTTCCCAGGAAATAATCAGTATTTTATATCTCTCTCTCTCTCTCCCCCTGACTATACTCACACTCCAATGTGTCCCTGACTTCCCCCCCAGCCCTGGGACCATGAAACTCATCTGTCTTCCCTTAACTCCAGCCCATTCTTTCTGAATGAAGTGACCTACCTAAGCACACTTCCTGCTGATGTGCTTGCCATGAAACTGGAAAATAAATCATATGTGATGCTATTTTGCCCATCCTTGGTTACCTCACCGAGAAGCTCCCCACCCATCTTGGCACTGTCTTTTTGAGGCAGGAAGCATGAAATTGTGATCACATAGGGTAAAGGTGGTGCCCCAACAAAGCCACAAGGACTCTAAATTTAAGCCTGCCATAAAAGCTTTGAAAATGATGACACACAAAGAAGGAGAAACTATGGGGAATGAAACACCTTAATTTTGAAAAACCACAATGATCCACCCAGCACTTTTAGAGCTTTCAGCTCTGAGGCATGAATTAACCACAGACGGAGTTTTTAACCTACCAAACACAGGCAATCATTCTTTGCAACTTTGCAGCTGCTTAAAATGGGATGGATGTGTCCTACAGACTTAAAAAGACAATTCTCAACATGTCTAGGTCTGTTTAAAACAACCAACAACAGACACTCACGGTCCAGTAGGCTGGGATTCCCAGAGATGAACTGGTGACCCCTCCTTTTGTAATGGGAAATTCAGGATACAGTACCTGTACCTGGCTTAAAAAGTCCAGGGCATCCTTGTTCTGCAAAAAAAGTGCTCTGCACTATTTCCTCTTGAGCTTGGGTTACCCCCAAAAAGGCAACTGGACTGAGCAGTGTGAAAATTGTGGAATTTGTGATTTCAAAACTCTTGTGGGCTGGCCATGTTCCACATAAAGGTGCTGACATTGTATTTAACCGTGACTGTAATTAAATCTATTTATTGCATCATTCAGTATTAATTTGTAATAATTAGTTAATTACTGTTATTAATTAGGTGCTTTTTGGGCTTCACTTTCATCTGAATAATACTCTTTAATGGACATGGAATGATGTGAGGTGTCTTCTCAAACATGACACTATCCAGAGCCAGTGGTGAGTGGAAAGCTGTTCTGTGCATTAAGCTAAGCCCTTCCCTGAATCAGGGAAATGCTGACTGGTGTTTCCCCTGAAGGTATGTCCTGGGGGAAAGTCTGAGTGCTGGTGAAAGTGAATATCAAATTAAATTGAAAACAAAATGCTGCCCTCTGGAACTTACTGCCCCTCAAAGCCTAATCACTGCTTTTCTTGGAGCAATGCCATGTTTTAAGGTTTGAGTTTGGTTTTTTTTTTTATTTGATTTTCTTTGCATGTGCTCGAAAGGCAGGGTGAAATTAGAGAAATACAGGGATGGAGGAAATTCAAGCAGGAAGAAAATATGTGACAGGGCCAAGGACCAGTTCATAGCCTTCTGCAGGTTACTGCACTTGCTCTCTCAGCCAGGATTTGCCAAGAACCCTAAGGTGTGTCTTTCCTGAAAAAATTTAGTAAGAGTCTACTGCCTGGAGATCTAAGATGGATTTAAACATCGGAGCCTGAATTGCTCTGAAATTTCTCACCAACACTAACTCTGTGTCCCTAGCAACTCTGAATTCCAAATTAGAGGTGATTTCAGTAGCAATTCCAGAAGAGGAGCTAGGATCCAGGTTTTACTGAACTAAAGAGGGGAAGCACCAGTCTGAAAGTTCTGAAGTGTTTTTTTTCTGGGTGCATTTGTATACACGCACGTGCAAGCGTTTTAAAGCAGATGAAATCCAGAAACCACATTTACTATTGGCACGTGATGCTTCCCCATCAGTCACTCTGACAACAAATGCAGGACTTCCAATCCATTACAACCTCAAGACATCACCAATTTACTTAAACTGCTTTAAAATGCAAAGTAAAATAATGGTTTTTGTAGAAATGAGAAGTTGGGGATATCATGCAGCAGTGGAGAAGGCTGGAGGAGTCTTGTGGTTGCAATCAGCCCACTGCACTTATGGAATCTATCAAACTGTAGTGGAGAAAGTGAGTCCAACTCTGCCAGAGCCAGGGATACACTTCTGTAAAAAATGGACAGGAGCATTCTCACTGCTGGGATCTTGTTGTTTGAGATAGTAAAGATGAGGGCTTATTTTGCTTCCTTTCAAATCTGGGACACTGTTGTTTCTCTAAGGAACATTTCCCCAGGAGAGGCTGGTGACAGTGGGTGCCACAGAGAGGCAAAGCCACCACACCTTCCACGGGAATGCAGTTTGTCCCTGCCCACTGCTCTGCCTTGAGGGCTCCCTTCCCAGGAGGAGGAAAGAAGGAGCTCCAGGAGGGCAGATTGCCTGGCCCTAAAAGGAGGTTTCCAGGATGGAAATGTTGTGCACAGCCTGACTTTGCTGGTTGCTAAATGAAGGGGAAAATACACAAATGGGCAGACGCGCACAGAGATGTTCTGCAGGGAACCTTTACACACCCCTCTTCTCTGCTCTGAAAACACATTACCACTCTTTCCCTTTCACGTCAGAAAACTCCTCATTTTCATGACTTCAGTCAGGAATTACATTCTGAGACCAAACTGCTGAGTCCTCTCTGGTAAGGGGGGCGGCTGAATCTTCTCCACCATGCTGTGGATGCCCTGTTTTTGCTCCGTGCACTTTCTAAAGGCGGGGTGTACCATTAAGAGGCTTGTCTGCAGACAGAAGGGCAATAATCTGACTGGAGCCAGTCAGTCCATGACCTCAAGTGCACCATTTGAAAACTACACCTCAAGCCTTGCCCTCATTCTTACTCCACCCTCTGCAGAGCAAATCACACCACTCCAGTTTCATAACTCTGGGAGGCTACTCAGCCACCCTGGTTATAGTGCTGTCAGCAGCTTTTGGGAGAACCCAGTTAGACAGGAACTGCTTTAAGACAAAAATTTTTCTTCTGACTTTTCTTTTAATGATTTCTTTTAGTAATGCCTTGAGTGCTCCTTGCTGTTCACATTGCCCTTTCCTAGCTTGCCAGCACGTCTGAATGAGTTTGCATGGTGTTTATAAAGAACAGCATTATGACTAACATACTTTCACAGGTCACAGAACAACTTATATCAATCCAACTAATTAGCTCTTTTCTGTGGTATTTTTTTTACATGGAATATTTATTCAGTTTTCTTATCTGCTGGAATTTGTGATGAGCAGACAAAGACATACCACAAAGCGATTCGTTATGAAAACCGCAAGACACTGATCTTTATTTGTTCACAAAAACAGTCAAAATTAATTTATCCTAAGGGATAAAAGAGGCAGGGAGAGCAAACTGAAAGATAAAGATAAGGCAGTCTGAAAGAGACAGAGCAAAGCTTTGCCCAACATCTAGATCTGGCACCTCACCCTACAGACAGTCAGCTGAATTTTTCTACTTTCAGCCTCTTTGTTTTGCATTTTAGGCTGACTCTTGTCCAGTTCCTACCAGCTCAGAGAAGCCAGAGCCTGCCTGGTGACACACCTATTCCTGTCAGGTACATCTCCACCAGCCCTTGGGGGGCTGGAGGGTTTTTGCTGTGTCACAGCCCCTCCAGGCTGGTGGCAGCGGGCTGGGAATCAGAGAACATAACAGCAGGTCACCCAGCTGATCCTTTGCCCAAGGCAGGTCTCCTGCATCCCTGTCCTTCCTGGACATGCTTTCCAAGCCTGTTCTTGAAGGTCTCTCCAGCTCACCAGGTAACCTAATTCAGGTTTTCATTTTCCTCTGCCTTTAGAAAGTGAAGGGTACTTTTAGCTGCATATTTCTGGCTCCAGTTTATCTTATCTGCCATGCAAATGGAGCATGGGGCATCCCTTCCCTCCCTTTAAGTGTCTTTTATGTACTTGTGGGATCATGCTCCTCCTTCAGTCTTCCTTTTTCAGACTAAATTACCAGAGATGAGTCACTTTTCTTTGTAGGCCATTTCTCTAAAACCTTTGATCATACTCTCTATTCTCCTCTTGCTTCCTCCAGCACCCCAAACTACTATACCAAGCACATCACCTGACCCTGATTTAAAGACTTATGAATGCTAGGAGAAATAAAGAGGAAGATTTTAATAGTCCCAGACTTTCCTCAAAGTATTTTTTTTTTACCTTTCCTTGCAGACAGGACTTCTACTGCTTTTGAAAAATATTTGGCCAGAAGGACTGATGCTGTATCCAGATTTTGAAAATAAGACTTTATTATTTTGTTCTTCCCCTAGTTTGCCATTTATCTCACTGAAATTTCCACCTGCTTCTTCTAGGTGTTGCCAACACAGACTCATAGGAGAACTATTAACTTTTAAAGTGCAAGTTAATGTCATTCTAAAAAGCCTCTTGTTTTCATCTTACTGCCATCAGCTGAAAAAACCAAGCAGCAGTCCTCTTTTCAGCAGCTCATTACATCTTATTAAAATACATGCCTGAAAAAATAGGTAAATTAACTCCACAAATCTGCTGTGACAGTGTCCAGCCTGCCAGTCATCCTTCCTTCCTTCCTTTCTTTCTTTCTTTCTTTCTTTCTTTCTTTCTTTCTTTCTTTCTTTCTTTCTTTCTTTCTTTCTTTCTTTCTTTCTTTCTTTCTTTCTTTCTTTCTTTCTTTCTTTCTCTTCCTTCCTTCCTTCCTTCCTTCCTTCCTTCCTTCCTTCCTTCCTTCCTTCCTTCCTTCCTTCCTTCCTTCCTTCCTTCCTTCCTTCCTTCCTTCCTTCCTTCCTTCCTTCCTTCCTTCCTTCCTTCCTTCCTTCCTTCCTTCCTTCCTTCCTTCCTTCCTTCCTTCCTTCCTTCCTTCCTTCCTTCCTTCCTTCCTTCCTTCCTTCCTTCCTTCCTTCCTTCCTTCCTTCCTTCCTTCCTTCCTTCCTTCCTTCCTTCCTTCCTTCCTTCCTTCCTTCCTTCCTTCCTTCCTTCCTTCCTTCCTTCCTTCCTTCCTTCCTTCCTTCCTTCCTTCCTTCCTTCCTCTTACTAATATTTTTTCCTTTACAATAGCTCAATGAGGAAAGATAATGCTCCAGACTTATCTTGAGGCAAAGCTTTTCTGTTGAACCTAGCTAATCTATGCTAAATGTTTTGAGGTAACCTTACTTTCTTTCACTTCTCTCACATATAGACAGATATTGCCTGTCTGAGCCAACAGGACATTTACAAAAAAGCTTGTGTGTCTCTGGTTTACAAAGGACAAGAACCACTGATTCCCTAAGCAGCATTTCTGATAAGAGGAGCTGATTAAGTGAAATGCAGATGGAATAAAAGACTGCCATCTGCTTTCCTGTTTTAATTATTGTGATAAATTCAGAGAGCCTATATCTCTCACTTATGCATAAACACACTCATGAATCTTTGCTGCAGGGCAAATGGGGAGTACATGAGCATTATTAATTTGATAAAAAAACCAAAACAAAACATGAAAAAAATTTCTTGCATTATTTTTGAAGGGACCTTTATCTTTTGTTTGAACTTCAAACAGAGCTAAGGCCAAGTGACCCAACCTTAATTTACCATGAAAGGCACTAATATCCAGTCCTTCACAAAAATGATCCACAATCAGCATTCCCTGCAGGATCTTTGCCACAGTCAGTAGAGATTTTTTGTTGCTGTTTCCTACTTCTGAATATGCTTTATAATCAATTATTCCTGTGTCCTCTACCTCCAGAGCCTTTCATCATTATCTCTGAAAAGGGAATCAGGATAAAAACCATAATTGCTGCAATTTCATTAATTTATAACTGTCATTCCCTTCTGTGACGACCAAAAGAGCACTTCAATCATCACTGGATTGCTCACACCATTTGTAACTTCTAAAAAATTACTGCTTCCCAAAAGTTGCTCTGTTAAGTTCAAGTTTACCAGGAAAAGGGAAAAAAAGCCAAGGGAGGCTCCTGGGTTTAGTCCCAGCACTGGTGCAAAAGCTGCCAGTGGTCACTCTTGGTCATGCTGTTGTCCAGCCTCCCACCTGTACTGGCACTGAGTTCAGCTCCTTCATCAGCTCTGGTCTGCATTAGGAACCTTCCTCTGGGAATAGCTGGGATTTGGGGAGCAGAGAATCAGCTCTCCACAACAACAGATCTGTTTGTTCTGCCTTTATCCCCATCACTGCCTGTGCTCTGGTTTGCATAACTGCATAGTTACCTCTCAGCTATAAACAAGAGGAGGCCTTCTTGTGGAAAAAAATATTATGAAGAATATTCTGTCTTCCATTTCTAAATATTTCAATCTTAACAGTTCAAAATTACAGAGACCAATTTTTTTTTAATACCTGAAGTTCAGTGTACTTAGATAATTTGGCCAGAAGGTAACATTTGGACCAAATTTTCTCGAAAAACAGGAAAAAAAAAAGTATATTGCTGCAGTTTTAAAGCTAAGGAGTGATTTGATACAACAATAGGGAATTTTTGACAGTTACACCAATTTCCCCATTAAAGGAAGAAAAAGACCCCAAGTGAGAGCCACCCTCTGCAAGCTCCTTGTGCAGTGGTACCCAGCAAAGTGCCAGCTGAGGATGAGTAAGAAATCTAAAGCTGGAGGGGGTGCCAAGTAGGAGCTCAGCTGAGGGGAAACAAAATATCTCCCTCTGCAAGAGAGCAAGAGCCCCTTGTGGCTTTTCATCTTCAGCTCCCCAGTGTCCCCATGAGACAGATCAAAGTGCTCAATCTTTGCTTGGATGGCAAATTCAGCAGCTCCTGTCTCAGGCTGCTCTCTTTGCCATGTCCAGTGCACAAAGGTCTGCCCTGGCCACAGCTCTGGCAGTGGATGATGAGGAGAGGAGCCTTGGGCTTGCTGTGCTGTTTACAGCAAACTCCCAACTCCAGCTTTAATTGCATCTGGCTGCTGAAATGCACATTGCTCTTAAAAACTGGAATCAGAGAGTTTGGCTGCTCAAACAGGAGCTGCAGAAGCCTGCTGACAGTTCCATCTCGTGACAGCAGCTGGTTTCAAAGCAGTTTAGTCACTGCTATTGAGAATATTAATTAAGGATTCACTCTGTCTGCCTGCAGAAAGGTTTGCTGGCAGTCCCACCTAAACAAACCAGGCTGGTTTAACCAGCCAGCCCCAGCAGTTTCCCAATGTCCTTTGGACCCCGTTCACCACCAACTTCTTTTCTGCAGCAAGTTGCAGAAAGGAATATGACTCTGTTAAGGCTGGATTTAGCCAAGAAAACTACACTGAGGAAGAGCTACATCATACTTTAACTGGGATTTCCATCCAGTTCTAATTAGGCTGCATAAAAATGTCTCCAAACATATTTAACTTGTATGCAGTGGCATAACATTCAAGGCTTAAAATTTTAATTTATGGGTTTGGGTGGGTGCCTGATACTTCTAATGTTTAATGAATCTGTCCTCACTTGGCAATTTGCCATTGGTGATCACAGGGTTTGTGTATGCCCCTAGGTCTTTATATCTGTAAAATTGATAGTGTGTGAAATGCCTTATATTTGACAAAACATGGCTGTTTTATTTTCTTCTGAAATTACATAATTACTCCTGCAGGATATGTGGTCAGTTGAAGATTTGCAATTTTTCATATTAAAGAGTTCAATATATTATTCCTGACAGGCCATGTTTTATTTTTGTGAAGGATTCAGAGTCTGTTTAGTTAGAAGCTGCATTTTGTTTAAGTCTCACACTGGAAAGCTCTCTGGGACAGGGGCTATCTTTGTGTGGTAACACAATTGAAACAATAACTTTAAAAACCTCTGTAAAATGGGATTTTCCATTAATTGTGCAGATGGTGGTTTGCTAAAAATACACGCAGAAATTAAAGTGGCACAAAAGCTAGTAAGAGTAAACACAAAAAAAAAAAATCCCTTAGTCTAACTCCAGAAAGAAAGGAACAAGAGACAACAAAAAACTCATGGATGTTAATAAAAAAAAGAAAAATCCTTTGTTATTCAAGCAGGACTTCTAAAATATCTTTATTTTTTCCTTTCAAACACCACCAATGACATATTTAAGTAAAATTTCCACTCCCTTGCCAGTAAAGACTGAAAAACTCCAGTGCTAAAAAAAGACAGGAAAACAAAATCAGGAAGGCAATCCTATATGAAACTAAAACCAGCCTAAAGCTCACTGGACACAGTCTGAGGGTTCAGCACTAGTACAACAGTTAGTCTTTTGAAGGTCTCCCAATTCAGCTACAGTGAAGAAAAATGGTGTTATCAACCCCTCTGAATTGCTCTGGCTTTTGTAGATGTGCCACCCTAAAAATTCAAAGCAGCTCCACTTTGAGTGTCTGCCCAGGTCCATCCAGCTCTAAAGTAAACTTGCTCTGTCCCTTCTAACACAGTTGCACCAACAAATCCAGCAAATCCAAGAGTTATTTCTTTGTCACCTAAAATCTCCCTCGCATCCTCCAATCAAGGAAACAATCATTTAAAGAACTCTCCTTTCAGAAATTGCATCTACCAAGGCTATTTTTTCATGGTAGTTTCTAACCCTGCCCCAGGACTAGTCTGGAAAAAGCCAGCAGGTGAAAGGGCTGGTGTGTTTTGATGCTAATGTGGAGCAACAGCGGCCAAACAGCTCTTCTGAGTGTCCACACGCCTGTTATTTGTGCCATGCTGAACATCTTAGCAGAAAATCATAGATAATGTCCCTCCCTTGTCCTCTTCAGAGTGCCAGGAAAGGTCTGATAAATCCAACCTTTAGAGCTCCTTTTTCTAACAGCTCTGTTTGCCTTCCCCTCTGATGCTCCACTTCCTGAGCATGACAGAGCCCTGGATATTTTTAACAGCTTTTTTCTCCTACACCTTCCTTCTCCTCCACAGCTCCCATTCTCCAGGGGTGCTCCCTCTGCCTGAAGGGTGCTCACACTTGCTCAGAGCCCAGGAGTCCTTCTGGGAGGTCAGTTTGGGAACAACTGCTGCCTGATGGGAAACTCCAGTGAGGAAACAACTCCCTGGGCTCACACCTGGCACAGGAGTGTCTCTACAGAAACCAGGCAGCACCTGTCAGTTCAGATCAGGGGTGATCCCACGTTTTCCTGCGGAGCAGGGTTTTTGTGGAGGACATTTGGTTTGTTAAGATGGAGAGAGAAACTTCTGAAAAATCTTTATGGTCAGCTTGTTTTCCTGTTTGTTTGAGGCTGTTTGCTGCTGCTCTCCTCCTGGCCTAACCTGCTGCATTATTTTCTATCTCTATTCTTAGAGGTTGTTCTTTAATTTCTATTCAGAAGTTTTCACTTTTTGCTACCACCTGCAGCAATTTTACCTCCCCAAAAGTGGTTTCTTTCCCCAGTGCAAACCTGTTGGCTCCACTCTACCTTTGGCCTCCTTTGAAAGTTTCTTTATGTCAACCATAAATGTGGTTGTGGCCCCAGATCACAATTTATCCTTGGAACTGTCCAGCCCAGAATAACTGAAATTAAGGTTGTGACTTTAACTCATACTATCTGCCCATTGAAGTTGATATTCTGAATTAATCTGGCCTCTTTACCCATGAAATCTCCTTTCTTACAAGGGATCCAATATCTGAGTTCATCATCACAGAAGTGATGGGGATATTTTTGCCTGACAGCTGTAACTTATTTCTTTGGTCCACTGGGCCAGTTCAGTCACCTGGGCAGAAGAGTGACCCATTTTGGCCCTGCAGATAAGATGCAGAAATTATAAAACATTTTCAGCCTCTGAGAGAGCCTGGCATCTCGAGCAGAGCTCAGAGATACCAATAACACACACACAAGGGGAAAACTGCTGGTGTTTCTGTCTGTTTCTGTTCACTTAATAAATGATTTAAAACATCAAGTTTGTTTTTTTTTTTTTTTCAGATCAAAATTTCACCCAAATAATTATGTGCAAGAGGAAAATAAGAGAAAGAAAGTCCATAAACAGATATACCTGGCATTAGAGCTTGAAAGAATCCCTCAGTACCTTCCCAAAATCACAAGTGGGAAGAAAAACACACACATGTATGTGGACATACACAAATTTCTTCAGGCCCCAACTCTCACATTCATTTGTATGAGGTTTTTGGGGGTCTCAGAAAATGCTAAAAACCCAAATGAGGTTACAGCAAATAGATTCAAAGTTTTCAGATACTGTTTTCCCAGAATGATATATTCACTTTCTGAATCAAGATGCTTTCCATCCCCAGGTCTGTTGGATGGGTGAGTGGAGGGGGGAGGAAGGGGAGGGCAAAAAAGAGCAAAGGCAGTGAAGACTCCAGTAGTACTAATTTAGTTTGATTAACTGAGTGATACTTCTGTTATGATGTACATTGATACATATTTCTGTGCAAGTTAGACCAAGGAAAGAACACTGGATGAGGATTACTCATTAAATTCTACTGTAAAAAGTGGCTGCATGTTTGTGTCTCTAACTCCTCTGACATAAAATAACCAGTGTTCCTGGAATATTTCAGTTTAGTAAAGAGTTTCACTGCTGAGCACAGCTTTTTTTTTCCCTCTCCTTTTTTCTCTTCCCTCCCCCCTCTTTCTCTTTGAGTCTGAGGCTAGGATAAAACCTCAGTGATTAGCTTCGTTGCCGGCAACAAGCCTGATTCTTTAATGTAGCTGCTCTGCTCCTTAGCTTTGTTTTCATTATTATTTGCATTGTGCAGCAGATGACTAAGAGATAGTCAAAAGATCAAAGGTTCCCTTTGATGGTTTCTATCACGGATCCCTGCTGTATTAAAAAGGATCTCAGGTCAGGACATTCTTGTTCACACGCAGATCTGAACAAGGGGCTGCACGGGGTGATCAAACTGGATGGAGGCTGAACACATCCATCAAAGGGCTGCCCACATTGGCCCAAACAGAAGAGGAGGTTCTACCTCCACAACCATGACATTAACTAGTGACAGATGTCTCCCTGTGGCTGCTGCTTTGATGTGTCAGGACTAAGGAGAAGCAGAGAACACGGAGGGCTTGTGCTTTCCACATTACTCTAGAACCATTTTATAAAATACAGTACAATACAATAAAATACAATACAATAATAAAATAAAATAAAATAAAATAAAATAAAATAAAATAAAATAAAATAAAATAAAATAAAATAGTATTTAACAATGAGTGATTTCTGATATCAAAGGGTATTTGCTCTTCACAGACAAACCCAGCTAGCAGACCCAAGCCATCACTGTGTCAGGCCTTTCTCACACACTGCATTTAATCTTGCAAATATTTAGTAAGCAACAATAACTGAGACACTGCAGCCCCTCTGTGAAGTGGAGCACCTTCGTGCACAGAAGGGAGAAGGAGATACTGAGACCAAAACCAAGACTGAGTCTCTGAAAGGTGCACGAGTGCAGATTGGTCACATCCACGTTTCAAACTTCTGGGTGCAGACTAAAATGATTTTGAGTGTTTTTTTGTGTTTGTGATTGAGGGTGGGGATATTTTTATGCCATTTCTAATACATCAGGTGAAGGCTGCCTTTGCAATTTTGTCAAAACCCCTGCTCTGAGCTTGCTCCTGGGTTTCCCACCACACCAACGCTGGTGCCATTCTCCTGCCCTGAAGAGACATTTACTTGGAAGGGGTGTCCAAACAACCTACACCCATTTCCTGAGTAAATCAGAAGAAAAGCAATGACAAACCCCCACTTTTTACGCCAGGCAATTTTTGTTTACATTAGGAGTCTTGCCAGGGTAAATGCTGTCATGTCTCTAAAGAATATTAATCTACCATTAAAAGATTTCAGTGTAGACTTGCCCTAAATTTCACAGACATCTCCAGCTGTCATTCACTGCAACAGCAGCTCAGTTGCACCTCAAGGGGGAGGATTCAGCTCTGAAAATGTCATGTGAGGAGAGGTTTCTAACCCAAAGTAAGTACTGAAGCCCCCTGCCTCATGCCAGCAGTGAGCTCAGGGCACTTCCATGGCTCTCACAGAATTCCCACAGAGCAGTTCATTCTGTCTAGCCCCCCATCTGTGTCATGATGCTGCAAGACAGAGTGCTCCTGGATGTTTAGACATCAAAAATTAAGCAAAATGAATCCCACCACAACAACACACTTTCTACTGTGTGGCTGATGCCAGAGCTGGAATTTTAGAAGGAATCTTGGCTAGTGGCTTTGAATTCCTTCAGCAGGTCTCACTCAGATCATCCTAACTTGGTCTCTGGGCTGATTTCACATTTCAAACAGCATCCATCTTTGAGATGGCTCAGTTGGGTTCCATTCTGTGATTTGATAAAACAATCCCCAAACCCTCCCTTCCCTGATGCCTTCCTTGATGCAGTCAGCAGATGCAAAACTAGAAGAACATGAAAAAGGGGAAGTTTAAATACAAATCCCATGGCTGAGCAGCTCTGCAGCAGTGTGTGTAAGATGGTGTGCATCCCTAAAAGAGTGAAAAAGGAGCCTTCTCCATTTGTTATCAGAGCAGCTTCTCCTCCTGAGCAAGGAGGATACAAACTGGCAGGAACCTCATGATCTGAGTGTGCTTATGAAGCAGTGGGAAAATTCCACTCTTGGTCCACAGTTTAAAGCAGCCTTTCTACTAATAACCATATTACCTGTAATAGCCCCAGAGTTACTTGATTTAAATTACAGAAACTTGACAGACTTACAGCCCAGATTTTAGCTGCCCTCATCCTCTCTGCTGAGAAATTACCTGACATCAAAACACGGTTTTTCTCTCTCCTCAGAACATCAAATATCCAACTGCACTAACAGAGGGTTATTTCTCTGTCAGTCCAGTCTTTAGCTGGTGGAGAAATAGAGGGGATCCTGTCATGCTACGCTTTTGATACACTGCCTTGTCTTCCATCACTTTTTTCATGGTAGTTATGAATCATGTTTTGAAACACTTCACAGTGGTGAATGTTTAGGCTATAGTTTTAGTGGTGGTAGTGTGAATACCTGTGAAGTGGAAAACCCTCAGAACTTGGTCTTGAAGATGTGTTTTTAAAGCAGAATTTGTTGTAGTGCCATTCAATATCTTGTCTAAAACAGGACCACTTGCTTAATGACTAAATCTACTGGAAATTTTTCAATCAATATTCCCAATTTGCTGATGATTAGGGAAAGCAGGGAAGCCTGTGTGCAGGATTCTGGTACAGCATTCTCATGAACTGCTCTTTTTGTTGTTGAATGTAGGTGCCAGAGTTACACTGCTGCTTGCACAGAGAATGCCTGGCAAAAAACATGAGGGTAAAAGCACATTTGTGTATGCACAGGCCATATCCCAGCCTGTCAACGACTTGAAATAACATGCAAATAGGTGCCAGTACATCTATCATTCTGTTTATTGTCTTTACTCACTTTCAGTTTGACTTCTCATACAATTCTGGCTCTAAGCAGTTGATAAACACCACTGGACTACTGGATTTTGTTTCCCTCCAACATCACATCTTTATCTTTTGGAAAGGTTGATGAAATACAAACAGTATAAGAAAAACTTTGCTGGCGAGGGCCTCTGTGTCCTGCTCCACCACAGCAATGCACTATGGTTGCTTTGTATCTGTTGCATAGTTTGTTTGAGTGACACTCTGACAAATGGTCTTTTTAGCACTGAAACTTAAACAAGGAGTGGATTGAGTAAAATCACAACCTGGACTGACTCAAAATGACATATCAGGAACGTTTTTCAGTGGTCAGTTTCCTGATGGTTGAATTAACTGCAGCTTTATCTTGCTCTGTATTGGCTGCTTTACCTCACTTTCACCAAATTGCTTTCTTATCATCACAAACACCACTGAATTACTGTAAACTGCCAAAGTGGCAGAGCCCTGCTCTCCAGCCCAGGGGTGCAATCACTGCATCTCCCTCTCTCAGCTGCCCATTGTATTTGAAATCCTCTCAACACAAACAAGCCAACTGAACAGTATTGCCCAAACTGTCACACACAGTAAAAGTTCTGTGGTCGTACACCTGGGCAGGGATTTCATGGGCAAATATGTGTCAGACAAATACAGGACAGAAAAGCAGCTTTGCTCAAGCTTCTCTCAGGTTGGGTTGTAAAAACAACCACCTTTCCATGCATTTCCTTTCATTCTATAGTTGCTATTGTCACCCAAAGAGGCTAAAGGAAAGGCACTGAGACTGGCATGGATGGGTTGCAATTCCCTCATTTGATGGTGAGAAAGCTCACTGAGGAGAGGTGTGAGAAGCCAAGATTTAATATTCTGCAAGATAGGGATGAACTGGATATATTAATCATTTTTTATTTCAAAGGAAGTACAAGGCACCAAAGATTCACCAAAATTCAATATTCACTGAAAGATTTCACTGGTCAATGTTTGGGGAAAAAGCCCCTAAAGATCAGAATGAGGAGCACAAAGTCAGCCCTGCAGCTTCTAAGAAGTGCAAGGAAAAGTCTGATTTTTGAAAGCCTGAAGTTGTTAACCTTTCCTCCTTAACATCTTTCTGGAAGGAAGCAGGGTTCTTCTGCTCAGGAGAGGGTGTCTAAAATTTATCTTGTGTTTTCAGTAGCTAAGAGTCACTATTGCACTCACTTTTTGACCAGTGCATGTCACTGGGTCACAAGAACTAAACCCATTTGCAGCTGCTGAAGCACAGAGAAAGACAGAGGTGAGTCAAGGCAGGCTGAAAGGGGTCTGTGGGATCTGATGCCATCTCGTGCTCCTGAGCCCATCAAAACCTTTCTTTGAAAATGCCAGGTTTTCCCAAATTGTCCCTTTCAAAGGCAAAGCAAGAGTCATAAAGAATAACTAGAAGACAAAATTTTTGTGTTGATTGGAAGCTTCCAGATTTTAGGAAATGGCAGTTTGTGTCCCCAGCTTCAATTCCTTTCACTCAGCTCTAGCTGAAACACCATTTCTGCCCCTTTCCTTTGTTGCAGAAGATCAGAGCCAAGAGGAAAACATATGTCCAACAGGAAAAGATCCATTTTGCTTCTGTCAATAATACATTGGG
This sequence comes from Fringilla coelebs, assembly GCF_963513975.1. Taxonomy (NCBI): domain Eukaryota; kingdom Metazoa; phylum Chordata; class Aves; order Passeriformes; family Fringillidae; genus Fringilla; species Fringilla coelebs. The sequence continues at coordinate 64,605,325 of NC_140033.1, read as the reverse complement.
AGCTGTCAGGAATGTCTGAGCAGGTGTGTGTGGGTATGATTGGTAAGCAGCTTACAAGCAGCTATCATTAAATGTGTAATAATAGCACAGTGCCAGCAAAATGAGACAACTAGAGCAGTCAGGGGTACAGGATTTATAGACTACTGCTCTATGCACCATCCTTAACTCTGCTTTGTAGGCTGGCTCTCCAACAATCCCGTGTTTGTAATGCCTCTTCTGTCATATGGCGTCCACATTTTCCTGGGATCTGAAAATACAAAGTCATCTTTGTGTGAGCACACAATTTACCTGCTCTGGTTCAAGGAGGCTTAATATAATTTTTGAAGACTGTTTTCTTTATGAGGCTTTCTGAGCTGCACCTTATCATCCTTTGAGATACAAAGAAAAAAGTTAGTATCTCCTTATTATGTGATTTTTGGATTCTGGCTCTTTGTTGAGTTTTCTGCCTTTCAAGAGAGGACAAGCAATAAGCTAAGAAAGTCATCATATTTTTATATCTATTTATATCAATTTACTTTCATAGAAGCGTCATCTTCATTGGAGGAGACTCTGTGAGGTCTGCACAGAGAAATCAGTGACAGCGACCACAATATTGTTTTCAAAGGTGATCTAAATGCAAAATAATGTTCATGCTATGAGAGTTAAAAAGCAAAAAGAGAAAAAAAAGAGGAAAAGCATGATCCAGCTACCCAAGTGGCAGCACACTGGGGACAGTATCTTCAGAAAACTTCTCAGATATACTCGATGGGGGTCAAACCACTATAGCCCCCTGAATTATTTAATGTGATAGAAACTGGGCTGGATGCAGAACAAAGAAAAGTGCTTGGGCCTCACTGTAGGTCTTTCCTGAAGCTACCATGGGTCATACACCTTGCAAACTTAAAAAGTGACTGCTGGTCATCAGAAAAGGTAAAAATAGTGGTACTGTACAATTTTTAGGCTCCAGTAACGTGAAAGGGAATTTTAAATTCTTCTCTTTTTCCTTTGCCCCTCTGGAAAGCTGCATGCCCGGATGGGGTGTAGACAGGGTGGAAGATTAAAAACAATGAGCAATCTATAGCAGTTAATCTGCCCGACTGGGAGGGCCTCAGGCTGTGCTGGACAGTTGGGATTCCTGTCAGCTGTCTGGTTTAGGGTTGCAGCAGGACCACAAAAGGTTGCCTGATGGGAAGTGTGTGCGCTGAAGGCTCAGCACAGCAATGCAGATGGGGCTGCAGGGCTGTGGAGAGGGGCTCCAGGCACAGCCAGGAGAGAGACAGCATGTGAAAAACCACGGGGGCTACTGCAGAAAGCAACACAGCTCCAGGGATTGCCAACAGTTCAAATGATTTCTGCATCATTGCAACGGCTGAACGAGTATCTTGGGACTTGTAACATCCAGTGCTGGGACACCCATCTCAGGTTCTGGGTACAATTCTCCCTAAAATAAAGGACCATGCTAATCCACATCACTTGGACATGCCCATCTGCCTCTGACAGCCAGATTCTCTAGAGCTCCTTTGCATAAACCCAGGGTTATCAGGTTAAGTCCCTTAGAAACAGCTTTTGTGAAGGGAAAAGGAGAAGGTCCTGCAGGTCCTAAGAGGATAGCTGAGTTTTGGGCACAAGTTTCCAAGCATCAGAAAAGTTTATTTTCTCAATTCTGCCTGTGTGGCAGCCTCCAGTTTAACCACATCTCTGGCAGCTCTAGATAATGTATGAGATCATACCCATCCCTTGGATAGCACAGCTGGGCTCTCTGGACAGGAATACAGTGATAATTCATGTCTTTGACACCAAAAAATGCCTATGTGCATTATTAGCTGAATTAGTGCCCCATGGAACTCTTTCTTCATGGCATTTCTTTGGCCTATGCTTTATTAAAAATTCATAGGCTTTTGTGGTTTCAGAGCATTTTTTTTTTTAAGATGGCTCTTACAATTGTCTTCAGAATGATAGTTAATTATTTCCCTCACCTCCCAAATAAAATAGCCTGTGATTTATCTACACTTTGAGAATGAGCCAGGGAAAAAAAAATTGCTGGAATAAATTAAAAAATGTTATAGTGAGATTATTACTTCCGTTCATCCATCCAGAACATCCTGAGAGGATGACTAAAGGTCTTGGTAGCCCATTAATTTAAAGTACTGTCAACTTTCTCAGTGCAAACATATCTATGAATACAGAGAAGAAAAAAAAAGAGACAGAAAGATGAGTAAATCACTTCTTGCAGATACCTTAAGGTAAGGGTGGGATTTTGTGCTGGGGCAGTATTTTATCTGCTTGTAAGGGTCCCTGAAGGGTGAACTCATACACAGCTGCACAGCTTGCTGGATTTTCAGCATGTATGTTTCAGAAATCAGGAAAGGAAAAAGTTATTCCTCAGCCTTACTGTAGACCACAAGCCAAAGCAAAATCAACTCAAAGGGCTCAAAAGGTTCTACCCAGGGGTTTTAAAACACTGGGAATATTGTCACATTTGTAGAGGTTGTGGGCACCCACCTGGTGACTTTCTGGTTAAATTAATTATTCCATAGAAATATCCCAGTTTAAAAGCTAAAATGCCAGCCAAATGGGATGTGACCAACCTAATTTTAAAGTCCATTTGTAATAACCCTGCAATTAATCACCTAGTTTTTTAATTAAGAAATTAACTTGAAAGTGATTAGATTTATAAGCACTCTAACTCACAGCCAACACATTTTCATTTTGTTTGCCTGGATTTACACTAGAGGTCAATTAGTCCTGATGAGATTAAAGTCTTGGTAATTTTGAGAAACAGCATCTCTATGAGATCATGCAGTTTAGCTTTAATGCATCTTAATCCACTTTCATACCTCTAGTTAATTTGCATTCATTTTCCTCAGGGTCTGTGTAGGTAAACACCAAACACAATTTTGGAAGTATTTAGGCAGGATCCCTGATTTATCCCTGTTTTGCTGGCAGGAGTGTGTGTGGGTGAAACAGGATCAGAGCCCTCACTCTCCACTTGGGAGAAAGGCAGAGGAGGGAGATCTGTGTCTGCTTTTGGCATAGAAGAGGAGCTGTGTTTTCACTGTCCTGCCTTTTATTAGCAACTAGCATTTTTTTCCCCTTGCAGCTGAAGCCCCTAACAAAAGGCAAAGAATAAAATTAGACAAAAAAGCATCTGCTCTAAATGGAATTGGGCCAGTCCAGTCAAGTTTAAAGACTCTGAATCATTTGAGGGGTATAAGACTGGCAATTTACTAATGACTACAACTTATTAAAAAGGCATGAAAAGCTCCCTAATTACATATTTGGATGCTAAGTAGCCATTCTCAGCTTCACAGACAGCATGACTTTCCCTTCCAGTCTTGTCCCAGACCACACATTATAAAGAAAACAGGCATCATAAAGGCTCAGGCGTTTTAGATGCTAGAAACTAAAATATTGTAAAAGACTTAACCAGACGTTTACTTGAGGCTTTAGGCTACTCTCTTGTTCTAACTCTTATTGAAGGCTGAATAATTTTGGTCATATAATATATGCATTTAGAAATAAATTACCATATATCCCAAATCTTTCAAAAACAACACAACACATTAATCTCAACCACCTTTTTTCCCCCCTACTCTACCAGGCTAATTTCACTGGATCATTAGTTTTAAACATCTATTACACTGTAAACAAATCCTGAAAAGCTTATGGAGACAAAGTCAGACATTCAAAAGATTGGAAGTGCCAGTTTTAGTGCAAAAGTTCTGTGGGGCTCAGCACAGGGAAATCTATTTACAATTCCTATTACACAAATTGCTCAGTGTCTTTATTTGCTGCATAGCATCCAAAGCCAGCATTAAATATAAAATTGTTCATTTCCTGATGAGTGTTTTGTTTTGTTTTAATAATATATTGACCTAGAGTAGGAATGCCACAAACATTCTTGAGTTTATCTGCAGAAGACACCCTCTAAACACTCTGGGAGTGTTGTTATCCCAGTTTTCCAGGATTCACCCTTTTCCCTCTCTGGCCATGAAACAAAGCCACTTTTCTGGACACGATGGGTTCCCTGTGTGGTGCTGAACAAGGTTGTGCTTCACACAGAGTCCAGCCTGTGCTGGCTTTGCAGGATGGGACAAGCCCCCTGCTCAGCAGAGCTGCAAACCTGCCCTTTTTGGACAGGTTTTTTATTCCCACCCCAGGCAGAAGCAGAGGGACCCTCCATGCAGAGCACCTGTTTTCCCTGTTTTACAGGAAAGGAAATGAGTGCAGAGAGTAACACTGCTGTCAGACAAGGAGAACCTATTCAGTGTGTTGCTCCTGGTTGCAAAATCTGAAATCCAAAATCTCCCTACCAAGCAAGCACACGGAGGAAATCAATGGTTGTCCCTGCAACAAACATTTAAATACAATGCTTGTGTAAAGCCCAGCAACACAAAGCTGATCCTATATTATATATCAACAGCTCTACAGTGGTGTGAGTACTTCACATACACCTATTTCTTTAGCAAAACAAGAGTCAGGTAACAGTAATTCTTCTAAAATCTGCCAATCCCCTACATAACATTCATGTAAGTCTTGTTCTCCTCTTTGGATGGACTTATGCAGAAAGGTGTCTGATCATTCCTATGAGTAACCCCCAAATCACAACCAGCATTTCACCACAAAATGCTGTGTATGAATCACATCTCCCCTAGGAGCTGGAAAGTGTTGGCTTTTTTTGAAACAACACAGTAGTGAGTGCCTAAATTACCTATTGTCCAGAAGAACTCAGCTCTCCTGCCAGTGCAATTCCAGTCCTAAAGAGGGGACACCAACACGGCTCTTTGCTGCAGCATCACTCACCTTTCAAGCCTCACAACAAATGCAGAGCCAGGCACACTTAAATCCTGAGCTGAGGCTGCAAGTGCAATTTGAACCATGGTGGCCTCATTTATAGGAAAAAAGGACTGGCAAGGACTTTCTGAGGAAGTGAGTTTTTCCTTGAAACAGCAGTGCCCACATTATATTAAAAAAAAAAATAGAAAAAGTAATACAATATTGAGAGAGGGTTACTCTACACAGAAATAAAATCCCTTGTAGCTTTTCCCACAGAGACAACTTCAGAGCTGGAAAAGGAAGGGTAAGTGGCAGGTGGTGCCCCATCTTTGTCACCAAAGCAGTCACTGGAGTTGAGGCATTTTGCACAGCCCCAGAAAATCCAGATCATGTCAGTCATGGAATTCACGTGACACAGAGGTGGAGCAATGAAATGGGGCAGAGTTCCAGCTTCGTGCCTCTGAGTAGAGAGGGAAGAAATAAAAAAGCCAAAGTCATTCACATATGGCCAGGCACAATCTGAAGACCACACTCATCTTCTGGAGCACTCTTCAATAAACTTGAACAAAAGCCATGTACTATTAAACCAACAGAGGCATAAACACCAGGTTCTCTGACAGCTGATAGAAGGACAATGGAGAAATAATAGTACAACTCACAAGTGTTGGAGGGAAAAAGGCTAAAGATTATAAAGGTATTTTTATTCTTGGCTGACACTTCTACCAACCCAAGCCAAAAATCACAAGAAAAAGAATAGCTGCTTTCCTTTATCCACATAAAAGGATTCTGTGCTGAGCAGCACTTAAGAAAAACGATCAGATTGTGATTATATAACCCTAGCATGAACTTGGTGACCAGTATAGTCATGTCAAATTAGGATGCATTATTCAAGCAGCAGGGAAGGATGAAAGTGTTTACCATCAGATATAAACCCCCTGCATTTCCTTTTCTTCGAACCTGTTCTCTTCTTTTTCCTTTGCTGGCTATGTTGGTGGGCTGGCTCACTCACTATACCAGCTCTTCTTCAAAAACACAGAAATTATCAGTAACAGATGCTGATGGTAACTGAAAAGAAAAAGAAAGACATCCACTTATTATTTCTCCCCTCTGCCTTTACCAGAAGCTTCCATCTTCTCCCCCTGGTTTATTTCTTGCTCCTCTTGTCTCCGGACCTTTGCCCATTCTTTCTTCTTTTCCTTCAGACCAGGGTCTCTATTCTGATTTTTTTTCTTTTTTTTGCTGGGGCCCCTTCACCTGACCCCATTCTCACTTTCTTTGTCATCTTGTCTTTAACTTCTTTTCATTAAAAGGCATTGGATTCTGCCCATCAATGTCTAGACCACAACTTGTCACTTTTCTTTTTTTTAAACCACATTTAAAAAAATGAAAAGGCAGCAAAATGAAAGGAATAAATGTTGCATAGATAAGATGAGGCTGAAGCAGCCATAAGCAATGTAAGTTTTTAGATGCAGTTTACTTATGTCTGATTATTATAATGCAAAATAAAGTTATATTATTCAGGTATATTTTGTGCACAGTCATTCTTACTCTCTGAAAATTCCCAACCATATCACGACTGTAGCAAGTTTAAATTTTTTGACCCTTTTACAGCTTTGAAAGCCATTAATCCCCAAATTTAATTGCCCAAGTCTCACAAAACCAGAGTGCCAAAGCCAGGGTTGGTATTACTAAATTGACCACCACAGAACTTGTTTACACTGCAGATTAATTTAATTTATGCAGTTTCTCCTCTCCATCTGGAGGTCACAGTAAAGGATTTGGAAAATACAGTTAAATATTTTCAACAAAATTTAATTCCTCTATCAAGCCAGTGTAGATTGTCTCATTCCTTTTCTCAACCAGTCATCAACAATAAAGCACAGAAGAGAGAGTTGATACCTTGATATCATGGTGCTATCAAGGACATTCAAACACATACAGACAGAAAAATTCCTTTTCATTTTCTTTTTCTTTTTATAAGAACTTGTCAGTAGAAATGGGTCAAGCCTTGGGTAAATGTGTTATTCCAGTAACAAGATTGCTTGATTCTCAAAGTGCAATAAAAGGTTTTCCACAGCACAGATCAGGTCTCTGGATGCTTCTGAAAGATTCACTGGCTTACCATTCATATATGATAGAAGGCAAGTAAAAAAATTGCATTCCTCTTGAGGATAAGTAGTGTGGTGAACTGGTAACCATCATTACCAGAGACATGAAGCCATGGTCCTGTTAAGAATATTGCATTTCACTGGAAATATTCTGGCTCTTTACACTAATCCATCCAGAAGTCAGAACCAGCAGAATGGAAGACTGTTCTTGGGATGAAATAGAATTGACTCTTCCTCTCATCTGTACCAATTCTGGCAGTTCCCTTAGGGCCTGGCTTCTCCCTCTGCTCTCTCAAAGGCAAGACATGGCTGCTTTGGGGGATGAATTGGAGCATTCAGCTCGGGTTCCTGCTGCACATTGCTCTGGGAAGGGACATCCATCTCCCTCCTTGGGCTCTGGCAGGGCTCTCAGTTCCTCACTCCACATACCCTCTGTGCCACAGCCTCACCACCCTCACTGTGGAGAATTTCTCCCCAGCTTCTCATGCTAACCTACTCTCCTTCAGTCTGGGCCATTTCACCTGGTCCCATTTGGATACTGGAAGGCTGCTAGATGAGAAGGAAATGCTGGAATGTTTAATATTCCAGTGCACCCTTCTCTTTGGAGCATCAGCAGTAGAAATTGCTCTTCAGCCTGGAAGCTGCCTGTCATCTGCTTGGAAGACATTTCTCCTCCCTGCATGCTTTTGGGATGTTTCTTACTGATTCCACAGCAGGCTTTGTGTATCCAGCAGCATACATGACACTTGTGCAGCACAGAGGGAAAGCACAGCCCAGGACAGACAGAACCAGGGCAGCCCCAAGGAAAGAGCCTGAGCATTTTTGGCTGCAGAAGCAGCCCCTTATTGGCCAAGTGTAAAGGAAACCTTACTCACAATCTCACCCTCCCATCTTCTTCTTTTCTTTTCTTTTCTTTTCTTTTCTTTTCTTTTCTTTTCTTTTCTTTTCTTTTCTTTTCTTTTCTTTTCTTTTCTTTTCTTTTCTTTTCTTTTCTTTTCTTTTCTTTTCTTTTCTTTTCTTTTCTTTTCTTTTTTCTCTTCTCTTCTCTTCTCTTCTCTTCTCTTCTCTTCTCTTCTCTTCTCTTCTCTTCTCTTCTCTTCTCTTCTCTTCTCTTCTCTTTTCTCTCCTTCCTTCCTTCCTTCCTTCCTTCCTTCCTTCCTTCCTTCCTTCCTTCCTTCCTTCCTTCCTTCCTTCCTTCCTTCCTTCCTTCCTTCCTTCCTTCCTTCCTTCCTTCCTTCCTTCCTTCCTTCCTTCCTTCCTTCCTTCCTTCCTTCCTTCCTTCCTTCCTTCCTTCCTTCCTTCCTTCCTTCCTTCCTTCCTTCCTTCCTTCCTTCCTTCTTTTCTTTTTATTTTTTTGGGTCATTTTTGTGCTTGCAATGCTTTTCGTGGCACCCCCTGACATTCCAGCTGAGCAGCACCTCACTGAGGTATTACCTGATTACACTGAGCACTTTCACATGTGGAATTTTGCACACCCAGTGTTCAGCCAGTGACAGTAACAAATCGGGTATTAATTAACAGCACAGTGATTAAAGACTGGGGATCCCGACATCTGTAATGAATGTTCCAAAGATAGTGTGTGTGCATGGGGATCTGTAAATCAGGGCCCTTGCAAAAGGAGCTCTGCTCTTTCTCAGCTCATTGCCATTCTCTGAGTGCTAACGAGGGGAACAAGGCAGAGCTGGAGCATTTGAATAAACCCTCACTTTTTCAGAGGACTTAATGAATCATGAGCAGACCATTCTATCAGCACTGAGGGGATGTTGATGAAGCTCTTTCCTTACCCCACAGTGCATGAAAGTCACGGTGCATCAGAAGGAACCCAATCAGTTACAGGAGAAATGGTTTTATTTCCTCCAACATCCAATTTGATTATCTCATTATGTTTCACCCCACTTTGTCTAACCCAGCAATTTGCTTCTAGATCATTTCGTTCTTCCTTTTCTGCTCCCTGCTAAAAAACAGGGACAGGTCACATGGAAACTGCTTCTCCAGTAGGCCTTCAGTCAAAGATGAAGTTGATTAAAATGTCATATATATAATAAAAATTACTGGCATTCAGTCAAAACCTGACAAAATAGTTATGGCCTGTCTAATCCACATTCAGCTATAAAACATGATTTACCAAATACCCTCACCTAACAAAGGGTATTTGGTTTCTTACTGAATTCCCTCTGTTTGACACTCTCATAATATGCAAACATATATGGATTTAATTTTTTCATTTCCTTCTGGATGGAATATTTCAACCTGTTAATATTTACACAAATCCTGGTAATACTGAAAGCTGTTTAGGCTTTATTTCTCTTTCAAACTATATTTTCTCCAGTTTTCTTTCTGTTACATCCATCCTTGTGCATGGATTTACAAGAGCAGACAAATGATGAAAATGACTTTTTCAAAGAAAATAGTGGAAATAGGCAGAAAACCAAGACTGTAAAAAGATATATTTTAATCCAAGTTATTAACTACCTAGTGTGTCTTAAAGTTCTCTGGAGAAATGGCTAAAATAGACTCCTCACCATGCCAATAAATGTTAAATTGGCAATGGTTGGGAACAATTGCAGAGAGGCACTTCAGAAACATTTTTTCCCTGGTGTTTCGACCAGGCAAGGAGTGTGTGAATCCTGGAATTGTCACCCCGTGGAAGCACAAGTGCCTTTGCATCTGTTTAGGGCCACTTTAGGATTTGTGTCCCCTGGACAATGGAGATGTGAAATTCAATCTGTGACATTAATAGGATCAAATGGTGATGCTTAATCCCATGGAACAGGCAGAGATCGTTTGAACACTCTCTGCAACCTTCATGGCCCTTGCTAAGGTCCTGACCTTTATCTTCTCTCTATAAAGTTTGCTAACCAAAGGCATCTTGTTTCTCTCTCTAGGTATTGTAATAAACTAGACACATATTAGTTTCCCTGTCAGGTGATGTCAGAACCAAGAAAGTGTGACAAGCAAAAAGTGTCTCTTTTACTCAGAAATTCGGGTCTTTTTTAGTGCTACCAATTTTCAAAGGAAAAAACAGCAAGCACACATCACTATTTTTTTCAAGATAAAGCATGACTGAAAACACATTTCTTATTCTCTCAAGACACCTGTGTGAACCACCATATTCCTGAAAACACATTCTTTTGTACATAATGCATAAAATCACAGTATTTGAAGTGGCTGTTTGGGGAAAACTCATGCACTTGGGCTAACATAAGAAAGAAAGCAATGAAAATGGGTGTTTGCATCTTTCTGATGGGGCCCAAAGACAATGGGAGGGATTAAGAGTTAACAATTCCACTGTGACTAAACAATAGGTTTGTTAAGGAAGTTGACTAAAGTTTAAGACAACTCCTCCAAAAGTCTCTTCAACAGGCAGATGTTTAGTGAATAGAAAACAGCCTGGCATGAAATAACCATGGAGGAAATTATGGGCCAGGGAAGAGAGGGGGTGAGAAGCACAGGGGAGGACAGAAAGGCCAGATCAGCCAAGGCACCTCAGAGGAGCCATCCTTAGCTGCAAATACCCATTTCCAGGAAGCAATAGCACTGACCATGTTCTGCCAAGGAACTCCTGCAAAGCCAAGTGAAGAACCAGTGCTAACAACCCAGGGGGCTTCAGGGAACTGCTGGCACAGCCCTGTCCTTGGTACCACTGAGTGAGAATTTTGAACTGCCAGCAGTGAGGACAAGGCAGCTGAGGAGCCACAAGAAGTAACACACCAAGGGAGATTTGGGAGGAGCTCATTTCTTCCATTTTGGTACTGACAGACCACAGAATTTCTTGCCTGTCCCAAGGAGAAGAAATGGCTTCACAGTTAGCAGATAATACATTGTCTATTTGAGAGACACCCACTCCTGCCAGGTTCTGAGTCCCCACCTGCGCCAATAAATCCTAATTTGAGGAGAAGCTGGCCCAGGTGTGCTTGGCAGATCCATCAGTTCCAGTTTAGCAGACAGAGTGCTGGGACCCAGCAGCAGTGGCCAGGAAAGGGAGCTGTGCCAGCTCTGCGCCCACAGGCACTCACCTGCTGCTCCTCAGCACAAACAGACCAGCTGTCAGTGCCTCTCTGCCTTCAGCCACATATTCCCAGAGATTTCTTTCCTGTGTCCCTTCTCTCTTTCATGACAATGTTTGCAATGTCTTTCAATGCTTCTGCTCCATTTGGTTCTTCTTTTATGTACTCTCCAAAGCTTTCCTTCCCCACCACCATCCACCCCTCATTTTCCCAGCTGCCATTCTGCTCTTCCAGACTCAACCTATCCCTGCTACTGTCAGCTCTGCAGACACTTTTCTCAAAGGACATTCAAAATACACATAGCCCTTCTGAAAAAGTTATTTTCTCTTTTCATTTGGGTCTTTTTCTGACATCTCTCTTTTTTTTTTCCTGGGGTGCTATGTTTAATCAAGGCCATGATTACAAAATTCTCCCATCTTAGAATCTGAGCCATTTCAGGACAAAAACAAAATAAAAAAGAATATATCTTGAGGTCCCCAAGAGGGTCAGAGCAGACCAAGAGCTTATACAGAAACCTCATTTTGTGCTGTGTTTTGTGGGCTTTGTTCCTCCTTAAACTGCACGGGACAAACTCCCTGGTGTGGGTGAAACAGAATATCTCATGATTGGCAGCTGAGAGCATCCTCTGCAAGGCTGCTCTACACCCACAGAAAGCTGTCAAGTCACCTCTGAGAAGCAGCCCCACCAACATCTTGGATTTGGGCCAGTGTTTCCCAGCTATGGGTCACGACCCCACATGGGCCAGGGTCAGCACGGGATTCACATGGGGTCACACAGAACTGGAGAAAGCTAAAGAAATATTTAAGCTTAAGGATTTGTATTCAGGGCTTTTTTCCCAGTTGGTGGGGGGAAGGGAAGGGGTGGAGCTGCACACAAACAGAGGATCCAAGGAGGCTGATTGCTTCAGAAATCCTGACTCAAAATATTGGGAATTCCATACTGGAGAGAAAGAAAATGGTTCTGCTGTGGCTCATCTGCTTTGTCTGTGCACCTTTTTTTTTTTTTTTTTTAATGTATTAGTTTGAAACTAGCCAGAAGTCTGGAAAGGTTTCAGTAACCTTAGTAGACAGACTAGCAAACAAATACAAGAGACATCAGCATGAGCATCCTTGTAATAGTACCTGGCTTTCATCAGAAGAATTTGAAAGGGCTCTCAACAGTGAAAGCATTTATACTTCCTGTGGAGTAAAAGGAGGTTTTCATTATCCCCATTTTACAGAGGAGAACCTGGCTAGGTGACTTGCTCAATGTCATGCAAAAGTTCTGCAGCAGAGTTAAAAGGTGAGTCCAAAATTGAATTCTGACTTAAGTTAATGGCCTTGTCACAGCACTACTCTGTGCTCAGATCACCCCTCCCCACTCCCCCCAAAAATGCATCTTCAATCAAATGGATATCACCAGCACCTATGTAATTAGAACTTGTGCAATCACAGGAGCATTGCAACAGACCTCAGGGTCATGAAAGGTGTGAGAAGGATTAATCCAACAACTGGATTTTTTTTTTGATCTTACACAAATAGCACAGATAGAGTCATAGACAGTGATTTGCCAATATGATTTCATCCCTAAGGGGAATACTTGCAAAATCTTGCCCACACTTGATTATGAAGATCAAATTTGGTGGCTGCTCTTGTCCTTCAGGAGCAGGATGGGAGTCAAACAGACAACATCATCACACAGCACTGAAGATGCTGAAGGTCCTCCCTGCTGGGCCACCTGCAGCCCCTTGGCTCCTTACTGGAGCTTTTGACAACCTGGAAGGGACTGAAATGTGGGAGCTGCCCTGGTGTGGGGCAATCTCAGAGCAGTGAAGCCGAGCTGGGCTCATGAGCAGCTCCAGCACTGCCTTTCTTGTGTGCCCAACCCAGAGCAGCACATGCAGCCTTGTCCAGGAGAGCACAAGACCTCTTCCACAGCTTTGCTGAAGCTCAGTGAACCACTGTGGCAGCCAGACTCACCCGCAGGGGATCCGCTCACCATGGCCACAACCCCCTGGAGCAGGGACAACCAGCACCAGGAGCCTGCACTGATGACATTTTACAAGTCAAGATACCTCCAGTTAGCTGATATTTGGCACTGGTCCATTAACCCAGCTGCTGGCACAATCCTGCTTTCTTGTGTAGATAAGAACTTGGCCTCACCCATTAAAGACTGATTTGTTAGCTGGGAAAAGATCATTTATTGCTTTCACATCATTGCTTCAGCTATCCTTGGATAAACTGGCTATGCAATTTAATGGTTGATAGCTTTCTGCTTGCAGTATTTTCTTCATATCTATGCATTCTATACACTTTCCTACTTAATCCCCCCCCCCCCCATTTACTTTAAAATATTTTAAAAAATGAAAACTTGTAGTGATTTTCTATGTCATCTTCTAGTGAGGGAATCAGTCTTAAACAAATATGTCTGCATGTAAGAATAAGCCTATAAAAATTAACAGATTCTTCCACTGTTTTCTCCCTTGAGTTTGGGAAGCTTATCTGTTTACAATCATCACCTCTGTTTCTTCAGGGGAAGGTTGGGAAGCCTGGGACTTTCAAAAAGAAAATTTATGCATGTGCTGAGTGGGGTGGAGTAGGAATGGATACACACTGGGAACATTTTGATTCCAGAACTCATAGAAAACTGCTAATAGGATGATGAAAGCTTGATTTCACAGATCTGTTACAACCCACCAGCCTATTTTGCAAGGTTCCTTTGTGTATGACAATTACTAAGTTCCACCAAAATACTCATAAAATTTTCACCTGCTAGAAGCAAAACCACTTTTCGTTGCCCAGACAAATACAATGATGAAGATGTTTAAAAATCTCTGCATAGGGACACTCTGGACTCCCTTGGTGTCTGAGATCTCTTACCCTTGTAGGCATGACCCAGGCTGTACTGAAGGCATGTGCCCTTCTGGAAAAGAGCCTGAGGTGTCCTGGGACATCTGAAATGGCACTACAAGCTGTTGTTTCCATGGTAATCAAATCCCACCTCTCTCTCTATATATTTTTTTTAATAACAGAATGAAAAATATTATGGCTCTTCATTTCATTGTTGTAGGTACTTGTGTGCCTGTACATTTATAAACAACATTAGGGCACTGCACAGCAGCAGCAACTTGAATAAAAATGATGGCAAGTCAAGGAGGCTTGCCTGGCAAGAGAGAAACTCACAGGACCTCTTAACTGTTCATTTTCCAAGATCTGGATTTTTTTAAATGTGAAAGTTTGTTTAGAATGGGTAATATCAAGAGCTAGGTGTTTGAAAAAGACTTAATGTTGAAGTTTGAGCTAATTGTTTGTTCTGGAAAGTGCTAGTAACACATATATATATAACCATAGATATAATTTGATATATTTTTATATATACATTACATATATTTCAGTATGGCAGCAGAATCAGCTGAATTGCACTCCTCTGCTGGAAGGGGGAGGATGGCTAAGCACAAGCTCAGAGTTTCTGTTAAATATCATACCTAGGTAGTCAAGACAGGGAAAATACAGTACAGGAACAGAGAGGCAGCAGGGACTAAAAGTAACACGTTCAGCTCATGCCACTCTCTCTCCTCTGTGACTAAGTAGGAAATTGTCTTTATTTCCCTTCATCTGGAAAGAAAGGGCAGCTCAACTCTCTTTGCTGGAGTCTAAACAAGATCTAAGAAGAGGAGTGGTCAATTCTCCAGGTGGGCTGTTTTTTTTTTTTTTTGTGTTCCCTCACTACCTGATCCAGGAATTGGGCCAAGGAGCAGGACCCTGATGGAGTCCTAGACCCAGTGAAACCAAGGCAAAAGTTTTATTAGGTGGAAGTATCAAAGGTAATCTCGAGTTGTTTGAATGATGGAAGGGACTCCAAACTCAAGTATGGCATGAAGTGTAAGGCTTCCTGCAGCTGTAAATGGAAGGAATAAAGAATAGATGCACCACTCCTCAGAATATGGTTGGTTTTTTTAAAGTTTTGACAGCCTTATTTCTGCAAAAAGCAGAGCTAACACAATTATAAACACAGAAAAGAAAGGCCTCCCAAACTATTTTAGCCAAAACCACATGTTTAAAATGCATTACAATGGGTGTTAGTCTCAACCAACAATTATCTGAATCTAGGCAATAAATAAATGCTGATAACTTTAATTTTAGATCCGTGATAGAACTCATGGAAGGAACATAAATATGATGTCTGGAGCTAATTAAGGCTCAAAAATTAACAAACAAGAGAAAGATAAACAGAGTGAGATAATCTTCAAGTACTACGAGGAGCTAAATTGTGGTCTATTCCCTAGGCAGGGTTAAAAACAGTGACAAATCTAAATCAATTTTCCTGGGAATACCAAGTTTCTTGAAGGGCATATGAAACACATATTGCACAAACATCTCTGATACCTAATTCCAAGGAATTCAATGCCAGGTATGGTGATTTAAAACACTTCAGCTCCCCCATGCCAGCAGAATTCTCATAAACACTGGCATGCCCAATATATTGACTGTGTGATTTCATATAAACCCATGATTATCCCTGTGCTCCCAACCCATAAACAAGAGTTATATAAATGGCACAATTTCATGCAGTGTTTTTATCTGAAGCAGCTGCCAGCTGTGCCTTTACTCACACCAGCACATCTATCAACAACTCCAAGCCTTTTCAAACACAAGACTTGCACCACAGAAAACACAACTATTGGAAACCTAAAATTATCTCTGTCTTTGCAGCTGTACCCATGGGTTGGTGTGAGCCAGTGCTGGCCCTGTGGAGCACTCCCTGGTGGGACACTGGGCATGTCAGGTACTTCTTGTCACCAGTGTCTCTGTCAGCACTGAGCGTGGCTCTGGTGAGCAACATTCAGTCATCACCTCACCTCTGCTCGTCCCCAGCACAGGAACTGAGACACAGGCAGCATTTGTACACAGTTATCAGTGCCATCTCTGCCAAGGACAGTGTCCAGAGGTCACCAAACCTCAGGAAAGTCTGCCCCTGACTTCAGGGACTCTTTGGTTGGTCTGCAGTCACTCCTTGAGGGGTCCTGACTCTGCCAAAAAGGATGCCATGTGTGAAGGTGGCTCCTACATCCTGCTGCACACACAGGCACAACAGGAACCCAGGTGAGGCTGTGACTGATTAACAATTCTTTGCAGGCATACAGCTCCAGACCTTGCTTTTCCTCAGTCTGAATTTGACAGCTACAGGGCACTGATGCCTGAAGGTTCGTCCATTTATTTTCAAACACTCCAAAGGTGCACTCTGCTCTCCTCACCCCCTTGCTTTTCCTCTTACTGTGTGACCCATGGTTACAGTTAATTTCTGTGTGGAGACAAGACCAATTACTGCAGATTGCTGTAATGTTCAAACTGGCTCCGTGGTGAATTCTTGAAGCTGCTTATAAAAAATGCTAAGCTGAGCAATAAAATCTTGTTTAATTCGAGTAACCTAAAACTAAGCTTAAAACACAGAGAAGGGAGATTCCTCTCTCTCCTCCATAAAACTGTTCCAGTCCTTGTGCTAGCAAGGCAGATAAAGAGAACATATTTCACTCCCAATGTCTTTACTCCATCAGGACTTTTTTCCTCTCGTGGAGAAAGCACAAGTATACCTTCAATACCACTGAAATACAGCCATGTATGTGGCAACAGAAGAAACTCTGGTTCATGCTGCTGTCTCAGCACAACTGTATCTTCCTAAAAATGTTCCACAGAGCTTGCAATAGAGTGAGAAATTTTTTTTCATAAAAAAGCCTAATTTTATTTAAAAATAAAACCAAAAAGCTTATGCTTTTATAATTAAAAAAGGAAATTCATTTTCCAACAGCCAACCGGTCATATTTGTGGATGATGAAACCAGAGAAAGGATCTACCAGAGAAGTTAGACAAACATCAACAGCAGCTAGTACAAAAATATCTATCCTTGTAAAGAAAAGGCAATAAAACACAGGAGCTGGCTGTCCATTAAAACTATTTCATAAGTTGTTCTTCAGACCTTGTCTCTGTCTTGTTTCCATGTCTGTTAGAAACTTTAAAAGGAATTTGTTGTAAAGTTTCAGATAATTGTGCAGGTAGTGCATAATCTGTCCTGTTCTGCCAGGGCAGAACTGGCACATGACAGTAGAGGGGACTGGGTTAGCACTGGGGAAAACCTGGAAGTCCTACAGTACTTAAAAGCCTCCTTGAATTTTGCTGTTTTCTCTTGCACTTCTAAAGCCGTAGCTGGTGTAAATCACCTCCTCAGGGGGAAGAGCAAGTATCACGTCGTACTTCAGCCTTGTGTAGAGTCAAGCTCTTGCATCAGAAAAAAATCAAAGCATGTTTGGCAACTCATTCTGCCACAGAGTTCCAGTTTATTAAGTCAACTGGTCTTGCTGTGCCTTGGTTTCCCCTTTGAAATATGCAGAGGGTATTACACATATTATTACAAATTAGCTCCAGGAGTAAAACCAGGGATTTTTGACACTACCTAACCACAGGCAAGAGAAGCAGGTGAGACTTGCATAACTCCTCAGGACCAGTGACTAGAAATGTGCCTTGGAAAGGGCTTTCTTCCTCAGGCAGAGCTGCCATTTGCACAGCAGTTTTGGCTTGCCTACTTTCTACTTTTCTTCGGGGTTTCGCATAGCTGGGCTGTTGCATTCCTAGTCCTGGCTCTCTTCCACAGCAGAAACAGTTGATCACGCATAATTTGCAAGAGTACATCGTGGTTTGGTATTCCTGTCCACTGGGGACAGCGTTTGGCAAGCAAAAAGCTCCGGAGGTGAGGCTCCCTGGACTGTGTGAGTGCGCACACGTGCACCCAAAGGAGAAGGGGCTTCAGAAAATGTCAGCTCTTGGGAGTAGCTTCTGGAAAGATTTCCAGGACTTGGAATCTGTCATGATTAAAACCAGTTGTTCACTTTCTTATCTTCTGTCAAACTTGAGAAGTGTAATGACAGCTCTTTAAGATCGCACTCTCCGAGGATTGGGAATGCTCACATTGGCACGTGAGCCAGAGAGAGTGAGGGAGATAAAAGAAAACCAGGGGTGAAAGTTCCCTTCTGCGTGTCACAGAAATATGGGCACGCTTGTCTTTGCCTCCCCACTAATGATATAAAAACGTATCATCCCCAAATGTTTTTGGCTTGAGACTGAAAGTCTAAAAGGCGTCTGTTGGTATTGATATCACAAACATTGCTCTGTGCTCCAAAATGAACTCTTTTGGCTCGTTCTGTGAAATGTCAGCTTGGAAAATAGGAGCTCTCTGTTGTGGCAGCCTCTGCTTGTCACATGTGTACACGCACCACACGCACACAAACAGATATGTTTAGGGATGGCCTCCGAGGCAGGGTCCTCGGGAGGGTTACTGCTGCACCATATGTAGGACTTTGATTTATAGTTATATTTTTCACAGCGTGACACACATTGTTGGTGAGCTGCGGCTGTGATAAAATCGTGGAGGTGTAAAGTTTCACTGGCTGGATGGTGAGGAGCAGGCAGGGAGGGTGTAATGCGAGTCGAGAGCTGCTCTCCAAATGAATGAACTTGTATTGTGGATCTGGTTACAGCCGGCACACTGCCTTAATCCATCAACAGCAAGTTCACTTACAAACCAGCCTTTGTTTTTAATCCATGAGCCTTTGGGGATTCACTATAATCAAATGGCCAATCACAGGAACACATAAGAGGGAAAAAAAGGATTGCTACAGTGAAGTTTACTCTCAGCCACAAACTCTCCCTCAAACCCCCCCAGGTAATGCAGATAACAGTGTAATGCACAGCACCAAGCTTACAGGCATTAAAGCTCCCCCAGGTTGGAAGTTGAGGCATGGCAAACCAGATCTCGTTACTTTCTGGGGGTGCTTCTCTGAGGCTGGGGCAGGCTTTGATTTCAAACCACGTGTGCTCGCAGCACAGACACAGCCTGGTGATGGAAGACAGCCACGGGGATTGTGAGCGCTGCAGCTCACTTGGAGTTTTCTCCTGTTCTGGACGAATGAAAAGAACGTCCTGGATCTTGCAATCAAAATGTGTCAAGCTAAAATAACATATGTTCCTTGGCAAGGGCCTGACATTAAGCCTTGGGGTGTGTCTATGTATATATAAACAAATGCTTTTCTTTAAAAATGCATGTGTGTGTGTGTGTTTTATTCTTTCTCCGTTTATCATAAACCATAACAAAGAGCAACCTTTAGGCTACTTTTCCCTGCAGGAGACTAAGCCAAACATCTACTGCTGCCCAACAGCCCACATTAGGATGGCAGATACATCCATGAGGATGGCAACTGGGACAGACCACAGTTCCCACATTAGTAATATTTGGGTTTCTGCTCCAAGCCCATAACTCTGGGCTACCTGTGCCACCCTGCCAAGCTCCTGTCCCCACAGTCCCCCAGGACGGAGCCAGGAGATGAGGATGACTCGGTGCCATATGGCTGAGCTCCCCTGTGTGTGTGTGTGTGTGTGTGTGTGTGTGCTGGGGGGGCACAGGGTGGCAGGGGAAGGTGGCAGGACAGGCAGGCCACGCCATGAAAGGAGTGACAGATGGTGATGAAAGTGCCATAAAACCGCAGGCACTGACAGCTCAGGGCCAGCGCTGCGGCAGCTGCTGCGGGATCACGTTGTAAACAGCCCCCCGCCAGCGCACCCCACTTGCAGTGCCTGTCACAGGAGCTGTCACCTCTCACAAATCTGCCCTGTCCTCCCCCAGACCCACCCCAGCCACGGCTCCCTTACCCACCGGGTGAAAGGCGGGTGAAGGAGATGGAGGTGAGGGGCTTGTGGTGGGACTGGGAGAAACCAGAGGATGAGAACACTGCTGGGGAGACAAACACAAAGCCCCCTGCGCCAGAGCTTGGTGCCACCAAGCAGCCACTGCACATTTCGGGGCACCTGTCCCCAGCCCCACAGGTTTCACAGCCAGGTGGGCAGCTCCTTCCTAGAGGAACTCTCATGGCTCAGCTGCTCAGCTACTGTGAGCACCCAGCCTCCCCTAGAGACTTCCATCAGACCATGCAATCTCTCTTTAGGTCTCATTCCCATCATGGCAAAGAAAGAAATGTTCAGGATCTCCTCTACATGTAACCTCTGGATGACCAGAGATCTGGAAACAAGCTCTCTGTTCTTAGGGAACTCTTCTTTCAAACCCTAAGGAAGACACACAGACACACAGACTCTTAGGAAAGGCAATACTGGAGAACAATGCTCATGGGAGTTCAGCTCAAATGGCTTTTTAAAACCATTTTCCCCCCTTTATATGTATATTTACACACACACACACCCACACACACACACACACACACACACACACTCTCCACCACAGTGCTGCCTGCTGGACCAAACACAGATCATGGGAGCACTGCAGGACTATTTCTTCTCACTTGGAGCATGCTGGGGCTGTCAGTTTAACTAAGAGAGCATCCCAACATCCCAACTGCATAACTTGAAGAATTTTGCTGCATAGTTTGCTTTATTTTCAGTCCAGAGAGGATGCAGGAGGGTCCCTATTGTCACTTACAGCCTGAAGAGCCTGTGTCAGGTGTCCCTGGGCTAACCCAGCTTGAGCCCTGCCAAGGACAGATACCCAGAGGGTGCCTGCTTTCCTCTCTGCACTGGGAAAGGAACAGGGAGACTCCTCACTGTGGAAATATTCTACAACAAACAGCACAGTCTGCTGGAAAAATTTAGCTGGATCACTTGTCATATGAAAAACTCCGTTCTCACCCAAATGAAAACTTAAAAATGTGCTGACTTCAAAAGAAATTGCAAGATATTACATTTTTCACTTTTTTTTAGGGAGTTGTTTTTTACAGGCTGGTTTCTGATTTGTCCTCTTTTTTATTCTTTCATGACACAGTAGGAATAATTTACTAATACCAAGCCATTAAAATACTTCTATAAGTTTGTTTTAAGGCTTTTTTTCTGAAGTAGGCTTTAGTATGTAATGTCGAGGAAAACATTTTGTTTCTTTTTCTTGACTCATTTTATGTAAAAAATAGGCTTGAGATGTAGCTCAAAGTACTGCTTTGGGGTGGGGGAACCTGTCAGACGCTGTCCACTGATATATTTTAGTGCAAAATTCTATTTTGCCCTGCTCTCTCCTTCTTATTCTGCCCTTTACCTGTGCTGGAAGTCCTGAAAAATCCTTTCACCCTGGTGTGCCCTTCCTTTCTTTACATTTACCTCATCTGGACTCTGTAGAAATTAGCAGTTTATTCCAGTTTCCCTTTGGAGTGAACTCTACATGGCAAGCCTGGAGTTATTTTCCGTTTGCACCAGAAGCAATTTAGCCACGGCAAAGCCCTGTCCAAGGAAATGTCTTTTTTAGCAGCACCACACTGAGCCCCTGCAATTCTCCATGTGGCTGTTCCTTAGAAAGCATCCACTCTTTGGCCTTGCCCATTTACACCCACACCAAGGGCTGCAGGTCAGGCTGGCAAAGACACACCCATGGTGTGTCCTCACCACTGAGCCTCCTGAAATCCATTGGATTTTGAGTGCCTTCTCTCCTATTTCTGTATCTTTCTTTGGATCAAGGTTTTCAAACTTTGCCAGTAATAAGGGCCACTATTTTATTTTTTCCTTTGTATGGGTGTGGACTACTGTGTAAAGTATTTAAGTCTTCTGACTAAGTACTTACCACTCACCACTAGCTTCTGTGGCTACTCTCTAAGTCATCCATGGAGCTGCAGATCACAAGCTGGAAACCACTTTTCTGTGGTACTTTGGTATTTAAGTCTATACTTAGTCGTGAAAATGGTACTTCTATAGGAAAATACAGATAACCAGGCTGCAAAGTCACAAAATACTCCCTACTCTCAGCATCTCTACTCCTGAACCATGGTGTCAGTACAAGAATCTGTTTCCTTGAAAATAAACATAAGCAAAAGCTCTTCTGGGTGCTGAGGAGTGTTTTCAAAATGAACTCTGCATATGTCAATACCAGAAAACTTTGTAGAAAGCAGAGTAATTCCCCTTCCCTTTCCCCTCATCCTGCCTCATTCGCATTTCTGGAGCAGTTTAGGCCTCACAAAAGCAAAGGAGGAATGAGAAAAGAAGTTTGGGTGCCACCACCACCATTAGGATATTGGCAATAGCCTGTCACCTACTGGAAATCAAGGCTGAAGCTCCCTGGTGGCAGTGCAGGCAGACAGGAAGTCCCCAAGTGCTCTCCTTACCTGGAGATAACCAACACCCACCTGCACCTGATTCCCACAGCCAGCTCCAGGGGATTCTGCTCCAGCAGGGCAGCTGGGCTGGATGATCCACAGAGTCCCCTCCCAGCCCTCCTATCCTGGGATTCCCTGCATCCAGACACCTGGCAGAGAAGACTGAAGACTGATTTGGTACCTTAAAGGATACATGTATATGTTACTAGAGGCTTAGGTTTACAAATTAATTTACAAATTTCCTTCAGAGATTTGGGCTCTTTTTGATGAATTCATTTATTGTGTTACTGATTTTTTTTGTTATTTGATTTTGTACTTAATGTTCACCCATTGACTGAACATGGATTGACAAGCTAGGTTAAGAAAATACAAATATTTGACATCATGGTTAAGTATCATCACCAAGCCTGACAGAAAGCTGGTAATTGCACACACCTCTGTTTCCTTGTACACAGAAAACCAAACTCAGCTTGACAAAGAGCTAATATTTTGCTAAGGAAAGAAAGTTGAAATCAGGTAGTGTTGTTTTATTACCTTATTATTGATAAACATGGACTGCTAGAATGTTTTAGCAGTGACCCAACCCAGCAATCCATTACTCATTCAGTCCCTGTCTGTAAACTCAGGCCCTTAAATGGCTGAACTATTCTTAGCCTTATGTGGTGAATACACAGGAATGTTCATGGACAGAATATTAAGGACAGAAGATGGCCCTAACAGGGCTTGGCAAAGGGAGATGGGATTTATGGAAAGTTTCCTTTGATGCTGTTGACTCCTAACTACTGCCTTCTGATGCTGCCCCAACATACAAAATTAGCATTAAACTTGCATTCCAGATGAATGACAGGGAATAAAAAGGAAGAGGGATTTCAGTTAAAGCCTATGGAACCAGATTCAAGCCCAGGACCTAGCCAGGTTTAAAACCTGGATCTCTCTAGCTGGAAATTCCCTGACTGAGAAACTCTCCAGCCACTTCCTAAACAGCTTCCTTCCCCTCCAATTTCGTTACAGGCAACACAACATACCTGGCCCAAGTGCTGTTTGTGGCTGGCAGCATTACCACTGGATGCCACAAAAGATGCTCCAGATCTGCAGCCACATTTCATTGAAATCTGCCTTGGTGGGTTCTCCTTTCAGAGATGTTCACTGAACACAGGAGTCCTCTAAAACCCTGCCCTACAGTTGTGCTTGTTTGTTATCTCCAAAGAAAGAGAGAAGATTAGCCAACCAAAATAAATACACTATTTAAGGAAAAAAAAAGGGAGGGGAGGGATGACTTCTACAGCTGTCCTAAAAAATGAATCCATATATTAATCTATATTGCCTAACAGCCATGAGATGGGCCTGAACTGCAACTGCACATCAGTGTATTTTTGGGGATGGATGGCAGGTATTTATACACTGTTGTAGAGCTTTGTGACTACCAGGCTGCATATCTCTAGAAGAGTATCATTTTTTCTCATTATATTGAGAATGAGTCTTTCCTCAATCAGCTTGTAAACCACTGTGATTCTCACTCAGTAAATTAAACAATGCCTTCTGCAAGGCAGAGATGAAGGATGGCTGGGCCTGTGGGGGAGGTACTTGATCCATTCTTTGGAGCCTTTCTGGGCTTGGATAGAGCAGCTGCTAAAATAACACCACAAAAAAGTGTGATATTCGAGGGCAGAATCTCAGGACTCCCCTCTCAAACAGCCCAACCTGTCAAGCCAAAGCACCCCATGCAGTGGAAGAGAGAGGGAGGGAAGGCTCGTTCCTACCCTGGGATCAGGTGTAGGAACCAGCTGCTGGGAGGTGGAACTGGGGTCTTCAGCAGCCACAGCAAACTGGGTTTTTTACAGCTCTCGATCCCCAGAGCAGCACGTCGGGGTTGGTTTGGGAGTGACACAGAGGGGATGCTGCCACCTACTGAAATCAGCATTTTTAGCACTTGGGTTTCTCGACTGGGCTCCTCTCAGCCACAGTCTAAAGATACTGCAGCATCGGTATGGTATTAATCAGATTAAACAGCTCTTCGTCCTCCCGAATTATCTTCAGAAATTGAAAACAGCATTGTAAAAAACTCCCCCAATCCAACCCTTAGGACCCCAAAGCAAGCAATAGTCTATCATCAAACTGTACTATTATAAAATTATTAATTTGAGAAGTGAAACCTTGCTGTGAGGGTCTATTTAAGCCCAGGTAGACTTTAAAGCTAGATCAGAATTTTAGATTTGCTCCGGTTCTACTAACACAACAGAAAAAAATGCAAAATTATTTTAGTGGGAGCGAGTTCACCCTGCTATTTTCTTTCAGACTAACTCATTTAGTGTTGGACCAATGATCTTGAATTACAAATTTGATATTAATTACTCTAGGGACTGGAGATGGTTTTAAAAGTCTTGACCAAAAAAGCTAAGGTTAGATTTTAATAGCTCTCTCTTTTCTGTTTATACACACAACACTTATGGTGATAAAACAAAATCCCCTCCTCCACATCAATGAACATGCATAATAATGCCAGGCTGGAGAACAGCACCTTCTCTTTTCAGCAGGTGGAAGAAGTACCCCAATGTCCTTTTTTCAGCTATTGATTATTGCTGCTGTGCTGCCACCCAGCTATGGAGAGTCACTTCACTGGCAGCTGCTTATCAGCAAGGACTGAAGTGGTCCCTACATTTCCCCTAACTCCTGACTGGAATAGTGAGTGCTGCAAACCCCAGGGGGGAGGCTGGCTCAGAATGCTTTGGGAGCACAGTGACATAACACTCACACCATGGGTTCTACACCAAATGTACCAGAAGTATTCACCAACAACCAAAGCCATAAATAACAACAATAAAACACAGAAACTCACAAGTCATCTCAGGCACCTTCCACCGCAGATCTGACCTACTCTGGATGCTGTTTCTGCTGACTCACCAGTAATTTTATTGCTGCAGAGGCAATGCATCATGTCAGGCTGTGAGAGATTTGGTCTTTTCTGGCATCCAGCTGTTTGCTGCTTGCATTGGCTGTTCCTGGAGATAATACAGGTGTTCTGTGCTGCTAGAGCTGACTGTGCTGCAGAGAAATCTGGGCAAGGATGGAGTGAGGATTTGTCTGCCCTGGTGAGTAAGAGCAAGCACTCTTGGAGAAAAAGGTCAAACAGGCTTCCTTTAGGTCCACCTCAAACTTAATGGAGGCCTATTGAATCAGGCTCCCCCTCATTAAAAAGAGTGGGCAATACAGAAATAGAGATCTTTGCTAGCTGCTTTGTTGGCTTTTACCTCATTTTTGCAGGTCAGCTGGATGACTCGTACTCCTGCTCCTACAGTGAACATCTGACCACATCCCCCAAACTATGAATATGTTTGCAGTCATATGTTTGGCAAGTTAGCACTCATGCCTAGCTCACAACCTAGAGCCATCCTCAACCTGCAGACTGAGGCAAACTGAGGTGTTGACCAACTGACCATTGCTTCATCTCTTCAGGTGGAGCAATTTGTCCAGAGCTGGGGAAGAGCCTCAGTCAGGACACAGTTCACAGGGCCTTCCCAATCTGAGCAGAATGTTTGGATAAGCAGCCAGAGCAGTCAGGATAGCTCCTGCTGAACACCAGTTCAGGTGAGTGCTATCTGTCTGCGGTATCGAGGCAGAAACACAAGGTAATTCTACGTGTCTGTTTTTATAAAAATGCTCGACAAATATCATGAGCAAATAAACAGCTGCCTCTGAGCTATTTACAGTGCTGTTAACCAGCTTTTAGGCTTCAAAATTGATCACCAGAGTCAACAGAGGGCTGAACAAACATATCCACGGTTGAGTATTTGTATTTGAGATTAGGTACACATATACAAGTGTGAATGCGTGTGTTCAGCCAAACTATTGAGGAACTGAGCCTACAGCATAAATGGCATTTTGGTCAAAAAGCAATCAAATTATTCATGCAGCCAACTCACACTTGTGCTTATCTCCTTGCCACTCAAGGGAACACTTATTTGGGACCCTTGTCAATACTTTATATTAAAGTTTGGACCTGATTTTTTTCTTTAATGAGCTGCTTTTGGTTTTCCCATTTTGAATTCTTTCTCCTCTACCAATGCCTAAAGCCTCAGTATCCTTTGAAAGGAACAGTTCAACAGTAAAGGTTCCCTTCCCACCCCTGGGAAAACAAGGGAACAGACAGAGCACGTTCTTGCTGGAGCTCCGCTCAGGAGCACAGCACCAGGAAAAAAATTCAGTGAGGCCCGTTTCTATTTCAGGCTTAATTTTTCCCAAATAAGTAAGTGCAAATAAATTAAACCCCACAAGTGCTCCAGGGTCTGAATCTGTGCCTCTGCAGCAGTGATATGTGAGCAGAGAGAGGTACTCAGATGGGTGGATACTACAACTATTCAGGAGGGACCTGGATAAACAACAGAGCCAGAAATAACCCAGTGGTAAACTCAAATGAAGGCAAACAGTTTGGCTTTTGCCAAAAGGTGTTTATCTTGTTTAAAGGTCTTTTTTACCCAAACCTTCAGGGAGCTCTGACAACTTGAGATCTGCTCTTTTCACAGTGCATCAGTGAACTGAAATACCAGGAGAATATAAATTATTGCAGCATTTCAGCTTTACAAGTCACTCCCCTTAGGCATTTAATAAAAACTCTGAAAACAAATCTGTCCAAATGTGGGATAATTACACACAAAGCAGCATCTTTGGGGACAAAAAAAACCCCAATAAATTGTATTACACAGTCATGGAACATTGCACTGGAGAGGGAACATCTGCCCTTAGGGAAAAGCATGACTCCAAGCAGTGGATAGCAGTCAGAGGCTCCACCAGGCTAATCCAGATTCCCAAACCTGGACTGCAGGGAGGAGTTGCCTGGGGGCAGAGTTTTTAGGTGCTGGTGGGGGAACTCATAGTGCCTGAGTCTGTCCTATTTCCAAAAATAAAATTTAAAAGTGCCCTGTTTTCTACTAGTCTAGTACCTTTTGTCAGCACTAAATCTTCCTGGGATGAAAAGGAGATTAAACTCAACATCATTCTTCTGCTCTGTGTTTGAGATTGGAGGTACAGGGGTTTGTGTCCTGAATAGCAAGCTACTTGACTACAGGCTGCTTTTTAACAATGCCACATTTTTATATTAAAAAAACCCTCAAGCTGCATGCACTGTAGCTACACACCCTGTTTCACTCTGGGTCTGTTTTAACAGGGTTTTAAAGCCATTTCACCTGAGTGCCTGCTGATTACCATGCTGAGTTTTTTAAACCAATCCATTGAATTCACTTCCTTTCTGTGTCCCCAGTGCCCATTCACCTATAGAAATATAGAGACAAACAAGGCCACAGGTGCAGAAAATTGGGCCTTTCCTGCTGTTTATTACAATGTTGACCTTGGGGATTTGTTGAGGGGGTGAGGGGAGAAGGAAAGAAAAAGAAGAAATGCATGCTTTGCAATAGGATTCTGCTAAAATCCTACCTTCCTTTTCTCATGAAGTTAAAAAAAAGCCTTCTAGCTGGCAACAAACACAGGCACTGAATTATTAGAAGGTGAAGTGGGGGCAGGGCCATTTCTTTTGCATCTCTGAAGGGCTTTTGGATGAATTGCTGCTGAGCAGAAAGCTCCTTCTTCCTTCAGCCCCCCTCCCTCTCTGCAGTTTCCCTTCTGGTTATTCTGGGGCATGAGAATTTGCCCTGCCCTGTGGTCACCTTTGTGGTCACCCAGCTCCCTGGTGGTGTTACACTGGGGGACACAGCCACCTGCTTGGGGTGCCAAGGACGTGCCCTGTGCTGAGCAGGCAGCCTTGGGGAGCAGTCCTCTCACAAAGGCATGGCAAAACTGGGTGGCCTCACACCTGGGGCTGCTTTGCCAAGGGAGCCTTGGCTTCTCTCCAGGGGCAGAGTGGGATCCCCAGAGGAAGAGTTCAAAACTTTCTTGATGTAAACTGGCAGTAGTGAGTGGGTCAGGGGTTAAAAATGCCCCTGCTGGCTGCATGGGGAGGGGGGTGGGTTACTGCCCCCCAGGACTTACCTGGGGCCACTGGATGCTGAGGCAGGGCAGCACACAGGGGTGTGTTCAGCAGGACAGGGGGGTGCTGGAGTGTAAGGGTTCAGCTTCCTTGCCTGGCTGTAAAGGTGTTTGTGCCAATTTGTGCGGCTTGATCTCAGTGGATTGATTATGTGAATGCATCTAGTAAGGGCCAGGCCCTGCTCAAAGACCTCACAGTTGATTTAAAATTCAGAGACCACAAATGGGAGAAAAGATGTGTTATGGCCAAGATTAATGATGTGGATTTGACGTGCAGAGAGTATAAACTGCGTGTTAGGGGGGATCTTTCTCATCTGGAAACTGAACTCATTTCTACTGAGCACCAGCTCAGTGCCTTAACTGGATGCTTGCTGAAAGGGAAGTGCTTCTCCTCGTGCTCATGCAGATTTAACCTGAGATTGGCATGGATTTTTTGGTGCTTAGGCCTTTTGGAAGCCAAAGTGCATCTGGTCAGACTGGCCTGGAGGACAGGTCCTGCTTGGTTAGGCACTCCATGTTCTGCTGTACAGCTCAGCTCAGAGCTGACCTGCAGAGAGCAGCCTGCTCCCCCAGAGCCTGCTCTGAATTTCACTGTCCTGTCTGCACAGCTCCTTCATCAGGGGTCTTACAACACAGGGACACCTCTGATGTGCTCGCTTAGGAATATCACTGGGGGCTCACTTATTTTGTTGGGAAGTGCCAAAACCAAAAACCCTCGGAGAAACCTGATCTGCAAGTCCTGATCCAAAGCACTTTGCAGCACTTTTGTTGCCCAACATGACCAAGAGGGTCTGGAGAGCAGCTTATGCAAGGCTTGCCTAAGGCTGAGCTTTGGTAGGCAGGGATGGCCATGTCAGGACTATGATGAGCTCAGCTCTTGAGTCACAGACAGAGGATTCTCACTGGTTGCTCCTTGATATTAAATTTTATCAGTGCTAGTCAGGAGAGATTCAAAGTGTGGCCCTGCATTTGATGGAGTATTTTTTCCCCCTCTCTCAGCACTATATTTCTCTGCCATGAAATTCACACAGCCTTGTGCCTGATGCTTTACTCTCCTGCCTGTGCCTGCAGCACAGCCCTTCCACAGAAACACTTGTCTGTGCCTTTTCCATAAAAAATGCCACCAAAAACTGTAGGTGACAAACTCAGCTAACACAGCCAAGGCCCAGCAGAGGAGGGCCTTCAAGCAGGTTGAACTCTCTCCTGATAAGATAGAGAGCTTCCTCTCTAGGGGCTATAGATAGGCTTTATCTGTAATTTTTAAGATGCTGTGCAGCCACAGATCACCATCTGTGAGAAACTTTAATTTCTGTCAATTTCCTTTTTCTCACATATGACTTGGAATAGAGTTTTTTTAAGACTGATGATGTCAATATGCCATAGTTGGTGTTAATTACTATCTTCTGCTTCCCTGCCTTAGACACATTCACCAATTGTGTCAAAACAACAAAAAAATACACACAAGTTATATGAGTTCCCCTCCACCCCTCGTGGTCACTTTGATGAGCTAAGCAAAAAACAGGGTTTGCTTTGTCTGAGTCAGGAATTTAGGTTGCATTAGTTAACAAACCTCAGGTATGAAAATTAGGCAAGTCTTTTCTGCAATACAGACAGGGCTTGATGTTAAGTCCCAAAATGAAATTCATCTTAGCCATTTTTCATGTAAACTCAGCTTTCTGTATTTCTCGTTTTCATTTGTTCAATTTTCCGCCTTGGAATAATTACTGTAAGTGAAAAAGCATGTCAAAACCCCCAGTTATTACAAAAAAGCACACTGGAACTCTCATTCTAGAATTCATCACTTCATAAAACTGTACATTATAGGACTGGCCATTCTGGGCCAAACATGTGCTTCATGTAACCCAGTATCCTGTCTGGTACCATGATTAATAGGGGAAAGTGGAGAAGAAGATAAAAAATGATCTTTTCCCCTGCTGTTCTCTCCCACCTTCTAGTAATCAGTGGCTTACAGACACAAAATGTGTTGTAATAACAGAGATATTATGCTTCAAATAAATCAAAATTAAATTACTGTTCACTTACAATACGTTAATTAATCTGATTTTATCACAGTATCTGCTTTTAAAAGTTTTGTTTAACTTTTAGAAGCAAATGTGTATCTTTATGGCAGCTCCAAAGAATGAAGCTGGAAATATTCCACTCAAGTTATTGTACCCAGGAAGAAAGAGGGTTCAGCTGGAAAAGAAATTTTAACTGAAGAAATGACCAAGTCTTCCAAGGTGAAAGGAACTGTGAATTTTCTCCCATCCTGTTCTACAGAAACTACCTGGAAGTGAGATTTTAATTTTTTTTTTCTTTTCTGCCTCTGCATTGATTCACATTCCTTCTTTATCCTCCTTACTTCTTGCCCCTTGTATTTTTTAATTCCCACTGCCTCTTTCCTCAGTTTCATCTTAGGAGAATGGAAATAAACACCCAGTTTAAAACTTCAAACTTATAGGTACACATTTGCTTAGAAAACCTGCAGGGACTCCCCCCACCTCAAGCCCTTTTTAAACAAACACATCTATTTGGACAGTTTGTTTCCCTATCAATCTGTGAAAAGTTAATACAGTTTTGTGTCATTTTGGTTATGGAAACAGCCCTGTAAAAATACCTTCTGGTCCACTGAGGCCTGCCCTCATAACCCCAATAAATACAAATCACCCTAGAACTTATCATGGTAAGTTCAAATATGTAGCTAATGTAATCTCAAAAATCCTTCACAAAAAGAAAACAAACGAGCTCCTTTTAAACCCCTGACTTGTTGCTCTTGACTTCAGCTATTTGTTCAATATTTCAACAACACTAAACAAATGTGCCGGAAATACTTATCATTTCTGAGCCACCCCCTTGCTGTCCCACACTCCAGACTCTTCAAATTAGGGACTATCTTAAAAAGATGAATGTGATCCCATCCTCTTTGTTTCTTTTGTTTCAGTATTGTCTTCAGCATGTCCCTGGAGAGTCTCCTCTTATCAATCTGCCTAATTCTGGCTAATCTTTCTGGATAATTAATTTCCCATCTCCCTGTCACAGGCTGCTTTGGCTGCTCTGCTCTGTACCTTTTCTAACTCTGAAACATTAGTATCATTAATGGCAGGCAACAGTATATTTAATACCCAGCTTATGCCCCACATTAAGGTAGATTTTTCCATTATTTATATTCTGTATAAAACTATCAATGAAGTTCAAATGATTTGTGTTCCAGCAGAACATTACCCCCACCTCCTCTGTAATATTTGGCAATTAATTTGCACATATTGTTTATTTACACATATGTGTTTCAGATAACCAGAATCTGCCCTCATTCCTTGTGACTTATAATAAAATACAATAAGGAGCTTTAAGCAAAATGCCTGTTCTCTGAACACACACTGACAGAAGTGCTCTGGGTGTTATGGATGTCATAAGGAATGTGACCAGACAAACGGTGGCATTTTATTATTTAACAACAGTATTTCACTAATGAGCATCTAGAACTACCTTCATGTCATGGGACACAGGAGAAAGAACCTTGATTTCCACATTAAACTCTCATTTCAACCTAAGTTATCTTCCAGAGATGCAAAAGAGTTCAGTTCTGAGAGTGAGCAGCAGCTTTTGTGCCTCTTTTTCTGACAAATCTGCAGGATGTCTGATTTTTTAGAAAATGTTTTTTTCCTGTCAAGGAGTTCTGACATAGAAATGTCAAAATTGAAAGTGGTGAAAGGAAAATAATTTCTTTTGAGTAATTTCAGTCTTCATGGCTCCTGTGTCTTCCTGAAGTGGAGAAGTGGAAAGAATGGGGAAGAAAACCAGTGCTGTACATGGTATTTTCAGGGACATGACCCTGTCTTTGACATACCCTTTTTCTTTTTTAATCCTGCTCTTGGGATGGATTTGTAACAGTGGAAGTCAAACAACAGCACCACCAACAAGCTACACCTTGCTCTTCCCAAGGAACAACTGACTGCCTCTCTTTTACTCTTGTCTTTTCCACTGCAACTCTGCAACTGTTGGATTTGTGTCAGCAAGACAAAATCACATCAATGCAGCAACATTTGTATGAAAAATCTGTGTGCTTCTTTTTCCTTCATTTCCAGCATTGCACTAGGACCACAAATGGCAAAAAACCAACTTTGAAATGTGCCTGATGATTTGTTCTGTGTGTGCTTCTACTCTCACCCTAAAGAATGGAAGCAGTGCCAGATGATTGAGCTAATAAATGCCAATTTTAGAAAGGACTATTTGGGATCAACTCATATGTAAACAGTTCTAAAAGCTGAGGGTAAATCAGAGGACTGGCTACATATACATAAATAATTCTCTGTTTACTTTTACTTAGAGGCACTGGACAAGTGAAAGATCAGAGTTCACTTGCAATGCCATGAAGGAACTACAGGTCATACGTTGCAGTCTCTGAGGTTTTTGGGATTATTCCCAGGCCACCCAAATGCCACCCAGCTGTCCCCACACCTCCACTGTGTTACCTGTGCAAAAACCCCTCCCATGCTGACCTTCAATATGAGAAAAGGCTGTGCCAAAGGCTGAGGCAGGGACTGATGAAGTTGCTTAATTCTGCTTTTGGCTGCTCTGGGAGCTGTCCTGCCAGGAGCTCTTTAGGCTTTGATGCAGCCCAGACTCCCAGCCCTAATGTGTTAAATACATTGTCCACTTTGGATTGTTCACTTAGCTGCAGCAAATGCCTTCTATTTTTTCCTGAGTACAATTAAAATTGCAGGATATTTGCCAGACAGGCTGAGACTCTTCCACCACTCTCAGCATCCCTTTGCATTATTGTGAGGAATGATCAATCAAATAGCTCAGTCTCACCTATAAACAATGCATTTTAACTGTCCTGACAGGTTTGTTTGAGGCAGTTTAACACCAGACTCAGGCAGAGAGCTGTCCTGCTCTCTGTGCCAGCCTGCACTTCCATTCAGGAAGAAAAATTGGGGGAGCCTGAATGAATTTATCAGTGAGCTAAATATAGCATATGATAACAAATAAAACCAACCTATGAAAAGAAGAAATGGCCACTCAAGAATAGGAAAACTCCTACATTCCTCTATTGTAGGGCTTCACATGCACATCTCAATGACGTTTTAATCTCATTATATTTCTTATGCCTGCTGGTGCATCCCCAGGTATTCAGAGGAATACCTGAAAACAGCAAACACACAGCCTTTGTGCAATGCAACTCTAATTAATAAGAACTGATATACTGCTCATTATATTCCAGGGAGTTTATTGAGCACTGATTTTTTTAAAAAAACCCTTTGCATTTACTTCATTTATGGATCCAAGAATACCTGCCTAGGGTAAACATGTCCTGGGCACAGAAAATAAATGGACACATAAATAAAGAAGGAAAGATTCATTTGTGCAGAGGCCAGAATAACTATATGCTTCATAACTGTATCAATTCTGAAAGCATCTAAGAAGTTTTTCTCCCAGTAAGTTCACACTCAGCTTTCTGTACACTTACATTTCTGACCTTGTGCAAAAGAAAAAGACCTTAATTATGCATCTCTTCTAGATTGTAAGAACTAAAAGCAAACCAAATACAATTTATATTTTACCAATATCATCTAGTGTGGATAATACTTTTAAAAAAACCACATTATACGCTGTAACTTGCACTATTTTTCCTCACCTTATTTCTATCTCCTGGCTTTCAGGATGAAATTTGAAAGGTAACTTTCCCTGCCAGGTTTTGTTTGACACGTCTACATCTTAGTCAAAAAATACTGGAACCCATTTTCTGTTGGCACTGCATTGCAGCTGCATTATTCAGTGTAGTTCCTGTCCTGTTCTTTTCTCAGTATCCATTTCTTTGCTCACAGCTTGGCCTGTGCTGTTTCAATTAAATTAGAAGCACTTTTAGTTTGTCTGAAACCAAACCCTCTGGTGCTATAAAGCAGCATGTCTGTGGATGACAACAAGCACAGGAGGGGCCCTATCATTTGAAAGTTTATTTTAATGTAACAACCCCCAGTAGATTACAGAATTGGATTCAGCCTAAAGCCACTGTTATGCATTTTATGAAAAGTTGATCTAAAAAAACATATGAAATTGGCAATTTGGGGTGGGGGGGGAAGTTGTCTGGACAATTTAGCTGCATAAACTTTCATTCTAAAAGTTGCAAATCATTAACTCAGTGTCTTTTTATAGATCCCCATACTGGTGAGCTTGTTCCAGAATATTTTTGTCTGTGTGCATTTGCACTTTTAACACATTCTTTTGGTTCTTTGCATATTCCTCTCTGTGTTTGTCTTCTGAAAACTACCTGAGCCAAACAGCCAAGAAATTAAGAGCAGGTTTTTACCCTCCCTATGTTTTTTGGAACTGTTATTTTAGCACTTGTATATGTGAATTTATGTGAGCCAGAACTACACCTGTACTTCAGCAAGAAATTAAATCATATAATTTGTTCTGCCTGAGAAAGTACAATTCACCAACACAGCTCAGACAGAAAATCCTTCACAGGGAGTGCACAGGTTTTATGTTATCTGCCAAGAAACACACACATCTGAGGAAACCACATGAAGAACTAGCTTGCACTCTGGAAACCTGAGGAGTTCTTTCTGTTTTGTAAAAAGCGTATCTTCATGCATATGGTTCATTTTTTAAAATCAAATCCCCCATAATATGGCTGCAACACCTGAGCACCAAGGGAAACATAAAGACCCCCAGCTTCCTCTTCCACTATTCACTTTCAGTATGTGCTGCTCTCTTCCCTCTTGTCTCTGATATCACCTTCCTCACTAATTTATTTCTTACAGCAGAGCACCTCTGATAACTTTCCATGCAGATGATTTGTGTGACCTCGACCCACTGGTCACAGCTGAGAGCATCACTGCAGCAGAGGCTAAACACACAGACTACAATGAGGATCCACTTCTGAGGAAGCATCCCAAGGCACACTTTTGGCAGGGATAAATATTCTGCAAAGCCTTTCATCTGACAAGTGGCTCCCAAGCCTGTGAGAACTTCACATGGCCACAGCAGGAGGCTACAGGTGTGGGGCTGCTGCCAGTCCAAGTCTGTCCTGAGGTCCTCAGCAGGGACAGGGTGAAGCAGCTCCATTTCCAGGTTCTGTTGTGGAAACACCTCAGATATTCCTGTGCTTGTGAACTGTGTTTACAACCTGGCAGAAGTGTATCTGCTGGGCATACTGGAGTGCTGCTGTGCACTTCCCACATCTCCTGCTGGCCCCCAGGGATGTGCTTTTCGTGTGCTGTCCGGTATTTTTATCCTCCTGGTTGGTCTTCTCTTGAACCTTTATGCCATAATGCCACAGTAAAGTCAGAGCTACATTTGTGACATTCCAGTTGGCAGCAGAGAGGCCGACAGCAGAACCATCCCAGGGGAGAAAGGTGGATATGGAGAGAGGAGAGAAGAGCTTCACAGGAGGGCCTGTCTCTCAATTCCCAAACCTGAACATTATGAGCTACACTGTATTTTTTCAGTTGTAAAAAAAAAAAAAAAAAAAAAAAAAAAAAAAAAAAAAAAGCTTTATAAACAAAGACTGAGCTTCAGATAAAATGCCTTCTTTCCCTGCCAGCAGAAAGGAGAACGTAATTTGGAGGTAAGATAAGGAAGTGATAATCTGTTGCTTGTATGATTCACTTAGTAGCACAACTACTTTCTTTAATAAAGAAAAAGCCCACGTACAAACACCATTCCCTCCACCTAACGATTTCATATACTATTTGTTTGCCTTTTTTTTTTTCCCTTTTTTAACAACTCCCTTTTCTGCTCCCTGAGCTGTGCAGTAAATGCCACTGCTAATGAGATAATACCAGTGTGTTTGAGAGCAGACTGACCCTGGTGTTTTCAAGCAGTTTCAGCTCTCGACAGTCAGGAGCCTGCCTAATGTTTTGTGGCTGCCTCTGGTCACTGACAGGGTACAAACTGCCTTATCTCCCAGTGGGAGGGAGCTCATTGCCAAACCCACGGCTACTTGACTGGGGAGGCGTCTGCAGCCATTCACACACACGGCCTGAGCCTGCACAGGGCCTGGAACAAACACCCCAAAATAGCTCTGCTCTGAATGGGCTTCCATTTTTCTCCGCATGTCAACAGATGACACGCATTGTCACAACGGCTGGGGAGGGTTCGAGAGGCTCGCTTAAGCATATTCCAGTTAAACTCCCATTGTTCAGCATTTCTGCAGCTTGGGCACTTACTCAAATATCCTCCTTTGCTTTTTGCAAAGCCCTTTCAATGACCCTTTTTGTGTCAATGTAGAGCTCAGCTCACAAATCAATTGTTCTATTTTTATTTCCAATATTACGCTTCCTTCCAGAGCGCTCAGAGGATGATGCCGTGCATTTTGTCACCAGCTCTGGCCAATATCCCCAAGAACTCCCTCACTGGGCAGGAAAGCAGGATTAGCAGGGAAGTGGAGAAAGCAACAGGAGCTCAAGCAGTGGCAGGGCTCTCACCATTAGGGCTGCTGGTGGAGGTTTGGGAGATGGATATTCCCCAAACCGGAGTGATATCCCAGCTGACCAGGGGATGTCACACAGAGGAGCCCTGGGGAACTTGTGGCTTATGGAAGGAGGGAGGGGACACTGCTGCCCTGCACTTCCTAGGGAGCCCATCCAGAGCTCCCCAGGCTCTGCCCACACTTGGCAAGGCTTGCCTGTGACTTCCCAGCCCCATGACTCACCACGCGTGAGCAGCATGGCTCTGATGCCAAGTTTCTTTCCAGGATCTCCAATTCACAAGACTTTCTAGAGCACTGAACAAAATCTCAGGTCCACATTGCCCCCCCCTCCCATCTGGCTGCTTCTGGTGCTGCTCATCTCCTCAGCCCTTTCTCAGAACAGAGGGTCCCTCAGAGAGGACAGGGCCCTTCAGCATGAGCAAGGATGGCTCCTACAAGATGATCCTACTTCTTTTTGCATTTTACTTTATGCTAGTGAAATGCCTTCCTGCAGACCTGGGGCTCTGGTGTACTGCTGCAGTACAACGAAGGAATACACTACAAGAAATAGCAAGTTCCTCCTGACCACTGTATAAGGGAGATATTGTCATTACAGACCAAATAAACACTCACATTTCATATATATCAGATCACACATAGCACTGTGTTATTTATGGATGAAGTTTGTTCTTGAAGGAGCATCCTGCTTCTGTTTAAACAAAAAAAGAACAAAAGCAACATGGGAATCCCATGAGGTTGAACAAGACCAAGAGCCAGTGGTACACTTGGCTCAGGAGAACCCCTCAGAGCAATCTGGGCTGGGGATGAGCAGATGGAGCAGCCCTGGCAGAAGGACTTGGTGATGCTGCTGGTGAGAGCTGGACGTGGTCCATCCCACAGACCCCCCATGCCCTGGGCTGATCTCCCAGCATGGGCAATGGGAAAGGGGGGATTCTGCCCCTCTGCCCCGCTCTGCTCTGCTGAGCCCCCCCTGCAGAGCTGCCCCCAGCCCTGGGATCCCAGCACAGGAAGGACAGGGAGCTGCTGGAGCCAGGCCAGAGCAGGGACACCCAGGGGATCAGAGGGATGGAGCAGCTCTGCTGGGAGGAAGGGCTGAGGGAATTGGGGTTGTTCAGCCTGGAGAAGAGAAGGCTTTGGGTGACCTCACTCTGGCCTTCCAGTGCCTGAAGGGAGCCCACAGGAAAGATGGGGAGAGACTCTTGACACTACTGGGATGTTGTACAGGACCAGGGGGAATGGCTTCACACTGACAGAGAGCAGGTTTAGGTTGGATATCAGGAAGAAATGTTTCCCTGTGAGGGTGCTGAGTCCCTGGCACAGGGTGCCCAGGGAAGCTGTGGCTGCCCCATCCCTGGCAGTGCCCAAGGCCAGGCTGGATGGGGCTGGGAGCAGCCTGGGATATTGGAAGGTGTCCCTGCCCATGGCAGGGGTTTTTAAACTGGATGAGCTTTAAGGTCCTTTCCAACCCAGACCACTGTATGATTGTATGACTCTGTGAGGGAAAAGAGTGCAAGGCCGCAGGATGGGGGGTGAAGGACAAGGGGAGTGCAGGACCAAATCACTGCTCCAGTGCTGGCCCCGTTTGTCTGGGCACCAGTCACTCGTGTTGGTGTAGAAGTCTCCTGTGTAGGGAGCTTGCTGAAGGGACACTGATTTTCAAAAAGCCATCAATTTCTTTCAAAGGTTTTCTTTTTTCTCTACCTTGTACCAAAATTAGGTTATTCCCCTACACAAAAGCAAACAGAAAATACCACCAGGTGTGATACGGCACGATGACTTTTTCATTATGACTGGCAAAGAGGAATCTTCACTACTCCCCAGAGGTGCCAGCTGAGGAGATGATTGCATCCTATGAGAAAATAACAACCTGTTCACAAATACACCCTTCTGTTGAAAAAAATCAAGCAAACCACTCGCACAAATAGCTTTTAAATCAGATTTATGTGAACAGAATGACAAGCTTACGTCAAATCTCAAGTCAGAGCTTATCACAAATACACAGGAGGGATTAAAAAAAGAAATCCATCAGTAGAATCAAAGCTGCATTAACATAATGGCACAGTCCAAATAAAAGTACTTTACAATACATTCTTTGAAAGAGAGAGAGAGAGCAAAAGAGAGTGCAAACTATGTATTTAATGTGTGCTTAAGCAACTGTAACAGCATAGTAAGAGCTTGTATTTTTTCTGGCACAGCCCTTTGTCATAATCCCATTGCATACTTTCAAATGTATTTTTAAATTGCTTAGCTTATGTCAACAGATTCATTCAAGGCTGTGTTATTAAAAAGGTGAATGCAAAATCCACTCTGACCAACACACCTATAACGAAGGATCACTAAATCACCCCTTTCCACATGAAAATAAAATTAGAAATCACAGATATCAAAAAAGGAAGACAGTCCCTGTATTTAGCTCCAGCAGGCCAGGATGATGCCAAATATAATTCAAGACTCATTTCCATTAAAAAGGTACCGACCAAAAAAAAATGTTAGAAGTGTTTACCTTGCCTGACTTTGCATGGGTAAACATTCCTGCATCCAGTGTAAGGGCTATATTTAGAAATGTATCCTACCAGGAAACTAAGTAGGCTTTAGGGAAATCAGAACAGTCCAGGGCTTGACTCTGAGTCAGGTGAAGTCAACAGGGACCCCACCCAGACCCAGAAAGTGCAGCCTCTTTCACCCCAGCGTGGGCAAATCCCCCCTCCCAGGCTGCCCAGGGAGAGCAGCGCTGCTGGAGCCATGGGAAGCCACACCAATTACTGAAAAAGGAACAGCACTATTGAAAAAATGTTATACAAGCAGTGGTAAACCTCAGTGGCCTGGGTTTGAGACAACAGAAAATCCCTTTGACGAGTAGTAAACACACTAAAAATAGTGCTTGCTTCTTTTTAAAGTCAGCCTAAAATAAATCTCTTTGCTTTTTGTATCCTGTTTTGCAGTTTCATATGAAGGTGGCCAGAAGTCATTTGCCAGCAGTATTAATGAGAAAGGTTTTATTCCCCAGCCTGTGCTGGAGCATAATGCAAGCACAGAAGATCACAGGACTCTCAAGCAAGGACCACATCTCAAGAGCAAAATTCCAGCCTGTGAGGAGGGGCTTTACCCCATAGTGAGATTTTAATGTAGCAAATGTATCTAGAAAGAGAAAAATACTGACTTCAATGTGCTGAGCAGCCAAGAGAGGAAGGATAAGGAATAATCAGACTGCAGTGTTGTTGCAGCTTGTCCAGACCATATTCTGAACCATTTCCACCTGGTTAAAGACTGAGCTCCCCTCCAGGCCTCAGCTGCCAGTGGGAGAACATCATCCTGAGCTGATAAGAAAGTGTATCTCTTTCTACGCCAGGCACAGGGATTGGATGGATCCCCTCTCCTTTGTGCTTGAGCTCGATATCAAGACTCCTTTAGCAGCCAGAGGAGAGAACCAAGCACTTCCAGAAAAAAGAGCATCTGTGTCAGACATGTGCTCTAGGATGGATTATATGTGAAAAATTATTTTCTTCTTAATTTCCAGTGCAGGGAGTTAGCTCAGACTTAAATTAAATCCAGGGCTGGCTTGCCCCAGTAGGCAGTGCCATCTGTGCAATCACCATCATTTATTTTATCACCTGTGTTTTTTAGGTGCTCAGAGTATGTATGACATCAACACCTGTCCTGCAGTAATTGTGGAAGTCACTGCCCTGACTCTTCTGGGGGTGGATG
This sequence comes from Fringilla coelebs, assembly GCF_963513975.1. Taxonomy (NCBI): domain Eukaryota; kingdom Metazoa; phylum Chordata; class Aves; order Passeriformes; family Fringillidae; genus Fringilla; species Fringilla coelebs. The sequence goes on along the minus strand of NC_140033.1, from coordinate 64,565,230 downwards.
TGGAAATATAAATTCTGTAGTTTTGGTAAGAGTTTCATTTTGACTTCCACGACAAGTGACCCTGTGATCAAAATCTTCTAATTTAGTGACTGAATATCTGCAAACTATACTTGTATTTCATTGCTGCATCTCTTGCTATAGTTATGGCTATAGTGAACTCTTATCTAAAATCTGATGTGCTCTTTAGCTTTCAGTTCATTAAGGTTCACTTTAGCTTTTCAACTCAAAAAAAAAACCAAAACAAAAAGGCAATGTTTCCATGGCCATGAAAGTAGTAGATGGGGGGGATTAAAAAGTATTTGAACATCTGGCACAGTAGTTTTCTTTTTACTATTCTCCTTGTGAGTAAATTTAAAAGAGAAATACATTGTCCATAGGAGCTTTTTAAATATAGGCAATTATGATGCAGATTATGAAACAAGGATGGGAATTCAGTAACCTGTTTCTTATCTTGCAATGTGCAATCATACATTTGGAATATAGAATTACCATAAAAGCCAAGAATGGGGCCCTGAGCAACCAGATCTAGTTGAAGATGTCCCTGCTCATCCTTGTCTGTCACCCTGCTCACCCTGTGCTTGCTGGATTGATCTTTACATGTCACTCCCAAGTCAAACCATGCCGTGACTCTATCACGTACAGCATCAGAATTTTTGGGCACCTGCCTCTATTACCATAACCAAATCTATTGTGCTCTTGGTGGTAAAATATTTTGTGTCATCCCTGCAGAACTCATGGTCTGGATGAGTTGAGCTCATTGTTCACCCCAGACTATTCTTCACTGCTGTTTTTCAGATGGGGATGTTGAGGGACTTGTCTGTAGAAGAAAAGGTGTGGGACAGAAGCAGTGGAGGCAGAAGCAGCACTGCCTCCTGCTGCCACCTTTCTGAAGGAGCAGTGGAGTGGAACTTTTGCCATGTGTTTTTCCTTATAAAGAAATAAGGAAGGGCCCATGCTGAGATATCTGAAGGTATATCTTTTGGTAGAGCAACATACTAGCCCTAAAATCATTTCAACGTTCCTCCTCATCTAGCAATTACTGAAGCACAAACATATAATCATGGGAAATGCTATAATTAACCATAAATCTCTGCTTCCAATCAAAAGGGCTCTGAGCTTTCATTTCAGCCTGAAAGACTGGAACAAGAGCACAACTATTAGAGAATCTACATCTGAATCAATTCCTGTCAGTGTGTTGGTATTGCTTTTTTTGGTCTAACCCACAAATTTGTACCTGTATGGTTAGCCATTATTTACCAACATCAGCACTAACTCAAAGGATCTGGCAGTGCTCCATCTTGGAACTAAAGAGCTGATACTGTGCCCTTACTTCAAGAAACATCACAACTATGCCTGAAATTACTGCTCCTGTAAACTACAAATACAAGAACTTGAGATGGAAGAGAATTTTCTTACAGCTTTTTACTTTTTTATCCATTAAAATGCCCTGGGTTTGGGAGAAACAGAATATTCCTAAACACAAGGACTTATGCTGCACAGCATTTCACAACTCTGTTTCCCCTGAGTATCTACTGAGGTTACTTTAAAGCCCCACTTCACCATAGCCTATGAACAATTAAATATTTTTAAGGAAACAGAGCAGTAATAGTATTGCTTTTTGTTTCCCATTTTAGCACAGGAGAAATGCTGATTGTAGCAGAACTCCAGTTTCACCATAACTAAAGTGGAAAGCCTTGAAATTTAGGCTGAAACTGGGCTGATTTTAAAGTACCTAAAAACCCTAGAGATGTTTTTAGCTGACACTGCAGTTTTCTGGCATCATGGACAAGGTCCTGGGGGAGCTGCTGGGGCTGGAAAACAGGAGTGCAAAAAGAGATGGAAGAAGAGAACCTGGAGCATGATGAAGTGACTGTCACAGTCAGCAAGTGTGAGGAGATGCCAGTGGTGTATTCTTCCCCCTAAGTGTGCTAAAATCCAGTAGAGATCACAGGGAAAGGGGCAAATGTCTGAACTTCCAGAAGTGCCCAGGTAAGGCATGCACTGCTCATACACCAGGCAGAGATCTGACTGCAATGAAAGGGGAGGGATGGCTGCAACATCTTTTTCTAAATCCTATCAAAACCTCTCTCTGACACTGTTTAAAATGCAGGGATTCTACTGCCAAAAACCCCAAGCAAAATAAAAACAAATGCAGATTGCAGCTTGCCTGCTGATAGCACATGCTGTTCTGGAGCATCAGGCTCAGAAAAAACCTACTGCACTGAACTCATCTGGAGAGAATGCCAGCAATTCCAGGGACTGAGACTTCCAGGGGGTCACAGTTAAGGTTCTGCTGGTTTATGCCAGGATTCCTCAGTTTCTGAGTTTTTCAGGGGGGTGAGCTTTGCTGAGCAAGGCATTTTGGAAAGGCATGAGAAACCACTGGGCAATTTTAACTCTCTGTTAACAAAGATTTTTTTAGAGGATTTGCTTTAACTGTGTCAGAGCGTGTGTTGGAAAGGAGTTGCAAAGGGGAAACTGCATTTCTGAGAGAAATTCTCTCAAGCTGAAGTACTCTGCAGAACATTGGAGATTGAACTGCTTGATAAAGATAATAAACAGAAGAGTTTAGCAGCAGTGAGTTCAGCTTCAGGTTTCTGTACCTGTCCACCCTTCCTGTCACTCCTCTTTCTGGAGGAGAAGAAATCCATGGGTAGAGAGCACTCTAGCACTGCCTGGACCTCAATTTTAGACACAGAAATCTTAGATATTCACTGTGACCTCAGGACAGCTGGTTGTTTTCTGAACAGGACTTTTACAAATACCACATCCCTCAGATCCTCACAAGCCTCACACACAAGGGTCTGATTCTTCAGAGAAGCCTAAAAGATCACTGACTAAACAAATGTGCAACCTGGTTAATGATTTTGTCCAAATGGCTGAAAGGGAGTTATCTTTTTGAGCAGGGTATTATCCTCCTTGTCCTGCCACACCAAAAGCCCAAGCCAGCAATGTATTTTTAACACCAAGGGTTGTTTTGATCATGCTGGCCTGGTTGTACTTGAGGGAGCTCCTTTAGCCACACACAAACCCAGCTGAAGCTCCTGCACACTTCAACATGTTTTTACACCCACTGTTCTGTTGTTCAGAGCTCTCATTTGCAGAGTCTAAACTCAGGGTACCTTGTCTTTGGCAGGCTTATCCTGAACTTGAGAGAATTTTTAGTCTTGTGGCATTAAAAAAGTTCTGGCTTTTCTTGTGGGGCACTTTTTTTAGCAAAGGAAAACAGGGTTTAGCATCAGGGAAGGATAAAAAGATGTCTCACAGAGAGGTGACAGCATTATTAGTGGACAGTTATAAGGGATGAGCTGGCCACAGTAGAAATTTCTTTCTAAATCCATCATGTAGTGGTTAGAAGGAGGCTCTGAGGCATAGATAGGCATGGGCCATATGTCTGGTTCTGAGAAAATGCTAAATAATGTCTTCTAGACACTCATAAAGCATCTAATCCTGAAAAACTTCTTCCACTTGGTAGTCTATGTAGCACTGCCTTCCACAGATGTGATTATGTGTATTTGGGGAAACAAAAATAGCCTTAACTTGCCTTTGATTTTATTTCTCATTTCATGTCATTGCATAACCCCTTCTGTCTATAAAAGCATACAGCTAATTATTTAAATGGGATATTAATAGTCTGACTTTTTTTTTCTTAAGATCTTTTGCTTTTGCTTCTAGGCACAACAGTCTGCTTCTCAGAACCACAGGATTCAGACCCAACCAAGACCCACATTACAGAAATGAACTCATCAGCTACTGAGGCACAGGAACTGAAAGTAGACTTGTGTAAAATGTCAAAAGATTTCTCACAACTGGGCACATGCAAATTCAAATTTAAAAAAAAAAGGAATTAAAGCAATATACACACACTGAACAAATCAGAAAATTAACTAGAAATGGAACCTGGCTTCCTCCAGAAAGTGCATACTCTCTATCTGTATATATTTATAGCTACAAATGTAGAATATATATTTAGCAAAACTGAGTCTTACCAGAAGAAAGTGCTGACAGTCATCTCAACTTGAGATGTCTATTAAAAACTCAGAGAGAGAAAGAAAGCACTGTTCTGATGAAGGAGTGAGCAGAACAGATCTAAACTGCTTTTGCCATGCTCTCCCTGAGGTTAAGATCCTGGCATCACAGGTATTTATAGGGTTGGTTTAATAAGTTGAAAAATGTTACTCTTCTCTGGGTGATTAAGAGTATTTTTCACTTCAACCAGCAATGTGGACAGATAATAATAAAAAAAAAAAATCCAAAAAAGGATGGATCTCATTTGATGTCAGCTCTGAAAGGTGAATGTCAAATTTAAACCTGGTCATCTGAGAGGTAGCTCAAAGGCAGAGCCACCTTCTCCACTTCTGGATAAACACAACAGCACTTCCAAGTAAATTCTCCAGCTCTGGGACTTCTGACAATTTGCAGTGAAACCCTGAACAGCTGCTTGCAGGAGCTCAGCCCCATCAGCTCTGATCTCAGCCAGGTGAGAACCTGGCTCCAGGCCCACCTGGGCTCCCACAACTGCAAACTGCTCTGTGTTGGTTATTTCTCTGAAGCACATTGAAATAGCTGGAAATGGTATTCAGCAGTTTTAAATATCTGTAGTATTTCAGGCTGATAACATCTACCACACACACAAGTCATAACACCTACTTATCCCAAAATCTCACTCCTTTGATTACATCACTGAAATCTAAAGAATTAGCTCTGTGTATGTCAATAGGCTAAACAGTCATTTTGCAAATATACCTATCTCCCTACACCCTTTGAAAACACAAAAGTTATTTTCCAGGAGCTGTTGTATTCAGTACTCAGTTAAACTTCAAGCTGCTTCCTTCAGCAAGGGTCAGTAATAGTCAAAATATTTGGATACAACAGCATAATTTTTCCTAAGCTTTAGAGTTTGCCTTTGGAAAGTGCAAGGATTTTTTTCCCTCTATGTATAAGGGACACTTCTGAAAAATTGGGGTCAAACAGATTTGTTACTATGATCAAAGCTGAATCTGTCAATTTTGACAGCTTTAGTGAGCAGAATGCAGCTTGCTGCAAGCAAGGGGTTTTATGAGGGAAGTTAAAATCTCACAAAACGTCTCTTTATGCAGCCCATAAAGGAAAAAGTCCAAACTAAAATATTCCACTGATATTAAACACACATACAAAGTACTACACTGCTTGTTGCATGCCCTGAAGATCAGAAAAAAAGATTTAAAAAATCAACAGCTGGAAGGAATCCTGCCTTCCTGCAAGGGTCTCCAGCCTACATAAACATGGTCAGGAAAGGGGCTGAGCTGGTGTTGCAATAAACCCCTTGGAAAACATGGAAGATAATTCTGTGTGGAAGATACTGCTGGAAGGGAATTGTGCTGTTTGCAGCAGTCCTTTGTGCTCCCTGCCTGCCCCTCCTTGGAGAGCAAACAACACAGGTGCAGCAAAAGGGCTGGCTGGGCTTGGCCCCTCCAGGAGCTGGGGGATCATTTGGGAATGAGGAACAGAGTTTTCAATTTTCAGTGGAAAACACCAGCAGAGCTGCCAGGAATCTGCTCAGTTACACTGAGACCTGTCCCTGCATATCAGGGATGCAGAGGAACCCCGATTTTTGCACAGAAAAACCACCCTAAAGCTTTACCACTGGAGCTGTTTCAGTGTTGATGCTTTGGAGACATTTCCCCCCTTCCTGTACTCTTTTCTGGAGCTGGAAGATCAAAAGGTACAGTGAGTTTGCAGAGGATGTTAGTGCAAATTCTCTCAAAGTGATCCACACATATTATATTGCCACATTACTGAATACTGCACCTGAAGCCTTTTTTTTTCATCTGTATAAACCTGGCTAAAACCAGATTTGCCTTTTTATTGTCTTTTAATTCAGCCACTTGCTCTGACACAACAGGGAAAATTCCTATTTTGCCTTTCAATGCCATCCTTGTTGTGCATTGGAGATCAAGAGGAACATTCAGAACAAATATGTTCTGGAAGGAAGTGAATGAAAGCACTGCTCAGAGATTGATATTTTCCAAGAGGAAAAAGAAAAAAAAAAAGGAAAACAAGACAAAAAAACCTCCTACAAGGGCAACTAAAAAGACAAGCTCATGGAATTCTGAGGCAGAAACCACGAATGGAGGAGAAACCCATTCAGATTCCAAGTCAGAAGAGCTGAGCTCTGCTCTGCTCCCAATCTGTTGAAATGACAAAATCATGTGCAGGCCAAAGTCTGCAGGAGAGTACACCTGTGTTGCCATAAACTTGTAAGTAAGTGCAGAGAATTTCCTGCTCTGCTCTTGGAAACCCTGTCATTTGTCAGCTAAAGAGCACACGGGAGGTTTGTTTCCCTTCCTCCCAGTCTTATGTGGGATTTGGTTGAGGTATGTACAAAATTTTCCAGGCTCTCCACACCAGAAGTCTTTGACCAAGTGCCCACTAACTCCCTTAGTATAAAATGATTCCCCTTCCTATAGATATTTTGAATTTGCTGAGGTTTTTCCCTGCCTGTTCCCAGAGCTTCTGGAGATTGCCTGTCATCTGGGAGAGACTGGCATGGACTCTCCCTGGAGAGGTACTAAGCATCTCTAGAACTGCAGGCACTGTAATTTTTAAACAGGACTCTGTTCAAAAATCTATGGATGTTTTCAATGAAATATTATTTTTCTTTCCATACTGGATGATTGCAATAGAATTATAATGTTCCCACATATGCACAAATAAAATCATCAGCTTTGTACCTCCTCCTGAGCCTGAATGAAGTGACACATTTTATGGGGAGCACATGAAAGAAAATTTTAGCATTTATTCTTGATATGAATTCAGTAGTTGAATGAAAAAAGTTGAGAGTTGGCACCTTTGCTGAGCTGTCAAAAAACCCCCAACAAAACACAACCCCACCACAAAAACCAAGCCTTCCCCCCTTCTGGTCTGTGTCTTCATATCACTACTAAAAATCTATCTGAACCCCAGCCTTTTTAAGCAAAAAGAAAGATGAATAACAATGGTAAATCTAAGCTTACCCCAAACCATCAAAAAATAAACAAATGCAATGCCACCACCATGCCCATAATGTTTACCCCAAAAGGGGAAAGTGGCAGAAGGAATTCAGGTACTACTATTAATGTGAGAGACAACCTGCTCAAGCACTATTTCAGCTGCATGCAGCTCTGAAAGGGGAAAAAAAGAGGAAATGAAGGAGAAAAAAGAAGGGAATAATCTTTTAAACATGATGTTAAATAATCCACATTAATCAAACCCTGTAATATCTTCACACAGAGACATGCTGTCTGACAAGAAGGCCCCTTTAAGCAAGTAAAAACATAGGGAAAAAATATCAAAAGATCTGCTGCATATTTTTTTCCAGTTTATTTTTCCCCTTTTCTTCCCTGCACTAACAATTTTTAAGAGGCCAAAGATATTCCAAGTGAAATGTCACCATTCTTACAAGCTTAAATAAACTATTTATTAGCAGTAGACTAAGTACTCTGAAGAAATTTATTTGCCCTGGCAACAATATTTATAAATGACCTATGAAATATTATAACACTGTAGCAGCAGCAGCCTTGCAGTTTGCCTGTGAGGATCCAGCTCCAGTCAGCACAAGTGCATTTAGAGGGAATATTTAGAGAAATATTTCTGCAGTGCAGCATGCAGAAGATGAAAAGCCCACGAGCACAATCTTTTCTTTGACACTGGCAATAAATAAATATAGAAGCAACAAATAAATAAATCATTCAGTTCCAGCAGCCCTTTTACAGTGCCCATCAATTGAGTGTGTGCTGCTTGTCCAGGAGAGGTCTAAATGAAACAGGGGAGCTGAGATGTTCAGCCACAGCCCCACGAGGCTCCCCGAGGGGAACACAGGTCCCCATTGAGCCAGGGACACACGGGCTGCTCTTTACGGGGCTTTTTCTGACCAAAACACCCAACAGCAACCCAGCAATTAGGTACTCCAAACAGAACTGCTATTTTGAGAACAACAAACTTCATTAATGCCTCGGGGGGGAGAGGGTGGAGAGGGTTGAGAAGTTAAATGCGTGTGTGCGCACAAAGGTGTAAAATTCAGACTATTTAAATGCTAATAAATACTGTATTTGAGCACTCATTCCCCCCAGTGACAGAGAAGCCAAAATCTATTTGGCTTTGCACTACAAAGCTGTTTTATAAAACAGCTTCAATTGGTCATATTTGTCCTCCAACACAGGACAGATAAGAAAAAAAGGAGAGAAAAAAGAGGAAATAAAAGAGATGATTAATTCTAAAACTGGATATTACTTCCTCAGGTGAAGATGGCAGTTTTGACCATGGAGGGAAACATGAATCAAGGACTTCAGGGTTAGGTTTCTTGAGTATTTTCAGTTCAAGTCTTACTTGATTTGTTGGAGTTTGTTTTTTTTTTTTTTTTAGTAAATGAGTCAACACACAAACAACAAAAGATTTTTTCCCCCCCAGTATCAGGTATATCACAGGGAAAAGTCAATAAAATCTGCAGGTATCAAAAACCATCTTCTTGTATGTCCATCTTTGCTTTCACTGAGGAAACAGTTAGGAGAACTAGTGGCACAAACACAAATGTCTCCTTGGGATTTAAACACAGAAGGAAGATCAACAGAGGGCATGAAGAACACAACATCTATCTAAAACATTGCAAGACTGACACAATGATTCAAAAAGCCCCCAAATCCCAACATTTTGGTGCTCTAGGATAGGCTGTCACACTGATGCAGTAGACATCAGTGCATGGGTTTGTTTCCTAAATGTCCTTATTTGTTCACTCGGATTTTTTTTCCCCTAACTGACCCCTGGTTCTTTGCACACCAAATCTGAACGTGCTCAAGGCAGAAAGCTCTGCTGAGATGTGGTCAGGAGCAGGTCCCAACAATGCACAAGGCACAGGGCGTGTCACGATTTTCATCTTGACAAGAACATCGAGCCTGAGCTCATCTAGGGAGTGGTCCTGGACAAGAACCTCCACTAACTTGGCCAGGGTTTCCTGTTTATAACTGAAGAAGGTGTCTTTTTTGCCTAGTTTGCAAAACAAGAAGGGCACTACCCACTGCTGATCCTTAACTTCTGCTTCCCAGAAAGACTTCTCGCAGTGCACAGCCATCTGTTCTTCCCAGGGTGTTTGTCAGGCTCGTGGGACTGTATGGAGGTGGGTACAGAGGAATGGTTTTTTTTCCCTCCCCAAAAATAATGAGAATTCAGAATAGTGGAACTGCCCACAAAATTTCCTTGGGATTCTCCTTATGAGTCCACTTGTGCTGCAGCCCTGTGAGCCTTTAGGATTTTCTCAGTGTAAGGTGCAGGTGACATAACCACGATTTAGACTATGGGACATCCCTGTGAGCTGAGGAACAGCCCAGCTGCAGAGGAGGTGTGTTAGGAGGCTGCAAACCATGCCATGGCAGGCTCCTGCAGCCCAGCTGTGTGCTGGGGGAATGGGGAGCACACAGGACATGGGGAAGACAGGGCAGCACCCCCATGTCCTCACCTGCAGGGCAGCACCATGGCCTTTCTCCTGAAGGTTGCTGTCAAACACACATGTCAGCAGCCCAGGGTTTAGAGATCACATCAAATCCAGCACCTGGAGCTGAAATCAACTCTAGAAATGATCAAGACTCAGGCCAGGGGTGTGAACATGAGGTGAGGGCTCAAGAATCCAGGTCAGTATGTGTGGGACTGGAGGGACAGTCTGGATTTTGCTAAATAAATTTCAACAGATGAATGGTATTCCCTTCCCAGGTTTATCTTCAAGACATTGTATTTTCCATCCTTCCTTCTTACTCTTCCCTCCTCCCCCATTGGTGCTCCCTTGCTGCCTGGTCTTTGTGCAGGGGCTGGGTGCACTCAGAGCTCCACGTGTGCTGTGACAATGATGAAATGAGAATCAGGAACCGAGGCTGACACATTAAAAGGTGCAACACAAGATATATTCTGTTCCTTGCTGAATCCAACTTGGTCCACTCTGCCTGCTTATTCTAGTTAAATGCACATGTCAACATATAAAAAGTTATTTCAGACTGCAGCATTTGGTTCCCTGAGCCAAGCCAAATGAACACAGGAATAGCAACAGTACACACGCCAAGGAAAATGAATTTTTTTTTTCCTCCTACTGTGACATTTTTGAAGGCAGCCAATTATACATTAAAAACATCATGAATGAGCAGTGTAATTTTGGAACCATAACTTAAAGTGAAGTATTCCTTTAAGTATGAAATTAATATAATCATGACATTTTAACAGTTTTTCATGGTCCTGCATTCTCCTACAAGGACTCACTCTGAGTAAACCTATATGCTATATAAAAAGACCACAATAATCTTTTCCCACTAGTAAAATTGCTACTCTTATGAGTGCTACATATATAGGAATTTTTGCATACATAAACATAGTGTGGTCACTTGTGGGATCTACAGATTACATTGGGGGCATATTAAGGGAGTAATGCATGTGCCAAATTTGTTGGTGTGTTTTATAGTGTCTAGATTTTTCTACCCTGTGCTATTTTGTACATTTCCTGCCCTGACATAAATGACCTCATTAACAAGAAATTCTAATAAGTACACAGAGGTTTTTTTTTTTTTTATTTCAAACCTTGAACTTTGCTGGCTCCAGCTTATTTTTATTTTGTGAACTCCCTTTGTATGTACAGTCTTGGAGGAGGAGAATGAGGAGGCAAAAAAAAAAAAAAAAAAAAAGAAACGAAATTCTGCTTGCACAAGGGAGTTTTCTGCTGAATGACATAACCTGTACTCCAGCCTGAGCTATGGTCAGCCTGCTCTACCAGCCAGTAAAATTAAGTAAATTCAGAGGAGATATTTTGGGGATTGAAATTTGCCTTCCAAATACAAGCAGTGGGTTTTTGCCTTCCAAGCCAAAGAAGGAAATCACACAGCAGCATATGGAGTACTCTATTCCCCACATATTAAAGCTGTGTTAGCTTTACAGCAGTTCCTGTCACCATTCAGTATCTTACCCCCCAAGAAGATATGTTTTACACAGGATCAGAAGTCTATTTTTGCAATCCCACCTCAGGGTAAAACTCATTGGGACTCCAGGATCTGACACCCTTGCAGTGATCCCTGCAGTAACAGCCCCTCTAGCTGGGGCTAGAAATAAATTTGTTCTGAACATCAGATACAGTGTTTTCTTTTGGAGTTTTTTCCCTCTGGATAGTGAGTTCAGAATGTGCTACCCTAGGAGAGCTGAGAGTACCTAGCAAAAGCTCCAGTCAGAAATAACAGCAATATTTGGTACTTCTGGAGCAATTTAAGTTCTCTGTAGACTCTAAAAAATGGAGGCTGGAATGCATAAAATGTAAAAAGTAGCCATGAAAAAAAAAAACAAAACATGTAGATGCAAAACCTACAAAATACCAGTCAGAGCTCTGCATGTTTACTGCAGACACAGTTAACACATCCAGTACCCCAAAAAACCTGCTGCCTACGGCACATGCAAGGCTACAAAACCAGACTCCAGTGACACCTGAAGCAGATTCTGAGCTCAGGCTCCAAAATTCTCCAAGAAAATCAAATTTGTTTGCCACTTCCACATCCAGCAAGACGACTTCTTGTTTCATCTCCAGCCTTCTCCTCTGTCAAGCGACCATTTCCCAAGCTCCTGCTCCTGCCCTGGCCTCACCTCCCAGCCATCTCCCCCTGGGGCAGCTGCCCACTGATTTAATGATGAGGGTGAATGGAGAGGTCAGAGCTAAGGGGGGGCACAGAAATGTGTGTCCTGAGGGCACTGTTGTGGCCTTGCCTACCCAGCCCTTCATTCCTGAAATGGATATCCCATTTACATGGTAATCATACTTATAAATATGGCTTTGTGGAGAGTATACTCTTTGGATATAGTCCTGCCCTTTGGAAAATGCTTTCTAACTGGCTTGCCCAGACTAATTTCAGGTATGTGAAGTGGTGCTGGGAAAAGACTGCTGGGCTTCAGGTCCTGGGTACTCATCAAGGACATTCCTCTTTCTATGGCACTACAGAACTTCTTAATCAGAGTGGAGAAAGCAGCTATTTCTCCTCTTTGGCTGCAAAACCTGAGGCAAACCAAGCCCTGCACCAAGGTAGAAATGCTCTCTGCACCCACTCTCTCATGGCACCCACTCAATCTTGGTATGAGTTCCAGGCTCAGCCTGCCACAGGCAAGACTTGCTGCTGGTGGCTTCAGAAACGCTGCAGATAGCTAGGGTGACAAGTTGTGCAGAGCTGTCCAGCCCTCGGGAGGCAGTAACAAACCTGACATTAACAGGCAGCTCGAGGTAAGGCTGAGGAGGAAAGTTAAAGATGTTGATGTGCTTTGAGCTGCTGTGAAAGAATGTGGGCTTCTGCTGCCTCCTAGGGTATGTCCTGATGGCAGAGCTCGGGAGAGATCTGAACTGCGAAACTTCCCCAGGGCAGGGAAGGTGCCAATGGGTTTAGGAGGGCAGAGAGGCCGGGGTGGTCTTGTTCTGAGCATTGACTTGGCCTTTCAGCTGCTTTTTCTGGACAGTCTGTAAGAATATAAACCAGAGTCTGCAACAGCTACTTATGGTCAGTACAATTAGAATGCCTTAAAAAGCCTAACATTTTAAATACACACTCTGCATTTCATGTTCATCCTCTTGGGAGTTTTGAGGCTTCAGCATTTCTATTTTTCATGGGTATGTCCACAGCAAAGACTACAAGTAAGTAATTTTAAGAGTTCTCACTGTTGAGGAGCACCTCTGGTGCAGGTAGCTGGGCTGGCGAGCTGCAGATGGAAATGCAGGCTGAGCTGCAGAGTTAAATGCAGGCTGAAGTACAGGCTGAGCCCAGGTGGGAGCCCAGGACAAGAGGATGAAGTGCTGACCTTTGGGGTGACAAAGGGACAAAGGCAGGTGACAGCCAGCCAGGTGAATGGACGCTGAGACACAGCAGGGCTGAGAATTGCCGACCTCTTGGACAACAAGGGAGATGGAAAGGAGTGATGGCAGCAAGGATGGACACAGAGATGGAGCAGGAGCAGAAGACTCGGAGGAGGAGTGAGACTTGTTATAAAATCCCAGGGGTTCCTCTGCTGGGGTCCCTCCTTGGAGGCAGCAGCTTGGGCTGTTTCTGTGTCACTGCCCCAGGAACAAGTGGCTTCATGGAATGAGACATCTGAGACTCTGCCACCTCTGCCATGGCAAAGCTGCTGTGATGTGAGTGGGGTGTGTGGGGAGCCAGGCCAAGGAAGGGCCTTCAGTCCCAGAAAGTCTCTGACCTTGGGAGTGCCACTGCCAGAGAGTCCAGAGGGAATGGTCTGACTGGGGAGTTTCCTTAACGTCCCAAAACTGCACACTCCAAATGCAGAAGCCTTCAGAAACACACAGGGCAGTAGGAGACTTGTGATAGTATTGCTGATAATCTTGCAAAGTGATAAATTGCAAACTCCACTCCTGAAGAGGAAAGGCAGCTGTGTGAGCCAGATCCTCAATCCAGAGGGAGATCTGGTCAGACACTTAACCTGACTGGCAGCAACAGCCTAGCCCTGTTCTATCCCACATTTCACATTACACTGTTTTGGCTCTATTCCACTCCTGTTAAAGTTGCTTTATATGCCTTGCTGTATCTTTCACCTCTTGAAAAACAGTCCTTTTTAAGTCAGTTATAGCCTCCTATTTTTGATAGTGTTTTTTAGATGACAAAATGTGACTGAATTTTCAGTATTTCTAGTTGTCAGGTTCTGAAAACACTGAAGCCCCATGTGCCATTTAACTGTGGGCTGCAGGTCTCAGAAACAAATACAGACCTGCCAGTGTGGTCCTTGATGATACCTCCCAAACCAGAGGAAGCAGGGGAGATCTTATCTCTACCTACAGCTACAGCAGGGGGCAGCTGGGGGGAGTTGGGCTCTGCTCCCAGGGAACAAGCGACAGGGCAAGAGGAAACAGCTCAAGCTGTGCCAGGGGAGGTTCAGGTGGGACATCAGAGAGAATTTCTTCCTGGAAAGGGTGGTCAAGCCTTGGAAGGGGCTGTCCAGGGAGGTGGTGGAGTCCCCATCCCTGGAGGTGTCTCAGAAGGTCTGGATAGGGCATGCAGTGCTCTGGGCTGGGTGACAAGGTGGGGGTCTGGCACTGGTTGGACTCGATGATCGTGGAGGTTTTCTCCAAGCTAAATGACTCTGTGATTCTGTGGCAGCTTGTCAGCACATCTGCAGCGTTCATTTGTCCATCTGCAGCTTGCCCAGCATTCCTGGAGCAGTGAGCTAGACCCACAGCAGGGATGGTGGATGCTGCAGTGACCACACCACCTCCTGAGGTCCCCTGCAAGCTGAACTACTCTGTGCTCCCAAGGCACCTTATGGCATCACAGCCACAGAACTCAGAGTGCTGGCTCTGGCCTGATGTGACAGCACACAGTTTATTTTATGGGCATTTTAGCCTGGAAAAAGCCACTCCCTCATAAAGGAGAAAAGCACAGTTCTTCAAATACAATGCCATGAAGAAACCCCTGGGTAAAGAGCTCAGTGATTTAGTAATATTTAGTCGTATTCTGACACTGCATAAAATGCAAAACTCGAGGATGGAGCCAGTAATAAACTAAGCACTGTCCCCACATGACCAGAAGAGATCTGAGGTACTCTGCACCACCTCTCCTCATGCTCAAACCCACTCCTCTGGGTCTCAAAGGACTGCAGTGTGGAAGAGACACACTGGCTAACATGCTTTATTCAAACAATGAAGAACATCCAAACTTATCAACAGGAAAAATATGATTTTACTTTATCTACACTATTTACTAGTAGGAAAAGTAACTATGCTGTAGAAATATGTATTACTGGCCTGCTTGCTTTTTTCCTGCTCCATAAAATTCAAAGCTATGTATTAAAAAGGACAAACTGGTGGTAAATACAGGGGGAAAAGGAGTTTTTCAGTTTTTCTCTCCCTCACATCATTAGCCTTTATATGCAGTCCTATATATGAATTTTCTGTTGAGTGAAAGTTTTCTTCCCTAGATGCAGCCAATACATCAGGGAATGTTGTCACATTACTGTAGTGACTTGGTGAGTTTTTTCTGGTTTTTATTTTTCTTTTACAGAGTGCTGTCATCCTGTAACTTGCTTTGCACAGCACTGTTCTTCATCCTGCTTCTTATATAATAATATATAATCCATTGCAAACACCCAGAGACCAGTTATAGCAAATTAGGCTTGAATTAGTCCATCCCTCAGCTGCCATCAGTGGATGAATCGCTCAAGGATTAAACAGATGCTTGCTCTGATTCAGCACCACAGCTCTTGCATGAAACAGAAATCCAACTGTTCGTCTGGGAACTATTTGAATAGTAAAAATCTGTTTTGTTTTTTTTTTCCAGTGTACTTTCCCTGATCAAGATGAATTAGAGGTCAATATTACAAGGCATTGAAATAGCATTAAAATTGCCCTGTAAATTACTGATCTGAAAAATGGGGTAGGTGAAGTAGCTACAGTAATTCTCAGGTAAGGAATAGTAGAGAAAGACCAATTTATTTCCTATCAGAAAATTTATCTGTGTTCTCTGTGAATTCTTCATGATGTAGGAACATCTTTAATTCAATCATAAAAATGAATTAGAAATAAACCTGTTCAGCTGAAATGCTCAGAAAATCAAGAGTATTTCACCCCAATTCTCATTTTCAGAAAGTCGTTCTGAAGTGGAAAACTGGAAACACTTTCCTTCAGTGCATGATTTAAAACACATGAATGTGGCACTTTCTCAAAAAAATGTTCCATTGGAAACAAATTGTCATTTTCAGATGGAGAACCATTCCAAACAAATATTTTCACCTGTCTGTAGGAAGGGCAGCACTTGCAGTGCACAGGCATAACCAACAGAGAACAGCTACAATATATATTTTTAAAAAAGGCTTTCTAAATTAAATTGTTTAACATCTGCAATAATTGGAGGTTGCAGCAAGTGTTCAAATGAATTATTTTTCCATCAGAAAATAACAATTTTTAAAACACTGCAACACTGCTCATAAGAAAAGGCAGGCTTAATGCATTTACACTTTTTTTTTCCCCAAGAGGATTGGTACAATACTCCAGTTTCACACTGCTAATCAAAGGCATTTTGATTTGGGGCCCAGGATCATGTAGAGCATTATGTTTATTTAGAATAACCTGTTAAAAATTTAAAATACTTAGAGGTGATCTGATTTTTATTATTCTTTGGACGTTCAGGTCACAGCTCTTAATGGGAGGATCAGACTTTTTATTAAAAAAAAAGGCCAGAATCTCAAAAATATTTTTTTCACCCAATAATAGTAAATAAATTACTTTATTGCATCATAAGCAGCAGAACCAGCAGAGCTGTGACTCCTCTCCATTTGTGGCTGGACTTCCTGGCGCCTGAGAAGAGCCACACTCACACTGCAGTCTGCTGTGGGAGCAGGGGGATTTCCAGAGTGCCTGTCCTTTACACAGGCACTGATTTGCTCTAAAACTCACAGGAAATCACCATCTCCAAGCTCAGGACCTTCCTCTGTCAAGGCCATTTGTGATGCTGGGAAGGTTTTGGTGGAGGACAGGAAGGCACAGCCAGGACCCATCATCTACAGCCTTCTCCATCAGTGCTGCTATTTCCAAGACCTTTTCCCTGCAGGTTAAACAGCTGGCTGCCTCAACATGGATTAGATTCCCAATGGATTCGATTCCCAATGTTCCAACAGTTCCCTTCTGTGGTATTTCCCAGCAGCCCTAAGTCACTGTGGTGTTTTTCTCTCCCTCGGTGCTCACAGTTACTCCATGTGCTCTTCTCCAGGAGCACTTGTTCTTCTTCTGCAAGTGACTCTGTGCTTTTCTTACTAAAGGGAAGCTTTGAACCCAGCTGATTCCAGCTGCTCTGCCACATCTGGCTGTGAAACCCCTGCCCTGCACGCTCCAAGGTGTTCTGGGCAGCGTTGGAAGGGGGGGTTTGCTCCCATCAATGAAGTTTCAGCCAAGAGAGCAGAGAAGCAACAAGACTGCACCAAGTGCCTAATCAGAGCAATCCTTGAGACTGCTCTAAATGAGATCAAACTGTTGGGGCTGGATCCCAGTCAGTGCAATCCCTGGGGAGCAGACACTGCCATCTGCACGCTCATTTATTGGGCTTTGGAATTATTTAACATTTGATTTATGGTGGTGAATTGCCTCCTGGCAAACGTTCACTGTGCAAAACTCTCTGTTCCCTCACCCATTAAAAATCAGGGCCTGATCCATGTGAAAGCTTCCTGATGAGTTCACTACATTTTGGATCAGGCCTCTGGGTCCCAAGACTGGCAGATAATATCCCATTTCTCTCCAATTTTCTTGCTCAAATTTAGAAGAAGCTCAAGTGTTTTCCATCAATGTTTTTATGTTTACATTTGGGAGAATCCTCACAGTGGGTCAGGTTACTGTGATATAGAAAGGATGACCCACTCTGACTTACAAATTTTCCAAAGGATCTCAGCCCGAGGCAGACATCTGCCTCTGAGAATTTCAGCCCAGAAGGCTGGAGTTTGGCAAAGATGGAAGGAACTGAAAATGGAGCTCTGTGATGGAAAGTGGTGTAGAACCTTAATAATAGGAGGGTGCTACCAAGTACAACATATGATAAAGCTCCACAACAAAAAACATGAGGGAAGCATTGAGGGAGGATTCTTTCCATTATGCCTCAGAATATATCATCTATCTCTTCTCTTACTTGAAAGGGTATCAGAGTTAGCTCTTATTTTTGTCTGATCCTCCAGAAATTACCATCAAAACCAGGCAGCTCAAACCCAGCCTTTCCCTCTCAACTGTATTGAACAAGGTTTATCTCAGAAGCATAAGCCCATCCCAGACAGTCAGAAGTCAGGACTACAATAGTTCATCACTGCACTGAGGAGTCAGTAGCAGAATAGAAAAGTTGTGTGGCTGAGATCTAAGCAGTTAAATTTTCATTACTTTATTTGCAGATTAAAAGCCCATCGTGATGTTTCAGTTACAAGAACATAACTTCAGTTCATAACACCCAGCATACCACAAAGATTCCCTTAGTCATAATAGGTGAAAACACGATTTCACTCAGATTAATTCTGAAATGTTTGAGTCCCTATTTCTGCTTTCACCTCATCTCTGTCAATTTGCTCTTGATGAGCAGGATGTGGAAACGGGAGCTGGAATCTTGCTAAAGCCATTTAAGAAATTTTCTGCCATTTACACCTGCATAAATCCTGAGTAACTTCACTGGCATAAATGGAAGCACAATTTGGCTTGAGGCATCCGGGCTTTAGTTTTTTCTTACTTTTATTTTGTTTTAATTCAGCAACAGATTAAAAATGAAACTCTAATGACATCATGCTTATGGCACAGAGTCAATGGATTTATGCTGGACTGCTCCAGAGTAAATGAGATAAGGCTTTGACCTAAGAAAATCCACACAACACCCATTTGCAAGCAGCCTGCTGAAAAGCTTTCTGTTATGGAATGACTCCATCTTTAAGGAACTGGGGGCAAACAACCCACAAACACCTTGGTGCCAAAACACAGTTTTGTTAACAAAGGGGTTTATTTCAGACATATCCTTGAAACCTCAAAAGTGTAGCATGCTCATATTGCAACTGACTCATTGTGCATGAATTTTTGGCTTTTGTTTTTCTTTTTTTTTTTTTTAATGCATTTTAGTTATGCCCATCACCCCAGTCACAAATTAGGGGTTTAGAATGGAAAATGTTACCAGCTTTTCATGCTGGTGGTGCTTGCAGGCACTGCCATGATAAATATTTTACTATTTAATGACTCCTGATGTAATCACAGCAGGAATCAGATTCACCAACATCCATCTCTCCATTGTTACCACTCTTCTCTGAGTCCATCCTTTTAGCTCCCAACTCAAGTTGTGTTTAAATTGGTAAAGAGAGAGTTTACTGCCACAATCCAACCTCTACATTTGTTTATGTTGGATGACATTTTTGTCCTGGCTCACATTACTCAGATGGATAAAACTCAGAAGGGTTTGCTTTATTGCCCTGTTTTCTCTTAGTGTTCCTGCATTTTTTAAATGCTACCAAATGGTTGCTTTTGGCTCTCAGCATTATCACATGTTGTCTATAAGTATGGAAATAGTTATGGTAATATGGACGTAAATCATAACTGTAAATACCACATAAAAAAGACTGCCATATAATTATAAAAATACCTAATAGATTTCTTTTTCAAAGACAACACAGCTGTCCTTTCTAACCTTTCATTTGCAGATTCTTTTCTCTCCTGTTTTTATTTATAGGTTGCCGTGCAGTTTGACATAGCACACCATGATTTTTGTTTCTAATTTTGAAAAGAAAAGGAAAAGAAAGAATACCCATTTCATCATAAAGAAGCATTAGTTTACAATTTTGAAAAGAAACTAACGCCAGCTCTAGAACATCATCTTGGAACCAATCTCCCTCTTAATACATTTCAAAAGGATCTGTCAATGGCTACATACCACAATATAAAATTAAACCCTGCCATGGAACTGAAGGAGGGGTCGGCCAAATGGCACACATCACATGTTGGGAAGGAAGCCTCATTCTTTCTCCAAACATCTCAGTAGGTTTTTTGGTTGTTTTTTTTTTTGTGAAAAGAACCACACTAGGTTATTACATTGGCCACAACAAAATAAGAATTTTATGCCCTGCTCAAGGAAAAACAGGTTGAAAAGTGTTCCAGGCAAGCTCCCCCTATGCAATGTGCCATGTCAGTGAGAGGAGTGAAGCCCTGCACAGTGTTGATGTTGCCAAAAAGGGGTTTGGATTTCTTTTTGCCTGAGAGATACCACCATGCATTTTACCTGTTTCTAGTCAGCTTTGCAATGTTTTAAGGCTAAAAGGAGTAGATTTTTTTTTTTTCCTGCTGGAGTTGCATGGTACTTCATCCTCTACAAACTGGTTCTTACCTCCTCTTTGTTACTTTAAACTTCCAGAAGGAGCCTGTTTGGTCACAAAAGAGAGGCTGCAGGCAGTGCTCTCATGCCACATGAATGGAAGGCTGTTATCTTTGTGTCTTTGCAACATTTTTGCCTCAAAGCTTCTTCCTATCACCAAGCAACCCCTTCAGAGACCTGCTCCTCTGCCTTTCTATACAGCAAATGCCACATTTTTACTGAAATAATAGCAAAGCTCTCCAGGGAATGGAGTTCATCTTAACCATCAGAAATGTGCGCTTCCCTCTCCCCCACCCTGCAAAAAGAGTAATTATGGCTTTATGCAGAACAACACACAGCTCTCAATGGGTTTGTTACACTCTGATTCCCTTCAGGAGAGGCAGCTAAAACAAATGAACTGCAAAATGCTGGTGGGGAAGGTCAGTCTGGACCAGAGGTGTGCTCATTGCTTATTGATACAGCTCATTTAGGCAGATAACATTCTCAAATCCACACTGCATTTTTATCAGTCTGCACCAATTGGCCTTTGTCCAAAAATGTGTCCTTTTATCAGATGTGTCACTCTTTTGGGAGGCTGCCATCACTAGACTGGGTGACTGAATGTTAAAATAATTTCTCCAGGGGGAAGAGGTTGATCCCAAAGGTTTTCTATTTCCAACGGGGGGATCATTTTTCACCACCAGCTGGAGCCTGATGTCAGACATGCCCTTGCCTTATTTATTCTCCTCAGAGGTTGAAACTCAGCTTGTCCTTCCTGATTCCAATATTGTTTCACATTTGGACACATAGCAGTTACTACACAGTGAACTGTTAGAGCAGGAGAGCCCTTGAGACATGGGAAAATAATTTAGGGGAAGCAGTCTGACAGCAGGATGCAGTAGTTTCTATTGTCCCATTAAAACAGAGATAGCTGGGAAGCTTAACTTAGTATTCATTATGTAAACAGATGTATTTTAGCCTGATGTGACAAAACGATGCAAATACAAAAAGAACCTCAAACAAACCAAAACCCCCAAATTCATGCCACCAAAACCTTAAGCAAACCAACACAACAAATATTTGCCCTTCTTCTGCACCATGTCTACTTACTTAGCAGGGATGTGAGACTGAAGCCTTGTACACCTAAAAGAATGATGATTTGTACTAAAAGATCAAATGCCCTGGCTTCCCTCTGAGTCTGGCATTTATTTTACATTTGCAGTTTGGTCTGAGAGCAAAAAGGACGCTGCAATGATTGACTCATCTTATGAAAACATCTTGACACATTTTTATTCTTTTCTATGTGTTTTCTCCACAACAATAAGTAAAGAGAGGGGGAAAAGGGGGAAATCACCAGTTCCCATGCAAAATTTAAAGTTTAATTCTTCAAACAAAAGAGCAGTTTGGTCTTGCCCACTAATGGCTTGAGGTTGCACTTACTTTATTTAGACCACGCCTAAATTAAAGGCAGAACACAAGCAGGTATCAGAGATCAGTCACTGCAGCATTTCCTGCATGCCCTGTAACATTCCTCTTCTTATACCAAGATGCCTCTGCAGCCCTCTAAGTCAGGCTTTGAAATAAAATTGATCAAATCCACAGCATATTGTGCTAAGGCTGGACCAAGGCCAGACACACTAAAAACTTTCTCACCTCTCTTCTTCATAAATATGGAGAAGTCAGGAGACCATGAACTGCTGCTTCCAGAGGTATTTACAGTATCAGCAGCATTTCTCACTCAAAGCACTCCAACTATTATCACAGATACTTTTAATGCTTAATTTCCAGTCTTTATTGGGGGTTTCTCTTTATATGCACATCCAAGAAATCAGAATGAAGCGTTGGTAAGAATTTACAGAATATACAGAGGCCAGAGAGCAATTCATCTCTTTCAAAGTGAGTAAAGTGATCTGAATGAAACCCATTTTCACTTTGAACAGCTGTGGCTGCACAAGGGATCATTCCACTTTAAAATTAGCTCAGATAATATCTTTATCTGATAGGCTGATTCTCTGACACTGTGCAAGAAAGCTAAAAATGAAAGAAAATCTGTCCTTTGACAGTGCAGTGTCACATATTTCTGATGTTGTCCTAGCAATCATCATTAAAAATTTGATTTTTGATTATATTAGTTTAATTTCAATTTCTGCTTTTTGGCAAGAAGCACAGTTCTTAAGAATTATGAGAAGTTTCTTTCCTCTTTCCTTCTCACCTCAATTCCCCAGAAAAAAGCGAAAAGAGAATTTGCATGAACATTTGAGTGAGACAAGGCTACAAACAGGCAGTGGATATGCCAAATTCAAATGGACTTTTGTCTCAGCATCATCACAAATGGACTTTTGTCTCAGCACCCCCAGCAAAGCCACTGTGCTGCTCCTGTCCACACAAAGTACCCTGCTGGAGGGACATGAACTTTTAGAGGCAGGTAAGAGAGCTGACTAAAACACTGTTAGACAAATAGAGTCTGAGTTTTGAGCAAACTAGTATTTTTGTTATCACTTGAGTGGAAAAAGCTCTGGAGGATGTTTGGGAGAGGTCTAAGACAATAGAGCCTCACTGAGCTTTGGCCTTTGGGCACACTGCTAAGTAACTCTAATTAATAACAAAGATGAACATATTCCTGGAGAGAAGACAGTGAGGGAGGGGCAGAAAATGTGCAAAGGTAACAGCACAATGGGAAAAAAATGCAGTAAACATTAAAGAATCTCAGGATTTTTAAATGAGATGTCAACTGTTGCTAGTCACAAAGATTCCTGACACTAACATTTCTGTTTAATTCACTAATTCTTGTGTGACAAACACCAGGCAATTCACAGCACTTGTACACAAGGTGTGTGGTTTGACTTCAACATGAAAGCAGCTCCTTTTACAAACAAGAACCAGGACTGCATAGCAGGTAAATGGTTAATGATGAACAACACACACATGAAACTTCATCAACTCCCTCACAAAAATTAGGATATTATTCATTATTATGGAGCCCTGTAATTCTAACGTAAATCATGCCAAGATACCATCTTGCAGGTCCCTAGATCAGATATCATTGCTCAGAAAAAAAAAGCAAGCTTTCATGCACTTACCTTATCCTCCAGCCGGATCAGTCTGGCTCCTATACTGTAGTATCCTTTGTCTACCCCTTTTTCTGAAGAAAGAAGAATAAAAATGGGACATTCATTAGGTGGATAATAAATTCAAACTATGAATTATATCTATGGTATTCAAAGCAAAAAAAAATCTGGTAATAGAAGGGTAGCATAAAATACATGAACATAACAAGAAAGAATGAAACAAGTGAAAGAGAGTGGCTGGAGAGAAGGGAATTAGTTTGTCAGACTGACAAGATTAAGTTAGTCTAAAGGGCAACTTGGACCTTGGTAGAGGTAGTCTGTGGACATGAAGGGGTATAGATGGAGTAACATTGTTTTGTTATTTAATTATTTCAGTAGTTGGATGGAAGGGGCAAGGTACCTGGGCCCACCTGCAATTTTGAATATTACTGGCCTGAGCAAGGTAAACTTGCTATACATAAAGAAATCAGAATAGTTTTCAACTGGGGCTGCAAGTCTAGGAGGCAGCATATCCAGGGGTTCAAGGGCTGGAGTGGCAGAGATCCATCCATCCATCCATCCATCCATCCATCCATCCATCCATCCATCCATCCATCCATCCATCCAATCCATCCATCCATCCATCCATCCAATCCATCCATCCATCCATCCATCCATCCATCCATCCATCCATCCATCCATCCATCCAATCCATCCATCCAATCCATCCATCCATCCATCCATCCATCCATCCATCCATCCATCCATCCATCCATCTCCTCTCTGCAAAGGAGTGACACTGGGAAAAACTCTTGCATCCTCCTTTCCCCTCCTACTCTCTATGAGGCCTGCTTAGTAAAGCCCAGTTACACATCCCACTGCAAAGGGTGGGATTGGGAACCAAGAGTGAAAACTGTGGAAAATAGGGTCAATGCTTTCTGCTCCCAGGATCTATTGCTAAGGAATGCCGTAGTTTGGGGCGTTATTGCACAGGGAATGAAGCACAAACCCACAACATTCACCAGTTAAAACCCACAGTCCAATACTGAAATAGGTTACAAGCTGATGCCAATAGAAGTTGGATGTTTTTCTCTACTAAAGTCTATTTCCAATACCTGGAGTAATTCTCCTGGTTTTTTTCATGCATTGCTCCATTTTCATGAGTGCTTAAGGTCTGGTTTTTAAAGCTAATTAAGTCAATTTTGCTGAGGGCATGAGCGAGGCTGAGATATGAAGAAGGGTAGGCTGAGATATGAATTTACCCTGTGCCAGAGCTCACAGTGAGTGCCTGTGAGTGCTCATCACATTCCTGGATTTCTCAGGGAGTCATACTTGCTTTACCATTTATATTTACTATGGGATATATTTAGTGGTATGTTTGCAGCAAAGTTCACCTCAAGGTAACTTGTGCTGCACACACCACAACCCCTGAGGAAGACCAGCAAAAGCAGTGCTGGCAAGAGCAATTTGTGCTTTCCTTCTCCTCCTTTAAAAGGTCCTGCACCCTTGGCAGCTCTTTGCAGGCTTAGAAAAGAGAAGTGTTTCCCCAGAGAACCTGCAGGAGCAAGTAAGTCAGGAAAGAAAATGCGGGGCAGACAATAAGTGACACAGCTTGGCTCATACATGTGTACTATTCATCGTTCACAACCTCAGAAACTTCTTAAAATGTAAGTGGCTGAGGCTCAAGTTTATCTCTGTGTTCATCTCTGCCTAAAATGAAATAATTGGCTCTGCTGCCTACTTTCTAGTTAGTAAATCTGTGAACACATCTTTCAAAGTATATGTATCAGAAAAAAAAGCATGACTTTTAAGATTTCTAAATTGGGATGTGGTTTGAACAGCAGTGGGCAGAGAGTGTTTTTGTTTAGGTCTAACCCCAAAAAGTCCCCCAAACCTGAAGGAATACTTCAAACAGCTTTTTCTTTTTTTAAATAATAAAATAATCATTTCCTCACCAGCTATAATTCCATCCTTCAGATAATCACCAAGACATCCCAAACCAAGTTAATAGTGTTTCCTATTTTAGTTGTTCCTGAAAGCTGTGTGGAACAGGAAAGAAAATAGGGAGCAGATAAGCAGTAAGAAGCTGCACTGTGGCATGTGGCACTGCTCTAAGATGTGGAAAATCAGAAGTGGAAGGATGCACAAGGAGGGAGCTGTGTCTCATGCACTCCTGTGCTGGCACACAGGCTGTGAAAGACACAAAAGGCTGTGGTCCTCCCCCATTTCTTATCAGCCTCCAAGAGGAACAGCATCCAGCCCTCATCTACAAGCATTTCCTTCTATTAGAGACCATGTCTAAGAGCAAATGTGGTGTGTGCACAACACAAAACACGGGGCTAAGGAGGGAGGGCACAAGTTCAGATAAAGTCGCTCCAGCACGTGTGACTTCCATCTCATGTTTTTGTTTCTCTCTCGAGTCTTTTCTAGATAGATGATTTCAGACTTCCTACATCATTAAATTTGTTTTCACAGAGTTGAAAAGATTGCATGGCCAACTGTAAATATGAAATGTCTAAATTTCTCCAGTTTTCGCTTTGTAATCCAAAATAACTTCCTTTTAGTATTGAGTTTTTACTCTGTGTTGGGCTGCACTAAAACAGAGATCAGCTAAGTAATCCTGTAACACTTATGGGAAAGGCACAGAGACAAAGGATGAAAGGAAGCACAATTAATTATAACTGGATGAAAATATATATGGGAAAATTTTATCTAAGAAATTAAAAAAAAAAATCAAAAACATCTTGGTTGGTATGATACAAACCCATTATTTTATATACTTAGATCTGGATCTGAGAAAATACTAGTAAATAAGCAATAGGCATTCTAATTCGGGAGACTGAATAGTTGTTAATACAGAGTAATAATAATAATAATAGCATATATTTATTAATATGAACATTTCTTCCCTGGAAGTCTTTGCCTTTCTGGGTATTCTACTTTCAAACAACACAATCCTATATTAACTTCCTAATATTTTCACAAAGCTGGCTCATCTATTTTCCTAATGGAGAACAAGATATGCCTCTTGCAAAAAAAGCCCCAAAAAACTAAAAAACAAATTAAAAAAACCACCTCAACAAAAAAACCCAACAAAATACCTCAAACACTTTTAGGTTTGCTTCACACCAGTTCAAGAGATGATAACTCTTTCCCCAGATGGAAGCACATGATATAAATAACATAAACTGTAATGAGCAGGAGGAAAGCAAATCAAAGGAAGAATGTCACCTTAATCTTATTTTTTCACAGAGTTAGTGAACTACATCTCATCAGACCAAACTTAAAAGAAAATAAATTTATTTCCTTTGGTTAGGGAAAAGTGTTTATGAGGACCTTTAGGACAGAGAATGAATTGCAGAGAGATGGTCTGAAAATGGTAAAAGCTGGAAATGACTCTGCTTTATGGAGCAAGAGTCCTTCCTTGATTTTTACACAGATAGAGGGGAGCTAATTCAAAAATATTCAAATTTTTCTGAAAGCCACCAGCTTCTTTTAAGCAGAAAATGGGGAATTTGATTGGATATTCCGGATTGCTGAAGACACCTCAAACCTTTTGTCCCAGATTGCAATTCTGTATGCCATCTGTTAGAGGTGTGGCAGTCGTCTTCTGTTAATTGGGCAGTTTTTCTTTATCTTTTCTACAACCAACCTTCCCTTAGGGGAGATATCTGCTGTTAATGGGACATTGAGTGTCACTGCATGGCTGATAAGAATTACAGCATCCCACTGGGAGATGCTCTGCCCAGAGGGAGGAGCCAAGCATTCCCAACTGGATATAATCTAAGATTCTGGGACACCAGCACAGCTTCTGCACTGGATTCCCAGAGGAACAGCTGCCTCTTCCATTGAATCTCCAGAGGAAGACTCCACCCTTCCACAGGATCACTGCTCCAACAGAACCACCCCTGACACTCCAGGAGGGCTGCAGCCACCATTCCAACTGGACTGCTACCAACACCCTGACCCACAGGGTGTCAGGGTGCGTTCTGACTCTGTCACTGTTGTTTTGGTTCACTGCATTGTTTATCCTTTTATTTTCATTATTCCTGCTCCCATATCTTTGCCTGAGAGCCCCTTAATTTCAAATTAATAACAATTTGGAAGGAGAGGGGTTACATTTTCCATTTCAGGGGAGGCTCCTGCCTTCCTTGGCAGACACCTGTCTTTCCAAACCGAGACACCTTTGTAAATGCTATCTCAGAAAGCAGAACACCCCCCAGGAGGCACCGCCGCCTTCTCTTGGCTACCTTGGTACACATGCAGCCTTCTGGACCTGTGTTTGCTCCAGCTCTGCCAAAGCTCCATCCAGGGATGATTGTGATGAGCTTAGGGCAAGATCTGGATTCTTGGGTTTGTAAACTGTGCATGCTGCTGAAAAAGAAGGTCAGGATTGCCCCTCCACACCTAAAAAATAGCAAATAACAAAGTTGCCACAGTCATGGTGGCTTTTGGTTGGAGTCTCTTTTCTTGTCAGCCAGAGCCTTTTGCAGCTGAATGGTAGAAAAAATTTAAAAGGGTAAGGCATTGTCCTGGATCAGGGACTTGTGATTTCCTTTGGACAGCCTAAAAAGTAAACTGCCAAAATATTTTCAACTCCAGGAGAGGTGGGATTAATCAGTTCCTGCAGAAATATGCGTATCTCTCATTTCAAATATTAATTGACTTAAAAAAGATAAAATTTAAGCTGAACATATTTATTATGCTTTAAAAGATATAGTGACCCAATTTCTTTTTAACAGATGAGAAGGAAAAAGTATCAGAAAGCTTAGGTGGCACTTAATGGAAAAAAAAAAGCAAACAATGGAACTGTCAAAATTTTGCAAGAAAGCCTTTTTCTTCAGGCATTCCCACCCGTGTCATGCAGAACCAAGTGGTTCAGATAAACTGCAGATAAACATCAGCTTTTTGTGTACTTTTCTGAACCCAAACACTGGATCTTTTGTTTTACCTTGGCATTATTCTTCACCTTTGCCCCTGAAAAGCTGTAGTAAGTCTCAAAAATTGCATTCAAAAGCAGCTAACTCCATCGTGTGTAGTGAATGTCAAGCATGACACTCTTTATTTGTATCACTGTATGTGGCTACTTTGTTGATTCCATAAATTCAATTAATATGCTCTTTCCCTCTACATTAACAATTTCCATTATGTTTATTATGACAGGAATCTGTTTCATCTGACAAAATTGTGTCCCCTGGAACAATGGGACAGGCTTCCAATGAAACTCATAGAGAGTCTTCTGAATATACTCATAAAAGTAGGGTCCAGGTCCTTGGAGGATTGATTCATTATCTTAGTGTTTTTAAATCCACTCCTGCTTGAAGGAGGAGGAGATACCAAGACCAAAACAAGCAAAAAGGGAGAATTCTTCCCAATACGCAAATATGAAGGTGGGATTATTAGAATTCTTTGTACAAAATATGCAAGTTTAAGGGATAATTAGGCAAGTTCATTGAGGACAAACAATTTTGGAGACTAAATACACTGTAATCTTGTCAGGAAACCTCTGATGTGCAATGGGCTAAAAGCTGACAGGAAGGCTGGAGGCTTTTTTTACACATTTCCCAAAGCACCTTGCTCTTGGCCCCGTTGGAGTCAGGACTGCTCTGACCCAGCATGGCTTTTATTCTCTTCTTGTATCCTTATCTTGTTTTAACACAGCTTTTAGTGCTTTTTTATCTCGGAGAAATGAACTTGAAAAATAACAATAATTGCTTCCAGTGAATTCAGATTCTGGGTCTTTTATGACATCATTCACTTTTGAAAGGTAATAATACTATAGACAGGCTTCAATTGCTTTTATATAATATTATCAAAGTCCACAACAGGACTTTTTAATAAAAAAACTGATCCAAACCCCATTGAGGTCACTGGAAAGATTCCCATTCATTTCAACGGCCTTGGAATCATACCTTAAGATTCTTTGAATGGGAGTATAATAAAACAGGAAAAAAATAAAAGGAGCTGGAAAGAAAAATTCTTTTCATGTTTTTCTCCTTGGCAGTTTAATTTTCTTTGCATTGTCATTTCTTTTTTGCTTGTCATCGGTACAAAAATAACACAGTCTAGGGGAAACACCCATACCGTTAAAAAATGAGGATTTTAGCAATGCCTGGAAAAGTATTATATAAAAAAAATCCATGCTCAATGTAGAATAGGCCATGCATTCTAAGGAAACTCAGGGATAACCTTTTTCTAGAGAAGGACAGTACAAAAATCTATTTTCACCCCAAACAAACAAGGAAATACTGCACCCACTTTTCACTGTTCACCACTTGGAAAATCCTGGGAGTAAAGGCGAGTTGGGTAAGACCAGGAGTAATTGCAAACTAACCCTAGGTTTGGTTCTGCACACCATTTCTCTGGAACCACTTATCTTATTTTTGGATTTGTGGAGGGTTTAGATAAAATCACTGCTAGATAAATAACTTCTGGTTTTGGTCTTGCAACCCCCTAACTGAGCTCAGCAGCTTCTGCATCCCTAAGCACCATTCTACCTCTCCCAGTCAGTTCCTTGGTACTTCAGATTCTTTCTAGCACTTGTCCAAAGCCACTGGCCCACCTAAGACCCTCTCAGTGGTTTCCATGCCCCTTTTGACTCAACATTTGGTGACACCAAACTTCCTGAACATCTTCAGCTTCTTGAACCTCTCAGAACATAATTCTACAATGAGTTTCTATTATTCACCTCCTGTGAAACCAGAAACTGCTTGATAAAAAGTGCTTCTAACACTGGTCTTTTCAAGCACAAATTGCAGTTTCAGTTTGGTAACGCTACACTTGAAATAAAATAATACATTCTTGGAGGTAAAGGACGTTTTTCCATAAATTTAGCTTGCACATTTTGGAATGAAATCCCATGCATAAATATTTATAGAAGTATTCAAGCTGACAGATTCTTTTCCTGTGGTCCAAAACCAGCTACAGGGAAAAAGGATTGTACTACTGAGCCTTCTGCAGCAATCAGATGTTGAAAATGTGTTTTGAATGATATTCCTTGTTCTGATAATATTAACCACTGACAACATGCCATTTTTTAGAGGCTCTGAAATTATTTGGCCACACTCATTTATGCTTCAAGTCACTTTTGGATATGGGACATGAGTTCAGGAAGGAAAAAACCTTTTTAAGCGGAATAAACATATATTGTAATCCGAGGCCCAGACCAAAAGATTTAGAAAGACTATTTTTGTAGAAGGATTTCCCTCAGAGTATTTCCGTCTCATCATGTTCTAATACATATTTTAACATTTATTCTTAATTTCCATTTAGTCCCCTACCACCTGAATGAATTGTATTTCTCTTTACACAGGCATTCCAGGGCTTATTAACAGAATACATTTATGTATGGTCGGCTGCATTATAAATCCACATTACTGTAGCCAAGGGTATTTTCCCAAAGTTATGAAGATAATAATTTTGCATAAAATGCAGTCACCATACCTGGGAGAAAAAGACGTGGCTTTCCCAAGGATTGATCCAACCTGAGAAGCAAACAGAAAATTACCAGCAGAGCAATTACCAACAACTTAAACTCTGTTGCTAAGCACGGGAGCATAATTTACATGAGAATTTACAGTAGCTCTAAACCCAAACCAAAGCAAGCAAAAACATGAGACTAGCATGACTTTCTGCACACACACAGTCAGCAGTTTAGCTCTTTAAGAGTTTTGCCTCCAAAATCAAACCATATTATTATTGCTATTTTCGTGAGTACTAATATTTCTCAGACTTTCAAGTTGTAACTAAAACACAGTTCTCCTGTGTCCTATGTAATCTAATAACAAAGACTATACAAACAGAATGACTTCTTAATAACATTTGCAACTATTCCTAGAGCCTCATGCAGGCGGATTTAATATCTGTATATGTTGACACAGTAGATTCCATTCAATAGGATTTTTTTTTTCATTTAATTTAAGGGCCAGGGGAGTTCATTCTGGTGTCCCAGTCCACAGCATTAATTTGTAAAGAGAAAAGCACTTTGTGCTGAAACAGAAGAGAATAGTTTTGTGGCAAAATATTTCAGCTGCAAACCCCAGACTTGGAGAAAGCATGTGCATGGAGGAATGTGGGCAGGGAAAATTTCCAGATAGTGCAGCACAAGTGAAACAGATTTCTTTCAGTTGTGGAGAACCACAGAGTGGAAACAGAAAGGTAAATCATTATTTCAAAAGTTTTCCTTTTCTAAGAAGAGGACAGAAAAGCTTGGATCACACTATAAACTTCACAGCATGCACCTTCATTTCTTTTAATTCCACTTGGAGAAAAAGGAGAGGAGAATAAAGGGTAATTGTAAACTTGGTCATAAAAAGGGTTAAAAATGGCTCCAAGTTAAATCCTCCAGATATTGTGCTCCCTGTTGTGCTTGCAATTTTGGACAATTACTGTTCATTAAGAACACATCTCTCCTAAAGCCAGCTGGCACTAGAGGAATCAGATATTTCATGAGGTAGACAGGGCCTACCTCCTTTGAAGTTCCTTTATGCGAACCATCATGTTGAGGTGTCCTTGGGAGTACTGCTCAATCACGTCGCGGACGTCGTACGGCTTCCGAGCTTGCTGGGAAAGGAGGCAGGCAGCGAGTTGAAAGGTGAGCGTGGCCAAACTGGATTTCTATGTCAGACAGGACTCCATCCTATTTTCTTATCTGCCCATTTGCCTGCCATTTTGCAACAGTTGTTGCGATGAACAAAAAAAAATGCGCAGCCGATGTGGGAGCGAATATTTGTTGCGGGGATGGAGCCAAATGATTCCCATTACTGTCAGTTAGAGTCATGTCTTCATGTCACTCCATACTGAGCAAAATATTAGCCCTTCACAGGGTATTTGGGAAACACAAACCCAAGATGGATAATTTATCTGGGACTCCCATGTGCAGTATCTCCTGGTTCATTCCAGAGCCATGTGTTAATCATAATGTCAGGGGACTGAACCCCAGGGATTGGCCCAACTCAGAGCACTTGGACCCAGAATCAAACATCTCTGAAGACCAGAAATGTCTGGTGACAGAAATATTGCTGCTTGAGGAACAGGGAAGACAGATGCTCTGCATAAGTCAGGAGACTGCCACACGTGGGTTTTGTTTGTCCTCCTTTGTCTTTCATGATACCTTTGAGATCAGAAAAAAAAGGTGCAATTAAAATAAAAAAGGACAGATAAAAAATTGCAAGAGAGTGAAAACACTCCCACCTGCCCATCCAGCTAAATTCCCATCCTAATGAGAATCCAGGTGCTTCTGCCAAGCTTTGGTTTCTTGCTGCAACTACTGTGGTCAAATTTCGAAACAAGTCTGGAGAATCTGCAGAAAGTGATGTGGTTTAAAAACTGCAGCACGGTGAAATTTTAGCAAGTAAAATCAACGTGTGTGGGGAGGTATCAATGCAAATCATGGCTTGTTGGAAAGACCAGCATTTTGAGAACCCTTATGGGAAATGTGGGGCAAAATGTCTCCCTTTTTGGCTCTGACTCAAGAAAAGAAGGGGAGGAGAAAAAAAGCAAAGGTAAACTGCAAATCTAGTAATTGAAAATTACTGAAAACAGCTCATTAGTCATCTTGTTGTCTGTTTGCACTCTGTCACAGCCTCAGCCGGAGCCATTAGCATGCACCACTGCACACATGCATTGAACACCTACAGTATGTGCTGGAGTCATGCTTGGAAGGCTGCCACACAATCCTAGAAATTTCAAATGAAAGCATGGAACTGGAATGGAAACAAATCCTGTGAAATGAATGAAGAAGCAAGAGTTCTTCGTGACAAAATGCCTTCCCTGCACTCAGTACTTACCTGCACCAATACTTTCAGAAGAGTTGGGGCTTTGGAGGTGTGTGTGTGTGCATTTGAGTGCATTTAGGAGCAGAGGCTTTGTGGGGGAGAGAGGTTTCAGCTTTCAGCTTATCGTTCGGTTTTTGGTCGGGTTTTTTTCCTCCCCCTTCCCCAGCTCCACATTTTGCAGACGCTGACACATCACTATTTCTGGCCAGAAAAGCAGCCTATTGTCTTCACCCCGAGAAGCAATGCCAGTATCACTCTTTAGATGGACTAGGGGGGGTGCCTGGAGAGCATTTTGGCTAAATCCCCTGTCCTTTCCTTTGGACACTCTCTATTTAAACACCGGGCATGGCGCAGAGCCTGGAAGCGCTGGGGAGCTTTTCCCTCCCCTCTCCCCCATGAGCTACTATGTGCATAATTAATTCTACTCATTCCCAGTGAAATTTCTTTTCCCCCTCAAAAGAAGTCCTCTGACAGTCAGCCCTTTTACCAAACCATCAGCTCCGAATCTTACAGTTGCAAAGTGCTGCAATTTGCCTGAGTCCTCTCTGAAGCTGAGTAAAAAAATCCCTCCAGCTTTCACCAGTTTCCCCTCCACTTTTTCCATAAAGATTTAGATCTGGACATCTTAATGTCCTGCCAAACTTTGGCACAACCCCCTGTCATGTTTTTATTAGGAAATGCTAGAATGATACAACAGAAGCCAGGAGGTAATGGGCTTCCAGAGAAGTGTGGTAAATGCAGCACTTGAACAACTCCTTTGACTTCCATTCTGTTCCTAATCCCAAATCCTGGCCATTTGAGCTCAGTATTCCACATTCAGCATGCAAAACTAAATAATATTACCCAGCTTTGAACTTCCAAAATCTAATTAGAATGGGGAGTTCTATAAACTCTATTACATGGCCCCAAGAAAGGAAGAAACAAAAGATTATTCCTTCTTCTTCTTCTACCCTGTCACTGACTCACAGAATTCTCTCCATAAATTGATGAAATTCAGTTTTTAAGGTTTGGCATGACTGCCACTGGCTGACAGCTCCAGAACATTAGGTCTCTAGTGGTTTGAAATATCCCAATTTTTAACCTAACTCATTTATAAACTGATTTTATTTTACAGAACTAGTGTCCCTATTTTCTTTTTTTTTTTTTTTTTTAATTTCCCAAAGTGTTTATCTCTTTGGTATATGTACAATATAAACCTCCTCTCCTGTTTTTTGCTGAATTTAACAAACTGACTTCTCCTAGTCTTCTTTCAAAAGGTAGGGTTATCTGAAGATACCTGTTTGCATGGGATTAGGAAATATATAAGATGTTCTATCTACCCTAATTTAGAGTCTCCTGAATGCTGGTATCTTATCTCAGGCTTCCATCCCTCTATCCTTCTATGCATTTGAGTGCTCAGCTCTAATCAAACTTCCCTGAAATGTAGTTTTTTTGATTTATTTTCTTAAAATATCTTCAAAAGGATTATGAAAGGCCATTAACTTGCAGCGCATCCTCTTGGACAAAAAAAGCATGAACCTTGAGATGGAAATAATGAGGGCTTTGAAAATCAGTCCAGAAGTTAATTTTTCATTTCCATGGCATTTCCAGCCCATGGATGATGAGAATGATGATATCAGGATCACATCCCAAACAAGATTTATCATAAAAAGTCTCACTAAACAGGCAAAATGAAACAATATTTTCAATGCAGCACATTCAGTTTGAGCCCTTTGTAACCTGATTGAGAAAATTACTTGAACCCTTCATAAAGACAGCAAATTTCCAGACAGCAGATGCTCCACCATTTTATAAAATATGGCCTATGAGGTCCCTTTATGGGAAATACATTTGGAAACATGAGTCACACCTGTGAAAGCAACTTTGCACCCACAGTACCCATCAGTGAATCCTACTGATCTGTCAGCCATACACAGCACGGGACTGAACAGTCCCTAACTGATCAGATGATTGATAACATTCTTGTTATGATCAGTATTTTTGCAGACACCCTGACAGAAGTTTTTTCACCCAACACCAGTGTTTTCTTCACCTCTGCTAGTGGATGGGTAAGTATTGGTCAGTACAGTTAAACAAGCAGAAGCCCAAAAGCCAAGTGCAGTAAAAAAAGAGAAGTAAAAATAATGATGCTGACTCCACAAAGTCAGGGGTCTGTAGCATACTACATCCATGGATCACTGATAATTTTGCCCATGCCATTAAAAAATCCACAAAATTTGTGAGCCCAAGAACCTCAAAAACACCTTTGACTTGTTAGGGCCACCTTCACCAAGACAAGTCCCCTCGGAGAGGGCCGTGGATGTCCCACGAGCTCACGAGATGCACTTGGGATTAATCCTGCTGCTTACCTGAAATTTCCTTCTGGCCACGAAATACTGCATCCTCCTGATGACTTTCACAGCTGTTCTGTGTGCTTCAGTCAGTCTGCCAAGGAACAAAAACACAGACAGACATCAGCTGGGGGGGCAGGAGGGAGGAAAAATGTCTCAATGGAAGATGTTGACTCCGAGCAGCGAAATGTACAAATGTGTTTTATTTTTACAATGCAGAACTGCAGTGTAGCAAGCTGTGAGTGTGTGGATGCTTTGTTCTGCTGCTTTGCCTCCCTGCAAATTGTGGTTCTAAGTATTCAAAACTGGTAAGTGAGACAATGAAAGCAGGTGTACAAAGATAATACACGTGGAAGGGATTAGACAGGATTACTGTACATGCACACAATTGGCATCAGTTTGAAGAATATTACGTGTTTTCAGAATCATGACTGCATTCCTTATTTTGCATTTACTGAGTGTTTGCCCATGAGCCCTATTGCACAGAAATTAAGTCCTTCAAAAAGTACTTTGAAGGAAAGAAAAATCAAAGTGTCCTAAAAAAAAGTAAATAAAAATGAACACAACACATCCTCTCAGCACATGTGTGTGTGTGTGTGTGTGTGTGTGTGAATATACTGGTGTTCAAACACAGAATGGGACATTTTTTAACTCAGCTGTATCACTTCACCTAGAGGATCCTGCATTTGCAGAACATTAATTGTGCCACTTGGCAGGCAATTAATTACCACACCTCCTCTTTATGGTGAATTTTGGCAGGGTAGAGAGGAAGCAGGAACATGGTAATTATAAGCATGAGTATTTTCTTGAAGGACCGACTTCTTCCCCATGGACTCATTTATTAATTCAAAATAAGTGAACTACAGAAAACAATATTTTCTTTCCAAGGAAGTTGCATTGTTGCAAAATCTATGTTTTATATGGACATCATCCTTGACATGTGATGATAATCCCAGGAAAGCTTTCCAGCAAGAATCTCCTGAAAACACAATCTACTGCCTCTTCCCAGTATGTCTGGCTGGGGAAAAGGTACAGTGGATTATTTCAAAGGTTACAGTGGATTATTTCAAATTGAAGAAAATAAAGGTTAAACAAGCAGGGACTGTGTTGTAAGAATTAGCATACTAATTCATCTTTATAATTATTCTTTGGGGAAAACAGTGCTTATTCTAGAATATGCTGAGCTGGAAGGCATCCATCAGGATCACTGAGTCCAAATCCTGGTACCCCAATAATCCCACCCTGTGCCTAAGAGCTTCTGATTGAGTGAAGATGCCATAGCCACAGGCTTTTACAATAAGCTTTCAGTAGCTTTTCCTTGCTCTTTCCACTTCAAATCCCAGAATAACATTAAATACATGCACAAATAGCTGTCTGTCCTGCCTATATGCCCATATTTCATTTATCTGTATATATCCATGCAGATGTCCACATAAACACACTCACACATGCAAACACACAGGAGACAAAGCAGGGTGAGCATGACTGAAGAACTACCTTTGTTGTACACCATCAGCAGCACTGCTGAGGAGGAATCTTTACATTTGTGTAAGCCCATCAAGGGGATTTCAGAAGTGTCACTGACGAGCTAGCAGCAGTTTAGCCTGCAGGACCTTTATTATAGTGGAAAAAAAGCTCTCAGCTTGACATGAAGGACCCCAGCTGAGCTCCTGGGGCTGCTGACTAGAACAGAGATGACATTCTGCTTGCAAATGGCACAGAATTGATAGAGAAATCTGTGTCAGCCCCTACAACTTTTTTTTTTTTAAATAACCACAACAAAAATCACAGTTTAAGGTTTAGGGGTTACCCTACCTCCACTGAGTAGCAGTTAAGGTAAAACTTGAAATTATCCCCTAGAAATAAATGATGTGAAATTTCATATGTATACTTGAGGGGTTTTTTATTAGGCTAATCCATATGAGATGGTTCAGGCACTGTTTAAACAGGCTTAAATAGACCAGTATAAAGAAGTCAGAGATGGAACCAAACCAAGGCAGTAATTTCATCCTAATTCCCCCCTTCAGCACAAATCAGGGCTGCAGAACTTTTCCATTGTGTTATCAAGCCAAAGTTTTCAAAACTATGAGACTGAACTCTTGGAACTTGATGCACAGCTGAACAGGCCTCATTTTTAGAGAGAAAAGTAATTTATTTGTCAAATACAGCTAAGAAGGTCACCCAACTATCATTCCAGAGCACTTGATATCATCATGTTCCAATTGGCAAAACTCACACCAGTCTCATTGGGAGAAAATTCTGAAATAGAAGTGACTGCTCAGATTTGATGGTCACTGGTGTTAAACTGAGAGTCAGAAATGTGTGAAACCTGACTTTGATGGAAGAATATCATGAAAAGGTGCAAATCCATAGACTGAGACATTTGGATAAGTCATCTTAATTGCCCCAGTAAATCCCCAGGGAGAACAGCAGCTCCAGATGAAATAAAGTCCTGCTCTGTACAGCAACCAGAGCTATCCTCCTGATGGGAGGTTGGGGCAGTGTGGCCATGATCCTAAACATTTTTTTGAGATTTTAGCTGATTTTCATAGGTTTCTGGCCACTAATGTCCATAATGGATAATTACAACTACTACTGACCAGGTTACATTTATCCCTGAATGCAGCCCAACATACCTACCCTGTTTGGTATTTTATCCCAAACCCCTGGACTGGGTAAAACCCTTTCAGGCTTGAAGGTGTGGGTCTGTCATGTGCAGAAACATCCAGCAGGAGAGAACAAATGGTCAGAGATGCTCAGGGCCCTGCATTGGTAGTGCTCAGCAGGAGCACAGCACCACTTGCAGCAGATGTCCCAGATATTTTAGGATAAGCAGCTGATGAGACAACAGCCTGAGGGGGGTGTGACTGACACCATTTGCACACTCTTTCCATGCGGCATTTTCTATGGAAACAATACAGAAAGGGACAGATCTTCACAGGGATTGTGGTTTCTAACTCCCTCGGGGGTGAGGATTTAACTCCTTTCATAGCCTGGCTCCCAAACAGCAGGACCTGAGCCCTTGCTCTAGGCAGGAACAGGAGTGGATGGGTGCCCACCCCTCTGTCCCTACAGAGCAGCCAAACTCTCCTTGCTCTGTGCACCAGAGGGCAGTGGCACACACACACACACAAGGAGATGCTTCCCAGCACGTTCAAACATTTAATTATTTTTAAAAATCTACCCAGAAACCCAAACTTAAACTCTCCTCATAAGGATGGAGTCCACACTGAGGAGGGTGGGTGGTTAGTACTGGGTGTGTTGTTTTGTCTGTATGTTATGCACAAAAGGATATAATTAGATATTTATTGGCAGACAATTCCATGCTTTTCCATCTTTTACCTAAACAACAGGAAAAAACATTTTGTCAAAACCCTCCCTTAAAACACTTTGTAAAGGAGAACAAAATGACATTTGAACAGAAGTGATCTGGCTTTGGGAAAGTTATGAGCACATAAATTAATAATTGAAGCTTGCAACATCTGTAACCATAATGGATACCATGAAATGTCTATTGAAATAACATATCCTTGGATCCATAAATGGTACTGACATCATCTTTAACTGTGTCTTCAACAGGACCCAAGGCAGTGTGTGCTCCTTACCTCTCTGCTCAAGGATTTCTCAGCAGGATGCTCAATTTTAAAAGGGCTCACAACTATCCTAAATTTCACAGAGTTGTTCCTACTTTGGCTCCTGGGCCGTGCTTGAGGTAGGGCAGGGAGGAAGGGAGGGGGTGGTGGTCCTGGATCATGGATGTTCACACAGTCCCCACTCTGGGGGGATGCTCAGGATCACTTGGCAGCTTCTCTGGAAGGGCTGGGGAAGGGGACCCTTCTTGGCTGGCTCAGCCCACCCCCCTGCAGGTTCTGGCTATGCCTGTGTGGGTGCAGAGCCTGGTGGGACAGCTGTGAGTCCAAGGGCCACTGCAGGCTGGGCTGGCTCCTCTGCTCAGGGCTCAGACAGCACTGAAAAGCATCACTTTCAGTTAGAACACTTGGATGTATTTAAGACTGCCTGTTGTTTTTTTTTTTTTTAACTGCAGGAAGGCTGCAGCTTAAGTCAAAGAAGCCAAACCTTTTCTTTTTTGTTGGAAATTGAACCAGGGGAGAAAACAGAGATGATGAAATCCAAAGCAACTGTAAAAACTATCCCACAGGGATGTTTTTATAATCTTTCTTTGATATGGCATTCTGTTTGTTAAAAGCTGGTGTTGACCAGTTCAGATGTACTCTTTTACTTCTTCTGTATGGAGTCTGATAAATCCCAGCCTAATGTGCTTTGGAGCAGTCAGGGAATATTTTAAGTGAAAAAATATACCTAAATGGATCCTAAAGCGAGGCAGAGTTACAACTCTTGCAGGCCAGGCTGAGGTACAGCTCAAGTCCCCAAACATGCCTATTATCAGTGGGATGTGTTTTCAGCCCAGCAGCATTTTTTAATCATTAGAGTTGATTTCAGTGTAGGGATCAGGGAAGGGACTTTGCCCAGGCTGGGCTGCAGGGTGGCTACAGATAGTGGAATGTGCATTCCACGCTGGTTTTCCTGAAGTTTATTCAGGTGCCATGAATTAGAGGAGTTATTCAGGGTAACATCATGAGCTGTGGAAAACAAAGGCCACTTCAGCAAGGCCAGTTACAGCTCTCTGTCCCAATGTGCAAAACAGGTTTGAGGATACACGCTCACAGTACCTGGGTTACTGCTGAGCTTCATTCATTCATTCATTCATCAGATTTTCATTGCTTAGCAGGTAAATACATACAGAGTCTCTCTAACTCTGTTTTGATACTGCTCCCTGGATGGTTGGTAACTCCTGCCCAGAGTAACCTACAGCATCATCTGCTCTGGAGCTGTCCACTTGGCATTAGTTGCTAAGGCAGCACAAACAGGGACTAAATCAGTGATGGCAACTGAAATGTACAGAAGTTACTTGAGAACTCAGCCCTCCATCTGCCTTTTTGATTTCCCATCACGTTTGATTAAGATTATTCACTTTCCAGCTCTGTTTCTAGGAAGAACATTGATTCCTAGCCTGAACTTTTAATTTTTTCCCATGGGCAATTATCTCAAACGGGCTGATATTTTTTTGGTAAAATTTAAAGGAAATCTTATTTGCATGGAAAACAAGGGACAAGAAGGGTGGGAGCAGAGAAATCAGAAAGAAGACAACATTAGAGAGCTTTTTTGCAGGCAAATGCAGCATTTGGTCCATATGAAGTCACACACACAATGTGGACCTTCTATTGCTGGAGAAACGTGGTGGAGAGACATGGTTCTCATCACAAGGGAAAGGTTCTTATATAATGTGGTTTTAAAACTGAGGGAAGCTGCAATATCCAAATTTAAAAAAAACCCACCTTCCCTATAAATGAAAATATTATTGCCTTCAGCTAAGCCAAGCCAGACAAAATGCCTTGAGCCTTTTAAACCACAGGAGTTAAGAGAAGGTTGCAGCTTGAGCCTGACATGCAAACACCTGGAACTGTCAGGCAATGATCCTGATTCCAGAGCTCATCCCAGGCCAGGAGCAGCAGAGAAGTACAACAGAAATATAACATGAGAGGTTTCCAGCCTTGTAATATTTCATCAAAGCCTTGTAAAGAACAGACACTTCTGGAGCATTTCCACCTCTTACATGATGGAAATTATATAAGATGCTATTTGCACTGAAACCTGAGGGAACATTTCAGAAAACTTTGGCACAACTTTACTTTTCCCTTTATTCCTAATCACCACTCCACCTTAAATCTACCTCATCTCTATTGTAACTATATCCTCACCTGAACCTTTTCAAGCCTGTGTTTGGCTCAAAGCTACAAATAAATTAGGATTGGCTTCTCTCAAAACAGAGCAGCCTGGAGGCTTATTTGGCTTCACCACGCTCTGCTGACAGCCTCTGTTTGTGAAGGAATGCTGCAGACTCTGCAAATCCCTCCTCTGCAGGTACAGTCCTGGGTAGGAAAGAGTACAGAAGTGAGAGAGTACAGCTTGTGAGGGGCTCCCTTCTGGGATCTGGTTGTTTTGCTGAAGATTTTGTGGCATTTGCTGTCTTCACCCACCCACCCATCCCACATACACTGCTGCCCCTGAATTTGTTCCAGAACACAGCTGCCTCTACTTCTACCTGCCCCTCTAACCTGACCTTCCCTACAACAAAGCAGATTTCCTACAGCAAGGAATTTAGGGGCAGGGAAGACAGGACAACAGCTCTGAGGGCAAACTGCCAGAAGAGGAAGAACTAGGACATGCTTAAAGGGAACAACAGGCCAGACAATATATTGGCAAAGGAAACACCACTGGGAGAAGCAGCAGCACAGGGTGATTTCTTCATGGTGTCCAGGAACAGAAAAAAGTAACCAAAAGGTCCTGAAAATGCTCAGAGGTGGATGTGACCTGCTCACTGAATGTGATTTCATGAAGAAGATAAGCCCCTGGACTTGAAGCTGTTTTTCTCAACTGCAGACAGTTGGAGTTTTCAGTTACAAGTTTGTCCTGTAATATTACAAAGTGGGTTTATTGAGAAAGTGGGAGAAAAGCACTGTGTTAGTCCCCTGCTAATTAAAATGCATAATTAAAATGAGTAATTAAGCTTACTACAGAATGCTCTTGTGTCTGGGAGCCCAACTGCCCTTGGACAACAACTCATCTGCTGAACTGTCTCTGAGAATTAAAGTAGCAATTGCATACTGTGGTTACATCTTTCCTCTATTTTTTGTTGGCAGCAAATTAAAAGTCCCTAGTCTCTTTTCTGCCATTTTATTTCTTCCATTCTTGCAGTGTCAGAACAAACAAGATGATGTCATAGGAATGTCTTTTCAGTGTGGAAATGCAAACACAGAAAGATTTTCATTTTTCTTTTTTCTTTTTGTTTTTTTTTTCTGAGCAAACAGCTTCTAGAAATTGCAACAATAACTTCCTGTGTTAGCTCTGACCATCACTACTGCTGGTCCCAGGATAGGTGAAATGCTCCTGTCTCCATGCCAGCTCTCATTTGCTTAGAAAACACCCTTAAGCCACAAACCCCTTCTCGGGATGTGGACAGATGCTGGCAATGACATATTTTTATCCCACATATTACAATATTCACTGATCCTAGCAGCTAAGTAATTTATTCTTTTATTTTAATTCTCTCTCCTTAAAACTTGGTCTTCATCAATTCATCTTTTTAAAAAATGCCTACAAACCATCTAGCTGATGAAGGACACTGCAAAGACAGCCATCACCAAGTCCAAACAACTTCCCAGAGAAACCTTTCTGGAATCTGAATCGCCATCACATCTGTGCAACACTGCCTTATTCCATAGGTTCTGGTTTGCTCCCTTGAAAAAAAATGCCACAACCAAAATTAATCAGCTTTAGGACTTCATTTTCCTCTTCTCTGTATTCAGCATTTATGGGAACAACGTGGTGTTGTTAATATACACCAATGACTGAGCACTGTATTTATGCCTCAATGATTTTCTGTCATGAGAATATAATGCCTGGCAAAGACTGATTCTCTGAAATACCAGTTTGTTTGGGGTCATTAATCTTAATTCCTATCTTGCTTGAATAGGAACTGGATAACAGTCAAGTCAGGGAATAGTTCTGAGAATTAAAACTTCAATGCCTTTTGGGCTGCCCAAGGCTTCACATTTCCTTTAAAAAATATGTAATTAATTAATGAGCACCAAGTACTAGGGAGAGACCCTGTGGAATAACCCAAAATGCTTCTTGTGGTTTTAAAAAACAAAAAACCAGTGGCTTTTGGCAGGATCTTTCCTTAGTAGTTTTTGTGATTTAGTAGTTGCAGCAGGGGCTATGGAAACACAACTCCTGGTTTCTTGAACTGATTGATGTGACTGGCCTCTGTGTTTCCGGGTGATCTTGTTCAAGTTCTTTTACCTGGCTGTGCTCTAGTTTATATGTCTATAAAATAGGTGTAAAACCTGTCTAAGTCATGGAGCTGTCATGGGGATTTTAAGGCAATTAGCAGTCCCAAATGAAGTTGTATTTTATTTATAGAAGGAGTCAGCAGGAAAAAAAAAAAAAAGAAAGTAGTGACAATATGTTTATCCCTTAATGGTGATAAGAAACAAGGGATACTGGTCTGCAGGCTTGGGATAAACTGCCAAGTCACTGAGCTCTGAGCAGAGGCTGTTTTCCAAAGCATTCTCCCCTCTCTACCTGCCCCGCTCCTCCTTTGAGCACCTGAGCAATCCATGTAGGAATTAGTTCCCTGTTCACCAGATACCTGGCAATGCAAGACACCCAGAGCATCAGAAGCCAAACAGGACCATTAGATCATAAATGTGACCTGCTCAACAGTGCAGGGGATTGCATTTCACACAGCTGCCCTTACCCTGAGCCAAAACCCTTGTGCAGGACTAAAGTAACTTTCCAGAAAGGCAACTGGCCTGGATAGAAAGACCTTTATATACTGTTTAAAAGTGCCTTATTTTTTATTTAAATTTTTCAGTATTCAGCTTCTAGGCTCCTCTTCTAGGCTCCAACTGGAGTAGCAGATCAATTTTAGCCTTTTCCAGGCCTGTCTTTATTCCAGGGACCTTCAGGGGTGCCAGATTCACTGCCCATGGCCTGGCAGGGGGACCAGGCTCTGGTGCAGGGAAGAGAGAGTACAGTACTGCTCTCTGTGGAATTGCAAGGGGAGACTGAAATCTTACTTTTTTTCTTCATTATTTTTCTGCCTGTGGTTTGAATCATGCTACCAGTAATTACAGAGATTCATAAT
This sequence comes from Fringilla coelebs, assembly GCF_963513975.1. Classification (NCBI taxonomy): domain Eukaryota; kingdom Metazoa; phylum Chordata; class Aves; order Passeriformes; family Fringillidae; genus Fringilla; species Fringilla coelebs. Next base: position 64,521,529 of record NC_140033.1, on the reverse strand, counting down.
GGAAATGCTTAGACTGGCTAGAATGGAGAATGAATGGGAAGGTCTATATATGGAAGTGTTAGAAAGGGAACACCAGCACAAAAAGCCCTGTGAGGGTGGCAGGTGCATGAACATCACAGGATAATGATGAGCAGCTTTTGAAAATAACCAATTCAGGAACACAAAGGAACAGGTTCAGTCAGAACTGAAAAAGACCACTAAGAGGTGATGGTAGGACAATACAGAACAGGGCTGGAGTCTTAAGACACTCTGGTAAGAAGACAGAGTAGAGGAAATAATCATTCCCAAAGTTTAAGAGCACAGAGAAAAAAAAAAGATCCTGGTCACTGTCAGCTCCCAAAGGCAAAAGAGGTTTGGTGGCACCCGGCATCCTGAGGAAGTCCCAGCACAAAGACTCAGCAGAGCATTACATGGCCCTCCACACAATGGCAAGAACTCCTGAGCATCCCACCTGGATGCTGAGCTGGGGGACACACAGGATTGTGTTTGTGAGTACCTGGTTATGGGATGTGAATGGCTGAAACTTGCATCTTCAAATTACTTTGCCCTCTGCTGATATTTGGTATCGACCATTGGGACACAACAACCAGTTTATACCAGCAGAAAAGCCCCTTGAAAACTGGTTCTCAAAGGGATCTCCTGTTTGATCACCTGCAGATTTGCCTTTTCAAGGTCTTCTTAAACCCACAGATAACCCCACAAGGTCCATGCAAACGTCCATCACAACCCATTCTGAGCCCCAATGCCAGTTTCTACAAACCCCCGTGCCAAGAGAGGATATTCCTTTGCCACTGGAGGAATTGCCATTTCAAAAACAGACAAAAATCATGGATCTTTAAAAAGAAAAAAAAATTAGCGTGCTTGAACTCTTTTGCAGACAACAGTGATCATACTCATAGAACCTCACAGGGAACTTTACGTGACCACAGACACGTATTATTTTTCCACCCTGTATTTCATGTAAGAACATGCATAAAAATCCTACAGGTCTCACTTGCCTAACACTGCAAATATGCAGTGCTTATCAATAGTTTACAACAGAAATAAATATCTTGTGAAGAATTGCAAGCATCACTTGTGAAAACAATCACTGAAACCAGAAGTTTTGCTGAGCTGCTTATTTCAAGAGATTTCACTTGCTCATTGAGAAACTTCTTTCTGTTCTGAGATTGTGCATTTTTTCTTTACTTTCAGGAAAAGATGCTATCTCTTGGCATTTTTATTTTTCTGGCAGACCTTTAGCTAAGCCAGCAGATGAACAGAAGGAAAGTGTTCATATACTAATTGCTTGTGACTTACTATTAAAGAACAGGAAAAATTCTGTTTTCAATGTAAGTGAGGAAATCTGTGCCTTCGTGCTCTGGGGAATTCTGATTTTCCTGTCTTTGTTTCCATCCTAACACGAAGGAAAAAAACTTTAAAAGTCATTACAAAACAAAAGATTCTGAAAGCACTTGAACCTGAAATGATAATATGCTTCAATTTCCCCCCCTCCATTTTAAATGCACTTTTGATTGCAAAAAAGAAATATTTTATCCTCTTATAAAATGAATACATTTTATCTGGTTCATGCCCTTTCTCCTCCCTGTAACTGGGACTCTTCCCTGCAGACATACCCTGCACTGCATCATCTGGTGCAGAATGAAGACCACATGTCACAGAGAAGATGAGAGCTGGTTTACAGGATACTCCTGAAGAATGGCATATCCATGCTATGAATCCCATGAAACAGAAAATCATCCTGGGAAGACTCAGTTCAAAAAATGGAATGGACTTTGACAATTTTCCACTAATAACAGTGTCCTGAATTCTGCCTGCATCAAGTGAGTTTTGTTTTTACTCCTCTGTTACAAAGTTAAATTCATAAAACTTCCACTGCCTGCCAAGGTTTTGTCATGGAAAAACTCAATTTTAAAGAGTTTTTCCCCCCCTCTTTTGAAAGATCATCAGCTCTTTTTTCATGGCAAGTTATTAGCAAATGAGTATCTGATAGAAGCAAAAGATAGCCATTTACTGTGGAGTGCAGGAGGTGAGCTAATTAACAGGATAATGGCTATTAGTGCTTCAAAGTCTCAACCTTTTGGGTTTTGATTTTTTTGTGTGTGTTTTGTTTGGGTTTTTTTAATTGGGCCTTGAGGATGCCAGTACTTTAATCAAAAGTGTTTCTAAATAATTATGCACTCATTTAGGTGGCTAACCACCTGAATTGCTGTAATTAGAACACTTGATATAAACAATTAATTATGGTAGCACTGCTGAAGGCTGTTTTTAAGATCTAGATACAGAAATATGTTCAAACAAAGAAAACCCCAAATCACAAGGGGATCTTTATTTCATTTGACACATGCCCACTGATTGTTCTCTGACAACAATCTGAGAACTCCTCTTGGAAGCTCTGTGTAAGAATGAAATAAAAACTGGGAATGATGCTATCAGGACTCCCACTGTAATTGAATTATTTTCTTTATCCAAGGAACTGATATATAGAAATTGCCTCAAATCAGTTTTATCTTCTCCTTGAGCAACTGGCTTTATTCTGGATCTGAAGGGACTGCAGAGATGATGCAGCAGCTCAAGCATTCACCTACTCAAGCCCAGAATTCAGTGCTCCAAAAAGTGAAATAGGTCATGACCCTTTGTACCTTTGGAGCTGAAGTAAGAACATACTTCTTCTCCTCTAATTTAATTCTCTTACACAGAAGTTTCCCAGCATTCTGCTGTCCTCTAACAAGTCCTCACAACATTGAGCTGGCTTGATAATGAATTACAGGTGTAGTTTTCTAAAAGTTCACAAAACTATAAACTTCAACCCCCTTCCAAAGGAGCTTGACACAATTTATCTTTTTGCTTGGTTATTATGCAAAAAGAAACTATGCAAAATCTCAGGTTTGGCATGGATTCGATACAAAACCACTTGAAAGGCTGCAATTCAAAGTGAATTTTCTTTGACAATTTCAGTTCGCCCAAACCTGAAACTCAAAGCAAACCTCAGGGCAGAAGTGCAAACCAGAACAGATAGAAATCAACAGACGTTTACACAACATTCCATGAATCAAAGGTACCTGACTTCACATGACACCGAGCAGAGGCTGACAAAACAGGAATCAGACAGGAACATTTTTGAGCATGATCTACTTTACATTTAACAAAATAATTCATCTCTCCTATTACCAGTCTTCTAACCATCAAGACTCATAATCTCAAGTCATAAGCTCTTTTCCCAATCTTAAAATTCCTATTGTCATCACTTCAATCTTTCTCAGGTTTTCAAGCCTCATGCTCTGAGAACTAGAGTGGAAATAAAACAATTTTATTCTACCCAAACCCATCTTTAAATGTGTTCTCTGTAGAATAATCACCTGTACTGGTGAACCTGTTGAGTCTGAGTGGTAACTGATAATTTCCCAGAATTATAAAGTGTCATCAAGATAATTGCTAATGGACACTTACAGACTATGGAGACTCTTGAAAGTGCACAGAAAATTTTAAAAAATATATCATCCCTGTGTGTTGTTTTTCAGATACCTCAGGTTTTGAAACTGCAGTTTCCATTCCTGGCAGCTGTAAAGTTAAACCCTGAAAGTGTTTACACACTTCTCCTACACCTTCCAAAATAGCTCTTTAATGGAAGTACCCAGGGAATGGGGAACTAGTTAACTTTCCAAATGACTGAGGAAAAATACCTGCATAGGCCAAGATCTGTTCAGAATTAATGAAGGGCTTGATTCTGCAAACCCACATCCAAGTAATTCTGTACATGAGTTATTTCCCTGAGAGCAGAGGCTGTGGACAGGTATCAAACCATATTCAAAATTAAAGTTTGCAACATGGTAGCCTGATTATGCAATTAAAAGCGGTGTTCAGGGAGTGCTCTTCAGTTATTTATCCTCATTATTTCTGCATGATTTTATTGCATATTTTCATATTGGTGGCAAGAAAATTGGGCATTTTGGAGACAGACACATATATGTATAAAACACCACATTTAATTCACTTCCATGAGTTAAGCTCTTTGGTGAATTTCAGAAAATAATTAAACATGCACTAAAGTATATGCAAAGTTCCAGGCTGTGAGCATAAATATGGAAAAATACAAACCTGATTTATAAGCTCAAAATAATCTCTCAAGAGTGATTTAGCCATAGTTTTAATAGCATGAAAGTGACTAATTTAAGGTCAGGAGTAATTTAGTTTTGACTGACTTGGCAATCCTTTGTTCTCTGGGTCATGTAAGTGTTGAGTAAATTATAAACCTGTAATTCTATCCTGAGGTCAAGGAACTTCAGAACTGATTTGATATATTGGTCTCCTGGAAAGTTCTTCCAAGGCCAGTACCCCCTAAACTGTGTTTATGAGTTGCCTGCATTAATAACTGATAGAGTCATATAATATTAGCAGAGGTGAAATATACCCTTAAAAAGAAGAGCATGCTCAAATTGGGATTTTTGAATGAGAGGCAGGCAAATCAGATATATCTGTGAGAAGTCAAGTTTCTACACAGTACTGAAAAAAGCAAACATAACTGAGAAAAGGTGTCGATGTTTGACTTCAGGAAGAGAACCAGACTGATTATTCTTGTGAACATTACATGGGATAATTCTTTTGTGAAGCAAAACTTCACATTCATATCTTACACAGGGCAAAAATAAACAAGCCATCAACTACTTTAACAGACTATGTCAGAAGCATAAATGCACTTAAAAAAATAAGCACTGCTCATTCAAAGCAGGCTTTGCTCTGTCCCATAACACTTGCCATTGAAAATCTTAAATGGGATGTAAAATGAGATGTTTTCCATTCAAGAATTAAGTGTGCATTATGGCAGCACTTCTTAATTTTGAACCTTTTCCTGTTTCCAAATGAAAGCCATTGCTAAAGAAATATACTGTAAAGCCCAGACAAAGAGCCTGGACTATTCTTTCATCATCAGGCAAAAATTAAAGTTAATGGTCCTCAAAGTGTTTAGGGTTATTTGTTTTGCCCAGCATCACAGTACTTATTAGTAAGAGGTGCATTCAGATTACTCTTTTCAGTTCTGATTTAAAAGAAACTCAATAGTAATTACAATCTGAAATCTTGAAATCCTTAAGAATAACCTGGTGTTAAAGTTGAGCACTCCTGTGAAAAATCAGAATTAGGTTCCCCCCACCTCTAAGCCTGTAGATTTCGTATTAACATTAATATCTCCTGGTAACAACGAATATTTCTCCTGGACAGTCCTTGGCTATCTCCTTTCAAATTCCTAGCAAGGGCACTAACTTCACTTTTACTGTATAAAAATCCAACAGCTGGTTAGATTAACCAGCCATAAACACACGCCCAGGTTAAAGAAATAATCAGCATTAGAATTACAACTCCTCCGACTCTTCCCACAATGGGTTACAGCGTTTGACCTGGTCACACAGTAAGAAACACTTTGAAAAGAGGCATTTTATTGCTGACAGTCCTTCAGGCTCTTCCCAGCTCCTGTCCCTGGTCCCAGAGCAGAGCTCAGTGCCTGCCCCTCCTCTTCCCCTCAGCAGAAGCTGTGGCTGCCATGGCTGCCCTCAGCCTCCTCCAGCTGAACAGACCGAGTGCCCTCAGCTGCTCCTCACACGCTTCCCCTCGAGGCCCTTCCCCATCCTCGTGCCCTCCTTTGGACACTCTCTAATAGTTTAATGTCTCTCTGATATTGTGGCACCCAAAACTTCACACAATATTCGAGCTGAGGCTGCCCCAGAGCAGAGCAGGACAATCCCTCTGTGGCCCAGCTGTGCCTGATGCCCCCAGGACAGGGCTGTCCCTGCTGGCTCCAGGACACTGCAGCCTCCTGTCCACCTGGCCATTGAGCAGGACCCCTCCAGGTCCCTTTCCCTGGCACTGCTTTCCAGCCTCTCATTCCCAGCGTGTCCCTGCACCAGGGCTGCCCCATGCCAGGCCCAGGATCCGGCCCTGTCCCTGCTGAACTCCCCAGGGTTGGTGATTGCCCGGCCCCGCCATTTCTGGGAGTTTCTCTGCAGGGCCTCACTGCCATCGAGGGAGTCCTCAGCTCCTCCCAGCTTGGTGACACCAGAAAACTGACCAAGTATTCCTCAGGGTGCTGCATCCAGGTCATTCCTGAAGAAGTTGAAGGGCACATACTGATGATGGCACCCTGCAGAAGCCACATCAGTGCTAGCCTGATGTCACTGCCACCACTGTCACCCTTTGTGCCCAATCTGTGAGCCTGCTGCTCACCCGTCTTGTTATCCAGCTGTGGGCTGGTCCAGATGAATCCTGTGAGAAACAGCATCAAAATCTTTGCTTAAGTCCAGAAAAGTTCATCTCCTGGCTTCCCTGGATCAGCTAGGTGGGTTACCCTGCTGCAGAAGGAAATCAGGTTTGACAAGAAGAACTTTCCTTTCTTGAAGCCATGCTGGCTGTCACCAGTGACTGTGCTGTCCCCTCCAGGTGTTTTTCAATCCCTCCCAGAATCATCTTTTCCATGATTTTCCGGGGCACTGAAGTGATACTGATCACTTTGTGAATTGGCTCACAGCTGGATCTCAAGGAGGATGGACAGAGCAGGGAGGGGAGGGATGTGCAGCTGGAGCAGGACCTACCCATCAGTCATGGAGAGCTTTGTGTTGGCTCAGCCTCAGCCTGACTCACTCCTTCAGCTCAGGGACACCACAACAGGCATCTGACAGCTTGTGAAAAATAGGTGAAGCCTGGCAGGTTTGAGAAGCAAGTGTTGGAACTGCATCTGGCAGGGGAGGAGGGCAAATTAGCAGGGAAAACAGCCCGTGCTGATTTGAGAACGAGGGCACTTGAACCGGCTGGCTGTGAGCTGGCTTACAAAAATATTATTTGCATCATATGCAAGGTAGAACTCATCTCCTTATGCTGAGCTCAGGGTGCTGGAACATTCCTCACTGAGGGTCAAAGGGAGCTTAGCTCAGGCCTAGGCTTTAGCAACATCAACAGGAGAGTGATGGGTTGAAGCAAAGATTCAGCTCTGGGTTTAAGCTGCATTACAAACTTCTCCCCAGATATTCTGTGAGTAGCAACTTCTGACTGTTCACTGTGAAAAGCAATAAATTTGAACAGATGATGTGTGGGACAGAAGATTTAGTGACTAAAGGCTGCCCTCTATAACACACAGAGCTCCTAAAGTTGCAGTCACTGTTTTGCTTTTTTATATACATCAAAAGTATCTTCTTAATTCTGTATCTGAGCTTCTTGGTGTACCATTACTACAAAATAAAATTTCAGTTTGCTAACTTTTATCAGCTGTATTTTAAATTAAAGATATTTTCTGGGAGATACTGAAAGAAACTTCCCTCCTCTCTCATTTTAGATAATATATACTGTAGGGAGAGTATATGCTGTATTGTATATTTTCTATAAAAACATTACACTTTTAACTTCCTTGGGACCACGTATATAAATATTTGTACATGAAATTATAAGATAGGCTTTGAAATTTACGCCATAAATTTCTGTTAATGTTCTAAAAATATTTGTTCAGGAAAATGAAATTGCAGTAAAATATTTTACTACAGATCAGTCAAAGGTTCTCAAAACTTTATATTCTTAAAAAACAATCTTTCAAGCTATAAAACAGAGTTCCATTTTAGATATCAAAAAGGCAAATGTAACCAGCTTGACTTGATTAATACTAAGCAGTTTAACATTTTAGAAAACACTGAGATCTAAGGTGAAATAAAGTCAAGTTGTAAGCATTTTCTCTTATTACATACATGTTTTAATTTTGTTTTCTAGAAACTTATACTGTTAGAGGCAAATGGCAGTGGATGGGGGATTATGTGCATATTTCCTAGTGCAATTAGCACTAATGAGAGCAGGATGTGCTGCCCAGCACACAAAACTCCAAGTACACAAATTGTTAATAAATTTGACTCCTCACAAGCCAGAAAACTAATGCAGCACTCAGACCAATGTGTGGCCCCAGATCTGTTTCTGAGGTACCTCCTTGGTGTGTCCCAGCACCTCAGTCAGGAGCTCAGCCCCACCTGGAGACTCCCAATGGCTTTTGCCACTCACAGTGGAAGCTCCTGGGCAGTGGGGGAGAGCCCTGTCCTGCACCACCATTCCTGCTCACACAAAAAGTGCTCTAATGGCAGCAGATTTCCCTCAGGAAGGTTCCAAACAGCCCCCAAATCCCAGGCACAGTATCAGCACTTTCCTGTGTGTCTTCATGTAAAGCTGTTCCCTCTCCTCCAAATCCCCACCTTAAGGTCAGGTGAGTTTGAGTCCCCAGGAGCTCTCAGCTGTCCCAGGAGCTCAGCACAGCTGCAGACAGCCCTGAGCCCAGCTCACACTCACAGCCCAGCACCAGCATTCTGCTGACCCAGCTCCTGGGGGAGAAGGCTCCTCACTGCGTTCTGCAGCCCCTGCTCCCCACCCTGCTCTGACTGACACCTTGGAGTGGCTTCCTAAAAAAGAGCCTAGACAAGATTAAGAGAATAAAAATAGGTATTTATTAAAGGCCTTCAATATGTACACCTTGGGCACCCAAAAGCCTTGCAGAGGCTACACCCAAGATGGTCACAAATTTTTCACACAGATAAAAGTTTGGCTCGTTTACATATCAGGGGTTAATCCTCCAATTACAGCTTCAGGTAATAAAGTCATGCTCACCCCAAACTCACTTTTGTTTATAACTTTTGGTGGCCTGAGGCAGTAAGGTATCCTTGAGTCCCAGGCCCAGAGAGGAATTGTTTTGTCTGAATAAAACAGGACAACAGTTGCTGACAGGCTATGGAGCTTTAGAGCTATACACTAAAGAATTGCAGGGTTACAAATGTATGAAAAATATAAAAAGGCTAAAATCCTAAGGCATCACAACCACCTGCAAATGCCAGCTGCCAAAGCTTGCTCCCTGCCATGCCTTCTCTGCAGGAATCCCACACCTCTGGATGCCAACATCCCTCGGGGTGCCTGTGCTGCACACACTGAGCAGATGCCCAGTGCCAAGAGGATGTTTCAGATCATGGGTGCCAAAGGAAGAGCACAGAGAGATTCATGGGCTGTGGGCACAGACTCAGGTTTAGGAATTTACTCCAGCAGTTTACTAATCACCATGAATCTTTCAGATGTGCCCAAATACTTTTTCCCCTAGCAGCATTAGTATGTTTCCCAGCAGATGGAAATAGTTTTTCTTCCTCTCATTTGCATCAGCAGCAAGCAACAGCTCCTTGGGCTTGTGTCAATTTTAATTCAATTTTTTTTTTAAGTGGGAAGGGCATATTTTTGTTCTTCTTTTTAGACTTAACACAATTTTCTTGTAGTTCATGTTTCACCTCTAAACACAGCAAACTAAATGTCATTTCAGGTGTTGCTCAAAACAAAAGAATCAAGAACACCAGTAGTCAGACCTATATTAGAGACAGATCTCCAAAAACCATGTCTCTACATAGAGTTTTTCTGTCTTCCATTGCAATGGATTCTAGTAAGACAGGAAAGACAAAAAAAATGTTATATACTATTTTTCTGTATCTCCTTTCCAGCTGGCCCACGGAACAGTTTTACAAGTCAAGTGTTGAATCAAGGATGTTACTGTAAAGTACATTTTTGTTTATTGAACAACAGCAACTGCATTCCAGAAATAAAAAATAAAAAAAAAATAATGTCAGTGTGGCAGCACCAACCAGGAGAGTTTAGGAAATGCCATATCTTAGGTACCTTCACAAACTCAGTTGAAGCCTCTATGCATTACCATTACACTAGGATTGCTGGAGTTTTCAAGATGAGTGAAAATATACTCAGATATTATCTTCTGCACTACATTCAGCTGAGAATGGAGAAAGTTCACTCCAGTCTCCCTTACCTGATTTATGTTGGTTTTTGCAATAAAACTCAGGTGATTGCATTTTTTTTTTAAATGTAAAGAAAGCACCAGGCAGTAAAACTAGCACCACAGCAAGGAAGCTTCAGTTCTTGTATTCATTTCAAATCTGGGTCCCAGCACAAACATTAGAATAATCCTAAACCAAACAGCCAGCCCATTCTTACAGCTAGAGAAAGGTGGTAGGGAAATCAAGTGCCTGGGTTGAACTCACAAAGGTGGGAGGAATGTGAACACTGAAAACTTTGTGTGTCAAAGGCCTGAACTAATGTGCACAGGAACCATTCCATGCAAGAGGGATTTGTACCAAACGGGGAGTCATGCTAGGCTTAGATGTTTGTGCAACTTTGCTGATAATCTTCGTTACTGTGGGCTCCTCAGAGGCCTTACTTTTGTCCAAGAAGTTGATTGCAAACTCAATGAAGAAATAAAGAAGTTGAAATGAATAGATGACATAATGTCCCACTATATAAAAAACCCAAAAGCACTGAAGAAAAAAATCAGTACAAAAGCTTTCTACTCATGTAACATAACTGTAGATGGTTTTTTACACCTGGAAAGACAGAAAGCTCAAATTTCTCTTTGTTCACAGAGAAATTTAATTTCAGTTTTTTGGGTTTTTTAACATATTTGTGTTCATAGTTTGCAAACTTAAGCCATGGTGGCTAATAGAGGTAGCTTTGTGTCAGAAATTTAGGATAGAAAGATGTACTGCAGACATTAACTCAGATCCACTGCAGCAAATCGGGATGGGAGACAGACACAAAAGCTAAAAGCATAATGAAAAAATGCAACAAAACCACAAAACCCTACTGCTGAAACTTCTGACTTTTGTGCTTTTGACTTCATGACCATAAGATTTCACTAAAAGAGTGTTTGCATTGAATATTCTTTGCATTCTTTTTGGAGATGGGTTCATAGGAGAATTGTATCTTTGTTTCCTGGGATTCCATCTGCTCCCACTGCCATCACCCTCTGTGGGAGCCTTTCACAAATGGCTCCCATGGACACAATTCAGGGCTTCAGGTGAGGAATGGTTACAAGAGTAAGATTAACCCTTCAGATGGAATGGTCTCCCTTTCATTCAGACTTCCTTGATAAGAAAGAGTGAGAGTGGAAGAGTACAGAATAGCAGTGACAGAATTGTCAGAGTTTAGAAGTGCTCCTAAAGAAAATGTTGCTCTGAATTTTTCTTCAGAAAAGTTCCTTCCTACATGCAAAGGGTGCTGGGTTGACAGAATGGGTAACACGAACTCCCTCAGAATTAGATGATGTTCTGCCAGAGCTATAAAAAAACTGTAAGAATGAAGTAACTTAGTCACCACTAAAATCATAATTGTTGCACTCATCCAGGCTGGAAGTGCAGCTCAATCCCTTGTTAGCTCAGGGCTAAAGTCAAAGTTAGGTCAGGTTGCTCAGGTTTTGAGAATCTTTGGAGCAGAATCTCCATTTATGAGGTAATAATAACTCCAGAGGCCCATCAGGCTGGCAAGCTGTGTTGCAATATCACATAAAGGAACTGGGATCAGCTTTGTGGCATGCAAATCACCCAGCACACTACACAGAAATACAAGTAAAGGACAACACTGTGACTGCAAGTGTTTAAGAATATTTCAATCAGTGTATGAGAAGTTTATGGAAAGGATTTTGGAGGGGCAGCAGAAAGACCAGTTTCTTTCCCAAAAACTACTAATGAACTGTTGTGTGACCTCAGGCAAAATCACTTCAGTGCTCCATCCTCCTGCTTCCCTCCCCACTGGGTCTATTTAGACTGGGAGTGCTCAGGGACAGGGACTGTCTCTGCCTGTCTATTTACACAGTGTCTGACACAGCCAGCCCCTGATCCTGCAGGGGACCTACAGATGCTATTGCATTACAGAAAAATAACAATAGTGACAAGCAAGAGGGAACCAAATTAGGTAAATTGCAGGAGGGATTGAATTTACTTGTGAGAAGCTTTGCTGGGTTTTTTTTGTTGAAGAGTTTATTATGACAGCAGATTTTAAAGCACTGTTAGAGCAGGCAAAACCAGCAATGAAAATGCATGTAGGGGCAGAGCTGCACGAACTGAAGGCTAAAGATCAGCTTTGGGTCTGTTAATGGAACCTACAGTTAATCTGTTAGAGCTGATTTTTTTTGCATGTGATATAGAACATTTTCATTTACTTATTTTCAAAATGGGAAGATGTTGAAATTATTTTAGAAACTTGAAAAACATAACAGTGATCGTTAGTGAAATTTCACCCAGTTGTCCCTCATAATCACACCAATAACTTGTTTTATATTCTTATCTTCAATCCTCTTTACTTTCCAAGTTTCATGAAATATCTGTATTGAGTTTTCAGTATTATCCTGAATTTCTTTTCAAATTCATTTCCATCCTGTGTGAACTACCCCTTTCTGAACTCCATGAGAATATTATTGCAGACTCCAGCAGAATTTTTAGCTTCTTCCAAGAAATGCTTCTAAGAAGGAGGAATACACTAAAGCCTGATGAATCATTCATTTATTTTTTCATGTCAAGGAAAAAAGCAGTCTCAGGAGGAGGTAGCAGATAGTAAGCAAATAGATTAAGGAACCCTGTTGGAAATATTTTTACTTTCTTCCTAAAATACACTTTAGGATGCTAGGAATTCACAGACAAACTAATATGCCTTGAAATGGGAGATAAAGAATTTTTTTTCAGTATTTTTCTGTGGGGAACATTTTTGGAAACACCTGATACCTGAGGCGGTCTACTTCATTTAAAAGGCAAGTATTTGCTTTTTAGGAGTAACTTCTGCTAATGGATGCAAACCTAGCAAGGTCACAGAATCACTTTGATCTCTGTTTCAAAATGTTTTTGGAATTTATCCATTGCCAGGGAATGAGTTTCTTCTGGAAAGCTCTGAACCCTTATATTAAATATACCTCTTGATTGACAAAGTTAAATTTTACACTTACAATATCATTGTATCAATACAAAAGTGCCTTCACCATCTAAATATTCCAAAGATTTTTAGGTCCTTTTGTATTCCAGAAATAGAAGCAGAAATACTTCAGTTCCAAACATTTGTCACTTCTATCTCAATCTAAGTTTTATAAGCAAGAAACTGTCCCAAAATTGCTCAATTACAGTGCATGCAAGCAAAAAACCCCATTTGTACATGGTATCAAGAGTTACTGAATTTTTTTTTAATTTTTGTACAATGAATTGGATGTCAGTTATGATTTAAATGCTGGATATCTGTAGCTTTTAATACTTTTAGATGATTTACCCATGGACACAGTCTTGCATAACTTCAGATAAAAATAGCTGAGGAGAGGAGGAATTCAAGTGTGAAATGGACTCTGGACTTTTAATAGAGTTTGATCAGGAAGTTTATAATTCTTGCTATATGGAATTCTTAAGTCTTAGTGAAACAAACTAAAATATACCCCCTGGAATTTGTTTGCTTTGTATTTTTTTTTCCTTAGAACTAATTATTTTTCTTGTACTGCTATTTTGCCTCAGCCAGAACTGAAGAGCTATATTCAATCAGTTTTTTATCTTTGTGAGATCTCTTGGAATAAATATTTTTCCCACAGAGGCAATCTAGTACGCTGAATTGTTGAGGACTTATTAAAAGAACAAAAGTCATAAGGAACAATGGAAATTTCACAGGCAATTCACAGCCTTTGCACAAAAACACCAGTTAAACAGCCAATGTATTAAAGAAATCCCAGTCCCCAAGGCAGAAGTCTGAATATGAACTCTGCAGTCTGGTCTCCTGGTTTTGTATATTTTACAAAGGTCAAACTGAGCCCAAAAGCAAGTGCACAAAATGAAGCATTGGACTAGCAGTTTAAAAGGTGAGAATCCAGTTATGTTTTATCCTTATTTTGCTTTCTAGTCTTAAAGTTATTGTTATTGGCTTGTAAGCCATGTATAAAAACAAATACTCATCCAAGAGAAATATTAATAATAATAAATACAGGATTTCACAATAATTTGATTAACTCAATAAATTAACAAACCATAACAATCTGGTACACTGGGTATATAACTTAAAAAGAAGGCTGAGTAATTCAATTATGTATTTTAAACCCTACCACATATATGACCAAGTCATACAATATAAACCAAGATGAAAATCTTACTTTCTGTGTTCTTCATTCAGACTTTGACAATAACATTATGCAAATTCAAAGTTTGACTTCAGATCAGAATATTGCTGAAAGAGCAAAAACTGATTCCTGACTGAGGTCCCCTTTGAAATTTCACACAGTCTGAGTTTTCGGTCTTTGATAAATGATTTAGATGATATTTAAAATTCATTTACTATTTGATATAGACAGATGAAATCATATTTATTCAACCTGAAATGAATTTAACTTATGGGTTTTCTCAAAGGTGTAAAGCCACCCAAGCTCTGGCCAAAAGACTGACTGGTAGAATCAAATCCCATGGCCCAATTCAACACACACCTCTGAGCTACAAAACCATATTGACTATGTTTGATATGAATGTTTAAGGAATTTGTGTTTGGGAAAAATGGCAATATGAGCTTTCAACATTAGGACTGTTAAAAAAAAAAGATTAATAATGCAACACTATATTTCTTACTGTTTTAGAAGGAAAGAGGAGGTAGAAAAAGAAAACTTAAGATGCAATATTTGCTTTTTTTAAGCGAACAGACGTGGCATTTCTCAGAGAGTGGCTGAGCACCTCCTTCAAAAAGCACAGAGTCCCTCAGCACCAACACACGTTGGCTTCCACTGCAGAATGCCTTCCTACCACACTGCAGAGACACTTAACTTCCTCCTGGGAAGTGCAGCTTTCTTCCCTAACAATGGCCCAACTGGTTTTCATAACGGAGATAAACGCTCCCTGCTGTGAATTGTAATAGAAAAACATGTCAAACAACCAACAATAAAAAGAAGCACAGCCAAAAGACTGGCTTTTCCTGTTTTTATGTGCAGCACAGAGGAAACCAAGCACGTGAACTGCACTTGGCTCCTTCCAAGTCAAAATATCATTTCTTTTAAATGAGAAGAGGAAAAAATGCAATTCATTTCTGACCCTTTTTTCACTCTGAAGTGCAGACATGAAAACTGAACCCATTAGCACTTAGTTGCCAGAGGTTATAATGAAACCTCTGAATGTGAAAGTCATATGCTTTGTTAAAAATATAAAAAAGGAACGGTTATTCAGTTAGGATTTTTCCAGCCTTTTAAAAGCTGTTACAGTATGAGTGATAAGGACATCCAGCTGCCATTCTGATGATCCCATGGTATTTTCCAGTTTTATGTTCTTTGCTCTTGCTGACAAAAGATCACTTGCCTAAACTCCCTTTCTCTTTCATCCCACCATGTATTTGCTTTCTGCTGCCCTGCATGCTTCTCTTCATTGCCTTTTTTCCCCAACTAACTTTTAATAGCCTACTGGTTTCATTTTGATGTCTCTAGATAATTAGGCTGGTGAAATTCCTTTTCTTGCTTTCCTTCTCACCTGCTTAAACTGGGAGATGCCAGCAATGAGGTTATTTTTATTGAGCATGGATGAATCCACAAATTATTATTTAACATTAGATCTCAGTCTGGGCTAAATTATGCAGAAAATGGTCAAAGAGATCAAATGCACCCATTGCCAAGGCTGAAGACAACCCAGGTTTATGGTACAGTCCTGATAACTGTTGATGAGCAGGTAAAAAAGTGTAATTTGGAGACTGAACAGCTGTTTACAGTACTGAGAGTCATTTTGATAGAACTGAGGTTCTGACAGTCCTGGTTGGACAGAGTGAACACTGCTTTTAGTTAATGCTTTTCCTCAAGCAAAGATCTTGTCTGTTCTCTTTTTCTGTTCCTCTTGCTACCTGTATCAGACTCCTGGAAGGAAATACTGCGGCACATGCAGCAGACCCACAGTATTAAATCTGTAAGATTTTCCAGGAACACCAGTGCACAGACAGGAAACCTGACACCTCCACGTCTCAGAACACTTAACTGAACATGCCTAGACCAACTCCACAGTGTGTATTTGGGTGCATCTGACTCACTGAACACACAGAATGAATATTTACGTGATATCTGAGGAATTCTAAGCCACAGGTGCTGGGAATGTTGGCAAGTATCCCTGGGTACCTCTTCTATTTTTCTTAAAGTATCCACATCACTGGCAGGTGATGAGGCTGGACAGACTCTTTATTCAGTATGTTCTTAGGTGGGAATCCTGCTGGTGAGAGATGGTGATGGAAAGGCTGAATCCTCCCAGGGGCCTCTGATGTCCAGCATTTCCACATGGTACTTTGTCTAACTGCAATGAGCCCATTGCTGCTGGATTTTAAACCAAGCACTTCAAAAGGGCAAAAATGACAGCAACTTCTTCTCATGTTGCTGTTTGTGATCTACATTTTAACACTCCCTTCCTCCATATTTAAAGCCAGCACCTCACACCTGGAAGTTAAGGGGATCTTTATCATGAACCCTAAATCTCTCAGAGCCTAAGAAGGTTCCTCACTCACTCTCATGGTGGATGCCTGTGCTTTGGGAACAGAAGGCACTGGACTCTGTTTATAAAAGTGATCTTCTAGAAGAGCACAAATTGTGAGATTAGAAACAATAGATTAGAGAATGCAAGATGTTTGTTACTGTAATAAGGATGATTAGACTGTGAGGGGAATGGGAGAGGTCACGGGAACAGCGAGAGAGAAGAGTCACAAGGAGAGGCCTCGAATGCGCGGTTATCAGGAAGGCTGCTTCCACCCTGCTCTGGTTTCTGTTAACAAGACCCCAGCTTGGAGCCCATCTGAAGACTCTGAAATATAAATGCATTAAGGTACATTAGCTGCTGTGACTATAAAGAACCTTAGAGTCATGACATTATCAGATACACGGGACAAAGAACAGATTCTCAGAGCAGCCAGAGAAAGCAAACAATTAATTACAAGAGTAGCCTGCCCACATGCTGTTCTTCCCAGACCTGAACCCAACACAAAACCTTCAAAGGGCATAAATTAGATATTGAGATGCTCCTAACCAAGGGAGATGCCAAAACCCACTTTCATTTGATGTACAATTAAGCATTCTGCAAAGCACAGTCATACACTATTAGTGCATGGTGTGGAGAAAAATGGAGTAGTTAACTTGGAAGCATAATGATGATCACAATCTCTGTGGCATTGCAGAAGATCCAGGAAAAGAAGTGGATGCTGGAGGATCTCTTGAGCCAATGTACCCAGACTGGGGTGGGAAAGGGTAGAAAAAGGGCAAAGAGCAAAGCAAATTTTGAGATGGCTGAAATTTTCTTTCTCCTCAAGTCACAGCTGGCAAATAGCCCATATGGAATCTTGGAATGGTTGTGATATTTAGGACAAGATTTTTTGCATCATTAGGTCGAATGTTAAGGACTGCTAATATTCTGAGTATTCTCACAGTTGTATAGGTCAATATTGACTACCTACCTTTTCACACATCGGATTTCTTACCACTACAATGAAAAAGAACCAGACCCTGTCTTTCTGAGGGTTTATATCCAATCAGAAAAACAATGATGGATATGTTTAAATGGCTGCAGAGTTTCTAACTGCCACTAATGAAGAGCAAGATCAGTTTTTTCCAGGTAGAAATTAAGACTTTTTTTTCCCTAATGACTGTCAGTCCTTATTACCACATTTTACTGAACTGGGGCCAAACATGTGAGCTGTTGGAAATGGTACCAGTCAGAAGGATGTTGTCATCTTTACCATAAAGTTTAGGTTGCAATTTTTAAGTTCAGTGAATAGATGTAAATAAACATCCCCCTGTGAAGGAGAGGAAAGAAGCAGCTGGCTGGGTTACATTACACTTGAGATTAGAAATGGAAATTCAGTGAAAATAAAGGAGAAATGGTTAATTTACCTTGTCGGTTTTTGTATGACAACAAAGAGAAAGACTGAGACTTGAGAATTTTAAAAATATATCAGATTTTTAGCAGTCAATTTTTTTTTTCAAAAGCCATGTACAATATGTGGCCTTATTTTACTGCAGATCTACTCTATTTTTATTAATGCTTATTTAAAGTCTCAGTCTGTCATAGTTGTGGTTCTCTAGCAATCTGACAAACTCTTCAGCAACACTGCCTGCACTTTGTTTCTATTCACAGCAGAACCACAGAAAAAAATGTTTATAATTGACCGTGCAGTGACACACAGTTGCCACGTCTTTGTTTTATTTTGCATGAGTTATCTGCACTATGTACAATTTCCTGTTATGTGTATGGCTGCATTCTCCTGCTTCCAGCTCAGATCTGCTCCAAAGGGGCACAATCTGTTGGTATCTGTGCCTACAGCCCAGAAACAGTCTGTAGTTCAGCAAAGCACTTAAGGACAAAAATAACCTCTTTGTTACTCAGCAAAGCAATTTATTTCAGCATGCAAGTGAGCATTTTGCTGAAAGTGGATGGAATGATTATTACCTGATGCTAAAATTGGGGTGAATTGCATTTCTTGCCTAGGCAATGGAGGAATTAAAGGATGACCCTGCAGATTCAGCTGTAGTGAAATTGTTGGTGAAAACTTAAAAAGGAAACAGAGTAGTTCCCTCAGCTCTATTTTTCTTTACTTCCCTCTATTTCCCACAATAAACTCTTTTTTGGTAGACCCAAAAAACTAAAGGAAAACAGGTCTGTAACCCTTTTTGTGTGTTCAAATGCACAGACACACTTATGTTTCAGCTGTGTTTATAACCTGGCATTTTCCAGCATTAGTAGTAAACCAAGTGACTGCAAATGCATATTTTGCTTATTTAAACCAGTCCCTTATTACCCATCTATATTTAAAACCAGAATCCTTGTATTTAATGTCACATCCCAGAGAAAACAGGAAAATATTAGAACCATGCCTTTCAGTATTGTTAAAATTTATTTCCATCACAGCTTTCCCCTCTTTTTGCTCTTAGGGTCTTTTGGCCTTTGACAGAAAGGAGGGCTTTTCCATGGCTTTCCACATGGTTCAGAGTAGATCCAGAGAAGAGCAAGAGGGGTCTGACATTTTTATTGCTGTGAGTCATCACCAGAGGGTTTCTGAGAGGCAAAGGTTCCTGGAGGGACGTAAGTGAAGAGAGGAGGATGGAGCATGATGGAACAGAAAGGAGTTACCCAGCCTGGAGAGAAGCAGAGCATGCAAAAAGAGAGTTGTGTTCTGTAACAAAAAATAAGCAAGGTTAGGAAAGACATGAAAGGCCAGAAGAGATCTTATTTAGGTGTTTTGCTCCTGAAGATGAAGGAGTTGGCACTGAAGTGTGCAGGAAAGCAGAAGCAGGAATTTCCAGGGTTTATCACGTGGTTCAAGCCATGAAGGGACTGTGAGCAATCTGAGGGGCAAGGAGCGATGTGAATCACCAATATGTCACAATATTAGCCAACAGCAGGGAGAGCACTTCAGAACAGGAGGGTACTTTCTGGACATCTAACTATGCCAAAAAAAGCATTCTCCTAGGGGTCCTCACATTTCTGGATGGAAAGGATCATTGGGAGTGCATCAAGGAATATCAACAAGACTTACTTTTCTTCAGCTGCCCCCTTAATTAAATATTTCAGTGGGATCCTGTCCATTGTTACACTGAATATGGTTACAGGATCTGGGGCCCCTGTGACAGGGCCCAGCAAAACATTTCAGCCAGGGCACAGGAGGAATTTGTATTTTCTAGCAAAGCATTTTTACACACACACACACACACACACACACACACACACACACACACACACACACATTCTGACATTTGCAGTGCAAGGGTTTATTGTTGATAACGGCGAGTAGGAGATGAAGGGAGGGAAAAAACTCTCTGCAAAATGCAAGCCAGAAAATTTATGGAATGAAAATTCAGATACATCCCAGAAGCATGAGAGAAGATCAGATGAACCTAATATTTTCTATGCAATTTTAAAAAAATTTACATTTTTGGGACATAATTTATTCCTTAGGCTGAGGACACTGACTTAATAGCTTGAGATAGAATACTACATTTAGACTGACCTATAGGTGGACAGAAAATATATTATATATTACTTATTCCAACATTATAGTAATCTTAAATGTATCCTTTCACTGCTCCTATGATGTTGCTATTATTTTTATATTTATGTAACTATTTTTATAGTAGGTAGTTAAAAAAAAACTTAATATGCCAATTGGTCATTAAACTTGGATTGCAGTATTTTAATTATGGCAGGATACAACAGTGTGTTTTTAATCCCTTGATGGGTAAGAATATACCTAATATGTAGTAAAATCCATACCTTTCAGTAAACATATAATAACTGTGAAGCTATAATTATTTTTCCTCTTTATTTCTCATTATTCACATGAAATTGAATGTTACTGGATGTTACTGTTCATGTAGTGAAAAAAGATGGAATCAATACAATCTCGAACACTTTACCACGAAACTTGAATATTTCCCAAACTTTTGCAAGGGAAGAAAATGAAGAAAAAGAAGAGATCAGAAATTATTTAACTAGCTCTAGACCTAGCTTTACAATTGTTACCTTCATTTTTTTTAATTCCATCCTCCCTCAAAGCATATTTCTCATTTTATTTTGATGAGCAGCTCAGACAACTATTCACAAAGTCCTGGTACTGCTCATAGAAAATCCACCCACAAGAAGAGGCAAACTTTATGCTCCAACATCTATTACTGGTGAGCACAATGACCTCATCTAAGCCCACGTGGGTACCTTGTAATTAGTGCAAGGCATTATTGTAAGGGTTAGCAGATCACAGCCCGATACCCCTGAGCTTAGGCTGTTTATTGGATCTTGCCCTGAGCCCCGAGGGAATCCACAGAGACTTCTCCCCTCAGCTGCAGACTTTGTGGAGTCTCTGTAGCCTGGGAGTTTGGAAAACCCAGGACTCCCAAGATCCTCGGATCCTTTTGCTTTGGTTTGAAATCGCTGATTATGCAACAACACAAAATGTGGTCAGCGCTGGGGCTGGTGGGGTCACCTCTCTGCCGCACCTAAAAGGCTGTTTTATGACTGTAGAGGAGCAGGCTTTAAAAACAATTATTTCAGGGGTAAAGAGAGCACTCATCAAGGAGCAGGAGCAAGAGTATTTCAGTGGGAGCAAGGCCAGCTCTTTCCCACACAGCCGTGCCAGTGCCGGTAACCTGGTCACCCCTGTCACAGCATCCCTGCTCGGCTCTGCTGATACCTTAGCTCTTAAGTTTTTCTGTTCTGCCTTGGTGTGCAGCTTTAGCTTTATTTTAAGTGTCACTAGGATCTTCTCACAGGGTGGTGAGGACAAAACAATCCTATTCTAGCTGGAGACTCAAGGAAAATCTCTTCAAACTTCAGGCCCAAAGCATAAACAATGTGAAAAGAGGAGGTTGGGCAGGCAAGCAAGGAGGATGAAACCTCATCATTTGAAGCAATTACCTGGACAGTTATTTTCTATATGCAAATGGACTAAAACTTATAAAAATGTCAGAGCTTATGACCAAGCCCTTTTTTGCTTCCATCTTGGAGCCATCTGGGCAGAGCCGGGCTCTGCTGGGGCTCTGCTCCTGCCAGGGTGTGGCCTTTGAAGGCATGTCAATAAATATCCACTTTATTTCTCTTAACTCCATCTAGCCTCTATCCCAGCTCCTTATGGCATCACTGCCAAACCCCTCTGTCCTAACCTGTGACACCCCTGGCTCTTCCAGCCCTGGGGCTCCCCAAAGGCTCTCCAGGAGCTCCTTTCTGCCATGCCCTGAGCTCCCCACATTGCTCTGGCCGAGCTGCTGATGCCTGGGCACTCCTGGGCCCCTCCATCTTCTGGAAATGAGCCCCTGTCCTGACTTGCAGCCACCCTTCCCACTGGGATCCAGGATCTCCTCTGAGCAGAGCCTGCCACTCATTCCAGACCTCTGCCTAGGGGGCTTGGGGGGATTTCTCCTCCTTTTTTTGCTGTATGTGGGGGAAGGTGGGGAGGGGAGAGGAAAGGGCTGTTTTTAAAGCTTAATAGAATCAATGAAGAATTTAAAGAATACATTTTATAACATGTTATGAAAACAAAGGCTTTGCCCCGGTTCACTGCAGCAAAATCACATGAAATGACACTTTTGTACTTGTGGGAACACAACGTGGATTGAAATAGAAGGAAAGAGCCCATAGGGAAGGATTAGTCAGAAGCAATCAAAGATCCTGATAGGCAAAAGGAAAACAGAAATTTCTCTGTGTGCAGTTGGAGGTGCAGCCCTGCACAGTTCAGCCCTGCTCCCTTATGGCATTCCCTGCTGATTACATTCAGCATTTTTGCTCTCCCCCATCTTTTTGCATTCTTGCCCACGTGGGCCATAACCCACCAAACCTGACGTGCTGAGTCTCCCTGAGCTCAAGGAGATGGGTTCACGTGTCTAGAATTTCTCAAGAATTACTGGTGTGACAAGACAGGCAAATTCAAGGATTCAAAATTTGAGGATTCAAACCATGAAGTGTTTGAGATGGAGATTTTTAATTTTTGTCTGTAGAGCTTCATTCAAAAAGGTGCAGCTACAGTAATACTGCCTTGAATTGTATTAATGTGAGAGATGACAAACCTTAAATGCAAAATTTACTGCTAATGAGTAACTTCTGTTTCTTTCTTCTAAGGCTTTTGTAAATCCTTGCCCTACAATCTGAAAATCTTAGTGTTCCCAGTCTGGATTTTTTTCCCCTCTCTGATCAGTATCAGCATTTAAAATATTTATTTTGTGTTAATTTCTTACAGCTGTAGCATCCTCTTCTGAAACAATGTGGGTTGAACACCCCCTCACCCTTCTCTAGCCTCCTGACCTGCTCCAGGCTTTTGGTTTCTTCACATCACCAGGAACATTTGTTTGCTGATAGTTGTTTTTTTAATCTTTAACTGTGTACATGTAGGAAGAGACATGCAAGCAGTAACTTTCTGTGAATTGTTTCACATTCAGTAAATGTTTGTACTTTCCAAATTTATGTCAAGACCACAAGTTGAAATTACCCTGATGAATTTGCTGATTGGCCTGTTTGGTGACTTGCTGGAAACATCATCTCCTAGTTTAGATACAAGTTACCAATCATTAGAGACAAAGATGCTTATTCAAAAATTTCAAGGATTTTTAGGATAGCTCTGTAGTGTACAACATGATGCACTGGATGAAAAGTAATTGTAGACATGTATGGATCTTGCTGGTCTGAGCCAAAAAAGCAAAAGTGTTTCATAGCTGCAAAATTACTTAAAAAAAATATTACATATATTCCTAAGTCAAACTTGAAGTCAAAATGTTTGGGCTAGTTCTGAAAAAATTATTTAATAAAAAACTTTGGGTTTAATTTCTCCAAAAAGAAATGAATTCTACCTGATTTCAAGAACAATGTAAGTACAACCAAAACCCCATGTAATCTGAAATATCTAATCAGACATAGCTACAGGTGATCTTCCCTCTGCTTAGACTGTGATTCTAGTTTTGGATTAGGTTCACTTTGAGTTCTAACTACAATATGGGAAAAAGAGCTGTTTGGTGGTTTTGGTTTTGCTTCTGGGGTTTTGTCATTGTTTTTATGGTTGTTTGTTTTTTGTTTTGGTTGGTTTTTTTTAATGTTTTTTTATTTTAGCAAAACATGTCCATGGGCAGTTTGCATTCAGTTTTATAAGGAAAACAGAACTGATTTAAAAAATCTTCCCCTTTAAATGTATTGAAAGTAGGGGAAAATGGACTTATTAAAAGAATTGGAATCCTTTATTTCACAAACTGTAAAATAGTTCAATGCAGAGAGAGGGAGGACACACAAGATCATGGATTATAAATGAGCTCCATGAAAAAGACCTAGTTAAAATAGGTGTTCACCACATTTTAAAGACCATTTGGAAATGGCAAGACAGCAAGAGAGAAGATGTGAAACTAGCTAGCAGATACTGATGGTACATATTGTGAAACACAATCCTTGAGATTCCAAGGTTTAGATTTCCTTTTCCAGCAGGACAGGGTACCAAGGATGTGAGCTGGGGAAGGAGAGCCCAGGAGGAATTCTAGCACAGCCTTCAGGATACCTCCAGGAGTGGATGCTGTCCCTCCCAGCACACACCCAGCAGCTCCAGGAATATTTGACACTTTTCTGGGTCAGTGCCAAGGATCCTGGCCTTGGGTTGTACCAAATCCTTGCAGTGTGAGGTAAGGAATTACAGCTCCTCACCTTCCCTCCTCTGTCCTCCTGTGCCATCAGGTTCTGCCTGACCCACACTTTGCAAACTAAAGGAAACGAATCAAGCTTAGCCCTGCTCTTACTCAGCTGGTATTCATGAGAGTTTTGTTTTAGAAAACTCTTCCTCCATGCACCAGTTTTCCTCTTCACAGTGATCATGTGAGCCTGACACTGTCTTGATTTCCAGAACACCAGGTGAGACAGTCCTGCTCCACTCCTGCTGCAGGAATAGCAGCAAATCCACAGGTCCAAGCAGGGACCTTTGGAAAAGGGCAGCGCCCATTGGGAGCTGCAGGCTGTACTCCCACATGTCCAAAGACAAGACCCCAAGTGACTTAAACTGCTTTATGCAGGCTTGGTGCATTCCAAAGATCCCAGAAACTTGGTGCATGCATGGCCTCAATGTGAAAAATGCAATAGTTTCACTGAAGGGGAAAACAATAAAGATGTGCTGCTCTCACAGATGCACCTGAAGGAGAGATGTGGCTCGACAGTTCATCACACCAAGTCAGCAAGGGCTTCAATCCATCTGGAATTACCCTCCTGTCACAGACATGTTCCATGAAAAATCGTTTCCTTAGGATTTTTTCTCCTGAGAAGCTGAGAAGCCTCAGGAACAAAATGTAAACAATGATTATCTGTTGCTGTGGAATGCAACAGGTGGATCTGTGATTGCTCTCATGTGGTTGTTTCTAATTAATGGCCAACCACAGTCCAGCTGTCTTGGACTGTTTCTGTCAGTCCAAGCCTTTATTTCCTTCTTTTTCTATTCTTATCCAGCCTTCTGATGAAATCCTTTCTTCTATTCTTTTAGTATAGTTTTTTTAATATTATATATATCATAAAATAGTAAATCAAGCCTTCTGAACATGGAGTCAACTTTCTCATCTCTTTCCTCCTCCTGGCACCCCTGCAACAACCGCCACACCCTCCCAAAGTGCACGGTGAGGATGTAGGTGAGAAAGGTGCAGGCTGGGTTTTAAACAAGCTGCTGCTGTCTTTACTTGTCTCCCCAGGGTTTGTAGTGGCCCTAACACAAACATCACTGAGCACAACCAACACGGGAGGATGGGGGAAGGGACGGGGAGAAGCAGTCGTGGTAGGGATTGTGTGACTAAAATGAGGTATTGAATTTCTGGGTTTCACAATGAAACACTCCAGGACAAATGAGGTGCTGAAGCAGGATTTATAATTCATTGAGTAATAGGATTTTGTACTGTTTAGCAGGATTAGGCATGTTAAAGAAAGATCTATTTATTTCAGCCTGACAATGGATGAGAAAAGTGTATACTGCTCTTCGTTGTTATTTCAAGCAATTTACAGGATTACTCAGTAGTGGAGGCCCTGTGCTGCCCTATCTGCAGCGTGTCACAGTAATGGTGATATTTGGATAATTGCAGTTTTCTCCACACAGTTTCAGAATCCTGGCAGTTGAAGGATCAAAGGTGTGAAGGTTGGTGGAGGGGAGGAGGGAGGGAAAGGAGGGATGTCAGGGGAGAAACAGTAGAAACCAATTAAAACATTCCCTTATTAGGCCCATGACCTCGGTGACCTCAGCCTGCCAAGCCTTTGGGACAGCATGTTCTGTGACTTAATGGTTTTTTTTCAGGGGTTTTATGCTAAAGTGCTGACTGTGCTTTCTCCAACGATGTCTGCCATTGACATGGGGACTGAAACCTCTCTTGCAAAGTAGTTGGAGAGGGAAATTGCTTTTCTCTAACACAGGATGAGATTTCCTTTTATACACATTATTTTGTTCCCTCCTGCTCCTTTCTTTAAAAAAAACCCAAAAAACCAAGAAAGAAAACAAACAAACAAACAAGATTTTCAGCTGACTTTTTCCTTTCTTAATATTTGACAGTTTTCATGCAGTTGTTTATTTCTGTTGGCCAATGTGGAAATAAAACTATCAGTACATCCAAGCTAGGGTTTCAGAGTGAAAGGCATGTGCAGAGCAAGTGGGACTTTCCCCAGCAGTGTTTATTCTTAAGCAAATGTATGAAACAGCAACTTCTGTCAGGAAAAATGCTCAGGTCAGGGAAGAGAAGCTGAAAGCCAGATTATTCTTTGGGAATATGAAATGCAGCTTAATTAAACCAGTATTGCTCCCTCACAACAAAGTTTTTAATTGTGACCACTTTCTTTCTGAATTTAAAACATCTAAGGCAGTTTTAAAAACTCAAATCCTTTCTCTCTAGAAACTCAGATAGCCAAACTCCACTGTCAATTAAGTTAAAGAATTCCTTTGGAAATCTGCAGAGGTTGCATAATGCTCAGCTCTAGGCAATTTTAACCCCAAAAATAATCCCCAGTGGCATGATCACTTTGCTCTCAAAACCCTGGAGCTCTGCTCTGAGCAACAGAATATCCATGTTTCTTCTGGAAACCCCATTATTGCTGAAGAAACTGGAAAACTAGGTGCCTAAACTGGGATGACTTTCTGCTGAACACTGAATTGCAAATATAATAGGCAGAAAATGAAAATCTGCTTTTTATTCCTCCTGGTAGATGGAACATGAGGCTATTCAGAGCAGGAAAAAATGGGTAATGGAAAACAACAAGGATCTTTAAAATCTTTGTGACAGACTCATTTGCTGGACTGAGGCGTTCTTGCATTAAACCACTGGCATAAATTCTACTTGCAGAATGGGGAGACAGCTGTGGTGGGCACCTACCTAACTTCCCTTCCTCACTAAAGGAAGGGCAAAACCTATTAAAAATCCTTGGAAGAACAGAGGATTTTTTGTACATGCAACTATTTTAAGCAGCACCTGCAGAAGGTTGTTGCATTCTCATGGTCTCCACAGAAAGAATTGAACTATCATCAAGTCAGGAACTTTCTGGTCCTATGGCAGCCATAACAAAAACCTGCAAGTTTTGTTCTTACCGTTTGAAAGGAGATATTAAATATTTGACAATGCTAATCATCACGTGGCAGAATTAATTAGGAAACAATCTCTTGAAAATTGGCCATTAGTACAGGCAGAGACAGAACAGAGGGGGGTCAATAATCTAACAAAATGGTCATTAGCAGCAGTTGAAATACTTTGATTTGACTGGATTCTTGCTAGGATCCAAACCAGCAGGTTACCCAGCAACAAATAAAAAAAAATGGGGTCATAAAAATATATTCATGCAATCTGGCAACAAACACTAATCCGAAAGACAGGACTAATTATTTTGGACCACAGCACTGAGGACTGTCAGAGTCATATTTTCTGCTCAGAAAATGTTTCATTGAGATGTGAAACATTTTTCAAACCAGAATTATGCCTCAGAGAATTCCTGGGAGGTGAATTTGCCAGGTTTTAAAAGCAGTCTGCATGCTGACCATGACATAGTGAAGCAGGTGAAGTATTGCAGATAAAAAGCAAATTTAAGCAGTCATGGATGTGCTTGTTTACAAGCATGAGATCAGAGCTCTGAAGTAGCTAATGAACATTTACTCTTGTGACCCCATGGACAGTCCCATGGTATTCCACGACTTTCTGAGAGTCCCACAGCACAGGCAGCAAGGCATTGTGTAGGAATTGCTGAAGGTCCAGCTCCCAGGGCTCATGAAAAATGTGTGTATGATGTCTGTGATTCAAAACTTGGAATCAAATGTGGAAGAATTGAAAATTAATCATAATAATGCAGAATTTTGTGATTTTTGAGGTTTCTGGCTTGCAGCTTTGGAATGTTTTGGGATGGCAATACTGGCTGAACTTTTGGCTGCGCTGCTCATTAGATACAATAATGAAGTCTACAGGTAAACTATGAGAGGCAGAAGAGCTGCAATTATTATTATTATCTCTTGTTTTTGTGCATCAACTTCAAATTGCATTTAGAATCCAAACTGAAAACCAGCCCCACCATGTCATATTTCTTTAAAGGGTACATTTAAAATGTCACTTTAGAAGTCATAGTATGAGATTATATTTTAGACTTTACATTTTTAATCTATTTCAACACGTAAAAAACTATTAGTACCTTATGCTTGGGGTTCTGAGAAGCATCCACCTGTCAAACTGTTTTATTCTGACTAATTCTGACCAGTGACTAAAAGTGGTTAGCAAGAAGACAACCAAATCCATCAAAATAATGTTTAAAATAACCCTAAACAATTATTCACTTTTGCCCCATTTGTGCTGCCAGTGGTTTATGCTCTAAAGCAGACTGAGAGGTCACATCTGAAATGTATTTTCTATCCAGTTGTTAGAAAGAGCGATTATCAACAACACAGATATGTTCCATCACCTACAAAATAATGTAAGAATTCTGTGAGATGTGCTTTAAGGAGGATCAAGGTGATTTTAAATCAAGGACCTCATCAGATATGAGCTGCATGCTAGGCAGCTGCCCTGGGACTTTATCCACTCACAGTCTTTCCAGTCATTGTCTTTTGTATTATTATACCTGGAGCTATGTTTTAACACACTGATTGTTTAACTTGCATCATATTACAATACTTTGGATTGCTACTTTATTTAAAGACATTATTTTAGTAGCACACAGCATGTGAAAAATGTTGGCAGGATTTGGCCAACAGTTCTCCAAAGAAAAGATTCTACTATTCTTATGGAGTGAGGGATAAGATTTCTCAGTAGTGCCCTGAAATAATCCATGAACAATTCTTGAACTCAGCAAAGCTCAGTACCAAACCCTTCTTTTATAATGATAAAACAATAATGAAATAGGTGGCAAAAAACCTGAAGAATGACTGCAAATGTTTCAATTAGTTCTGCTTAGGTATCATAACATTCATAATCCTCAGAGCCAACAGTTCCCAAGGATTAACTCTGATAGATACAACTTGCAGTTCTTGTTCACAATATTTGCTAAAAAATCTGGTGTTTCAGTTCTGCAAACTCAAAACACCTGTCTACACAGTCAAAGCAAATTCATTACAAACCAAAATTGACTGCAAGGCAACATGAGAGTAGAATGCTAGTTCAAATGCTTTAGATTTAAGAAGCAAACTAGGAAAGGCTTTTGAAAAGTACATCAAACATGTCTTAGAACAAAAACAGAGTGTATTTTAAATGTGGATATTAGGAAGGCATTTGTTACTAAATAGTAACTAAAAATATAAGGTGTAGAATATTAACTTTCCACTGCTGTTACAAGTGATTTAAGGCCTGGAACTGTCCAATGGGTGTGTAAATTCTCTGTCCCACTACTGGAAAAGGAATGAGAATAACACCATGGCCATGGTAGAAGAGCAGAGTCACATGAGTGCAGTTAGCCATGACAACACAGGAACAAGTCCCACAGGCTCCACAGCAGAACTGAGAGTTTTGTCTTGTTCAAATACTGCCATGTCCACAAAACCCCAAGAGAAACAGGCTCAGTTCTGTGATGCCCCCAAAGCCTTCATTCTGTCAGACTCCAGGCTGGGCTGGTATCAGTTTGAAAGGCAATTAATGTCATGAGAGTGGGCAGCTCTGGGATTGCACCAAACTACTCAGGAATCGATCCCTTTGCTGGGAAAGGGTTAAAATTTACTCTCTATCATTTATGGCACTTGCCCTCTCTGGTTTTCCATCCTAACACAATGACACCCTGGTGTCCAGAAACACAAATTCTTAGCAAAATTATCCCTGGTGAAATAATATATTTATTATGCAGTTTGTTTTTTTTCCCCAGAGTTTATAAGAGAACACATCGGTCCCCATGCACAGCTGAAACAGCACGTATTCCAAAACCCAGTGACCTGTTTGTTCTTTCCACCCCTTGGAAACCTGCAGTAGGATATTTTCTCTAATAACAGATGACCCACTGCTTCAAGATGTCAAGTTTCTTTAAAATGTCAGCTGAGGTACCCAACATCATCAGTCATTTTTAAAAATCTTAGTCCTCCTCCCTGGGACATTGGCTGTACTTGAGTCCACCCAGGAAGAAATCTGATTCCCTGATTGAATTAAGCACATTGTGTTTCTGCAGTAATGACATGGATACTGGACTGACCTTCCTAAATGTAACAAATGCTTGTCCACTTAGCAAAATGCAATGCTTTGACCTTCTTACCCCACAGGAATCGTGATTTGTTAGCCAACCTAGAGACATTTTTGTCACTCAGCATTAAAAAACAAAGATTTGCAGAAAAATTTGTCAGTTTGATTTGCTTTTTTTTTTTTTTTGTGGAAAGAAGGCAGTTCAATTTCACCTACTACTTTGAGGAAAAATCCTGTACAACTGCATTATGGCAGATGTAAGTAACCATTTAAAAGAACTCAATATTGGAATCTGTACCAAAATAAAGGCATTAAATCCATGTAATAAAAAGAGCATGGTTAAAAAGCATTACTATATTTTCTTTGTTTCTGATTTATTCCTAACTCTGACTGTATTATCTTTTTTCCCAAAATGGAAAATCACTTGCAGAATTCTGGCCTATATTTCCTGAGACTGAATATAAAGAGAGATTCATTATTACTACTTTCACACTATAATTAATCTGGCTAAGGATCTAATACTTTCCCTGAAATATTTATATGCATATGAGCCTTCACATAACTGTAGCATCATAAAAATGCCTTGTACTGCTAAAATGGAATTTCCCTGACATGTCTGTGAACATGCACATCTCCCTTTGGTTGTTTATACTCAATTACTCCATCAGCCAAGTTAAACTGCTGGACTGGATGAATTGGGACCATTGTTTCCTCCAGTTTCATGGTATCAAACAAAATAGTCACGAGAGTGAGAGAATTAATTCATGTGTAACTTCTCAGTGCCTGTTCTGAGCACTGCCCCTCCAGATTATTTTTACATGTGTGGCACTGCACTGAATACACACCTCCCTAATACTGGGCTGCTTTTCATTTAAGACTTTAAGCACAAGTGTTGTTGGATTAAATTCAATTTATAGAGCTATGGACATGAATGTTGCCAGGGCTGAAGTGCCAAACTAACCAACAACATGTGACAGAAGTTAGCCCCTTTGCAGCGTGCAGATCTGGCAGTGAATGTGATTTGGAAATCTGAATTTTGTATTGCAAATACGGGAAAGTCCTGCTGAGGAAACAGAAAGATATGGAATGAAATGCTCTATCCTTTTTTTTCTCCAACACTTCTTGACCCTTTTCTCAGCTAACTGTTCAATAATAATTTTTGAGCTATATTTATCAGAAATGACAATGATCATGTTTTATCCCTTTAATACTGTTTGCACACAGTAGCAGAAAACTACTATTTTAAATGCAGCAAAAAGCTTGGGGTTTGTTTGTTGTTGTTTGTTTAGCTTTTTTTAATTGGTTGGGGGTATTTTTCCTAATGATTTTCTGTGCTTAAATAAAGCAATTACAGATGTGCAAACTGAATTTTTTGCCAGCTCTATTTTCTGTGTGTGTTTTGTTTGGAGTATAGAGAAATAGCTGGGGTATGACTTTGGAAACTTGCAGGAGCCATTTCAACTCCCCTTGTAGCACCAGGAGCTGTTCCACAGCAGCATCTCCCAGTGCCCTGCTGGTGTGAAGACAAGGATAGACACAACAAGGGATACAGTGGCTGTATAATTCTGCTCTCCAAAACCAGCCACAGAACCTTTCTCACTTAGTTCCTAATCCTAAAGGATACATTTGTCCCAAAGAGCAAACTCAAACAGGACATCCACACCTGAGTACCACCTTCTTTAGACTGGGTTGGGTAAAACTAGAAACTTTCTGCAGGCTGCATTGTCCTTTGAACAGCAGTATCTGTGTCTCCACTACCTGTTTCGCAGTCTGGGTGTCAGAGTGAGCCAGCTGGGTTTGCCCTGGCTGTCCTGGCCAAGAGAATGTGTTTTGTTTGGCCAGCCTGCTGACCCAGCACGGGGCTGGTTTTGTGCTCTTGGCTGTACTGCTCTGGAAATGTGACCAGGTTTCATCAGAGTGAACACAGGAAGACACTTCTTGGTCACCTAAAGCCATTAAAAGCCTGTTGGACACAAGTCTCCCTGCAGCCTCTTGGTCCTAAACCACTCCCTCTCTGCTGCTTAAACCTCCAAAACAAAGCCAGATGATCCATCCTCCAAACCTGTCTTGTTCCACGTGAGCACGTTTTTCTGATAAGGTAAATTCCACAACAAAGGGAAAAGCACTGCTCCTGCCCTCCCTCCCCCCTTTAATTATCAGTGGCTGGAGACACAATTAATTTTGGAATTAAGACTGTCTGCTTTCATAAAAAAATATCCTTCCTTGTCTGGCTACACTTGGGTTTTGTTTTTTTTTTCCCAACCAATGTTTGCAATTATCTTCTGGGTCGCCTCTCAGTTGTCAATGGGCTGTCTGTGCGCCCCTCTGCTCCTGCCCTGTTTACAACAACTGGCTGTTTGTGACACAATGTGGCACAGGCAGGGAGAAAAAAAAAACAACCCCAAAATGCTTCAGCAGAGCTGCAGAGGCTGATATGATGGAGTAATTACAGATGTCATACAACCTGATAGCATCTCCTAATGAGAATGATAACACTTGGAGCGATTGTTTCGAGCCTTGGCCGTGGTATAATTATGTAAAACAAACCCCCAGCTCTGAGCTGACTGAACCCCTGACTAAAAGACATGGATTTCACAAGCTTCAAAAAAGTCTTAGAAAATGCCAGCATGACCCACTCTGCATGATTCTAAGGGAAGGCATTCTGGAAGAAGATGATTTGGGAATGATGACCTGGACAAGGATAGAACTGCACCCATCAGAAAGGGCCGGGATTTCCTGCTGATAAAATGGGTTCACCACTGCGGAGATTGGAGTTCTTCCCATAAAGTCTCTGCTCAGACTGGAAGAAATGACACCTAAGGCAGCTGGGGGTAGGATAATTTTGCCTCCATGTGGTCCCTGATCTCCCCCTGAGAGCACCCCAGGGCTGCCACTGCAGCCTAAGTCGTGCAGTTAAGTTCCAAAAATGAAGGCTGGGACTGGAATCATAAGTGTCCAAGTAAATTAGAGGTGTGCTGTACATTGCAGCATGAGACAGGCTCACACCAGGACGCTGTCAGTGAAAATACAGTAACTAACTCAATACCTTTGGGATGGACTGGCCAGCCAATCCACTTCTCTCTTGTTTTAATCTCAGAAATGACCCTGCTCTGCTCTAGTCCTGCTTCCCTGGATTGCAGCCTCAGGGACAATTTTTTCCCTTTGGACCTGGACAGAGGGAGAAACATTTTCAGAAGAAATACAAATAAAAAGCACATTTAGGCCAGGAGCTGAAGCAATGCAGATCTCAAAATTATAATTCCACTTGTAGAAAATGAGCATTTGGCTGGCCTGGGAATCTCATAAATTTCTGGGCCAGGGATCCTGCCAGCCAGCACGTGCTGTTACCAGACTACAACATCAGAATATCATTCTTCTCTTTCACTTTCTGATATGGTGATCAGGTGTAGTCTCCTTGCCTGTAAAACAAAACTTCTAGATACACTGAATGAGCCAGTGTATCTCATAATTTTATGATCCTATTTTACTTCCTTTTTGTTTCCTCATAGTTGAATTTCTAATGATTCAGTATTCTTAGCTCCATTTTAAATTTTTGAGTTCCTCTCTCCTTCTTCTAAATCCCTATGTGCTGGTGAACAACCCAAAGGCAAGTTAAAAACAGAAAGGAATTTGGTAATGTAAATGTAGCTGCTGTCCTCCTTCAGAAAGAGCAGATTATTTACACAGTGGGCAACGTATTTCAAAATAATTTTATTTTTCCTTACAGTTACTCTTCTATTGTATTCTGCCAAAACACCCACTGTCACAGGTAAAACAATGTATTTTTATTGCTTATCTAGTGGAATGCATTTTTTGTGGTTTTCTTTCTCTTTTTTTTTTTACACTTTAGCATCTTAATTACAAAGTGTAAGGTTTGATTAAACAAGATACCACTCAGTTTTTATAAGGGAGTTGGGCTATTCTGGTTAATAGAGTCATTTACAGATATAACTGAAGGTTTTAGCATGACCATCCACCCCAGTAATAATACTTTTTTTTATTTAATAAAGTATTAAAAGCCAAAATCAGCAAGCAGGAAGAAGGGCTCAATATGTTATACTTAGAAGGCCTAAGAAACACATAAAATTAGAAGGAAGGACATGCAAAAGGGTGGAAGAATTTGATATTTCCAGCAGGAATGTTTAGGTCAAGGAATCAATTCAGAAGGTATCCAAAAGGAGCATCTGAAGCAGGTTGTTTCATCCAGTACCCTAGTGAATGGTGTTCTCTGCTATTAAAACCTTCAGTTATACCTGGAAACTACTTCCATTAACCAGAGTAGCCCAATTCCCTCATTCCAACTGAGTAGTATCTTTTTTAATCAAGCCTTACACTTTGTTGTTAAGACACTAAAGTGTAAAGTAAAAACAAAAAAAAAAAAATGCTGGCCAGTAAAAAAAAAATTTTAAAAAATTGTTTTACCTAAGGAAAACAGGCATGCTGAAAATACAGCATTTTCTATTGACTCATACCTTACAATAAATGGAGGCTTATAAATGCCAAGCTGAAAGAGAATAATGCCTTGTTTTAAAATCAGAGTTTATTTCACCTAAGGGAGAACAAAAAAATTGGGCACATTCCTTCTGCAACTGATGATAAGCTCTCATTATTTCAGGCTGTCTTACAGGCTAGGTAACAGAGCAAAACAACGAGGGAAAAAGCACAGCTTCATAAAAGTATCTGACCCTGTACCTGCAGTAACAAGAAATCACATCTAGCTGCTGGAGATGTTCCTTCTGGTGAGTAAAATACAACACCACCACTCTTTCTATGGGGTAAAATGAGCTATTCTCTGTTATTGCAGCTGTATACTGATGTAACTCACTGCTGCCACAGATTCTTGGCAGCAGGGTTGAAAAAATGTGATCAAGCTCAATGACAAGTACCTGTCAAACAAAGGACAGGGATTTGCCTGGCTAAGTGGGATGTAAATTCCCAGCCTGCAAGAGAGGAAAATTCTCCTTTAGCATCAGGTCCCACCCAGTGAGGAATGACCTGGGCATAAGAGATTCTCTGTGACTGGAGGGAATATTTACACAAAACAGACTTCTGGGATGTGCAGCACCAGGGTACAGATTTGGGATTTGCACATGGAGATCAGCTCAGGGAATGGAGGGTAAGGCCATGAAAAGAGCCCTGTTTTAGCTCCAGTGGTGGAGGAAAGGATGGAAGAACTGCTCTGGTGCTTCCTCTGCATGTCTGAGCCTCTGAGCCCCAACAGACAGAGAACAAGGAGGGCTTACAAAACTCCGTGAGATGACACAATTATTTAGGGCTAGGAAGGAAGTCAGGGCCAAGTGTGACTGCAGCAAAGGTGAAGGAAAATCTCACTGCAATCCTTGAAGAAGCAGCTTGGCCAAGCCAGGAGGATTAACACCCCCAGGTTCTGCAAATGCATCATCAGAGGTTTGAGAATCAATATGTTCAGCACTTTGTTTTTATCTCTTGGGCAAACTTTGTGAGCCAACAGCAGAGTTTTGAAGAAATGAAGTTTACCTACACTGTTTTCTAGAAGACCAGTACACAAGAGCTGCAGTA
Organism: Fringilla coelebs; assembly: GCF_963513975.1. Taxonomy (NCBI): domain Eukaryota; kingdom Metazoa; phylum Chordata; class Aves; order Passeriformes; family Fringillidae; genus Fringilla; species Fringilla coelebs. Next base: position 64,486,089 of record NC_140033.1, on the reverse strand, counting down.
ATTCATCTTGGATTTTACCAAAGGAGCTTCAGTTCAGGTCAATCCCTCTAATTTGCAACCTTTAGCATTCAGCCAAACAGTTGTGACTTAATAGGATCTGCAAGTTAAAATTAAAATCCTGCATGCTTGTCTGTTGCAGTTCTTATCCCACCCTTCCTCCCTGGGCAGTACACTCCATTCTTACTGTGTATCCTGGATGCTGTCTCTGATCTCCTTCAACTTGTGGCAACTCCTACTTAACAAAGACCCAAACATGCCACAGTGGAACTCCCTGGAAATAGCTGAATAATCTTCTAAGTCTCCAAAGGACTTCAGTTCAGAGCCTCAGAGGTAGAAAAGAAAGAGTGCACAGGCTCAGCAAACTCAGAGCCCTGGAGATGCGTGGGAGACGTGATGGAGCATATTCCAGGATCCAGCAAAAAGCACTTTAGAGGAAGCCTAGAGCTGAAAGTCCAAATTGCAATACTTTTTTTTGACACATTTTATTCCCTTTCTTCAAATAACAAAAGGGATTTTGACACCTGCTCAACCAAGGGATTAGAAATAATAAACAACTGCTGTGTTTGTAGGTTACTTTAACTGCACAGAAAGGAAACAATTTCTGTTATGAAGCATAGGCCAGCACTTGTAAAAATTACTTATATATGCTGTAACTACTGAGGACAACTCTGAAATACATTAGAAGCAATAATTTCAATCACAGATCAACTGTGAACTTTTCCTTTGCTTTTTTATTTATATTTCTTTTCCTTTTCCAGGCTTTTTCTTCCCTTCATCTTTTTTTCCACCTCACATTTCTATTCAAACAAGTTGGACAAATGTTTTAAACAATAAAATGTGTAGCATATTCAGTATCTGGCAGCTCCTTATCCCTTTTCACAATGAACATACACTGTGTTTTCTACTGCAGCCTCAAGGCTTTGCAGACTTGTGCTTCTATAAACCAATAAAAAGAGATACACATGTATTTTACAAAGGATCCACTTGCTCTCTGAAGAGCTTATGACCAAAATAGTTGCCTGTTTTATACTCTCCAGCAAATAAAGCAGAGATTAGAGTTACAAACTGAGAAATTCTGAGCCTGGCATTTTCAAAAATTTGTTATCAAACAGCTCTGAAGTGGATATATCACATTTATTATTCCCTGTGACTGCTGTGTAAGGAGAAGTTCAGCTAATTTGTTAGAAATTCCTATTTTAAGACAATTTTAGACTTCATAAACCTGATAAGAAAACAATAGGGGTAAGAGAATAAGCTTCTACCCTTGATTACTTTCCTGATTTAGTGGGGTGCTCCCCCTGTGACCTGCGCCAGACATTTACCTGCAAGAGAGAGGAGCAGAGAGAAACTCAGGGTGAGTATTAAAGCTGATGTCTTCTTTGTCCAGACACGTGCACAGGCTTAACCAACCCAACCCAGCAGAATCCTCCTTCCTTGGCAGACCCAGCCCTGTCTGTGGCAGGATGGAGGTGGGATGGAGTGAGCAGGGAGAGCTGCCTGACTGATCCCTGCCTTTGTCACTGTCCCAGCACCCACAGCATCCATGAGCAGGGATGGGTTTGAGTGCTGAGCTGTCCATCTCCACATCCTACATCAGTCCATGAGGACACCCATTGTGGCAAGGGAGGTTCTTGTGAAAATTTCCCAGTTCAGCTCGCTTGCAGTGACCTAAGAGGATTTTTTAAAGCAATGCCTATTAGGCTTGCTCTATGAAAGCAGTGACTGTTCTGGATTTTCCTCAGGGGTAGAAGCCAAACAAAAACCTGTAACTGAATCTTCAGCATCCATTCTCCCACCATGAAAAACCCCAGCAATTTGCAGTTTGAAATTCAGGAAGAAAAACAGTTAGCATAATAAATAGCTCTGGGCTCAACGTGTCCTCCCTGAGAGTAACATCGGGTTCTCCCCTAAATAAAAACATCCCAAGAGCATGAAGTGCTAGGACAGTAAATATTATGTTTTAAGAGGAGGAGAGGCAGACCTGCCAGCTGTCCTAAACTGAAATCCAGGAAAAATCCCATTTCTTCCCCCTATCTCTATATAATTTAGTATTTCAAGGCCCAAACGAGGAATCAAATTTATGCACCGGATGCTAAGAAAGGCATTGAAGAAAATGCATGACTGTGGAAAACTTAAAGTAGCTCATGTAATCTAGAATCAAACTCAAACCATCTAGTTTCACATTTATAAGTTTATGAAAATTCAAAGCATGAGAGAGATGACTAAAAAATTACAACAGTAAGAAAAATTCCAATTGTGTATCTGAAATGAAAACCCATTCCTTTATGAATTCCTTTAATCTGCTACAGTTCTATGATAAAAATTGTAATAAAATACTGAATGAGAAAATTTCTTTTCAAGCAGATCTCTAATAGGCTGTAAATAACTGGAATTTTCCCTTTCATTCCATGGGAGAATATGGTAATGTGAGTGGCAATATTCTCAACCATAAAACATAAGGAGGGTCCTTAATTCAGGAAATGCAGGATAAAGAAGGTTCCTGAGAATTCTAGACCATCACAAAAATCCAGACATAAAAGATAATTGTTGACTCAAACGTAAGGGACTAAAGTTAAAGAACAACAGGGGATGTCTTGACCCCAGAGTTTAAGTAGTGCTCATACAGAAAGTGGCAGATGGACAATCCTGTCCTAACAAAATGCTCCTTAAAATTCTTTCTATTAAGATTTGTTTCTTACTGAAAATTTAAAGGACAGTGAGACAAAATAATGAGTATATTTTAAATATCACTTTTTGGAGTGCTGGTGCTTTTTCTCATATTCAGAGAAATCTACTTGCCAAATGGTGCCATTTTTAATGAACTATTATCATCACCCATGACAGCTGAGTGATGCACATTCCAGCAGTCTGAAGAAAGCAGGAGGTCATAGCATTTCACCTAAAATATTTTGAATTCCACATGATGCCGTATGTAAATAGAAATATTGCCAGATAGACACATAACACAAAGTCTCCAGCTTTCTCTTAAATCTTTTTGACACAAAGTGAATTTTGAAGAACCAAAGAAAGGAAAAAAAAAACAAACATAAAAAATAGGGAAATCAAATTTCCCTACTTCTTGTTTTAAGTCTCAGTTGAGAGCTGAGTTCTACAATTAACAAACTTCTTTTTCCACCTGATCCTGCCATTGGATAACAGTCCCGGGTCTGAGACACTGGAATCTGTTACCCATAAAATGACATTGATCCAATTCAGAATTGCCAGAACTGAATCAGATGGGAAAGCACAAACACACACACAAAAAAAAATAAGGCAAGAGAGCTCCAAGTTTCCACTGACATTTTCAATAATTAGATGATCAGAAAGCCTCATTTTGAAAAACAAACAAAATCATTTCTGTTTACAGAACAATGCTGTCACCTTGCTAACAGCCTTTCAAGAAATTAATCATGTACAAGGAAGGAGAGATTATTTTCTTTCTAGTCAAGAACTGGTGAGTCACCACTGCTGGGGCTTGCCAAGAAGCAATCACTGCACTCATCCTTCTGCTTTCTTTAGGATTTATTTCCACATTTCCACATCACACATTTCACAGACCTACTGCCTTCTGCACCTGAGACACCTTTTTACCTTCTATTCCCTTTACTGGCTGGCAAGTCTTTTTGTAACAGGTTCAAAGGACAGTGTGGAAAAGGCAGATTCCCTTCTCTGGATCCTCCCAAACCTTTCTCTGTGGAATCAGATCTGCATCACTCCACATCAGCCAGGATTTATGTCTGGCATGTCTGAAAGCTTTCTTGGGTATGAAAATCCTTCTTTAAAAAGAACAAACAAAAAGCAGGGAGAAAGAAAGCTCACTGAGCAGAGAAACTACCCAAGTAAAACAGGCTGAAGGCTGAGGTATGTGATTTAATTGGGGATGTATTTAGGCTAGCAGGAAATGCCACTGATAAGAAGCTAAGGACTAAATGGACAATGTCTTCTAAGGGATTTCAAATTCTTTGATGAGCCTTATGAGGCAGAAGTCCCCTTACAGTCTGTGCTGCAACCAGAGTTAATTATGGATTTATACATGAGGAGAAAAGGCTTGATAGTTATCTGTAATAAGCCTTAGTTGGAGAGAGACAACCTGAGGTCAGAGAAGTTATTAGTCTGCCACAGAGAACTTGTAATGAGGCCAGAAAATGATGTGTGTGTAAGAAACCTCAAACCCACCTCCCCTCCCTCCCAATTTGAGGTAGCCCTGCCTTCATCATCCTTCACTCGTAGAAATCAAGGCTTTCCCTTTCCATAATATCTGTTAAATTTACTGCCCCTTTTCCATACAGCATCCAGATTTAGCAATCACTCTGTTACCCATGCTGCCACACACTCTCAAGGAGGCAGCTGAAAAGGCAGCTGGTTTCTGGAACACAGGAATTTTTCAGGGTATCACTGTGCTCTGAATATGGAGATGGTCTCCCTTGTACAGGAAAAAAAAGGGTATTTGGAGGCCAACAGCAACTCCTCAGCCAGGCAAGCAGCCAGGATTTACCTGGCTGAGTCTCTGCAGCTCTCCAGGGGATGGAGGTCACAGTCTGGGAGAATTCCAGCTGTGATGTGAAAGTGCTAGAAAAGCTCTGGAGATAGTGGATTGAATGCCAGTTCTCTGTTGTGTTGTCAGAAACACAAGGTACAAGTGAACAAATTATTCAGCCTGGGGCTCTCTAACTTAATTTTCTGTGTGCATGTTAAATCAAATTAAATTCTTGCCTTTCCAAAAGGTTACTTTACTGCATTTCCAAAGGTGCAGCTTGGTCAGCTGACTTTGATTTCACCAGAGACCTACATTGTACAGAGAGTGCCTGCCAAACCTGTACATGCACAGACACAAAAGCATTTAACAGGAGAAAAAAAAAAATCAGTTTTCCTGGCTTAAAATGTATGATACTCTCCACGTTCTGAATAGGCATATTTCAAGGGAGAAATTTAACACAAATAGTGGTGACAGAGCAGGGCTCTCAGGCTGGGCTCACCACCATGCTCACAACCCAGGGAAGTGTGTGCAGGAGCTGCCCTGCTTCCCACCACCATGCACAGGGCTGGGTGCTCACACCACACTGAGATTTTTGTCATGGTCATGCAAAATTCAAAGTGCCAAGGCTTAGGTGACCTCTGAACACTCAAAGCAATACTGGCAATGAATTCTTCCTCTTGCCCAAAACGAAGGAATCGAGGCAGCATTGCTCTGTGGACTTGGGACTGTTTATATTGGGACTCCAGGGAAGACCCAGCCATGATCCCCATGGCTCACCCAGCCCTTTCTGTCTGCCCTGTATCAGCTCACAAGGGCTTTGATGATTGCCAACTGGAAGGGCTGGTTTTGTTAGAAAGCACAGAGGAGTGGGGCAGAAAACTTCCTTTTGCAGATTCCCACTAATTGCTTCACAGTTTTCCTGTCCAGAGGGAAAAGTGGTGCTTCTCTCTTTCCCTTTTAGTGAAGGCAACAATTTCAATTTAAGTTATGAGTGGGATAAAACCTATCTTTAAATAAGCAGATGAGTAGAAATGTTTGAAAATCCTGGGTTTATGGATCAAAAGCTTCAGAGCCAGGAGACTGCAGTAATATGTGCTTCCATTAGAAACATGTGTGCTGAATTTTAGGCAAAATACCTTTGTTTCCAATACCACTAGATACTAGAAATCAACCATTCATTTTTAGGTCATTGAGTTAAATGAGCACACTTGCTAAAGACATCACTCCTAACATGAAAGAACATTTTTTGGTAACCTATAAGCCTAAGATTTCATATTCTTGTGGCTAGCTGCTCATGTAATGAGGGAGAACATCTTTTCCCTTCAGAAAATGTCTAGGTCTGTGTAAAGTCTTCTTCTGAGACTCATATAAAATGTTGATTTCATCTGTGACTAAGAAATTCTACCAAGGCTTATATAAATTTGTTTCTAAGCCTTGCAATTCTCATGAATGATAGCATTTTTAATGCAGTCAATTAAAGACCTTTCACCTTTCTTGTGAAAGATGTGGTAAAAATGAGCAACAAAAATCAATTACCTACTTCAGCCTTTGATTCAGAAAAATCAGTGTTAAACTGCAGGTGTGTTCTGCTGCATTTTGGACTGCAACTTTTTGGGTTTTTTTGGATGGAAGAGATGCCAGTTGGATTACAAAGCATGTAACACATTTGCAAAGATGTCTGAATTTTTTAGTGCCAGGAACCAACACTGGATTTTTACCAAGCTTAGCCTAAGTATATACATTGCTGCTCCTGATTTTTTACTGGATCTGTAGTTCCAAACTCATGTGAATAATTCCAGTGCCAGGATGCTCTTCTAATTTTCAGTTGCAGTAACGGAGCAAGCACAACACACACAAAAAAGGATATTTCACCAAAAAACATCTGTGCCAAGTAATGACCAGGCTTAGCTTTATTTTTTTTTATGGTCCCTGATAAGGGACAGCCAATGGCACAGTAGTGATGTTACATGAGGCAACTCTCTCTCTAGCTTCTCTTGGTGCAATGATTTTCTTTCCTTCAATTTACCAATGGCTCCATAAGAAAAGAGAAAAGAAAAGCAATAAGAAGTGTATTACAGCTGAGTAAGAATGGAAAACCTGAATTTCTATCATTGTGTTCTGGAAAAGTTATGTACAGCCAACCACCACCACAATAACACTGATAGCAAGAGAGAGTCATTACGGCTATCCTGAGCCAGAAATGCCAAAAACCAGCACACCCCAAAAGGAGACTGGAATAAAAATTACAGATGAATTACAGAGCTTATCTGCCTCTGAGCTTCATCACAGCTCCCTCATTTAACTCAGAAAAAAGTCTAAGTACAACTGGTGAGTCAAGTCTCTGACCTCACTTAAATCTTTGAGCTAATCTTGTGATTATGGCATTTCCTCCTGGCTGTTCTAATTTGTGAGTTGTGATATCGTGGTTTTCCTATTATAAGCTGTTCTTTCAAAACACATATTTGAATTAACAATAATATATAAAGTATATTATATATATATATGAATGTATTTATTTTATTATACCAATAAAATATAGAAATAGTTATAATATATACATATATTATATTTTATATAAATAAATAAATAAGCAAATAAGTGCATAAATAAAAATCTTTATGTGTCTTCCAAAACAAGATAAATCAGAAGAAAATTCTACAGGGTATATCTTCTGATTAAAAATACATTATTTGGCTTCTAGGCTAATGTCCTAGGTATTGGAACATTAAGAAAACAACAAGGGTGTTCTGATGGCTACAGGAGAGCCATTCATTACTTTTCTTATATGAATTTCTCCTGGTCAAACCCAGTACCAGTTCACAGTGGCTACAGAACCCACAATCACTTTCCAAAAATAAGCAGCATCTCCTCCACAGCACCTGAGTAAATCTGAATGGCTCCTATTAACTGCTGATTTTCTTCATTTTGTAAAAGATCACTGCTTCAGGAGGCCTGGAGTGAACCAGAGAATCATTAATATTTGGGAGGGATGGACAGAGATCATCTAGCCCAGGCTCCTGTTCAAAGCACAGCCAGAAAACTCAAGGCTTGGTCTCACCAAGTTGTGCATCTTTCCAAGGATGGAGAGTGCCCACTCTCCCACCACCAGCTGTCCCATCCCCTCATGACCACAAAACATTTCTCTGTCTCTACCCAACATTTCCCGCAGCCCAGCTTGCATCTGTTGCTGCCCTGATCTGTCACAGGGATGAATTCTTTTCTACATCCTCCCATCAGGTGGCTGCAGACAGCAGCAAGGTTTCCCCTGAGCCTTCCCTTTTTATTTCCCAGTGCCAAGGGACATGTCAGGTACCCCAGTCTTAAACATTTGGTGATATTCTGCCTGACAGATGGAACAGCTGCTGCAGATTAAAATGCCACATTAAAAAAATACACTTCAATCTAGTTAAGTGTAAAATAAATTAAAGTTTCCAAGTACTAAAGAGAAGTTATTTCTCAGAGGAAAAGGGTGTCTGATGTGCCCTCAGTGCTCTCACACCTTTCAGAAGCACTTGTGCATCACAAGGGTTTCAGTGGCACATCTGGGTGTTAGAAACCCCTTTGAAAATGCATCATTATTCAGTGTTACACAGCAGAAAGTGCAAGCTGTAATGCTTACAATGAGCTCAGAAACAACAGCTCATCCTTCCCCACCTGAGCAGGAAACTGAGCCACATAGGCCATGCAGGTGAACCTTCATCCAGCCTCAGATCAGGAAAAACAGCTAATGGAGAATCCATAACCAACTTAGTGGACACATCCTGACCCAGCAGGAGCTTCTTCTTTTATTTATCAAATGCAAAATGGGGATTTTTGGAGATACGACAGTGGATACACAGGTGTCTAATAACCATATTAGAAACATGCCAGAAAGCCTGTGAAAACCCAGTTATTTGCTATTGCTGGTGCTCTCTCTCAAACCCAACCTTCACTAATGCAGCTCAGTCACATCAAAGCTTCTAAATATGCAACCCTGCATCAGACCCCAGAAATTAACAGCAATATGAGCAACCTCTTAATGGCCCAGGTGGTGTCCTTCGTCAAAATACCACATACCTATTACATTTCCATCAATAATTAGCTGTTTTGTTTTATAGATAGAAATTAATTTTCTAACTTCCTACAAAACCGCATAGATAAACACACTTCCCTCAAATTATTAATATTTAGTAGTAGCGTTGTTGAAGAACTTGGAAGTTCCACACATTAAACTCTAAATTTGAAAACAAAAAAAACAGCCTAACAATCCCTAACAATGGAGAAACCATCCCTGGTTTATGCTAAAATAAAATTGCAGTTCTGAAATTTAAACAAGATTATTTGTTTCTGTGGAATGGAGACAAAATGATGCCTATTAGCAGTTTGGTCAGTAATTTTGATGTTGCCATGTCTCCCCAGGACATAAATAATTAACAGTGGGACACTCAGAGAGACTTGGATCACTTCCACTATTTCTGTGGAATAATGCCTGAAGCCTTTTAGATACTGAAAATGATCATTATTATATTCCTGTCTTCCTCCTAAGTAATCAATCTTCAGATTGTAACAAAGTATTCCTGTCTTCCTCCTAAGTAATCAATCTTCAGATTGTAACAAAGTGATTACAGTTGCTTAATTAGTCTCAGATTTTAGGAAAAAGAGCTTGATCAGTATTTATGCACTTTAATAGGCACTTTTAAGATCCTCTACAATGTGGTGTGATTTGCCAGCTGCTGCATTACAAATGCCACACTCACATCAGCCTTATCAGACAGAATCAACATTGGATTTTAAAATCCTCTTCTAAATACGCATGTTAATGAAACTGTCTGACCTGCTCATTCATTCCTTATCACTGATTCAGAATTAAAGAATTCAGAATTCAAAATGTTGAGGTCAAAAGGCCATGTTTTCCTTCCTACAGAAATTCAAGCAGAATTTTTTTTCTAGTCTCACAACATGGACACAGAAACACCTCGAACAGAGTGCCTTTATACAAACAGTTCTGGCCAATGACTTTAGGTCATTAAGAGCTAGCTCATGTTGATTTCCAAGCTACAGAGAAATAGTATGTATTTAAGAAGTTTAAATGCTTATTAGTTCAGTCTTTGACAATTTAGCAATAATTTGGTCAATTTTTGCATAGGGTTTAAATGCCTTTAATGATAGCATGCTCTTAATGAAAAATCATTTAATCCAGTTGAACAGCAAATTCAGTTTTTCCTGATGAGGGTCACAATTCAGTACCATTCTTCTCTAATTTTTTTTTTTTCTCTTTATCAAAGACACTCCAGCTATACAACTCCCAAAGCATCTACTTTTCACAGAATGCAGATCTCCTAGGGAATGGAATGTGAAGTATTTGGAGGCTTCTTGCACAATGAAGTATGATAAGAATTTCTGGTCTCATTGCTGGAAAGCAGTTAGTACTCAAACAAAAAAAAAATAGTATTTTATAAAATAAATGCTACTTCCAGGGGCCTGTTCTGCTGTTATCAACAAGGATGCACCTTCTTTGATAAAATGTGGTTCCAGCACTACAACAGAGCAAGTCCCCTAGGTTAGAACTATGAAGTCATCGATTCCCAGGATGGTTTGGGTTGGGAGGGACCTCAAAGATCATCCATTCCAGCCCTTGCCATGGGCAGGGACACCTCCCACTATCCCAGGTTGCTCTGAGCCCCATCCAACCCTGAGCCCTGGTTCGATTAGACAACCCTCCACCTGTCCCACAGCCCCAGAAGAGCATCACTGAACTGCACCTTGCAGCACCACCCCACAGGCTGCAGAGCAGAGCCCTCTGGAGCAGATTTCCCAGTCCCACCTCTCAGACTGGGTCGAGCTGCTTGGCTGGGCCCTGCACACTTTACTCTGAGTATTTCTCAGGATGGAGATTACACACCTCACACACCTTCAGACGCCTCTCCCAGCCCTTCATCCCTCTCATGGGAAGTATTTTCCCTTACAAATGATTGCAAATCCCTTTGGCTGCAAGTTGTGTCTGCTGTGCGCCTCCAAGAAGTGTCTGGCCTTCCACACACTGTGAATTCTCTTAGTGTTCTGAACAACTGCTGGTCAGCAGCAAAAGTGACCCTTACACATCCAATGCTGTTCAAATTACTGCCAAGACAATCACACCAAACATGTTATAAAATGGGACATTCAGTGATATTTGCACTCTGGTCATGAACCCAGAAGCTGTAAACCATGAGCAGCCTGATATCACTGGGTACAGGCACTACCCAGGCTGAAAGCTCATTCCCCTTAAATCAAGTTTTTCAAAAGACTATTTTTAGTGCAACAATTCTGTGAAATGAGCTCAGTAAAAAAGTTAGTCTGCTTAAATATAACTTTGTTTGACACATGAGCACACTGAGGTCATACCCAGGTCTCTATCAACATCTGAGTGTCTGAGGGGTATGAACAGTAAGATACAGGAGTTTCCACAATAATAAATACTGACAAAACCATTTATTATGAACATCAACTGTAGAGACTGACACAGGAACGTGGCTTTTGCACTCCTCAAAAAAGGACCTGCCACTGGACCAGCATGAACATAAAACTAATGCTTCAGAGTAAGGGATGCCAGACTCACTGTCAGCTTCACTTTAGTGGATCTTCAGTCCCTTCCATTAATGTTTTCTTTTTTTCAGGATATATGTCTTCAGATAGATAGATGTCCTTTAGCTTTTTCACTTAACAGATGTATTGCTATCATTCTAGCCATGTCTTGTTTTGTGCATGCAGTAATGAGAGGTCATGAGTGCCCTATAAAACAGATCCCTCAGGCCAGGAGGCCTTGAACAAAGGCAAATATTGCTAAAGGCAACATCCCCTTAACTGCTGAGTGAGGGGAACTAGAAAAACACCACATTGTCCTCATCAGAATATTTTTACCTCCAACAGCTGGAACTTTTCAATGGAACTATTACTGGAAGAGAGTGGCACAGTAATGTTTTTATCAGTTTACATGGACAGCTACACATACAAGCCAGGATCAGGCTGCTATAGGTGTGCTGGCAAAAGATTAGTGGGAGCAGCTGGAATTTGAGAAACACAGTCCTGTGGCCAGCTGTTTGAGTCAGATATTTGGGGCTCTTTAGCTGGTCTATGACACATTTGTTTCTTTTTGTTTAAGGGAATGATGGCTTCTGTTACAGTATTTTAAAAAACCCAAATAATAATAAGGTCTGACAGTTAATTTAATTAAGCAATGACTGGCTTTGATGAATGGCTAAAGCAGTTTATCTTCAGGAATGCTTCATCACCCTGGAAACATAAAAGAAAAGAACATTGTCTTTTTTCTGATTCTATCCAATAAATTCTCTGGGGAATTAAATGTCTGTCTCCTATAGCATATACAATTTTCTTAGGAATTTAGTTTTATATTCAGTTCCAATCACCAGGTGTTTTCCAGAGAATTATGAATCAGGCATCCAAGCAGCAGTAACAAAAGTCATTACTGACCATCTTTCTGCAGTCAGCAGCAAGGACTCCTCCTGTGCCAAGACTGCAGTATGTAACTGTGGTTAAGGTCCTGCACTAATTTACTGCTTTGTGCCATAGATGAAATTTGGAACTCTTTTGCAAAAAATTCCCTTTATGATCTACTGAAGGTTGCCCAAAATTTTTTGTCTTACCCTGGTCAGAGATCACACATCAAAATCAAATACATGATAGGCAGGAAAAAGGCTGGCAGCTTAATGAGGTTATGTTCCCAGATTGCCACTAGGATGGATGTGCAATGTGACTTTCACGTGAGCTTTTGCAAAGTAAGCTATGACACTGGGCTCAGGGAGAATCCTCAGTGAGATCAGAGGGAAGGAAAACAGTACCTGACTCCCCTTGCTTTATTCAGCAGTGCTGAATGCAGTTTGCTGGATGTAGCAGGAATTTTAGCAGGACAGTCCTGAGTGCCCTTCTAAAAGACAGGTCTGAACCAAGAAAGGCCCTTGAAGAATCTCAGCACCCAAAAGAAGTTAAAGGAGAGGCCAAAATACTGTGATACAGCGATCATATTCCAGAATCATAAAATAGAAACTTCAGACTGCATTCACATCACCTTGTGGAGGTGATTAATTTAGGTATCACAGCAACCAGATTGAGGCATTCAGCCCTAGCAGAACATTTCAAAGAAATGCTCAAAACAGTCTGGAGTAATTTCCTCACCTCTGGCAGACATTACCCAGTTATTTGCCACAGGGGCTGAGCTCCCTCACTTGATAATGAAGATATTTTTGAACAGCTTACTTTGCTTTCCTGCAAAACAAACACATCCTTCAAACACCAGCTGATTCTCACAACCCTTTAAAATTACATAAAGCCATTTGATGATGGTAGGAGAGCTGCTGCCAGTGTTTCAGAAGTCCTGGAGATGAGCAGCATTGGTATTTGTGCCAGTTCTAGCAGTGTGGCTGGGAATTCCATGTGAGAGCTTTGCTCCCCTCTCAGGTCCCACAATCCAGGGCACAAGTTGGTGCTGAGATGTTTGGGAAGGGGACCACAATCTACACATCAGAGCCACTGCAGAAACATGATCCAGCACTGCCTGAGCCCTGCGCAGGGAAAGACACCTGGTTTTGTCAAGTAACATCCATCTTGGAAGGGAAGGTTTTACAAAGGAAAGGCACAAAATCGAGTCCAGCACAGACAGAGGAGTAAAATTCTTACAGATTTGTCATGTCTTGAATACTGGCACATCACCTAAGCACCAAGTGGGTGGAAATTTCCTCCACTGTCTCTTTGGAGCCGCTGAAACACAACCTGTGGGAGGTGAATTTGATCCAACTGGCCCAAGCCCAGCTTTGACAGCATCAGCTTCATCCACTGCCACTGCAGACAGCAAAATCACCTCTTTATTTTACTGCAGGTGCACAGAGATTTGTTTGTGCCTACCCATGTTTGGAAAAAGATAAGACCCTCAGCATGAAAGGCACAAACAACCAACCAAAAATAACCCCAAACAAATATAAAAAACAACACTCCCCCAAATCTGTTCTCCTATTTTATAAAAACCTTTAACTATAAACAAACACCAGTAAGTTTGTTGTGTTTCTGTGATCCTGAGAAGCAATGTCTGTGTTCCAGAGTGTTTTTCCAAGCATTCTGTATTGTAAAGATGTTTCCTTTGGATATACACAGAGAGATCAGAAGGGCTGCTCCAGCATTCCCATGGGAATGTTTAAACTTGTGAAACAAATGTTTTCACTGGCCGTGCTAAATTGCAGTTTAACTTTTTTTTTTTTTTTTTTTTTTTAAACCAAGTGCAATTTCCAACCCACATTATTACTGCTGCTTTGTCAAAAATATGTGATTTCAAGAGAATTGCTCCTAAGGGTTTGCAGTTAATGGCTGAGGGACATACAGCAGCATTGTTATTTGTTCACAGATGGATAACTCAAAATGCTAGCAGTAGTTCAATGTTTAAACAAACAACTTCTAGAAGTAATTGACTGTTCAATTGCTTTTACTTCTGGACAGTATCAACTCTCTCATTTCCAGTTTTTCTGCCTGTCTTCATAGGCCCTGCTGGTACTGGATTTGTTCTTCCCCTTAGAAGTCCTGAGGCACTTGTATCCATTATCATCAGTCAGACTAATATTTTTTTATGGCTTTGCTGGCAACCCATATTATCATATTCAAGTATTATCACCATTTGTAAATACCAGTTCTTATTCATGCTTTACTAGGAAGAAAAACCAATACCTTTCTTGAAAAGACAACCCATTTTTTAGCCCTGTGCTGTAAGAAATTCAAAGTGATTGTAATGTCTGCATAATTTTACATCTTTGTTGGCCTTCCATCTTAGAATATCTGAGATGGACTTTTATAACCGCTTTGACAGAGGAGCAAAGATCACAATTATGCTTTGTTCTAATAAACCTACTGAAAATAGAAGCAGCAAAGATGAAAAAAGGGAACCCCATCAGTGGTGCCCCACAAACAGGAAAGACTGTAATATAAACTTCTGTTTTATTAGACACCAGAGAATGGAAGTACACAAGAGGCTCTGCAATATCCCAGCTGTGGGAAAAGCTTCAGTTGGAACTTTGATTTTACAGGACATCAGAGAGTCCAGCCATAAAACCCAAATCCATAGGAAACCAAGCTTCATTGGTCACACTCCCCACAGACAATATGTTGGGAAATAGGCATTTATCAGAGATTTGATCCCATGTTCATGCCCTCTGCTGTGTGCATGCAAGTGCCAGTAAATGCAGCCAGCACACACGCAGCCTGCAGGAGATTCTGTCTGCAAGAACAAAGCACTGCAGATCAGGAAACCTTGGCACCCTTCCTGACTCTTTCACCAGGCTCCAATGTGTGATCTCAGGAAAAAATCAAAACATTCCCATGGGTCAGGCTTCCTCCAGCCATATATATTTATGTTTATACAGCACTTGTGATTCCCAGCTAGAAGGTGGTCTGTGAAAGTGAGGAAGTTTGGAAGGGCTGCTGATATTGCTTATTTTCCTACACACCACACCTGACTGTACTAAAGGGTTAATTGTTATTTCTACAGTAACTTAACTTCTTCAGCTATAGAAGAACCACACTCAAATAAAAACCAAAACAATTATTTCTGAGCCACTCTCTCCAACCCCAGTGAGAGGAGCTACCCAATTAAAATGTAATGCAATTTTACAGACTATGAAAGCACAATAGCATATTAAAAGCCACATAGACATCTTTTACAATAAAGGCAAACAATTGTACAAGAGCCACATTTTTGAAAATAACTGTTTGAAAAAAAAAAAGGTTTTTCAGAATTTTTTTCTTCTTCTGAGGCAGCTGTCCAAAAGGAACAAATTCTACATCTCAAGAATCATTTAAAGCAACAGTTTTACCCTGCCAATCAAGGCTACAAGACTCAAAATTAATGCCACCTCTAAACTCAAAACCAGCAAGTCCTGGATACTTTAAAACACTTAATGCTAAAAACTCTTTTCCTGAAGGGCAATTTTGAAATCAAACTGCTTGCTTTTTTCCAGGCAGCCAACATAAAGAAGGCAGAGTGGTCACTGGATCCCAGCCCCCAGTGCAGGGATGCTGCAGAGCCCTGTGGTGGAGCAGGGCTGCAAGCCCAGCTAAGGAAGAAGTGATGCCTTGGAGTGGCTACCTAGAACAGGGGCTAGACAGAGCTAAGAGATTAAAGTGGGTATTTACTAAAGGCCTTCAACAGGTACACCTGGGGCAGCCAAAAGCCTCACAGAGGCTACACCCCAGATGGACAATTTTGGGGGTCCCAGTTGTTGGTTTCTCTGGGTCTGGATCAAAGGCACTTGAGACAGTAATTCATGTTTGGACTCAAGAATTTATCGTTTCTCATCAGTAAAACAGTCTCACTACTGTGAGTTGGGCAGCTTTTCATCAGAAGGCACAAAATGGCCAACAATCTCTTGTTACAAGGGCTTTTAAGACCAAACTATCCAATTAAGAACTGATACTGGGATTATTTTCCCTTTTAACCCAATAACTGATCCCACAGAGCTGCAATGTGGACTTTTCCACCCGATTACAAAATGCAACCCAAAACCATGTAGAAGAAGCAAAAAGAAGCATGAAGAAGAAACCCAGGATGACACCCTGTGCCCTCCATCTTGCTTCCATCCACAACATACTAAAAATCCCAACACCTAAATTTCTCACCCAGTGATAGACCTACACTACTCTCCATAATCTATTGCACACTTTTGTGGATTCCAGTCTATCTTGAAGTTGGGGAAACTTTCTCCATGAATGAGGGTCAGAGTCAGTGCTGCCCTGGGGGTCAGGGCACCCCAGAGCAGACAGAGAAATATTCCCTGTGCCCTGGGTTTCCACTGACAATGGTCAGTTTTTCAGACAGATCTAAGTTTGGTCTGTTTGCATATCAGGGGTTAATTCTCCAATTACAGCTTCAGGTAATCAAGTCATGTACCCCCAGTTTGCTCCCCTTGATTCCCTTTTGTTTCCACTTTTCAGGGCCTGAGGCAGAGGGTGTTCTTGGTTCTCAGGCCTGGAAGGATTGTTCTGCCTGACCAAAATGTGAAGAGAGCTCACTAACACTCCACATGGAGCTCAGAGCTGTACACCGGTGCAGTACAGAACCTGAAAACAACAAAGCCAAAACTTGAGGTGTCAGAAGGACAGCAGGGACCGCAGTGTGTGCTGCCTGTGAGAGGTCATCCCAGGATACGTGGGGAAGCCGTGCTCTGCGGGGAGAGGCATCCCTGCAGCTCTGACACATGGTTTTCCATGGAAAGGGTGTGCCCAAGGATAACACCACATTTCTTAAGTTAGCTCACTGCCTCTCAGCAGAGCCCTTTCAGAGAGTGGGAAGAGGCAGGAAGAGAAAAGCAGCTGACTTGTTCGTCTTCCTCTATCCCTTCCAATTCCCCCATTCTGCTACCATCACAACACCAATTTATAAACTGCAGCAAACAAGAAGAAGGCAGGAAATAGGCTGGGAGGCATGGCCACTGCATCTGTCTCTTCTCCAGGCCCCGTGTATGGGAGCTCATAATGAACAGGAAGCGTTTCAGTGTTATGACTAGGCCAGAAAAAGCAAGGGTTTACCTAAAGTAACACTGGGAAAGCCGCTCTTAGTACAGCACATAGTCCTTTAATGAGGTAATCTCTGGCCATCAGAGCCCTTCCCTGCGTGCCCCCAGACTGAGGTCTGACCTCATCAGCCAGCAGAGGGGAGAACAAAGAGTGCATGGCTGGTAACTCACCGAGCCCTCTGCTTGCGCCGGGCCTTTATTGACTCAGGCCGGCCCACAGCCGACTCCCGCCCCCGAGCTACAACAACAGGCCAGGCCCGGCAGACACGGCCTGAATGGTGTTATCACAGAGCCCTGGCACCGAAGAATGGCTCCAGCAGGCCGTCAGAGTGATCCCTTCTGGCAGAGGTAAGGATCTGCCCAGCTCCAGGCTGATGTTTTGACTGGGTTTTGTTGGCCCTTTGGGAATTGCCCACAGGAATTACCGTGTGAAGAGAGCCGCAGGTCGTTCCATGGCACCGGGCAAGCGCCCCACCCGCCGATGGCCCTTTGGATAAAACTGAGAACTGATGTGTTGAAATGTCCCCAAAGCCCTTCATTATAATTTTACTGTGTGGGGATAATCAGAGGAGAATGCCAGCAAAACCCAAGGAGTCTGCTGAGGCAGCGAGTGCTAATGCAATTTTTTACCACAACATATAAATAACCCCCCACGTTCCTCTTGGAAGCATATGTGGTAAAAGGAGCACGCAAAGCTTTTATCATGCAACCCTTGTGTTGCTTTAGAATAGTTAATCAAATAAAAGCTTCCAGAGCTCTGACTTATGAAAATCTGCACCCTACATTTGCTTTGGCAGTTGGACGCCAATATTATGTTACTAAAGCAATGGAGCTTTAATACAGAAATGAGCAAACTGAGGGAATTGTGCTAAGAGAGGAAAGATGAGGGGAACAAGATGGAGTTAAATTCCCAGAACATGATTAGACAGATCCACTGTTCTGCCCTTCTCTTCAGGAAGGTCTCCAGATCTCTGTATCAGTATGAGAACATCTATGTGTAAATAAACACAGCACAGAAGTGCTTACAAATTAACATTTCATCTCCACCTCATCCAGCTATGTCTGCCTTTACAAAAAATTGCTGCCTGCGGGCTGAAGGAAACCCCTCAGATGCCTCCCTACATCACACCTATGCTCCCCATGCTGTTCCTGAATTTCAACACCCATCATCAATATTCAGACTACTTTTCTTCATTGAGAAGCTTTGATATTTGAAACACACATGACTTTTTTGCAGTAATGTCATCCATTACTATGTTATCCATTTATTTTCTCTCACAATTTGAAGGTGATTTTGGATACCAGGAAAACCAAAAAAAGAAAAAAAAATCATGGAGAGATCTGGAGGCCAAGGGAATTTTTACTTGTATTTCTCTTGCTATCAACATCCATATATCTTTATAATTTTTAAATAAAAGCATCTCATTTCAATTTATTGAGCTGACACAAAACACTTCAGCTGAGTTAATCTCAACATTGAAATGCATTTCCCATTGAGAAAAAGAAAAGAAGTTGCAGTTAAGATCTCATTTATGTTAGGCTTTCTGTATCTCCCATAATAAATTCCAGTTATGTAACTCCATGATGAGTTGCACAAGACTGACCATGTTATGTTACAACCAAGACTGGTTAAAGGAAAACTGTTACTTTATGTCAGAATTAAGCCCTCTGGTCAGCTCAGGCTTCAGGAAACAAAAGCAGCTTGGATTTCAGGCCTTGGAGGGAAATGTACTGCTTGGAAAAAGCAGGTATATTAAGTTGTTTTAAAACTAAATGTTTGCAACGTATTCAGTTAAATTCTAATGGGCACCAAACTGACCTGAAACAATATCCTGCAATTTGGGTTTCCTGCTGTGTTTTGGCAGTATTTCAGGCTCTCACATGGAAAAAGTAGATTTTGTAGACACTGGATTTTCCACCAGACAATGGTTCTCCTACAGGTCCTGTCAGTAATTGAAATTATTCAATATTTCAGTGTATACAAGACCCTTTTTCCCCCCTCACTCCTCCTGCCCTTGCTGCACACACAAAAAAGGGCCAAGCCAGCAAATGAGAAAGGTAAAAGAAATTTAAATTACACCAGAAACCACTTGGCTTCCTTGAATTTCTCAGTTCTATTTTCAGGGCCCCTGCAATAATAATTTCTTCCTCCAGTTAACTTGTTAATGACACAGACAACCCCTCATCACATCAGGCTGGGGCTCTAAGGGAATTCACCAGCCACTCATCCAGAATCTATTCTTCTTCTGGAAATGCCTTCCTCTTTTCTGGACATCTCACAAAGGATATCCCAGGTTAGCTTGAAAAGTGGGAATACCATGGAGAAACATAACTGATGAGCTGTTGGTTTATTATTTACCTTTGCTTGATGGCAGTTGAGAGAATCTGGCCTTGGTCAGCTCACAAAGTGGGAACTAAACTCAGTCCAGCTCACTCCTATGTGTCACACCCCACAGAAACCAGGAATTTGACAGCCCACACTTCTAGACTATGAATTCTTTTACCTTTTTTTATTTTCATGGGGTATCAGAAGCTCAGCTTCCCAACCAGTAAGAGAGCCTTGAAAAGCTGAGGCAAATGCAAATGTCACTGGAAGGTTCAGTTCCTGCATCCACTGATGACAGGAAATCTGCATTAGTAAACAATCTGCTCCTAGATCACAGTCTGCAGCAGTGGAATTAACTCTTCACAAATAACTCAGGTTACAGGTGGAAGTGTTGGAGCAGTCTGACACACAGGGGTTAAGGTAGAAAAAAATGAAATTATGCTTCTCTTTCCCTTTGCTTCCCCTCTCTCCACTTGCACACAGAGGTTTGAAGCGACTCTTGGCCCAGAAACAGCAGAGAAAAAGGAGATTCACCTTTCACATCACCGAAAAACCTATCAATAGCAAAAGCTTAAAAATTGCAGAAGTCAGAACAGCAGCACCTCTCATGCAGACTGTTCAAAGCAGCAGTCAGCATCCCCTTCAGTCAAATCCTTAAGCTTTACACAGATGCCCCTTACACAGCAGGTGACTCCTTCCAACAAAATAACCCAGAAGGGGCTGGAAGCCAAAGTTTCAGCTTGGTGGCAAACAGAGCATAGAAACAAGCAGCTAAAATCCAGTTCAATCCTTCAAGAAATTCTTTACCTCCTCGAAAGTGAGGTCCATGATTTATCTCAAATTAACTTTAACCATTCTTCTAAACTTCTTTTTCTTCAATTCCCTCACTAGACTTCATATCCAGTTTGCCTAATGCAAGATAGAAACATCCTAAGCCAAAGCAATAATATGAAAATATTATGGTTGAGTAGCTCAGTTTCCAAGTGACATAAATTGGCAGTAGCTGTTGGGATTGTTGGAAAATGTAATAAAAAAATTAAATTTTATTGCGCCAAAAAATCCCTGTGCCTGGAATCATATAACACTGTCCCACTGATACTAGTACACAGAAACCAGAAAAACAGGGGAAACAAGCAAATTCTACCCAAGGGTTCTAAAAGTATCATTGATTTGAAGTGTTTTGGTTACTGAGTGCCCAGCAGGATACTCCCAAAATGTGCTCTGGAAATCTGCATGTCCTAAAGGTTGTAAATCTTCACGAGAGTGCATTACAAGATAGGTTTATGCTTCTGAAAGAACATGATTTTAAGCACAGCCTTGCCTAATTATTATTAATTAATATTAAGAAATGTGGCAGAAAGTAAAAGTTGTTATTAGTGTTTATTTTTTTTTGAAGTGCAGGGTGGCCATGCTAGAAACACACACACAAAGGATAAAGAGCAGAGTGTTGAGATCCTTCTGCCAACACTTTCCCCTCATGGTGACTTCCCCTCCAAACATCTGACAGGCTTTGAAATAATAATAATAATAATAATAATTTTATAAACCAAAACATTACCATCCACTGGAACAACACAGACAATTGTGAAACAAGAAGACAAAAATAGCAAAACCAGAGATAGAGAAGCAAAAATATTCTCTCTATAGCTACTGTATTCTTGCTCCATTCATGGGTTTAATTAAATTGCTAAATTGCTGACTTTAAGTACCAGTAAACTCTCTTGGTTTTTTGTTTTTGGTTGGTTTTTTTTTTTTTTTTTTTTTTTTTTTTTTTTTTGCAGGGGGGAGGGTGTTTTGTTTTGGGGGTTTTTTTTGGGTTTTTTTGAAGGGGGTAGTGTTTTTTTTGTCTGGGAAGTTGGGGGTTGTATTGCTTGCTGATAGGCTTTCTTTCAAAGCCTCCACTTTCAACACTTATTAGGAACCTGAGATGCAGCATTAAAAAAAATGGGAATGTGATAATGAGAGTTAAAGAACATTGATTGGGACATCATAGCTACTGGAATTTACATTTTAAGGCAGACATAAATAAAAGCACCTCTGTCAAGGGAATAATATGGTAC
Organism: Fringilla coelebs; assembly: GCF_963513975.1. Classification (NCBI taxonomy): domain Eukaryota; kingdom Metazoa; phylum Chordata; class Aves; order Passeriformes; family Fringillidae; genus Fringilla; species Fringilla coelebs. The sequence goes on along the minus strand of NC_140033.1, from coordinate 64,464,699 downwards.
CAAAGCCAAGCCTTCAGAAATGAGGAAATACCTGTTAAAAACACACATTTTCATACAACCCCAGGAAATATTCTACTGAAAAATGCTAAGTGATCCTGCAATTAAAGACTGGGTTACACACATGAAGCTGAACATGCAGTGAACCTCCAGCCTCTGAATTATGGCATTTGAACCACTGATTTCCTTCTAATGTCATTTTTATATGTAATAGTTCTGCATTTTTCATCTATGTGCATTTGTAAAGCAGACACAAATCCCATCAGTTTGATGGAACTGCCCTGATTTACTGCAGCAATAAAAAGCTAAAGAGTCCATGCTGTAAAGAGAGATCTGGTAGAGTTTCAAACTCAAAGAATTTGTTCACTTCATGCAAGAGACTGGGTTTCTGCAAAATGAGGAAGCCCACTGGGGCTGGAGGCCCATTTTGGTATGGAAAAAGGCTCTTTCAGAAAAACAGCATTTTTATGTGTTTGTGCAGTTCTGACTCCAGTGGAGACTGGAGTGCAGTGCACCAGTGCTACAGCAAATAAGAATTACAGAAAAGCAGAATGTAACAGAAGCAGTTAATCATATCTGACCTGAATGTGTTTTGTATTACACAGTGTACTCCAGGGATACAGAGTTTCCACTTCAAATATTGCATTTCTGGACAAGATGCTGAAAAGAAATGTACAGCATTTACAAGCACACAGCTACAGTAAAAAAGCTGCTGTCACATCCCATGGCAGTTGTGACAAGTTGAGAATCCTGGGAGGAAATACTCCAGCAACTCCACAAAAAAATCAAGACTCACACACAATTGATTTCTCTCATTTCAGTCTCTGCAGAGCCTCCACAATGTGACAGTTTATCTGGAAACAGAACCAAAAATGGGTTCAGAGAACACTTCCAATAGAAAAAACTTGTATGGAATGGAAATCATTATTAAGGACACCATCAAAAATACTCAGTGAAATGAAGAAAATGAGTAGGCACTGAAAGATTGACTTAAATCCATCAGCAATGTGGTGGAATATGTAGAATTTCCCTCAGAATTCCTTCTTTGCTTTTACTGCCAGTGTGAGGGCACACATCTCAGGGACATGGACAAGATGTGACACAGGCTGCAGGTGTCATGTCCTTGTGACAGGACTGTGTTGTTCCAGTGAGCAGCAAAAGGAACTCCTGCTCAGTGCCAGCAACTTCAGCCCTGCCATCCATTAATAAACACCCAACACCTGCCCCTTGTTGTACAAAATGTGCGGAACAGCAAGGGCTCCCAAGGAACTGACACCCTAGGTAAGGTCTGATCTGTGTGCTGCTCATCCAGACACAACAAGGCTTGGAAGACTGCAGCAAGTGGCAGGAAAAGCAGCAGTTTTGGCTCAGAAATACAGTCAGGTGAAGAGACTGAGCGTAATTCCAGGGAATAATCAGGTGCTTGATTCAGCCCTCACAGTACTGCAAATGCCTCACCAGGTTTCATTTATGTCCTCAAGAAGTCAGGAAAATAAAACATTACATAAGGGGGAAGTCAATTCAGAAGGAAGACATCATCTAATTAAAAAAAAAAAGGAAAAAAATAAAAAAGCCTCTGTTGTTCAGTGAAAACAGGCTCTCTTAGGGATTTAAATGTCCTCTCCAAGGCCTTCTCCTCTCTTTGTCAGTCTCACCTTGAAGAGGAGCAGTCATACAAGAAGGACACAAACATCATTCCCTGTGCATTCAAAGGTAAAAATCCAACTTATTAGAAAAATACAAACTTGGATAGGACACACCTTTTTTTTTTTTTTTATTCCCAAATTTTGCCAAAACCAAGCAGCAGCCGAGTTAAAGGAAAGCTCTCCCACGACAATTTGACCTTTTCACTGCCTTTGCAAAGTTCCTGTTTGAGGGCACCTGACTGGGCCAGAGTGATTCCCACTGAGGGCAGGAGGGTGAATTGTCCAAACTCCTTTGCAATCTGGCTGACCAGACTGGGAGGGGTGTGAGGTTCTGCAGCTCTGCCCTGGTGAATTAACTTGGGAGAGCGACCAAAGGCACCACAGCAGGACAAACTGCCGTGAGCCTGCAGCCAGGAATTTCTGTGCAGAATAAAGAATGAAATTTGCTTTTCATTGCAGCAGAATGAAAAACCTGGGTGGGGAGGAGAACACCATCTGTTTTCCAAGTGTAATGCCAGAGCTGCAAGTGAGGTTCCAACGTCCTTCCACTCTGAAGGAGACAGCAGGGTTAGGGATGAGACTGATGGCAGCAGTTGCCATGCCAAATTTCTGGAGACTCCATTTGCCACCTCATTCTGGTTTGGTTTGTATTCCTGCCCTTCTTGGTGTCCTCTGAACTGACCATCAATGAGAGCAGATGTGGAATTAGGCAAATAAAGCAGACAAGGTTTTCCTCTTCATTTGCAGAATGTATTTTGCATCCAAATGCAAAGAATTTTATTTGGTTAAAGAATGATCTAACGCAGCAATTTGGTGCTGTAGTTTTTCAAGTTGATTATGGCTGGCCACGCCTGTGCCCTGCAAACATCCAGGTTCATGTGTAATAACTGGATTTATTAATCCTTTAGGAAACAGGAAGGTTGGCTCCATTACATTTCTTATTATATTGAGAGAAAAGGCTGGGTTTTTCCTATTAACTATTTTTTTAGAAAGCCACAATTTACCTGATGCTTCTTTTAATTAATAAAATAATTTCTACTCCCTAAACAATTAAAATATTGCCCAAACTCCAGAAAAACACAATCTCTTACTTCCTTCCAAAACAAGGTGTTGTGTTTTGGTTCTTCCAGGCCATCAAGCTCTTTTTGCCACACTTTGGTAAAATACCACAAGTACCACCATGACTCAGCTAGCAAATAATCCAGGGAAAAATCACCCTTTGTCTCTGAGGTCTGACACTGCTCGAATTAGGAAACTAGTTACCTTCATGCTATGTCACACATTTATAGTATTGATATTAAAAAAAAAATTTATAGTATATAAAAAGTATATATAGAGTATAGTATTAAAAATTAATTTATAAAAATTTGTATATTCTTCATGTCAGGAAGACATGACTTGGTGAGACATTGATAATGGATATACCCATGGTGAATTTCAGATTATTTCAGTGACCAGGAAATGAAGGAAGTATTGAATAGCCCATTTTAGAGAATAACATTTAGCCCAGTACAATGCTGTTGAAAAAATTAATCACAAAGAAAAACTCTTATGTTAATCTCAGTTCACATGCAGACCTGGGAGATACGGGACCTGATGTCAGTACAAGAATCTAGATCCTGAAATCTATTTTTTGGTGGCTGAGATCAACTAATTTGGCAAATATAACTGGTAAGTATACACTAAAAAATTAAATGTAGAAATACAGACAACAATCAAAAGACACTATTTAAATATATTTCCTAATGCTCTTTCAAATATGATTCATGAAAGAAAAACAAATAAACACAGCAGACACATTGAGTCAATGAAAGTAGCTACAGCATTTCATGTTTTTTCTTTTTGCTAAGCCACTGGTGAGAACATGATAAACCTTCTTTGATTCATTTGAGATCATCATTCATGGCAGGACTCAAAACAACAAATCATTCCCAGAGGAAACACCCTGGTACATTTTTCTATAGAATTTTACATTTTGCTTTTTGTCTTCATGCAAGACAAAACCAAAGTAGAATTTATTGATAATATGATAACAGAAGTTTTTCAAAGACTGCTACCCTTTAATTAAATTTCAACTTCTTTTGATGGCACTAGATATTATCCTAATTTTATAACTGTCCTAATTTTGTTTCAAGAAGCCCCAATTGCAACACCACATTGAGTAGTATTGCAGCTGACATGAAATAAGTGTTCTACCAAAACTAGATCTTCAACAGTCTGATTAAAAAAACTTTGCCACCAAGGAATTTTTGGACAGTATATTTTTGGACAGTATTTGGCAACAGATAAGCTGGATGGGGAAGATCATATAAATACTGGGCACTGTAAATCAGGTTATTGGAAATAGTCCAGTTTTCAAGAGCCTGGATAGAACCATACTGTTTTTAAAGCCTATATTTAGAGGTTTTCCTATCTGTTAGATTGACTAAAAAGAACTAAAAACACCCTGCAAACCAAACAAATAAAAAACCAGAAACAAACCAAAAGCCTAAAAATATTCTACATTCCTCTCCATAGCTGGAGAGTTTTCTTCATTCATCATTTAAAAAACAATAATACAAAAATAATATTCAAAGGGTATATAAAGGCAGGTGTTGTATACCAAACATCCAGACAATACAATAGCCCAGGCTAGTCACAAACCATGAGCCTGAGCTCCAACAAGGAGGTTGATTTCCCAGCTTTGGCCATAACTCAGGCTGCACTGTGGGAAGGATTTATTGGTGGGATTTGGTTATCACTTCCTTTGTGCTCCTGCTTTGGAGCTGCCATGGTTGCAGATGGAAAAGGAGCCCCAGTCCAGAGAGAGAGCTGTTCTGAAATGGTGTAGCAAAAATATCTGTGCTCTTATTTGGCTGGGGCAGCAGGAGAAAGGCCAAAGCACACATTTCTAGTAGTGTTTGAATCAATATCTCCAGAAACCCCCCAGTGGGGTTGCTAGGAGGGGAAGCCAACACCAGAATTCAAGGGGTAGAAGGGCAAAAACCAACGAATGGACCTCTTTCCCATTTCCAAAAGTATGTAAAGCTGAGGGAGAGGAAATCAACAGAGCAAGATCCCTACTAAGGGCAGAGAAATGAGGGCAAGGATGGTTTGATCTGGGGCTGTTCTCTGCCCCAGGGTCACAGGGAAGAACAGCACAGGGGGAAAGAGCCAGCAGGTGTGGAGGGCAACCTCCCCTTTCCCACGCAGAACAGCTCAAGGGCCCCACAGCTCTGAGAAACACCCCTGAAACAGCAACCTGCCCTCTCAAAAAAAGATAATGTTTCAGCAGCCCAGACAAAAAGCACCTATTTCCCTGCTCACCTGTCACTGTGCAGCTTTAAAATGAAAAGCCAAGCCCTCCCCACACGGAGAGCCACAAAGCAGAAGTGCATATTGTGCACACGTGGCAGGGCTGCCAGATGTTTGGGTCCAGATCAGAAACCAGACACCACACAGGCCTGAATAACAGGTAAAGAACCTTTTTTCCCCCACAATGACATTTGCTTCCTTGGGAGATGACAAATCAGCTCAGCTTCAGTGAAAGTGATTCATCACTTTATAATGACACACCAGAAACCTCAGGAGGAACAGGCTACCCTCCCCGTTCTTTGTTTTTCCAGGGGTGAAGAACAAAGTGGCATCAATTAATTATTGATTACAAAGATCTTTTCACATGAAGGATGGTAACTTATTGTGCTTTGCTAACAATAGTTAATTTGTTTCTGAGCGAGACTTCTGAAATATTTCAGTATTTTTCTTCATGTTATATACAAAGATTTGAGAGATTAATTGTCCAGATGTTTCCTTGGGTTTTGTTCTCTCTTTCTCACATAATAAAAATCTTTCAGCACACTTTTTTTTCCCAATAAACCCACAGTCCATCTGTTATACTTTGCTGGAGACATAAAACAGCACTACATGTGTGTTACAATCATTCTAAAAAGTAAATCTTCACCATTTTCTTTTACAAATAAGGTGAAAGACTCCATTTTTATTTGTTAGGTAATGTCTTGATATGTTGCCCTTTGCCCTAAACAAAGCTCTGTTCACTAATACCTTCACCTTTGCTTCTAATGTCATGGGGTAAAATATTCAAATTCTGAGTCAGACCATCAAGTATTCCTGTCTCACAGCAGAAAAACTCTGGAAAAATACAGCAGAGCAAGCCTTTAACAGCTCTCTCCAGTTTAAACACAGCACAACTGCTTCAGAACAGTTTAGAACTAATCAGTCTCGGGCTGTCATGAGTGAAGTGAATAATGGTAGTGTGCATTTTTATTTCTGTATGTAGTACAAGAAGCATTTGTTCTGTAAACTGAGCAAGTGAAAACACAGATTAAAGTGTAGGAAGTGTCAAAACTTACTTCCTAGATTGCTGCTGCAAAATGAAAGTCCTGAAGCAGAATTGATAAGAATGTTTTTTCACTGTAGCCATGCAAAATTTGCAGTTTTCAAACCTGGTTTCCAAACATTCATTTGGGAATCAAAATTTCAAAGCTGCTGTTATACTCAATGATTTTTAGTTTAGTTGATACAACCAAAAAAAGAGCCTCAGAAATCTTTCTCATCTAGTCCTTCAAAATGCCACACCAAAAAAAAACCCAGCAGGAGAGTATTGAATAAAATATTGAGGTAAGACCCTGTCAAGAAGACCTACATCAGCAGATATGTTATAGTCACAACTTCCACAGATTTGAAGGAAAATTTTATGTAAAAACAACATTCTGACAAGGCAGATGAGACTTGAAGTGGGGTCTGGTACTTGTTGGAAGATTCCAGACTCTTGAAGGTTTCCTAAGTGTCAAACAGGTTTGGCACAGGACTAAATCCAAACTGGTGCCAGTTTGCAACACCACCCATGAATTTGTCTCAAAAGATGTTTCAGATTGCCCTCAAGTCTTGCAGGAACACATAAAAGATTTCTAGCTACTTGATTACTTTTTTCATTTCTGTTCTTTAAAACGCATGGATCTGGGCTTTTTCTTCACATGAGACATGCCAGCTTTCCCCATCCATGAGGAATATGGTACTTTCCCTAAAATAAGAAAGCACTCACATCTAAGCCAACCATCTGCATTAATTAGTAAAAGACTCCAGAGGCTAATTTAAATGTTTGCATAATCACTATTTCACTTGTGCCAAAAGAGCATAGAAACATAGCTAACATTAAAAAACCCTTCAAAGGGTAGGCAATGAATAATCTATTTTTATCCTAGTTAAAAGTCCAAGAGATTACTTACATTAGTTTATACCTTAACCTTTAAAACAACATCTAATTCAAAAATATTCATCCCAGCATCAGCTGCATCCTCTGAGAACACAGGTGCTCTTCTCACCAAGCCATAAAACTGAGATTTTTTTCACATTTCAAGATAAACAAATAGTGATACTGCAGTCATTTAGCAGTATCCTGATTTTCATTACTCTGTCCTAACACCAGCTGGTTTCAGTCTCTATCTCAACACAATGACAAAAATGTGCTTCCAGGCAATAAGGAAAAGCTGAAATTACTTACATACAGCCAGAATTTAACTCATGAATACCAGTTACAAAAGAATTTTAACAACCATTTCTAAGAAGCCACTGTTTTAAGTAAGAAGTGATTTAGTTCAGTCAAGCAGAACACTCAAATCCACAGCCATTATTGTCAAAGATGAAGCAGGGAGGTTCTATAATGGCTCCTTGGTTTTCCAGCTGCTGCCTGGAGAAACCTGGAGTCTGCAGATTATTTATAAGAGGCTAGGAAATGTCAAAAATGAGACCAAATTCATTTATGCTGTGCACATTTAGGAAAGAGGTTTGCATACTCACTGGAGAACGTTTTGGATGTGTAAGTAAAAAAAAATGTTGAAAACCCACTACTCCTGTCATTGTTTTCTGGGAATCTGGTGGCAACAGCTCTTGCAAAGTGAGAACACTGTTTCAGAAGGACATTTGTTTTCCTGCAAAGGCATGGGAGGAACATAAGGGACAAGAAGGAGAAGACAGAAGAAAACCTTTCCTTCTCTTTGTGGGAGACCAAAATTCCTGTGTAGCTCAGGTGGGTTCTCCTCTTGGAGAGCTGTCTTTGGACTCATCATGGCCTGTTTCAAAAGGCAAAGTCAGCATGTGGTAGTCACTCCAGACAACGCCACAAAGCAAACACTGCCACTTGATACGGGATGCCAGGCTAGCCATGACCACCTTGTGGCACTCAGCCCTTTTAATCAGCATCCCCTCTTCTCATTTTCCTCAAGGCTGAGTGCTATTGCACATTCAGACATGAAAAACAAACAAACAAGGAAGAAAATCCCCAAGCAACCAACTGACCCAAAACCCCAAAGGTTTCAGTGAGCGATGCAATGTTCTTTAAGTGACAAAGAAAAGTTCACATCCCCTCTCTTATGAGTGTAACCTACTAATTATGTCAGCCAGCACGTGTTGAAATGATGAGGAAAGAGAGAAAAAAGAAAAGTATTTCTCTGACAAATGCATTCAAAATGACAAAGCCACCTGTTAAAATCTCTACAGCTGCCAGAGTTCCTAGGTGGGCACAGAAATCTTCATTTCAGTTTTCTGACACAAGTTTTTACATTAGTTCAGAAATAACATTACGTAAATGCTCTTTAAAAGAGCCAACTAAAGGCTTGACATTGCCACCTCTGTAACCTTACCCTGCCTTTGGTGTATCTGAAGGGATGCTGTAACATAAGCTTTTTAATAACACTTAATAAATATTTAGGGCCATCCATTATGAATGGTGGGTGCCACATGCAGAGCTGGGTGGGCTCATTCTGTACAGCCACTCACCATCTGGTATCCCTGAGGAAAGTGATCTCCTGAGCCTGGCTTCACTGCTGGGGTGTTAAATTACCTTCCTTCCTCTGCCCCCATTCACTTGCACCAGGAGTCAAGTAGATTCACCTGTCTGTGTCCCCTGCAGGACCATGTTCTGCAGCTGCTTCCATCCCCAGCATTTAACAGACTGTCACATTATTCCACTGCATTTAATTGGCGAGGAAGGAACAATATCCACAGGTTAGTGTTCAAAGGGTCAAAGCAGAGCAGTGAATCCCATGCCCTTCTCTCAGCTGCCACTGCTGTAAGGAGGCTGCAAAAGCTTTACCTTATAAAGACTGCTGGGTCAGTGGGAATCATTAGAATTCAGCTTTACCTGATAAAGACTGCTGGGTCAGTGGGAATCATTAGAATTCAGTCACCACTGCATTTCTCCTTTCCTTTTGTGTGTCAGAGTATCCAATTTCACTGAAGAGGCACAACAAGGTGCTGCATCTGGCCTCAGTTCCTTGGGAGTGAATAGAGGAGCTAGTGAGTGACCTCTCTGCATACAACCTAATTTGTAAAGCAGGTCACTTGTTCCCTTTAACTGGAGTTATATCCCCACATGGAAAGCACCTGGTTCATGGACAGTGTCCCTAGGAAAGGCTCAACTCCTTCCCAGTAGAGCAATTCCTTCTCTTCAGGGTTTTGCCAGCCAAGAGATACAAGCACTGTGGGTGATCTCAATCCACAGACCTTTCTTGGGGTCTGTACTGATTTGTCTGTCTGTCTGTCTGTCTGCTATCAAACAGATTCTTTAACAGCCACATTTTCCTTCTGGTTCAGTGTGGTTTTATCTTCAAGGTCCCTTTTTCCTGTCAGCTTCGAAACTTATCACGGGTTTAAAGTTTTGAGGAGAAAATAGTAACAGATCAAAGACTGTGATCTCACCTAAGACTTACTGCCCTAGGAAGATACACTGAAAGATAATTATTTTTATAGTTGCCCTGGATATATTAACCCAGGTATCTGTGTTCTTTTCTTCTTATGTTTTTTTTTTTTACTAGCTTTCATAAACAAAGTTACAGAATATATTTAATTTTAATATATACACATATAAAATAATTCTCTTGATAGAAGGTTTTCTTAATGGTGTTATCAAAGAAACAGGAAGCAAAATAAAAGGTATCAGATTAAAGTCTCTTCTAAACTATGGGAAAAAGCTTAAATCATAAAGAGATAAAAATATTCAGGTATCAAGGTATCTCAATTCCCTATTTTAATAATACAAAACTATCAAAGTGATATCTAACATCTATATCACTGCTGTTCCTGGTAATTTTTTTTCCTCACTAAGTCATACCATGTTCCCTCTTAGGTCCTGAACTTTTAAACATTTAGGCAGTGTATATTGTATCTCCCTGGAGGTTCCAATGAAATCCCTGAAGCCATTCACAGGAGCTAATCTATGGATGTGGTTGTGTGCTTGCAAGATGAGGCTTGGATAATGAGCATTTTATGGCAGCAACTTTGTGCTGGTTGTTTGGACTGCTCAGCCACCAGCCTACTTCTGGGCACTGCAAGATGTTAATCTGAGCAGTTATTAAAAGACACTGGGAGCCAGCATCTGGATCACCAGGAAATTTTAATTAAAGTACAAACACAAGACTTCTAGAACTGTCACACCAGTCACATTGCTCATGTGGCAGCGCCCTTCCTCTGGTGCCTTGTTAGCGTGGGGGATCCTTTCTGGGCTGAGATCATCTGACTTAGAGCAATGTCACTAAACAACAGCAGCAAAAAATGAGTGGTGTGTACCAGTGGAAGGTTATTCTCTGCATACAAACTCCTTGTGAGCAATTCAACGTACTTTCAACGTGTAGCATCATTCTTGTGGGGTTTTGCTTCAGAGCAAAAGAAGTTTTCACATCAGTGCAGGTTTCACAGAACCACAGAATGGCCTGGGTTAGAATGGACCTCAAAGTTTGCCCAATTCCAGCCTCCTCCCATGGGCAGGGACGCCTTCCTCTGACTCAGGCTGCTCCAAGCCCCATCCAGCCTGGCCTTGGACACTTCCAGGGATGGGGCAGCCCTTGCCTAGTGTGCAGACTTACAAATTTTATTTCACATTCAAAACAAAGGATAGAAATTAGACAGTTTTTTCTTACAGATAAAATACTTTCAGAGGAAAACTTCTTGTGGTCATAAATAGAAGCTACAAGGAGTTCTGAGATCCCACAGAAAGGCTGCCTGTTGAATTCAATCACTTGATTGCCACTGAATTCCATGGGACAAGATATCACAATAAAATAATATCACAATAAAACCACATAATGCAGCATGTTTAACTTTGCTTTGTATTTCCCAGAAGAAGCAACACAATCAGGGGGGGCAAAAAGAAATGTTTGCTGCTCTGTGCAATGTAGCCACGCAGGCACATAGCTCAGATAACAAAATACACAATGCACAGAAGAACACAGCAAGGCTGACTTGAAGCTGGGATCTCTAAGTGCCTGTCCCAGTATTAAAAGGACTTTGGAGTGCTTTCAGTTGTGGTGGGCAAAGTGCTCCAACACAAAGCATCAGAAATGCTGGAAGCTACCTGACAAAGAATCCATTTTGCTGAAGCAGCAGGAGAGGCAGTGGGAATTTTCGCCACTGAAATTCCACCATGTGGATACAGATGAAGTCTCCCACTGGAAATGGAGAGAGGCAACACATGGGAAACTGAGAGGCCGCTGATGAGGGGAAAAAAGTGCTGAGCCACTGCTGTTTTAGCTGAAGCTCTGACAGCAGAATTGTCCCTGGGAAGTTTGGCTGCTGTTTTTGCTATCTTTATTCTGAGCAAACAGGAACTGAGTATATTGTATATTCAGGGTAAGAGCTATGTGATCCATGAGGGTGAGTGATGCACCCCAGACCCTGATTCCTCTTTTCACAGGAGTGAAAAGGGCAGTGAGAGAAGGGCTGTAGGAGTGTCCACAGATATTAATTCCCTTCCCTCATCCTCTGTTGGAATCAAAATGTGATCACTCAATTTTTACTCAATTTCTGCAGTTTTGCTGGGCTCATACACAGACCACAATGATGATGAAATCTGCTAGGGATGCTTTGACTCCAGACAGGAGTTTTACTCAGGTCCCTTCAACATTCTGTGCTTTGTTGATAAAACTGGACAGGAGAAAAGAATTGGAAAGAAAGGAGTGTCATCCATGGCAGAAATTAAAGAACAGTTATTGCAACTACTGTGGGCCTTCATGCTACAATGGAGTATACAGAAAATATCCTACAAATTCCTTATTGCAGCAGGCTTCTTGCATAACTCAACCCAAAGGGAATTTCCATCTTGCTTTGAGCAAGATTTTTAGTTTTTATTTTGTCCATGGATAAAAGAAAGCAAGAGAGAAAAGGGGCACTGCCTTAAAGAATCCAGTAGAAAGCCCAAAGATGCATTATTACACATGCCCAGCAATAGTACATTCATGTCCCTGTTCTGATGCCTCTGATGAGAGAGGGAGGCCAGGAGTGCATCCCACAGCTCTACCCAGCTTTGATGTAGAGCACAGCATGGCCAGTTCTCCTGTTCTCGGGTATCAGCAAAAGGGGGGAACTCCACACAGCACCTCCTTCCTTCTCCTCTGTCCTGCCTGATCTGAAATGAGCAATCTCCTTTCCAGTCTATTTTTTCCATATCTAGAAAAGTAGCAAAATTGAACCATGAAGATGAAAGGAAAAGATTACTCCCTGGCACACTGAAGCTTAAAAATTTGTCTTTAAAACATCAGGAATGGAATGGAATGGCTTGCAAGGAGTAGAGCATCCAAGGATTTTAGGTAATCAAATCAATGCCTACTTAAATCTATTGAAAGAACCACCCCAAACAAATCAAGGCTTAAACTGGACTGTGAGAACCCAAAGGGTTGCAGCATAAGCTTTAAAGCATTTTGAGGAACCTGAAAGAAAAAGAAAAACTTTAATATGTGTCTCCTCTGCAATATGCCCTCCCTTCTGGATTGGTATGAACCAGGAGGAGGGGAAAAGACTAATTTGGACTGGATTTGATTAATATCACCCTCAGCTTGTAACTGATTCCTACCTGCTGCTTATAAAATGGAGCTGCACTATCAGGGTGTTTCCTGAAGCCTTCCATTGAAGTATAGAAATCCAACAATAAATGAGATGGATTAAAAACAACCATATTTTAAACAGAGAGGAGAAAGCTTGGTGAGAAGAGTTATTAAAGCATGGATTGAAGAGCTAACTAAATAAAAATGACTTCTTACATAATTTGCACAGCAAGAGTTTCATCTTTGTAATTATGGCATTCATGGATTTTACAAAAATAAACACCCAACTCCCAACCAAAGTTATAGGAAATCCATCAGCACATCCTGTTTTTCAGTCTCTCTCACTATTCTTTCATTTTGGGGGGATTATGGATTTGACAGGCAAAGATAGAGGGATGGGAAGGAACAGAGCTCAGTTTTACTCCTTTTTTTACTCAATTCAGTTATCTGTTAGCTACACAATTTAATCAAAGTGCAATGTTTAAAATGCACATTAATGTTGGAGTGCAATAGATCTAGTCTACTTTAAAAAAAAAAAAACAAAACAACCTCGTTAGCCTGAAACTCTAGTGTAAAGTTTCAAAACAAATAGAGATTTATCTAACTATGTAAAGGAAGTATTTATATAACAACACATAAATTAAAAATAGACACTCAGGTAAACATAAACTTTATTTACATTCTATAAGTTCAATATTCACCAGAAAGCTCAGATATGATGCAAATAAGCAGCAGTTATGAGCTTGTAGTGCTGGAATGTAGGATGCTGTATTATTTCCTGATGATTTAAATTAGGTTTAGTTAAAACAAACTGTTGTTTAATGAGTATTTTCCTCTGTAGAGACATATCAGCATTCTGATTTGTTGACTGCTCTTTTTAATTGAGGAAGGAGTTGAGTCAAGGAAAATCACAGCATTCCCTATTTATGTGTCCCCACAAAGGAAATGCCTCCTAATGCTGAGTCAGCAGCATATTAGGCAGAAACACAATTAATTATCATTAAACCTCAGAGAAGCAACACTTAGAGCCAGAGAAGTTTATTAAACCAGCCACAAGATCAAACCTGTGTCAAGTCTTAGCTGGGATCTAGAAAGTTGAGGAAACTCCTGGCACTGCTACCAGGTTGAACTGACTTGGGGCTTGGATTCTCTCCACAGTCATGGAATAAATCTTCTCTGAAGGCACTGGGGAATTCCACCACCAGGCACTGACACAGGTTGTAAAAGTCCATCCCCCAGAGAACACTTGGAGCTGGATTCAGGAATGGATGGTTTAGAGGGACAAGACTTCTCCTTATTGATCCCAGGGTTGATCTAATGAAAACTAAACCCACACTTTGGCTGTCAGTCTGTCTGCCCTCCTTATTCTCTCCCAGAATTTCAGACCTGAAACTGCTCTGTGCTTTCCCACACAAACAGTGGAAACATGGGCAAGGTGCAGAGGAAGCAGAAGCTTGAACAGCACCCAGAAGGGCCCTGAGCAGTCCTCAGACAGCAGCAGGAAAGAAATTATTGAACTGGCTGGGGGCAGTGCCTCATGTAACGTGGGGATATTTCCCCATTCCACTCAGCATGCAACAACTATCTGCCTTCCAGTCTTCTAAGCAGGTAACCAATAAGGTCTGTGAAAAAATTCAGAGCTAAAAGCCTGAAGCTAAGCTTTTCTTCTGTCACTAGCATGTTACAATCAATTCTTTCTAAAGGACATTCAAGATCTGAAATTAAAGTTATTGTTATGATGTCACTTGAATATATCATAAGCTAAAGGAGACACATGACTAGAATCTGAACAGACCTGTAATTTTTTATGGTAATATTGCATCTCCTTTAATTACACTTTTCAGTATAAATTAACTTTCCAAAATATCCAGTCTATCCAAATTTTAGAAAATCTGGCCTGAAGGAGTATTTTCTGAAGGAATATTTTCTGTTCTGTTCCACACCTCATGAAGAAGGGAAGCTGCACAGAAATGCTTTGTTTTGTTTCAAGTGCCAGCTGTATTCCACTCTGCTCACACCTTCTACTCAAAGCACAGGGGTTTCATGCTTGTGGTATTGTCAAAAACATGATACAGGCTTTGCAAACTGCTCTGTCTTCAGTGAATGGTGGATGCCTTCTTATAAGCTCCCAAAGTTCCTGATGACACCATCATACATCATTATGAACCTGACACAGCTCTTATCCCTCAGCAAATTTAGTTTTATTTCTGAGGAAAAGGAAAATACCACCTGGGTCAGACTTGGCTCAGAGTGATGGGTGAACAGAACTGGCAGCCTGAGCTCCAGCAGCAAAAACTCAGAGAATAAAAATGTGTGTCCTGAAATGGTTCCAGGTCAAGCAAGGTTTAAGCTGGCATGGAAATATGAGAGAGAAGTTGTACTGTGGCTGAAAGTGCTTTCTTCAAGAATAAAAGCTGAAAATAGCCAGCTGGACAGAGAACCAGTATTGAACACAGTATGAAATGACTCTGTATTAATAAGTAATGAAAAGTATCTTAGATATTTAGCATGTGTTTAAAAAATCAGTTCTTCCTGGGGACTGTGAGTGCTGAAACAAAATTGTGTTCCCCAGTTTCTAAGTTAGGCACACAAACTGCAGACTGTTTCCAGAGCCTGGCATGCACAGAAGTTATAGAATTTCAAATTCCTGACTTACCTAATGTCTTCAATGTATTTATGTCTTGGTTGTATCAGCAGGGTAATTATCCCTGCCTTAGTAATGGCACTGCTCAAGGAATCCTGGCATGCACTTCCTCAGCAATAAGCACTTCATTTTGTCAATGGCTTCACTTAAAAACTCTTAGCTTTCCAAGATCTGAACATTTTTACAGAGCATGAAAATTAACAGCTCTACCTCATATAAATTCTTTTATCTGCTTGGAAAAAAGTGCTGGTCCAAACTGCTGCACCATTTACGTGTCCAGGCTTGGCTTCAGCTGCCAGTGGTTTGCATATTTGGCCTTGTGATATTTTTACTCCACTTTTCTTTGTCAGTGCCAACTGTGAGCAGTTTTCCTTGGTCAGCTGGGTACTGCAGCCAGCAAATCCCCCTTCTCCTGGTACCTGCGAGACACTTGTCAGTCAGAGAGGCTTGGCATGCTCAAGACTTCACTTCCCTACCCAAGACCCCAGAAAAAAATAAAAGATACAGAGACGGGCCCATAAATCATAAGAAGAAAGAAAACATTTGTGTTGTATTGGGAGCCCACTAACACCACTGAACCTCAGAATCTGGCAGCTCTTATGGCACAGCAGAATTGTCAGAGCCCATAAATGTTCACTCTGGACTGAAACTTGGCATGAAGTGATGCCACTTGACTGCTCCACCTCTTATCCCAAACTCTGTTTCTCATTCAGAGGCAGTGATGGCACACAGCACTCTCTATTCATAGCAGATTTGGGAGGTTTGTGCCACTGCTACAGCAAACTCCATTACTTCCAACTGTGAAGGTTTCTGAAGCTTGATGAGGTTATGTTTTAAAGTAAAAGTGACCTTAGGGATCACTGTTCCCAGACTGCTGATATACAGGATTTATTCCAAACTCTAAAGTGGCAGATGACTGTTTTTCCCTGCCTTTCTCTGCCAACAGACCAATCTGGCCCCAGCAGTCTAAAAAATCCCTAAAAACTGTGAGAAGCCTTGCTTTCCCCTCCCCCCCCACCAGTTTTTAATCCAGAGACTGAAGATGCTTTCCTTTTTCCTTTCCTGTTAATTCTTCTCTCTACCAGACAAAGGAAAATTTTCAAATCAAAGATAACCTTGCCCAAAGGCATCAGTGTTCACAAGCCTGCACAGGTTGACATATCAGAGCCCTCAGGTCCAACATATCATCATAGGAAATTCCACTACCAGGCACTGACACAGGTTGTAAAAGTCCATCCCCCAGAGAACACTTGGAGCTTGATTCAGGAATGGATGGTTTAGAGGGACAAGACTTCTCCTTATTGATCCCAGGGTTGATCTAATGAAAACTAAACCCACACTTTGGCTGTGGAATGATTGCCATTCCACCCTGAGAAGCTGGGATATGGGGAAAAATACAAATTGCTGGTGCTGTTCCAAACAATATCCTTGATTCTAAGAGTCCAACACTTCCAGCAACCTTCTACTAAACTGATCCATTTAGTCAGCTTGGCACCTTTCTATATCTTAATGCCCTTGAAAAGCAAAACTAAAGGTTCTGCTGCCCTGTGTGATTGAGACATTCAGAGTTCCAAGTGCTCCTTGCTGCTCTCTAGCAAGAAGCCAAAGCTAGATCATGAAATAAGGTGTCAGCACACCTGAGGGTCGAGGTCAGAGGCAGATCTTCACAGTATTCAGCATTTACAGTGAAGGTGAAGATATTTTGACTGAGCAAACTGAATTCAGGTCATAACCCAGGGAGTTTTAGTTTAGGATTTTATTGTACATTGTTCACCATTAAATTGATGCTTTAAAATATCCATTTTTTTATGAATTGCATGAGGAAAAAAGTCTGTAACAGAAAAGAACTTGCAGCCTGCTTTTCCCAGAACATCTTACTATAGCATTTGGTGGTCTTAGGAGATGGAGGCAGCAGGAAATTAAAATCACTGGGTATCACTGGAAGTGTCAGCTTAGGTGTGGAGATATTGAAGAAAATATCCCAAATACACAGAAAAATCTAAGATGTTGCTGTTTGGGGTGGAAGGATGTTCCCTAGAAAGCAAAGAGAGCCCCAGCTGTGCTGACAAAAACTTGGGTTCAGTGATAACTTCAACAATGCAACCAACCCAGAATGGAGAATCAATCCCAACATTAAATAAAAAAAACCAACCTGGAATGAGAGATAAGGCCTAAGGAACAACATCAGTAAAAGGCTTTAGAAAGAAACATCCCCACACTGAGATACACATCAGAAAGTTGCAAGTGAGCAATTAAACCATGGCTGGAGGATGAGATCATTGACCACAAGATTTTAGTTATGTGGTGAACATAACTGAAGCTTTCAATTCGTGTCAGTGTCAGGAAGTTCATGCAGCAATTTAACAAATGCATTAACTAAGCCTGGATAAGCTTTCATGACACTGAATAAAAATAGATTTACTATTATCCAGTACATACATATCACACATTTGCAGCCCTTCATGGATTTACCTTGGGACTTCCAAAGACAAGGTATTGACTGATAGATTTTATGGCAGTGAAAATCTGGAGGCTGGTTCCAAAAAAACCCCAAAACACATTAAGCATGAGCTTTCTAATCTGTGCACACATCTGGAGTTTAAAAATGTCTAAATAAAAGATTATTAAATTCTGAATATGCCTGAAGCAAGAAACCTTGGGGAGGGATGAGATGGAACATGGTAAAAAGTGATACTAAGTGAAAGGAAGGTGGGTGTCAAGCAGGGTAATTGATTTTTTTTTTCTTTTTTTAAATATTTGGGTTCAGTTTCTGATTGAGAAAAAACCAGGATTTGTCATTTTCTCTCTGTTTCTGTCAGTAAGGGGAAGGTACAATAGCACAGTTACATGTATTTGTATAAAGAGAAGAAAACCTCTTCCACCAGAACATTTGACTCTATCTGCTACAGTCTTAAGGACTTTGCAATGGACTGAAGCCTCAAGCTGAACTTTCTATTTCCCTTCTTTTAGAGGTTTCAGTACCTATTCTTTACTTTTGCAAATTAATAATATCAAGAGTTTAGCTAGAGGTTAGCTTACTCATTAATGTTGAGCCTGGGGCCTGAATTTTATAAACAGCTAAGCCCTTTGCCTGCTAACACACAAAGTCAGCACATTTTTGTTGTGGAATATGATCTAAATGGATTAAAAAGAATAAGCCTTGCCTTTAGGAACACTTTATAAACCACCAATACATAACAATAATCTTTTCATACATTGAAATCTCAGTAGAGGTTTTGTAGCACCACTGTCCACACGTGATAATGCTTCTCAGTGGCCACAAACACTCCCAACAATCCTTAATTACACATTCTTGATATCTTTCAGTGCACTTTAAAAATTCCATGTATTTCACTTCTCATGCTGAGGTTCAGAACATAACTCAGACTGTGCAAAATGCATCTTTTCTCTAATACCATCTAAATGTTATCAGAAGTTATGAAACTAGAGAGGAAAAAAAGAGCAATATATTGAACAGCTTGCTCAGAATAGTGTCTTAGAAACATGCATGTGATATATGAAAGGAGAACCAGAAATTTAAATACACCACTAAAACTCTTCATCTTAGAACTCGATGACCCAATTACTAAAAGTTAATTTCCCTTTTCCAAACAAGGAGAAGCTGTGCTCCACTACTGAATGTGTGACATCAGAGCTCACCCAAGAGCAGGGAGAGAGAGGATGTGGCCCTTTTGTGCAAAGGTAGGAGCTGACTGCTTACTCTGGTTTTTCTTACATGAGAAAAAAAAAGAGTTTGCCTTTCATCCCAGGCAATAGTGATTGGATACTGTCATTAGGAGTAACTCCTTTCTGGAGCTCTGGAGAGTGATTGACTGACAGCCAGAAAGGGAGATTTGAAGCAAGTTAGCCATATGTTCAGAAGACAAAAGAGATTTATCATCTGTCTCCCCAAAGGAGGCCAAACTAAGGTTATTGAGTCTGCACAGAAAGTCAAATAATCACAGTGACATCAAAACTGACTTAATTGGTACAAAAGACACAGACAGCTCTGCTGGTTAAGGACTAAATGAAGTAAGATGTTACATATAAAACACTTAGAAAAAATTATATCTAGTTGTGCAAGCAGAAAAGGATGAGAAGCTGAAATACAGACACAAGTGTTCTAATGGCAAACCCAAATTTCTAGATTGAGAGATTTTATTTCTAAAGTCAGCTTTGTGTCCTGGCAGCTGAAACAATACTTCCTTGCTAAATCATGATTTTCAGCAAGCAAAAGACAACAAAGAAATATGGAGCTGACTGGGCTAATTCCATCTCCTGCACTGAAATGAATCAAAAGTGACACACAGGGCATCTACAGAACAAAGAATATTGGTGAACTAAAACCAATGCTTTTTAAAAAAAGTTTAGCTTTTCTTTTATTTCTGTTCTCTTAACTCCCCCCTAAACCAACTGACCAAACAAAAACCAAATAAAACAGCACCCCCACCCCACAACATTTTATTATTAACATATGACATAGAAATAATTTTCCTACATAAATGAACTTCTACCTTAAAAACTAGTGAATCTAATGATTTCCCTGCCAGGACACATGTTCTTAACTAAGAGCACAGTGGGCACCAGTGAATAAACATCTGATACCTCAGCACTGAGGCAAGGGGAGAAAGGAAGGCTAAAAGAGCTGACAACAACATTCTCACCCACAAGAAACTGAGACAGGATAGACTTTGTGTTTTGGCTTCCAGGAGAGGAAGAAAAAAAAAATTACTTCCCAAAATAAAGGGAAAATGATACATACATTTATGTATGTGTATATATAGGTAAGGAAACTGTAGGTAATAAGATGTGCATTCCCACGTCCTTCAAGGTATTTATTTGTCTGACCTTGAACTGTTATAGCTTGCCCCTGCTTAGCCATGAGAGGCAGGAAGTCTTCTGGCATTAATACTTTCTTTGTGGATATTTTCATGCACATTTCAGGAAGAAACAGTGCTGCAGAAACAGATTCATCGTGGCAAAAAACCGGCTGGAAGTTTTTCAGCCCTTTCTGAAGGTAGCCAACAATTTGTCATGCAGTAGGTAGGAGTGCAGTGAAAAACCACAATAAACCTGGAATACCAAAACTGAGCTGTTTGGATCAGTGAATGCCTACTGGGGAAAAAGCAAGATGCTGTTGGCTCCTACCAGAGTTTTTTCAACTGCAGAGTTTGATTCAGTGTTACTTAAAAAACAGTTTCCAGCCAAGAATTTACCAAGTCTCTGAGGATGCAATGAAAACTGTCAAAATGTAATTAAAAAAAAGCTCAAGAGTCAAAATGTTAGGTGACAGCTAAACACAAAAAGGAGGAGCTGTTCAGCACTGGATTAGAGTGCAGAATGAGAGAGGGGAGAAAACACACAGCCAACTTTTTTCTTGAAAACAGAGAAAAACCTCTTGTTCAGACTGGTAGATTTCAACCATTTCTATGAGACAAACTCCCACGTGGTTTAGGAGCTGGACAATTTACCATTTTCTGGGTCATCCTGGTGAGATTCCTCCAGCACATCACCAGGTAACATTTTTAAAATGAAGGAAGGGAAACAGCCCTACATAAAACTCAGCTATTGCTGGGTCACCTGTGTCTGCCTCTGTCACCTGAGGGTGACCAATGTGCTCCCGTGGGTGGGTGGCTCTGCAACCCCAGGAAAAAATAATACCTGGTAATTTTACAAGGAACCTGAATTCTCTCAAACCCTCAAGTTCCCCTTCAGTCTTCTGTGCTCAGAGCACTAAAAATAAGGAAATCAAGCACAACTGGCAAGGGCAGTTCAGGTGCTATTTTTAACAGATGTCATTTTTTGATAAAATTGTATGACATACATAGAATCAAATTTCAAAACAATCATTTCAAAACTAGACAATTGATAATTTCTAAAAAGAAAATAAGGTATCTGATAAAAAGAAGAAAAAAATTCCTTTACATTTCAAAATTGTGTGCAAAAGACAGCTACAATCCCAATTAACAGTATTTGTTTTGTGGTAATGTTGTCCCACCCTCTACCTGGCCAGGGTTTCAGAAATATCCCCTTTGCTAAGGCAGAAGAACTTTACACAAATGGCATTTCTGATATAAAGGTGACTCAGCCTCCTCTCAAAGACCTTCTGAGAGCATCTCCTAGAGACAGAAAGCTTTCATGAGATTTCTCCTAAATCCAGGTTGCTATAGCAAATACCCAATTTTAAATCTTGCCTGTCAGGGAAGTGGTGTATACATGTATATGGTGTTTAGGTTACATCAGCTCCTACCTCCTGACACAAGTTTTGTGAGAATTCTCAAACCCTCACAGTCACTGTCACACTTTCATTCCCCAGGCAGAAGAACAGGTTCCTCACAGCTCCTATGGTCCAGCTTGCTGATCATCTGCATTGCTCCCAGTGAGAGCCTTTTTGTCTCTTTAAGCACTGTTACCCCAAACTGTGCTCCCTCTGAGGTTTTGTGGGATTGCTTTGTGTGTCCTGAACGTTGCATTCCTGTTTATACATCCCAAGGTGGTATTTGCTCTTTTGAGAAAAAAGTGCTGCCAAATCCTCTGTGTTGGTTCTGAAATAACATCTGCACTCTTTTCTGTAAAGCTGCTGCAGTCCCCCCCCTCCTACTCACACACTTTATCATTCCTGCTTTTGAGCCCAGGGAAACTTCTTGCTAATAATTTTCTCTTTTTTTTTTCCCCCAACAATTTTCCTCATTTTTCAGGATAATTCCATCTTAACTCAACCTGCCCTCCCCAAAGCACCCTACTCTCAAAGGATGATTTCCCAGCACTCTGCCAGACCCACAGCAGAACCCTTCTCCTCCCAGTCACATCTTCCCAGCTCATCTGTGCCACAGGAGATGGTGTCAGGGTGGGGCTTAATCAGGAGAAGGTTCCATTTGCCCTTGCTGAAAGCAAACCTCTGCTCTTTTCCTGAAGAGTTGAGCTCTTCCTGGGAAGAGTTTCCAACTCTGAAATAGTTGCAGTTCAGAGAGCTCTTTGCCCTCACTGATGGAAAAGCCACACACAACATTCCTGCTCTGGGCACACTGGGCACCCTTGGGATAAACTCCTGACTCACTTCTCTGGATGCTGATCCCTATTTGTTCACTGTTGCTTTTGGAACAGGGCAGTTCTGCTTTGAATGAAAGTTTTTTCCACCCCTAGAACTAATTAGCACTGACAGGGAGGCACAATGGGTTTGTTATCACTGCCATGCATTTCTAACTTGGTTGCCTCAATTAAACTGATGTCATACACAACACTACAGGGAAGTGGCCTGAATTTCAAAGAACTCATGTGAAGTCCTGGTGGAGTTATTTCAGACCTGATGGAAATGTAATGAAAGAAATGCAATGTAATGTACAGAACTGATGGCAGAAATTTGGATGAGATTCACATGGCACTTTTTACTCAGCGAAGGCCTAGAGCATACACAAGAAAATGATGGATTTATTTTTCCAGGAGATAAAATAAATAGGTAATTTATTATCCCACTGCTAGTACTAGTATTTTAAAGAGGTCCCCCTGTCTTCATATATATGGTCTCACAAATGGATGTATACTTATCTGCTGGAAGCCTTTTCTGAAGTATTCTCAATAAAAACAAGAACTTTTAAGAATGACAAATGTTTGAGCAGTCACATACTGACATAGCAGAAGTGCTCTGCATTCCTTTGCCCATTTGCAACAGAGTCAAAATGTTTCAGAATTAAAAATTTAAGAAAGTATAAGAGGCCTCTCACTTTTTAAAAGAGGCCAAATGTGTGATTGCAAAATAACTGCAACTGTGGAAATAAATTTCTGCATTCCATGCTCGAATAAAACACTGAATGCCCAGGAAGCAAATTTTTCTAGTTAAAGGAGTAGGGGTATGAAAGGCAAACCCACAGTTCAGTAGTGCCATGATATCAGGCTTAAAAACAAATACTATTACTGCAGCATGAAAGCTACAGTAATAGGCACCTCTAATAGCAAAATCTGAATTCTAGCAGACAGCTTCATTCCTAAAGCGAGACCTCAATCTCCATAAACAGCACAAAAAATCCCTGGACAAAGTATTCCTAACTAGTACTTGGCCATGAAGTTTCATTTTTCAAACATCTTCCCCTTTGCTCCAGGGTTATTCCATTTTAATGACAGAGCTGTCACGTGCACTCAGCTGCTCACAAAGACCTTTCATTTTGATGACAGCAAAGATGAAATCACAGCATATTTTTGAACCAATATGTTTGGAGAAACACTTTTGTTTTGTGAGACCAGATTTTCTCTTTTTTTTTTTTTTTTTTCCAAGGCAGCAAATCACAGACTGCTCCAGTCAAACTGCAGATGATTCACTGCTTGTCTAGGAGCCAGACAAAAAATACAAATAATGTAAAAAAACCTAAAAAGTTGAGGAAAATGGGGGTGTATTTATTCACAACAACTCTCTCCAGGATCAGCTGTATTAGTCAACATTTTGTGTGTCATAAATGCCAGGGGGAAACAGAGTTCAAAACTGAGGGCATTGGTATTAAAAATTAGTTTAAACTTCAAATCACCCACATTACTGGGAACCTTCACCTTACACAGAGCATTGTTTTAAGAAAAGTGAATTGAATGAAATTTAAAAACCTTGAACATACTTAAAATGCAAAAGTGAAACTAAAACCGCTTAAGTTGTTATTTGCAAGTTCAAATCCAGAGTTACAAATGTTTAATGTTCATCAGCCTAGCATGTGAGTTGGTAAAAGCTTGGATGCCTATTTGAATCAGCTTTAAATGAAAATTCAGTTTATTCTTTTCATAGAAAAATAACTTAAAATTTAAACAGATATAGCAGGAAAAAGTAAACCATCACTTTTCTCTCTAGATACAGATCCCCCTTTGATCCAGCTGGCATGCTGGCTACATTCATAGATTGGTATGTGACTTAACTGTGCCCCAAATTAATTTAACATCAAATTTCTGCAGTTGAGAGCTGGCTCAAATCACAATTTCCTTAGTAGAAAAAAACCCAATTTGCTATTTTCTACACCACCAATGAACTTAATTCTCAGCCATTTTGACTTAAATAGCACATATTTGAAATTATTTATCTAATATGAAAATAGCCTTAACTGAAGGAGCAGTCCATGGCCCTGATCTTTGGGAATTAATTTTGATTTGCATACTCAGTTTTAAAATTTCCATATTGCAGCTGAACTTTGAAGGCAGAGCTCAGACCATAGAATTTAAATATCAGAATAAATCAGAGTTAAGTTTAGTGCACCATTCTAAGTCTCACTTTTTGTGCATTTAGAGTATGAGGCAGTCTTAAATCTTTAGTCATGTGTCTCAAATGCAACATGTTTTTCAAAGAAAAAGACTGGCCAAGTTACATGGATATGTGGAGATTGGCTTTTCTAAAGGATTTAGGACTGCTTAATTTGAAAAACTAAATTACTCCCAACTTAAAAGAAAGCATCCAGACTGACTCTGAAGCTCCGCAATGCCTGAAGTTTGGCCCAATCATAGAATGAACAGAAGAACAATTGAAAAGAAATTTTGAACATCTTTCTTACAAGAAAGGTGAACTCCTGAAACCTCATTCACTTCTTTTCAGTGTCAAATTCTCTGGTAGAATCCTGCAGAATTCTGGTAGAATGCTTGATTTGCAAGCAACCCCCTGCTTGCAAAAGGGGGAATGGAGAATGGCTCTGAACAAAGGGTCCAAGCTCTACCTTCAAGGTTCTGCTGCAATGTGGAAATGCTAAAGCTAAGTATGCAAATCAAAATTGATGCCATTGAAATGTCCTCCCCACACACTTGGAAAAGGCTGTTCTGGACTCCTGTTGAGCCTTTGACATCTTGAATTCCAAGCCCTGTATTTGCTTTGTTCCCCAACTCCTACCAGCTACTCTCCACCACGACTTTCCACACCTAAGGATGCGCAAAGTAAAATCATTTTTAAGGACTAAAGCACAGTAAACGTCCCAGGCAACAACTTGAGAGGGGTTATTTGTGTGCAGATGATCTCTGATCTGGCAGGCAGGCCCACATTCACTCACTTTTTTTTTCCTGCCCTCACCATGTCATTATTTACTCCTGCAGTTCAAGCAAATGTTTCTTCTTTATTGGAGCTGGGGTTTGGGAGAGGATAAGGCTAAACAATAAACAGTGCTTGCAGGAGAAGCCAAGAAAATAGCAACTCTCTAACTATTGTAAGAATGTGAAATCTTAGTGGCAATAAAATGAAGAAAGAATAAGGGTGGTGGGGGGGTGACCTGCACCAGATGATTGCCAGCTGGGAGAGAGAATCAACCCAGAACTTTCTGTTGGAAACCAGCTTCCAACAGCACTGTTGGCCTGAATTTAAAGTTATACATTGAAGGTACACTTAACCTAGGAAATTACTACAATATCAAGAAAGGCCTCCTTTGTGAAAACACATTCTGTACCCCCAAATTTCTGTGATTCTATTATATCAGAAGCGTTTGAGGGCGGCACAGATGAGTCATTGCAGCAAGTGTCAAGTGTTGGTTTTGGTATGAGCACTATGAACTGAATGTAATCTCATTTCACTCCTACTGCTTTGCAATGTGCTCCCAGCCTTGATGAGTGCTCCCTGAGTGACCTGATTCAGCATTCATGACATTTCTAGAATATCGATTCACTTCCCTGTGTTTGAGTTAGCTTTTGCCATTTGACTTAAAAACACCTCTGTCACTTGAGTGCAAATCCTTTAAATAGTTTTTCCTCCTCATAAACAGATTTCAAACATTTCAAGAAGGAAAACACACTCTTCCCCAACTCCTCATTATTCTGTTCTCTCATGACTGATTTCAAGTATTCTTTTCCTTTTTTTATTTTTCCCTGAAACCAGGTTCTACTGCAGGAATGTTTTGATCTGTCAAATGAAAAGTGGGTTCTGCTTTTTTCTCTTTCTATAGGAAGATTGGTAGGCTGTTCACTCTTTGGAAAACTCATCTTTAGCATTTTTATTGCAGATAATTATTCCAGATTGAGTTGAAAAAAAGAATGTATTCTTCTACATCAGAGTTTAACCCAAAGGGCTTTGGGATCTTTATTCAAAATTCAATGACTTTCCAGATTATACATTCTCATTACCACCACATTTTCCATATTCTGAGTAGAACTAAGTATAACTAAATCACAACAATAACTCAAATTGTTTCAACTTTAGACTTGATATTCCTGCGTCTAAAAGCAGGTAAAAAAACAAAGACTCACTCTCAAAATACAAAAGGGAGTGTATAGAAAATTATTAAAAACTTCTATTCCACATAGGTGTAAATCTCTGAGGGCCTTATGCATTATTCAGCAGATGAAAGAGAAGGAAGAGCCTGGAAAAGGCCAGGGAAAAGTGTTATTACTGCTCTGCTTTGTAAAATTAACTATTTCAAGCTGCCTAACCTTAGCTCAGAACATTGTGTTGGACTGGTGCTCTTATAAAGAGGAATCTGCTGCAAATTAAAATCTTGTCTGCTGCTTTTGAAAATGAAAAACTTGAGAATACTTATAAAGTGGAGCCACCTTCTTTCCCCTTTTACTGATTTGAAAATGAGTCACATTTCAAATGCTTATTCCCATGTGTCATCCAGAGAAGACCACCCAAAGTCACTGCATTTTGAGCAAACTTTCAGTTCTCCAAACCTGCAGTAGCCCCCTGCACTCCTCCCCTCCTCCCCTCATCCATTTGGCTCTCAAACATGAGTGTTTAGCAGGACAAAGACCCACAAGCCCTGGCTTCTTTAAAAACACAAAAGGAAAGGGACAACCAAGCCCCTATAATCTCAAGGTGCATTTATTAAAACACTGTTAAGAAAGATAAGAATTCCCACTAAAACCAGAACATGCCCCCCTAGTCTTACCCCAAAAGTGCAGCATCACAAGCCCTGTCACAAGGACAGAGCCCACAGGCTTCCACCTCAGCTGATCTCAACAGATGGTGCAACCATGATACAGCAATGTTTTCAATTAACAGAGATCATCAGGTGACAAGGGAATTAAATCTTAATGCTTAAGCACTTGCAAAATGACAGTCACCTCTTATTTCTGGAGTACTGCTCATCAAGAAATACATGCATGAAAAACAGCTGATTAAGAAGGGTTAGGGTTTGTTAAAAAAAAAAACAACCCAGAACCAACTAAAATCTCCTTTTCCATTGCATTGTGGGTTTGTTTTCAATAAATGCCTACATTGTATTCCCAAAGCTGCTCAGACCAAATAAAAGACTTGTTTATATTTTCTGCTTTCCCACTATGACATACATGGACCTGCCAGTAAATTCATCAAATGCCATTTCCTCTCTCTGCTGAGTTTTCTCCTCGACTCAGATTTTCCCATTTGCTTGCATTCAGGACTAGGAGCTGAAAATAGATTTGATGCTTGAGAACTGCTGCACACAGAAAACTCCTTAAAACACAGAAACAATTACTGATTTATAATTCCTGAATTGAATGTAAATTGATTTGTCTGATAATATTTTGCTTCCATTTCATAACATTTGTCATGTTTATATCAGCCTTCCAGTTCTAAAATCTGTTTCTACTAATATAAGAAATAAAGCTGTGGGCATTTTGTTCCTTTAGAGAGAAAGATTTAGCAGATGGCAATTTTAAAGGTTTTCTGATTGGTACATTCTGTCTCCCTGATGTGGGATTTTTAAGTTTTGTTCCCTCCTGTGCATGTTTTTTGTATCTTACACAATATAGAAGAAAGCAGCATATCCCTCCTGAAACCTCTTCACTTCATCCACAGAACTTTGATTGGAATTGCTTCCAATGTGTGAAATTGGAATTCCTACAAAGCATAAATGATGATGGCAACAGGTATTACAGTTTTTCAAGAGATGACTTTTGAATTTATGGGCAGGGGTGTACCCTCCCTTGCAGCTAAACCTTCCTACCCTGACTGAGGCTCACACAAAAAGCTGCACAAAAAGGGAAAATCTCAGAAAATAGCTCCATTAGCAACATCAAACATTTTCACCCAATTAATAATTACAATTTTACATATAATTTACTTACATAACTAATAACTTGGGTTATTAAATCTATTTCTGTATAACACATTTAGGCAAAACTGTTAGGAGTGCCACAAGCCATTCTTCCCTGGTGTGTTTCACATGTTGGTTCACACACACATCCTCACTGCTGATGGTTCCTGCTGTGAGCATAACTAGTTTAGGTGTTGCCTAAATATTTTCAGTTTTTATCTATTTAATCCAAAATATGCCTGGTACTGATTGAGGGGACAAAAGTGTGTACATATATATATATATATATATATATATATATATATATTTATATATACACACACACACATTCATTACAACATTTAATTTATCAATCCTAAGTGATGACTCGCAAAAATTGAGCATTGACTACAAATTACTATCATCAATAAAATTGGTAATATTAAATAATATCATTTAAATTTAAGTGATAATATTAAAATGAATGCTTAAAATGAAACCAGGTGCATTTCATTCATTGCCTACAGAGTACACCACTCATTTAGACTGGACCACTGCAAGGTGACTTGGATATTTGATAATATCTAGATTTATGATCTTTTTTTGCATTGAATTTTCATTAGGTATTTCTACTAGTCCTATTGTCAATTAATTTGTTCTTGAAAATCAAATTGGATTCATGTGACCAAACCTCTGGCCAGGAGCTGTGGCCAGTTCAATTTAACTTTTTCAAGCCACATCACTATGCAGGTCAGAGAAAAGAACCTGAGATACTGCTTTGAAAAATGGAGAATTGTGTTGAATGCTCATGCTTTCGGAGAGGGCACTTTTCCACTTCAGCAGTTCCTTCCCAGCTCCCTTGAGGAGGCCTGAGGAGGGTTTAGCTGCTGTGCCATCCCTCTCCATGTGACAATCTCCCCGTGTCCCCTGTGTTTAGGGGACCCTCTGCAGCAGAAGGGCCCCTCTGACCCCGTGGCACAGAGGCAGATTTGTAGGTCTTGTTCTTCAGGCACTTTAAACTCATCTCCACAGCGGGTTGACTGCAGAACCAGCTTTATTGACAAAAAAAAACAACAAAAATTGTCTCTGAAGTGCAGGGGGTGATTGATGGCTCTCAGTTTCAGCTTCTTGCCCCACGCTCCTCTCCCTCCCCTCACACCACAGCATTTGCTGTAGATGATTTTAAAACACTCCAGGAGCTGCATTTTTTTCTCCACAACATTCTCCACAGCTTTTTAAGTCACAGGAGAAGATGCTGACCAAAACACTGGTATCATTCCTGCCTTACAAATTCTGCATTTAGCTTCCAGGTGGGAGATGAGGAGCTTTGCTGATTCACATCCCAACAGAACAGTAACATCCAAGGGACCTTTCACACTTCCCAAAAAAACACTTTCCAGCTCCTCAGAAATGCCAAGCAATTGCCTAACAATGTAACACCAGGAATGCCATATCAAATCTGTGGCCTTGCAGACTTAATAAAAGCTCTTTTAAATGGACAGCACTATTCATTCATAAAACCTACTGAAAATACAGAGAACTTAAAATCCAGTGAACAGCATTTTCCACACTTGTTTATCCTGAACCACTTCCATTGTTCTTTCCCAAGAAGGTCACACACTACCATGACCTCGGAATTCAGTGTAAAACTGACATTTTAATATAGGCTGAATGGGATAAATTAACTATACATGAAATGTAATGGACTGAAAGTACTCCAAAGAGGACAATGCTTGAATTATTTAACAACTTATTAGTCAGTGTTTTAACATTTTAAGGCTGTTGTAGATAATTTCTTATCAACTAATGATGTATCTTTGTAGTAGGCAGCATTTCCCTATTACTGTCTCTCTAAAGACTAATTACAACAGTACTCATTTGGAAGCTGATTTGTTGATTATAAACTTAGGTTGGATCAGAGAGGTAAAAACTACTTTAATGAGAGAAACTGACACCTGAAATCAAGGGGGTTTTAAAATGCTATCATAAAAATTAAAGTGATAGTAGCAGATAACCGAGGCATTTCAAATTGATTGATATTTCCACTTTTTTGGTAAAAGAACCTGTGTTTGGCAAGTTTGGTTGTGATGAGATTCAAGAATTTGCTGCTGTAATATTAACAAGGTGTTTTACCAAAAAGCAACTGTAAGCAGGGCTCCCATGGAAATGTGCTCTTACACATGGGAGTCAGAACACCTCTATTTAAAGGACATATTTACCATCACTGGGAAATCTATAGCACATCTTTAATCTGTGCTTCACTGTCACAGAATTCATCAAAGTTGGTGATGATGTTTTGGTTTGAAGTTTATACTACGGTTTTCAAAGCACAGACACCTGCAACTTTCTTAGTTAAAATCCTATAATTAAAGCAAGCAAAGTGTTTAAACTATTCCATCTCTCTTAGCTTAAACAAAAAATTTTTATTTCCTTACTCTAAATATAAGTCATTTGATTCATCATAAAATGGTGTGAGTTCAACCTCCAACCAGACACATTGCATCAAAAACAATGTAACAGAATTGGCTTGATTATAATCAAGAACTATTTCAAGCTCTGCTTTGTTTCTGAAGTATTTTCTTTAGCTGAACATTTGTTCTAACTTCTATTACTCTGAAGCAGACAGGAGAAAGAGGGAGGAAACAGAGCATCTCAAAAGAAAAACTTCCAGAGTTTCCTGGTGGTTTTCAGCTTCCTCCTCAAGGAGCTGATTCAGAAACTGGAAGAGCTGTTTTGCCATGTAAGAGCCCAAGTGTGCCAGAAAAGGATTAGAAAAATAAATCCTTTATTATAATACTAATATTTGACTTGCTTCTTTCTGGATTTTTTTTCATGTAAATTAGTGAAAAGTTTTCTCTTGATATCTAAAAGCCAATGAGTTACATAAGGAGACATTTCCACATTTGTTGGAAAGCGACTTCCAAATTTAACTAGTAAATTAAAAAGCTCAGCCTTTTTCATTCAGGAACTGCAGGGTATCAGCAGAGCAAGGAGTGAAACATCAATCATTACTTACTCTTATGAAGGAATGCCAAGCTTAGCACAGAGGAATCTCCTCAACCTTTCAATTTATTTATATTTTTGCAGTGGAATGGTCAAGCTTTCCTGATTTCACTGCCAGAGAAGGAGTAGCAAGCTGAATGTGAGAATGCCTGCAAAGGGAACTCATCCAGGTTAGCTTATCCAGAGGTCAAAATTATCACACTTTGAAATTTGATAGAAATTACTAGTACAGCTCTGTAGAGGTGATTTTTACCTTGAATCACTAAAAAAAAGGGCAGAGTTTGGAAATTATTCTCTGTGTTTCAACCAGAATATTAATCCTATCACTACTTAACATCACTGTGATTAACTCCATGTGCAGGCCCTACCCAGGAAAGATCCCTGGGGAGCTGGGGGAAAAAACATTCAGTGCAGTGGCACCTAATCATTGGAGGAGATAGCTGAGTGTTACTGCAAAATAAACAATATTAATCACTGCTATGCAAAAAATGCTGTGCAGTTTACTTCTGAAAATATGAGCAGTGCTCTCAAAAGGTTATGTTTTGCATTCAATGAAATGCTGAAAGTCTTTCTAGCCTTTTGAATTCAACCTTTAGCAAGAAAATCAGCCAACTGCACAGTTAAACTTTTCTCTAATTTGCTCCCAAATCACCATATTCATCCCCAAATCAACAGCTGCGTTCCTGGGATATGATATAAAAAAGCCCTTTGTTTTTGCAACTTTGTTTTCTTAAATTGTCTTTGTTTTCCTCATGACTGCCAGAGGAATACAGCACATCTGCTTTAAACCATAGTGGTCCAGTCCCTGTTTTAATTTTTACTCACAACCTGGGGAGAATAAAATATACCTCTGTAAGCATTCCTCCTTCCCAGCCAGCACTCATACAGAAAGAAGACAGACAATAAAATCTTTAGAAAGAGTATTCTGTTACATAGCAGCATGTGATAATAATATCTTGGATGTTTATCCACACAGTTACACCTTTTTGGTTGCTGAACCAGGTCTAGGAGGCAGGGCTTTGACAGCTATTTTTTTGCTACTTCTCAAAACCAGTATTAGATTGAAAGTTCTAGATGCATTGCTAATGAAATCTACTACAAATATTGTATATAGACATGGTTTAACTTGGAGAAAGCCAGGGGAACTGGAGGAAAATAAAATTTCTATGCATGAAACACCACTTATCATTCAGTTGTCATCAGCTGTGTAAAAACAGAGTGACAAACACTGCTGGAGACACACAGTGTGTGATTAGCACAGACAGGTCTTTCCCAGACTTCACCACTGCTAAAATAAAATACTATGCCACAAGAAGCATTTTTGAAGGAACACAAACTTTTACAGCAATGTTTGCATCTGACCCAGTGTTCTAAACAGCATCAACATCCTGAAAAATGCTGAGGAAACCTTTCCTTGGGCTCTCCCAAGCATTCAGCTGAACTTCAGGCTGCAAATAGGTTAAACTGAAAATTCAATCCCTTCCAGTGATGAAGATGTTAGGAGAAGTATTCTACATCCTACTACAGTGTATTTACTTTAGCACATAGGGAAGCAAAAAAGGATTAGCTTTGTAAAGACATTTTCTGCAGGGGAACTGACAGGTTTTATGGGCATGTTGGGTTTCCACCTCTGGCTAGATCTAGTCTAGATTTGGGCTAAAGGATGCTAGGATGCATCTGCCTGTTTAACTTCAGGAAACAAATCCATTTGCACGCTCAGAAATTGCTGTAACGATATCATATTTTTTAAGAATTGCCATGCTTAAGCACCTCCTCACTAATAGCTGATTCCTTAATCTGGTAACATCTGTGTCCCCTGACTGTGTTATTGTTATTGTAAAATTAGATTACAGCTAATGCAGTGGCCAATAAGGTTTAAATTCAGTCATCTGTGGGACAGGTAAGCAAAGCTGCAACAAGGGAGTGAAATGCCAGAGAGAAATTATATTCTTCCTCCGAGATTTTCATGTGTCCCTGAAATGGCAGGAAGATGCACCACAGTCTCAAAAGTACATCTATTTTCTGCTGAGTGCTGACAACCCACTGCTCCAAGTAAGGTCAGCAGCAGAAGCAAGCCAAGGATGCAGTCAACTTCCCAGGCAGGAACATCATGGCTGCAAGACAGATCTTTATGCAGCAGGAACTAAAGGATTGTATTTAACCCATTAAACTTCACTGCACCTGGGAGCAAGCAGAAAATTGGCAAGGAAGGATAAAAAAAGCCTAGGAAATTATTGCATGGAAAAAAACAGGAATCTGTTCCATAATCACTAAATTAGCCCAGGTAAACTTTTTAATTGTTGGGTGAACTGAGACTAAAATCTATGATTTTCATGAAGTGAGTACTTGCCAGCTGGAAATGGTGGAGAACAGCTAACTTCTGAACAAGGAGTGAGACAAAGCCAGGGTAAATTGAAATATCAAGATGAATGTGCCAGCTGACTTGGTTTAGTTATCATCCCAATTGACAAGGACAGCCAGGGGGGAAAATCCTCCTCATCATAATCCAGTCTTTATTGAAACAGCCAGCCCCAGCATGCCATTGTCCCCAGCCTCATGATACTCATTGCCAACAAAAGGACCATGAAATTACAGAAAGGGGTTTGCAGCTCTTCAGGAGCAGGTAACAGGAAAGATAAACCTACAAGCCTTTTATCTGCAGAAGCTTCTATTTTAATCTGGTCCAGGTCACAAGAGAGAGCGATTTCAATCGAATGTTCTTTACCAATGAGGTGCCACACAGCTCAACTGAAAAGGCAGAAATTAAAAACTAAAACCCTGTTTTTTTTCTTTACAGAATAACCAAAATGTATTCACCAAGTTATAACCAAAATGTATTTACCAAGTTATCTGGGAACACTCACACATTGCCATTTAATTTTTTTATCCTGCTCTGATATTCTGATCTTTTCAGATCCAGAGACACCTTTGATGCCTGCTGATTTACCAGTGAAGGTGTGCTCAGCCATGAGGCACTTTGTACCTCCTGCAACCCCTACTGAAAGTCTACATCAATTTTTCCTTGCCTGCTGTCATTTAGTGAAAGCTGCTAATAGAGGTGAGAACCCCTCTGAGCAGTTTCTCAGTTTCTCAGAAGTTTACTTAACAGTGGAAAGGGTGATAACAGGAGACACTTTTTAAAAAATCTCTGTAAAATTCTGTCATAAATAAATCAATATTTTAATTAACAAATGGAGTCAAACAGTAAAATAAGCTAATTCTTTTTTTTTGCTGTATTCTGACTCTAAACCAAAATGAATACTAATATAATAATGCTACATCAAACACTGTAATGAATTTACACTGGTGAAGTCTTGGCTGTTTGATGACAGCACTCCCCCAGTGAATAAGTGCACAGTGCATTGTCCCCTCTAGAGCTCAACTTCAAAGCCCTGGAAAATCTCCTTTGAGTTTTGAACCTTCCAGATCAAAGCCTTGGAGTTCATTTATACTTTTAGGCTCAGATGAAGGCAGGCAGTAAGACAGCCATGATTTAGAGGATAAATCACTTCAGAACAATGTCTATGAGCATTCTCTATGGCATTACACTTGAAATTAGATTTAGAAAGTGATACCACACACACACACAACTGCAGTTTCAGGAAAACTGAGGCAAAAAAAAAAAAAAAACCAAACATTTTTTTTTAACTTCCCCAGTGGAATTTACCTTTTGATTTTGCAAGCTTGTTTACAAAATAATCCCCCACATAGGTCTTGACTGCTCACACCCATGACAATTTATACATAGGCTGGGATTTAACCTATCTGTTCACTGCATTAGAGAAAAATAAAGATTTCAGTGTCAAAAATCCCCCAGACAGATATCTGAAAAAAGAAAGCCTCCTCTCATCAGACAAACAACGGCCTCTGCATCAAGCCCATGGTTTGATCTTCATGCAGGCTACATCAAAGCCTGCCTCTCCAACCCTGCTGCACAGACAGGAATGGTTGAAAAGGACAAAACCAGCCCCTACAGCAACCCTGCTCCCACTGCAGAGTGAAACCACGAGTTCAGACTCATCACCTATGTTTGTTCTAATATTTATAGGCTCCTTGGGTGTGCTTAAACCTGGGAAAGCAATAATCAGCCCAGCAGAGTGTGCAGGCTCCACAGCACTGCCATGGCTGATGGAAAGGAGGGTTTTGAGGATTGGCTCCTTCTCTTGCCTGACTGCATCAAGACTGAAGCCCAGCTTGGACCGTGGAAGATCCCCTGGGGTGGCTCAGTGCTGGGAGGTGTGAGCAGAGCTGAGCAGGGCAGCCCCAGCACTTCTCCCATTGCTGCCCCTGCAGTGCTCGAGGTCCCTGTGCACCCTCAGAGGGTGAATTGTGCAGGGATTTGTCCAATCCTTGAGACACCAATTCTTTTTCACACCCAGAGGTGGTTTTCTTTTATAAGCACACTGAAGAGTGTATCTTAATGGGCACTGAGCAGTGGGGAAGAGCAAATCTCCAGTCTCAAGAGTGGACTGGGACTTATTTTTATAGAAGACAGATGACCCTCTTTAAAGGCCTACTTCTTTAAAAATGTTTTTTTTCTAACTGGACACAGATTTACAAGATCAGTGAATAAGAATTTTACTGCTCTACATCCTCCTTTAGATTGTTTGTAAACCGTCTGCACAGAGATGAAAATTTTCAAGTGGAAACTTTTTAAGATCTAAACAACCAATAGTCACAAGGTTTTCTGAGTTTGGACAAAGGGTTTGTTTGGAGTCATTTACAAATTGCTTGGAGTATATCTGTGAAAAGACTCTCAGGGAGAACCTTGAGGGAACTCTGAGGAGATAACCCAACAAATACCATTATATCATGACATTTTACATAGTGGTTTTAACTAATTCAACTTCAAGCTTATAAAATTATTTAATTATATTCAAGCATTAATATCTTTTTGTTTCTTCTTACTGTCAGTGAGGTCAAATACAATCAGCTGATTTGCACCTTAAGCAATAAGGAAAAAATGCTCAGTGTAAAAGAGTCAGTGTGTTTGTACAAGTTCTGACCAACTGCTCAATGTAGAGAAATGCTGCTGTACTCAGGAAAAAAAAAACCCAAATCATATTTCTGTTTTGCTTCCTGTCAAATTAAAAAAAAAAAAAAAAAAACAAAATATACTGAAAGGAGCCAAGGGACAGCTGAATGGAAAAAACATTCTTTTCCTTACTGGTCCCCTATTAAGCATTGCAAGCTGTTGGACAAAAATAGTGCACACAATTTGCCTCCATGTAAACAAGACAAGGACTTGGAGAGGTGTCAATTTTTGATGTCACCAACAGAAACCCTTGAAAATGCTGATGCTGCTGAACTGGGCAGTCTGGGGCAATTTTTGCCCTATGTTTGAATTGTATGAGTTACCCTAAGCAAAGAACCTCCCCTTCTGCCTTGGGAAGTCTCCTCATCCCAAGTGCTGAAGTTGTACCCCATGGAGATGAACTCCTTCCCTGTCCTCTGCCAAGGCTGAGGAAACACAAATCCTGCCTCAGAGTGGGATTTTAGGAATGTTGACTGAATGCACATAGATGTAAGGAGAGTTGGGCCATCCTTAACTCACAGGTATCCCTCTGGGTCCTGCCAGCAGTAAATACTGGGACAAGAGGCTGTTTTCTGGGAGGAAATCAAGCAGTGCCAATCTGTGATAAGTGGTCTCTTGACCTACCTGTTCTCTAATTAAGCATGAGCACTTTGAGCAGAGTCCACCTGGCTCATCAGTCTTTGTACAGCTCTGACTTTATCTGGGGATTTTCTTTTTTTCTTGTTCTTGTTGCTCTCTGAGGTTTAACTTTTGGATGCAGGAATCCTGCCAGGATGCAGAAGGATTTATAAAACAAATGCAGCACATAAAGCAAGGCCCCCAGAAGCACTGGATAGCTTGGGCTGGAAAATGGCTTTTGCATATTCCTGCTTCACTCCCCAAGGACTCCCATTTTTAGCAGACACTGGAACCAACCAGCCAGGAGATTCCAGAGGAGCAGCTCTGGTTAGCACTAAATATTTCAACTTTTAGCTAAATCATCCAGATTTGCAGCTTAACTGAAGGAACACATAGTCAGTAACACACAGATGGGGAATCCAAGAAGTAGCACTGATCCAGGAACATCTAAAAAATTAAGCAACCTCAACAAAGCAAAGACAAAACACAACTTCCCTGATGTCTTTTATTTTCACACTTACAATGCCTGTGCAGGGGAACAACTTCTGCTGAACAGCACTGAAGCAAAAGCCAAATCAGCTTGGGAAAACCCTGAGTTTGTTCCACCTTCCATAATTAAACAACCTGGACTTTGAAACTGCTTAGAAGAACCCTGCTCCTCACCAGCACAGAATAAGAAGGAAGGAAAGGAGAGGACAAGGAAAGTGAGCCATCTCTAGAGTTGCCTACTTGGGTTTCCTTGCAGGGAAGCTGCACTGCACAGGCTTGTGTGCCTGGATGCAACTCATGGTACTTACAATATTTTCCTGCCAAATGTTTAGATCTTAACCAATTGCTCTCAATTAAAATCGTGGGTTAATTATTTATATATATTACTTTGAAGTCATCTAAGCATGGATAACAAAATCTGTACATTATCTATTAGGTCAGAATTCCACAAATTACAAAAAAAGAGGAAGAATTATTTATTTATGCACATTTGATTAGTAAATTCTGTGGCACACTCAGGCAAACTTATCCTGAAATTTGATGGGGAAAACCATTGACAGACCATTTGCCAAATCTTTAATTACAGGGAAAAAAAAAAACTAAAAAAAAACCCAAACAAACAACAACAACAAAGAAATGACCAAGCCACAAAAAACCTTCTATGAAATATGGTTTGAGGGCAAAAAAAGCTACTACCTGACTATGAAAACATGGCATATACATTAATCTGTAGTTAATTCAAAGTGGCAATGAAGATACGTTGCAATTGCAGCTTTTATTGCTGAGTGCCATGGGAGAGCAAAATAATGCTACAAATTCATCACAAACTACAGCCCAGGAGTAATTTTTAACTCTCATAATGATAAACAATTACTCAAAAGTTTACCAGAAAGCTCAGAATGTTTTTCTGTCTAAAATCAGGGGGTTTAGTCAAATGCTAAACCAGTATTGCATTTGTTGATAGTTTATCTACTAGAAATGGTGAAGGCCAAAGTATTTCCAAAGAGATAGAGAGCTGAGCCACTCTTTCCCTTCACTTATGTCAAGAAGGATGGGGAAAAGGGACATTAGGTGGAAGATTGTAAAGAGAAAACATCTGAAGTTGACAAAATTCCACCTGCTGAAAGGCAACATAAAAACAACAGCAACAGATGAGTTACTGTGCACAGGACTTAATTAGGACTCAGATTTTGAGGCAGTATTTTATGACATTGTTTGGGTGTAAAATGGTAAAAGGATAAGGCCAAAAAAGAAACTGAAAAGAAAATGTTGAAATCTTTCCACAGTTTTTTAGACATTCAGCCTTTCACACGTAAATAAATATAAAACACTGCTTTTTTTTTTTTTGAAAAGCATTGAAAAATTAGACTAGTCTCACATCTGATGGTGAATTGAGAAATACCAATCCAAAAGTTCTGGGGCAAAATATTATAAATTATTTGTAGGTCCAAAACCAAAAGATGAAACCAGAAATGAGAATAACGTTACACTGCCCTCCTGAGAAGTTCAGTGATAAAATGCCTCTTTATTGGTTACAAAGTAGATGGTGGTTTTGGGTGAGGAAATGGGATAATGATTTTAAAACAGACTCTGTGACTACAGAGCAACTGGCCACATTCCTGAAGGATCCCAGGGAGGATTTTTGCATCTGTACACTCTGCCCTGCTTTGATTTCCATCTTCTCAAAGCATCTGTCACTGCCCCCAGATGGACACAGAGGCTGGACTGCCCTGTAGTTTCTACCAGCACTGCCTCTGTTCTGTTCCCCAGGATGCTGCCCCACATTATTCCCCTTTGCAGGAGCTCACACATCTCCCTGGGGGCACAGATTTCACTGGCACACACTCCTGGGCTGGGTTCTGCT
Organism: Fringilla coelebs; assembly: GCF_963513975.1. Lineage (NCBI taxonomy): Eukaryota > Metazoa > Chordata > Aves > Passeriformes > Fringillidae > Fringilla > Fringilla coelebs. The sequence goes on along the minus strand of NC_140033.1, from coordinate 64,425,657 downwards.
CTCCCTTCTGCACACACCTTGTTCCACAGGACAAAACTGGCAGTGCTGCACTGCTAGAAGATGTTGACACCTGGCACACGAGTGCTGTTCTTCCTGGGATTAACATTAAGGTGAGGAAATCTGTACAATGACATTACTGTACAAGCAGCACCACTTTATAAGTATTTTCCAGCTGGCAAAGTCAGTCAGGTGTGATGTGACCTGTTTGTGTGTTAGCACTGGAGCTGCTTGGGACACAACTCCACATCTGAAATGTTTGCACAGGGCTTCAGGCAGGAGGAAAGATTGATTGGGGACTTGCAGCCCTCAGAAATGGCAGCCAGGAGCCAGGTGGGAAGCCTTGGTGTCTCAAATGACAGCAGATACTTACACTGAGGTAACCAAATCCCACCCTGAATGAGTCAAGTGCAGAAGTTCAACATGCAGACAGATTTCTTGTGCAACTACTCCCTCCATACACAGTCAGGAAACTGCAGCAAGGCCATTAATTAAAGAATGCATTCCTAATTGCTACCAATTTGAAATAAGCAGCAAAGTGAAACAAACAGTGTTTTTATCAGACTTTCCAAGGTATCACTTTGCCAGGAAAATGGATGTCTTTTTTATTTTTGCTAGGATACTTCATATTTCATTAAATATGTCCCTATGGATTCTAAACTATTTAATGTATCATGAAACACATAAAAGGAAAAAATCCGTTACTCAGTTACCAACCAGCTCCAATCACTGTGCTGATGTGTGTAGGGACTGAATTGATACCACACAGACAATCATCAATCTGGCCTGTCCTGCTCTCCAAACACAAGCCTCTTCAAGTATGGGTCTTTAATGTGGTCTTTGTAATGAATATGACTTATCTTTATGGCATCAATAGTGTTCTATTTACTTCATGGACAAGTTAAGTCATGACCCTGTCTGCTTCAGACTGTCAGTGGGAATGAGACCTGAAATATTAAATATCAAGAAGTACAGCTCTATGCATAAAAACCCTCCTTGAACTCTAAAGATAAAACCCAGACTGCAGAGCTGCTGAGATCAGCTGCTGGTGAGTCATCCTCACATAGTCAGGCCTTTTTTATTGGTCATGTACAGACAACACGAGAGAGAAAATATCAATACTGGACCGTGACAATTAAAGTACTCTATGCATCTTGTTAGTGAAGCTTTTTAAAATGTGACATGCCTACATATACACTGGTGTGTGTAAATACCTACAGTTGCTTTTATTGCTGAATCCTGCCTTGGGACACAACCCTTAGCATGAGCCTTTGAAAACCATTTTTCCTATTTCAAGTCTGTAATTTCCACCTCCACTGCTTTACATACTGTCACTATCCTTACTAGCTCTGGGTGTCCATGGTGCAGGAAATGCAAAAACTCTGGGCACGTGGCTACTACAGACAGCCTGAGAGGTGTCTGTGGAGCCAGCCTGGATGCACCCACTGACTCCTGGAACCCCAAAAGAGTTCCCTCTCTGCCAGGGCTGTGCTTCTATCACAGAATCACCTGGAGCATCATCAGTCACTTGCACAGCAGAAGAGGCAAATTTTCCTCCCATTAGCAAGAAAAGAGGAAAATGTAGCATAAAATATCTGCAGAGGGTGGGTTTGGATTGCAGGAACATTTACTACCAGAGTTACATTCCAAGAGCTTTCACAGTCACACTGCTTCACCTTTGCAGCACAGCCACCACACAGGTTTGTATAAAAGATTTCTTTTTCATGCTAGTACGCATTTCCATTTGTCTATAAGCAGGAACAGAGGCAGAGACAGTGGAGAGCTGAAAGACCAGCCCCAAAGGCTGCATTTGTCTGCCTCCCCCAGGAGGCTGGTGTCACACACACATAAGTGTGCAAACAAGTAAAGAAAATAAATTCACGTCTGACTGCAAAATGTTCCCATAAATTTCCCATGCAGCAGCACTTCTGTGATTAATCCTGACACGAAGCACAACATTTAGCAGCCTAAACCCAAACATATCTGCAAACAGCAGGACTGATGAAACAATGTCTTTGTCTAGAGCTGCCCCTGTGCTGATTATCTGCACTCTAACAAGGGCTCCATCTTACACTGGGCTCCTTCTCCTCTGTGGACAGAGACTCCTTGCAGTGTCCCTCCACTACCTGACTGCCAGTACTCATTATACCTTGAGGAATTTAATACATTTCAGACTTCTGCTCTAGAAAATGAGACTGAACTCAGCCAGGGGGTTCAAAAGTTATTGGTGAAGACAAAGGGAGAGAGAGGGGGAGGAAGGGAGGAGGCTGCCAAAACCAGAGACACAGGATGATCTCACAACCCTCCTCTCCTTGGGAAACCATGAAAATGTGATCGGCGCAGCTCAGCCACGGCACGTGAGAGCTGGATTACAGTAATGCCTTTTTCTCATGCCTTCACATGCCACAGAGATGGAATATCCATTTAAGCAGTAACTTATTGCAGCTTCTGGAGTAGCTGCTAGGAAGCAGAATACACAGACAAGGGCTGCAGAGGACAAGCCCACAAACTCTCACCTTGCAGACCATCCCTGTCAGAACAACCCACAGAGATGGAAACCAACTCTGCTTTCTTAAATGCACATGGAGAGTGAGCCTTGCAAAGAGGAAGATCAAAGGGTGAAAAAGCAAAAAAAAAGGGCAGTGTGCCTGCACAAATTGTTTTCATCAAACCCCTGTAATGTAGTCACACCAAAACAGATTTTCTTGAGATGTATGAGTAGGGATTATGACCTTTCAAAAACTCCACAATCCTCTGGATGGAGATCAAATTAGCATCATCATCATCACCATCATCATCATCATCATCACCATTATCCTCATTATTTCCCATTTCAACCACGCTGCAACTTAAAATATACTATGTATGTGCTTTTCTATGTGTGTGCATCATAAGAAAAAATATTTTTGTCAGCCAGAAAAGCAAACATGAACAGGCTTAAGTTTGGAGAAAACACTTCTTCCACACAGCAATACAAAGGGATAGTTTCAACCTAAATGAAACATTTTGCAGAACTATAAACATTTAAAAAAAGGAAAAGCAGAGTGCCTCTTCACTATAGGTATTTTTCCATACATCATCTCTAATTATGCCGGCATAGTCAGGGGCAGATTCTCAAAAAAGCTGACAAACAACAAAAAGAAACTCAGCACAGATAACTGCAGTTGGACAAAGTTAAATCTTTCACTTCCATGCCGAGTGAACAGAAAAGAACAGATTTCATAGTGGTGGATGCTGATCACATCTGAAAATCTGGCTTAAAAAAATATATGAGAGAAAAAAGCGAGAAAGCCAAGATAACTCTATTTTCTTCAAGCCAGGTTTTGAAACTTAAATTTAAGAGAATAAAGAGACAGTTTTGATTATTACATGGGAATGTTGAGATACTGCAGACAGTTGTCAGGAAATCTTAGGCCACACACTAATACTAGAGTTGAGTTTTGGTTTTAGGTATTCAAATGCACAAACTTATGTACCTTTCAGTATTTTATCAAAGGAACAATTTACATTTCCAAGATAACACTGTAATAATTTTAGAAACATTATACCTAAGAATAACATTATTAGAAACATTTAGAATTTAGAAACATTATACCTAAGAAAGAAGGGAATGTTTTGCATACAATAGCTGCTGTCTTTCATCCTTCAAATAAGATTCAACTATTATTGCCATTTCTAGAGTTTAAGAAAGTACATTACAATACATATCCCTTTGAGTAGCTTTCATTCTCCTAAAAACAACAAAAATCGCCTCCAAAATGTAAACAAACCTTTAGACACCGTTCAGTTGAAGGTGTAATCACTAGGTAAGAAATTTTAGTAATTTTAATGGCAGGACAGGAGGTTTTACAGAGTCATGGGGCACAAATTGAAGCAGAGCAGCTCAAAGTACCAATTATTCCTTTGGTGTCTGAGCGCCCTCTGCATCTTTTGAGGTGCACATTGATTTAAAGGTCTGCTTTAAACAGATTCCCAACTCCCTTTTTTCTCTTGCCATCTCTCCCAGGCATGACTTTTCTTTCTCTGCTTTGAGGAGTAGTGGGAAGTAGGGAATCATCTTCTTACTTCACTTGGGAATTACAAAGGTCAGTGACAGTCAGGGCATGGGGCAAGAGAATGGAAGGATGAGTTTTGATTTTCTCCTTGGCCAAAAACCTGGCACCTGTGAAGTGTCCTGGCTGGGGTTTGTGGCACTGCTATAGGCAAAGGCTGAATTTCACCCTCAAACTCTCACACTGAATGGCCAAGTCTCCACCTGGGCAGGACAGAGCTCCAGGACAGACAGAGCTTTCACTTAAACACGCGAAGAGAAGCTGGCTGTGCACTAAAGTTGCTGGCAGTAGTCAGAAGGTTTGGTGATTTAATCTTTTTGCAAGACAATTATCCCCACTGAATAACCTGCTACATCAGAAACGGTTAGAACAGCTAAAAAATACCTGCAATATATATTGCTTATAAATATTTCAGCAGTCAAAATAAAGTGTTCATACAAGAATAGGGTGATGGGGTTTGTGCTGTCTGAACAGCCCTACTCCAGGCCTGCTTCTACTAAAGAGGATTGCAGCAACTGCAGTTGCAGAAGCATTGGCACACAGACAGGGATGAAAGATCATCTGCCAGAGAGAACACAGCAAATCCAACAGGAGCAGCCTCAGGTTTGAGCTGGCCTTAAAGGGACACTGGTAATGTGAGGCTGTGAGCATGCAGGGCTTCCCCAAAGGTCAAGGGAAAAGAAACATGAAGGTGTTGGGAGCACAGAGAAAACTTCTGTGGCCAGTAGAACAAATGGACAGCTAAGCTAATACTGAGCTATGCCTCACTGAACTCTACACCAATTTTTAACTGCATCCTTTACTCCAGGATGTGCAACCTCCAGTTCCAGGGACTGAGGAAAATTAAATTTCTGTAAGCTGTGTAGGATGATGCTTTTTCTATTCTGAGGTGTTTCCTTAGCATATATCTACTGCCTATCCTCCCCCATCATCACCTCTGGGACAGAGCTTCCAAAACCACATTTTTCAGTGGTTTTGTGAGAAACCATCATGAGCTGAAAACAAGATTCCCTAAAGGGCAGGTTCCCAGCAACTGTGATAGGGGAAGTTTCTCAGCCCTGGGAAGAATTCTCTGATAAAAAAGGAGGATGGGACCCCTTTAATACCACACCTGCTTTGTCATTTACTGAGTATTCAGGGGGAGACACTGGTTTAGCTGCCTGCCCTGCTGACTGTGGTGGAGAAACTTGCAACTCAGTTTCCCACACTCATACAGAATAATTTACACACATTTTTCCAGCCAACAGCCCGACTGCACCTTCTCCAGTGTTCAGAGTTAGATATTTTAATCAGTATTAAAAGCCAAGATACATGAAAGATTCACTGTTTTCTGCCTGCCAATCACCAGGCAAGGACACACCAGCACCATCATTAACTGAACAACACAATATTACATCTTTTGCACTGACTATGTGAAAAATAAGAATCCTTTGGGCAAACCCTGACGTCACCATCACGCCACAACATTTATGTAAAGTCATGGGGCAATTAGAGAGCTGGGTGAAAAAATGCACATGGCAGGTTGTTATTAAATTATTTACAGTGTAACTGCAGCAGCTCAGGTGCACAGCAGAAATCTTATCCAACTTTTGCCCTTCCAGACTGGCTTTGGACACTTCCTTCAGCAGCAGCGGGTGCTCTGCAGCTGTGGAGCTGCTGGTGGATCTGGGTCACAGCCCTGCTGAGGAAACAGAGCAGGGCTTGGATTCAGATCAAGTCCTGCTGCAAACTGGGGCACACTCTTGGGAAAAGGGACTGACTGGAACAGCCACAATTAAAACCCTTACACTGAGCTGCTTAGACCAGGGAGGAGTTGAAGGCTCCATGCTGCTGCTGTGCCCCACTGGACAAAAGCACCTCAGTTCTTCCCATCTTCCCTCCCTCCTGTCCTGTATCTCTCTTTTGATGTGGTGGGCCTTATTTTGAAGCTCATTATGAGCTCTTTGAAGCAAGAACCATGCTCTCCTATAGGTTCATAAAGCGCAGAGTACAGCTGAACTCGCAGGGATGTTTCCAATCACAGCTCAGTCATTTAGATAATGCTCTCTCAGAATGACTGAGAGTGATGCCAGCCATGTGTTGAGCAATGCTCTCTCTCTACCAGTAAATAAGGAACCCAGAGGTTGCATGAAGTCAACTGCTCAGAAAGCCCACAACAATCAAACTTGGTTTGTTGGCTCCAAGGAGGCAAAGATCTGACATCTGCACTATTAATATTGAAAAACAGCCTCCTCCTGTTTTATCTTAGAGTGCCTGTGGTCCACTTGTGTTGCCACATATCAAAAGGGCAATAAACAGCACAGCTTAGTGATTTTATTACTGCAGTATGTTATGGTGGGAGTTAACAAATAGGTAATAAGATAGGCTTCCAGTTGTAGTTTTTAGGGTACTGTTACATGCAACTCAGAGCAATGGTGACCCAAGAAACATTACTAAACACATTTTCACTTTTTATTGTTGTGCTTACAGGGAGATTTATGTAGGCTTTTTACAAACCTAAAATGGTTGTGATAATTTATGGCCACAAGATATTGCTTTTAGAAAAATTTTGAGACTTCTAGGTACAGACTGCCAAAAACTATAAAATCTAGCTCTGAAACCTTGAAGAAAAAGAGCAATAGGCTATTCAGTTTGTGTGTTAAACCACATCTGTGTGCAACATACAGTAGAGTACTTTAATGCTAAATTATTCCAAGATGAACAACCTGCACAAAAAAACCCCAAAAACCCAAACACTCCCCCCACCCCAAAAAATCCCAGCCAAAACATTCCTTACCAAACTTCTGCATCTCATGCTTTATGCCACATTGCAAGGAATCTGTTACACATCCATCAAGTTATTGATTTAATAAATCCACTCTTTGGAAAACCTCCTTATTGGACACCCAAAGTCCAAAATCCCTGACCTTCAGCAAGTACTATGGCAAAGCAATTGCCTTTCCCAATTTTAAGGCAACAACTCTGTTTCTGTCCTGAACCACCCTTCCACTACACAAGAAAATCAGTCCCACAATGGGTAGCTGAGGCCTGGGAACTGGGATACAACACTTCAGTGAACCCTAAAAGAGCCAGATTGGCAAGACTTTTTAATGAAAACATTCTTTAAAACCTTAAAATAGTATGTTAAATCTGCATTTTAATTTTGATCCTCCTAAACAACATCAGCAAAAGGCCAATAAAGATTTATGGCTTCACAACAAAATAAAGTGGATGTATGTCATCTTGTCCTGCTACTTGCAGAGACCAGGAGGGAGGTCAATGAGAGAGTATTTATTATTCTATTCTGTACTAAGAAAAATAAATAAAATCACAGTGAGTCAGATGAACTATTTATAAATTACAACATGTAATAAGGGATGGCAGACATTATAGAGAAAAAAAAAAAAATCCCCTAATTTATTTTTACTCTGGTGGTCAGCAGAGCAGGGACAGTGGAAAACAGAGCGTAGCAAAGTGTGGCATTCCAACCTCATTCCTACCTTAATAGGCTTGGTGGGGCCCCCTGTTTGCAACTGGCAAAACTCCAGGAATTACCCCACAATATCTGTCTTAGCAGGCTCAGCAGGAGACCCTGCAAACAGCCCTCACCCAATGAAAGCCTTAATTTCAGCTGTCCCTGCCAGAACTGGGATATTTTCAGCATACAACCCAGGAGCACACCAGCTAAGCAACCAGCAGCTCTCTAGACAAGACACAATTATGAAACTCTGCCACTTTTTATTGCAGAAATGCATCTTTTTCCCTTAGAAATGGGTAATTATTTTTTAACAGGGTGAGTGATTGCATGCATGTACTCAAAGTGTTTGCTCATGCAGAGCTCTCCCTTCTAAAAGTTTTAGAATTAGTAAATTAACAAAAAACCTTCTCAATAAGCTGTTTTTTAAATGAACCTACAAAAAGCAGGCTTGACAAGAATTTAAAAAAATTCCAAAACAACATAAATAGATGTATCAATAGTTACCTTTCCCAAGGTTGTCAAATATTATGAATGCTTAGTTTTGAGAATAAGGTGGTGTGACATCACTTATTTGTGACAGAACCAAATTCCAGTAAGAATAATTTAATTATTGCTTCTGGATATCAGTTAGAAGTGGAGATTAGAGCTTTTTTGGTTATATAGGGCAGGTGATTCACTATAAAACCACTGTGTTTGCTCTTTTTACACAGCTTTCAGCCATCATAAAAATCTTTCTTAACCTTCATGGCTCCCAATTTTCAATCTGGCAGATTGGCTATTCTAAAAATAGGTAAAATGTTATAAATCAAAACAGAGAATGTGACCTTTCAAACTGGAACAGACATGAAGAACCTTACTGTCTACCACAGTGCTTCAGCAAAACATCCTGATGCTAGAACACAAAAAGAAGTTGTTGTCAGTCATGAACTGCAAGTTCATTCTTAGAAATCAAGATTTCCTTGAGTGGAATACAGTGTAAATGAAAAGAGAAGAGAAAAAGGCTGAGTGATCCATACAGACTCTAAGAATTACTGACACAATAAAAGAAAAAACCCCATGGATCATTATCCTTACTAAATATTCATTATCATCAAATATTCATTATTACTTAATTCAGCGAAGTTACTGAAGTGCCTGTATTTTGAAAGAGTAGAAAAAGAAATAAAGTCTTCCCAGGAGGGAATAAAGCAGAGAGCTGTTACATATGAATAAACAAAAAGTGAAGTATGCTCATGAGATTGTGTATGTAATTATTTGATGGTTAGATAATTAAATTAAAAACCAGCTTTAATTCTGTATAGAACCAGAGGTTCTACATATTAAGCACTTACATAAACTGCAACCAATTTAATTTCAAACTTTTGAGCCTGCTCTTTGTATGCCTAGGAAATTCAAATGCAAGAAGCACATTTGAACATATGTTCTCGCTGATCAAAAGTGAAACAAACTGCAAGATCCTTGTTTGACAACTCTCTGAGGAAGCAGCTGAAGCTTTAGATATCATTTTACTCCTAGACACGACCACTTTGAAACTGGCCAGGCTCCACCAGGTGTGAGCAGCCACGAAAGTGCAAAATTGATATATCAACATCAACTACTAACACAGTGTTGTTTTGGCTGTTGAGCTCCATGGGTGCAGAAACTCCTTCCTCTGGGAGGTCAACAGGAGAAGTCTGGCATGTGGATAATCCAATCCAATCCCGTTATCCTGGAAAACCCCCGGCCATGCCAGGCCCCCAGCAGCAGTGACGTGGGCGCTGCGTCCAGCCTGGTTTTGCTCAATGCCAACAGGCAGCTCAGCTCTGCTTTCCCTGATTGTGTTTTATCAGTAAAACCCCTGTGAACAAGGCTCTTCTGTAAGCACAGAAAAGTCAACCCCTGGCACAGTGAAAGCAGCAGAGAAAATATGAAATAAAGCAGAAGCACACTTTGAATAAAGGTTTGTGTGTCGGTGCCCACAACAACAACGCGGGTCCAGCCCAGCAGCAGCACCCCTGTGCCACGGAATGGAAACCTCAGCTGGCAGATGCCAGCATTGACACTGCTCTGAGGGCTGTGGACACAGGGCAGGGGGGAGAGATGACAGCTCCTGGCCTCCAGATCCCACAAGTTGAAGGACAAAATCAGGGGAGCACGGGGCAGCCGTGCCGCAGCATGGAGGGAGGCGGCAGTGGGGAGCACGTGCTCAGCTCCAGCCTCTCCCTCTGCCAGCACAGCCCTTTCCCAGAGATCTTCCTGTGCCACCATGGAAAGCATCTGGCTGGGGATGCTGCTCAGATGTTCTGGTGGAAGTGGGAATATCTGGGTGCGCCCCTCTGCCAGGATGGAGATTGTTTTCTGAAGTCTTGGGACTCATCACTGACTCCACACCTTCGAGGAGCATGGAAAAATGTCTGGGGTTTTTTTTTTTGTTTTTTCCCCTCTAGATCTACACTGAAACATACTTATTTCTTTTCAGTTTCATCACTATGGTCTGTGGTTTTATCAACACAGCTCATACTGTGATAATGTTCTGCCTGCACTAAGATTTTTTACTATCGTCAGCGACAGGCACCCACCCAGCTGTGCAACCCACTACTCCCTCAGGTGATATTAAACTAACTCCTCAAGGCTGAAACCAGAAGTCTGCACCCCAAAATGAGCACCAAACCCCCTCAATCTGTGTTCTCCCCTTGATGGACCATGGAGCTGATGTTCCCCTATGACAGCCTTGGGAAAGCCCAGGGAGAGAACCCTGTCTGCTCTTCTGCCTGCGTGCAGATGAGCTTTTCATCATACAACTTATAAATGTTTGCCAGCAATATCTGCTAAATGGCTGTAAATCTCCTTCCAAAATTGTAGCAGGAAAATCTCCTTGATATTTAAGACAAAACACCAACTGCAGAGGCAGGGAGAAATCTTGTAGGCAGAAAGTCTCTTTCCTTAAATTTGACTTCAGCACTGGGAGCTACATAATTCGTTCTCAAGCCCCCCAGAGTGGCTCCAACCTCTTGCCTGCTCAGACAAAGGTAATGAGCACATTCAAAGCCTGAGCTTTACTTAGTCCTGGTGCTTGAAAATGCAGAATATGTAAAACTCCCCCAACAAAACCAGGTTTCAGTGCTGAGAAGGCTCAGCCTCCTAATCCCACTGTGTTCAAAAGAAAGTTGCTTTGTTTACATGAATTTGGCTTTCAGAGTTTTTCCCCAACAATCTGGACAAATTTAAATCAGTAGAACATTCAGGCAAAGTTACAGATTTCAGTGCACAGAGAGCTTAATGCACAGCACCTCCTAACACACAACAGACCTTCTTTAAACTGCAAACAAAGGCTGGAGGTTGTTTTGTAAAAAGAAAAATCACTGCAATAGGTCAAGATTTTCTGGATAATGGGAGTCTCAATAGAATATGCAGCCACAGCTGCCCTGTCTGAGGGCAAGTGATGCTTGAGATATCACCAGACACTGTACAAAACCAAGAGGGATGACAGAGGGGAGGTTGCTGGGCTGTAGCCGAGCAGCAGAGAGACTAAGTGTAGCCAGGACACCTAAATCTAGGCAAATCATTTCCAAACTCATAAGTCATAAGGTAACCCAGTGCTCCTGGCAGCTAAGGCAACTAGAAATGCAAGCAGAATATATAATTTTCATGTACCCCAACAGCAAATGGAAGCATTGAGAGATGGCAGCTCTGTCACTGACTTCTTAGAAAGGCAGATCCTTATTTCCTGAGGGAGTTGAGCCTTTATTTCTCAGCATGCTGTGTAAAATGCACTCTTCTTCCTTCCCTCCTCCCCCATCCCAGCTTCCCCGTGTTCCACCAGCCAAAAAACACCCAGCAGCAGGATAAAGGCAAAAGCAGGGGGTGGGAAGAGGGAATTACAATGGCAAGCCCCTCTGGACTCCATTCTGTAATCAAATAGCTGCAGGTTCTGCTGCAGGCCAGCCCGTTTTGCCTCTGGCTGCGGGGCTGTTTCGCCCTGCAGAAAAGGGCTGTCATTGTGCTCCGCACAGGTGCATAGACAGGCTCCCAAAGAGAGCTCCCAACGAACACAAGGCATAAACAAACTCAAGTGTGGTCTTCTCTTCAAGAAAATAATTCAGCCAATGTGAAACTCCCTCCTTGTAATAAATTAGCTCCTAAGAGTATTCAAAAGCTGACCTCCGACCTCCTCCTGTATTATTCTCATGACCACCAGTGGGAGAGGAGGTCAAGTTGGTCAGTTCTTCTCACCAGTCACTGATGCCTCTTTAGCAAAGGAGGGGTGGGGGAGGAGGGAAAGGAGAAAGGAGAAGAGAGGGAGGGGGGAGAAAAATCAAATTTGCTTCTCCATTGAAACATGGGCTTAGTAAGTAAACCGGGAGGCCCAAGCCTCCCCCGGCAGGCGTCCAATTTTACGACACATTTGTAAGTGTGCTGCTGTCTAAATATCCCGAGCACGGGGAAATTCCACACCAGGGCTGCAGCCAGGGGCCAGCTCTGTGCTGCAGCTGCTGTGGGATCCTTCCCTCTGCAGAGCCTGGAGAGCCCAGGGAAAGGCCACGACTGGCAGCTCCCCTTGGGCTCCTCTCCGGATTGGAAGCTATGAAGAAGGTTTGGTTGCTAAAAAAAGAAGAATTTGTTAAGTGGCACATTCCACCTACCCGTGGCTGGCACATGTTAAGTTCATTCATACTCACAAGACAATCCTTGCCAATCTCTTCCAGCCTTTTTCACTCAGGGAGCAGTAATTTCTGCAATAATGCAGCATGGTATTGTGTCAGATAACGTTTGTCAATAAAACCACAAATTAATTTGCTTCATATGTCCCATGCAGTTTCATAGGAAACCCCTCTTTTGATAGTGTGGTTAGTTACAGGACTCCTGGTAAATGGAGTTCTCTGGAAAGTATTCCAACTATCTGTAGCTGGCCAGAACTTGATTTATTTTGCCAGCATATACATCAGGGCTGGGCTGTGAAAAGAACCCACTTTTATTTTAGCTTGGAGTACAAAAGCTGCTCTGTAGTTTCAGTACCTCCCATTGCCTGGATACTTCTCTGCACTTTGCATTGCTGAGAGGGAAGACTGGGACTTTCAGCAGAGAAATATTGAATATTGAAATTTGAATATTGAATTTGAATATTTGAATATTGATTGAATTTGAATATTGGCTACGGGAATATTGAATATTTCCCTTGTCAGAATTATATTAATCTCAAAGTCCATTTCATTACCTGTCAGCAAAGAAGAGTGTTTTTTATCTCTGCATTCATCAGTATATAATGCATCTACTTGGCAAATCATCTCCTCTATAGCCAAGCTCCTTCCTGTAGTTGGAAGACCATGATAAAGTCTTCTGAGTCACTGATTTGCAGTTTCTCTATAAAGCTATAAGCAAGTGAACATTGTCCCATTAATTAAATCTAAATTGTGTAATTCTATTTCAAATGGTAGTATAGTTTGCTGGAGATGAGAGCTGAATGCAGAAAAGGTAAGAGAACAAAAAAGGCAACACATCTCCATGCAGACAGAATTAATATGGTTTTTTTTCCCTAATATTGTTAAATTCATATTAAAATTTATAAGGGAAATCATATTCTTGGGACAGAAAACAACCCAACCCTGCATGGCAGGTTTTAGTTTGGTTTTATGCTGCACAAATTTTGTAATGAGCTCATGTTGTTTAAACAATTTTTTCTACTCTTGTTTTATACCCTACTGTTCTGGCCAGTTTTGTACAATATCACTGTACAAGACTAATTTATAACATTTCCTCTGGAAACTACATGAATTTTCTGATTCAGCTACTGAAGGGTACAACACATACACTCCTGATGAAATTTCTCTTCTATTACATTAGAGCAATTTTTACCTTTTACCTTAGCAAATCAAGCAAGTAGATCAAACAATGTGGAATGAAATATTGTAGTAATTCTAAAATTAAATATTGTATTTATTATCTATTAGCTTTCAAATCTTGATTTCCATTTCCATCTGTTTGGAAATAATGCAAGAATGTAAACAGATTTTTGACTCTGGCATGTGACTCATCCCAAACCAAACTGGTGCATTTTCCAAGAGAGCAAAGAAAACCTGATAGAAACATCCCACAACCAGCTACTGTAAATGATCCAAGTTGTGATGGCAATCCATGACTGTGAAAAATAAAACACAAATCACAGTAGAGTCCATAACCACAGAATTTCCTGCTTCACTAAGGTGGCAAATGGTAGGACCTAAGCTGTCAGTTTAATTTCAAGGATCTGAACATTTCAGAATAAAACTGCAGCTGAGATAATTGAAACAGCCAAGTGTCCCAGGGCAAGGCTACTGGTGATCTATCTCACAGTTGCTTAATGATCTGAGTAAAAGCAAGCAGCACGATCAGGCCTCACTGAATAATTCCCAACCAAACACCATCGGCAGGGGCTGTGCTGGCCTCGTTATCAAATAACACAGATTCTAAAATTTAATGAAGCCTGACATGCCTAGGTTAGTTCCCTACTCAATAATTCCACTGTCAGATTTCCTACAGCTTTTCCCAGGAGCACAGGCCCTGTTCTCACCATCCAGGATGCCAAGTGGTTCAAGCTGAGGGACTGAAAATGAGAGAATTGATGCTTGGAGGAGGCTGCAAACTACAACATATTTCTCCCACACTTCTCCAACCTGATACCAGAGATGCTGAAAGCCTTCAAGACAATGGCTTTTGCCAGCTGGTACAGCAGGGCCATCAAATTGCAGCACACAAGGCAGAATCTGCAGCCAGGGACAGACTTAGATGGGCTGCAGACTGAATGGAAAAGCTTCTCAGTATCCAACCCTAATGAACTTACCAGGGAGGTGGACTAAATTTCATACAGCTCATGGGGGGATTCCTCCCCTGTTGACATTAGATATTAATGACAACAGATATTAATGACATTAGATATTAATGACAATAGATATTAACGACAATAGAAATTAATGACAATAGAAATTAATGACAATAGATATTAACGACAATAGAAATTAATGACAATAGATATTAATCATGAGATCCCTGAGGCCATTAGTATCCATTAATGCCACTGCAAGCCTGTGAGTGCCCAAACAGGACTCTCACAGCCCAGGCTGTGCCTTCTGTGGGAGCAGGGTAAGCCTAAGCCAGGGTGGAACTGAGATGTTTAACTTGTTCACCAGGGATTGTCTGAGTTAAGGCTGCTGTAGGGCACAACTGGACCATGCCATGTTTCCATAACAAAGTTCTCTGCTATTTATGAGATTGTTGTCAATACAAGTGGAACAGAACTAGCCTACAGTGACACAAAGAGCTCCCAGAAGCTGAGGGAGCTGAACCCAAAGAGCTGCCAGGCAGCCTCTCCTGCAGCACCTTGGGTTTGGGTTCAGAACCTTTGCTCTCTTCTGCTCCATCACCAGCACTTTGCTGCTTTCAGGGAGTTGTTAGCTTTACTAAGTACCTTAAGAAAAAAAAAATTAAAAATTGCATCTAGAATAAACAACATCAGATACATTCCTGTAATATTTTGAAAACATTTAAAAGCAGTGCTGAATTCAGCCTGAGTTATTCTTGGCTGATAGTGCAGTATTTGGGGGCAGGAGAAAGACAGCAAAAAGCAAGACAATAAAAAAGGGTGTGCAGTTGAGCTGGTTGGCATTTGAGCAGAATAAACTCAGCCATGGGGGGTAAGAATGCCACCAATCCCCTCTAAACTTTGCTCAAACCTTACAACAAAATTGGAGCAGCACAGGGGGATTTCAGCCTTCCTGTTCCCCATGTATTTCTCCCATGCTCAGCATACAGCAGATTTGGTCCTGGGGGGCTGGCAGGGGTCAGAAAAACAGAGGCAAATCTTCCACACCCTGCACTCCCTCTGTTGTGTCACAGAAAGCAAAGAGGGTGAAAAAACTGCCTAGGCACAACTTGCCCACTTCTGAGGGTCATTTCTACTGCCACACTACCAAAAAAATTATTTCTTTTCAAGAACAGAATTCCTTGTGAATCCTTCTATAGATTCCTCTGTTCATAACTAAAATAAAAAGAATTAATGTAATTTAATTTCCCTAATGTTCAAATATTTGGCAAACAGAATCTTCAGAGACTCCTTAAAAATTCTGAATGGCATTGCCATGGAAGTAAAAGCAGAAAGACTCTAAAAGTTAAATAACTTTCAAAATACAATTTGCTTTTCATGACAGATGTCTGATAATTTGTGCTTTGTATTTAAATTAGGATTAAAAATATTTTATCTTAATCTGTTTGTAGAAAATAAACTCACACCAAAAAAAAACATTCACTCCATTTTTGGATAATCCATAGTAGCTTCAGCAAACTGTTATTTTGTAAAGGGATTAATAAGCACATTAAATTGAACCACTGCAAGTTTCCCTATACTGATAAAACTACTCGGCGTGTTTTAAAATTGTAGCAAGATTTTTAAAACTTGTTAGATCTGCAGTGTTGAACTCTGATGGTTTTAGAGAGCACAAGCTGCTTTTACCTCCATAATGAGACCAATTCAGTGAAAATAGGGAAGTCTACCTGAAAGTGATTTAACACTGTACAGTGTTATACACTCCACTGTAAAAAGAATTTGCATTACATTGATCTAAATCTAAATTTTTCATCGTTTTCAGATTAACTACTTTGGTAGTGATTTTTACAATGAAGACATTAATATTACAAACATTTAAGTGATGCTATGGAATGAATCCTCATCTCTGACAAATCACTTGCCAAATTCAGCCCAAATCTGGGCATACTTTTGATTGCCCTGAAGGTGTAAGGCCTTTTCATTCAGTTTTCTAAGACAGCAGTGCTGATTACTTTGTGGCTAAGGTTGACGAGCAGATGTTTTCCAATCCATGAAATTTTGAAATATTTTTGTTTTGGAATCATCCAAAACTGGAATAAAATCTCCAAAAGTGTTGGGAAACACAACTTTTTATAGTTAAGTGAAATTTAGTTCTTGACCTAGATCAAATCATTAAACAAAAAGATACTGCTAAATTCTTTCAAGGTATTAACAGATTAAATGAGCTGTGAAGAAAAACAAAGTTAATATATGAATTAGGTATTCAAGATTTAGGGCTTATAAAGTGGGATAGAAAAGAAATATGAAGGGATTTGCTTGAGTTAAGGCTGCTGTAGGGCACAACTGGACCATGCCATGTTTCCATAACAAACCCCATGTCTCCTGTCTGCTCACTAACAAATGACAAATGTCATTCAACAGAAATAAAAACAAAGATCCATTTCTCAAAATTACAGATTCACCTCTTTTTTAGGAAAAAATGAAAGCATTAACTCCTTCTGAAATCTCTATCACCCTCAGCTTTGACAGCATGCAAGAATAACAATTTCCTGGGTTTGCCAGCAGTCTCTGCAACAGGGAACAGGGGCAAATATTTTCTGCTTTGAAGTATCACGGAGCTGTCCTTGTTTATGACTGAGTTTAGGATGCAGTGAACTAGAAAACAACTGTGCCGTAACAATCTGAACTAGAAAAGACAAAAATGCTTTATTCTGCCTGGCTGTACCCTCTCTCTGCAATGCTATGCAGTGTTTAACTGCAAATATCTCTGTTACAATTATGTACAAAAGCTGGTTTATTTTCTGAACTTCATAGGATTTTTACACTTCCCCCCCCCCCCGCCTCCCCACTATGGAGTTGTTCTTTTTAGAAGTGTTTGTAGGCAATTGGTTTTAAAAGGGCTCCAGGGGGCTTTTCCCTACTGTGTTAAGCTGTTTTGATATTCTTTTACAAGCACAGTCCTAAAGTTGTTCTCCCAGATGCATTGTCTTACTAATCAGCTTTATGAGGTTCAAGGTCACCATTCAACATTAATTATTCATTGTACAATTCACAGCTGGGGATGATGCTGAAAATGGCAAATCATACGAGCGTGGAAAAACACATTCACAGAGCATCTTCCCCATATTTCTTCAGATCAGAAGGAATAAGAAATCCAAAGGGAAAAAAAGAAAAAGAGATAAGATTAGTATGGTACTGTGGAAATCATGCATAAAGATCACCTCCAGGAATGCCTCTGGCTTTCCTGACTTTATACAGACATTTCCAGTGACCTAAAATTAATAGAATACAATAGCAAAAGGCATGTTGTGAGCATTGATATCAGAACAGTCCTGTGCCCAAGCTAAGGCAGCCATAATGAAATCACAAAGAACAAACTAGGTATTAAAAATGCATTGATTTACAAAGTCGACATGCTTCAGAGAAAAAACCTGGCTGTGAATGAAATTGTGTAGCATGGGAAGAGGGGATAGATATCTCACATTTATAGTAGTCCTTGTATATGTTTTAGATCTGTGCAGTGTCAATTTTGGAAAGGTTTTTTTCTCCTTCTTCAGGCAAGCCAAGACTTGTCACACTTTGACAGTGGCAGGAATGATGTCATCAGCAAAAAATAAGGCTTTTTTCAAAGGGCTATTTAGATTTTGGCAAAGTGGCGTGGGCAAGCTGCTCCAACAGATTCTGCCTTCTCTCTCCTCTGCTGTACTCATTCCTTAACTTATTAAGGATTCAAGAACAGTTGAGGCTTTGAAACCATGCACAACCAGAGCCAAAAACTCCTATTATAAGTCTAATTATTCTCAGTTCCCTCCATACACATTCTAGAAAACATAGCACTTCTCTGTGTACAATATACTGGCTCAACCAAACCTTTTTTAATGATAGTACCATATTAAAGACCTTCTGTTTTCTTTTCTGGTGTCCTGTTTTGCAGTTAAAATACAAAATACTTGCTGCCTCCACTCAATCACACTTCTGCAATTACTTGGTGCCTCCTGATAGTGCTTCAGCAATTTTATTTTATCTGCAGCTGGAATGCTTTTCTTTCCTCTGCATTCTAATTTCTTGGTTTGTTTAGACAAAACATGCTAAGCTGATTTCAAAAATACAGTTTACAAAGTGCAGGTCACTGCCAGATGTTATTGAATATTTTCAGGCTGATTCTGTGTCCAGAAAAGTGGGCCCTGTGCTGATTCTCTTGTCAATAACAACTGAGCTGGCAAATGGATCTGATTCAACAGAAATATTGAAATTGATACCTTAATTCTGGCACAAAAGTATTGTTTAGGTTCTTTTCACAAGCAAGTTCTATTTTAAAACATTATTAAGTCCTAAATGCTTGTGATCACACATGTGTACATCAACAACCTTGTGCATTTAAAAACCCTTTTTTGGTTATCTAGAACACTCACTTTTCTGCATTAATGATTTTTTAATGATAGATTGGGAACAACTAAAGCAAGTTTTTACTAGCCACTGTATGCTATGTTTCTTTTTTTTAACAACTGAATGCTTGCAGCACAGAATTTCATTGCCAACAAAACAGGCAGGCAAATAAGCCATATAAATACATTGCTGAAAGAAACCAATTTTTTCTTCCAGGTCTGTTTTATGCAGGAATTAAGCATATGAAAAAAACAGTTTCTCTGAGTAGACAGAGAGCAAGTGTTTAAAATTACTCAAACAATTTAGAATGTGAAATGTTATGTCCTTTGATATCATTGTAAATAATTTTTTAAAATCTACATTTTTAACTTTTTCATAATTTCATCAACATAGTTAATTTTGACTGTAAATTAAAGCATGGTACTCCCTGAAATAGATATACTTTCCAAATTCTGTCTAGAAGGTGTGCAGATAGGCTGACAGAGTCAATTTGAGATACCAGCTATCCATTTTTCTGGTTTTCTTTTCCTCTTTAGAGTTCTGTCATTTGCTCCACGGCACCTGTCAGGATCAGCATCACCTCTGTTACTCTCAACAAGAAAACCAAGCTTGAAATTTGAGCAAAACCAGGTCAATTCTGTCTGTACCAGCCTGTGCTGGAAGGCAAATGGCACTGATGGCTCTGAAGGGCAGGACAATGGCAGTGGCTTTCATTTACCTGCAGGCTTCCCTCTGCTTTTCAGTTCCCAGCATTAACAAACCCCGAGCCTCCTTCACTCCCAGAGTTACACATCAGCCTGGGGACAGTTCCTGGGAAGGATCAGTTCCTCTGACATTAAATCAGGAAGGAAAAAGGAGGCATTTTGTTTTAGCCTGCATTATGTGTTAGCTTGCTCTTGTTGAGAATCTCTACTCATGCAGTCCCTGAGCAAAAGTGAATAATTCGAAAAAAAAAAAAACCCAAAAAAACCAAAAAAAGAATAACCAAAGCAAACTTTTTTTCATTTTTGTTCATTTGGAGTTTATACCAGACTATGCCATGACCAATGTGCAATTTAACCTTTCAAGTTTGCTGCTTCAGTTTTCCCTTTGATTTCTGTCGACATAAAAGGCATTAAGTGTCTGACTTCAAAGAACAGCCAGTGTGGATATTTGTTGTTCAGCATGGTGGTCCTTGCTTAAATGGGCTGCTTCTTTTGTGTTTCTATTTTTTCTGTAGTTCACTTACTATATAAACATTCTGTTCTTAGCCTCCCTGTCTCACCATTTGTCCTTACAAAAAATTATACAGCCTTGGACAAATTACTCTGGTAGCAAAGTATCCCCAGAATATTTTCCATTTCTGTAAAAATGTAAAATCACAGTGTTTCCAAAATTATTTGCTGTCACATCAAACAGTATTTGGAGAAATTGCCAATAATTAAGACATTAGAATTCTAAGACATTAGCAATTCTACTCTCAAACTTTGGAGGAAATGGAAAACACATAAGAAGGTTAATTTCCTTTCTGAATTTTACACCAGGGACTACCTCTCTAGAAATTAAAAGTGGCTCAGTTATTATCCAGTCAAATTCAATTATATTTCCACCCTGGTGATTTTCTTCTATATTTATCATCCTCGTATTAATTGCTTTCAGGGCATACATTTCTAAAATATTGTTCCCTTGAGCAAAGCAAGGAGGAAAAAGGCAGAAGCAACTTGTTTGCAAAGGCTGAGGTACAAAGCAGCTCCTCAGAGTGCTGTGGGCATGAGCTGTCACTGCTTCCCATGCTGCACCAGCTGCTCCAAATTAATGCAGCACTCCCAAGCTTAATAGAGATGTATTAATTTATGCTGCTTGAGAATCTGGGACAGATTTTTGGATCACCAAACACACAACAAGAAGCAACTCCTCTGCAGTAATTCTGGATGGAACACTCTGGCCTGTGCTCAGGCTGAGTGTGGCTCATGGATTATAAATAGGATTCCTCAAAATGGAGATAAAGGACACCCAGAGCACAACCTGCATCAAGTACTGGGCTCACAGTTTAGAAATGACATCATGGTTGCAGGGAGCAACGCTCTGGTTGCAGTGCAGAGTGTATCAGAGCTCATTCCTAAGGACAGTCCAGGGGTGTACAAGGATTCCTGTGGCACTACTGGGGATCCAGGCCATCCTCCTGATGCTGCTGGTGCCTCTTTTCCCACCACACACACACAGCACTGTGTTGGAAAGCTGGCAGCAATGTGCATTCACCCACGCTGACAGTTTGGGTGGATAATTCCACTTGTTCTGACTGCAAATTTCTGAGGAGCTTATGCTGAGGAATAGGAGGTTTTTTCACAATTTCTCACCAGGAAAACACCACAATACCATGAAATCCCATAGATCTTCTGCCAAAGGAGCAGAGAGGACTTTCAAAAAGTCAGAGATGGGGCAAACCATTTCCCAGTTCATCCCACTCGTGAGCTCACATTCTATTGCTGAGGAAACACAACAGGACCCAGAATACTCCACTGCAGAGTTTGGAGGCTGCTGCAGTGCAGAGTTTGGCCAAACCTTCTGTTCCCTGTCCCACCTGGGTGCCCAGCCCAGCTATTTCCCAGCTGTGACAGGCTCCTGCTGGCTTTGCAGCTGCAGCTCCTCCTGCCCGCTGCTGGCAACAGGAAAAACAGGAATGGCCACAGTGTGGCTGAACTGTGCCCAGCAGGTTCAGGCTTTTGGCACGGGGGCAAAGGGACACCACAGGGCTCCAGCAGGATTTGAAAGCACTGTTTGGTGCTTGGTGTATTTGTAGAAGTATTGGCAGATTGCAGTAGAGAAAACAAAAGGGAAAAAAATGCTGTGGGCAGCAAAGGCCAGCATTCCACATCACTGCAGCACCCTCGAGGCATCAGGGCTGTTGTTTCTAGAAATGAATTTTGAATTTCCCATAAGGCTACTTAAGGAATCTGAAGCACCATGTGAAAAGAAAAACAAATTGCTCTTCATGAGCTGGGATGGCCCTGTCTGGCAGGAATGTTACTAGGATGGTGTAGGACAAATGGAGAGCAGGGTAGTGCAGAGATGACATGGCACAGGTGCTGCTGCTCTTATTGCAGCAGTTCCAGACTGATTTACATGCAGAAGGAAAAGATACTAGCCCACTTGGGAGAACCAGAAAGGAAGGCAGCTGCCTTTTGACTTTTTTTTTTTTTTACACTGCTGAATGGCTGCCTCCTCAGAGCAAAGAAAAAGGGGGAGAAAACCAGAAAGGAACACAAAGCAAGTTGTGCATGGGGAGTAAATATGGCCATGTACCAGAGTCTCTGTGAGCTGGGAAGGCCAGAGGACTTCATTCCCTCTCCAGTCCTGCCACTGGGTGAGCTATACAGCACACCTCCCTCCTTATGTGCCAGATTCCACCTGCAAAATGGCATCAACACTCTCTTCTGGAAAGTGTTTTGAGACCTATTGGTAAAACACAAAACCAAAAACAAACCAGCCCAAACAAGCAACCCCCCAAAAAAACTAAATTCACCATCATGTAAAGTTAATTTCTTCATTTGAGTTTCATGAGAATAATGGCTGTAAACTTCCTGGCAGTATCACTCTGAACAGTTTTTGCATCTGGTTACAATGCTGGGATTCTACCTGGCCTAGGTGAACTACAATAATAACTTGCTTTTTGCACCATTTTTTTCACCAATAGACCTCAAAATACTTTACAGAGGAGACTGTAAAGGAAATAACTTCATCTGACTCTTCACAGGCTCAGGCTAAGCAAAAGATTGGTGTCAAACTAAGGGAAAGAACCCAGAAACTGAGAGTCCTTTTTTTTGTACTCTAACCAGGAAAGGAAATATTGTTCAAATAGAAAATTAACCTGACTTTTTTCCTACTTCCCTTTAGAAAACAAGGCAGTAAAACAAGCTTTTGTTTAGCCAGGGGAACTTTTATCTGCTCCAAGTCACTTTTACAGCAGTAGCTGCTATCTGCAACAGATCCATAAAAAGATAATACTCTACATCATGGCCTGTAGTGCTTTTATTGTCTGTTGAATTTTAAATGTCATATCTGCACACACAATAGCACAAAAGAGAACAAGATTGAAATTTAGACAGTGAAGAGAACTCCTACTCCCCATATAGAGTAGGGCACAGTGGCAATAAACACAAGATGGACACACAAGTTTACATTCCAGAGGAGACACCCCTTAAATGTGAAATGCAGTGGTCTCTGTAGAGCATTGGGGTGATCTATTACATGATTAATCATTGAGATTTTAAACATGTGTGCAGGTAAACCTGTATCATTCACTCCAGAGGATAAGCATTCTCATCTCTGGCCCTTGGAAACTTGAGAGAAAGGAAAACTGGGGTCTTGTTTTTCTTGCACACTTCTCTGCCACTGTCACTTCACTAGAGTGATCAAGAGAAATACAGAAAATACACTCTAGGATCAAAACCTTCTCTTCCCCCACTCCTTTTTTTTTTTTTTTTTTTTTGCTAGTGTGTTTTTATCAGTTTGTACAAAACTGTACAAAAATAGTTGGTTTATTGAGTAATAGCATAACTTAGCATGTTTGAATTAGTGAAGGAAGTGAAAAGTCACCAAAACAAACACATCCAGTCTGCTAATTTTACTCACAGTTTCTGAAGTGACATAATGCAGCTTCTTTTTAAAGCTTTCTTGGAAAAACAGCAATTTCCTGTGTTTATTTTGTCTTCTTATTTCAGAAAAGTCTCTCTGATTTGTGGCAGCAGACACAATCTGCATGATAGAAAGTTTCTTACCAACAAGAGGTTTTCACTGATATGATCAATGGAGAAATAAAACCCTTTTAGTACCACTGCCTTCACAGATTTTTAATGAAATATTATCACAGGCCTTTCAAATGATTGTCAGTCGTGGTTTTAAAAAAAGAATAATCCCTATGCTTAATTACTAGGACCATTCTATAACAACTTCTGTTCTACTTTATACCTTAAATTCTGCCTTAAACTCGATTCATTTTATTCTGCTGAGCAGAATGGAAACTCATCTGGTTTTTGTTATCTTGCAAGAATTGAGACAATCTGTAGTAGGGCTTTTCTGTGTTTTTAAATTACAATCGCAGTGAGAATAGAGCTTTTACATGCTCATCCTATTGGAAAAAAGTATTTAATGGACAGCATTAAGCCAAGTGGATGGGACTGTAAGATATATTCAGTGTGGTTGTTAATGCTTTGACTTTAAGTGAAAACATTAATATTTATAAGTGAAGCAGTTAATTTTTCTAAATGGGCTTTGGCCAAGGGGTGCAGCACCCTCTGGTAAAAAGACATTTTGGTGACAAATTTTAAATAAACTGAAACAAATTGCAAGCAATGGTGAGGAAAGAAATTAGGGGGCTGTAGATACTAAAGCCACCACCAAGTTGCATGAATTTGCTAAAAGCACAATTTTGTGACAAAATATGGAAGGAGAGAAAAAGAATAGCCTCAGTACAAAACTTCCCTCCTGTAAGAACCATCCCAAAACACCAATATCCTTCAGCCACATCATGAATCATGAGACACAGAATCACAGAACATACCAAGCTGGAAGGGACCCCCAGAGATTTTATCTTTTCCTACTCTGTGATATGTGAACTCTACCAATACTGAGTGAGCATTGCAGACCAGTAAATTGTTCATATTTAGTGCACACACCCAGCTTTATGACATAAGTATGACTGTGCTTGCACCCTTCTCAGACAGAGCCACCATCCTACTCCTCTCCCCTGCCTGCACACTCACTGAAAAGAGCCTCACTGTGGAAATTCTCAAGTTTCTGAAGTTTTTTCCCAAAATTCGCATAAGCTTGAAAGAGAAAGTGCTCACAATCAGATAATTTGAAGAAGCAATAATAATAAACACTAAATCTTGGAATGCTAAATAATAAAGCTTGAAGGAGAAAGTGCTCACATACAGAAAATATGAAGAGTTTCTTGCCACTAGCAAGAAACCAGAAGTAGAGATTCTACACACAACGCTCCAATTCCCACAAGAAACTTCCCATTTTGTTTGTAAAGTGAACTGGAGTGTCACCTACTGAAGCAAAACCAAAATGTTAATTTATTGCAGGGATCAAGCAACATCCAGGAGCAGATGCTGCACTTGCCACCCACAGGCTCCTGACACACACACAGGTAAACTCTCACCAAACCAGCAGCTCCTGTTCAGGGAGCACCACAGTGCTGACAGGTTTACAGTAAATAACAAAGCCCACAATCACTACTGTCAGGGAAATGGGGTCAAATTCTAGCAATAAAGTCTTCAGGGGAGAAGATCTTCTTTTGATATGAACACTACTTATTCTGAGTCCTTCCAATGCCTGTGGTTTCTGTGATGGCTAAATACAGAGCATAATTTACTTCACAGATTGCTTGGCTCCCTGCATGAAGAACAGACTTGTAGCCAGGTCCTGACCATTTTTGCAGGGAAGTTCATTCTCCTCTTGCTGGAGAAAAGGCAAGGAAGTCATGCCTAGAATTATTTGTTGTGGGGCTATGGAGTCAAATTGTCTCCTCTAGAAATCCTGTGTGGAAATTCCTCCTGTTCCCAGAGCTTTGTGCCCTCTCCTCAGAGAAGCACTGCTGGGGCACACTCTGAACATTCTGCTTCCACACAAAAGCAGCAGATTCAGAGTTAAATAAAAACTTTGCCATGAAAGCTTTACAAATCTTCAGACACCAACATACCCAGCAAAGCTGCATGCAAACACCTTAACGTGCCTGAGATCACTTGGATTCCATCCCACCATAACTCAAGGAAAATCCTGTGCCCAGGATAAAATATAATAATTTAAAAAAAGAGTAAGAAATACACACACAGACTGGGACTTTAAACCAAAGCAACAGTTTGAGCTTCCACACAGACTCACTGAACTACAGCAAACACAAGCTGGTGGTGACAGTGGTTGGATGTCTGGTGAAATGTGTGAGCTGGAGAGATTTGTGCTTTAAGGAGAACCTAACACTGCACATGGTTTTCCAACAGCTTCTGCTTCTAGACTCGTGCAATACCTCTGGTTTTAATACCAGCCATCTGTACTGAACTCAAAATGTATCAAATACAGAAAAAAATGAATTATGGAACTGGTCACCAGCCCAATGTCCCTTGTCTCTTACAAGAATCACAGGTGTCTGTCACTAGAAAAACAACCAAGCTGTAACATTTTGGTTGCTGGTGCAAAAAAGGAAACCATTTTCTGCAATCAGATTAGGAAATATTAAATCAGCTACCTTTAAAACACCTTTAAAAATGGAATGTGTCTAAATTTATATTTGCAAGGGTTAAAAGGAAGAAATATTAGGGGTTCTGCTACATTTCAGACTTTTACTTGCATGAACAGAGATTGTTCCTGCCTATTGCTTATTAGCCTAGAAGTTGCTGGAATTTCAGGACAGAGGTGGGAGAAGGAGGAATCCTATCTCTGCAAAACCTATGGACTCAAACTAAAAATAAACCCATCTCTCCCTTTCCCCTGAAACCCCTTTCTGCCTTTGTTTGTTTGTTCTGGATTATATCAGTCTTTTTCATGCTGGTGAATCATGTCTCTGTCACAGCTGATTCCATTTATCTATCCTGGGAGAAAACAAAAGCTAAAAATAACCCTTTTGGGGTTTCTGGTGGGTTTTGCATGAGAAGGGACTGAATATTTTCATTCCAAGCTTGTGTGTCAAAGTTTGGCTTTATCTTTGCCAGGGTTGATTTAACTAGTACCAGTTAGGGGAAAAAAAAAAAAGAAAAGAAAAAAAAAAACCAAAAAAGCTTTTTGCTGTCCATAAAATTCCAAGCTGGCTAAAATTTAACAACATCTGTGGCAAATAAAAAAGTTTTTACCATCCAAGTCAGTACGAGAGTATTTTATTTGCAAGTGGGAGCTTTTTTCCCAAAAGCAATTTGCCATTTCTTGTAATGAACAGCAATGAAATGCACAGGTTCTGACAGGCTGGAGTATTTGTATTTAAAAGGCTTTCTTTTTTCTACTTGGAAAGATTTTAACTGTGTAAAAATAATCATTAAATTTGGAATATCAACACAACCAACAATGACACTCAAAGTGAAAAGAGCATTTGGTCTGGGCTAGCATGGAAATCTTGCAGGAACATTTATTTCTGTGACCTCCAGTTCTTCCTCTGTGTGTCAGATTTCAACCCCATCCTATGGGAACTTGGTGAAAAGAACAAGGGACTTTACAATATCAACAGTTGCTGCAAAAGGGAAAGAAGGCATCAGCATGACTGACTTCTTTTTTTTCAAATGTGTAGATTTTAAAATCTATTTGGGGAATGCTGTAGAAAGATGTAACATTAAAGAAATGGTAGTACACTTAAAATCACTGTCTCATTTTCTTTTTTAAAGCTTAACAGCATTGCTGACTGTGAGATACATGGTCACTTGCCAGGGGAAAGCAGTCAAACTCTATGGAGTCCCCCAAGAAACACAGATTGCCTCACACCAGAACGGTCCAGAAGTAAGAGATGCACCTTCAGGAGTCTTTGAAAAGTGAGATTTATAAAAAGGAATGCCATGTCGAAGATTATACTTCAATTATGATACTACTGAAAGTTGTCAGATCTGTTTTTCCTCTACTTCCAGATCTTTCAAAAAATCCAGGCTGGAAATCACAGGCAATGGAGGGCAGCAAATCAGGAATATCAAGTGAGACCTCAGGAAAACATCCCAGGGTGGGAGCACTTGGAATCCTCCAGATGAAACCCCCAGAGCTCTCTGAAAACATCTAAAGGCCGTGACATGAAGTGGGAAGGGATTTCTGCAAACAAGACTCACCAAACAACAGGCAGTCACTTTGGTTAGTCACTTGGCAGAGCTGCCCATGATATCACCACATTCCAGGCTCCTGAGGCTGGCTGAGCTGGAAGTTCATGAACTCCCAGAGCCTCTCCCAGCACACTCATCCTGATGGGGCCACCTTGGGCTTCTCCAAGTGTGCCAAACCTCACCTCCAAGGGATTGTGGGCTTCCCCCTGTTCTTCCTGCTGCCTCACTGCTCTGCCCCATCTGTCAAAAAACAGGGAGCAGAAGCTTTTCCTGAGTTGGAATGAGCGTGGATACAGTGGGGATGCAGTGACTTCACCAAGGTGTGGCTGCTCAGCTGCAAGCCACTGTGTATGACCAGGTTAAAATTCATAGCAGAGGAAGAGGAAGAACAAAGTGTTACCTGGAGGGACAACAGCAGCAAAATGTTGATGGAATTTATAATTTTATGGATGTGCCTGGTCACTTTTACACAGGTTTAAAGGGAACTTGTTTAGCAGAGGAAAAAAAAAAAAAGATGCATTTTTCCATACCAGTTCTTCAGACATGTTTGTTTTGGGTGAAGAAAAAAAAATTGGTGTGTCATCACTGGATAGAGGGAGGCAAAATATGACTGTACTGACTTTCCCTTTATGAATCAGCTACAAGACTGATCTACAAACCTACTCTGCAAAATCTGTAAACAGCTACTGAAAACAGCAAACGCTCATTTTGACTTCCAAGGGCCTAGATAAGTTACAAAGGCTGATACTCAGAAGCTTTCTTCACAAATATTTGTACCCAGTCTGGAAGTTCTTTGTGTTCGGTGTGGCACTATTTTCCTGCAATTTTTCAGCATGTATCCATATTTTAGCTGGAAAATTGCACAGAAGATCTGTGGAGGAGCTGTAGAGGAACCCATCCAGAGCTTGGAACAAACACAGCAAGTTCTGCCACAGTCATTACATCAGAAGCACAACTCTCCCATACTAACACTGCACTCAGTTTTAAATATTTAAAATGTCTCTGTGCACTTACACTCACAAATTCTAACTGGCAGCAGAAGTAAAGCCTGACAGAGTGACACATCTCCATGCTGACAACTCTGGGCAGAGCTGGGAAATGCACAATGCAATCAATAAATACAGGATTTTCCCCTGTAAGAAGCAGAATTTTCCCCTTTTTACTGGTCACAGCCAGTGCAACACGATGCCATTAAAAATCCCAAATGTCCTTTTTCATCCATGGAGAATGACAAAAGTGAGACTGGAGAATTTACTCTTGCTGGGGTTTAGTAGGAAGTACAGGAGGAAAAAGAAGAGTTTTTATTGCTATCTGAATTCTAAAAATACCTATTTACTGCATGAGTAATGGGTTCTTCTTCCACTCCTGAAATCACCAGCATTCCAAAAATCAGTGTTTTTCATCCTGCAGCCTCTATCCCAGTGGGAAGAGCTGGCACAAAGAAAGCAGTAATGGGGCCAGGTGGCAAGTCCAAGTGGGCTGTGAAAAAGTGGGGAACTGCCCAGACCTTTTAAGATACAAAAAAAAAAAAACTGTGGCAGAGCAAAACTCCATGTTAAAGCTGTGTGGACAATAAAAAGGAATTCAAGAAGAAAGTTAATACTTTCTGAGGCAGGACTGAAGCTGCCTGTGGAAAAAACAGCTCTGCCTCTACTGCTTAAAAGGAGAGGTGTGGGGAAAGAGGAATATTTTAAGTCTAATAATGATGTGGATTACTTCTTGTCACTCAGTGCATTGGTGAATGGTCTCCTCCCTAACCCCTGCCCCTCCTGCTGCACACATTCTGTTCCTTAGCCTGGCTCCTTGTCCACTCCAATCTTGGCACATCCCTATTTCTTCCCTCTGCCTTTGAAGTGTGTTTCCATTTTGGCCAAATGTCTGATTTAACACTGTGCAATGGGACTTTTCATTCTGGTTCCTTCTCTTTGAAAGAGCCCAGCTGGTGAATTTATAAAATGGTCTTGTTCTCCTCTAGAGATAAATCTGACACAGGACACTGGAGCTGAAGTTCCTTCTTTGTCTGCCACTCTCTGGGTGGAGGTAAAGGTATTTCCCCTGAATTCTGTGCTCTACATAAACATCTGCTAATGCTGGAGTAAAAACACATCAAGATGCTTCAAGTACAACTGCTTATTTTCACATTACTGTCCTGAAACAGAACTTTATAAATAAGGAATAGGAGAATCTCCCAGACTGAAATTTCCAGCCTTAGTGTGTCATCTCAGTAGAATCCATTAATTGGTGTATTTTGATCCAACTACAGACAGACAAACAGAAACCTGATCATTCCATTAGGGTGCTCACACATAAAGTGAAAGAAGAGGGCCAAAAGTTTTAAAAATTTAAGTTTAAAAGTTAAGAAGTGTAGTTCCATAAAACTTGAAAGCCCACATGGAAAATAAATCCTTATTTTCAGAATAAATAATTGCCCCAAGATAATCAAGGATTTCTTTTCAACTTTAATACTCTCAGCCACTCTATGAGGTCTTTTGAAGGTATTTAACCAGGTAAGTGATCTGTAAAATATCTAGTGCTGAGAAAAGCAGAAAAGGGGAAGTAGAGAGGCAGCAGGGCAGAGGGAAGAACCAGAAAAACATTTTGGAGGCAGAACAGCCTTAGATCACTTCAAATTGATTGTGAAACCACAACCCTGAGAGCAAGAAATTGTCAGAATTTCTGTAATATATCAGTGAGATAACAGAGAAAGGATCTGGTGAAACAAAGTTAATCACTTGGGGAGAGGCATCTGCTCTCAGCTCTGAGAGAGCCTTGATGGCAAGTTGTTGGTTTCAATATTACTTCTACTTTTTGATGTGACTTCTTTTTTAATAACTGCATCAAAATTACAACAATTTACTGCTCTAAGTTACTCAAGAGCTTTTGGAGACTCCCCACCCAGACAGGTCTTTTACTCATAGGAACCAGTTTTCTTGAGCCACACCTTCCACAAAACTAGACCTAGAGAAAGCTCCATGTATCAATTTTTCTTCTGAAAAATAAAAAGAAAATTAAAATACTCCTTCTGATTCATCATTCTCATGCGAGTTCTGCAAGAAACCTGTGTTAGCTCATATAAACCCATTAAACACCCCCCACCAAAAGAAAAAAGGCACAACTGTGGCTTTTTATTATTCTTTGTCCAAAGAGGCCTAACTTTCCACTGTCTTTATTAGAATTCACCTGTAATTGCATTCCCTACTCCTTTGGTTTATTGAGACTGAATAGAATTTTCCCAAAAATCCTCTTTTGTTACTACCTATTAACCAGCTGATATTAACAGCTCCTTTTGCTCCCTTCTCTACTGCCATTTTAGTCCTCTTGCATCACGTTTTTTAATCCAATTCTTAAAAAAAAAAGCAGCAATATTAAAAAGTATTTGGAATTTTTGGAATTTACTCTGTCCTGTGTTTTATTTCAGTGGTTATCATTGTTAAATAAAAATTCCACATGAAGAGGGAGCTTCTGCTCCAAAGGTAGTGTGTTATTGCTGTACTTCTAAAAGCATTTGAAGTGACCATAGAATGAGCACAGTAATTTTGGGCACAGGTAGAGAAGAAACATTAACCCCTTGTCACCCTGCCAGACTTGCAAGAATTGACATTCTCCCTTTAGCACGTTCATATTAAGTTAAAAATGTCAATAATTAGCTCAGGGATTGCTCCTTCAAGGAACTGGAAGAACTAAGCAAAAATACAGAGTGCCTACAAGAGCATTTCTTTGTACAGGAAAACAGCACAAACCACCCCCCATCCCCCTTTTCCCCTCCAAGTCAAATTTCCAGACAGGTGACCATATGTTCTTTAGTTCACAGAGTTCACATCTCATTTTTGCTGGCAAATCAACAACAAACTCCTGCCTTTCTATGGTCATTCACTTGACTTTATGCCAGTGAGTCAAAGCATTTTTCCCCCAAAAGAAAACACCTTGCCAGCATCATTTACTACTCCCCCTAAAAATACTTTTAGCACAACATTACAGGCATACTTTTGACAACTGTGCTTTTGGAAAGCAGCATTCTCTAGGGCAGCCAGACAATAAAAGGTTTACTGTTCTAAAAACGTGGCTACTGACTAAGAACAGACAGGCATCAACAAGAACTTGAAGATAAGTGTTCATTTCTTGTCTTTATAATCATAA
This sequence comes from Fringilla coelebs, assembly GCF_963513975.1. Lineage (NCBI taxonomy): Eukaryota > Metazoa > Chordata > Aves > Passeriformes > Fringillidae > Fringilla > Fringilla coelebs. The sequence goes on along the minus strand of NC_140033.1, from coordinate 64,394,082 downwards.
AAGATTTTACTGTCTATAGGTACAAGCCTGGATAAACAGAGTCATTTAGGTTTGTAACTCCCAGCACCACATTTTTTAATACATCAGCATTTCAAAGTTCTCTTGACTTGGACCTACAAGAAAAATTTTATAACACTTTTTCAAGCTAGACTTCCTCTTGTCTTCCTGCCTCAAACTAAAAATTCTTTTAGAAGGCAGGGTTAATTTCTGCCTACCTCAAACATTCTTGCAGATGATTGACATCAACAAAAAACAGGAGCCATGTTATTATAAAGAAATAAAATTTTAACCACCCTGCAGCCATGGTTATTACCAGAACAATTTTTACCATCCTCTGCTTTTAAAGACACTTTGCAAAATGACATCTGCAAAAGAGGAATGAAGATGGGATTTTGCAGAAAATGCAGTTTGGCAGAACATTACAACAAACATGGCAGGCATTAAGTAGTGATCAAGCCCTGTGTTTAATATTTCCATAATAGTATGAAGGAAATGAAGATAAGGACTGTCAGTTTGTCACTCAAAACTAAGGGGTGGATTTTAAGTCAGGGAAGAGTAAACTTGACTATCAGAATATCTCAGTGACAGAAAAATGTGTGTTCACAGATCTTCTCCTCAGCATCTTCAAGGACAACAAAGCAGAGATACTTCAGTAACATGAAGGAGAAATTACAAGACTCAAAAGCTGTTTCCCGTTTGTGATTTGGATTTTGTGGTTTGTGTCTGATCAGAAGGGTGTTCTCCCACAGTGCTCCCATCCCAGATGACCCTCAGATCCTGCCTAACAGTGTCTGCAGCTCAGCCCTCAGCACAAGCTCATGTGTAAACACCAGGGTTTACAGCCCATTTCATAATTTGAGTTCAGAGAACCCGTGGAGAAAGTTAATCCACTGCACTTGGAGAATGAGCTGGCCTCGTGTCCCGTGTCACAGAGTTCCTCAGATTTCTCCCTGCCTCCCTGGACTCCCTTTGCTGGCTTCAGCAGCTGCACTGCAGATTTCACCTGCCAGAGCACAGCTGGGTGCTAGCCCCAGACAGGCCAGCTGTGTTTAAAGAACAGAACTCAAATGAGAGCTAACAGTGTAAACCAAAAGACCTTGGACTCAAATTGCTTCCTTCACTTTCCTACCCCCTCAATAAACTAAGGCAGTTTAAAACAGGTTGATAAGGAAGCCATGGCCACAAGAATATTTCTTGGATGAAGATGGGGTCACCCACCTGAATTTTCAGATAATTCTACACTGGCTCTTTGCTGCCCAAGAAGAACACTGAAACCAAACAGGCTGAAACCCATTGCCCAGGGAGGAGTACAGCTGCTGTCACACTTTGATTCTGATATTCACCTTGCTCAGACAGTGCTAGAAGAAAAAAGAGACGTAGAGGAGAAGCAGTGAGGGGAATGGTGATGTCATGAATAGCAAGTTCTGTAATGAGCTCATGCCCCTTCTGTTTGTGAAAGAGCTTAGCACTTTCTGAACAAGGAACAGGCAAGGATAAGATTAAATAACCTCCAGCTCTTCATTTGCTCACGCATTAAAGTGTCACAGTGCTGAAACTGGAGATTTTGGAGATGTTCATTATCAGTGCCCAGCTGATACAAATTAAAAGAGAGGATGACTGTGTGATACTATGAGTGTTTGGGTTTTCTTTGCCTCAATTGCTTTAATTTTCTTGTATAATACTGAATGGATAAAGTAAGGGCATATATTTTGGGTTTGTATTTCCAATTTAGTGGCAGAGGCCTGAGATATGGGCTGTGGCAAAGTTTTTAATCCAAACATCTGAAATAAAGGTCATGTTTTGAGCACTAGAGGACTCCAAAAGCTTTACAATATGCTTATGAAAATACGAAAAATAGTTTTAAAAAAGTTCTACATTCATCTGTGAGATTTTTTTTTAATCAATTAGGCCAGCTGGTAAAATCCACTAAACTGTGGCTAGGTGTTTATCTTTTGAAGGGGAAGAAATCTGTCCTTACGAACAAACACCGAAATTTTATTTTACCCTCGGCCACCCACAGTGTGTTTACTCATCACACACAGAGACTTGCTGTAAAGTAAGCAGGAGGATAATTCTGACTTAAATTTCAGGGTTTAATACTATGCATGAGTGATAAAATTAAATTTAGACTCCAAGTAAATATGCAGGGGTTCAAGCACACCAGTTGGTTTGCTTTCACAAGCAGGCAAACAAGCAACAAAAGAAATCTAAAAAGGTGTAATATAATATCACATGAAAGAGAGAACTCTGTAAGCCAGAGTATGGACACATTTCACAGAAATCCAATAGCTACCTATGTGGTTATAGCTGTAAAACTACATGATTCTATCTCTAAAACTCTGTCTGATCAAGTACCTACAGGGCTGGCTGTAAATTGGAAGGGAATGGGCTGCCCCCTTTATCCTGCTTATCGATTCCATCCAGCAGGGAGCTGCAGAGATGCGCTGATAACAAAAGATAAAGATTTCTCTCCAAGTTCTGCAGATGTTAGACATTCTTCCTGGGAAAATTCTAAGGCCATCTGAGGACACAAACTCAGATTCTTGACCAGCTAGAGGCAAAACCCAGATGCTTGAGCGCTGAAATAGAAGGCAGAGCTCAGTCAAGGCTCCTCAGCACAGTGAGCAAAGTCAAATTTTGGTGTCCAGGCTTTTCTCAGACATGCCCAAAACACACAAACTCTCTTCTCCCACCCCACAAAGAGGAAGGGAAACTGCAGAGATTGATGACAGGATGATGTGGTTCTGGGTGATGAAAGGAACTGAGAGGAGCCCAGGTGATCTCTGAAGTCACCAGCAAGATGTGCAAGGGAGCTCTGGGTGAGAGCAAGGCCTCCAAACCTTCATCCAAGGCAGGTGCTTCTTTCCCTGCTTCCATTCCCCATCTTTTCAGCCACAAGCTCCCAGCTCCTGCCCACTCCTCTACCACCAACAGCAGACCCTGCCCTCACCCCTTCACACTGCACTGGTCAATCCCCCATGCTAAGGAATTGATTTTATTCCCGTGCCTCAGCCCATTTGTGCTGCTGAGACCAAGTTTGGAACAAAACCATTCTCCCTCCCTGACAGAGCAGTGCTGTACAGAAAGAGCAGGGGTAATCAGCTTAATAAATGATACCTTATTTTACTTAGAGCTGACCTTGGGTCTCCCTGCAAGAGGGGGCAGACAAAGGATTTGCGATCAAAACCCTCAAGGTGGCACAGCCCTTCCTTGGCTAGCGAGTTCCCCTTGCCCAGTGCTTGTTAAACACTAACAGGCTTGTTTTCTAAATTAAAATTTAATCAGAGCTTGGCAGGTGGATAACATGACACTAATGGAAGCCTTTCGCTCAAGGTTACACAGGAAAGATTATGCATAGAAATCAAATTGAAACTTTTCCTACATTAAAAAGACCAAACCAGTGACATTTTTTTGTCAAGATGAGAACCAATGTGGGCTTCCACAAACTCCAGAATTCAGAGATGAGGTATGAAATTTACAGCAGACTTAGAAAAGAATTAAACACAGGAAGAGCACATGCTTTGTTTATCTGAAATGCTGCAAATTCCACACATTTCACATTAGAAGTATTTGTAATTTTTTAAAATAACAAAGTAGCTAAGCAGGCACAGGAACATGTGGAAAGAAGTTTACATTGTATTATTGGATTTGGATTACTTCAGGGACAAATCACAGAACCCACTGGAGGGGATACTTCAGTGACAACTGCTGGAGTTAAGAAATCAGCATAAGAACAGCTTCAAGAGCTCTTGGAGCTTTGTTTTCAAGCATATTTTTATCCTAATGAGCACCACACATATTGCAGACAGCTGACTAAATAAAAAATAAAAAGAAACGACCATCAAGATTATCTATTCCAGCCAGTGCCTGGATGTAGGCAGCCTGGCTGACTAAAGCAGGGGAGATAAGTATCAGTGAGTTATGAAAAATGCCATTACAGCAGGCCAGGAGCAAACAGGCAGAGCACTGGGAGGAACAGAGCTCAATATAGCGTGCAATGACTGCAAGCTTCAGTGCCCACATACTAAGCTTTCTGTACTGTAATGGTCTGATAAATTCATTTTGACCCAGAGACCAGAGATAAATTGTCTTAGCAATACAAACAAACAGCTAAGCAATTAGGGCAAAGTTTTTTGAGAAGGTGGTGATAACATCTAGAAGCATTATTGGGCAGGGGAAAAAGCAGCCCTGGAGATAGGGGGTTTAATCTGGAGTAAAAGAGAGAGTATAATGGCTTCTCCAAATTGCAGAGCACTGAAAGAAAAAGCAGACAAGCAACTGGCACTGGTATTTGTCTGGCATCTATTTCAGTGTATCCAACCTGAAAAGCAACTTCCATTGTCCCATTTGGAGTTCATCAAGTTTGGTCTATAAAAAGATTTAACATGTGCAGCTGTGAAAGTGTCAGAGCTGAGAAATCCATGAGGAACCATCAGGTTTTATAGAATTGCCATAATTTAAATTTCCTGGAAGTAACTTATTAAAATAGAGTTTTCAAGCACAGAGATTAATGCAGTGGTCAAATTAAAAAAGCAGCAATTTCATCTACCAGTTTTCACATATCAGTCCTTTTTAGGCACAGACATATGTTAGTTACATTGGCTGCAACAATTCCATTACCTCCCAGGCACAGAAATAGGAGTGATTAATATTTAACCTAAATTGTGTGTTGAATTATCAATGAGTATTTCAGCATTACTTTAAATCTATGTAATTAGATATGGTATAATATATATATGTATATGTAAATGAGTGAAATTTCAGGTCTAGAATACATTCCTTCAGTTTTGGTAGGGCTGCCCAAGAAAATAGCCATGAGAAGATATAAGATGATCTCTCATTAAAACTCTCTTATTGTGTACATTATGTTCACAACAAAAGTGAGAACATAATGTACACAATAAGAGAGTTTTAACAGAGATATCTGCTCGTTGCAAAGCATCTAAATTTTATTTTAGACAAAAAGAAATATGGAGGAGATATATTTAAATTGCACTTTTACTGCAGCTGAATGACCAGAGGTCTCTCAGTGTTCACTGAAGAATGAGAATTGGCATTGTTTTTAAACACACAATGAAGATGTAAATGGCATTTGCTTTACTAAAGAACTTCTTTTTCCTTTGTAAGATTTTTCTTTAAAGTGTATTTTAGGAAAAAATAATTTTAAGAAATCAGTAAGGCACAAACATACATGAAAAGTATTTTTGGAGCTGCCATAAACAATCCATAGCCCTAAGTCCATCCCACAGAACAGAAGCAGCTCCAGTAACTCAGCCATGTCATGTGAATTCCAATATCCTTTAATGCTGTGAAAAGCAAGTGTGTCTTGCTTCATTGGGTACTATGTTGCACTATACAAAAGTCTATAAAAGCCACCTGAATGGAATGAACAATTATTTATATTTCAATAAGGAAAGGCACTTGAGCAGTAAATACAGAATAAGACTGTCTAGAGATGGGCAAAAATAAGGCAAGACTGCAGCACCCCTTGATAAACACCAAATTAACACTTAAAAAACATAGAAAAGAGTCTTCCTTCTTTCATTTTAGGATAAGTGGACAGTCTACCTGCTTCCTGGGTAGAAATACAGTCATAACTCCAAATTGTTTGTTTGTTTAAACTCCACTCTGAAACATCATCACCAAATGATGCCATTTCAATTTATGATCAAAGTATTATTGTTCAAATTATATTGAAAGTTTCAAAGTAGATTTTCATAATATTAGTAATGATGAAATACCAAAGAAATCACCCATAAATTGCATTTTCTAACTACAGAAGTGCTCCTGACATCTGTAATAAAATTTTATTTCCTTTCTTTATCCTCGATGCACCCGTCACAACTTTTCTCTTAACTTTCACTTAGAGTTTCTGAATTTTTTTTCCTGCTTGATGCTGCCTCAGAAATGATGTCTGTAGGAGCAGCATGTTAGACAGGCGTGTCACCCCTTCAGAAAATAGGCTGTAAGGATTAGAAGTGACTCTCTTGAGTGGAAGGCAAGATTCTGGCTTGCAGGGCTGCTGTCCATGCTCAGAAGGACGGCAGGGTAACACTTAGCTGATATTAAGGTAAAATTAAAGCTCCCTGCCTTAGAAAGAATGATAGGTTTGAATCTCAGCTCTCCCCTCCACAAGTTCTAGCCAAAAAAAAATGGTGTTTTCATGCCTTTAAGCTTTTCCCCATCCTTTTTTGACCCTAAGAGGTTCTACAGTCCCTGTTAGGCAGGGATGGGCTTTTGGTCGGTCACAGGAGCAGCCCAGGGAAGCAGCCATGGAAAGAAAGGGAAGGACAACTGGTATGAACAATTTCTAAAGTACTTCTTGTGTCAAATGCTTCCAACACAAAGCACAACTGTGGTTTATGGATGGAGCTCAACCTCCTGAGCAATGACCTGAATGTTTAGGCTGCAGACACCCTGGATTCCTATCCCTGCTTCTCCTTTGCCTCAGCATATTTTACACAGCCAGTGAACACAACCAAGTGCCTATGACCAGAACAGGCACAGGCATGGCTCAGACACACCCAATTTAATCTCACAGCAGAAGGGCTAAAGCACAAAATACTGCAAACCCTCCAGATCAGGGGTAGCAGCAAACATGTGCTTGGTTATTTCTACAGAAGGGACAGAGTCACACTTCTCTGTGCACTTTTCCCACTTTTATCCTCCCCTCCCCAAAACACAGGTGCCACACTTTTATTTTGCCTGGCATTGACAGCCTGGGGTGGTCTGACACGAAGGGTTGCACTGTCCTTCAGCAAACAACACCCTTTTTCATGGTGTGTTTTTCCAAACTTCCATCACAGCTGCACGTAGAGGCACTCATGATATTGTCACGTGTCATGGAGCTTTGAAATTACGACTGAGTTATGATAATAATTAACTAAAACCTTGACAAATTCTGACGTCCAAATAAAGCCTTGATAATGTGATTTCCCCTTCCCTGGCTTTCTCCTCAGAGTGCAGACAAGAGACCAGGAATCCAATCCAGCTCCTTGCACCCCTTCCTATAACAAATGCTAAAGTTACCTTTTTCTATTTTCTGACCTGCTGCTGAGATAAATAACTTCTGTGTAAAGTAAAGCCACAAAGGGGAGTCGTTAATCTAATCTGGAAAAAGATGCATTTTTTGTAAACTATTTTCTTGACAAATATATACAGCCATATATCCCAGGGTCACTTCACGCCCCTGCCAGGAAAAATTTTATTCACACTTCAAAATTCTGTGAAATTATTAGAAAACTCATTAAAGGAAAAAAAAATCAATCCTAGAAAACGTTTCATAGAAGCTTCCGTTTCCAAAGCAACTTTTTATGTCAAACTTTTCCATCAGATTTGGAAATTTTGCTGCAGAGATGTTTACATGATAACATGCATCCAGTTATATTTTGACAGCCTTCAGTGGGCTGTTACAATAGTCTGTTTTCCAGGAAAGAAAGTCTAACCACCACACCAAGCTGAGCCTTTGGGGGTTGGTTAAATTGCTCATTAAACTGATGTTTAAGTATAGTAGGGGTTTTTCCTTAGTGTGGCAACTTGCCAATTTAACACAGGGGAAATTCAGACACAGATAAATTAAGTTTATAAGTAAGCTTGCTGAAATGACGAATGGGATTTGGAAAGCTGAAATGGGAGTTTCTGTTTCTCCTGTGTTATGGGGCAGTGCCCTCCACTGGCCAAATGTTCTCACTTTTGGAATAAAAGAGCAAAAATTCACTGTGAGTCCAGAATAACTACCTCCAAACCCCCTCAGAATCAATGTCAAATTCTTGTAAAAGGTTATTGCATATTGCCACCAATTTATACTAATGCCAGCCTTGCTTTCATATTACATGGTAATAAAAATACTTTGGGTGCTGAAATAAATCCCAAGGCAGCCCTTTGACAGAGTCCCAAATTAGAAGTGACAAGACAAAAATGGGTAGTGCTAAAAAGTGTAATTTAACACATGACCATATAGTGGTAAAAAGCACAGAACCAGATTAGCAATTACTACTGTCTGTTAAATTTCCACTATTTTACCTCATTTTTTTTTCTGGTCAGAACTGACAGATGCTTGCAAAAATCCCTCTTTGAAGCAATTTATAATGTTTTTGTGTGCCATGCTGAGGACAGAACTAGTTGCATCAGTAACACCTGTGTTCAATGTACATGAGAGTGGGAATTAGTAAGTGTCAAAAGCCAAGAGACAAAGAGAAACCTGGAAACAAGATGGATATAGATATATGCCCTCCACTCATGGTACTTTGGGTTCCCCCAGGAACACTATTTTTGTAAAAAAATTGTTATTAACGAGTTTATAGTTGATTCAATTATCCTACACAAGATCACTATCCAATCACTGGAATATATATTTATTATATTATATAGTTATTATATTCAGTGGGAGAGAGTTGCTGATGAGAAGGTGAACTGTTTCTTTAATAAGATTAAACACAATAATCTATAAGAGGAAGTTATGATAAAAATACAAAGATAAATGGAGCTGGCAGAGATAAACCATAACAATAGAAAGACTGAAAATATGCTTGGTGTTACAAGTTGCACTCTTGGATTTTCAAGCAGAGACAAAGAAGGACAAAAAATATTCTTAAGACCCTGATAAAACCTTCACTACCATCTGCAGACAGTGGATGGTTGAAAGTCAGAAGATGGGTTTAACATCCCTTTTTTCAAGGGCTTAACAATGACCATTTTCTTTGATAACACCTAATGAAAGTTTAAGGCCAAGCATAAGTTTTACTATATGTTCCATTCACTTTGTATAACATTTCTGTGTCAGTGGGCAATGAAGGAAATTAGTCATATTTCATATCAGTCATATGATAACCTATTTCCTCTAGAAAAAAAATAAAACAAAACAACCAAAACCACAAAACCAACATATTTCCTAAACTCGTTTTAAAAGCTAAAATTCTAAGGCTAGCCATGGAGTACCTTCCTTTGAATACAAATTTGATTTTCCAGCCCAGCACACAGCTGTGCTCGGGGTACCCCCATCTCTGCAGAACCAGAGCAGCAGCTTTGCTCTGTTCTTCCAGGCAGCCTGCAGGGAGCACAAACTCCAGCAGAGAACCCAACCCCCTGACTTCATCAAGCCTCAGTCCTCACAGAAGGTCCTGCTCACAGCTGGAGATTAATCTGGGATGCTCTTTTTGCATCAGGATTCACAGTGATGACACAGAACAGGGCATTCAGTCACCCTCATCCCCAGGGTCTCAGCTTCCCCCATTAAAAGAGGTTTTTTTGCATCCATTGCCTCACCTCAGGTCTATCTTTTCCTCCCTCCTCAGGGAGGGGAAAGATTTTTTTAATAACCACATTTTAATGCTGGGCTTTCCTGCTGATCCTTTTGTAAAGGTGAAACTCCCTTGTACAATCTAAGAGCCAGTTTTGTGCTGAGCTTGAAATTAAAAAAAAAAAAAAAAAAAAAAAGCTGGAGGAGGTGGGAGCAGTGGATATCAGAATATCAGGCTGCTTCCACAGTCAGGTCTGTGCTTCTGGACATGAAAGCCCTCAAGGTGAAGCAGTGAGCCATTTTCACAGCCTCAGCACACTCGACCCAGCTGCTCAGCCACGCTGACAGAGAATTTCTGACTTTTTCTCTTCCTTACAGTGCTTTTAGACACCACAGCTTCAAACCACGGAGCTCTGAAAAACAAAAACAGGATGTCTGCCTCCAAAGCTGCTGCTGTGTGTATTTTTTCTGTGACTGTGCTATCAGGGACCAGGTTGGTGTAATCTTTCAGTGCAGTCTATTGGCCAAATTCTCTTTCCTGATGGAAGGTTAAACTCTGGTGTGAGTGACAGAAAATGTTGTCATGGCCAAGAGTTCATGTCATCACAATAAAAACAGAACCAGCTGGAGATAAAAAAAAAAAAATTACTAAGTCTTAAAGTTATTGGGCTCCCCTTTATTCTTGCAAAACTCCAGTGATTCACTGATGGAGTTTTCTTCTGACTGTTCATCAGAGAATTTGAATATTAGGTGAGTAAATATGTCAGGCAGTCCAAATATTTCTTGCTAAAAATAGAACTATTCATCAACTGACTGAAATTAATATATTTATTTAATCCATCAGAATTGATTAATCTCTGACACCATCATTTTTTATTCAGCTTTGGACACCTTGGAAGCAGCCATTATAAACCAAGAGAGCTCTACTCAGGTCAGCAGCACACGGGATTTTTGGCCCCTGAGGAAATGGGCCAAAGATACTCAGCAAGAACTTCAGGCAGCCACAGAGTTATAATCAGAATATGATGCTCCTGTCCCCTGGCTCAGGAGTTGTTCACACTTGTGCAGAGATCACCAGAAACAAACATCATCCCAGCTGTCTAAGGGATCCAAAGCAGCTGTGTGCCTACAAAAAGCTCTCTCAAGCTCCATTTTCCACCTTGCTGCCTGATTTCACTGGCAGCTCCTACCAGGGCAGCTCAGCTTCTCCAGGCTTGCACAGACCACACACATCAGAATTCCCTGGTGGGTGCATCCAGCACTGACACCTGGGCAGTGCTGCAACACACTGAACTGGTTTGCTTTCAGTCAAATATCACCTTAAACAACAATATCAGCAGTTTTCAGGCAGCCTGATGCTTGCTTGGCAAAAGTTACTGGGATGTCAATCTGCTACACAGGTGTTGTGCAGGTTGATGTGACAGAGTCTGGTCTAAGGCAATGAGGCTCAAGGGTAAGAAATCTGTTTTCCTGGGATATCATCTGCCCTTCCCACACACTGCAGGGAATTTGCAAGAGTGTGTGGCCTAATGCAAAGCTTATGCCACCAGAGAGCATCTCTGCTGCCATCCATGCAGCAGAGCAGACTTGATGAGCACCTACTGCTCACATTACAGAAAACAACCCTCAAAACATCACAGCTGTAGACCTGGCACCATGTTTAATAATCAACACAGGAAACTGAAAAATGACCAGTTACAGACTGAAATAAGTAACTGCAGGATTGATTTTTCTAGCTGCAGGATTGATTTTGTAGCTTAAAACACGTGCTGAAGGCAAGCAAAACTTTAGCTTTTGGCAGTTCCCCAAAGTCAAACTTGAGTTCACAAAGTGCCTCACGTGAAACTGTCATCATTGTGGGATCCTGGCAGGAACTGACATGTGAAAGCCAAGTTTTCACTTATTTTGCAAGTTGGGAAGGCTCACTGTGTGTTCACATATGCACACACACCCACACATTCCCTTTTGGCTGAATTTGACTCTTGGAAGTGTTTTTGTTTTATCATTGACTGCTTTTATGACTGTAGGATGAAGATTTGTTGGCCTAATTGAGTGAAAAGCAGAAGCCATGCAGAAGCCAAGCACACACCAAGACTTACCTGCTTACACTCCTGCCAAAAGACAAGATAAATAATTACACTGAGTGTATCTAATATTGATGTGTGTGTCATGAAAATACAGTGTTAAATACTGTTTGCATTGAAATTGGGAGTTTAAGCCTGGACCCATAAATACAACACATTCTGTGCTTCTCCCATAAAGCTCACAGTTTGAAGAAGGAGACACTGCACATTTCTGCTCAAGAATCAGCTTGACTTTAAAATGCATGCATGCTACTAGGTAAAAATGCAGACATAAAAAATGAGATGATCAGTGACAGAGGTGAAAATTACTACTCTCAATTTAGAAGCAAAAAACTAGATTAAATGATGTTTTGGCTTTGTTCTTACACAGTACCTTTATACCCATAATTTCTGGCCTTATGTTTTCTATACATTTGAAGTTTTTTACTAGTATTTGGAAGCTATAATTTATACATATGTTTTTTATTGTGGGACTTAGAATGTAAAAATCCTTAATTTAGCAATTTCAGTTGCAAGATCATTCTGTTTCTATGCATCTGACATCCAGATCAAGAGGAATTAAGGCTTTCATAGTATATGAATTTAAACTGTGTAGCACAGTACTTCAAATCTCTCCACACTTTAATTTCTTTTTTCATTTGTGCACTTGATTGTCTTTCTGGTACCCCTTATTTTCCCCACAAGGGAGAAATGCATTTAAAAAACCAATAGGAGCTAAAAATGTAGGTACAGTTTGCACAACAAAACCTAAGCCACAATATCACCATTTTCATGCACTAAACAGTAGAAATAAGATTAGATCTGAGAGGTTTTTTTCCCACAAATGCTTTCTTTGGATGTGCTGAATAAAAAGAAGAAAACAGATCAATTTGATGGAACAATTTAGAATTCTCTGGTTTGAAAGCAAGGCCAATATGACACGTTGGGGAAATGCAAGGACCAGGATATCCCCTATGAAAGCACAGTACAGACACATCATCTCTCTGAGTTCCATGGACAGAAATAAACATAGGATGTGAAAGAAACCCTCTTCAAGGCAATCACACACAAAAACCCTCTTTAATGAAATCACATTGCTTTCAAATTCATCCTGAACACCACTGTGGATATTTTTCCCTATCTGAAGGCAAGCAACAATTTTTTTCTTTTTCTCTTTTTTTTTATCAACCTCAGATAAAGGGTTTTTCCAGTGACAATCCCAAACGTTCTCCTGCAGGAGTGATCTCAGGTAAGTTTTTCATCAACATTACCACGTTAATGGTAACATCCAAACATCAGCTAGACCTTCATGAGCCTGCTAACTCAGGAGACCTCCCCACCAGCATTATTTGCATCAGTTTCTGATGGGGGATAAAACATTGCTATGGCACCTGGATGTTCTGGTCCATCCCGGCCTTCTTCTGTGTTTTAAAGCTTTGATTTACATTTGAAATTTTCTCCAGAATCCCCAAGCCCAAAACAGGACATGTATTTTACAGGACAAAAGCATGAAGATTACTCAAGATCCTGATAAAACACAATATAGAGTTGTCCTGTATGATTATTTTATTTCCAGAAATATTTGCTAAGCCAAGTAAAAGCAACAACTCAACAATTGCAGTGAACTCCCTGATGGGGATTTTCTGTCCTGGACAATAACTTCACTTTCATATTTATGGAACATCATTTCCTTAAAAATGTGCTTGCTCTATAAAAATATTACATGAGGTAGCCTTTCTGTTTTCAGGCTGTATCTATAAATGACTATTTCATTTAGGTGTCCAATCAATTCATATTAGGACTGCTTTAGAGCTTAACCTGATAGGGCAGTCTACAAGTATAGAAGTGTTGCAAAGCTCACAGCTCCCAGGAACTTTGTCAGCTGCCTTAAAAAGTGGGAAAACAAAGACACCAAGACTGCAAGGCACCCAGCACAGAGCAGTGCTGCTTTTCCAATGCCTGGCTACTTCCACCAAACTTCAGGCTAAATAGGAAACGTTCACACTTAGCTAAACAAGATCACATCCACAATCACTTCAGGTGCACCCAACCAGCCAAAGCATAGCTCTCCCTCAGTGACAGGTGTCCCTGGTTGTTAATGAGCACCTAAGGGATGAGTTTGGGATCACTCACTGTGCCACGTCGGACGCTGCTGGCAGCGGGCACTCCTCGGGCGCCAGGTCAATGTCCTCAGTGAAGCTGCTGGCCCGTGACACGTCTGGGCTGGGCCCTTCCAAGCGTCTTCTCACTGCACAAAGGATGCAAAGAGATCATCACACACTAAGCAGACCAACCTACAAGCTCTTGCCGTGGCACATACATAGTTCAGTCACAAGGAACCTCCTTCAGGAAAGGTTTGTCTTCTCGAGGGCTGTCCCCGCGAACAGAAATTCACCACCTCTGCAATACAATACAATACAATACAATACAATCTATCAGATTTCCATTTCCTCACTCAACACCATTTGCTATGTATGCTTTAATACCTTCAGAACTGTTATTTCAAATGCTATTATCATACAAACAGAATACTTGAAACCACAGCCCTCTCTGGTCACTATACCCTCCAGTGTTCCAAATTTCTCCTTCGAACCAGGAAGCCTCAGGTGGCTGGGTGCAGTTGGCTCTGCAGGATAACCATAGTGGATACAAGCTGTGCTGGAGTATAGCCCATGTTCCAAGTGTTACAAAGGTACAGATTTCATTACAGATTTTTAAAACATGGCCAACCAATGAAGGAGTTCACTAAGACACTACAAAAATCAGAGAAGCGCAGCTGGCACTGTAAGTGGTAAAATCCAATGTTTTCTAAAGATTTCCATCCAGTATAGGGCTGACTTCATCACAAATGTGTGGTGTACATGTACCTGTCTTTCTAAGTTCTGATGCATCAATATTCAAAAGCAATTTCTGCTGCAAGTTCTCTTCATTATCTTTTCCTACATTAACTTGGTTCAAAAGCTATAAAGTGTATCTAGCTTAAGTTGCTCTGATCTAAAAGCAATTTCATTCATGCTTCCTGGTGATCTAACAGTTTCTAAGGAAGCTACCTATAAATTTGAATTCTGATCATCCTTGAAAGCATAGCACATGAGCTGACAGAGTCTAACTTGGAAAATGGATACTATGACACATGCAAATTCAAGGGAGGGAAAAAAGGGTGTGTGTGGATGAATCACTAAAAGTAAGTATCACAGCAAGTAAAGACTAAATAGTGTCACTGGCATATGCTGTGATAACAACCCACATGAAAGAAATAAGAAACCTTGCCTCCTAGAAAATGAAATTGTTGAAATCTCCAGTTAATTCCAGAACACTTTAGCTGGATTACATTCAGGTTCAAGTTAAATACTAAAAAGCCCACAACACCAGAGCTTGCTATTGGAAGAGCCATAACCCAAGTGGCAAGGAATGAAAATGAAGTCCATGGAAAAGAATTATCAAATAGTGTAACTAGACACTGACAAAGGACATAAAATGACTAAGCTATTTTATTTACCTCTGCTGCATTTAATCACAAATAAACTGTGTGTTTCCAGGGAAAACCCAAATCTTCCTGGCACTGGGAGCATGAACTTCTGTGCTTTCCCAGCACTACTGAAACACTTTGGCTGTTCTAGAGGAGCTTTATTTTGTGAGACCTGCCAGTTCTGCATTTGTTCTGATAGATATTTTTCCTGTAAGAGAACTATGTGGCCTCCTACTTTGCCAGACAAAGTCTTGAAACACACAGATCCCATACTTGAAGTATGGCTTTGGGAAGCACCAGTCCCTGAACAAGTAACGTGGCACATGATCACATCTGCAAAATTCAGCTGGGGGAGTTTTGGTTTCAGCTACAGTAAGGTTTTCCTCATAGGAACTTAGCAAAACTTGGGATTGGGCCAAGGCAGAGCTAAATCACTGTGCCCATATAAGGCACATCAGATGAACAGGAAAACTCTGCATTGCTATCAATTCCTGCTCCACAATGAACTGCTGGAAGGGTCAGAGCAGGGCTCAGTTAACCCATGGCAGTTTGCCTCCTTCATAGCACTGCATAGGCACTAAAGTTCCTTCAATGCATCTGCCATGAGAAGCCATAGGATTATATTTTAATCCTGTCATTTTAGGGGTTTGGTCTGTTACTGCTTTATCAAACTCCTCTCTGGCTCATCACCGCTGTTTGCAATCTACATCCAGGCACTCCTAAAGAGCCCAGAAAACCCTAATTGTTCACATTTGGCTTGCTAGCTCCTTTTCTGAGAAGTTTTCCCTACTGCAATGTGCCCCACAGCACGCTGGTTCTGAGCAAGTGTGGATGACAGCAGGAGCCAGTTTCCAAACCTTCACGTCCTCACCATTCCCGTGGGCTGTGCTGAGCAGCTCTGCTGTTCCTGCAGGTGCACCTGGAGCCTGCCCTCTGACCAGGGACCTTCTGCTGGGATGGGGAACCTCATCCTGGGATTTAACAGCCTCTGCTTGGCCACCCACACAAGCAGGACAAGCTTCTGTTGTGCCTTTACATGAGGCAAAAGCAGCCAAATTGTCCCTTTGGTGAGCACTGCTGTGGTTATCTGCGGCAGTCTCGCTCCCCAAGGAGGGCACATTTCATTCCTGCTAGCATTTGGGAAAAGACAACGATGTGATTGTGAATTCCACACAAACAGGAGTTGTGCAACACAAACTCTGGAGTAGATTTTATCAGCTGAACGGAACTTGTGTACTTGGCTCCATAAAATTAAGTATTTGGGTCACGTCTCAGAGTTTGCCTCACTGCTTCCCCTCTGCCCTCCCATCCTTCCATGGTCAGATCCATGGACAGAACCATTTTTGCCATTTTGGTTGCAGACTAGATTTATCTCAAAAGTAGTAAGAGAAAAAAGAGCTGCTCACAGAAGCACTGCTCTAATATCTCAAGATAAAGCAGAAATCATAGCTCTGAGGCTCATCATATTTGGGTGGTGAGAATATGAGATTCCCTACCACTCTCAGAGCCACCTGACTCAATTCAAAGTATTAGTTTTGGAAAATATTAAAGCTATCACCAGAGAATACTAGTTTTATCCATGCAACCCTAATAGAAGTTGTTTAATACTGATTTCCCTCTATCCTTTAAGAGCTCATTCATTTTACGTGTTTCTGCTCTAAAGTATTAACACATGAATAATGTGTTCTGGTCCCTACATGAATGCTAATGGTAAATGCATGTAATATATGGTATTTTCTAAATATTTTCTGTCCTTTAAGTGACTGTCAGAATTGTGAGCAGTTATTTTCTTATCCAAAACACCCATTCTGGAACCAACTCAGTTTTTGTAGTTAACTCACTTTCCTTGAACTTCCAAAACTCATTTAGACAGCAATGTTCAGTCATAAATCAAAATTCTCAAAAATCCCACTAAAAGGGACAATTTCTTTTTTAATGTCAATAAGCCATAAGCTCCTGAGCAATAAAGTAATTCATAATAATTATTCATGATAGTGCTTTCACTTTGAGGAAACGTGTAGCATTATGATACGTTCAACACATGGCGGTGATGTTTTCCAGAAATAAACCTCAAAGTTGTAAGGCCCAGCTACTACAGATGGTAGTTTGTAGCAGCTGCAGCTCAAGCCAGAACAACTCTGTCTTCCCTCTCTATATTTATTTTCATAAGATTTCCTTGTCCAAACTGACTTTATGGGAATTAATGCCCTACATTTGATGCTTCAGAGTACTAAGCAGGGAAGGCAAGGAACTATGAAGAGGGAAAAGAAGAGGAGCCATCTCTCCCTTCCATGTGTTACTACTTAGAGGATGAAGAAGCTGTACTGGTTTCATCATAAAATATACAATATTTTATGAGCATGAAAAGTTGGAAGCAGCAACTTGAAAGTACAGAATAGTATCTAGCACACTACAACAAATTCCAGTGATGCCACAAACCCAGGGAGCCCCGAAACAGAGCAACTGATTAATTCAAACAGCAAAAAGGAAGTTAAGTTTCATATACTTTTAATTTCTAAAATGGAGAAGTCATAAAATAAACACATCAAAACGTAACCCAGAGGTATTTTTTGTAATGCTGTTTGGCTTTATCTAACCTTAGAGTCCTTCTCTATATTCCACTAACTTCTGACTTTGCATTATGGGGAAAAGGCAAGCTCACAAATTAAAAATGCAGCAGCAAACATGACTGCACTATTGTGGTCATTCCCAAACAGCCAATGTCTATCTACAGCAGGAAAAATAACAAGGAAGATGCTGCACTATCCTCTTCTCAGATAAAGAAGGTGAATAAAAAGCAGGTCTCTGTTCCTTCACTGTCTTCTCATCACTTTCAGATCAGAAGCAGTTAAAACCCTCTCTCTCCCAACGCCAGGCTGCTCTACTCAGTACCATCGGTACACAGGACATAAACATATGATTTAATTTCATCTGTAAGCTTGCATCTTGACAGAAAATCCCTGGGATAACCATGCTTCCTTTATCTGCAGGGATGAGCAGCCTGTGGGATCACACTGCTATGCCTTGTCTACTTTCCTGTGTCAGGAACTTGTATCACCTCACTAAAAATAATGTATTTGTGAAGCTGCACAGAGGCAAACTGCTTTTGGGGCTGAGACCAGGTCATCTCCAGATCCTCACTTTCCTCAGAGGAAAAAAGGAAAGTCAACAGCTTATGAAAGCCCAGAGGCCTGGAAGTGCCTGACACCTCAACACCAGCCTGCTTTTAAAAACTTCTTCAACTTGCTTTTGGTATCATTGCTCTCAACAGGCAAATGGCATTCAAGGTCCTCTGAGGAGTCGCTTTGGAACAATACAGTAAAACAGAATTAGCATGAAGTGAGCAATTTCTTTACCAAAATTATAAGAGCTTTTCTTCATTACTGTGTGAAGCTACAGTGGTGTCAGGAGTGTACTCAGTTCTACTCCAAAGAAAGATATTTTTACTTTAGTTTTATGTAAAACTGTTACAAATCTGAGCATCTGAAGCTGTGATTTTACATCCTTACCTCACACTCAAATGTAAGCCATCTGCAAATGCCACATACATTGTCCCATACTCAACTCTTAGTGAAAGTACAGTTAAAAAAGCTCAGGCTACTTTCTGTACCTAATTTTAGGCAGCTAAATTTATTATCATCATTCAAGATGTGGCTGATTTAAATTCAGGACAATGTACAAGAATTGAATTTTTCCCCCAAAACACCTGCAGAATCCCACCAAAATTAATTAAGCAGTGGTTTGCAAGGAGAACAGAAATAAAAGAACAACTGAAATGGTGAATTGAGGAATAAGAATAAATTTGTATTTGCAGCAGACACATTGCTAACTCCATGCAAAAAGTGCTGAGCACTCCTCCTGCTGTAGTTACAGATTGGGCTGCAAGCGTTTTAGATAAACTTCAACATCTGGTTTCCTGTGTATCTGATTTGAAACAATCAGCACTCAAAATGCACTAATGCTGCCTTTATTTGTTGTACATTCTTTTGTTTAGATAAGCCTGCAGGCCAAATTACACACTGCCTTACAGCCCCTGGAACTCAATCACTCATTACAGGGCTGATGGGACAGCACAGGGATGTAAATGAATACCAACACATTAAAATCACAAGGGCATGTAGCACTGGAAAAAGGCATGTAGGGCTGGATGACAGGCAGGGAGAAACAATTAAACATACTCTTGAATGCACATGAGGATGTGCTATCTACCCAGCTGCCTGAACGTCCTTTTCAGACCTAGCACAGAAGGAGGATGTAACACGCACCAGAAAGAAAAAACCAAAAAAACCCCACAACCAAAAAACACACCAAAAAAAAACCCAAACAGAAAAAAACCCACAAACTACAAACCAAACAGAAAAAAACCCAACAAACTCCAAACATTTTCTACAGCATCATAAATATGTCCGCTTTAGAAGACATACTTCACAATCAACTTTTTTAAATACATATATCAGCCTAAAACATCCAGCTGAATATTCTGCATGGAATAACTTGCAGAGCAAGCAAGTGTCCATTCTGCTGAAGCCGTGCAATGCTTGGCACTCTCTGTCAAGCAGGTTTGTTGACAGACTCAGAAAGTGGTCAGGGGCCAAGTGCACAAAGAGCTGCAGGATCATACACAGGTGGGACTGTCAGAAGGGAACTGGAGGTGAGTGGAGCCCAGGAGAGAAGCCCTGCAGTGCTGGTGCCCCTCACTATCTGCTTAAATACCCAGCTATGATCTCCACTGGGCTCAGCCCAGCCCCTTTCAGACCCAGCAAGCACAGATTTCTCTTGCCAATTTAATCTGAAAAACCTTTTTAAATGTCTATTGACTGTGCTGTGATAAAAGCACTCATGGAACTAAAACTACCAATCTAGATACTTTTAAAACTTTTGTCTTTCTGCTTGCATTATGCTCATGATTGGTTTTCCATTTTCTTCTCCTGGGAATGACTCTCAATAAAAGGGATGGGGCTTGGAGCACCCTGGGCTAGCCAAAGCTGTCCCTGCCCATGGTAGGGCTGGAACTGGATGATCTTTAAGATCCCTTCCAGTCCAAAGCATTTGGGACCTTCTAGCCTGTTCAGCTGAGTGAGATGGAAGGCAAAAGCTTTGTTGTAAGAAGTAGAGTCTTTAAGGGCATTTCCATATGCCCTTATGGGAAAAGACCTGTGGCTGGCAAGAGTTCCATTGACTCCTGAAATGCCATATCCTATCCCTTCTCCTTGAACACAGAGAAGCATCCAGGCAGTTGGACCACGTACAATCTACAGCCATGCAGTAAATATTCAAATTCTTGAGTATTTATTCAAATTTTGTAGCATGCCCTACAAAATCATGGCTTGGCTTGGAAGGTTCCCCCCCCAAAAAAAAGATGACAGGCAAACAGGCAGCCTGTAACTGAATCCTACAGCAGTTTCTCATTCTCAACCCAAATCATAGAAATCTCCCATCTCTTAAAATACAGGATCAACTTTAACATTTCCTCTCTCCTGGGTATAGTTCCTGAAAAAAAATGCTTTTTTTTTTTTTAAATGAAAGCTCTTTCTTCAAAAGATACACAAAAAGTGGACTTCCAAACTTCAAGTCTGTGTGGGGGATGTGGAGGGTAGAGGTTGGAATACACATATTCCTTGTTGGCTGGGAAGGGGAGCACCAGAGATACCCACAGAGTGAATTGCACAGCAGATGTATTATTGATGCAGGATGACCCCCAGCCAGAGAATAATGTGCAATGACTGCAAGGATTTCAGAAGGCTGAAATGATTTCAGAAAGCTGCTTTATAAAGCTATACTATATTGTACTATACTATACTCTCTCCTAAAACTATACTAAAGAAAAACCTGTGACCTTTACCAGACAGTCACAGCACAGCTTTGACCTAACTGGTCAATCAGTCCAAACAACCATCAGCAGAATCCACCTATCAAATCCCTTCTGGTAAACAATCTCCATAACACATTCCACATGTGCCAAACAGCAGGAGCAGCAAGTAGAGATAAGAATTGTTTTCTCTCCTCTCTCTGAGCTTTCTCAGTGCCTTCCCCAGGAAAAATCCTTGGAGAGAGAATTATGTCTCTCTCTGTTCCAAGAGTATGTGAATACCACAATCTATTAATTGATAGCTATTAAACTGTAGATATATTAATTGATAGCTATTAAATTGTGCCTCATGGCTGCAGCAGGAGGATTATGACAGCAGGAAAAACACAGAAGTGAGCTGCTTTTCATGATCTCCTGAGGCCCAAACACTGCCATAGCTGGCCCAGGAGGGATGTGACCAGGACACCTTTGGGAAAGCATCTAACTGGACAAGTTGTATTCAAATGATGCCAAGAGAGCAAAGTTTTTCAATATTCTACAGAAAACTATTTTGACAAGCATTTCTTTATTCTTTATTAAGCCTTAGCCTGTTTCTTTTGCTTATCTGACACAATCCTTGTGCCCATGGGTACTTTTAACATGCTTTTGAGCTGGAGATACCATCTACACCTTGTGAATATGCAGAGATCAGCTCTCCAAGACCAAATTCAAGTCACCAATACTGATGCATTTAACTTTTTAAGGCTGGAAATACTTGATTGTTCATTCAGTTATTCTGAAGAACAAAATGTACAGCAATAACAGTGAAGAAAAATAAGACAGAAATAGCTTTCAAAGAGATCCTTCTTCACTGCTCGCCTTTTTTTTTTTTTTTAAGGACATGAAGAACTTGACCTTAAACTGAAACAATTAATAGTCAGTGAAATGTAATTTGGCAGCTTGTTAGCTCTGCAGGGAGAGCTCTTAACACATACAAACTCTTAGAATTACACATAGGGAATGTATCATGTAATATAAATATATAGAGTTACATTCCATTATGGGATTCAGAACTGCCATTATAGTAAAAGTGTTTATTTTAACAAGGAAGTACAGTTTTAGTGTGGCTATTAAAGAAAATAAACCAGCCTGAAAACATTTTTATTTTTCATGACTGTTAATGGTCAAAGCATACAAACTGCAGTAGAGTAAAACCAGAAACATAATCTGAATTGTTGTCAATGTTTTGACTCACAAGAACACAAAACCCAATTACTGTAATTACAATGAAATATGCCACAATTATTTGCTGGTCTTATGCAGTTCTTGCCCTCCCACAATTGCATCCTTGTAGAACAATTTCCCTATTTACTAGTGTTAATCATGAATTCAATACAGACAATATTGTTACCAACCTGCCTGTTCCACACTGAAAAAAAAAACTGTAAATTAAAGTAAATCTTATTAGTAGAGGAGATAATTTCCATATTTGCCCTTAAGCTCAAAACAAGTTAAATTAATCCACAGCTGTTGACTACACTAAATGAAAACTATTCCTAACTAAAGCTTCAGCTGCTATTTCATACATTCCAGGTGTCAAGAAACAACATTTTATGAGAGTATTCCCTACTTCAAATATATTTGCTCCAAATATTTTTTTTTTAAAGCTTGAATGTGAGGATATTTTAGGTAGGGCAGTAATTTGAGTAAGGGTCCAAGTTACAAATGCTGAAAAGAGAATTCAAAGCAGCCATTGTTATGTGCATCCAATGCTGTGTGAAAGTATGTGTGAAAGTAACATGGCCCAATTCTCATTCTTAGTGCTAGTAATATTAATATTTATCCCACTCATAATTTTTATTTTTATATAAACACGCCATTACAGACGTTGAACCCTAACAGAGCCATCAGGTGAAAACCCAATTTCATGGTACTATCTTGATTTACAACCAAACATTTTAATTTTAACAACACAAAAAAGAGTGTCATTTGGTTTCTAATCCATCCATCCAAATCCATTAATTTTCTAACCAACATCCAACATTAACTGTTTCAGACACATTGCCAAGATGACAGAAATTGCAAATGTTTTTAGGACAATCTGCTTTGTGTCACTGACCAACCAAAGGTGCTTTGCTATCTGATGGCAGCAAACCCTTGCAGAATATTCCCTTCCACTTTCTGTGGCATTAAAGATTCAGATATCACTCAGTGTCATAAATCAGGTGGAGAATCCAAGCAGTGAGTTCCAAGCTCCATCTTGTCCTATAATATCTACTACAATCATATCATAGGCGGAATAGAAGTTTCTCTAGTATAACTTTGTTAGAGCACTTGGATAGTTTTCTTTTTAGATTGTAACAGCCCACAGAAAATTGTTAAGTTGCTGTTTTAAGTGAGCCATCAAATCCACTCGTGTCTGAAATAAGAGATTGCTCAAGACTGAGCTTCTTTTTGTCCAGCAAAATGAATATTTAAGACTTCTCAAGTACTCATTCAGAAATAACCATTTCCCTTCATCTATTAAATGTGGACAGAATGGTAATTCATTACAGATGTGCATCTATCTTTTTTGGTAGGTGTATTTAGGGGGTAGTAGGATTCCATGGCCACCCAGATGCAGAGTAGAAGCCATCCCAGGAGGGTAGGTACCACTCCTGAGACAGAAAAAACCCAGCTGGGTTGGCCTAATATCAGATAACAGACCAGGACAAAGAACTGTTTCATGCACTGCCTTGTCTCCAGCTGAGGTGAGGAGCAGATGCTCAAGGACAGGACAAACACACAATGCTGGCTTCACACAGAACTTCCTATGGGCTGCACTTTCCAGGACTGAGGTGGCATCCAAGGATTCTTGCTGGGGCTTCTAAGACAATAAATTTGTTCCCATGGCATTCAGAAAAACATCACAATTTGTTTACACTGATTTAATGCAGATCTGAATGCTCACTTGCCCAGTGAATGGAATATTCATGCAGTGACCCCCAACACTGTTAACATTGCTGCAGGGACAAAAAATGCAACACTTGTGAAGCAGCATGTCACAGCCCCAGAAAGGCAGGATGTAAGCAAAATTCATTTCATTCACATAAACTCTCAGAGAAAGGTGTTGCAGACTCTGGAAACAGCAAAGGCACAGCCAAGAGGTAAATTACTGCTCTGGGGAGGATAATGCAAAGACTCCTATTACAACCCCAAAGCACTGAGACCCAAGACTTTCAGTGCCATTCAGAGCCTTGGCAGCACAAATGTTTCACCCAAGGATTTGAGAGATTTAGCTTCAGATCAATAGGGAGAAATTATTGCCTTGTTTCCCATCTCCCCCTTCCTTTCCACTGATGCTCATGTGCAGTTATTGCCTTATTCTGGGCACAATGTTTTGCTACTGGGGACACCTCCCAGATGTCTCCCAAACTGGTGCTTCATGAGCTGCCTTTGCTATAAATGCTTTAGTGTCCCCTTATCCAGATTTGGATCAGGCCCTTTCCCCATCTGAGAGCCAGATTTAAATGGGTTAGAAGATACAAGCGGCTGGAACACTTGGTGGGTGTAAAGCACTGACCATTTCTGGCTTTGCAAAGGTGATGATGATGATGATGATGATGGGGTTTGTGTACATGGCATAGAATCTCCTCCTTCATGTCCTATCTCCCCCAACACAATTTCTTCAGACAGCTGGCAGATAAGTTAACCAGGTAAACACTGGAAAAATCCCCGACAATTTCATCTTGTGCAGAGAAAAACTGCCTGGCCCAGGTACAGCAGCAGCTGAATGCAGGGAGGAAAAGGGAAGACTCTGGATGTGTCATTGCACCCTAGGAAATGGCAACACACTAAAACCCCATTCAGTGCCGAGAGGGGAGATGTGGAAATGAAAGAGGAAGCAGAAGAGAGCATCAGAGCTCCTCAAGAAGCCTTATTCTGAATTAAATTCTTTCAAAAAGTTAGCAATAAACATGCTCAAATTGATTTTTTTTATTAGAAATTACTACTGAAACAGCCCCTTAACTGACTCCAACTTAAATTCCCTCGCTCTCCAATTATAAGAGAAGTCCAGGAAGTATTTCAGCCCAGGCTCTTCCCATTTAACCAGTTCACATCCAAGACTGGCAGACACTAATACACTAATTTATCTAGCCAAGAACACCCTTATCCCTTTAAGGAGACTTCAGAAGATGACAGCAAATAATTTAAGGTGAATGTCTTTACCAGGCAGAAGCCCCACAAAAGCCACCATGACCTCACTCAAGCAGATCTCTAGCAGCTAAAAGTGACTTTGCTCATCTGACCTGTGAACAGACCTAACTGTGCTATCAATGTGATTTTACCTCACTAGAAACAGGGCAACCACAGAACTTCCAGAGATCCCATTTCTCCAGGAGATAATATCAAAACCAGAAAAGCAGTAAGACTCTATTTAACACACTTTATCATGGTCAGGCAGGTTTGAGTGTATTTTTTTTGCATGCTTTCTGCTCATCAGGATTTTCAAATTCACCCCTGTAAAGCCTTCAGCTGCTGGACCCCTGCATACACCAAAATCCAGTGCACACACTCTGTCTTCTCTCTTTTACAAGGTTTAGGAACAGGAGCCAACCTGAGCCCCTCACATAAACAGCAAGAGAAACTTGTAGGCTTTATCTAGGGCTGCCCTTGGTCCAGCACAGCTCATTTAGCACAAGCTAATCTTGGACAGACCCAGGTCAACCTGACCTGAAAAGATCTTAATTGGGTTAGTACAACCAGCTCTGGGTATCCCATTGCCATGGTCTGATTCACCCTATTAACAACAGTATGAAAAAGCCACCAGCAGCAAACGCTGGCATTATGCTGCTTAAGGTTTGTTGGGTTTTTTACAACTGGAATCAAGTTCTGAGAGCTCAGCAGAGTATAAGAGTTAAAGGAACACAAACAGACCCAAAGGGTCAGACCATGGCTGCAGTTTACATACTCATGAGGCAGATCCAGGACAAGGCTGTGTGCAAGCCAGAATTCCAGGAATTGTTATCAGAATTGTATTACAGATGTTCTCCTCATAATTCACCTTACCAAAAGGGGAAAAGAAATATTCTCCTTTTACAGGGGACATTAAGTCCATGTCAGCGCGGATGAAAGAAAGAAAAATCTGGGAGCCTTTTTTTCCTTTATGCTGGATTATCACTATTACAGATGAAAAAGTCAAAAATGGGATCTAATTAAAATAACACACTGTTTTAAAAGCCATCAGCACTGCCAAGCTGGCTACTTTCTGTTGTGTTTGGTAGAACTAATCACACCTCTATTCTTTCCATAATACAAAACAGGAGGTACCATAGAGGAGTTTTACCTACATGAGCATGGAAGGGAATGTAGAACTCCCTAATAAAGGGGGCAAAGGAGAGAGGAAGGGGTATCCCAGAAATTCATCAACCTCCCCCACTTCTGTGGGCTTTACCCCAGGGAAATTCCCCCAGAAATTATGGCCAGGTCACCTGGGATACTCACTGCAAAGTTCTCTGAAGAGAACACTAAGAAGAAAGAGCTTTTTCCAGAGGCAGTTACATGGTTTTCAAAGTGGTTCTATTAAACATATATATGCTCTCCTGCAGGTGAACACGATTGATATTTGAAAAAAAAAAAAAATTGAGTTTAACAACTTCCCTAGTAAAGAAGGAATGCATTGTCAACACAAAACATTGTCTAAATGCATGTTATTTTTCCATGTCTCTCCCTCTGAGGGGCTATTTAACAATGGCTTCCATTTTATCAAGTATTACTATCCACGTCCATCTTGAGCTTTATTTAACAGCAAATTCAGCTCAAAGCAGTTATCAATAGCTATCTATAAAAGTCCAACACCCCAATTCTGCAGGAAAGACTAAGACTCTTAACCAAAACCACTCCTAGACAACTGCCTGAAGCTTTTTACAGCCTCAAAATTTACTCATAATTTAACACTGCATTCTGTCAAAAAAGTAACAAGGTCAAATTGTTTCATCAGTTGTAGTCAAGCAATGCTAAACAGCTCAGAATTTGGCTCTATTTTAATCAATACAAATAAACAGTATTACTCACTTGGAAATTTATTAACTCTGATCAATAGATTTCATACAACAGCTGCACAAAATCAGCCAACGATGCAACCTATACAGAACACTGCAAATATTTGCTCATTGGGAAATTACTGTTGTTTCCTTTTCTCTTTCCAAAAGATAACAATATTGCAAAACATGATTTAGCCAAGTATTCCAGTGCTAAAGGTGCACCAGTTGTATGTATATAGCAGATTACTGGACACTCCAAAATTGAAGGGGAATCAGTTCCAGATGTTTTCTACTGATTAAATTCAGCCTGAGCAAGGTTAAGAAAATGACAAGCAGCTGCTTTTCTTTTTTGCCATAGTCAGGAAAAATCCCCTTAGAGTTCTGAGTGACTCTAACTGGCAGACACTGGGTGCAGCACCTTTTTTTCCCTGAGTTTTCATGATTAACAGAGACTGTGAACAGCCTTCCACCTTCAGTCTGTCAGGTTTTATGCAGATAAAAATTAAAAGGAAGAAGCTCAAAAATAAAAACAAACAAATAAATATTCTTTTGAAATACCCCAGTGATGTAAATCCTAAACCACAGCCCCTCTCACTGCAGACACTGCTGTCTCCTGAAGTCAAAGTGGAACTGAGGAAACGTGAGGATGTCACTAAACCAGGCCGTGGCTCAGTGCAGCAATGCTATCACCTTTATGACCCATCCCTTCACTTCAAACAGGGCAGAAACACTTTTTTACCACACACAGAGGCTGACACAAAGCTTTACTACTTAGGCTTGTCTCCTATTTATCCTCAGCCATTCAGAGGTTTTTTTTCACACCTGATGGGATTAAACTGAAATAAAGACATTGTGTGTGTGTGTGTGTCCTTAAGCAAACTGACAGGTCAGATTTTCCATCCCAGCATTTATGCTGAGCAGGGCAAGGAAGCATTTTCAAAGCACAGAACTTCCAAATTCTTTCCAAAGCAAATATTCCCATGGAGTCGTGGCTGGGGAGATCTGGGAAGAACAGCACGCACGCCTAATATCAAAATTATTTCCAAGCACTGTCTGTGACTGCAAAGAGCCTGCTCTGTAAAGAGACACATCCAGCAAAGCAAATTGCTTACAAGTGGCTACACCTGGCTACTTCAACAGGGAGCAAAACCAAAATAAATGGAACACTCAGCCTTTTCTTCTCTATTTTTCAACTAATGGTTATTATATATGGACACAGCCCCCGCCAAAGAACCAGTGTTTATTTTGTTTCTAATTATAGAATCTTTTCAGCATTCCCAGCTGACATACAACAGAAATAAGCAAAATACATGATTTTCAAGACATTAATTCACTTTGATGAAAAGCGTATCTTAAGGAGTAGTAAAAGTGTATGTGCTAATCCACCATCCAAGTGAAACCAGTTTAAAAGGTTGTAATTTTTTAGACATGATGCCCCCATCTCCCACAATAATGCTTTGTCATTTCCATCAGAAAAAAACCCCAAATTTTTGTGGCTAAAAAGTAGCTTTACGCTTTAGATTAAATCACATCATATTTTCCCCACAGAGCATTTGCTACATTTGCTGCAAAAAATCCGCTTTTCTTGCAAAAGCTGCCATCCCTGATTACCACTCCTTGTTTATGCTGAGGATAAACAACTCTGCAGGCCCATGTGTAATCCTGCATTGACTAATTGCATTCTCCACTTCTGTAATGCTGTGTCAGTCTAAAAACACTTCATAAACAATTGGGGCTCACAAAATCTCCGTGACAGAGACAAGACATATTCATGGAACAGATGATGCAACCCAAGCACAGCGAGTTGTCTGCCCGAGGTCACCCCCAGCATCAGTAACAGAGCCCAGGAATTCAGCCCTCCCTCCTCAACAGGGATGAGCCTTGCACATCCAGCCTCAACACCAACACAAGGATTCCAGCAGAGCCTACCAAGATGTGTTGGAGCTTTGTCACTTAGATCCTCACTTTTAACCAATTCCTTTTGTGGAAAAGGGTCTGAGACAAAAGCTGACAATTCTGGGCTTTTTTACAAAACCAGTACACACACACACACACACAAAAATAAAAAAAAATAAAAATGGGAATAAATACAGTAAGTTATCCTTACTCCCATTAAGAAGTACCTGCTTCTCACCTTCAATAGAAAGGCCCCATGTTGGCTCAAAAATGCTTTCACTTCCATGCAGGGAACTGCAATGAGCCTCACAGCCTACAGCATAAAGTTGTACATGTGCCACCACTGGTCCAAATGCTGCTTGGGATTCCCCCCTCTCCCTGTTTGCCTTTTCTCATCCACTGCCTTGCATGGATACATGCCTTGCAGCTTGAAATTAAATTACTGCAGACTGAAGTTTGGGTTTTGGCACTTTAGACCACAATGCGCCATTTTCACACAGGAGTGAGACTGTTGCTAACTTCCTGAAACTGAGCAAAAAGATGGAATTCTTAAGTGGCCATAGTGAGAAAAATCCAAACTGTGTAGCACATCCTTATCTGTGCTTTTTAAGACCATGTTCCAGAGGCTGTTTTCCTTAATTTATATATTATTTCCCATTTCCTGCTGCACAAGCTGCAGGACAGTTTTTAATATCAAAGTGAGTTGACTAATCAGAAAAATCACAGTCTTAAGCAGGGTTCCCACCCACCATAAAGAGGGAAACTCCAAATCCCAATTTCCCTTTTTTCCTACTCTCTCCAAGGCTGTTCTTGCTTCCCCAAAATGTTTTGGGCCACCTGACCCCAGGCAGGGCAAGTGCAGCAGAGCTGTCCTGGCTGCCTGGAGCCCCACACATCCCTCAGGACCACGAGCCAGGAGTCATTTTTTCCACACCGTGGGATCACATGCCATAAGCAGCTGGTTAATAGACTGGAGATCAGGCCAAGCAGCTGCTGGATAACAAAAGTGTGGGGACAGATCACTGCAGGGAATTCCTGATCCAGGATTAGGGAGGGGACACAGCAGGAGCATCTCTGCCCTGGGGAAGGCTCCCAGGCTGCCTTCCAGAGTGCTCTCAGCCACTTCTGGGTCAGTCCCAACTGCATATTGAATAAAATTCCTCTCTAATCCACAGCCTGGACCACTGATGGGTTTATTTGATAGCACCCAAGGCAGAAATCTCTCTAAATGTATTTGTCATTTCAACAGCAGACCTTTGGTAAATGTTTTCTGAAGTATCATATTCCAGCAAGTTTTCATCCACTGTACAGGAGCCTTAACCAGCTCTCTAGGCTACAATCCAGGGGCTATGTTTATGGACACACAGATTATACAGGAAAAGGTGACTAAAATCAGTATTAAAATTGTCTTCTGCTTATCTCCTACTTAAAATGCACATTACCACATCAGAGGAAAAACAAAACCCACTTGATCTGACATAATTGCTCATGACCAATTCATGTTCCCTATTGCTTATTTCCTTCCTATTGACTGGTTTGATTGGGGGTGCTTTTTGTGGTTTTTGTTTGGTATTTTCTTGTCTGTTTTTTTTAGTTTTACTTTTCCTTCTTAAATTCCTACTTCCCTTGGAGCCAAGTTTCAAAATTGAATATATCTGGGGATTGTTCTCACACAAAAGGTGAGGGGAGAGAAGGCTGTGGATGGACAGGGGCTCAGCACCTTCCCTTGTAAAGGAAAGCACTATCATCCTCTCTGAGGGCACACTCTTGAAATCCAGATCCAAAACTGAAAACCCCTCATGGCTGCTCCTGGCAGAGGGAAGATTGTACCTCCACTTGTCCCAAGTACCTTTAGTGTTTATATCCCACTCTAGTTACTGCTTTACATATTCACATTCATTAAAAATACCATCCTTTAAGCCCCTCATAGAGCCCCCAGCTGGATCTGTCACCACACCTTGAGTCACCTCCTCAGGTGCTCTGCTCTCCTCTCTTTGGCACTCTATCTTTCCTGAGATGTGCTAAAACCCCAAATTCAGCTGCACACAGCTGCTCCCCCAAACTCCTGGGAGAGCATCTCACTGCTGGGCCTGGAGAGACACCTGGGACTGCCTCTGGCTCCCCTTCCCCAGCAGCAGGAGCTCCCCAGCAGCCAAAACCTCTTCCCACAGCAGGACCTGCCTCGTCCTTACTGGACACACCTGGGGCTGTCCCTGTCCCATCACCACCATCCTCACACCTGGGGCTGTCCCTGTCCCATCCCCATCATCATCCTCACACCTGGGGCTGTCCCTGTCCCATCACCACCATCCTCACACCTGGGGCTGTCCCTGTCCCATCACCACCATCCTCACACCTGGGGCTGTCCCCGTCCCCATCATCATCATCCTCACACCAGGGGTTGGACCTGCCCCATCATCATCATCCTCACACCTGGGGCTGTCCCTGTCCCATCACCATCATCATCCTCACACCTGGGGTTAGACCTGCCCCATCCCCATCATCCTCAGACCTGGGGCTGTCCCTGTCCCATCACCATCATCATCCTCACACCTGGGGCTGTTCCATTCCCATCACCATCATCCTCACACCTGGGGCTGTTCCATTCCCATCACCATCATCCTCACACCTGGGGTTGGACCTGCCCCATCATCATCATCCTCACACCTGGGGCTGTCCCTGCCCCATCATCATCATCCTCACACCTGGGGCTGTCCCTGTCCCATCAGGAATGGGGTCAAAGGAATCACATCCCCCTCCCCTGCCCACAGCCCCAGCCCTGCACCTGAGGTAAAGGGGAGGGACACAAAGAAGATATTTAGAGGGTGATCCTTTCTGAAACCCCCCTTTTCTTTCTTTTTCATACCCTTGTCTAGCAGAGCCATTTACATTTTTGCACACACAGCTACTGACACATAGGGAAGAGCTGTATTTCATGTGTCCTTCCTATTTTCACATAGATCTATTTTCTCTTAAATCTATTTAGGCACAGGCACATTTACATATATATGAATTTACAACTGCATCTCATATCTATTCAGCCTTATCTCAATTTACACTTGTTTTTATACTTTTGTATCTATTTAGAAGTGTATTTGGATTATATATCAACACTTATTGCACAAAAAATCATTTGAGACAAGTTATCTATTTAGAGCTAAATATTAACACTTCCATCTAATTACATCAGCCTGTTTAGATTTAGGTATTTATATATATAACCCTTATATAGAACCTCTATTGAGATTACTTATATCATCTACTTTTACCTTGCAATGCAAAGCAAATGTAGGTAGTTCCAGCTGGACAGAAATTTTCTATTTTAAGTCATCATCCTGCATCTCAGCAGCTTCCTGTCAGTGCTGTTAGTGGCTCTCAGGTTCCTTCTGATCACTCCCTGGCTCCTCAGCTGTTTGCTTTGCAAACCCAGAGGGATAAACCCACCTAACTTGTGCATCTTTTCCAGTCCTTTCTCTTATTTTAACTTTATTTGCTCCTCATTGAGTAATTTTCCAAGTAACACTAATTTGTAGTGTCAATTAACACATTCAATGTTAATTTTCAGGGGACAGAAAAAATTATCAACAGCTTCCTGACACCATTACTGTATTTACACTTCACACTTGGAAACTGGGCCAAACTTTCATTCTACAAAGATTTTCATCTCAAGCTTAGGCCATTGAGAAAAAGCTCACAATCTACCCAGATCATTCTCATCTTTCCTAAGTTTTGGAAAAGTTGCAGACTGGGATATTCATGTGAAGTCACTAAAGAGCTCCTATGTCTCCCAAGTCATTCTGTGCTGGATTAGCACTGTTAAATTCACAGGACCTGAGGGATGAGACTTCTCTGGCAGCTCTGTCCAGACCTTCCCTGACCTGACCCTGATTTAGCTGTGGCAGCAATTTCTCTAATTGAGCAGGTGTCTGTATCTTGTTTCACTTCTGTTTATCTTTTTGTTGCACAACCACGGCTTCGTATCTGCAGTAGTTATTTTAGTAGGATGAGATATTTACAACCAAATAATGACAGAGTTTACAGAAATACAGGCTGGGCAGAATATCAGAGGCCTTGAGAAGTGGAAACACAGGATGCAGTGTGTGAGTACAGGCAGGAGATAAGAGATGGGGCACAGGCTTGGGACTGGAGACCCCACAGCTATAAACAATTCACCAGTGGTCAGTGAAAATAAAAAGCAGGACAAAACTGGTTGTAAGGGTAACAGAAGAAAGAAATTCTATTTCACACACATAAAAAGGAACATATGATGGTAAATCCTGATGAAACCTGGAGCTGCACAGCAATGAGGAAATACGTCAAAGGGTGTTAGGAAACATTTGTAAGTGATCCCAAGTGGGTCCCAGGAGGAAAAGGAGAAACTGTCACCACAAACATCATATTCCTCCCTGTTAAGGACATGGGATTTCAACAAGTCATTGTGTACTTCCCCTCTTCCTTCTGCAGCAAACTCCACCCAGGAACTAAATGAGCATAAACACCAGCCTAACAGGCAGAATTTTAAAAGCAAGTTTAACAGTTTTAATTGAATTTTTACTATAGTTGCAGCCTTTTAATTTTTAGGAAAAAAAAAAAAAAAACAGCCATTGCATTTGAGTCTCTTCTGTAACAATTAGATCTAGACTAATTTAGTGAAGATTTCAGTTAATCTAGCACTAAATTCTAGTTCTTACTTTTATAATCTGTGCTTACCCTTTTTGATACAGAACACAGTATAATAATTCTTAACCTATTTTCTACCATATCTTATTAATGCTAACTTTCCATTCTTGAAAAACCTTATTTCAATTCTTTTTTTTTCCCAAGGCTGGCTAATTCAATAGGTTTTTCCAATACAGATATCATTAAAACCCCACAAGGGCCTGATTTAGTGAGAAGATTCTGCTGATTCCTCAAACATATCAAAAGAGAAACCCAATTACTGACTCTGTCATCAAGAGTAGATTTCTATGACAGGGTCTTGGATTTGCTTCCTTCCTTCTCTTGCCCTGAGCCTCACACAGCAAGACTATCTATATTCTGGATCCCAGAGTAAAAATTATCAGGACTGCATCAGCACTGTGAAAGAACTTACAAAAAACTTTACAATTTATCAGGTCAATTTATAATCTCACTTTAAGAAGCTGCTTCTGTGTCATCATCAGTCAATATGTTGACTCAAAGAATTTATTTGCTTCTCCAATTTCCTACATTTTTGATGTTTTAATAGTTACCTGAAATACTCATTTTGGCAACCAAACACCCATGCTGAGGTATACATAGATATTTTCACTTTTCAGCTCATGATTATTCCCCCACCACTGCTGTGCTGATAGTGTCTAGAAAAAGCCTGAGGCAGCTGCAAACACCTTCCCTCACACAGCACTGCCGTGTGTCTCTGGGAGCATCTGGTACAAAGTCCCTGCTCAAGTCTGATGTGACCAGTGATCCAAACCCTGGTCTTAAACCAGGCACAACAGGGAGGTGAATAAATGCAAACTAAAAATAAATTTTTAAACCTCAAAAGCTGCCAGATTTAATCAGAAGTAAGAGTGGGTTTGGCAGAGTTTAGTCGTTCTCTTCCTGCACTTCCCCTTGCCCCATCCCCACCCCAGTCCTGTCATCAACTTTGGCCATGAGAGATAAACCACAGAATCCACTGGAAGTTCTCACTCAGGGCAGCCACGGCTGAACCAGTAAAGACTGAAAACTTTCTGGTAGAGAGGTGTTTCCACACTTCTCACCAAGTACCATCAGTACAAGTCCTGAACTGACAGACAAATGGAGACATTGAGCAGCTCTGCACTGACCACAAATTCTCACTGCAAAGCCACCACCATCTGCTAAACCCACCTTCTTGAGAGCATGACATTTGTCAGAAGCCTGGTATCTGGATACTTTCTCATGCTGATCTGGTGCATGCCTTTATATTTATGATTTTCAGACTTACTGACAGTTATGCAGACTCTCAAAAGCTTTGGTGTTTGCTTTATTCTGTTAATTTTGGCCACGTGTTTTTTCTCACCTTCCTCTCAGCTTGTCAGCACTGGACTCTCTGAATCCACATCACTTAAAATGTTTGCTTCTTTATATGTACTGTAGACTGTAATCCATCTACACACCAGTAAGGGAAAAGCAGCCCCTTTTCCCAATGGGAAATGCAACCAGTCTCTGGGAAAAACCAGCTCATTTCCAGACAGGTGAATGCTGGAATGTCAGCATCTAAACTGGCCTTACAGACAGAATAAATCAACATGAACACTACTACTGCACATTTTAAATGAGATGGAAAAAAAGGTAAGGGGGTCAGAGAAAACTGAAGTATCTTCCCCTCTCCTGGTAAAAATTTGCTTTTGTGCAGTTTTGTTTTAAACTGTGCATACATCAGCACACAAGAAACTCCAAAAATCAAACAGAAAAGCACTGTGATAAACAGGGAATTTTATTTTTAGCCCAGCAGAGATTTATCACTATGAGAGTCTTGTGACTTTGACAAATCTAACAATAATGAGTTGTGTATACAACCTACAACAGCTGACAGAGAATAATACAATCCATCTGCTGGAGCTGTCCCAGGAGGCCGACCTTCGAGGTCTAAAAACTTTCAAATTTCTATTTTTTTTTTCCTCCCTAATAAAAAGCACCATGAAACAGCCATTTGGTTCATTTTGTGAAGGATGCATGGTGGTGAATAGCTGATAGAGAGAAAACTCAAAATGCATTGAGAAAATTCCAGTTACACCAAAATGCTGTTCCCCTTCTGTATGGATCAGTCTCTGTGACCTGCCACTCACTCCTGCTCTTCTAATTAACTACACTCTTCATACCTGAGTGCCTCTTTTAAACCTTACAGGAACATTAAAGATGTCAGAGGGCTTGCACATATCTTGCCACCCTGATAACAGACCCTGCTGCAGAGGTGTAGGTACAAGGACAGGCAAAAGTACAGGTAAAGATGAATTTCAGGAATACAGAGAATACTTATGGATATAATCTCAGCTGAGAGAGATGGGATTGCTCAGCCTGGAGAAGAGAAGGCTCTGGAGAGATCCCAGTACAGCCTCCCAGCACCTAAGGGGACTCTGTGAAATCACTGCAGAGGGACTTTTGACATGAGCAAACAGTGATGGGACAAGGGGAATGGTTTGAAACTAAAAGAGGATGTAACTAAATCAGATATCAGGAAGAAATTCTTCCCTGTGAGGGTGGTGAGGCCCTGGCACAGAGAAGCTGTGACTGCCCCATCCCTGCAAGTGCCCAAGGCCAGGTTGGAAGGGGCTTGGAGCAACCTGGGAGAGTGGAAGGTGTCCCTGCCTGTGGGAATGAGACTGGATGATCTTCAACATTCCTTCCAACCCAAATAATTCCAGGATTCTTTGATCTTTAATGTCCCTTCCAATCCAACCCATTCTATGCAATGCTATTCTATGACTCAGCATAACAATTATTTTCTAGAACATCCTAAATCTCTATGTTTGGTTTAGTTTTTCCTTATTAATGTCTTTCTAAATAGCTTCATTTTGAGAGGTTTGATTTCCAAAAAGGAAACTTTTATTGTGGAAGACTTTTGGCCTTTCCCTTTCTGTAAGGATGGACAAATTCTGGGTGCTACAGATCATTTTTCATCAGCCACACCCAGAACCCCATGCACAGTGCAGAGGTCAGGAGTAATTTTTCTCTCAGCTTATCAAGTTTTTGTTTCAAAACTCTACCATTTTTGGTGAACAAAGGTCTTGTTTCTCTATTATGCACTATCCAATACAGGGAGTTTTTATTCCACATACACAGAAACCTCTCAGAAATCTTAATGTGGATCATCACTGTTTTGTAAGGCTTCCTTTTTCTCCAACTTTCTTCACAGAAATAAAGGAAAGCATTTTTGCCCAGCTTGGGAAGATCTGCCTCCTAAGCAAGGTTTGAGCAAACCAAGTGTAAAATGGGTGGATGTGGATACATGAACAATTAGGAAAATTCTATTTCCAGGAGAAAAGGCATGTTCACATAATGCCATTGCTGAATTAAGGCAAATATCTCCTTTTTCATGGATACTTGAACGACATTTCTACCTATTTCTGCCCAAAACAAGGGATTTTATCAGTGTGACTGTTACTGTGTTGCCTTCTCCTGACAGGCATTTGGTTTGGGGCAGCAAGGAGAGCTGGTCTGGGGCAGCAGCTCTGTTCCTCTAGGTCAGGCCTAGAAAAGAGATCTGATTCAACCTTGCAGTTTGCCATCATCTGCAAAACATCCAGCCTCCACCAGCAATGAATAAAATATTCCACTACAGCAACACTCAAAAAGAAGCTGGCATGGCCCCTTTCAATTTACCTTTTTTGAATGATGATCCTCTCTGCCTTTTCTTTCAGCTTTTTTGACAGGAAAAAAAAGCCCCATTTACAGGCTTGAAGCCCAGTACTTCCACTCCCCAGGAATAGAAGCCTATTAATTCTGGCAAGGAGAACTTCACTGAGAGAAATCAGGCTTAAACTTTCAAGAGGTGTCAAGAATGTTCAGTCAATTGAGAAATTGAGTTCGCCAGCTACATTCCTGGAAGCTTTGCAACAGAAGGAATGAATCAGGAAAATCAAATTGAGTGTGATTTAACCTTGACACTGGCTAAGTGTCAAAATGTGAAAGAAAATGAAAAATAGACAATTTAATTGGCAAGGGAATAATACGCATGACAGTCTCAGAATAAGAATAAATTCAACCAGCTAGAGTGAAATTACAAGAAGAAAACATTTTCAGAAAAAGTGGGGGAAACTCATTTTCCTGTCAGGCAGAAACAGATCCATGCTTGTCTCATCACTCTTTCCTGTGACACAGAGCTTTGCTCAGACTAACTATGACCATTGAGAGAACACAGCTTTAGTGACCCAGCATACACTGGCAGAGTGCTGAGCACAGCCAGCAGAGTCCCCAGCACCTCAGTGGCCTCCAGGACTGTTACCAGCAGCCCAACACTTGGCTGCTTCCATCCATCACATCCCAACACCAAAAACACGCTCAGCAAAATCTGCTGCCACAGGGTCAGCAGGGGAAGCTGCTCCAGCACAATAAACATGCTGAACATGAACACAATATTGTTGTGAGAGGGGGAGTTAAAGCAGAAACTTTGGTTAGAAATATCACACACTTCATGCCCTCTCCCAGAACCCTAAAAGCACTGGAAATGTCTCTGGGTATGGAACAGAACTCAGATTATGAGTTGAAGATGCAGCAGATCCAGAACAGAGCCCCAGCCCCATCAGACAAAGAAAATCAATGCAAAAGGGGAAAATCAGCTTTCTAGAAAACCTTCTTTTATAGTAAACAATACCATTTTATATTTCACAGTATAACATATTTCCATTACAAACCTAATTTTAAAGAAAGGATTTCACAGACAAAGCAAGTATGTTAACTCAGCAGTGAAATTCAGACAGTTTCCATGTCGAAATACAACCATTGCTTATATAAACAATATTTTAAATGAAGCAAGAGAAAAAAAAAACCCCACTTATCAAAACCTCTTAGCTGGTGTGAGCATAAAAATTGTTGTTTTTTCTTTTTCTGCACAACGTTTAAGAGGGGGCTGTAAAAAAAGTAGAAATATTTTTCCTGGTTTATCCTTCCTTCATTCAGGTGAAGTTAAAAGGTGGGGTAGACCTGAGGAAGCTTTCCATCCACCTCCAAAATAATTCAAAGAAGAATGAACAATATATTCAACATCTTAATTGATGGTAAATAAATAAAGCTCTTTTGATATTCACACTATATGAATTGAAGACTGCCTTTCCTTCGTGTCCCCCTATTTTTGTTATGCAACCATCCTTGGCTGAAGGCATTTTGATTTACTGAATAGCTTAGAATTGTTTTTTCATAGAACTCTTCCCCTCATCACATCAACTCTTTGTAAGTTTGTCTCTTGAAAAATGATAAACTGAGCAAAAGTAAGTTACCTTTGGGTTCACCAATGTAGAAGGACACATCTTTTTTGTCCTCTTGCTCATCAATGTGATCATAAGTGATCTGGGGAACAGACAGGGAATTTTCTCCTGGGTTTATTACAGGTGCAGAGCCATTCCCACAGCCCAGCTTCCCTTTTCTTCTGTATCTTCTGGCCTGTGAGAGTAGGAATGGAATGATCTCAGAAGATGATATCAAACACAGACGAGTTCACATGTGAGCTTCACTGTAAAGTGAATTCACTTGAGGTCAAATGTTTTTTATTTAAAGGATAAAACTGAAATTCAGTGGAAGGGCTGCAACCTTTGCTTATGGTTTTAAAGTGTCTGACTCTGAATTATGAACTAAAACTTGGTAAGACTTGGATTCTCAGAAGGCAACTAGAACATTCTGAAAATCAGGCCATTAGTAAAATTTCTCAAATTGGCACCAAAACTCAAGGCATAGAAAATTCTAATGACTTCAACACATATCACCTTGTCAGGAATAGCTTTCTAAAGCTTAAATACAACATAACCATAGATTTTGAACGAGGCCCTGTGCAGCATATTCAACTAAAGAAAACTTCACTTTTACCAAAAAGGCTAAATTAGGCACCTCAGGAGATGAGAAATCCTTCCTCCTGCCTCCAAATAGTTCTCCTGATTTTAGAAGCCTAAAGACAGCCTAATAAACACACTATAATTGGTACTTCAAAATGAAAAATGA
This sequence comes from Fringilla coelebs, assembly GCF_963513975.1. NCBI lineage: Eukaryota > Metazoa > Chordata > Aves > Passeriformes > Fringillidae > Fringilla > Fringilla coelebs. Next base: position 64,354,952 of record NC_140033.1, on the reverse strand, counting down.
AGGTTTGGATCAACAGAAAGAGATGCAGGGTCAAGATATTCATATATGGGACAAGGCTACTTGATCTAAAGTTAAGCTAATTCTTACTTTGTTATGGTCTACATTCAGACTTTTGGAATTCCTTCTTCTGCTCAGCTCTGCAGCAGTTAAAAAAATGCACGTTCAAAATTAAATGGGGGGAAAATGGTAGAAATAGGTATTTGTTGTGGACAGTGGATGCACTGACATGCATCAAAATACTTCTAAAAGCAGATTACAGGCTCTTACAGCAGGAAGAGAAAATAGTCCTCGGGAGAACAAAATGCTACAACATACACAAAATGATCAGTGTGGATTTGAGACCTTAAAATAGGAAGTCACAGCCCAAGAAAGAACAAGAGAAGAGGATCCTTTGGGAAGAGGTGAAAGAACCATCACTGTGTTTTTGAATTAGGGCGCACAGGGAGGTTCAGACAAACAATATATTAGAGAAAACAGAGGGGAAAACACATTTATCCCATCTTTCCAGCTTTCCAGCCATGGATTTCTTGCTGTTCAGCAACACACACAGGAGTCTTGCTTCTGCTTCACCCCTCTCCTCCTGTTTTTCCTGCCTCCAGCTGTGACAAAGCAAGGTCACACTGACCCCACAGCACAGATCCGGCTGCTCCAGCTGCCTCCATGTGCCCGGGGGAATTGCACAGCCCTTCTTCCCTGGGAAACAGGCTGCAGGGGGATGCCCCTGCCCAAAGGCAGCCCTGACCATCCTTTGGGAAAGGCTGGCCCCTGGGCTGGACCTGCTGCAGACTCTGCCCTTCTGGCACGCTCGGCAGGGACACCGTAGGACTGGGTGTGGGCAATCCCACCTCTGCAGACAAACACTCTTCCATTTCCTGCACTCACAGCCCGGGAATCTGCCCTAATTTCTAAAGAAATAAAAGCAGCATGGAGTACTTCAGGGAAGAGTAACTGCTGTCAGCCACATGTTGAGCCTGAACATAAATTTTTAAACTGGCTTGCTCCTTCTTCTGGTATGAACTACCTTGAGAAATGAATGCAGAATGGGACAGTGGCACCATTTCCTCGTGCTTGGAGAAAGCAGGAGACTCCAAAGGGGATAAAACAATGGAGAGCTGGTACCTCTCTGACCAACAAGGCAAATTCAGTTCAAAGATATTCTTTCCTCAGGAATATTTTAAGGAAAACAAAACTAACTGGGCTGTGGCAGGGGGAAAATAAACGTATGTCAGGTGTCCAAACTGCTCAGGCCCTTCACGAGGCTTTTTGGCAAGTGAATCATAATTCAAAATGAGAAGCAAGCAGAGAGCCAGCCCTGCCAGGGGTGTCACCTGTTTTCTCAGCCCGGGACTAGATGGCGCTGGAGACTTTTTGGGATTTTGCACGGGAGCTGTCACATAGATCTTCCAGGTGGCCGTGGAGGTGCAGGATTTCTCTGCTGCATAGCAGCGCCACAGGGTCTGCAAAGGAACCCAAAGAACCTCAGTGCAGGAGCTGCAGCCATGATATTTTATGAAAAATCCTTTCCTTAGGATTTTTCCTCCTGAGAAGCTGAGAGGCCTCAGGAACAAAATGCAAACAATGATTATCTGTTGCTGTGGGATGCAGCAGGTGGATCTGTGATTGCTCTCATGTGGTTGTTTCTAATTAATGGCCAATCACAGTCCAGCTGTCTCGGACTGTCTTGGTCAGAAACAAACCTTTGTTATTCATTCCTTTCCTATTCTTAGCCAGCCTTCTGATGAAATCTTTTCTTTTATTCTTTTAGTATAGTTTTTAACATAATATATATCATAAAATAATCAAGCCTTCTGACATGGAGTCAGCTTTTTCATCTCTTCCCTCATCCTGGGACCCCTGGGATCACTGTCACACAGGAGCAGTCACTGGGATCCTGCACGGCAAATTCTGCTGCAAATCCATCTGACAACAAAGCCTCAGTCCAGGTAAACACCACTCCAGATAAAGTACAAGCATGGTGGGTGCAATTTGCACCAGGACATGCATCACACAGATATTCAGTGTGCTCCCCCCACGAGCTGGGATCAAACTCTACCCACAGCAAAAAAAAACCCCAATTAAATCTAACACAACCCCCATGAAAGTGAGTCCCCCACTGAATGCTGTGTTTCCTTTTTTCTGCACTGTGCCACAATGAATGTTTGTGCACTGTGCTAGTTAATTCATTATATCATCATATGGAATGTTATGCTGGGAGATTTTTCTAAATCAGATGTTTTTTTCATGTATTTGTACATTCATCACCTCAGGATTTGGAAGATGCATAGGACCTAAAAGAACATGAAAAGGAAGTTATGAATTAAATATTATAATGAAGATTTTTATTATGTTTTTAGTATTTCACTACATATACTCACTGCATCCAGTTAGTGTCATTATGCCTGTGAATACCAGGTATAGCACAGCTTCCAGAAAGGGAGGGGCAATGATCTCATTTCTCTGCTTACTGATGTGGATCAAAATGACAAAAAGTGGCTAAACACAATTTATACATCTGTAATAAATTTAGGAACTGTGATTCTCAGTACTTGTACTTCCAGGCCATACTTCCTCATCAATAAACTCTCAGGTATTTTAGTATTTTACTGTTGTGGCCTTACCTGAATCAGGGAAGCTGCAGCTGGGATTTGTCTATTGAAATGCTTCTGACGTTGCTTCTGCTGTACTTTCAGGGCAAAACCAGACCCCAGAATACCCTAACAAAATAACAAAATTATTACTCAGACATGTATATAGCTTCACATACCTAAATAAAGTACTTCACACCTGGAATCAACAGACATTTACTAAAAGAATTTATAAAATGGATTTTCAAGTGTCCAGACTGTCAGAGTTCTATTTATTCCAACAAATAAATCTGAAATTGAGCAGATCAACAGCAGAATTGTGTAACTTCAATGAACAGCACCCATTTATTGCTGTTATCTACAGGCTACAGGAGCCAGAGGCATTCACAGAGGTGCACACACCTTTAAGGAAGAGATTCAAGTTCCACTTACAGCTGGCAGGGCAAAGAAGGAGATAGCAAACACTGAGAAGCAGGAAGCTATTGTCTTCCCAATCCACGTCTGGGGAACTTTGTCTCCATAGCCAATTGTTGTGACTGTTACCTACACCGGGAAGAAACATCTGTTTTAGTGCTTTTTTCCCTCCAAAAAGCATGAGTAAAAAAGAATGGAAGGGGAAAGTAATTAGTGAATTATCAGGAGACAGGTGTGAACTGAGTGTGTGGATTTGGGAATAAGGAAATCTGTGTTGACAGGAGTGAAAAAGGACAGAACCAACCCATCCCAACTGAATACTCACGGCAAGAGGAGGAGCAGAGAACCATTCCAGATGTGTTATCTCCCAAAGTCAGCCTGCCAGCAGAGCTGGACCTGAACAAAGCTGAGGCCTGGGCTTAGCTTGCTTTCTTTCTCCCCCACAAAGACAGGACCTGGCTGTGGTATTCACATTCCCTGAACACAGAGAGACACAATTCTCTCTCCCAGAGTTTTTTTCAGGGGAGGGCAGTGAGAAGCTCAGAGAAGAAGAGAAAATCATTCTTATCTCTACTTGCTGCTCCTGTTTGGCACATGTGGAATGTATTATGGAGATTGTTTACAGAGAGTGATTTGTTAATTGGGCACAGGTGATGGTTGTTTGGATTGATTGGCCAATTAGGTCAAAGCTGTGTCTTGACTGTCTGGAGACAGTCACAGGTTTTTCTTTAGTATAGTATTAGTATAGCTTAAACATATAATATATAGAATTATATTATATATACTTATATATATTATATATAAAACTATATAATATATACTTATATATATAACTATATTATATACATGCTTTTATATATATAATTTATATATATATATATATTATATCTTAATAAAGCATTTGTTCAGCCTTCTGAAATCATGCAGTCAGAACACATTATTCCCTGTCTGGGGATGATTTGCAACAATACCTGGCCACTCAAATTTGTTTTTAAGCCACAAGGTGCTTAAACTTGGATCTGCTATTGCTTCTCAGGGCCAGGGAGAAGGAGTCCACAGTCAAGGGAGGCAGCAGGGCAGCACCTCTCCAGTCAGGAGCCAGGACCTTTCAAGCAATACAGAAGCAGAAAGCACAGCCAGGTCCACCCCGGAGTCTGGGTTATAACACAGCAGCACAACAAGGCAGGTCTGACAAGGCACAGGTCAGGATTAGGATCAACTGGTCAGCACACAAGCACACAGGGAGGAGACAAGAGCAGGGCATCATCCCATGGGTGGAATGAGGATTGAGGGAACCCATACCCTGACAGGTGCAGTTGAGCTACAGACAATCTCTCCTGTGCTGAAATATTGCTGAAATGGTGTGCATGGAGCACCACCAGTGGGGTCATGCTGGTCAGGGTCATTAGGTCAATTAGTGACCTCAGGTCTGGGACATGTAGGGACTTGGCTCTACACAGACTTGCTGCAGAGGTGGCAGGCCAGCCCTGAAATGCCCCAGAGGCAGGAGGACCTGAGTGGGACAGAGGTTTGGGGCTATTCCTGGAGAGCCCCAGCAGGATGAAAGAGAATTCATCATGAGCCAGAGGTCAGGAAGGACCTGGTGCAGGGGGAAAAGAGGGTCCAGGTGGCAGCTGGTCCATCAGAAAGGTTTGTCATGCAACAAGGAGCCCTTGCTGCCCAATGGAAGGGGATAATCAGCTGATCCCAAAGCTGAAACCCACAGCAAGCCACAGGAATCACTCCTGACAGGGCCCCCAGCACCATGGTCACAGCAGGACAAGGCTCACAGACCATGGTCTAAAACAGAGACCCTGGGCCATGGGGGTGTTGGGTTTTCAGCATCCTCAGAGCTCTGATGCTGCCATAAAATGGTGTGAGAAACATGGCTTGGATCCCTGAGAAGCAAAAAGCTTCTGGTGAGGAACAGAAGAGCTCTGTCATCAATACTAACCACTGGGGAGAGCTGTAAATAGAAAAAATGTACTTTTATTTGGATGCACCAGCCCCAAACCTAGCCCCCTCCCTTCACTTTGCCTTGAATGGTAGCAGAAACACAGCCAAAACAGACTTAAAAGAATATGTAAATTTACACTGACTATAAAGAGGCTGCCTTTTATGGAAAAATTTGCTGACAAATGCTCAGATGTTATGCAAAAATAGTCTTCTCAGAAGAAACTATCAAGCAATAAAGGCATGGGAAGAACACATTTCCTCCTACTCTCAGAGCTGGAAGAAAGATTTGCAGGGAAAAAATTAGCAACTACTACCAAACTTAGCTTTTCCAAGTGCCAGAAAAATAGTTATATTTGTGTTTGCTCATCATGAGTTTTCCACTTGATGAAGACCACTTTGCAGTAGCTATATCCTTGAATGAATATTGTTCTTTTGAACTGCAAGCTGCTCTCAGCAGGAGCTCTGCCTTGCCAGGTGTTTGTCCAGATTTAATGTGGCTGGTCAAAGGACTCAGGTGCTGTGTGCTACCAGCAGGACAATGAGTTTGCCAGTCCCCAAAATTAATAAGACCCCCCCCCCCCCCCCCAATTCAACTTTGAAATGCAGCATGTGTTTCTGGGCAGTGGAGGAAGTTAAAGCTGTTTCTTTAACAGAACTTCAGCTCCTCAATGTACCCAGATGACCCTCTAAAGTCAGTGGTTTTCCCTTTCTTTTCCCCTCTTTTTTTTTCTCTTTTTTTTTAATGAAAGGGGGTGGTTTGGTTTTTCTGGGGTGGTTTTGGTTGGTTTTATTCACTAAGTTCTCCAGCACCCAGGTCTTAAAACCAAACTGCAATCATGCTGAGCTGCCTTAATTTTACTATGGAAGACAGCATGAAAGCTGCAACCACAGAAAAGATGAATTTTCCACCTTCACAGCAGGCTCTTGGCTGGCAGACTCCTGCAGGTGCCTGAACATGTCTCAGGAAGTTTTTCCCTGGCTACCTTAAGAGGGTTCCTTGTTGGTAACTTAATTAGCACATTGAATACATGGACAGCATTATAAATAAAGTAATTCTCTGGCTTTCTTTATCACTGCAGAATTTTTTTTCCTACTCATACATCCCAAAGTTATCTGTACTTCTGAGCAGAGAACATTGGAGAGCTGGGCTCTGGAAAATGACTCCTACTGTAACAGGGATTTAGGATGGCACATTCCAGCTGTGCACACAGGCTCTGAACACACACATGTGCCTCAAAAAGGGAAGAACTCTGATTTAGTAGAAGTCAACAGGGCTGCTCAGATGTTTAAAGACAGGCAGGTGTCCTCAGGTGTGAGGAGTCAGTACTGCACACCTCAAAAAAACCACACTAAATATAAAGGGATTCCAACTGTTACCTCTGGCATGGAAATTTACTGCTGGAAATTCTGAGCAGTTGATCCCAAGTACCTGTGCCAGTTAACACCAATTCACTGGAGCAAGTCTTTAACTCCAGTGGTACAGAATAGCTGAGTTTGCAGCAAGGCAAATAAGAGGCAAGCAGGGAGGGCCAGCAGAAGAGAAGCCTCCTATGTGCTCTTCTTTTCTCAAGGAAAAAATACCCAAAAGGGACAGGGCAGCTGCTGTGACATGGGTTGCTACTCTGGCAGAGTGACCACACTGCTGGAAGTGCTTTTACATGTGCCCTACATGCTTCAACTTCTGAGAATGGCTTCATGTGAAACATAAGCCTTTGATATGTCTTTGCAGTTTGACCTGTTTGCCTGCCAAATCTAGGAGGAAAAAACCTCGCCTTTAACTGAAGCAGGTGAATGTAGTTAGCAATTAATTCCAACTCTCATTCATTCTTTATTTTCTCTTTTCCCTGTATTTAAACCTTTCAGGTCATTTGTATCAAGTTCAGCAAGCTTGCACTTTCTCCTCAAAGCAAAATGTTCCCCATAATATACTCTGTGGTTTTTGTCAGACACATAAGACTTTCAAATACTTGGTACCAAGACTTTTTTTTTTTTCCAATGGCTCAGTGTTGAAAGGCAAAAGCAAAAATCAAATTTCACTCCCTAGTAACTCCACATCTGTGTTTCTATGTTCCAGGAGATTTGAAAAGAAAGAGAAACTGATTTACTTTGTCCTTTGTTCCTGTTCCCAGCTGTGAACTGCACCTGCACCGTGACTCACTGAATGCTGAGGAGGCCTAGATGCCTGAAAAGCTTGAACAACAATTTGAACAGTGTTCCTCACAGGGCCAGAGAAAGAGGAGCTGATTTTATTTTGCTGCTACACAAAGCAAGTCAAGTTTTGGAAAATAACAAAACCCGCTAAAGACTTTGCATCTCCCATCCACACACTTGGAAACACAGATCCCAAGTTATCTATCTCAGCAAGATACTGTGCATTTTAACCTTCTCTGATGGTCTTCATAACTCCTTTTAAATTCCCAAAGTCCAAAATACTGTTGTAGAAACACAATCTGACTTTTTTAACCTTCTTCTTTTTTTTCCTCTTTACTCACATCAATGCAATAGCTTATGGGGATTAGAAGTATTTCTAATTCATACCTAAATGTTCAATGCAACTAATGAAGCAACTCTGGAAAACTTGAACTAAAAAAACAAAAACCACTAAAAACCAAAACCAAGGAAAGGTAGGAAGAGTACACTGGGTCCACAAGGACTTTTTATCACATGCAGAGATTACTTGTGCATGAATATACATGGATAGAACTGGACACTAAAAGTGATCCACTGGTGTTTGAGGTGAACTGCTCAAATAATGGAAGAATAAGTGAGAATAAGAGTACTGGTTTGTTCTTGTAAAACTGGCATGGGATATCTTTAAATTATACCCTGATTGTTTTTCTTTTAAAATGCAGCAGAACCTATACTTTTGAGACACTTGTTATTTTCCTCCACAGGTAGCTTCACAGCTATAACCATGAGGTTTCATATTCTTAGAAGCTTATCCCATGTCCACTGAGGACTTGAACAAGTGATATCTCTATGGCTTGGTTCAGGCTTTCATTGCCTCCCAGCACCTTAGATCACCAGGTCCATCTGGCCATTGAGTGGATTTTTCTTTTTCCACTTGATTCTTCTGGGTTTGTACTGTTTAGCACAGTCATAGGTGATACTCTGCAGATTAAATAAATACTTGATAACCTAGTGACAGGAGTTTAATGTTTAAAATATTTTTACAGTGAACCACTTACAGAGTGGTGACTCAGGCTTCATGTAATAGAGCCTAGAATTCTGTGTACTTCACTGAAGCAGAGACTTATGCAACATCTAAGTCTGTTGTCATCTCATTACAAAAGTTCCATACCTTTTTGGTGATGTCTCATGGGCAGCTCCTCACAGCACAGCCAACAAACTCCAACTCTCTCCTCACCCAGCCAACCCACTCTTTTATAGCACTCTTCTAATTGGACACAGCTGTGGCTTGTTAAGGGCAGGACTGTTCCTAATCTTTGGTGATTGGTACAGCTGCAGCTCCTCAGGGGTGAGATTGCTTTCTGCACCATCTCTATTCTCTTCTATTCTGTCCCCCCACAAAAGTTAAAGATAAAAAACAGGAACCTATAATTGGCATCAAAGTCTGAATTATTACTGAGAGAATGAGATTTACACAAAAAGTTAAAAAAAAAAATAGGGTCATCAACCTAACTTTCACATATAGAATAGGTTTTTAAGTTATGCACCTTTTGAGAGCTTAAAGGAAGTGCTATAGGTTTTGAAGGGGTTTTTTACTTCTTTGAGCTCTCTTTTTGAGATGATTTTTACTTTTCCTAACTGTAAGCATTTGGTGTCCTCTGCTAAAAACTTGCTGACTTGCTCTCACAATAAAATTTAATACCTCAATAATTTAATTGGAGTTCTTATATTCCTGCTTGTATCTCTCTGAAGAGGATGTCAAGATTCCCAACAGAAATACATTCTGCAAAGAAAGAAACGCTGGTTTTTCTGAAAAGATCACAACTTGAACAGAAAACCTTGGGCCCTGTTTGCACACACATTTTGCTGGTGAGGACTTACCACACCCCACCAAAGGGCATCAGCATAGCTGGAGAAACCTGTCTTTCCATCTTCATCAACTGCATCCTTCTCAGCAAGATAAACAAAGTAGGATGAAAAAATTAATCCCAAGAATCCAATGTACAGCGTGGTTATGAGCTCCTATTAAAAGAGGAAACAAACAAGTATATGAGGTTTTCTTCCTATAAACATATATATATATATATAATTGTAAAACATTGCAAATATCTGTGGGGTTTTTGCATCACAGTGGAAAAATTAATATGTTATACTTCAAGTTTGATATTTGGTTCCAGTAAAACAGCTAAAATATTGACTTGGATTTTATTCATACCAGGCTAAATAGTTCAAAAATCCATCATTTTGGGCTTGATCCTTGGGGCAGCTAAATGTAGAGTGGGACATCTCTCCTAATTAGGGAATGGTAATCATTCCATTTAACTGTCTACTAAAAATACTAACTGTCTAAACATTTTAAAAGCAGCAAAGAAGCTTTGGAAATGCTCTTTATGAAGAGTACACTGAGAAACAGCAGCCATGTCCTGTGATTATGGCCATTCCTGAGCAGTGAACTTGGGTTTCTGATATTTAGACTGCTTAAGACTGGATGGTGATGCTCAACAGTTTCACATTAAAATAAAATGTGCTAGGTAGGTAGATGTCAAGTTTTCAGTCCTGAAGAAGAAAGATAGGGCAGACTTCTGTGAGGGCATGTTACAGTCCTTGTGAAAATACCATTTTAACTAAAGATTTTTGGGCAGGAGAACTGTGTCAGACCTGCTGTGACTTAGATACAGGATTCTCACAGTCTTCAGGAAAAAAAAAAAGAAAGTGCTTATGCACTTAAACAAGCCAAAATGTGTGGTGTCACAGATAAAAACCACGCAAAGCTTTTAAAAGCAGTGCCAAATGGGATATCCACCTGCCCCTCAGGGAAATCCAATACCTAGTTATGAGGGAACAGCTCACTCTAATTATTTAAAGCTTACATGCATCATTCCTTTATTTTCTTTGCACAAATTTGGCCATCTTTATCAGGAAAGGATGTTGTGCTACATCTTCAGTGGCACCTTATGGCAGTCATTTCTCTCTCCTTTGGTCCCAGCCAACAAGGGAACTAAAATACTGCCATATCATACATTTAAAATTAAAGCCTGACTAGGAAGGATGGCCCCTACTTTTAAAGTATGCCAGGTTTTCATAGGTTTTCTGTAATATTCTACCCATGTTTATTAAACTGTTAGTAAGGGAAGGTTCAATTTTATCATCACACTTCCCTCAGATTTTCTTTCTTTTTCTCTTTTTCTTTCTCTTTTTCTTTCTCTCTTTCTCTCTTTCTCTCTTTCTTTCTTTCTTTCTTTCTTTCTTTCTTTCTTTCTTTCTTTCTTTCTTTCTTTCTTTCTTTCTTTCTTTCTTTCTTTCTTTCTTTCTTTCTTTCTTTCTTTCTTTCTTTCTTTCTTTCTTTCTTTCTTTCTTTTCCTTCCTTCCTTCCTTCCGTCCTTCCTTCCGTCCTTCCTTCCGTCCTTCCTTCTGTCCTTCTTTTCCTTTCCCTGTAAGAGCTTTCTGGGCAAAGGTAGCCTTTGTCTCAAGTACCAACATTCAGCAGCAGGAAATATAAATATTCTTCCTTCTCCTACAGCACTAATTAAAACCTGGGTTCAGGAAAACTTTAAGTAGTCTTGGCACAAAGAAAAATGGATGCTTTTCCTCTAATCATTTAATGATGACCTAAATAATGAATTTTGATAGTATTTTGTCTTGCTCATGGCCAAGTCTTTTAATTTAAACCTTAACTTTTTGCAGGCCTGTTTGCTAAACAAGGCAGCTGAAAAAGGAAATAAACCCTGGGGTTTCAGTACTTTCCTGGTCACCTTTTTTTTCTCACCTTTATCTCACGATAATGGAGCACTGTGTACTTGTAGATATGACTTGCTTTTTAAAGCTCCTTCTGTTAACATACACAACTGACTGTAGATGATAATTGTAGATGATAATTCTGGTTTAAGTGCTGGCTTTTTTGGAAGCAGGCAGGAAAATTGCAGAGTCTTATGAAATCCTTTCAAAGTGGCTGAAATATCAACAGAACTACTGAGTTTACTCCACCACTGGCACCTCTCAGCTCCAGTACTATTCATCTGAAGACAAAATTCTTTTTAAATACAGGCCAGATGAAAATGCAACTGCCTTGGACTTACTCTAAATGTCACCAATCTGTGTTCCACGAGTAATTATTAAGAACAATGGCACCAATGTCATGCATACTTCATTTAAGGGAGAGTCAGAAGCTTTTTAAGTAGCACACGCTTCATGAGACATGATCACAAAACAAAGGGTATTCTGCAGGCATCAGGCCTTAAAGCTACATATTTATGTGGGTTTTATTAGCTAAGAGCTTAAGAATAAAGAGCGCTGCCTAAAACAAATGGCTCTTTGCAGCAGGGACTTTCAGATTCACACACACAGGAAACAGTAAGAACAAGAAACACACAAAGGCAAATTTGAATGCTGAGAGAGTAGAGTCAGCACATTTTTTAAATTCAGCTATATCTCCGTTTTCAGTTAAAATAAGGACCAGACAATACAAAGTTCAACACCTGGAAAAAAATATGAGAATCCCTCCTGTCCTAAGAGCAGAGGAAGATCTCACAGAGCAAGGTGAGGAAGAAGTAAAACCAACCTAGAGGCTCACAAGCTGGAGCTTGGGGGGCTAACTTGGCTTTTCAGCAAGCTGCAGGATTTCTCCATGGCTTTCCACCACCACATGTGATATTGACTCATGTTTTGTTGCCTTTGGCAAGAAATCCTAGTATATAAGCTCAACCTGCTGAAAATAGAAGAGCATCCTGGCCAAACTGGGCCTGAGTGAGCTAATTGAGTTATATGTAAATTCCAAAACACATGGAAATCGTTGGTGACAACTTTACTAAGCTCTTCAGGGCCCAGGGAGGTACAAGTGCTTGCTATTTTCACAGGGCACCAAGATGTGAATTCATTTTCTCACATTGCTTGAGGGTTTAGGGGCCCATGTTTTCTGAAAGAGTCAAAAAACCCCCAAAACAGATGAGGACATTGCACTCTGCCTGTGAAGAAAAAGCAGTTGAAGTGTTTTTGTTTTGGTTTTTTTTTTTTTTTATTTTTAAACAAAAATTTCTTTCAGAGGCTGGACAGGAATAAAGGTTCCATTTTTCCTTCCGTTTGGTGCCGTGTTAGGGTTTCAGCTACACTTGTCCAATATCAATACAGAACTGTGTGCTTGGTATTTTTTTTTCTTAATGTGCTAGTGGGTGATCTGCTTGGATAACTACTACAGATCTGTGGAGTTTTGTTTATCACCATAATCACTTCTTTGGATAGGCAGAACTTCAGGTGCGTTTACTCCTAGATTAATTTTCCAAGATATTTTTTTCCCTTTTAAACCATTGAAATTATGCTTGTGACACACAAGATTTAAGTGTTGTATTTTGGAGAGAGTATTTCCTGATTCTTGAATATAACTCTGAACACCCACAGGAAAAAAATGTTTTCAAATATTTTTTTGGATATCAAGTTATTTGGATATCAGCTCTGCCCTAGCAAGATACCCAGGCAATGAAAGCATAATAAATGAAGACCACACAGACTTGGAGCATTAAAAGTCATCCTGCTGTACAGTATAAAAGGAGGCTTTATCCCACAGCACTTTGGTGTGCATCACTTCTGCACAGCCATCGTGACATAAAAGTTCCTACTGTACTGGGGAAAAAAATAAAAGGAAGAAAATTTACTTTTAGTATTAAATTATTGGATTGGGTTAAATGCAGCACATTCTCTGTCCCATAAAAGCAGTTTTCCAAATAGAAAATTAAAAAATGTCTGCAAGGAAGTTTGTAACTATTTGTCAGTATGTGGAGAACAAATCTACACTCATAAAAACAAGTTAACCACCCTAACAAGTGGGATGTGGAGATTAATAGCAGAGTATTAGCCCTCCACAGAGGGGCACGAGATGCAAGACTTCAAGGCTAATTATATAAGTTTCCATTATATTAATAAAGCTACTCATAAAGAGATTCCATGGAGACTCAAAAAGAAGCCTTCAGTTAGAAATATTTTTAAATCTGCAGAAAAACTTTTAAACTCTTTGCACTTTATGAGCTTTCATACAGAAAAATTATTTCAAAGCTTTAACAGACACGCACTTATTAACAGCCAGGTTTGCCTCTGTGACCACACCCTTGAAAAAGTAACTTTTCTTACACAGCATCCTAACATAGTTTTGTTGATTTTTTTTTTTTATTTACAGAATGAATTAGAAAACTTTTTATTCAAGGTGAGCACAACAGAAATATTAAAATAATTGACTTCTTCTAGCAAGGCTTTCCCAGCAGTGTTTGGTTTTCCCCAGGAAAACCAATCTAGGAACACATCTTCTGCAGAGATAGTGGAGAGTACTTGCAATATGAAAGGCAGCCCACAAAACTGCATTTAACAAATTACATTGAGGGATAACATCAAAGAGTATGACAGCTAATTAATAAACCCAAACACTGGTGTTTAAACCCTGTTAGCCACTGCCCTGAATTGCAAAAATAGCTTATTTGCATTTTAAAAGGAGGAAGAAACACACGTTGGACTTTCAAAGTATTTTTTTCTCTTGCAATGTAACATTTCATTTAAACCAGCTGTTCTGTGTTGTAAGATATGCATGTATTCTGTTTGCCATCTGTTAGAGGTGGGGCAGTTATCTTCTATTAATTGGGCAGTTTTCTTTATCTCTTCCAGAAACCAATCCTCCCTCTGGGAAATATCTTCTATTAATGGGCTATTGAGTCTCACTGCATGACTGAGAAAATTACATCCTCCCATTGGGAGAAGCTCCACCCAGGGGGAAGAGCCAAGTATTCCTACCTGGATAGAATCTGACATTAGCAACATGAGAGCAGCCTTTTCCCACTGGATTCCAAGAGGAGCAGCTTTCTTCTCCACTGGATTCCCAGGGGAAGACCAAACCCATCTACACCACCACAGGACCTTCACAGGAAAACTCCACCCTTCTACAGGATCCCTGCTCCAACAGAATCACACCTGGCACTGCAGGAGGGCTGCAGCCACCATTTAATGGGACTGCTGCCACCACCCTGACCCACAGGGTGTCAGGGCCTATTCTGACTCTGTCAGTGGTTTTTTGTTTGTTTGCTTGTTTGTACTATTGCATTTCTATTTTTAGTTTTCCTAGAAAAAAACCTGTTATTACTATTCCTGTATCTTTGCCTGAGAGCCCCTTAGCTTCAAAATCATGATTTGGAATGAGAGGGGTTACATTTTCCATTTCAAGAGAGGCTCCTGCCTTCCCTAGCAGACACATGTCTTTCCAAACCAAGGCACCAGGCCATTATTTGAAGCCCACAGAGAGAATTCACTGAGGCCAATGAATTTTAGGGGATGTTTAAAGGCTGGGTACCTGTCGATGGATGAAAACCACTGACCCCAGGAGTCTCCAGGTGCCTCCCTGGCGGTCGACGTGGAGCATCCGAAGGATCTGGAGAAAGCGAATCCCCCTGTAAGGGAAGTGAAGCATTAAAATAAATGCAATAAACACATAAAAATGCTTGAGGACAATACTGCCTTATCCACCCACAACTGATTATGTCTGCTGACACACTGCTGTGTTCAAGAACTGCCCCTGCCTGGGGTGGCATCTCAGGCTTGAGGCATCTCTGTGTTTAGATCACATTTCGTTATACTCAAATTTCTTCAGAAATATTGACTACAAAAACCATTATTTAATAGGAAAACAAACCAAATCAGGGGAAACCTGATATAATTTCTATGATTCCAAACTTTAAATGCCTCCTTTCCAAGGAAAACTTAAACTTTGCTAACATAAATGTGAGCAAACCTTTTTCTCTATCTGCCAAAAGCAGAATATGAATCAAACATGGCATTGCTGAAATCCTTGTTGGGTGATTTATTGGAATATATCTGATATCACTGGAAATAGATAGTGTCCAATGTGTTTTAGGAGAATAACTAAATCAATCATAAGCTCCAAATATTTTCAACTAAATAAAAGTATGGTTCTTCGGCATAATTTTATTCCATGGAAATATTTCATTTAGTTGCTCTTTTGACAATGAATTTTATTTGCCTACAGTCATCTTACTGTCTTATCCCTGAAACAAACCAGTGAAAAGCAGGAAAGGATGAACACTGAATTCATCTACCTGAAAATTTTTCACTAGAAGTATTTTTGGCTCTTTTTAGCAATCTTCAAGATTTTTTTGTGGATATATGTTTTGATTTTAAATTCAGACTTGCTTGACCCTGCTGGCTTTTCAGTAGAGCAATGATAACACTGCAGGGATGTGGGTAAAGGTTCAGACAGCATTCTGAGGTGTAGGACAGAGACTCTGGAATTGGCACTGGGAAAAGCTTCACTGAGCCCAAAACCCACTGGTATTCCACATAAACATACAGGGCCTTTTCACTGAAGTCCTTCCTGTGCTTTGAGATAAATTAACAAACCCCAACCCTCAGAATTTCCACATGCACCTTCCTCTTTTCCTATAGGAGCTGATATTCCTGATTGCCTGGGTGGAGTCTTTACCATCAGGTAAGGATGAATGTTCTACTGTAAGAATCACCTTAAAAGCACTCTGTACATGTAGCTCTCCCCAGTGTTTGCCTACACAGCTGGACAGTTTAGACAGCACAGGACATTCCCACCTCCCAGTGGTTCCACTGCACTGGGAAGCAGAGGCTTGGGACAAAACATGCAGCACATCTTGGAAGTCACCTCAGGAGTAGGAAGTACACCTACTGCTTATCATTCTTCTGTTTACCCACTTCACCTCCCAAAACAAGCCTGCAGTACTTGATGCAAGCTGAACAAACACTGTGTACATCAAATGTTTCTGCTTCATGTACAGTGTGAGTTACTCGTGCCAAACAAATCCACCAAAGCATAATTATTCTTTAAACAAAGTAATTACTCATACTCAAAAAGCACCGAGTTAAGCACTGTCTGGATTACTTCTTAAATAAACCCATGCTCTGTAATTCTCTCTTGTCTCAGAGAGACAGTTGTTTGCTGTTTTAAATAGGACACAATGTTTCATTTTTTCCACTTGGCTTCAGCATTCCCACCATTTTTCATCTGCCTTCTTCCCGCACTCATTTCCCAACCAGTCACCAAGCACACCAGCACCCAGTCCCCCAGTGCTTCAATAGAGTGTTGTGTTAGGAAAATCAGACATGCAGTTAAATTGGGAATTAGGCAAGCAGATACACACCTAACAACCTCTGTGGCAGCGAAGAGCTGCAGTGACAGCAGAACCTACCTTATTGCAGAGGTGGCAAACACCTGCCCATTCGATCCTATGCTCAGAACAATAATTGAGGCTACTACCACAATCAGATCTGTTAGAAAACAAACAAATGAGCAAAAGAAGAAAGAATATATTAATTTGTTTTTTTGTGATTTTTTTTTTTTTAAATCTCAGCACTGAAAAAACACAACAAATATGACTAAGGAAAGCACTTAAAAAAAAAAAATTGCTAGCTGAAATTTGGTGGGCACGTTAAGACCATGTAGTAGTTACACATCTAAACCCCAGTGGCTACAGTTTCTTCCAGGATGAATTCAGTAACAGACCTTCCAAAGAACCTGATGGAATAGGCTGCTTGCCACCCTAGAAATGAACCCATATTTGTGCACCCTAGAAAAGAACCCATATTTTGGCTTCTGGTCCAAGAGGAGATGCAAGGGTTTTCCCCACACAATAATGAAATCCATGAAGTCAAGTATCATGCATACATACACACATCCACTTAGTTTGAAAGCTGTAGCAAAGCTGTGAAGCCAAGCTTTCCAACCTGATGGAACTGTCAGAAGAAAGGCTGGTTAAAACAAATCAGAATTGTTAGTTTACTTTGTGATACTGTCTTTATTTGTATGAAAAAATAATTGTTTCCAGAGTCCTTTTTTTGTTTTGTTTTGGTTTCCACAACTCTGCAGTTTACACAGCTCCAACTTTATACAATGCAAATGATAGATTGAGTTTACAGTGACAGCATCCCTTATTTTCCCTCATCCCACTTCAGTGAGCATGTCCATTTCTTTTAATTATTGAAACTTGCTGTAACATTACTCAGAGAAGATTATTTTTTTAAATTTCCTTACAGGCATTTCTGTGGTAAACCTCTTTAGAGCATCTAAATGCTTCCCTTTTAAATTCTAACCAAAAACTAAAGGATAGTCTTATAAATGGGTAGCAAAAGGAGGCAGAACGAAGAAAAACTTTTGGTAAACCTTCCTCTGCCAGTTTGAAACAGGCAGCTCTTTATTCTTCAGAGCACTTAACATTATACAGCACTTCAAAACACCAGCCCTGCTGACTTCAGTTGCAGCTGTGAGGGCTCAGAACCTCTGCAACCCAACCTCAAAGTCTTCCTGTGGACATCCAGAAAATGAGGCCCACTTGTGAAAACTGATTTAACCAACTTTCCATGGGATGCCTGGGCAAGAGGCAGGATGGGATCCAACCTGAGCAGCAACAACAGTTTCCTACAGCAAGGTTATCTTGTTTTTTCCCTCTCCTTTTGAACATTCTCCTGCCTCATTTATGACCAGGTAGTGGCTGCAACCAGTACTGCAGAAGTTCTATAACCAACAGCATCTTTCACTCTCTGAGTTGAATTAATTTCCAGTATCAGTCTGATTTTTGCTGTAAAACCTGGATTCCTCCTCAAGGGAAAGCACACAGCTAGTTTAAATACTGTACTACAGTAATAGTGCATGTATGAAAATGAAAATGAATAAAGGGAAGGATGAAGCTACAGGAAGAGCTTCCATTTGGGATTAATCTTAGCTTTTCAAAGCCTGACTGCAAATTTTTTCATGCTGTTCCTTTATCATGTATGTGTGTGAACATGATTTGTAAACATTGGAATTTAGAGTGGGTTTTCTTCCCACCACATCATAACACAGATCTCTGCCCTTTAGCAAATGATGCATCATGTCTTGACTAAATTGTCAGACATACACATCTCCATCTGAAGACAGGCACTAAAGGTGGAAAAGACTGATGCTTAGAAAATTAGTTCAACCAAGTAGTGAGAGTAAAGGAGATTTTTTCATTTGCACTTTCTTCTTTTCTGAAAGTGTTCTTTGTGGTAGAGATATTTCTTTTTCTTTCTTTTTCTCCAAACCTGTTCTTCTATTTCTGCTTCTCCTCTGTTCCTAGTTTTCATCCCAGTTTTCAGTGCTTAGATTTCCCTTATTAATCCCCATTTACTGGTCCAAACAGCCTTATTTTACAGCCTAGACCTTCAGCATGTCCTGCCCTTTCTCTGACACTTTTCAATACCACATATTTCCAGCCCCTGCTGATTTCCCTTCAAGCTCCTGCTTGCTTGTCAGTCTCTTTAAATGTTCCTCTCCCAGACCTTTTACATCAGAATCCACCTCCCATCTTTTTACTGAGCCTGTGTGTCCCAGAACATTTCTTCTGCCTCATCCTGGGATTTTCCATGTTGAACTTGCTAAGAACTAACCCAAATTTTAGAGGGAACAAAATCCCATAGAAGAAATCTCCCTGCTGTGAAAGAAATTTTAGTGGATTTTTTTTTTCTAAATTTAAAAGAAAGACTTTTGTATTAATGAGGAAATAAAATGAATATCATTATGTTTTACTTTCTGTTCTAATCTTTTAATTTCTTTTTCCAGTGTTTGTATTTTATTCATGTTGATTTGAAAATAACAGGACGAGTCAGTAGGATTCAATCATTCCCAGCAAAGGTATTTCCCAAGTTTACCTTGTTCTGTCAGTGCAGGCATTGTTCCATCTGCATTTGATGTGGAAAAGCAAATCTTGATTTCCAATGTATTATATCCTTAGGGGAATTTCAAAGGTTAAATGAGGTACTGACACTGAGTGCACAACCAACTATAGCCATTCTTAGCTTTTCTTAACAAAACCCACCACGTCTTCTCCGGGGGCTCCAATACAAACATGAATATTTGCTGTGGTAGTACCAAAATACCAGCAGAGAGAGCCCCTTGAAATCACAGTTCAATGAGACTATCACTTTCTCTAATATACCAACCTAAGAAGCTCTTATTAATTGAGAGAGAAATCAAGAACACAATGAGGAGTAAAAACCACTCCACATGGTTACATCACAAAACCGGACCTCTAGAAGAAGATGAAGAATTTGTTTGTACCCAAGGAAGGATTTTGTGTTCAAAATTTTGTCAATTTCCTGCAATTACCCAAGGTTTAGTCAGTTCTTCACTTTACAGTCCTGCCTTTCTAAGGTTGATGTCTGCCTTAGATGTATTTTAAGTGTTCTAGCCACCCAAAAGAGAAACCACAAAGCAGATAAATTGAGGGGTAGATGTAGCTCAGAACTGCAACAAGGCCCCTGCAGAAGTGGACATTTTTATTTACAACAAGCAGGAGGGCTGCAAAAGCGTTTGAAACTTACCAATGATGGATATTGGCTTCCTGGCAAACCGGATCCTTCCCTGGAAGCCAACATATTTACTCCTGCAGCCTGCAGACCACAGCCGGACCAGGTACTCAGCCCCAAAAAACACCACCAGAACTATTTCCTAACAGAGTGAAAGGGGGAAGAGATAAGAGTTGAGTTTTTTCATTATGAGTACAGTTTGCACATCTAATTTATCCATAGGACTAAAACAAATGAGCTTGTTGAGATAGATGATGCAATAAAAATGATTTAGCCTAATCTGTTGACTTTTTGTATGCATATGCCAGGCAGTAAATAAAAGGGAGAGATAATCAGTTCCTGAATGTGATTTGCATGAATAAACAGATGGTTTAAGCTCCGTTCCATCAGTATATCGTAAGGAAACCCACAACATTATTCTTCTTTTGTTTGGACACTTCCTTGCCCTCCAAGCCTTTCCCCACCTGGGTTGCCCTCTTCTGGACACGCTCTCATGTTCTGATGTCTTTCTTCTATTGAGACACCAAAACTGCCCCAAGGACTGGAGGTGGGGCTGTACCAGTGCAGAGCAGGGTGGGGAAATCCCCTCCCTCCATCCCTGTGCACCCCAGGACACGGTGACCCCTCTGGCTGCCAGGGCACACAGGTGACTGACACTGAACTTGCATCAAAACCCCCAGACCTCTCTGTGCAGGGCTGCTCTCCCACAGCTTGTATGTATCACCAGACAGGCTCATCTCAGGGGGAGAGTAAAGCTCTTGCTGTTGTGCATTTGGTACAGTTGGTGACTGCCCAGCTCTCTGGTCTATCCAGGTTGCTCTGTGAGGCCTCTGTGCCCTGGGGCAGTTCACAGCTCTCCCCAGTCTAGTACAGCTGTCAAACTAACTAATGTGTGTTTGATTTCTGAGTCTTGATCACTTAAAAAACATACTGGTGGGCACTGGCTGTGAAGTTGAGCCCTGGGGTCCCCCCCCAGTGACTGAGTGCCAGGCTGGTGTGACCCTGCTTACTGCAACTCTTTGAGCCAGCTGCTCATCCAGCTGTGCGCTGGAACGTTTATCCAGAAGGATTCAGTGACAGACAGGATCAGAAGCTTTGCTGAAATCTAAAAACCCCACATTTTATGTCTTTCCTTAGTCAACTATGCATAGATTTAAGCAGGACTTTCCCCCATGAACTTGTACTGGCTGTAACCAATGACTGTGTTGTCTCTTGAGTGTTTCTCAATAACTTCCAAAAAAACTTTCTCCATAATTTTACCAGGCACTGCAATGAGACTGACAGGTCTGAAATCACCAGGGACTTCCTTCTTGTCCTTGAAAACTGGGACAATATTTGCCAGCTTTCAGTTTAGTGGGACCTCTCCAGACTCTCAAGATCGCTGAAAAAAAAAATTGAGTGAGGTCCCACAATGACATCTGCCAGGTCTTTCAGTATCCTGGGATGAATCCCATCAAGCCCCATGATTTATGCACATCCAGCTGTAGCAGCAAGCCTCAAACAAACTCAGGGTGGACTGAGATTTTATCATCCCCCCAACAGTCATGGTTTTCCAATGGAACTCCAGACTTCCCAGGGCCCATCACTGTTGAAGGCAGAAGTGAAGAGGATATGAAATGTCTGCTTTGTCTACGTGGCTATTTTGGGGTGACCAATCTCATGAAGCCATGGCCCCAATGCTATTTCTGATTCCCCTTTTGCTATGAACATATTTGTAAAAGTCTCTTTTATTGTCCTTCCCAGTGCTGGCCGGCTTGAACTTTAGTTGAGCTTTGGCTGCATTAATTTTCTTCCCGCCTGGGGGACAGAATCTCCTCCCATGTCACCTGGCCCCCCACATGCTTCCCTTTCCTCCCTAAGTTCTACAAGATCCCTGCTCAGCCAAGATGGTCTTCTGGCCAGCTTGGCTTGACTTCCAGCCCTTTGGAATTGCCTGTTCCTGTGCTCTTAGGAGATGGCCTTGAGAAGGTGACCAGCATTCAGAGTCCCCAGTACCTCCAAGAGCAGATTCCCAAGAGAATTTACTAACCAGCTTCTACTGCTCTCCACACATCCAGGACCCAGATTTTGCTGACAGCTTCTCTTCTATCACCAGCTTTTGAAACTTGGCTCCTTCAAGGTCGTTGTGACCAAGACCCAACCACCAGCCATCCCTGTGCCCTCATAAACAACAAATCTAGGAGGACACCTTTCCTGGTCGACCACCTGTGCCAGGAAGTTCTCTTCAACATGCTCAGAAATCTCCTGGAGCTCTTTGAGTCCTCTGTATGATATTCCCAGTTGGTATCTGGGAAGATAAAATCACCCATCGGGATTGGTGACGGAGGTGAGCTGTATATCCAACATGTAAATAAATGAATTATCAATATTTTAATATTGCTGCCCTCTTCAGCACTGCATTGTGAAGCACTCATGCATGACCAGGGATTTAGAAATACTTCTAAAGAAAGATCAAAATGGGGGCAGATTCACTGAGATCTTTTCTTCCCCCTTCCTTGTTTTCCTCCCTGTAGCAGTGTGGTAGCACAGCCCAAGCACAGCTTCTAGGCTTTGTTCCAACCCAAACTGTACCCAGCAATTCAAAGTCACCAAACACCTACTGCATGAGTTACAGCTTTGGAAAATGTTTACATTTTAACTTGAACGTGCTCTCAACCTGCACCTGGGGGATTCTAAAGCACCCAAAAAGCAAAACACACTTAAATCACAATTTTCACTGAATGACAATACCAACTTGATTTTAAAACTGACATTCTGAATGGCTCAAGAGAGACCCAAATATTTCAAAGCTGAAAAAAAAAAAAGAAAAAACTCTATGCTAATATGCAAAAATTCATGTAAATTTTGATTTTTAACAAAGTTAGGTTAACATTGCTGTGTTTACTTCTGCCTCCTTGTTTTGCCTGGAATGAGAACTAAGAAAATATGCACAGTCTTCCTCTTTTTTGCATGGCACTTTCAGCCTGAATAAACCAAGGGTTAGTACAAAACTAAGAAAGCTTACAGCCATTTTCAAGGCAGAAGCAGAAGAAAATACACAGCAAATTAACTCCCCAACTTTCATTTTTTAGTATATGTATTATCAAGAGCATCTACAGGTAATTCTAAGTTTCCATTCTGTCTACAGTCTGAATAGAATTATTTATTCAAGTATAATAGTCGAATCAAATCATAAGAACAATGTGCAACGGAAAGGAATTCTTGCATTTCTGGAATCTTGCAAGATACTCTCTCACTTATTAAACTATGTTTCAGAAGGTTCCTGGTGTCATCATTCTAGCATTTTGTTTTTCTTCTCAGGAATCTCTAAGTTCCACTAAAGGAAGCAGAGCACTGTTTATGGCAGTGGAAGAATCATTTTCATGGACCTGCATGTTACAACTGCTCTTGGTGAAAAGATGTAGAAAGGAGACAATCAGAGAAGTTCCAAGGAAGCAAAAACTTAGATTTTCCTTGATTATCTTCTGAGGGCACTTGTAAAAGTGAAATTAAAACTACATCTGGCCTGAGGGTATTTTATTATCAGAACCCATCTTGGTTATGTCCAGAAAACCCTGATGAAGTCAACAAGCTTGCACAGACCACGGAAAGGAAAAATAAATTGTTGACAGGAAGGAGGAAAAGGAGGAACTTACATCTTCAACAAATTTGACACTAATTACAAATCACAGTTAATTTTGTCCTGGACAGGTGTCCACATTACCAAAACCACAGCCATTAACACATTTGTTGGCAGCCTCAGACAGGCCAAAGACCAAAAAAGCATGGAAACTGGACAAACATCACAGCCCTGCAGGTGGTCCCTCAAAAAAACAAGGAAGATTATGACATTTACACTCTTGTTGTGTGTACTCTTAATGCAAGATAGGAGACATCTATTTCCAGAGCTGCTAAGGCTGATCAAGCTTCACCTCACTAAATTCACCTTCAAAAAAAGTCCTAACCTCCTTCCTTTTCCTCTTCTACGCATAAACACTTTTCAGAGCCTTAAATTTATTGCCTGACATTTACCTTCTGGTAAAAGGAAAAAAAAACAACGCAGCAACTTTCAGTAAAGTCAGAAAAAAGTAATAATTCTCACTAAAATGGTAACAAATGATGGTGAGAACTTGTGGACAAAATATGAACCAGAACAAAATCAGCAGAAACAATCTGCAAATGAAATTTACATCCATCTGTGTGTCAGTTTGAGATCACTCTCCAGCCTTCTGCAATTTTCCAGAACCCTTGCTCTCAAAATGGGATTACACTCACAAGTAACCCACAAACCCTTCTGATTTTGGCTCCCAGCAGTATTTTTCCCCTTCTCCTGGAAGTGGTCAAGGAAGAAATACATGATGAAGGATTCTGAGCAGATTTAATAGACCTGGAAAGCAGTTTGGCATCAAAAGAAAGCCAGGGATTAACTCCTCTAATGAAACTGAAACCAAAAATAATGAGTGGGAACAAACCATTATTCATAAAAATAAGATCCATATCAGAGTTGATTCTTCACACTCATATGTCACAGTCTCTTCCTGTTTTGATCATGGCAACTCAAATTGCAACATAAATTCCAACAAAAAAACTTAATTAAAGATTTTAAACTGGGTCTGTGCTAACTAACACCTCTGCTAAAGTCAGTAGCAGCATTCCATTACTCCATGCTTTTCCTTCTTGTCTGGGAGAAAGACTCAAGACACATAAGGATTATAATAGTCCTTGCCCTTAAATTAATTTCATCTTTGAATTTTTTTTGCTTTTCTGAAGTCTATCCGCTGCATAAATCTTCCCTCCCTCCACCAAATTGATGATAAAATAATATAGTCATGTTTATGCTATTTTTAGTATAATTTCATTTTATTAATTTTATGAAAAATATGCAAAAATCAGCTTAGAGGGAAATATGTATACAAATAACTTCCACCCCTATCTAATTCAATCAATCAAATAAAGAACCCTTGTGGAAAAGCCATCAACTTTTTATCCAAGAATGTCATTGATGACCAAATTAAAAAATGCCTGCATTAACACAGAAACCCCACACTTTTACACAGGCATGTGTGTGTGTAAATTAAATATATAGCCTGGAATATATAATTTATCCCAGTTTGGTTATGGATAACTGCACTGGGGAAGCAGGAGAGGGAAGTTCGCTGGAGTGATTAAAGTGCACACATGAAAAAGAAGGGTATTTTCTCAGCTGCAGCTGTGTTTTAGGTGGAGAGCACACACAAGGCTCTCTTCACTTTTTTTATTGGAATATTTAGGTGCTGGGGTAAAAGGAGGAAGTGGGATGGCTAAATGAATAGTGTGTTCTCACGGAGATTCAATCAAGGAATGGCAGCTCCAGACAATGAAGCCTCAGAAAGAGGCATAAAGGTTTAATAGTCCAAATGTTTGCACACGTGTACTTATGTCCCAAATTTAATCTGATAACCTGTCTTCAAGGTTTTCCAGTCCTTACAGTTGAAAATGTCCATTTAGTGACCTGCTCAGTTTAATAGCTACTCAAATGCCATGAAAATCCTGAGAATGTTTCTTTTCTACCATCATGCTGGCTCTTGCAAAGATGAGAGGCATCCCATGTGAACACAGAATACCCAATATACAGAAGAAAAAAATGCCAAATGCTGCTACATGTCCTACAGTACCATTAACTTCCACTCCCAACTTTTAGGTGAAACCAATGCACTCAAAGACTGCTGTTTGGATACAAGTGGATTTAACATTTCATTAAAAATACACTTCCATGCTCACCTGACAAATATGCTGAATTTGCTAACTTCCTACCAGGAGGATGCTTGTCTTTCATTTTATTGCTATTTGCTGTTTCCTGCCTGGAATGAAGCTGTACACTCATGAGGGTAGCACAGGGCACTCCCCCTGTGACAACCACATTCAAGTGAGAGGAAGAGTTATTTTTAATTCTAATTAAGCAGGTAACACTTTTCCTCCAAAGACTATTTTTGATGAGGTCTCTTTTTTCAGTTGCTTCACTCTGAGAGATACCACTAAGGTAAATATAATCATATAGAGAATTATTAAGATTCAGTAAGTTAGTGCCTGAAATTCTAATTTCTCTATAGATCCACTGAAGCCTCTCAGCTCCCCCCAGCACATCCCTGAAGGGACCACCACTGGCAGGTGATGAAGGGTTTAGCTTTGCTCCTTGAGTGGAAAATAATCCAATGTGAATATGCACTTCAGGATTTTAAACAATTACTTCCATGTTTTTTAACCTTTTGATTTGGGAAGGTGTCAATATTTTGAGGAGAAGAACTGAAAAAATTCTGCATGTGTCTCTCCACCTTCCCCTCATTCCCAAGAAATGTTTCTCAAGTCTCTGGGCCACATTCTAAAGCCCCTTTGCACAGAGAACTCCACTGAGCCCCAGTGAGTGAAACTTGACTGAGGGAATTACGAGTTGGCTCTTTGTTAATTAGCCTCAGCCTTACTCACTGCTGAAGGATTTCTATTTCAGACATTTGAAAAGCACACAGCAATCACTGAGAGTGTGCTGTGGTGCATTAGGCACAAGGTAATATAACCCACAGGAATAACTGCATTATAATTCACACTGAGAAGCTTCAGAGTTGCATTTGATTCCAGAAAAACAATGGCAACTCAGCAGGACCACTCAGCAGACAACCTGAGCTCATACAATGTGTTGAAAGACTCATGGACTCAATTTTTTTCCTAATATGTTTAATGTAGGAAACAATATTCCATTTCTATTTCAATAATTATTTGTATTGTAATAATATAATATTCCCAATCTATTTTTTCATCTTCCCACAGACCAACAAGAAGCTCAGAAAGAAACAGGGATTCTCCCCCTGGCTTTCTCTCTCAGAAGTTTACAGGGGCAAAAGAATACAACAAATGCTTATGAGCCATAAGTTTCTTTTTATTCATGTGTATTCTGCACTCACAGAGTCTGGCTCTCCCACACTATACAGAAATTAATGTATTTCCCCCTGAGGCAGTTTGGCTGTCAGTGTCTTTATGGGACTGGACACCTCATGAACACCTGCTGTCACCCAGGCAATATATACTGCACAAATACCACAAAATGCCATGAAATATTATGGGATACCCTGTAAGAAACAGTGTGGTGAGGGCAGCAGGAAGAGCACCTGTGAACTTCATGTATTACACTGTCCAATAATGACTTTATCAAACAGACCTGGGGGAGGCCCTAAGTGTTCATGCTGTATGGCAAAGACCAGATTTAGAATTATAAACTGGCACAGAGGCAGGAAATAGATAAAAAATCCACGTTTTTTCTTTCTAACACTGATTGGTTTGATGGGATGGAGAAAACAACCTCAAACCTATTAGGATACATTCACCAGAAATCCCAGAGACTACTCAATTAACCTTTTGCAGGCTCGTTTTTCTCCTCTGCTACAGGTTGGAGCTGACCCAACAGCTACACAGCTTAGATGAGGCAAAACCAGAGACAAACAAAAATCAACAGGAGAGCTCCTCCACTGCAGACAGGAAGTCCTCAGTGGAAGAAGGCCTTTCAAAACCCTCACTTGGAAAATGGTGCTATTCCAAAGAGAAAAGCCACCCTGATGTCCAGTTCAGAACCAGAGCAGTTAAACAGTGACATGCCTTAGCTGGCTTAAATAAGCCAATTATATTTGGCACTCTGAAGTTTGAGTACTTTGGGCTGCCTTGCCTATTCTTAGAGGATGTGTGTGTTCATGGCATGTGATGCAGAAAAAAATCACATAAATCCAAAACTGAGCAGTGACATTGGGACAGCCAGGTAACAACAAGGACCCATCTGCAGCCAAAAACTCTTCCACAAGATCCCCCTCCTAAATGCAGCCACAAGGTGAGTCTCTGGCCCAAAAAAACTTGAGCACCAGCTGGTGTGAGAACTTCTGATTTCACATCTCAGCCTTTGCTCCAACAGAATTTGCAAGCATGGGAGTGCTAATCCATGCTAAATGTAGTCACTCCATGAGAATTTCCAGCAACCAAGAGGGCAGTAAGGACTGACCATAGAGGTCACAAGTGAGGACTGTGAAAAGAGGTCTTTGAGGGAATTGTGTACCCTCTGGTGCTGCAGGGCTGGGAACTACAGGTGCTCATGTGTTTGGGAGAGATGTCAGTGTTTTTTCCAGCAAAGAAAGGAAATTCTTCTGCATATTTGGTCTTCTGTTTTCCTTTTTCAGAGGAAAGCAGATGCATAAAGTCTGTCTCCAAAAGGGGACTGAACCACGGGGCCTGAACTCATCAGTTGAATCAATATGATTTATAGCAAAACCAGTCTATTTTCTTCAAGTTAAGAATACACTCGGTATTCTTAAATTTAAAAGGTAATTAACATCAAGATACTAAATCAGACAAAACTTTTCCCTTACTCCTGTAACACTATAATTATAAAAACTGTATGTTTATTGTGCTGTTACAGTGTGTAAAAACATCATGTGTATGATGATGAAAAAAATATTTTGTTGCTGGTTTTAGACTGGCACAGTTAGTGAAAGTTGTCCCACAAGCCAAGAAGCTATTTTTTTGCAAAGTCTTTTGCAATTAAATAAAAATAAAAATCGGTCTTTTAGAAACTACCATGGTGACCTCTCCTGGTAGAAAAATATATGACCTCTAAAAATAAAAACAATCCTCAAAGGAGGCACACCTGGCCCATTTTATAGTTTATTTTTTCATTCCATATCCTGAAAGATCTAGGTGCCATTTACAAATCAAAACTGACACACAAACTACTAGATCATCAGAGAAAATTACAGCCTCTTGCTGTAGAGGCAAAAGCCAAATCAAGAGATTTGGCAATTTTTAGAAACAATTTTTCAACAGAATAATCATAGAACCAGATAAAATTATAACTGGATTATTAGAGAATTAGAACTTGAGAAAAAAATGGGAGGATAAAATGCTACCTAAACCTGGGGCAACTGGGAATGAAACTCAGCTGTAACTCAGGATCCTCTGGAGTGTTGCAAATACTTTATTCACAACTCTGCCTTGTTCCACTGCACTTGTTTCCCCACACACTGTACAAGAACTTTTTAATGCCTCAGATCCTAAGTACTGCTGGATAGACCAGTGAGAAATCTTCCTCTGGTACAGACACAGGACCAAGCAAGGCTGGGGAAGCTACAAATTCATTTTCATACCTGACTACAGGCACAATCTGAACAAAAGCCAATGGTACATGCATTTAAGCTTTGTACATTGTTAAATAGCATGCACACTGTTATTGTGATCCATTTCTAACAGTATTGGAAACTCCAGGCTTCTCTCTGCAAGTATAAAAGACTCAGAAAGAGCTGTGTTCTTCATTACCCACTCTGTTGGTGCTCACCATACAAGCCATTGTGGCAATGCCACTGTCACTCCCCTCAAATGCTGGCTACTAAATACTCAGCAGAGGGAAAGAAACCCAGTCAGGAATTAAAAAATCTCATACAATGTGTATACATGAAAAAATTAAATTGGAGTATGCCAGACAGAGCTGGGAAGAGCCCTCGCAAGAGTGGCAGGGAACACACAAAATATTTGGTATCATGAGAACAAAAACATCCTTCAAACATCTCAAGTTCAAAACAAGCAATTTCACCAATCCTGCTGTTGTGGAAGTAAACTGATTTTACCACAGTGTTGGAGATTTACATGTTGTCTTCTGTCTGTGAGTACAAAGAACTGACATTTCCTTTGAGCCCAAGCAGGAGCATCAAATAAAACAACTATGGCAGAGGGGAGGCCCAGCATCAGCCTGTAGCTGAACCTGTGGCTATGCAATGTTTTCAGTCATCCCAAAGACAAGAGATTGGCCTTCACACTGAAACACAAGGCTAAAAGTCACATTTCTTTCCTCCAGAATTCACTTGAATTGTCAGAGACTTGAGAACATATGCTTAGGAAATGGGAGAAGAGTAGACAGTTTTTTTACTCTTAGTTCCAGCAACTGCTTCTTCAGTCCCCTTCTTCTATTCTAGCTACAAACACTCTGATATTTCCTCCCTGGTATATTTGTAGAGCTTGTCTGGATTGGTTTCACACCTGACAAGAAATTCTCTTAGACCATCCAGATGCCTGAAGAACATTAACATAATGACATCTTTGAAACACCAGGCTCTGGTGTCTTAGGACACATCTAGTGCTACATCTGTTACCGATGTCTCACCTCTACTTCCATGACCCATATTATCCAAAATTGTACTTGGCACACCATCTCGCCCTCCCTATGAAAAAACAAAAACATTTCCATGTCTTCAAATACCAAGTACTATCCCTCTTGCCAGGCCTTAACAACTTGCAACAGGGCATTTTTGACATTGATCCTTCCCAATTGTTAATCTACCTGAATATAATAAAAAGCAGTTTTCTCACAAGTGGGGAAATACCACAAGCATCACATGCCAGTATTAATTTGCTGCTGAGGGCTATACAAAGAGTTACAGGGTCCTTCACTCAGGAGAGAAACAAACCAATTTCAATTTGAACTTGATCCACTAGATGCTTTGGCCCAGTTTTGATTCTCACCATACTGGCTGTGTCCTCTGTGCCCAGTTTCAAGAGAGCAGGCAGAGTACACTTGGAGAGATAAAACTCTAGTTTTATGAACAGTCAGCTGTGGTATGATGGAGATCAGAGTAATGGTCCTCCCAGGAGTAAAGAGAACAGCAATCTCCACACTTCTCTGGGGTGAACACTTTGCTGGCTCAAATGGGAGAGCCAGTTGGAAATTCCTTCAGGTAAAGGTGGGAAGATGTGCTCCAAGCAGGAGTCCAACCATTTATCTCCTGGTAACAAGAAGTCTCCCAACTCTATGAAAAAGAACTGATTTAATTAGCTCTAAAAACAATCTTCTGTAATTGAAGTGAATTTATTTCAGACCAAACCAAGTTTTAAGACAAATGTGGTCTAGACAAGTGACTCTACAGTAGCCAGCAGAACAGCTACTCTGTGGACTGGCCATTTTTAGGAAGGAAACTGGAAACAGCAGGAGGAAAAACTCCAGAGAGGTATCCTCCAGGGTAAGGCTGTGACACAAGGAGGCCAAGAAATTGTTCCACTGACTGTGCATGATTTGTTTGGCAGGAGTCCTAGCATGGCAGTGCTATGTGGGCACTCTGAGAGCCACCCATCTGTCTCCCTCTCATTACTCTTTGTCCAAAAATGTGTCTGGACACGCACATGCCATCTGCACAGAAACAATCAGCTGAGCCAGGATCACTGCTCCCAGCAGCGGCTGTGCTGACCTGCAGCCACATCTCAGGGAGCAGGAGAGGACCACACATGATTGGCAGAACACTGCACTTTGCTTGACACTGAATTGGGGCTTAAAGGCCAAGCAACATTTGCTAGAGGATTTACTTTAATCAAGACCTCAGAATAACTCCGGGATCTAATGATGGCTCAGTCAACTGCAGGCAAAAGCTGCACATGCTAATGTAGCCAAAGCCAGAGGAAAACAAAGCAACTGATTTTTATTTTCAAACCAGATGGAAAACCAAATTCTATCATATTATGATTCACCATGTGGTAAAAGGAAACTACAATAAGAATACTGAGATCTTCACACACTTAGATCAGAGGATCTGAGTGGCTAAAATACAGCTATTGCAAGGAACTGTTTCAAAGTTATTTATTCCATTTTTATCAAGGATGTTCAATCTCCATTTTTCACTCCCTAAAGGTGAATAGAGGCAGAGGGGAACAGAGGAGGGGGGACATTGTCTAGTGTCTTCATGCAAGTTATCTGTACTTTTGATACACCCACCAAGAAAGCACCAACTTCAAATCCAAACCACTGGTGATAGCAGTGTGATAGGAGTTCTTCCTTCCTGTTCTTTAGAGTAGCAAACCGGGCTGACAGAAATCACCTGCCTCTGAAAAGCAATGTTCTTGGCCAAATTTTTACCATATGACTTAGAAAATACCCACTTTGAAAATTCATTCCTATAGAATATCTTGTTTCATGCTGCCTAAGACTGATGAACACCAGTTGTCCACTATAAGAAATATACTTTGGGAAAAGCAAGTTCATAAAAACTGGTAATCTAACAAGTGTCCTCATGGTTCAAGGATCTAGAAAATAATCATGCCCATTAAACTGTGACCTTTCTTTAATGAAAGCAGGCACTCTTTTAAATGTCCTGCTAGCATGCTCTGCATGAGGATTTTTAACAGTTATCTCCCTTGCTCAGTGGAAGCAATTCAGGTTTAGTCAAACTGATGGCCCTTCCCCAAAAAAGTTCACTTACCATCCAGAAAAGGGTTCCAATGGCAAACTCAGAATAGTGCTCTATAGTAGACAGTACACTGAATATTAAACAAATCAGCACCAGGAGAAATCTGTAAAAAGAAAACAGTGTTTTCTTTTTAGTGACTTGTGAAGTTGAACTGTAAATCTAGATCTAGTTTTTTCTCTCTCTCATTCACATAACTTTTTTATCACAAATTCTTCGTGTTTAATCAGTCAATTCTTCCTACTCAAATGAATATCATCATTTTGCATTCATTCAGCTTTCAGAAACATGGAATAAAAATGACAGGAAGACAACGCAGTAAATCAATACATAAAGCTCACATTATCAAGTATATTTCTCAGGGAAGGTTATCATAGTGAATGTTTCATGTTTCACTGATTGCTGTACAACTTAACAGACACACACACTACACTCAGTGGGTTTTGTTAGCTGTTACATGAAAATTACAGGTGGAAAATCTTATCAGGAAGGGGAAAAACTCTTGTACAACCTAGAGACGAGCGACAAGATGAATTCCTTTGGAGTTTATCCACGGTCTTGTCCCAGTGGACACTTTTATCAGTGTTCCATAGGAAGAGATGAAATGCACCTCATCAAGCCCACAGCTGACACAAGCCCAGGAGTTTTTGGTCACTGAGCTTGAGGGCAGAGCCCTGGTTAGTGGTGCCTGCACAGGCTACAGAGCAGACTTACAGGAATCTCCTAAAACTCGACAGGAACAAAGCTCAAGCCCTACACAAAGCACGGGGAAGAAGACTAAAACATGTCCCTCTGACCTCCCTTTCCCTAATTCTCCTGTGCTTCCCTCCCTCACACATGTCCAAGCAGCAAAGAGGGGTAGGGAATGCAGGGTTCTGGTCAGACTACAACAATTCATCTCTGCCCCTTCTCCCTCCTCCTCCTCCTTCTCCTCACACTGCTCCTCTGCTGCATTGTGGGCCCTTCCAGAAGCTGCAGTCCTCCTGGATAAACCTTCCCCAGGGGCTGCAGGGAATTTCTGCTCTGGGACCTGCAGCACCTCATCCCCCTTCTCCTGCTTCTCTCAGCTTGGTGCTCAGAGGTTGTTTCTCACTCTTGTTTTTTTTTTCCCCTCTTCTCAAAGCCCACGCTGTGCTTTTGGCCTTTCCCCAGGAGCTTTCCCACCTAAGGCTGCGGGTTCAGCAGTCATGTATACACAGAGATGTAAAGGAGCACACGAAACAGAATCCCAGAATCATTTAGCTTGGAAAAGGCCTCAAAGATCATTGAGCCAAAACATCAACCCAACAATCCCAGGTCCACCACAAAACCCTGAGTGCCCCATCTACACATTTTTCAAATACCTCCAAGGATGGTGATTCCACCACTTCCCTGGGCAGCCTGTTTCACTTATTTACTCACAGATGCACTTCAGATGTTTATATCTATATATCTAGGGAGACAAAGTTCTCACAACACAGATACAGGAGAGAAAATCTACTGCAAAGAACTGCTTGGATATGGAAAATCCCCAAAACCGGTTTGCCTTGTTACCTCAAAGGGTAGGCTGAGCCAATATTCCTTATGCAGCACATTCAAACCATGACTAGAACCAGGACAAATGGGACGATGTTGATATCTATGGAGCCCTTCACCTTTCCTTTTCTCTTTTTAGAGTGCCTCAGAGTTTTAGACTGCCTTAGGAACCCCAGGAACACTGAACACTGGAAACAATTCTTTGCTATGTTTGGTCTGATCATTCACACACTGCAAGGAAATTGCACGTGCTAACACAGGCAAGGAGAGACAGTTGTTTCTCAGCTGCCACATAGAAAACAGCTGACATCTTCAAGCCTAAAACTGGATTTGAAGTTATAAAAACAAAAGGTCCTGATTTCTTTCATCTGGTTCTGGAAGGACTCTGACACTATTGACACTATTTAACCACTAGTGGAGATATGAGAAGATTAGTGCCACCATTAATAAACAGATTTCCTAAGTATTGGTTAGAGCTCTACGTGTACAATTGTGTCTGAACCAAGTGTGTGTTTCTTCAATATTTACCTATCCTGATCCACAATATAAGAGAAAAGGGATCCAGATAATACATCTTATTATTATACAAGGGTAACAGCCCCTTTAGCTCAGGACAGATCTCAGCCATGCTCTCATGGTTTATGAGTTTCCCAACCTTCTCTTCTGGTTTATGTATTGAGATTCTCTCTTTTTTTTTTTTTTTTTTCCTTTTTCCCATTTTCAAATCACACACGAAAACCATTCAAAGGACCCTTTAAATTCACTTAATCTATGGCCCTATATCCTCTGGCCAGTGAGTGTCACTCCTTCCCAACAAAAAGCAAGGGCAGCTCGCATGAGCTGAGTACAAATTCAGTTGCAGTGGGGACAAAGTCAAAGGCAGGCACAGATTAATGACTTAGTGAGGGCATCAAGAACAGCAACAACCACAAAAGAACAAAAGAAAATTAACCACACAAAACCCCCAATCAACCAACCAACCAAAAAAAAAAAAACCACCCAAAAATTAAAAGAACACCCCAAAAAAAAAAGAAAACCCTGCTGTGGGCAGGCTGTCATCTGCATGGGGACACAGCAACCTGCTGAAGTGAGAGGGAATGCAAGAACATAATTACTACTCTGGAACAAACATGGAAGTAGATCTGCCTGTCCTTTACTGGAATTGCTAAGAAACTGCATCTGAGACAGATGATGGACAGTTTCTGGTATTCTCAGCCAGAGTCAGATAGGCTTAAGAAGGTAAAAATAACAGGAATGTGTCAAGGTAGATACAAAACCAACTACAAGGCCAAAATGGTTCTCATCCAGGCAGTGATCTCACAGTACACGAACATCCAACCCAGGCAGCAGTCCATGGATGAACACACCCTCAGTGTGAAGAACCTGGGACTGCTTTCCCCTTGGATTTGTGTGTCTGGAGGGGGAGCAGGACAGGGCTGGAGCTAGAGCCTCGAGGTGCAATTCAGGACCTGTGGTTAACACAGTAGCCCCACAGCCAGAGTTTAGCCATGGCTGGTGATGCCCTTGTGTGCACTTGCAGCAGTTTATGCTCAGTGCTCACCACTGGCTGCTGGGAAGAAGCCACGGGTGGAGTTTGGTGAGTGAGTGGTATCTGAGGTATTGTGGGAACTCAGCGCATCGCTCCGGATGTCCAGAGCTACCGAAAGAACCCTTGGGGGGCTCAGAGGTCTTGGAATGTTGTCAAAAGTGCCTGGTGGCTTGACTTTGATCCCTCTAGGGATGTGCCACCTGCATATGAGGATATGAGAATCACTGGGGTTTAAATGGTGTAGAAATAGTATAATTACAGAATAAAACACAGGTTTTAAGGTTTTGGTACAGGGGGTTTATGAAGACAAGATGGAGGAATTTGGGCCTGTCTTCGTGGTTCTTCTTCCTGCTTCATGTCTTCCATTTTCTGTGTGATGCAGATATTTTTTGATAGGTTCTTGGTGAAGGTGCACTTGCTAATAAGAATGATAAGTATTGGGGACAAAAGGTAAATAAGATTTACGTAGTTTTTGTTATAAAAAGACACGACTGCCCTGTGGGCGTTCAGAGTGCCTTTGGCTGCCTTGCAGGTCAGATCCCAGCTGGGCAAAGAGAAAACTTTATAGATAAGAAATAATAAACAACCTTGAAGACCAAACCTGAGAGTCCAGCCTCGTCTTTTGAAGCCTGATCGGAGCGAACCCATCTCACGCGTGTCTGGGCAGAGACAGACAACAGCCGGCCCGGACAAGGTATGACAAAAGGGCTGCAGACAAGTAGTGGGAACAAAGGTCAAGTCCTCCCTGCACCCCAGAAAAACCAACAGTCCTTTTGCAGCTGTTCTCTAGCACAGTGGAGCAGCACCTTCTTCCCCCTCTGATATCTCTGAGCCGGCAGTCAGTGCATGTTGCCTTCACAGCTTCCTTTAAGTTATTGTCACTGTCACTGGGCCACACACCACAGTGCAGGTAGCTTTGATGAGTCCACACTCAATGATTAAACAGCTCAATTAACTCCAGCTGATCTGCAGAATCCAACAAGCTACGCCTCTCTGCCTCTCAGGCAATCAGAGAAGCTCCTCATGGACTGCTCCTAACAGCCTCTGGAATGCTAAACATAGCTCTCACCAATCTAAACACAATGGAGAAAAAAAGCTTGGGTGAGTGCCAAATTTCCTGTAAAGAGCTGGATGCATGGTGCCACAGGCAAACCCTCAGCAAGGCTTCTCCTTGAATACCTCTGTGTTTGTCTCAGGGTCCCACTGCAGGTGCTGGTTAGAGGGACAAGCTGTCCCTCAGAGGCAGTGGCAAAGTCTACCAGTGTTAACTTGTCAGCAAGTACCAAACACTTCCTGGGTCTCCCTAAATATTTCTGATTGGATTTCTGGGATACCTAGAGGTAAGGCAAGTGGGTGGGTGTGTGTTTCATATTGCTGGCTTGGGGTGAAGCTATTTAAAGCTTGTCGTATGGCAATTTCCCTTTCCAAACCAGCTCCAGCCTGGCTTCCTCATGTTGCCCCTGCTATCCAAACGTTTTCTGCAAAGGACAATTCTCTGTGCTGTAAGGGTGAGAAAACAGGGCCTGATTGTTTACTTGCTTGCAGGGAGTTATTTGCATTCACAGAGAACAATTTCACCCACTGGCAGCTGTTCAGTTCCTAAAGGCAGGAAGTTAGTAAGGCAGAGACATAAATAATTACCAACTAGTAGAGCTGGTCTACTCTTTCCTATCCTAAAGGAACTGAGGTTCTCCTTTCTAGTACTTTGTTCTCTTTCAGTCTTTCTGTGATTCTTGAGGATGTTGAGCCACAACCTGAGCTGTTACTTCCGCAAATAGTTTTTTCCCTTTTCTGCCACAGAGCTACTAAAAATAGTGAAGTATTTCCTCTCAAAACACCTGTCTTTCTTTTCCAACTTTTTTTTTTCTGAGGATGGAAATTTCTTCCCATTCACCTACTTGCAGAAACTTTCTCATTCTCTCTTTGAGCAGAAAAAAAAAATATTTTACCTATGAGAGGAAAGAGGAGTATCTGAGAACCTCCCCTTTGGTTTCAGATTCTCACATAACACCTTTCACAATTACAGAAGATGAAGTGTTATGCTTTCCCAAGAGACACCTTGTTAATGTGAACAAAATTTTAGTATTTCTTGACTTCTCCTCAACTCCTTAAGCCTCAGGTATACACAAAAATACAACTGCTTTCTCATCAATGCTTTTAGACCATCATCCTTAAATCTCTCCCATGTGTTAACCAGATTAAAGAGGCAGTCCTGTTAAAAGCTACAGATTATTGCTTCTTTATGTCCTGGTCTTCCTAAACATTGCTTCCTTTTGGAGAGTAGCTGGTGTGACTGGAAACATGTTTCTGTTGCTGTTGTAGCTAGGGACAAATTCTGTTTAATAGATTTATTGACCTTCACTGAAGGCTACAAACACTGGGAACTAGGAGGTTAACTTAACACTGAGAGCAAAATGATGTCAAGCACTTTCTCCAGGGTGAACCTTTCAAAGGTCATGCTGCAACAAACTTATTTTCCATGGAAGACAAGCCTAATGGAAGTTCTTAACGGAGTAGTAATAATTCCTCCTTTTAAGTTTTGCAGCAAATAATTCCATTTCTAGCAAAAACTGTGCATGTGGGGCTTTGTGTTTATCTCCTGCAGATAAGTGTACTTGAAGTGCTGATATACCAGATGCTCGTGGGAATGTTATCTCTTGGACAACAAAAAAGGGATGGGTGGGGAGGGGACAAACTTGTAAATTCACAGAGAGAGATATACTCCTTGGCAACCAAGCACAAAACAGTAGCTTTGTGGCCTTCTGGGCTTTACCAAACTTTGTTGACTCTGCAAAGTTTTGTTTCGAGAAAAAAGCACTTTTAGAAAAATATGAGCTTTAAAATGAAAGCAAATCAACAAAAAATTGTTATGGAAAAGCTATTTAAACCCATGCTCTGTAGAATTGAGAGCCCTGGACCGTGGGTTGCTGATAATCTTAACACAACCAGATGTATCCTGTTCCTTCCTCAAAACTGAGCTACTGTGCCTCTCTTCACTCTGTGAAAGCCCTCCAGGTAGATAACTACAAATGGCTTCTACATGGTCCAGTTCAAAGTACATGGAAAACCTGCCTTTTAGATTCCTTGGATAATCCTTTATTTTATCTGTTATCTTCCCCAGAAGCTTTGAGCAGCTGCTTCAGTGGAAGGTGTCCCTGCCC
Organism: Fringilla coelebs; assembly: GCF_963513975.1. Taxonomy (NCBI): domain Eukaryota; kingdom Metazoa; phylum Chordata; class Aves; order Passeriformes; family Fringillidae; genus Fringilla; species Fringilla coelebs. Next base: position 64,317,097 of record NC_140033.1, on the reverse strand, counting down.
ATGGTAGGGGGTGGAATTCAATGATCTGTAAGGTCCCTTCCAACCCAAACTGTCCCATGAGTTTAAGAAACTAAGCCAAAATGTTCTAGCCCACTATCACAGTAGGGGAGAAGAAATGCAGTTGCTTCAGCTGGACTTAATGAAAAGAAAAATGGACTGAATTTAGGCTAATATGTCCAACTAAATCTATGTGGAACTACACCCATTGGAGTTTCAGCTTTTTCCTGGATGACAGACTACAGAGTTGTCTAAAGGAGACCAAAATCTCTAAGTCAGCCTGTTGTTAGGGACAATAAATGAGTTTAGCAAACAGAAAGTTCTTTGAGGGGCTCCAGCAGCATGGGCTGCTTTCTATTTTAACTGGTCATTTTGTGGCAGGAAAAGTAAGGAGAGCATTTTTTCTTTTTTCATACTCTAAAACTGCATGTCCTCATTCCTGAGTGAATGAAACACTTTCTTCTAAATGGAACTCCACTGTCTCATGTTCAATAGCCATGTGCTTCTGAAAAACATTCCTGCTGGTCTGAATAAAACCTCACTCCTGGTCCTTACATATTTTTGTTATCCAAAGGAGTTTCTAGATCATGAAGAGAAGGTTGCCCCTGTGCCTTTGTGGGCAAGTTTTGATGTCCCTCAGTTCTCTCATAAATCTGTTTCCAGGCTCCTGAGGGTTGATGTGTCTTTGAATGGTCCTGTGCTTATCCATATGTAATCATACACAAATTAGAGTTGGTTGGAAATTTTGGTAAAGGGACAATTTTACTGCTGAAAATACCAATCTGTTAAAATTAGAAATAGTCTGGGAATGTGTTGCTTTCAGCAGAAGCGGAGAAGGAGACCAGACACATTTTAATGGAAACCTGCCTAGTTTTGGACTCTACTACAGGGAGCATGCCTAGCAGAAAATTTGGCCATATCTGATTTTCATTTTTCTACCCCAGAATAAAATATTTTCAGAGCTTTGAAGCCCTTTACCAAAGGAAAATCCCACCTAGTGCATGTCTATACTGAGGATATCTGTTTTCAGCTGTCTCTTCTGGGTTGCACCCAGAAATGCCCAATAGCCCCATTGCTCGTAATATGAAGTTGCCTTCCTGCTTCCTATCAGAAATAGTAAGTCAATATTTTTACAACACCAAGGGAATTTAAAATTTCACTTACAAATAGTGAAATGCCTGCCTATGCAGAATTCATCACAAACAGGGCTGGATCAACAGCTAAAACCAATTCTGTTCAAACCACAGCATGAGCCACACATCCTACAAAAAAATATCCCAGATGAAACCAACTTTCTGGATCTACTGACCCAAGCTGTTGGATGTTATTTATAAAACATCCACAGCTCCATTAGTAATGAGCACTTCACATTTCCAAACATTTGACAGCCTAACTTAATTGCTGTTCTTTGAAGAGCACTAAGATTTGGATTTTGCTTTTTCTACGAGTTTATCTGGCAGTACTTCAAAACTGACAAATTGCATTCATGCATCCCTTACAATCACCAAGAGCACTGATCTTACTGAAACCTTTTATTTAATGCCCTGCCTTTCCTGGGACTTAAGCTCCTTGATTCCACTGACCGCCCGTATCTTCCACTGATGCCTGTGCTTCTGTGTTTCTCTTGTTTTTATCTTTGCATGTTTTGCAATCTTCCATTCTGATTCTACAGCTAAGACTTTCTAGAAGAGACATAATCAGTTCTTTAAACAGTGACAAAACCAGTCCATCATCATGACTTCAGTGTTGATGATTCTGATACTTTTATCACCAACCTTGACTGTAACACAAAAGTCAGTAGGTTTTGGCATGCGATTTAGGACATGCCTCCAAGGGAACAGGAAATTCCAACCACCATTCAAAATGCAACACCAGCTTCCTCATAGTACTCACATTAAATAATGTCTCTTGGGTTCAGAAGAAGAAAGGGGAAAGAACAAATGTATATAATGATGCTGTGAAAATACATCCACTGAGTTAATGCCAGCTTGAGCATCACTTTTCTTCTTGAACTGGGTACCATGTGGAGTCCTCAAGTTCATGAGCAATTGTAACATTAATACCAAGGAATGTCTATTTATTTTGCTGGTTTCTGTAAGAAACAGAGGTTGTTTTTTTTTTTTTCCACAAAAGCATAACCAAATTCCATCAACAGCACCATAGCAATGTCAGGCTACAGTATTTGTTTTCACTACAGAAACAGCATTAGCTAGGGGTGCAGATGTTAATGTATATTAATTGCTCAGATTATTACAAAATTGAGCTTCTAGAATAAGATGGATTGAATTTCTTACAGAAATGATGGAAAAAGTCATCAATAATTCAAAAAATGAAAACAGAACTTACTCATGCTGTGGCTTTGTGCCCTGTGGTTAGGCGACGGTGCCTAACACAAAGTACTCCCAGATCCAAGTTCTTCCTTAGGAACTTTCGTAACATCTCTCTCCTGAAAAGACTCCTTGGTGCCAAACAATCTAAAGGACCTCAAAGTGAAGTATTCTCATCTTGGGGATATTAATTTCTCTCTCCTCTAGACAAATGTCTGTTTTAACCAAATGAGAAGAAGCACAGTAACTCTGACATGTCTCATCCCCTGTCCATGTTAGCTGGAACTCGCCAGCTGGCTCAAAGGTTTTTGGTAAGGCCCTTTCAGATAGACATGCTCAGACAGTGTGGTTTCAGAAACCTCATTTCCTTAGGAAGAGAGGTTAAAAATTAATAACTACCTCCATGTATTTTTAGAACAACCAAATCCTGGAACTTTACAGAACCCTAATGACAATTTTCTTTAATACCAGCATACTTTCATTAGCAACTTCAGCCATTCTGTCATCTCATCCATGCAACTCTAAGCAGCAAGAGGAACATCCCACTTTAATGAATAAGTTTCTTCTCTTCAATACTGCTCCTCTTTTGGTACTGAAGCTTGTCATCAGAGACAGCTGATTAGTACCTCTCAGTAATTAGTACACAGATGAAAAGCAGCCATTGTAGTTCTAAACTGAAAACTTTGTCAGTGACATTTCTATATAAAATTCCAAATAAGTAACTGTTATGCTGGCAAGAAACACCCTAAACATAATAAGTAATGAGTAATAATAATAATAACAATAATAATAATAAGCCTTACTTTTATGAAAGTACACCATGTCCAGAATTAAGCTGTGACATCAAGGTCAAAGCCAGAATCTCAAAAGCAGCCATGTGCTTATAATTACTCTGAACTTTAGTTGTTGCTTGTGTTGGTCATATTACAATCACATCATTGCAAAAAGCAAAATATCTGCTTGCATTCTAGAGATAATTGTGGAAAGGACAGAAATGGGAATTTGACAGTCCCTTTGAGATAAACAGTTATAAATAATGGGTTATATGCTTCATTTCCAGATAAAAACAGGAGCTGGAGAACACTGTGCTAACTTATTTCAGTTCACAAAAGAGATGCTACACTCCAAGAATCAAAATATATGCAGGCAAGTGCCCCATTAAATGGAACCACTAGACCCTTACATTTTTTGCCTTTTAAAGTTCTTTACATCAGCAACAGTTGTACGCCAAACAAAAATGGAATATCAGCCAGAATGGTGGCTCTGAACTTCTGCAATTTCATTAACAGAACACAACTAGCACTTCTTACATGGAGTTGGAGGAAGTAAAAAAAACCTGAGAAAGCAAAGTCTGAGGAGAAACAATAATAGGAAAAAATTGCAATTTTTAATTTGTCCAAATAGTCAGAGTTCGCTTGTTTATGTATTACTCACAGTGACACAGACATTGGTACACAGAATCTTTTCTAAAGGAAAAAACCCTCTGCTGCCTAGCCCCCTCCTTTTATAAACATGTTTTTTGATCTTTTTGTACTTTCCTCATGAAGTCTTAAGTCCGTGGTGTTATTGATGTTGTTCCCATTTTTGGAAGGATCAGGCACTTTTAATTATTCAGCAGTAATTGTTCAGTTGAGGGGTTTTTTTCAACAAGCTGCCAGGGACAGGTAGGTGTGTGTGTGTGTGTGTGTGTGTGTGTGTGTGTGCGCACATGTGCTTCTCTTTGAAGGAGCTGTGGGAGTCAGTCTGGAGGAGGAGAGGGGTAACAAAGTAAATCTAGGGCATGTTTTCATATAAAACTGAGCCCACACCGAAGCTCTCTGGTGGGAAAAAAAAAAGAAGAAAAAGAAAGAGAACTTTGCCTCATTCCATTCCAGTCTTGGCCAACTGTGTTAGCGCTGGTTGCAGCCCCATCAGACCACTTGCTGACATGCTGCAACTCCTTCAGGTCCCAAAAGCTCCTCATTTCCTGCTGATCTAGATTCCTGCCGTTACAGGGAGCTGATGAAGCGTAGGAGGGCTCCAGTGAGTGCCAGAAGAAACACGAGTTGTGCAGCAGAAGTGTGTGTCCAGAAGAGAAGAAGGGAAGGTGACAGAGGGGCACCAAAACCTTTTGGCATTGGTAAACCACCCTGCCAGCTCTTGGGAAACCATACTCTAGGGAAGACATTTTCCCTGTCTAGCACACAATTCCCAGAGACAGGCAGCATCCCATAGGAATATTTTGGAGCAACTGCCATTACCCTCTCTGAGTCACCATTTGGAGGAGTTGTTTCCCCAGAAATTTCAAGGCAGCCTGCAGAGCAGACTTTATGGCTACCCAAAATCTGCATTTATGAAATGTTTTGCAGTCAAACCAGGTGGTCTGCAGTACTTGCCAGATGATTTGCAATGTTACTTTGCAATTATTGTGCACAATTTTATATGAAATTCAACAAGTAATTTTGATCCACTGAGAAAACAAGAGTGGGGAAGTGTTTCAAGGTGCTTCATGTGCAATTCTAACCTGACTGAAGACCATCCACTCTTTCCCACTGGGGTAGGCTTCTGTTGGTGTCAGAAGCTGAACTGGATATCCAAGTGTAACTCCAGGTTTAACCATCAAAGGGCAATTTCAGCTGGCAGGAGCAAGCTGAGTGCTGGAGGTGGAGGAGAGGAGCAGAACCCATGCTGGCTTGTTAGCAATGAGCTGTTACCTCATTGCTCACCTCATCCCAAAGGAGGCTATGGGATACAAAGGCTGCTCTAACTTTTGAATGAGAGCAAGGTCTAACACTCATTTAACAAATGGCCAAAACAGTACAAAGTGACCTGGATCAGCTGCAAGTTCTCACTTAAGCTTTTGCAGTGTTACACAGCAAGAAAATGGCAGGCCTGAGAACACAGTTAAGAGTCCCTGTCCTGGACCTCCCTCTTGCCTTGGACTTGCCTCCACTCCCAGCCAGCCTGTGGTTTCTCCAGCAGCCCTTCCAGCTGTGCTGACTCCAGGGGTGATGTGACATCCATTTGTTAAGAACTGGACTGGGACCAACAGCTCCTTTTGGATCTCCCCACAGCCATCACTGCTTCTTCTTCTCTTGAACTATTGACTTGGACAAGATTCAAATTAGTTGCCTGTGGGTGAAAGGTTCCTTGTCCCATCATGAATTCCACACCCCCGCTTTCCCTAGCTCCCATCTGTCATGTCCTACCCCTCTTCCTCCCAGTGGCTCTCTGAGCTTCTTGACCATTTTCAGCTGTCCCCTTTGTGCCTGCATCCAGCTTTCTGATCTCCACAACCTATTTTTCCTCTTTCTTTTGTGCCTCCTGCTTAAGTCAGATTCATTTTGGTCTTGAGCTACTCTGTTCCTGTATTGTTTTCCTCCAGTTTCAGCATCACTGGCACCAGTCTGAGCTTCCACCACACCACCTGGACCTCAGTGTCAGTCCCAGGTTCTCCTTCCACCTTCTTTCACCATGCTCAGTGTTAGCCAGTTGTCTTGCTCCCTCACTTCTTGGTCCAAAGGAACCCAGGTTCCCTCTAAGTCTCTGGCTTTTTAACTGAAAAATTCATCTACCCATGAAAGAGCAGCACAAAAGACCAAAATTAGCAGTCCCTGCATGCTCCAGAGAAATGGAAAAGATACGAAAAGGGGGCTGGACTGTAGTGTGCAGGGTGTAACTGAGGGAGAAAAGACTGTGGATCGTGGGCACACTCAGGGGTTTCCTGCCGGGAACCCACACTGCGACATCACCCCGGGCTGACACAAGGTGGCCTCTGCGGCTCACAGAACAGTGATAAGTGACAGCCAGCCAGGTGGACACAACATTCCAGCCTACAGTGGAGCCATTCCAGCAGTCACTAAATGGATGCAGGCTTCAGAAATATACCCATCACATAATTAAGACTCCACTGCAATTAGATGATTTAAATGTGTAGGTTTGCCAAGTAAGGTCACTGCCATAAATAACTCATCACCAATGCATGTCGTATTTTTCTTTCAAGAGACAAAATGTGAGGGTTATACCCTAATACCTGACATTTGGACATGATTTAAGCAAGTGCATAGCTGAGTTTAGAAATTAATCCAAGCCAGGCACAGGCTGCTTTTTCTGGACTGAGGACCTCACAGCAAATAGCTGGGCTCTTACACAGGTGATCTCCAACACCCCAAGGCTCTTACACAGCCACAGGAATTGCAGGGTTTGGATCAATACATCACCAGTTCATGAAGCAGCTGCTTCTCAAGGTCTCAGCTCTTGCTAAGTGAAATCCTCTACTCTACTGGGCTTTTTGGAAGTGAAGTATTTCACAGTCCTAAACCAAAAAAGTATCCAAAATGAGGAGGTTTTCAAGACCATCAGGAGGGATTCTCAAGTAAACCCACTCACCCCTTCAAACATTTTGTTTTGAAACCATAATTTCAACCTCCACTAAAACTCCAATAACTCCACTAAAATAATACAAATTCTAGATTTAATTAGGCAAAAATAATTCCCTTTTCTAAAACTGCTATAAAGTTCCTTAAAAACCCTGAGCTTATTCCCTTAAAAGAAACTTTCTACAAGTGTTACCAGTGATTATCTTGGTAATTTCAGAATGAGAAGAGGTCACCGCCTGGAGCACTTGCTGTTCCCTCACCTTGCCTTGTTTTGGACAGTCAGGTTCTTTCTAGCAGAACTGACTCCAGATCAGAGCAGACTCCAGTCCCTCTTGGACAGAAAGTTCCCCCAAGTCTGTAAATAAATTGTCTGATCTTTGTGGCACATGAAGGACAGAAGGGACAGAACACATCCAGCTCCTCCAGGCTACACAAATATCAGCCATGTACTTGAAAGTTTGGATTTGTTAGGAAAATAGTCATAATCATCACCATCAATCAGCTGCACTTAAGTTACCTCCAAACCCACACATAAAACACGGGAAGCTGTTTAAAAATAAATTACAGGTTGTTCTAATTATAAAATTAAGTGTATTTTAGATTAGTAGTTTATTTCTTAACAATGTTTTGCAGTAATGATATATAATCTTATAAGGCATGTTCTTTCCAAAACAGAAACTTGTTATTTAAATGAACACATCATGTAGTTACTGGGATAATTATTAGCAAAAATATCCTTGAGACAAAATGCTTGCCAAAAGCTGTTTCAAATGTTTCCTTTCCAGGAGCCTCAAAGACAAATAACTTTTAAGAGCACTCAATTTACATATTCTTTCATGTAAATTGTAGGAATCCTTAAAAAAACAGTTGCTGTTGGTATTACCAGTATTTTCTCTAATTTTCTAGTACTGAGGGGGTGTATAGATTTTTTTGCTTTATTTTAATGCCCATTTCAGAATAAAAAAAGTGCATATTAAAGGTCAACCTCAGTTGGGGATAAAAGCAACACAGATGATGAAACAAATGAATTTTAGCAAGATTAGTAGCTCTCAACTAGGCTTAAATCATGACTATTCATATATTTAAATCTACACAAATCACGTCTTTTTAGTCCTTAGAAATAAAGCATGCTATAAGCATAGTCCTTGAAAGAGGCTTTATCTTTTTGCTTGGAGAAATTTCATTATTCAAAAAATCCTTTCAAAAATACATATATGATATTGAGGGGGGAAAGGAAGCAAGTATTAATGAGACTATTTTATGCTAAATAGAAGGATTAGGGTTCATCCCTAGAATCACCATATATTTCTCTGGGCTGTTCCTGACTGCAGCCACTGATAGTGGGTTTTTTCCCAAAATACAACCAGGCCATAGTTTATCTCAGACAAACAGAGTAATTTCAACACTCTGCATTTCTTTAGGAAATATGCTAATGTTATAATAAAAGCAAGGCCTTTTGGCTCAGCTGGCCAGTAAAACTTGCTCTGGTCTCAGTGAGAGCACAACTGGACCCTTTCTACAGCTCAGATGACAAATTATCTTTCTGTTAAGCAGCATTCAGAACAGTAATTGAGGTCTTGCTAAGCTTGACAGATACCATAAGCAACCAAAGAAAACAGTAACAGCTGGATTAATATATCAACCACTGCTTTACAAGGGTAAATGGAAGCCTTAATTGCCTCCCTGCATGTACTACATACATGGTATAATGAAAAACATTTCACTAAGTTTGTACTCATGTTCACAACTATAAATCAATTCAAATTAGTAATGTTATATGTTTGTCTAACAAATTACTTGTTTTGGCTCTTTAACATAAGCAAAACAAACTTAAAAGAGCAGAATGTGTCTCATCACAGCTGGACCTGCCACATCTGCTAAAAAATGCAGTGTCTGAAGCTGGAACAGTGTAAAGCAGCTCAATCAGCAATCAGATCTGCCAGGAGCACAGAGGACTTACCCTCAGAAATTCCAAATACACATGTACATCCTTGAAAACAAAGATCATTTGAAGACTAAAAAGCCTTCTCTGGAAATGATTTTGGATATACTGGCTGATTCTTTGAGGACCTGGCTTTTCCACTGCCTTAAGAGGATTACTCATGGAACAGGTTTTGAGCACAGGAGATCAAGTACTGATTCCCGGCTGATTAAATGGGCAGTTTCAGATTTTTCTTACACCACAGATCATGTGAAAATGTAGGTACTTACACAGCAAAATGATAGATAAAACACTTCCACCCACTGGGCCTCTCCAGGAAGTTGTAGACGTGTCCCTGGGTGCTGGTTTTGGTCAGATATTGGCTCTGGAAGCACTCCATGGTCCGGGCTCCACTGTCCGAGCAGGCTGCAGCCTTTGTGCCTTCCCGGGGGCTCTGGGGAATCCTGGCTCCCTTATCCATGGAGGGCTCTGCATGCAGTGCCACAGGAGAATACTGCATGGTGCTGAGGCTCCCCCTGACTTCCAACAATGCTGCAGATTTGCTATTTCCACTCAGAGTGCTCAGCTGGAGAGTGGAGTCTTGATCCTGCCCACGGTGGTTACACAGCGGGTACGCAGCAGTTTCTGCACCACCGTGGGACATCCTGCAACAACACCCAGGTATTGCTGTCTCTGATCAATATTTAAAATCATGAAGGAGGGATTGGATGTCTTCCGTGCCCAAGGTTCTCCAGCAGCTGATAAGATGACTTTGTGCTGTTAGCATGGAGCTTCTCTGTGACACAAGTGCGAGCTGCCAGCCTGTCACCTGCTGTCACTCACATCCTCTGAAATTAAGTCAGAAAAACCTATGAGATAGTAACAACAGAAGGAACAGGAGTGTGGGAAAGGAAAGAGGCTGAGACTTCTGGAGGAAGGAAAGAAAATTAATTTCAAAATAACACTGTTAAGAAGAAAGTCTAGAACTATTTACACAGCGCAACACTTGTGCAGCAGCAGAGAGAGTTGATTCTACAAGATTACTTTAGGCTGAGCAGTTCTTGAAGTGTCCTGATTAGAAATGAAGTGTTGCCCAAAACACACCTGAATGAGGCTTTGACCTTCAACACCCACCCTCAGAAGAACTTATCTAGAGCATGAATATCACAGGAAGAATTTAAGACTTAAATAATTTTTTTCAGTCACCTCACAGGGCCCAATCTTGCAGTCCACAGTACTCTGGAGCAACTTTTCTCAAGTGTAAAAATGAGGATGTCATTAATGATTACTGATACTAGGAGGTTAATATTGGTACAAGGGAAAAGATCAAAAATAGATCCCTGGCCTGATCCTCAATTTTCTCCATGCTCATTCATGTTTGCAGATAATTTTGCTACTCTCAAACAAATACCTAGACAAAATAGAAAAGACAATAGGGTTCTTCTAGATCAATATGTATTTCATAAAGCAGAATTCAATTTCTGCTAATACAGAGCAGCAATTTCTTAGCCGCAACATTAATAATTTTGTAGGACTGAGAGTGGATGTCTTTTTTTGAACTGACTTATTTCTTACACCCCACATTCAGAGTTACTTTAGCATCAGTAGAATATTTTAGAGACACAATTTCAGCATTCACACCCCCCCCACTTTAAAATTAAGCCTATTTTTTGCTGTTGCTTAAAGCTCCTTATGTGTAGTGAATGAACTCCCAGTGCAGTACATCTGAACAGAGCCCTCCAAGTTATTCCACAAAGTATTTACATGTATTCATTTTAACAAGACTTTCCTACACATGGCTCATTTCTTAACACTGCTCATGGAAAGGTGAGCATCAGTTCACATTTCCACACCAGTCCTAGTGCGAAGAGAGAAATACATCCCTTCCCTCATCATTTCTCTTGATGAACAGCTGGAGGGTGCAAACATTAAATCCCAAAGCCCTTCATCCCAGTCAGCCCTCAGCAGGTCCCTGAGAAACACCTCCAAGAGCACCCATTCACTCTGGAGTGCTGAGGCTGCCTGGACAAGGCTGGCTAAGGCAGAGCTGCAAGCCTGGAACACCTTTCCTGGGCTGCTCCATCCACACACAGCATCCCACAGACACGGCACAGAAAACCCTGAAAGCAGCTGGCAATCAGCACCTACTTTCTCCAGGCGTGTCCCTCTCCTGGCGGCTGCCGCTCACCGCGGAGTCCCTGGAGAGGTGCAGGAGAGGAGCTGCTGCCCGGCTCTGCCCACAGCTCCCCAAGTCCCACCCTGAGCAAGGCAGGGGCCCTCCCTTTGGGCTGCCTTATATGGCTGCCCTTGCAAAAGGCACACAAAGAATCGGGAACAGTTTGGATGATTTCAGAGAGAAGTTACTTCTGTCTCTTCCTGCTGTCAAAGCCAGCAATCACAAGCAACAGCTTAACTTCCCTCCCAGTCTTTTTCTTATCTGCAGACACTTCATTGCAATGCATTAAAAGCAGCCTTTCCTTACTGCACATCTTTAAACACTGAATTAGGTGATGCCTGTGGCAAGCTGGAGGGTCTGCATCCTCCTTTCATACTGGGAAAATCTAAACAGCAGTTTCAGTTGCTCAGGGTTTTTTCCATCAAGGTTTTGACAAAGCCAAAAGCAGCACTTCATTGTTACACCAAGTACTGGAAAATCAGGGCTCTCTCATGTTGTTGCCCTTTTGAGCTCCAGGTCATTTTTTATATTAATTTGGGAGGAAGAGAATCCCAAACATAACCATTCCAGCAACCAACTCTCCATTTTATTGTTGACCTTTCTAATCAGGAAGGAGAAAGTGAATACTGCTATTTCTCTCCTTTCCTCCCTCTTGTAACAGAAATCAGACTGTTGTCTGCAATGCCAACATTCCAAACTTCCCACTTTTCCAGAGCCAGGAGTTTGAGAATGGAACAAAGGTACCCCTTTCACCCTATGGTTATCATCAGTGGGGGAATGCTGCCATTGCACATAGTCTTCACTTTTTATCATAATTGTTCGTGGGGCTAAGGCATCTCTTTCCTTGAAAAGGTTATTCCAGAAAGTTATTTCTTAGTTTCCTAGTTATATTTCCATGCCACTGCAAAAACTTCAAAACAAAACAAAAACCCAAACCCTTCTAGTTCTTTTTTTTCTTGATACATGATACATGTAGTCTGATCTAAAAGCCAACACATCCAGAACATTTTCCTTGGATGCTGTGTTGCTCAGTTTACCCTGTGCACAGAGTTGAATACATTATTCCACACACTACTGCAGGTGAGTGGTCACTGAGAACTGATACCTGACAGGAGCTACAAAAATCCTTCTCCAGGTTTTTGCTTCTTCCTGAAATGCTTGCTGCATCAATTAATACTTTTATACTCTCTGCTCTATTAACTTTTCCAGACAGTAATTTGCTAAATGGAAAAATTTCCATCTCTCTTTACCTCTGACCTCTCCTGAATGTAATTACTCAAGTTCCACAAAGCTAGCCAAAGTATGGAGGGGGAAAAAAAAATGCTGAAAAAAATCCCAACAAACCAAACAAAAACCCCCAACCAACCAACCAACCAACCAACCAACCAACCAACCAACCACCAACCAACCACCAACCAACTAAGAAGTCATTTTCGTGGATATTTTAAGGTTAAAAATAAATTTCCTTTGAGGGAATAGTAGAACCCAGCTTTACTGCAAATGCAAAAACTCAACTGGGTTGAAACCCCAGGAGAAATGAAAGCAGAGAACCTGACTCTTATTTAGTGGTTGAGGAGGAGATGATTTAATGATAAGATTTTAATAGACTGAGAGGTGGAAGATTTAAACTCATTCCTTCACACACCCCCCATCCCCCAAAACCAGTATATTGCATCTTTGGGTCAAAACCTCAAAAGGCAATTAGTAACCTCACTAATTTATGACCTACATCAAAGGCATGATTTCAGGGATGTCTAAATGCTGAAGTGTTCACTGGTAACTATAGATGCACACAGCATCCTGCAATTGTATATATCCAGGAGCGTGATTTCTGTGGCTGGGCTCACTTCATGTGTTTAATTTTGGTGGGCCTGGTGCCACCCCTGTGCTCAGAGAGCACATCTTCCTCACCCTGACAGCACTGCATTTAGCAATAGACCTGGGAATTTATCACCAGAAGGCCAGGATGGGAAGGCACAGAGAAATGTCTGGCTCTGAGATGCATCTTTGAGCCCCTTCTTGAGGAGGAGGCACTTCTCAGAGACAAACCTAAACACAGCACCACTGGCACCACCCATCACTGTCTCCTCTGGGGGCTGTGTTTTAGAAGGAAAGTGTTAATGAGTCATGCAAGAGACAGATAACATGGAACCCTTAATGCTAGAAAATATCTTGAAGGGTAAATAATAGATGAGACTTGGAAAACATTCCCGCGCCCCTCTGTCCATCCCGAATTCCATTCTCCGGACGTAAGCTCTCTGCATCAGTGCTCTTGAAGATCTGCTCTGGATCTGCGAGCTGCAGCTCTGCCAGCACTCATAGCCAGGAGCTGGGCACTGCTGAGTGCCACACAGCCCCCTGGGCCAGCTGTGGGATCTTAACAGTGATCACACTGGGGCACAAACCCAGCGAGTTGTGTGGCTCCAGCTGGTGGTACCCAAAACGCCTTTAAAGGGGCAAAATTCCAGCCCTTGCTCTCTGATTCAGCTTTCCAGCCTGGTGGGCACTTGGCAGTCTATTTAATGTGCACCATGAACACCATCATTCTCCTTCACAAGGATATGCTGAACGTAAACTAAGATTATCATGACTTGTACGCTGTGGTATTGGAAAGATGGTGCATGTCCAGATTGAGACACTGGGCTTCCTTTCTCTCCAAAGAAAGTGTATTGTAGCATTTTACCACACAGGGAAAGATATGATGTGACAAATTGCCTTTTATGAGTGCTGGCAGTGCTTCATTCTTTTTGTACTAACATAGATAGTCTACAAGGCTGACTGCTTGACCCAAAGTAGTGTCTAAGAATTCCATAAATCTCTCATTTCCATGACAGAATGCCTGTAAGAAATTAACCTGACTCCTGTACTTATGAAGGTTTTCTCCTCTTTGCTCAAACTAAAACTAAAACATTTTCTTGGAAAAATGAACAGAAGATGCAATTTCTTCAAGAAATGCCTGAATTTCTTAACAGCTGGGATGTGAAATGTCAACCTCATAATATGATGCGTATCATGAATGTATAGCTCTTAGAATTGTCATAAATGTATAAAACTTATACTAAATCATACAGTAAGATTTAAACTATTGTTGTTATGCTGACTAATAAACTCTATCTGCCTGCTGGAAATAAAAAAAAAAATCAATTAATTTACACGATCATTAGAGGGGAAACTAGCAGCAACTTTCAGGTTTGTCTGCCTGTTCCTACAACACCTGTCCCTTTCATTTCTTGAAAATTCATCAACATTCTAAGCACCTAGGCCTAAATTTTATTCTGAAAATTTTTAGTTCTGCTTTTGACTGGTTGGTTAAAAAGCTATTCAGCCACTTTTGACTATGCAGACAGAGGAAAATAGGTAGCTCTTTTAAAATAAACCCCACTGATAACCGACATCCATAACCATCCCAAAACAAAACCATTGTGTACTGGAACCATTCCCTGAGGATGTATCCCTTTCCGAAGGATGTTCAGTGGTACCCATGGGATTCAGCACCCTGGAGAGAGCAAAGAGACCCTGCCCAACAACCCCCTGCCCTGCCCCTGACCCCCATCCTCACAAAAATCTCATCTACCACCATTAGGTAGCTAGGAGGGACTCCAAGTCCTGTTTTTCTCTCATTTTTATGAGTCCTGATGAGTCCACAGCCATCCAACACACATCCCCTAAAAAACCCCCGCATTTTTAATTTCAGCAAGGACGTCAAGTATTCAGCTTATCTTTGTGTATGTGTGCATGTGTATGTGAAAAATCTCAGATAAGCAAATCACTTGCATGGCTTAACTCTTATTCCACAGTCGTTCAGGGTACATTTCAGTTTTCCTTGAAGAATATATATACTCTGTGCCTCAGTCTCTTAACTCTGTATCCTGTTGCTATTTTAGGTTGCCTCTCACAACAAGGAGGGGGGAAGATGAAAGCTGAAGAACTGGGTGAAAGAGCTTACAAAGTGTGTTTTCCTCGGCTGGAACTGGGAAAGGTTTTGATTCCATAGTTCAGCAAAGTTTCAAGAGCACTAATTTCTATTGGACAAATGCCAGTATCCCATGTTTGCCATTTGACGCCCTATGGGAAATCAAACAATAACTACAGTGCATTCCATGAGAGTCATTTTAAGAAGGATGCAGCCAAATTTCACTCTTCTCGTGTAATTCCACCTGGACAATCTAGGTGTGCAGTTTAAGTGTTCTTCACTAGGCCAGCAGAATTCTTTAATTATAAATCATAGTACAGTTTTATAAAAGCCACAACATTTTCAATATCCAGATATTGATAAAGCAGATGAACTAAAATAATCTGCTACCATGTAGAGCAAAGTATCTGTTGTTATGCTTATGTTGCATTAAAGGAAGACAAAATTACTGCATGAAACAGGTTCCCTATGGTCACTGTTGAAGAGGTAACCAGATAGGAGCCACAGAGAACCTTCACATAATAAGAGGCAATATAAATTCTTGCATAGTGAACCTCAGCTGTTACTTGATTCCTTTCTTCAATTATATTAAGTGTCCCAGCATTGTTTGATTGGGTTTGTTTAAATCATTAGTGATGCACTGGAGGAAAAGGATACTGTTATTGGTTCTAGGGTTGTAACAGAATACCATGAAAAGTGGGTGCTTATTTCAAGTATATCTGAAAAGATTGACCAAAATAGAACTATTGCTTCAGGAGAGACTCTTTACATAGGAATTGTGTGTTATAACTGAAGAGGCAGTTTGAAAAGATGACAATGATCCTTTCAGGGTAAGTGCAGTTGGGCATTTTCACATGTATGAGTTTAAAAAAGTCAACTAAGACATTCTATTAATTTAATCTAAAATTTCCACAAAGCTTCTTTTCTGTGAGCTGTGGGCTCTTTTATACAACCTTCAATTTATTACCAAGCTGATATTAAAGAGCAGTAAACTGAACTTTTACTGGTACATTAAGAATTTAGTTAATGATGTACCAGGTCTACTTTACCTTCCTTCTCAGCTAAGCTGGAGCCTCAGGCAGTAACTCTTCTGAAATTATTTACCTCACCCTCAAAGGAGAGCATATTTTCTTACTTCTTACTTCCACCTCCTGTAATTTTTTGAGAGAGCTGTCTATTGCTTTCTCTGGCACTTCTAAACCCCTCACTGATTCCAGAGCACATAACATGCAGTGCACATGTCCAGCATGACCAGAAAGTCAGGCTTAGTGTGTGTTCTGCAGAGCACAAGCACAAAGGCTGGCCAAGGGTCTTCCCACTGCATTCCAAGCAATCCCAGTAAGCCCAGCTGACTTAGCTCTCCTGCACACAGAAGGGTGGAGAGCTCCCTGGTGAGTACCGCTCCACCATTCTGGGTGCTCAGAATGTCACCCAGGATGTTTCCAGCAGAGAAGCAGACCCTACATTTACATATATATCCCAGAATTAACATATTCAGCTGGATATGATGAGCTCAGCAAAGACACTTGGCATCTCAGGCACTTCAGTTTTGTCCACCTTTTGGAAATCTGGGACTGTGTTTAGCACACTGGAATCCAGTAAATCTAAATAAAGGTATCTGTGATAAGATCTGTTTAAAATTTGTTGTAGAAAAGAAGCTGACTTGGAAGTAAGGATTGTGGAAGAAGAGAGTGAGCTTGAGAGCTATTTGTTCTAGCAACTAGAACATCCCATAAATGTTTCTTTAAGAGCACCCTCCTGAGCAGGAGAGTGTTTATTTGATGTTCATCTGGAGTAAAATTTACCAAAAGCAGCAGCGTGCTGAACATGGATCAGAGTGATCCATGTTCAGCACACTC
This sequence comes from Fringilla coelebs, assembly GCF_963513975.1. Classification (NCBI taxonomy): domain Eukaryota; kingdom Metazoa; phylum Chordata; class Aves; order Passeriformes; family Fringillidae; genus Fringilla; species Fringilla coelebs. Next base: position 64,300,546 of record NC_140033.1, on the reverse strand, counting down.
TACTGAAAGTTGACTTGTAAACAATAATTGTGACTTACTGGCTTCTTTCTAGGAAAACCAGGAAAATTTTGTGAGGATTTTAAAATAAATCAATAACTTTTGATACTGCAACCCAGGACATGCAAGTGACCCACACTGAAGACATGAAACAGGAACTCAAAACAAACATGTAAGACCTGCAGCTGATCTTGTTCTGGGACTGGCACTACATGCTTTCAACAAAAGGTCTCTTCTTATGTTACCCTAATGTGGAAAATGAGATAAAATTCTGAGTGGCTTCTAAGTAAGAATGTTATAGTGAGAATATAGAGCTGGACTTCAGAAGGTCAGTAAGACTGGCTTGAGGCATTGTTGAGTAAAATGCACTAATTATATTAAGTACCACTGTAAACCAAACAGTTCTCCAACCCTGAGCACTAACACCACTCTCCATCTGGTATTTAGGTGCACAAACTGACTTGCAAAGTGTCTGTCCTGAGGATGCATAGGAGCATCCTCTCTGTTCTCCCAGTTTCTCTCTGCCTTGACAATGACTCCTCATGGTGAGGGCAATGGGGTACATCTGACACATACACTGAAAATGAAGATGCAAATATTTACTCTTTTTTATTGGAAAAGCAGTTATTATTTATAAGAGATACTTATGAATGCATTATGTGATATTTAGTGCCACTTTATATCCCATGTGTACAGCATGAGGAATGTGTACCCTCTAGAGGTGTGTCCATGCACCTTACTACTGCTAACAACTCAATTTTTAGTTCAGGATATAAAATACTCAATTTTCAGGTTCAGGATAGATTCAACTTTTTTTGGGTAATCAAGCCCAAAGGCTCACTCAGATGCCTCACTGTCTTTGATCTCTGGACTTGTTCATTTCAAAATTAACTTTGAGAATACAAAGATTTACATAATTTAAATAATTAATCTTAGCTTTGAGCAATTATCAAACGCTGCTACAAAAAATTCCATCATCTCTTTCCTTGTCCTTTTTCCATCAGCTGTTAACAATGGATGGACATTCCATACCTCAAAATTTGTAAAATTACCAAATATCTTGTGGAAATCTGCAATTGCAAAGTTTATTCTTTAATTGGCAGTAGTAATTACTGTCTATCGTTCATAACGCGTTCTGACCAATAATTGTGCTAAAGTGGACGAAGTCATTGTGAGATGCTGTATTAGTAATGAGAGGGTAAAATACATTACAGCCCTGTTGTAATATGAAACAAACTGATTAAAACCAGAACTCATGGGCACAGCCAGGGGCACAAGCATATTGGTACCAAAAAACCCAATTAACATCTGCACAAACATGTCCTGAGGCACAGGAAAAAAAGCTGAAATTTAAGAAAAGCAGCACTACCTAGTCCAGATTTACACATGACAGAGTCACCATCTTGTTTCCATGGGGAAAATGTTTCCAGGAATAAATCCATTTGTGTTTTCCTGAAAAAAATCTACAGAGCTTTGCTTTACAGAGGTTGTTGAAAGAGCCTGTGCCTGTTTTGGGGAGACAAACAGCATGCAGTGACTGAGAAGTTGTATTTTTAGTTGTGAGGGGAGAAAACTGACTTGGAGGAGACTGAGAGAAGCCCTTAGCAGGGTCTGCAGCTTCCTCCCAAGGGACAGCAGAGGGGCAGATACGATCTCTGCTCTCTGTGACCAGAGACAGGACCTGAGGGAATGGCTGGAGCTGGTTCAGGGGAGGTTTTGGATGGATATCAGGGAAAGGCTCCCCAGAGAATGGCCACAGCCCCAAGGCTGCCAGTGCTCCAGGGGCATTTGGATGACACTCTCAGGGATGCACAGGGTGGGATTGTTGGGGTGTCTGTGCAGGGCCAGGGCTCCCTTCCAACCCAGGATATTCCATGACTCCCTGCAAAGGAATGAATCATGGCTCTGTGGCTCCGCAGCCACACACTCAAACAGGCCCCAGGATGGCAGAGCCTGAGGCTCCTCCACTGTGTGGAGGAGGAGTCCTAAGCTGCGACTTGGAAATTCATCCAGGGACCCCTTCTGCTGTCCAACCCTGCTGAAACAATCTGCTGCGACTTTTCCAGGAGGAGGTTATTCCCAAAGAGAAATGGAGGCACAGGAAGACTGGAAGGAGACAGAATCTTAGAATTGTTTAGGTTGGAAAAGACCTCTTAGATCATCCAGTCAAACCATTAACCCAACATCAACCCATCCACCAGACCAGAGGGGTCTGAACAAGAGGGACAAGCCCAGTGCAGGAATATTCCCAGGGACATACTGGAAGGAAGCCTAGATGGCTTTGGGGGGATTTAAGCGTTTCTACACTATGGCCCATCCCTTACAGGGATTGTAAGAAGCGGTATTTCTTTTATTTCTTTCTTTTCCTTTTCTCCCTACAGAAAGACAGTGTAAGGACTCTTGTAGATTCCAGGAAAGGTGTTCCCCAAAGCAGAACATGAAAACTGAAAAAAAATAGAAGAAATGCATCAAACCCAAGCCATTAAATAATACAGAACATTTATTTTTTTTCTACCCTAGGAGCTGGTCTAAAATATGTACCTATTTATTGCTTCAAAAGAGTGAAAGATCCTCCTTCTTCTGGGGGAACATAGCACTCCACAGCTCATCCATTCCTTTTCAAAGTAATGAAACACTCTTGGCAAATGTATTTGTGGGATTTGTGCCAGGCCTGGCAAGCTCATGCTCCTTGACTTCTCTGTTAAAATCATCACAGGTGGAGTGAGGTTGGTGAGGTTGGGCTGGGATAATGCGATTATTTTCAGCTGTCCTGGAACTGGTGGCAATGGTGTAGATGTTGCTTCTGTGGTACTTCCACATGCAACAAATTTCTAGCATTCCTCTTCTGAAGTTTGCATCATAGATGTAGAAGAGGATTGGTTTAGAGGCTGAGGAACTGAAAGCGATCCAGGTGATGGCCAGGAAAAGCAAGGAGCTCTTTCTGTAGTCTGTTTCCTGTGGGTGCCACAACTGTACCATGAAGAAAGGCAGCCAGGACAGGAGAAAATTCAAGACAAAGATAAAAAACATCTTGGCAGTTTTCACTTTTCTTCTTAAGACAAGATTCATTGTCCTCCTTTCAGCTGTGTCCTCAGTACCACTTCTCCAAATGTAGATGAAGAGTTTCTGGTAGTAGTGGATAATGAGAAGTGATGGGATCAAAAGCAACAGCACTGAGAGGTGGAGGATACCATAGGTGGCTCCTAGCTCAGAACTGGGGAGGAAAAAGTTGCAGTGGTGGTCACTGCTGGAGACATAGAGAAAACAGGCCGGTGATGCAAACACAGCGCCACAGAGCCAAGAGACCAGAGTCATTCTCTTGGCTTTCTCCCTGGAAACTCTGAAACTCAGGGGATGGATGAGAGTGTAGCATCGAGCCACGCTGATGGAAAGGAGCACATCGATCTGGACGCCGGGCGTGAGGTACTGGACGTACCTGACCAGCCGGCACACGCCGCTGCCCAGCACCCACCGCCCGGAGCTCAGCTGCAGCAGCAGGAAGGGCGCGCTCCCCACGCTGCTCACCAGGTCGGCACAGGCCATGGACACCACAAAGTAGTTGGGGGTGGATTGTGTCCTCCTGCTCCTGTGGATCACTAAGCAAACCAGGAAGTTTCCCAAGACAGAGATCAGCCACAGCACTCCCCAAACCACGCTGGCAGCTGCGATTTCTCCTGGTCTCAGCCCATACTCTACCAGAGAGTGGTTCCTGCTGGGGCCAGCTCCTGGGCCTGGAGGTTCTCCCATCTCGTAGCCAGCAGGAGGGGAGGAGGCTTTGGGGCTGCTCGTGTTCGGCAGCAGGAACAAGGTAAAGAGAAGAACAGGACCACTGCTGTTATCCATGCTGTGAGAAAACTCGGCTACATCTTTTGCTCAGGCTGCAGACAGAGAGGAGAGAAAAGGTTTTGTTGAACAACTCTGTGTGTGTGAAAAGCCCAAAGTAATCAGTAAAAGATAACTCTGAGTAGTTTTCATACTCCTTAGAGCAGTAGATTTCAGAGAAAAGGGTCAGAAATATATGGAGACACAATGTGTCATGGCAGAGAACATTAAGTTTCATGCAGATTTTTTTAGGAAAGGCCTGAGTATTTCAGACAGGCATTTCTGTCTACAGAAAGATGAGTGTCCTGTTCACAGCTGGAGACTGAGGTGCCATGCCACCAGTGCAGGTAAGCTGCAAACTGAGTGAGCAGAACGTGCCCCACTGATCCCAGAAATGAGCTGTACTTCCTGATGTCCATGGAAGTGTCAGAAAAGCAGACCAAAGGGTCCCTGCATCCTTGACTTGACCTTGAGCTTTGAAGCAGAAGGAAAATACTGAGGGAGGAGGTCAGTGTCCTCAGACAGATGAGATGAGAGGTTGGGGGAGGGATGGGGGAGCTTTTTGAGTTCCAGCAATGGAGCCTCAGCTTGTCTTGTCAGCACTGTCAATACATGTGGCTGCAGTCAGCTGCCGAGCATCTCTGTGCTCTGGAGAAAATCCAGGGAGATGGGGAATGTCCTTACCTTGGTCAGGGGCCTTCAACCTAAGCAGCAGCAAGGCTGACCCTTCACAGCAGGACAAGCCCAAAAGTTCTGCAGGTCTATGGGTGACCCAAGGGACAACTGAAGGGCTGCCAGAAGCAACCGACACCAACAGTCAACCAAGAACCTCTGCCCCCGATTTTGTAACAGAGCCCTACAAGCTGAGGATCACTGCGGCCCAAGGGCAGCACCCAGCACTGGGCCTTGCTCACCCTCATCCCGTGCAGCCTGTCCAGGTCCCTCTGCAGAGCCTTCCCACCCTCCTGCAGATCAACAACGCTGGCACAAATCGGTGTCACCTGCTGGCTGCCCGGGGGGGCACTCGGCACCCTCGGCCACAGTCGTTGCTAACGGTGTCAGACACGACTGGCCTTGCCCAGCTCTGGAAGGACAGTCACCTTTGGGTCACACGTTTTTCCATGATAATAACATATTCCTTGATAAGCATATCAGGGAATTGTGCTTGATAAGCATATGAGCAGCCAAACCCTGTTCCCCTCCAGTGCTCAGCAACTGGGGTTTTATGAACTGAATCACGCTTTCAGAATTTCAGAACTTTAACACTCATTGTCTTGCCTGCCACCCCACACTCAAGCCCTTCAGGAAACAGAGTTTTCAATTCTATACTGCTTTTATTGCCCCTTCTCCTCCTGCTGATTTATCCCAAGGCAGGAAGATGCCAAATTCCTCTTCGAGCATCTCAGAAATCAAATGCAGTGGAAGGTTGGAAAAGGCCTGGTAGCCAAATGGGAGAGGCTCTCTGTTAAAAATTCCTCTACAAATCAGCTCCAACTTTTGCTGTAAGAGAGCACTGAAATTCCTGGGGTCTTGGAGGCACTAACACTGATATTGCAGGTCAGTGCTGGCCATGGTGTCACCAGCAGAGCAAAGAGCTCATCGGCTCAGACAGCCGTGGATCTCCTCCCATTCAAACCAGCAGGTGGTGAATGTATGGGAATGTATTGCTTTCCAAATTTTAAAATATTAAACGTTAAATTTATATTTAGTAAAATATTACTAAATATAAATGTCTCCTCTGGAATGTGGCCATCGAGAAAAGGTGTTGGACTCTGAGTTGGTTGTGCTGCAGCAGAGAGGAAAATTCAATTACTAGTTTATCTCTGAAAAAATCCAGTTTGAAAGCAGGAAAGAGAAGCAAATGGAGCAGGAAGTCAATTTTCCAGTATGGAAAAACATTCAGAGGCATTCAATTCTCCTTCTTCTGATTCCACGTGATGTTTGTCAATGTTTTGATTTTCTAGAGATCTAAACAAATCACATAGTCCTTTCTGTTTACATGTTTTTCTTAGATTTTTTTTTTCCTCTTCTTACATTTCCTGTCCTCCAAGAAATGTAAGGCGAGAAAAATATACTGGTATATTTTACACAAAATAAATACATCATGGGTAAAATTGTGCATATCCTTTTCAACCAGACTTAGGAATCTGGGCAGTTTACTGGGACCACCTGTGCTACCAACAGTTTTGTTTCCCTATCAAGATTTATTTTGTGGCTAAAACATTAGGAGAGCTGAAAGGAGCTTTCCCTTGAAAAGAGGGAACTCTCAATGTGCCTGTTGGTATTTCACTTCATTCTTAGTGAGTTCTAAGGCCCCAGCTCTGAGCAGTATCCACATCTTTAATACAGGACTTTCTAGGCAGCTATTTAGATTACTTTTAATTTGAAGCTCTTTCACTATGAAATACGAGTCAAAAAGCCTGAGTCCCTTTTGCAGAGTATTTGCTAGAAAAGTCACAGCCCATTGTCATTCAGATGAGGTGTTCAGCATGTCTCAGTTGTAGCCCAGCACAATTCAATTCGTCCTGCACCAAAAAAAGGAGGCTTGAAGGATCTGTGGGAAGAGGTGAATGTGAGAGACAGGAAGCTCTGGTTGAACAGCATGAAGGAAAGATTAATGCCATCAAACTTTTAGCAGAAGGTTTTGATTACTAGTTTTAAGAAATGCACAGAACTGTGTTTTATCCTAGCAAATTTTACTGGCTATTGTGTTTCAATACACAGCTACACTAAGTTAAATTTTTCTTCATTAGTTGCTGTCTAGGTCTCCTGTTCTGAACTGCATTGTACAGCTGTTTTCACCAGTCGTCCTCTCCTCCTGTTATGGGGGGAAAAAGTAAATCCCCCAAAAATAAATTGAAGGAGACTGAGGGGAGAAGTTCTATTTTAACTTGTGAGGGGGAAAAAAACTTGTCTTGGAGGAGACTGAGGGGGCCCCTCATGAAGGGAAGCAGAGAGGCAGCTCCGATCTCTGCTCTCTGGGACCAGGGACAGGACTTGAGGAATGGCCTGAAGTTAGGCCAGAGGAGGTTTAGGATTGCTAGCAGGGAAAGGTTCTTCCCCCAGAGGGTGTCGGGCACTGCCCAGGCTCCCCAGGGAATGGGCACGGCCCCAAGGCTGCCAGAGCTGCGGGAGCGTTTGGACACCGCTCTCAGGGATGCACAGGGTGGGATGGCTGGGGTGTCTGTGCCGGGATTGCTGGGGTGTCTGTGCAGGGATTGCTGGGGTGTCTGTACGGGCATTGCTGGGGTGTCTGTGCGGGCATTGCTGGGGTGTCTGTGCAGGCATTGCTGGGGTGTCTGTGCGGGCATTGCTGGGGTGTCTGTGCGGGGATTGCTGGGGTGTCTGTGCGGGCATTGCCGGGGTGTCTGCGCGGGCATTGCTGGGGTGTCTGTGCGGACATTGTTGGGGTGTCTGTGCGGGGATTCTTGGGGTGTCTGTGCAGGGATTGCTGGAGTGTCTGAGCAGGGCCAGGACACGTTTCCCACCCGGGATATTCCCAGCTCAGGGCTCCACAGCAGCGTTCAGGGACAGCGCTCGGCCCGCCTGCGGCTCCTCCCGGGGCAGAGCGGCCCGAGGGGCTCCGTGAGGGCGGCGCTGCCGCGTTCGCCCGTGCGGGGCCGGGCCCGAGCCGGCCGCCGTCGCGCCGGGCGGGGCCGCGGGAGGAGCGCGGCGGGGCCGGGATGGCGGCGCGGGCCGGGCGGTGCTGCCGGGCCGGGCTGAGCTGCGGGGCTCTGCTGTCCCAGGCTCTGCTGTCTCAGGCTGTGCTGTCCCGGGCCGCCGGCGGCGCCCCCGCCACGCCTCGATGGGGACGCGCCGCTTTTTCCTCGGCGCCCGCGGTGAGCGGCAGGGAAGGGCCGCAGCCTCGGGAAGGTGAGCGCGGGGTGCCCGGGGCGGTCGGGCTGCGCCGCCGGCATGGCGGGACGAACGGCGGGCCGGGCTGCAGCGGAGCGGTGCCTGTGTTAGGTTGTTCCCAAGGGGAATTTCATCGCTGTGTGTACTCCTGGGAAGCCTTTGGTGTCGTGCCTGGCCAGGGCCAGTGGGAGCGGTGGGTCTGGGTTTTCCCGGCCTTTTCCCGGTGGGCAGCTGGAACACGCCAGGTCGCGGAAAGCGCCTTTGAGTGATGGCCGGTGACGCTGTAGTAGCTGAAGGTGTCATGTCCTGGCCTGAAATGACAGATGTTTGTAACAGAAACAGTAAAGTTGTTGTGACGTGTGGCTGTATGTGAAAGTACCACAAAAAAGGTAGGTCGAGGGATAAAGGAATATTGAATATTATCTCTTGGAGCAGCCTGAACGGGTGTACCGTTCGGTTTAAGATTATAATAGCAAGAAAAGGATGAAGATACATAAAGTTCTCAGATAAAGGAAACAAATAACATGTGAAATCCACAAGTTTTTACGGGGTAGGGTTGTAAGACCTAATGATATAAAAAAGAATCCAAACATCCCTTCTTAAGTCTCAGTCATTGCTTTATGCTAAATATGTACAATCGATGAAACCTGAATTCAAACCAGAGTCTTGAAAATAAATGTCATCAGGTTCACCTTTGTATGTCTGAGGCCACATTATATTCTGGTGTGTTTTTTGGACAGTGGGGTTTGGAAGTGTTTTGGAATTTGAGGAGGAGGAGGAAAGGAAGACAGACAGGCATGCAAAGATCAGTGTTTCGTTTGATAATCCAGTGATATTTGGTCTCTTAATGCATCCCTAGGGATCCCTCACCACAGCTCCAGGTGAAATCAGGGAGCCATGAACTAGAGCCAGGAGAAACCCAGACCTGAAACAGATTAAACTCTTTTACTTCCCATTCCACTTTCTCTGGAACTGCCCAGTGTGCAGGATCAACCCTCTGTTCTAGAAGAGAAACAATCCAATGTCTGAACTGTTCATGCAGGGGTTAGTTGTGCTGCAGAGTGGCACAGAAGAGGGTGTGAAACTGTGCTCTCAGAAGGAAAGGTTGGAGCCATGGCTCTCTCCTTTTGGAAACAGGAACTCCTAAGTTTATCCATCTTGTGTTGCTGGTGGAGAGAGATTTGTGACTGCTGTGTGGGAAAGAGGAAAGGGAGCATAGGAATGAAGGCAAAAGTGTCTTTCATTTTTGTCCTCCAAGTTCTTTTTTATCTTATTTTTTACAAAATTAATTTGTTATCTGATCTTCCTCTTCTTCCATGTAAAGATTGGAGAGCATTACTGGATATTGTCACAAAACCAAAAAAACCCGTACAGAATTAGGCAACAGTTTTTGCTCTCAAAACTATAGAATAATTTATTTTAGAAATATGTTTTTGTTAATCTCTTCTATTTTTCCTTCTTTCAGGCTCAGTAAGGAGAAGAGGCAGGACACTACAGTTTGCAAGATCAGTAAGTACTGAAATTTACAGGTAGCTCAGGTGTTTGGGAAAGTTTTCTAAGCCGTGTGTTGTGTCAGTTTGCCCAGCAGCCCCTTCTGCAGTCAAATCCTGGTGAAACAATCCCCTGGGACCATTCCTGGCCAGCACCTGCCTTCTGTAACCTTTTCAGTCTATGTTATCAAAAATATAACACTAAGCTGGTGGTTAACTTGCATTGACACCGTATAGGGCAGGTCTGAAATGTAACTTCAAGTTGCATAGCCAATGACCCAGACATGTCAATGTTGTTTTCAGACTGAGTTTGCAGAATTTGTGGTGCTTGTTTCCTGGCATAAAGCTTTTCTTTTTCTAAGGCCATTTGACTGAAATGATGGTCAGTTTTTGGAGGGTATAAGCTATTTCTGCAATGTACTGATACATTGTCCCTACACTGGAATTTCTATGGCAAGAAATTTCAGCATTATTAATTATGAACTGTCCCACAGCTACAGAATTCCAGAATTTTAGAACTCATTGTCTTGTCCCCCACCACATATTCAGGCCCTTTAGGAAATAGAGTTTGCCACTCTGTACTGGTTTGATTCCCCCTCCTGATTTATCCCAAGGCAGGAAGATGGCAAGTTCTTTATCCTAAACATCTCTGCCATCAAATGCAGTGGAAGATTGGGAAAGGCCTGGCAGCTAAGATGGAAAAGGCTCTCTGCTAAAAATTCCTCTACAAATCAGTACTAACTTTGTCTGTAAAGGAGTCTTGAAATGTCCAGCTATGGGAATTAGTTCTTGAAATCATTGTTTGATATGTTGATCCTGCTTTGTCTTATATCCTCTGTATCTCCTGTCCTACCTATCCCCTTTTCCCTTGATCAGGCTGCACCCCCCAGGACAGAGAGGATGGCTGTGGATCAGGACTGGAGCAGTGTGTACCCAACAGCAGCTCCCTTCAAAGCTGCCTCTGTGCCTCTCCCAATCCGAATGGGCTACCCAGTGAAGAGAGGAGTGCCTCCACCAAAGGAAGGCAACCTAGAGCTTATCAAGGTAAAACATGTGCCATGGCTGGGGGGTCACTTTTAAAGTCACTCTTCACTAGGGCTGCGCTGCTTTGATTGGGGTATTTGTCTTGAAGACTGCTTTCTGCTATTAAGTCACATAATCCTATCAAGTTCTAAGTGGTAACAAATATAAAGTTAATTAACAAGTGAATGATATCAGGAGACTTTTTAGGGTGATCATGCCTGTGACTTTTGTTGCAGAGTTAAGTCTTTCCCTAAACCAGACTTGAGAAGCGTGGTTAAATTAGTATTTCCTTAGGCATGTTATACTGCCTTAGCAAACATGAGAAGTGTAATCAGATTTCAGTAATGCCCATTTACTTCTGATCAGACAAAAAGCTATTATTTTGGTAACTCTTAATGTGTCTGTTTCAGATCCCCAATTTTTTGCATCTTACTCCTCCTGCAATTAAGAAGCACTGTGCAGCTCTTAAAGGTGAGGGGGGTGGGTTGAGGTTTTTAAAATTTTTTTAATTATTCTTTTTAATTTTGTTTGTTTGTTTGTTTTTGTTTAGTTGGTTAGTTTTTTTCTTTTTAAACCATCTCTGGAAGTTTTCAGAAAAAGCAAGAGGTAACTATGTGTGATGGAGGTGAGGCATGGTACACTTGTGGAGCTGCTTATTCATCTGGCTGTGGCTGGTACTGTCTGCTTTTCTGCTGCTGCCAGGAGTCATCCAGGTGGTAGCAGATAAGTCTCAGGAGGTTGTCAGCACAAGGGTAAGATTAAGACTGAAATGTTACTTTAGCACGAGACCTTGCTTGAACTGATGAGTTGGTAGTTCAGTGCTTTACAGAAGGTGAGTGATGAATGCAACTCAGTTCTCAGAGAGCTCTCTGATTGAACAGGCTTCAGTCAGTAGCCATTATGGGCTGCATTGTCGACCAAAGAGCTATTAATATGAGACCCTCTATGAGAGCATAGTCTGCTGGGGAGATACAGCAAGAGACCAGGAGCATCCTTCCACCCAGCAAACCTGTGAGGGGAACCTGATGAACTCAGGCAAAGGAAGCCTGTTTTTTGATGAGGGTGGTGAGACATGGGAGGAGCTTGCCCAGTGAACCTGTGAATACCCCATCCTGGAAGTGTTCAAGCTCAGGTTAGACAGGGCTTTGAGCAGCTGGATCTAGTAAAAACTCCCCAAAGCAGGAGAGTCACTTCCAACCCAAACCATTCTATGATCCTCCTTGGTGGTTGTGAGACTGCATCTGCAGTGCTGTATCCTGTTTTGGGGAAGCCAGGACAAAGAGAGACATGACAATACAGGAGCAAGTCTAGCAGAAACACTGCTGTTACCTAAAGTAACAGCAATGTTTGGTTTCTAAGACTATGAGTATGGTTTCTAAGACTAGTACTTTTAAAAACATAAATTGCAGTACATTTGAAAGAAAAAAACCTCAGCCAAATATACCAGAGGTACAGGTATATAATATACAGATATTACTAGGAGTGTTTTTCTCTTTATTGTACAGATTTCTGCACTGAATGGCCGAGTGCTCTGGACAGTGATGAGAAATGTGAGCAGCATTTTCCCATTGAAATTGAAACAGTAGATTATGTTCATTCAGGGACTTCTATTCGGAATCCCAAAGCAAGAGTGGTGACCTTAAGAGTAAGTAGTCGTTTTGGTAAACAGCCTTTGTCCCAAACCCCTAAAATGCTTGGCTTTCTTTTCCAAATGTGCAAATGTGATCTTCTGTAAGGAAATGAGAGAAATGGAGGGAATTCAAAATCACACACAAGTGAGTACATCTGTGAGTTCCTGACCAAATCTGTCCATTCATATTCACTGGCCTTGGGACTTGCAAGGCATTGGGGGGATGTGGGGATACTATATGGGTATGTATTGTTTGAATACTCACGTTATTCTTGCCCTGTGTTAAGACTTCAGTGTGATATAATCTGAAGAAATTCTGCAAATGTATCCTGAATAACTCTCCTTGATAGATCTGCCTGTCTCAAGTACTTCCAGAGTTCAGATTTTGGATTTGCCAAGAAATTAAAGTTGTTTTCTCCTTTTCTTGAAGGTTAAACTTTCTAACCTGAATTTGGATGACCATGCAAAGAAGAAGCTCATAAAGCTCGTGGGAGAGCGGTACTGTCAGGAGACAGATGTGCTCACAATTACAACAGACAGGTGAGCTGCCAGAAGGAAACAGAAATATTGTAGCAATGCCTGCAGCTGAGAAAGGACTGGGTGTCTTCCAGTAATACCAATTATTGTCTCGGTGAATTATTATAATTTTAGGCTAAAATGGGACTTAATTAACATTATTCCTGTTATTAACTGTTAAAAACACATTTTAAAAGAATTCAGACTTAATGTATGTTGGATTCCATTTTGGCACAGGGGCAAAGAAGTTTCTAATGTCTCCAGAAGATTTGTAAATCCTTGGATATTGTATATTTTCCCACTGCCTTGCAGCTGCCCATTCTCCTGTGTTCTTATTACTCAAGCCTCCATTATATTATTCTTGGTTATGTGTAACTGAGAAGTACACAGGAATCAACCCCTCATTTCCTAAGATTCCTTACATTACACAGTAGAAAATTTGATGGTAGGTTTTAACCTTTGTTCAGAAAAGTGTTTCTGCATTTCCAGGTGTCCCCTAAGACGACAGAACTATGATTATGGCATGCACCTGCTCACAGTTCTGTACCATGAATCCTGGGTAAGCAGTTGTGCATGGACTCTCTAAATGTGCTCTCTGTCATATTTTAAAGTAAATGACCTTACAATTCTATTCTCTTCCAACTCACTTTTCTTCAAATTCAACTAAGAGAACATTTTGCAGGATTCCAAACTTCTGTCTGGTAATTAGAACATGTCTTTTCTTGGGCTCTTCCTGGGCTGCAGTAAACCATGGCTGTCATTTGGAAGTGGTTTTCTTCTTTAATGCTCTCTCACATACCTTGTCTCAAGCTGACTGCTTTCCTGAGCTCCCTCTTGCTCAGAAGAGGGGCAGCCTTCCCACTTTCTGGTTACAGATGTTCCTTTCACAGGGAATTCTTCACACTTGTCTCCTGTATTTTTGTGGTTGTGTTGGTGCCTCTCAACAATTTTACAGGCATTTTTTACAGAGAACACATGAGCAGTCTGAACTGAAATGGTTGTTGGAAATCCATAGTAATGTTTTGGATGACTGAACTTTGTTCAAATGTCCCATGTCACTATCCCATTGTTTGAGACAGTCAAAGCCTTCACCATCTCCATTTGTCACTCTTACAGAAGTTGTACCTTATCCACTGCTAAAACTCATACTTACCGTTTTCAGTTGTTCTGGAGTAGGAAATGTCTGTATTTAGCACTTTTATGAATTGTTCTTGATTTTGTTCACTGCAGTGCTGATGTTAAGAGCATCCTAAGGAGGATGAGATATATTTCCCTTTCAGTGGCAGTTGCCTTGAGGGATCATTTTGTAATTGTAGAGTGCATCAAATTAAATCGGTGGTGAAAGATAACGTTTGCTGTAGATTTCAAGTACACATGGATGTTTTTCTCCCCAACAGCATCACATTGCATTACAAATCTTAAATTAATGGCAGACTGGTTTCCAGTATTAAGCAATGACAAGAGAGCTAGACAGTGCTCACTTTAATAACTTCAGATAAACACCACGGCTGTGCTGGGCTCCAGCTTTAATTAGTGCTGGCAGACAGGGCTATGCAATATTGATATGGAGTGTTCAGTGTGTACTGAATATGCACAAGTCTCTTGCACTTTTATTACCTTTCATCCTCCACGTTAATATTTGATGAGTTTGTCAATCAGTTGTAATTGTCTTTGATTCCCATGAAAAATTAATGGTTTCCTGAGACAAGGGTTTTTATTTTGTGTGACATGTTTTATTTTGTGGCATGGTTTTTCCCCCTGATCAGGCATAATGCCTTTTAATAACTTGCTGAAAGATAGTTTGGATCCATTTTGTAAACCATGAGCAGTGTGTGGTTTATTTTCATTTACATGAACTTTAATATTGGAGGGGGACAGACAGAGCCTGGCCTTCCATTTAGGCAGTAACATCAGTCCTGTTTGCAGAACTAATTGTAGAATTTGATGACTTTCCCAGCTGAGTAGTGCCACACTGTTAATGCATGTGGCTGATGGAATTGAATCAAAAGATGGGGGCAGTGTTCCATTCTTGCTGAGTGAAGGAAAGGTGGATCCATGTAACTTCTGCCCTCGAGCCTGAAAACTTTGCCCATGATCTCTTTAAATGTGGCAGAACTCCTATGCTTTATGTTAATATCTGGATTACTGCATTTTGTCAATTGAAAGCATGCATAGGGGGAAATGTTATATGCAGATATACATCAGGAAATGGAATTTCAACTGTAATTATGTTTTAGTTGCCATCAATGCATCATCCTTTTATTACAGCTATAAATGCAGTATCAGACCCGTGAGTTACTTTAAAACAGTCTTAAAAATCTTCAAAACCTAAGAATGTTCATTTATTTTCTCATTCTAAAATACTTGGAGATGTTTTGCTTCTTTTTTACTAATTGTCTGGTTGTTAATCAGATATTTGTGTTTTATTAGCTTTCAGAATATATTAATTAGATGGCTGATTTGCTCCAATTAGTAAGGATTTAATTTCTCCTCTTAGGACTTCTTCTGTGATTCCTTTCAAATTATTCCCCAGGATTGTGCCTGGATTGAATTAATCAGTGAAAGAGTGAGCTATATTGATGGATTATAAATCAGCACCTTGACCAGTTGTGGTTCAAATGCTGGTACTGCTTGAATGCTGTAACATCACTCCAAACCTGGATGTGTGTTTATGGTAGAGTGGTTTTTAAAGAGTTAGAGTTTGCTGCCCTCGGGTGGTCGAAAGGATCATGGATGGGTTTCCTCACACAGCTTGGATTAATAGTTTATCACTCCAAAGTCCAATTCTGTCAGGAGCTGAAAGCAAGAATGAGAAGCAAATGCAGCACAAAGTCAATTTTCCAGTAAGGAAAAACATTAGGAGTAATTAAATTTTTTATTGCTCCAATTGCATGTGGTGTTTCAACATACACAGGATGAGGAAGAGTGAGGGATCTTGATTCAGCCTTGCTAAGCTGGGATCTTGAAAAATTGCTACAAAGTTGTCCTGGATTTTCTATTCTCCACTACTTCTTACAGTAAGAAACAGAAAGGTGAGGGAAGGAAAAAATGAAGAATGGGCAGGCAGCATGACACTGGAGGCTTAATTAAAATGTATCAACCATGCAGCTGTACAGTTTGATTGAATTTCAGGGGGAGTACTTTTGCATTTCTTTTTAGAGCTTTCAGTGGCAAGGCACTGGTGGGATGCAGTGTCTGTGTTGGCCTGCTGAATGGGTATTTTTACATGACCACTGATGATAACACTCAAATCCATCATACAGCTTTTCTTTAGGCTTCATCTTCATTTTTTCTAACTACAGTCATTTTAAGCCATTCCAAAGAAATGTAATTTTTACCACTTCAGGTCATGCCAGTAATACTTGGTAACAGCACAATTTTGCAGTTTCATAGTGGGAGTTAACCTTGCAATTCAGCCTAAAATACGTGGAAAGGATATGAGTCCACTGTTGAAACCTTAAGCAGGTCTCTGGCTACTTAGGATTCCAAAGTTCATGCTAGGAACACCCAGGATGTTGTGACATGGGGGTTGTAGAGTTGCAGTGGCAGGTGGAGGAGGCATTCCAGTCTTGCTGAAGCTCCCTGGGCACCTTTAGCATCACTGAAGATGTTCAGAGTGAAGCTCCTGACTCGGGGACCTAGAACAATGAAGGGTGGTGTAACTGTGCCCTCCCTACCTAGAACAGGCTTCTCTCTTGGTGTGGTTTAAGTAATGCAGACTGAGGCTGAAGTGAGGCTGGTCTCTATATGTTGGAATATGTCCTTTGTTTTGAACCATGGATTGCATTGCATGCTCTCCAGAATCAGACAGCTGAGAGAGTCCTCATCAGTAATGGGAGCCAGAAAAGGTAAAGCTAAAGTGGCTTTACAGTAGATGTTAAAGTTCATCTATAGACATCTAAAATCAAAAGAAGGAGGTTTTCTGACAGGAAATGTGTATTAGAAGAAGGTTACACTTTTTTTTGAACCTCTTGGAACCAAGAGGGATGAGCATTCCAGCAAAAGGTTGAATTAGGAATTGGCTTTGTAATATTTCTGACTGTCGTAAGTTTTTTGCAACACCTTGTGCTTCAGCTCCATGTTTCTTGTTGCTGGAGGAACAAGACTCCTTTTTGATGCATAAATACAATTTTTGAGTCTGTTCAATTTTCAGTCTGTGTTGGAGTGAAACAACATCTCATGGGGAATATACGTTAATAAACTGAACAGAAAATCATCAGACTTGGATTTTTAATATCACTGATCTCTTGATGAGATCAAAACCTTATGTAGTCAGCCTTCCAAAAACAAAGTGAGGTAGATAAATACCTTACAAATGACCCTTGCAGAAACCTGGATTTTCCAGAAAATGCATGCAGCTACTCCGGCCTAGAGAAATTAGATATTGTCCTTAGTTCTCAAAGAGGCTGATGGCAACTTTTCTGAGTTAGTTACAGAGCCAGAGACTAAACTTCAGAGCATCATTATGAGGGCATCATTAATTATGGGAGCATCTCTTATGTAGTATTAGTCTTTGGGGCAGAGTTCTGTTTTTGTTTCTCTGCTTGTTCTCCTTTTGTGTTAAACGTTTGTACCTCACTGCAATTTTTATCCTCATAGTTTCTCTTGATTTTCCCTTGACCCTCTAGAGGTCCTACCTGTCCTGTGCCATTGCTGTGTCCTAGATAATACAGTTCTGCTTATTCAAAAGAATGGATTTTAACTTACTCCACATCACCAAGCAATTACAGTTTTTGTATCCAATCTCAGATGATACAAATAGGTTTTGCCTTTCTACAAACTTCTATTCATATTTCTAAGTTGTTAATTAAATAGTACAGATCACAGTGTATTCTATCCAAAGAGATAAGCACATAGTTGTTTTGGTAACTCCTCTTAGGATTGAAGGTTCCCAGTTACTTGGAAAATGTTAGCATAGCTGTCATTTATTTGCTGAAAATCAAAGATCATTGTACCACAAAGAGCATCTTTTATTTCAATGCAATACAAAGATATAGGTGTATTTATTCCAGGTTATACAGAGTTTGAAATTTGACTTGGCATTTAAGGAACTTTGCTTTCTCTCAAAAATAATCCTTTTAAAATACCTGGTCTTTGCTAAACAGCATAAATATTTAACTGTTCAAACCATTGACCAGAATATTAACCAACATGAGTCATGTTTTTAATTGCCCTCAAGATTTCTGTGTGTCACTAGAGACATTATAGTTCAAATGTTTTTCCCAAAAGGAAGATCAGGGAACTGAACATTTTAAGCCTCTGTATCACTGCAGCAACAGAATTGTGCAAGTTACACAGGCAGAAAAAACCCCAAGCACTGTGATGGTTATGAGATCCCAAATTCTTTCCTTTCTTCTGCACTTTAAGGTACCATATAAAGTGAAGCCTTTTGTTAATGGCTTACATGTAAAAAGCAACTTCACTGTCCAAAGTCTATTTTTGCATTCATACTCATTCAGAATTCAGATTAAGCACTGTAAACTCTTGTAAATCTCCCAAAAGATTGGCTTAAACTGTAGCATAAAAGATTTGCTTAGAAACAAATCCTTATTATGTTTATGGCATTGAAAAAATAATTCTTTATCTTTGTGTTAGGAAGTGAAAAAATAGCCTTTTATGCCTCCTTAGTCATAGGTTTAGATCTTTGACTTTATATGGAAAATTGTTTTCTGGTGTTTTGGTTTGGGGTTTTTTGATTCTTATTGTAAGTTTTTTAAGAGGAAAAGGTTGAAAGTATCAGCTGAGTGCATCTTTAGCTAAGCTGGACAATACTGAGATTCTGTCTTATGTATGATAGAATGAGGAAACCATTGTTCACAAAGTGGGATTCTAGGAAAATGTTACACAATATCACACTTGGATTCCACTTCTCACAGTTTTATTCTCGTTTTTAAGACTGCAGTTTTAAAACTGGTGAACAGTTTTTAACATGTTCACTAATATGTTAAATCTGCAGGGGACAAAAATAATTCAGCTAATAAAATTTGAGTGATAAAGACCTAATTTTTGAACCTCATTTAATTGTCCCTATTAGTTTCATTCATAACACTTTAAACTGAGACTACAACACGTGTAACGTTTCCACTGTTCAGGCTTCATGATGCTTGTCTACCTAGGGTATGTTTCCAATTGCCTGGATAATTCTACAGCCACTTTTCTCTTGCAGTAAATTCTCTTGAAAAGATATCAAAGTTTCAGTGGATACAGTTTGCAAAAACTAATGGATTTGGAAATCTCCCCCTAATGTCAAATCCCTTCCTGCCTTCTCCCTCACCTCCCACCACACAGTCAAAATTTTATTTTAAAATCCATGTTGACAACATCATTCTGCTGGGAAAGATTCCAAGAAAGAAACACTCAACAGTTGCTTTAAAATCTTGCTTTGTAATGCTTACAAGAGGTAGGGAAATCTTAATCTGTTTATCAGCATGCATCTCCAGAATCCTGTGATTTGCTGTGTACAGAGAAGGATATTCCTGAAGAGATAAATGTAATACTGTCATTAGTCCTTGTTGTCTCTGTTATGACTTAGAGATGTTTAAAAGCCTCACAGGGGTCTTTTGTTTGAACTTCAGACATGAGTTTGGTCCAGGGAGTGACCAGCAGTGATACCCATATTCCCTTACCCCTGAGAAACCCTATCCCTGTGAGAGAGGCTTTGGCTTGAAAATCCTGTTGGAATTATGGGGAAAAAATGTCTTGGATAGCCACTCTGCAGATAACCAGGGGATGTGTAAAGCAGGATGATGCTGTTAATTTAAAACTCTAAATCTCCACCCTGGATTGCAGGGTTTGTCAAACAGACAAGGAGCACTTCACTGTGCCCACTTGTTCCATTAATGTTTCAGCAGTACAGGGCTACAGGATGTCCTTTTGTTCCTGTTTTTCCCCTCCAGAAACTGAGTGAGCTCCTTTTACTCCTGTGCTTTATTGTGTCCAGGGTTTAATGTCAGTCATGTGAACCTCTGAGCAGTGTGAAATGCTGCTTCTGACTAAATATTAGGACTCAAACTCAAAAGACAAGAGATGCCATTTACCAGGTGCAGGACACAGCAGTTGGGAAAGTGTTTTAAATTCAGATAGAGGAGTACAAGCACAGAAGAGTTGCAGGCTGAAAAAAAATCTTGGGGCTTAATTAAAGGTTATTGAATACTGTCGTTTGACTGCAGCAGCCTTGATGCTTAGTGGAAAGAATAACCTTTAAATAAACAAATGAAAAACAATACCAGCACACACACCCCACCTTACTTCCTTCCCAGAAAAGAAAAAACAAACAAAACATACCCTGAACAACAAAAAAAAAAACCTCCTCCCCTGACTTGCAAGATTTTTTTTGGTTTTGCATAGCACAGCTAAAAATTTACTGAAGAGCCCTTTTTGGCAAATGATTTTAGAAAAGACAAAATTAGTGTGATGTAAAGGCTTTACTATAAGGTTTCTTTGAACATATTTCAGAGAAATGCAAGTTTTATTTAGGCATGATTTTATAACAATTGTAAGAAAAACATGAATAGCAAAACTAAACCCAAAATTCTTCAACTTGTGATTCTTACATAGATGAGGTAATACAAAGATATGACATATTGGTTACATCAGTAAAGTACTAAATAATATAAATACTCAAACATATAGCCTGCAATATAAAAATGCAAATATATTACTGAAGCATCTGTATTTATCAAAGTACAGTAAAAAATAGCAGGTTACAACATTTTAAATATTCCTTAAAGATTCTTTCAAGGCCTGCTGGAGAGATGTTGAAAGCATTGATACAAGTGTACTTATTGAACAAGTGTATTTACAGGCACTGGGATGGTGTCTTCTGTCAGTGCCCTGCTTATGATCCTGTCTAATTTTGCAGCACTGATTAGGTAAGGATCAGCACCTTGTGGATAGACATTCTATTGAGCAATGTATTTTGCAGGAAGAAGAAATGAATTTGTTGGTGATGCTTTTCTTTGTGAATCACATCATGGGTTACTCATTAGTCACTGCCTCAGTTTCCTCCCACCAGCCAGTGCAGCCAGACCAGAACCCTGTGCTAGGACATAATAGCTGGGTGTCTGCTTCCAGAACTGCAGTGTTGAGGGCTCTTTAAAATTACTACTTTTACAAGGTTTTTAGTTACTCATTATGTACAGTCCATAAGCTTTTTCTCCCACTCTGACTCAGCCAATTGTATGTGCCAGGTACAGAAAGAACCTGATGAGTGGGAGAAAGGAGTTCATCCTGCTCATACAGGCTTGAGTTACAAGGAGGAAATACCTTCCACCATGAATGCAGTTTTTAAAGGGAATTGCTATGAGAGATCAATTTCTTCAAATTATTGTTGCTTTGTTTCACTCTTGGGTAGTTTTTAAGGTTATGCATTTTCTTTCAGAAAACTGAGAAGTGGGAGAGCGAGAAGTCTGAGGAAGACATGGAAGAATATGTGTGGGAAAACAGTCGCTCTCAGAAAAATGCCTTGGACACACTGCTTCGAATAAAAGCCTCAGAGAATGTCAGTAATGTCACTAAGGAGGAGCTGCTGGCATCTGAAGTGGTTAAGAATTACAGAAACTCAGTCATTGCCCTTAAGAATGAAGGTGAAACAGAAAGTAACATATCTCAGTACAAGGAATCTGTGAAGAAACTACTGAATATACAAGCATGAGAAGAGCAGATCTGCAGGTACACCTGATCATTACAGAGATGTTCAACTACTGTGTTAGTATTTCTGATGATATGGATGTATAATTATTCAGAACTTGAGCCGAAAAATGAAACTTGACTATGAGTTAAGTCCTCTCCATGAATCTTGTCCTTTGAATAAAGTATGTTTGGATTTATACTGGTAACTTGAATGTTTTATTCTGTGTTTTGTTAGCATGATCAATTCAGTCCTCTGCTTAATCACATTCTGATTCCTCACACTTCTTTGGGCATTTAATCTAGAGCAACAATGTCAAAACAAATGAAATTAGTTAATACTTCCAGTTCCATTAATTAAAAGTCTGAAAATTAGGAGCTCTAAATGCTATTCAAATGCTTTCAGATTTTTGCCTATGTGTAAAATGAGGGTAATGTTGCCTAAGAATCTGACTTAGAGAGGTGTTGAAGCACTCTGGACAGTTGAGGTTCTCAGTTATTGTGAGGGCAAACAAATATCCTATGTAAAAGCAGCTGTCTCTATAATAGTGGAGTAAAATAAGGTGGAAAATGGGATGGTAGACTGGGAAGGTAAACCAGCAGTTGTTGAGAAGATTCCAGAGTACCAGGGACAGGAAGAATGATGAGAATTGGTGAGGTGAGTTTGCAACTAAATAGGAATGGACTGAGCATTGTTAGCCTCAGGCCTGCTGACCTCTCTTGAATGTACCCAGGCTTTTCAAGGAAAGAAAGAAGCTTGTAGCATCCTATGTAGCACAGACAAAGGATTATATGGATGTTTATCTTTGATAATTTGTAATTGATTTAAAACTCTGGAATCACAATTTTATTGCCTTCTCACAATTAAGAAAAAAAACCAAACCTACCAAACCTTAAAAGGACATAAACCTTGCTTTTATTCTACCTTCCTGGCTTAGTAAGATTTCAACTTCGAGAGAAAGTCATTCTCTAGAAGGGGCAGAGGGAGTTCAGTATTCTGCACACCTATAAAAGAGCTGCCCATGCCAGCAGCTCGTTGAGCAGAAGCAGTGTAAGAATAAAGACATTGAAAGCTGAGGGGAATTGATTCCTGCAGCATTCTGTGTGCTGGACTCACTCCCTGCTAGGATTTCTCACTGTGCTCCGTGTGTACATACAGCCAAGGAGTGCATCTGTTCCCACTGCCAAAACACTGTCAGTTTAGGAAGGATTCTTCTTAGGTCAGGATTGTTTTCATATGGTGAGAGACTGAGTTTAATGCAGCATTTTAATTCCTATGAGAATTTGCCAGAGCTGTACTAGGACTGAAAATGTTTGTCCTGTAATCCCAACTTTGCACTGACTGATCTGGTTCTTTAGTAGTCCTTTTGGATGTGTATTAATGTAAAATTTTAGCAGAAGCTTAATATGGGGAAAATTTCAGCTGTTATCAGGTCACTCCTTTATCCAGGGACAAATGAGGGTAATGTTTAAAATTTCCATTTGAAATGGGAACATCTGTATATTTCCAAATCTTCTCTGAACGGCCATGAAACCAAAACAACTGAGGAAGTGCAATTTGACTCAAGAGAATGGTGCCTGAAGTTGTGCCTGGCTCTGTTCCAGAGGCAGTTTGGTTCTAGTATGTGCACAGGAGAAATCTGTTTCCTTAATTAGCTTTGTCAGTGCCTGTGCAAGGGCTGCCCTAGGAGCCAGCCTGGGGAGCCAGTGATGTGTACAAGGCTGGCAGGAGTGAGGCCCTGAAACGTCTGAAGAAACCCCTGAGTTTGCTTTTCTCCACAAAGCTGTTCTTCTGTACTCAGGACATGTGAGAAAATCCTCTGCAGTAGAGGACATCCCAGTTTTCCTTTGCTTTTCACAGAATGGACCTAAGCAGAACTCTGTAAGTCATGGCTGAAACAATTTGACTTTATCAATAACAATGTCTAGTAGAAAGAACAGCACAGCAAGGGAAACTGACTTTTTCATTAGCTAATTGATGGAAAACCTAAAATGCACAGGCTTCTCCAGCTCTCTGAAGTGTTCAAACCTAACTTACATACATCCTATAAATGTTTCAAATAACACAGGCAGGATTTAAGGTGACTGCTGAGCACCAAGTGTCTCTCCCAAAAACAGATGATGCCTACTAGCCAAGAGCAATGTTGGGATAAGACTCAAACTTAAGACTTGTGATTTTTACTGATAGTTTCTATGTTACTCTACAGAACTTGTGTAATGCAGTGGGCAGGACAAAAGGCAGCTTGGATGCTATTTTGAGCTCTTGGATGTTCCTCTCTGCTTTTCTGCTTCTCCCTCTAAACTGTTTGTGTTTGAAGGTGACAGTATTTCTCTGTGTCTGTGCAGAATACCTGCAACACTGGGATCTTAACCCCTGTGGGAGCCTTCCCAACCTCAAGGATATAAAATACAGGACACATTTTTAAGAAGTAAACTACACATGTCTATTTTACTGTAGAATACTTTTGCATCATCCATCTCTCTGGAAGCCTATGCTAAAGTTTAAAAACTGAAGAGTTAGAGATTAGGAGATTTAGATGTTAAAGCAGCTCTGCAGCACAATAATAAACACATCCTTAGCACTGGTCACTTATTAATGTGTCATGTGCATTACAATGTAAAAGACTGAGGTGTGCATCCCTCTGTGCACACCTGTGGGAACTTTTCTTTTATCCCCCGTATAAACATTCCTAAGAATGGACATTTTTTTTTTCCCCTGTTTTCAGGCATAGTGACGCTACAAGCACAAGGAAGGGATAAAGGGGCATTTGCTTAAAAAGGGATGTGCTGTCTGCACAAATCATCTTGCTACCCATTTCTTGCTTTCCCTCATACCTAAAATGTATTTATTTATTTCTTTATTTTCTTGTGACTCTCTTAATCTGTAATGAAATAGCTTGGCTATTGTGCTTCATATAACCCTTTTTCTGCCTCTCTCTGTCTTTTTTCCTCTGTCAACAAACCAAGAAATCTCTTCAGAACATGATCTTGCTTTAACCACTCCCTGCTGTCCCAGAAGCATTTGCTCGTGGGACAGATAGCATTTTTCATTCTGTCTCCTATATCTTTTTCTGGTAAGAATTGAGGTCCCAGTTGCATGATATGATTTTTCTCCAGAACATCATATTGAGGGTAAGACTCAGTGAAGCATCAGGGTGCTCTGAAGTGCACTCTACAGTTACTAATCTGGAGATAAACAAACCAGGGAACCAGGAATGCCTGTGGCTTGCTGCAGGGAGGGAGGTACTTTTCTGAGAGGGAAGGGAGATGAAAACCCTCCTTTTTGAAAGCAAGTGTTTAACTACCTATGACTTACTCTATTTTAAAAAATCCTACATCTGTATCCACCCCATAAGCTTTTCTTCTTTTTCTCCTTGACTCAAGCTGCTCTGGAGGCTGACTGATAGCACAGAGGAGCTAAAAAAGCTGGAGGCACTACAGATGCTCTGTGGGGCACTCAGGGCACAGCTCAGCCTGAACGGGAAGAATGGACACTTAAGGACTTGGGGACATGAAATTAGTGCAGGTCTCAGGTAAGGAAGGGATTGCAATGTGATAGGACCTGTCAGTTTTCAGCTGAGCTCTATAATATTTGTCTGAGAACAGTAATATCTTAACAGTACAGAGTAGAAAGGTGATGGCCCACATTTACAGTTTGTTTCCACACCGATACTGTAAGAGCTAAGTTCCTTAGACAGGCTTTTGTGGCTGCAAGTTCAACAATAGATCATAAATATATATATATATTGTGGATTTAAGCATCTTCCCCTATCCTTGATGCATGATTAAATCATGACTTAGATAAAAAATGCATTCTTTGCAGCATTATAAATTAATGAGTGAGGGGCATTGTTTTACCATAGGGCTGCCTCAAACTGCAAATCTTACTTTGTGAAATAGGGAGGAGATGTTGTGCACTCTACTGTCTTCAGAAACAAAAAATAAGTTGGTATTCCAATAAAAATCCCAGATATTAAACAACTAATTCTAGCACAAACTGTGTATGCCTCTGTAATTGAAGATAACAGAATAGTCAGCAATGCTTGGCAAAACCCTAGGCTAAGAAAACTGAAACACATTATCCAGCTGAAGCTTAGGTCAATGCTTAGGTCAAGAAAAGATAAATTTTCTAATCTAAATTAGATGAAGCTACCTGCGTGTAAATTCTGTATCCTAAAAACTACATGTAATTATGTAGCAATAATAATGGCATGTATATTCCCAGATTTTCTGGAGAAATTATATTTAGAATGGCATGCTGCAAGGTCTTGAAGTTTGAATTGCCTTCTTGGCAGCACTCAGAACTATAAAGTGAACACAAGCAGAATTTTAATGGCTGTATTCAGCTTGAAGAAAGGCATCCAGAAGTACAGACCTAGTTCTTTACCAAGTGTTTCTCTGAGTTTAGGTTTAGCCTTTCTTTGGCAGAAAATGATGATAATTTTGACCATTTCAAACAAAAAGACCATGTCATAAGTCACTTGTGTATTCCTGCGCTACATGGGATGTTTATTCATTCGGTAGCAAATAGAC
The DNA here is from genome assembly GCF_963513975.1 of Fringilla coelebs. NCBI lineage: Eukaryota > Metazoa > Chordata > Aves > Passeriformes > Fringillidae > Fringilla > Fringilla coelebs. Next base: position 64,275,052 of record NC_140033.1, on the reverse strand, counting down.
AAGTACAAAAATAACTACAGCAGGATTTGTCATCCAGTTAAACAATTCTCTGCCACACAGACATGCCAACACTGCAGCTGCACTGAACCTGGGGGAAGTGTTACAGTATTTGTCAGGCTTTAATCTGCATCAGATTATGAACCAAAATGCTTCAAACAATGGGAGCTGTGAGTGGGTGTTTCCTACCTAAAGAGACAGGGAGTTGTGCTTCATCTGCTGAGAATTAAATCATAACCAAAATATTCTGAACTAAGTTATCACTGCTTCTGTTAGAGAAGTAAGCTGGTGTATGGGGTGCATTTTTAAAATCCTGTTTGTTCCAGAGTCAGGATGGTGTTAGGACACATTACCTCTGACAGGAGCATATTTTATGAGCTGTCTGGACATGGTTGTTCTTGTCCTTACAGGTTTATAGTGACCCCTCCTGAAGCTGCAGCGCCCGGCTGTGAGGGCAACAGTGCAACAGCACAGGCAGAGGAGAGAGGAGCAAAGGACCACAGGAATCAGCCAGACCCCCAAAGCTGCAGCTTCCCAGGCAGCTGCCTCGTTGTCTGACGTGGAATTCCTCCCACTGTAGCCTTTGGTTTCATTGAGGTGTTGCTTGCTGCTGTTCAGGTGGGGAGGGGTGGGCACGTGGGATAACACCTGGGCAGGCTTGGGGCTCAAAGCTGAGTGTGCAGTCTTCTCTGAGCTGGTGACCGACCTGCTGCTTGTCCTCTTAGCAAAAGCAGTGGCTGCTGGGGAAGTGTCTGCCCTGGAATAGGCAGTACCTTCAGTTCTCTGCACTGTCAGACTCCAGCTGGGGCTGGGAGTGTTGGCTGGTAAGCCATGGCTCGTGGCGGCAGGTGGAGCTCGGAGCAGAGGAGAACCTGGCGTGGTGGCACTGTGATGTTGGCATCTTCCCCCCTCAGGGGTCTTTGTGCTGTGCTGCCTCTCAGATTTACTTGCTGAGGAGTAAGCACTTGGCTCTTGGGATTTCAGTTTCTCAAAAATGAGAAGATCTGGATCAATCCCTATTGAATTAGGATAATGTTAGTTTATTGATAAAGCTTGTCTGTACACCCACAAAAATGGAGACAGAGGCAGGGCAGGGAGCCCAAATGGACTGGAGGTGTCACTGCCTCGGGTTGTGGGACACCTGATGAGATGCAAGGGATGTGCATTTTGGGATTGCTTAGGGAAGGAACCAAAGGTGAGGAAAGGGTAGTGAGGGTAGGGAAATCCAGGAAAGCTCTGTGTGTGTGACAGTCTGCACCAGCAGCTGGAGGGAGGCTGCACCCTGGGGGCTCAAACATGCCAGTGGCAGCAACTGTTGAGTCTGGGGTCCACACTGAGCACTCTGAGGTCCAGACTGGACACAGAGCATCTCAGCAGAGCTTCTGGGGGACTTTGCATTGTATATATGTGTGTGGATATATTGATGTATTTTCACTAACACAAAAAGCAGGATGAGGCTTTTGGTGCTCCCTGTGTTAGTGTGTTTGCTTTTTTTGTTTGTCTGTGTTACCTGTGTGCTCACAGGGCATGTGCCTAATGAAAATAAACGTTCAGCCTTGTTACTGCTTGGGTCTGGGGACATGGAGCAGTGGCAGCCTCCTCTCTCAGTCTGTCAGAGCTGGGAGGGTATTTTGGCCAAGCACAGTACTCAGAGCATGAATCTTGAGAGCAGGGTATATCTTCAAGCTCCTTTCTCGCTGAGTGGAAGAAAGGGGGGAAGTATTTTCAGAAGTAGGTATGTAAATGAAAAAGGAAATAAGTCTTCATGTTTTTCAGCATTGTGTGTTACTTCAGGAGATCATTTAGCACAGCAGCTGACAGGGAATCATTTTAACATTTCCAAGAGCTGCTTTGTTTTCAGCCTTTATAAATGAAATATCTAATTACCTGTTGTGATGTTGTACAAAATGACATCAACTCCAGCCTTTAGAATGCAGCTTTCCAAAGCTGGGCAAGACATGTGCAGGCAGTTCCTGTTCTCATGAATGGCTCCATGGTAGAACACTGCTAGATTGCAGGAGACTGGAACCCAAAAAGAACAAAGGTGAGCTTATCAGCAGAATGGCCATTGCATTTTGCATGTTATGATGTTATTTAACATCAGAAGTTCATTATATTTGCCCAGATCCTGTGGTTCTCTCATTATCATATAAACTAATTGAGCATACAGTCAAAAGAGAACTTACATTCTTATTTTACATCGGGACTAGAACAGCCATATGAGTTCTACTTCTGTATCTCATTAAATAACAACTGATTTAAAGCCCTTTGAAATGCCCTCTAATGTCTCTGTTTTAGTTAAGATAGTAACAAATTTTGATAGACTATATATGATTATAAAAAGGAGCTTTCAAGTTATCATTTATTATCTCTGTAAGTATCCAATCCCATGTAGGGGGATATGAGAAAAAGTTTGTTGTTGAGACAGAACAATCTTGCTGAAATGTATGTAATTTTTCTCACCTCCCATTACTTAAGACAGAATTTGACTCTTCCCAGGATTGCTTCTGGAAGTTATGTCACTGTCAGGTTGTGAAGGTCATATTTTTGCTCATAATTCAAAATATAATCTAAATTTATATTGACTTTTTTTTTAGTAACTGGTACCTCGCTTTCATCCTCCAAAACCTTATCCCAACCCCTTTCCAGTCTGGAGAGTTTTGAAAATTTAGGCACCACAGACATGCAATTCATGTATCCTTTCTAAAATACACTCCTGTAGAGTACAAGTGCAATGTGATACAAGAAAGTACAAGGCTTAGGACAAAGAATGATTTTGTTTATTTTTACTCTGAGCCTGGGTTTACCAGAGAAAAGGGGTGGCCAGCTGAATAACTGCTATTATTTGTTGCTATAACTTTAGTGTTACCTGGTTTGCATGGTATAAACATGGAATAAGAGAGTGCTTTCTCCAAGGAAAAGAATACTCTTGTATTTCAGAGAAGGACACACTGTGTGTCCCCTCCACTCTCCCTCTCAACATGTCCTATTTGATGCCATCCTGCAGGAAGAGAATGCTGTTGGAGTCACTGTCACTGGTTGTCCTCTATAATATAGATAGGGATGACTACTGAAGAGTTACTCTCTTAATGTTGGTATTGACTACAAGCTTTGTAACAGAGATCTAAAATTGCAAAGCAGACCCTAAGATTTTAGTGTGTTCCTGGTGCAGTCTTCTGAAAAAATACAACTATCAATTTCCTTTCTCTGGGACAACAGTTGCAATGTGCCTCTGCTTTCCTGCCTGAAAAAAGATTTCTAGATCCTCCTTCCACCCCGTCTATTTCTTCTTCGAGTGAAGGACTGTTTATATAAACATTACCCAAAATGGGGGGTTTAATGTGTGCCACGACCTTGCCAACCAGCACTCACCGTTCCTCAGAAGGCAGCAGCTCCTGCTGCACTGCTGGGGGGAGGTTTCTGCATAGCCCTGCAGCAGCTGCGCTCCCCTCCTCCGCGATTCCCGCAGGTCCACCAGGAGGCCTGGGAAGCGCCGGATCCAGCAGTCCCTGTAGAAGGCGGTGGGCGAGCAGAGGCGCTGGGAGTCCCCGGGCAGCCCCAGGAGCAGCAGCACTCGTGCCGCTGCCAGCAGCAGAGCCATGGCCCCCGGCAGGGCCTCAGGGAGCCGCCCTCTGCTCCAGCGCTGCCCCAGCGCTGCCGAGAGCGTCCCTACAAAACTGAGGATGCTGCCAGGTCTGCCAGGGGCCCGAGCCAGGCCAGGGGCTCCTCCAGACAACGCCCATGGTGCTGTCTGGGCACCTGCTGAAAGAAAGCAGACATTTAATGAGCTACAGAAGATTGTAAGGGTTATTATTGCTGTTCTCTAATGTGACAGTGATCGCAGGGGTCCCAGGATGAGGGAAGAGATGAGAAAGTTTACTCCATGTTCAGAAGGCTTGATTTATTTTATGATATATATAATATTAAAAACTATACTAAAAGAATAAAGGATTTAATCAGAGGGCTGACTGAGAATTGAAAAGGAATGAATAATAAAGGCTCAGACTGACCGGAACAGTCCGAGACAGCCGGACTGTGATTGACCATTATTTAGAAACAACCACATGAGACCAATCCCAGATCCACCTGCTGCATTCCACAGCAGCAGATAATCATTGTTTACACTTTGTTCCTGAGGCCTCTCAGCTTCTCAGGAGAAGAAAATCCTAAGGAAAGGATTTTTGGTAAAACATGTCAGTGACACTCTAACTTAATTATTTGGAGGTGGGTTTGGAGACATAAAAGGGACAGGCTGTATTTAGTTATTCAGAGAACTTGTTCCTGTGGTCCCCTCTTTGTGTCTCTTGTCCTCAGACCAAGCCACACAGACAGCCTTGAGATTTGGTGAATAATAGCAAGCTCAGCACCCTGTTCCACCTCACTTTGTTCACTGTTACACTCAGTACAGAGAAACGGCTCTGTCTAGGAACACTGAGTTATCTGCTGACTGCAAAAATCTGCCTTCGTATGCAAACACATGAACCTCCAGCCAGAGGTGGAGATCTGTTCCCCTTCCTACACTATTTTGATTGCAAGAATAATAAAATTTTATTTGCAAAGATCTAGAACCAGATGAACTCTCTATGACTGGGGAGGGCTGGAATCTCCACTCAAGCTATGATTGTGTTCTCCCCCTAATAATTAAAAATATTGAGCAGTCCATACAAGATTTTCTGCTAGGAAAAGGCCTGTCAGAAAGAAAACACAGCTAACACACAGGGAGATGATTTTTCAAGTACCTGGTCTGAAACCTGAAACTCCCACATTTTTTTCCTAATAGGACCAAGTCTGATCCCCGCTTCCCACGTTACACTTTTCATACAGAAAAGCTTTAAAATATTACAATACATGAGTTGATTTAAACCCAGTGGACTGTATAGTGAGGTTGAGAGACTTAGGTAGAAGTGTAGTTTGCAATAAAAATTGGGTGTTCAGTATATAAGAATATTTTACACTGTGTTTTTATTCTTCAAGATTGAGATCAAGGGATTTCCTCCTTTCCACGTGAAGTATAGATCAGTTAAGTGGAGTGGGGAGAGCCTCAAACTCATTTTAATTCTTTGGTCATTACAGATGGTGTTTGTTTTCCCAGAACTAGGCCCCCAGTTTGGAAATTAACTGACAGGTGTAATATTTTTTTCCTTACACAGCTCACTGGAAGAGAAAAAAGCCCAGAGCAGGTTAACCCCTGTTGATCTAATAGCAAGGCCAAGGCATTATTTTATTCATTGGAACTATAATTAGGAGAATTCCAAATAAATGTCTGTTGTGGGGAATACGAGAATTAAACTGTTAGAAAGAGGCTAAGGGGGTAATTCTTCAAGCCTCTATCCTGAAAAGCAACTCTTGGCACTTGTGTTGTTTTATTTAGTTTGGATTTTGATATTGTCATCTCTGTGATAATCAGCACTTAAAACCTTAAACACATTTTAAAATACCTGACAGCTTGCACTCAGTGGACTGCACAGGGAAGCTTTTAGACATTTATCTACCATTGCCACAAGCGCTATTGACAGTGTATTTTTAAAAATATTTGTTTCAGCTTTCCAAATATCCCAAGGTATCACTTGGTTTGGAACACGCTCAAAATTTTGACAGACATGCCTGTATTTTGGCATTATATCCTGTAGTATGAATTAGTATGATTTTCAGATCTGTTTTGTTCTGTAAGATTTGCATGCAAAAATGTTGATTTCTGATTGCTTTTCTCACTCCTATTCTTTCCATATCTCCAAGAAGAGAAACCTGGAAGACTCTGAAAAATCTGGGGAAGCACTTAACAAGGAGATGAAAAGTATTCTTTCTTCCTCCTCTTTTCCTGAATAAATTTTAAGGGCAGAAATAGCTGCAAGGAAACTTGCTTTTTAATGAAAGATAAAGTGATTAAAACAAGTAAATAAATGGCTGCTTTAGGCAATTTCCTTTAAAACCAGAAAACTTCTAATAAATTTCACCATCTTCTGCCAGCTTCCCCTTAATTTCACTTTGACTTTTCAATAGGAAATATAAATTAGTGCTGAAATTTTAATTCACAGATATTTTGCAAGAAGAAAATGCCCAAGCCTTACCTGCAAACCAGGGACTGATTTTCCATGTGCTCTGCAAAGAGGGACCAAGAGGCTGCCACTGATACAGGGGAGTCTGTGGCCAGTACCAGACCAGCGCTTCATGTTATTTAGGAACTCCTTGAATCCTCACATTTCCTCCTAGGAAACAAAAAGGTAGGGGGGGCCTGTTTCCTGTGAGAATGTGAATGTTTTTGTAGGCCTTTCAATAAAAGAGATATAAATGGACCTGCCACGCTGGAACAAAATTATCTTTTTCATGATCCTTCTTATAATCACAAACAGTCCCTGAAGTTTCCCACCTGAGCCAGCAGTGAGAATGGCACAATCCAGGAGCTTCCCAGCACAAAGGATTCATCATCAGGCATTAACTCTTTTTTTGCCAAACAGAAACAAAAGCACACACTTTTTCCATAAGAAGTAACAGACACGTCTTGATTTTTGGAACTACACGTAACTTTTATGGAATATACAGTTCTATCACTCAGAATATGTAAAGACCAGAAAGGATCTATTTAGTTGTAGAATTGTGGAATGGTTTGGGTTGGAAGGGACCTCAAAGCTCACCCATTTCCACCCTCTTGCCACGGGCAGGGACACCTTCCACTATCCCAGGCTGCTCCCAGCCCCAGTCCAACCTGGCCTTGGACACTGCCAGGGATGGGGCAGCCACAGCTTCTCTGGGCACCCTGTGCCAGGGCCTCACCAGCCTCAGAGGGAAGAATTTCTTCTTGATATCCCATCTAAACCTGCTCTCTGTCAGTGTGAAGCCATTCCCCCTGGTCCTGCACTATATCCCTTGTCAAGAGTCTCTCTCCATCTTTCCTGTGGGCTCCCTTCAGGCACTGGAAGGCAACAATGGGTTACACTGAGTCTGTCTCTTCTCCAGGTATTGTGTGACAGAGCAGTTGGAAGGTGACAAGCTGAGAAGTGAGACCCAAGCCGTTTCCCACGTGAGGTATGAACCTGCCCAAGTCCTCCTGTGAATGTCAGTAATGAATTTAATGAAATGTGCAGCATAATTCTATGTGACATCAGCATGATGTTCCCTGCCTCTGTTGTGCTCCACATAAGTAAACTGGATTTCAGGCCTGTGTTAAAATCACCTTTATCTCATTTTCCTGAGATTTGCACATGTATTTTCCCTTTCTTATAGTAGTGGTAAGGTCAAAGTTTTAAGTAAGCCAAGTATATTGATAATTTCAGAATATCACTGTAACTCTGTTAAGGAATAAACATTATAAAAGACTAATGTAATGAATCATGAAATAATGAAATGTAAACATGTGGAAAAAAAAGAAACCAAGTCTTTGACATTATTCAAATAATGTGTGTGCTTTCTTTCTCCTTTAAAATTTTCCTTGAAATCAAAACTCTCTTGCAAAATATCTAAAGTCCAACAAAACTGCATTTTTTGAGAGAACTGTTTTGTCAAAAACAGCTATTAGTGGTCAGGTTTTGGTTTGGAGCAATGTATCACATTTTTAGTGACTCTGACCTTCTCTGAGGTTAGGGACAGTTGGATCCAAAGATTCTGGTTTCAGTCCCATCCCCGCACCACGGTAAAAAGAGGTGAAATATTACAGTTTCTCTTCCTGGAGCTTCATACAAGCCATTTTTTAAACCCTTGTTTCCAAGGGTTGCCAGGCCCTGAGATTCTCTTGGAGCTTGGCTTCAGACTAATTCTGGCCAAAGCTCTGCTCCAAGGCTGGCATCTGTGTATTTAAGCAAAAAGCAACACGAGCCTTAGCCAGATTAGATTTATACAAATATATATCTAGTGGCATTGCAGATTAACTTCAGCCAAGTTTTAAGACAAAAGGCACAATGTTTAGCAAACACTAATAAACAGATGCTGATTTAAGGCAGAACTTGAACTCAGCAAAGGGGATGGAGTTTCAATCTTGTGGTGATTTTTACAGAGCTGGATACTGAGTGGAAGTCTTCCATGTGGATTACCATTCATTTCACCTAGTTATTATGTCCTAAAATTCAGCACTGCCTGTCTACACCAGAATTGAAAAATATCTGCTGTTTTAAAAGCACCCAGTTGAGCCTCCTTCAGGCACAGCTGCACAAGAAATTCCTGGCTGTGGATGCACAAAGCATTTGTGCAGAGCAAACATCCCTAACAGGGGATCCAGCAGCAGACTGAGCACTGCAGCAGCCTGACCCCCATTCAGGTTTTGTCAGGGAACATTCATTTCAGCTGAGGGAGTTTCAAGGACATTCCTTAAGGGGTCTGTGGTGTAAAAAATGAACCAGGTTGAAGGCCACTGTAAGGATTTACACTCTTCCATGTCCACTCTGCTGTCTGGGGCCTGGACTCCCTCATGATCCTCAGAGAATGCCCATCACACACAGCCTTTTTGCTGCCCAGGAGCACACACTTTAGTATTAATCACTCAGATGTGATTCATACTAAAGTGATTATAGTATCTTGATAATAAACTTGATAATAAACAATCTGCTTTCAAAAAACATGTCACCCCAAGTATCTTTTCAGTAGTGCTGCAACATACTTTTATTGCAAGGAATAAATAAACAGCACATTAAAAGCAGAAAAAATAAACAGAAAATATTAGGGAATAATGTCTGAGCAATTCCTATTAGAAATAAAAGTGCCTGCTTTGTTTTTTGTTTTTCTTTTTTTTTTTTTTTTTTTAATAGCATTGCTAATGGCACTGGGTAAGAAGTGAATTGTTTGGCTGCAAATCTGAAGAGAAACTACCTTTATTTAGCAGGTCATCCTTCACAAATGCTGAAGTTCAGCTGAAGTAAAATTATGCTCTGATCAGTTCCTCTCAGAAATGCCAAGATCCTTTAGAAGACCTTTAGAAATTTTTAAATGCTGAAATACTACAGGATAATTCCTATGTTTCATATATGCTTACTTTATATCCTGTGACAGGGAAAATACTGAACAATGGCAGAAGCTGGCAAATCCTTTCCAAAATTCCTGTCTTGAGTAATTCCACTGTTACTCAATGCACAGTTCCCTGGCAGTGCAGTACAATTCCCTGGTGTCTCAGAGGGCAGAATGTGGCACTTTATATTTTATATTAGATAGCATGGATACTTTAAATATCCCAGATTCAGTTCCAGTTCACTCTTTTGACTAAAAAGGCTGAAAGGAATTCAATTTTTCCACTGTTTTTTTTTCACTCAGTGTGGTCCTTTCCTCAGAGCATTCAGGTTGGTGTTACTCTCTGGTTCTCAAGTATTATCCAGTGTCTCCCTGGCTTCACTTTTCTTTGTAGCAGTAACTCCTGAGTCTCTGTGATTCCTTGCATTTGCTATGCTGGGAAAGTCAGAGGGCTACAGAAATGTGTGCCCAGGCAGAGAAAGGCTGAGATTCTCTGTGTCATGGCTGAATGGTCTAGTACAATGGAGTGGCTGTATGAAAAAAGCTTCTTCCATTTCCACATTTTTTTCAAGAAAAGAGTGATCTCTCTTTGACCTTGGAAGAAATTCAGACATTAACTATGAGGAAATCATTCAGACACAGGGAAAAATTATGTAGCACAAAGGCCAAGGCAACCCTGGAGCAAGAGAGCCTTGACTGACACTGTCTGGTGTCTGCACAGTCCCTTTCTTGGCACTTGAGAACCCTTTTTCTTGGTATCATTTTGTCTCTCAGGTACTGTAAAGAGAGGCCTGAACTGTCTAAAACACCTTGAAGACTTTGCCCCAGGAGCCAAAGTCTAGAAGACAGGTATTGAAAAGATGAGCAGAGTTACCTTTGTCTTCCTCTCTGAGTGTATTGTTCTTCAGGACATGTTCTTTTGTCATAAACTCATGTAACATTTTAGATTTAAAATCTACCATGATTGTTTTCATGTTTGATGCTTCAGCATGTTCTTGAAGGATGATAGATAGTCCTTTATATTTGTTTCAAAGATCATGCATTTCTTTTATGGATCTGAACTACACATTTCAGCTTTGTAGCTCTAGAAATAGCGTTCCAACTCTGGAAAATACATTTCTTATTCACTTAAGGTACAACCAAGATGATTGCTGGTGAAACAGCAAAGCCTTTTCTTTGATTCCATTATAATAACATGTATTATTGATCTTAGAAGAAACCAGTATAACCTTAGAGTGGAAGACAAACAAAATTATCTCCACAAGAGTGGAACAAAAGAGTAGCCCTTGCCTTGGTGCATTTGCAGTGTAAGTACTCTAGAAGCACATCACACAGGCTGACTGATGAGTGTAGGAAAAAACAAGGGACCTGTCCTGTCAGCACACTCTGGCTTAGCACAACTGCCCCGCCCTGAGCCTGGAAAAAGCACAGAGAGATGACAATCAACCCCCAAAAAAATCAACAACAACAACAAAAGAAAACAACTGGGTAAGGAAATGGGCTTTTTGTAAAAGTGGCCACTCAGTATTGCTGACCTCTGGGGCATGTGAGAGCTCCTGGGGAAAACTGTGGGAGTCAGGGCCATCAAAAGTTTGCTGGCAGGAATAAAACACTACTGCATGCCAGAATTGATCCAGCTCATTGATGTGAGGGAGAAGGACTGGAAATCCCAGGCAGAGCAGCAGGCATAGGCTCATCTGGCAACATACAACCAGAGAAGAAATATTTCATCCACCCAGGCTGTGGTGTCAACACTTTGAGGCTGAATTTACCATAACTGACTACATGGAAAAAAGCATTCACCAATTAGGAGCTAAGTTACAAATCCTTGAAACATAAGAGACTCCAAAGCAGATGTCTAAAGATGGCAATCCTGCTGTATTCCAACAGGACAGCTTGCTGGCCATGCCAAACATGAGATCTCTGTTTTCCTTGGGAGTAATCATGATTACAATTGTTTGAAATGCCTGCCTGTGGGAATTAAAGCACAAGGAGGAATTAAGGGTTGGTCTCCTATTGAAGGGGCGAGACACTTGTTGTGTGGGATAATCTTTTGAGGGCTGAACCTGAAGCAGGGGAAAAAAACAGCCAAGTGCTCATACTTAAACTTCAACTAGGTGTAAGAAACTCAAAAAGCAAAACGCTGTGGTGCTTTATTAAAAACAGAAGACAGGAAAGTTCAATGTGAATATTAATTAAATAATGAGGAAGACTGAAAGAGGAACATAAACCAAGCAAACAGTGAAACACATTAGTAGGAAAGAGAAGGTGAGAGGTGATGGTGACCCAGCTAGTGAAGAGACCTCTTTTGGTCTGCTGGAGATTCTATAGAAAAGGATTTCAGAACATGAAATGGGGTCATCAAAAGCAAGATGATGAAGATACTTTGAAGTGAGGTGGAAAACAAACACGTGCAGAAATCTATTTCACCTCAAAAAATGCTTTTATAAAAGTCAGCAGAAAAGAACACCTGGAACTGAGATTGACATTTGTGTCATCTCCATGGGCTAGAGTTAAGAAGCTGAAGATCAACAAAACAGTGATAAAGGATCACTATCATTTCATAGAAGAAATGCTAAAAAGTAAACAACCCTGTCTTCCTTAAAAGAGAGGGGAAAAAACCCCGCAAAACAGACTAATACCACTGAAATGTTTTAATAGTGTGGAGAAAAAAATCCCTTCTGAGCAGTGAAAATAGGGAGTTGTCTGAAAACTAAGCAAGCTGCACAAACTGGACATGAGTCACACTACTGCTAAAGGGAAAGAGTTTCTGTGGTCTGCAATATCTGAAGGAAATATTTTATAAAGATCAAAAATATATTTTGAACATCTTTATAGTGTGTATCAGCATATAGAATACAGGCATGGCAGGCTTATCATCTGTTTCAGCAGATGGTAGGGTTTTTTAAAATAAAGGACTGTTTGTGTTTGAAGAATATAACAAGGCAAACAGCAAATCTATCAGTTTACCCTTGCCCAAGATTCTCAGTTAATTTGCTCTTTCCTTGTTCATGTCAAACAAATTCAGGGCTCAGTTGTTAATTTGCTATTTTCTTGTTCATGTCAAGCAAACTCGGGACCCTGGTACGCAGCTCACTCCTGAGATGTCCTGTTCCAGGAATTCAGTGTAAATAGAAAAGCTGGAGCAGCAGAACAGGTTATGCAGTGTCTTCACAGGGCAAACCGGGGGCTGGGACACGCAGGGAGCCAGGAGGGTCAGAGCAGAGTCCCGTATCGCCCTTGCCATTGCCGGGTCCCTCTGCTGCTCTGGCCGCGCAGGGGGAGCTCCGGGGGATTCAGCTCGGGAAGGGATGCGGCAGCGCGGGGATGCGATGGCACCAGGCTGGCTGTGCCGCTCACCCGCTGCTTTTTCCCTGCGCGAGTGCCTCGGGAATGCTGCCCCTGGCCAGGGATGCAGCGGTACATTTATGGCAAGGGGTAAGAGCTGCGGCTGCAGCTGCGATCCCGGCCCAAATCGGGAGAGGGGAGCGCCAGGGGGGATCGCTGTCCCCCGGAGCCCAGCACCGGCCTTTCCACCGTGCCCCTGACACCCACCCTAGCAGGGCCCGGGGGATGCCCTGACGGCCCCCCCGGCGGGCAGCGCCGGAGCGCTCAAACATTGCCTTTTTCGGGCTTTTTTTCTCTTTCCTCCCCGTGCGCGTTGTGTGCGGTTGGTTCGGTTTTTTTTTTCGCTTCCCCTTGTCACTCCTTGCAGGGCCGGAGCGGCGGCAGCGCTCCCGGCATCCCGGGGCCGCTCCGCCCATCCCGGCCCGGCCCGGCTGGCGGAGGAGGAGCCGGCGCGGCGGCTCCGGCCGGGCTGAGGCGCGGCCAGGCCCGCGGTGAGCGATGTCCCTGGCGGAGCGGCGGCGGCGGCGGCAGCAGGAGGAGGAAGAGGAGCGGGAAGGGGAAGCAGGAGATGGGGCCGGTGCCGGGGAGGAGGTGGTGCAGATCCGGCTGGGGGACAAGTGCTACCCGGTGTGCAAGAGGAAGCTGATCGAGCAGAGCGACTATTTCCGAGCGCTCTACCGCTCGGGCATGCGGGAGGCAGGGCAGGGCCAGGAGGAGCAGCTGCTGCGCGGGGGGCTGAGCGCCCTGGGGCTGGAGCTGGTGCTGGACTTCATCAACACGTCCTGCCTGGCCAGGCTGGAGCAGGAGGAGGGCGGCGAGGAGGAGCCGCCGCTGCTGGAGGAGCTGGTGGAGGCCGCGTCCTACCTGCAGGTCACGCCCCTGCTGCGGCTGCTGCTGTCGCAGGTGCGCCTCGGCAACTGCTTCGAGCTGCACCGCCTGGCGCAGGTGTACGGCCTGCAGGACCTGCACGATGCCTGCCTGGACTTCATGGCCGCCCACTACCACCAGGTGCTGCGCAGGCCCGACGCCCGCCCGCACCTCCTGCTGCCCCCGGCGCTGCAGCAGCAGCTGCGGGAGCGGCGCATGAGGGGCACGGCCACCCTCGTGCTGCTCGGGGACTTCATGGGCGCCTGCCCGCCGGGGCTGCCCGCCGGCTGTCACCCCGCGGGGGACGCGCCCTGGGCCATGCTCAGGTACGACGAGGAGGCGCAGCGGTGGCTGCCGCTGGCCAACAACCTGCCCGCCGACCTGGTGAGCGTCCGCGGCTACGGCTCGGCCACGCTGGACAATTACCTGTTCATCGTCGGCGGGTACCGCATCACCAGCCAGGAGATCTCGGCCGCGCACTGCTACAACCCGTGCCTGAACGAGTGGAGCCAGCTGGCCTCGATGAACCAGAAGAGGTAACCTCTGCTCCTCGGGTGCACGCGTGTCCCTGTCTGCTGTTGAGATAGATCCTGTTCACTCACACGGCACTGGCTCAGCCTTAGGGACGCGATGCGGACCTGTCTGTGCTCTGAACCACCAGACAAACCCGATGAGAAAACTCCTTTCCCGCTTTCTTTTTGGTGCATTGTAACGCCAGTGCAGTACGTGACAAGTTTTCCTGCTCTTAGCGGGGATGTACAGGCTATACCAGAGCTGGAGATGGCCAAAACAATTTAGTTGTAGCAGTTGTCCAGTGGTTTGTAGTTTCATAAAAATCTTAATGTTTTGTAGGCCTGCACTTCAGTGAAATACCAGAAAAACGTCAGGAAGATGGTGAGAAATTTCTCACTTGATGAGAATATTTGGATCTGGGAATCATTCATTGTATTGACAGTTTTTCTTTTTTTACCTTTATACTTTTGAACCGTTTATTACACATTGATGTTTTAATTTGCATTCAGAAACAATTGTATAATTTATACTTGAAAGAGTAATAGAGACCCAGCCTTGAGGAAGGCCCAAGAAGAGAGGCCTTCTTCCTGGGAAGGTGTGGCTCCTCTACTTCAACCACACTTTGGAGTTATAAAAACAAAGGCTTTCATTTCACTGAAACAAACTGGCTTTGTTTCTAACATGAACTTCCTCTTTTGTTTCCATTTTAGTTAAAAGTATTTTAAATTTTATCTTTTCTCTCTGAAAAAGAAAGGAGACCAAAATTCACTGTACAATGGAAATCCTCCTCTCTATCCAGTGAATTGAAAGAGCATGCACAGAGGTCCAAGCCACTGGCATAAATGCTTTGTATTTGGGTAGTTAAACTGCAGTCTCTATTCCTGGCTCTATTATTTTGCCACCTAAACCTCCTCAAAACAGGGTTTAGACCTAAAATTAAGTCTTCCCCATTTCACCTTTTTCCCATCCACCCACTTCTTGTATTTTGAGAATTTTACTAAAACAATCACCTCCCTAATCAGTCAAGTCATCACAACTGATCTGAAACCAGTGTTCTCAGTGTTTCTGACTGTTTGGAACGGTGATGGGAAAAGTTTCGTCTGTAAAATGAATGTTGGCTTTTAAGCACTACAAACACCTTTTCTTACAGACCTTTCTTAGAGGCTGAGCCTGTAGCAGAGTTCCCTGAGGTGCCTGGGGAACAGAGATGTTTTAGCTAACTTCATTTGACAGCAGGACCTGTGTGAATGGGGTTGGGAGCACTTGGCCTCGCTAGAAAAGCAGGGTGAGGTCAGCGCACACAGTGTCTCCTATGGAAAGTAACTTCATCACCAAAGTGCCACAGTGATCAAATCACGAGGTTCTGTTTCTGTGATGTCTGTAGCAAGAGAGCTGTTACTGTGTATGTTGGCTCTTCAGTGTGGGTTTTTAAAAAATACCTTTTCAAGGCCCTTTTTGCACCTTACAGTTTGTGTATTCAAACTCTAAATCAGCCTTTTTTCCTCCACACTTTCCCTTTTTTTGTTTTTGCTAGGATTTATAATCGTTATATTTGAAATAAACATGGATATTTTCTCCTGTTACTGTTTTCAATGGCATTGCCACATCAGCTTAATCTTCAAACCCATCCCAGGTGACAGCAAGCTGTTTGTTAGGCTAGAATTTCACACTGGCCATTTACTGCAGAAAGACAGCAGACAAAGGGTTATTTTTGGAATAATCTTCAGTCTTGAATTCCATGGTAGTTATTGCAGGCCAAAAAGTACCCAGTACACCTTCAAAGTAGCAGTGAGGATGTTGTTCCCTGAGTAAGTGGGGGAACTTTTTTTCATGGAAACTCAGCTGACCCCTTCACAGAACACATTTCTGATTTTACCAGCTTCACTGAGTCTCAGCTCTGCAGTCAATTATTACTTTTTCTATCTGACATAACATGTCAGCTCCCTGATAACCTGCTTGGTGCTTTGTGGAGGGAGGGATGGCCTGTGCCCTAGGAGCCAGGTGCAGCACCATTTTTAACATGAGGGGTTTGCATGCTTCATAACCAGTGCTGATGCCTGTCTGCCACACATCTGTGCTGCAGTTAGAGCTGCAGTTGGCCTGGCATTGTATTTTTAGTTTGTTATGCTGTAGTAAAATAAGCAGGATGGTTGCCCAGCCTTCTGCTTAGGAATTACAGCCATGTGACTGTCTGGCAAATGAATTTATGTCAGCTGATATAATTACATCCCATGGATGAAATTCGACATACCTTCAGGGAGGGCTCGAGTTTCCATTGAAGTTGGTTTGGCTTCCAAACAGCAGAGGATCTGCATTTGTCCTGCATCCATTGGTCTTGAGAGAAGGCTGAGGAGTTATGGATGTAATTTTGCTGCTCTACTCTTCATATAAGAGCTTTCTGCCCTAAACAAACCTTTCAAGTTCTATGGTATTTTTACCAGGAATTATTTCCATTGTTGTAATCTCCTCATGCTTAGATGAAATACTCCTAGTTTACTTCTGAGTAGAAGATGAAAGCCACCTGAATGTTTAACATTTGGGTCTTCACTGTTGGCTTTCTTTTTAGGTGTACAGGTCTTATTATATTTAGTTTCAAACTTTTTCACAATAGAAAAGTCCTGTATAATGTTCTTGTGATGGCACCAGGAGCTTCACAGACTGTTGTTCCCAATTTATGCATACCCAAAGGAGCTAAAATAATGTGCTCAGGCTCACCAAGGAAGCCTGTGGCTGAGCATGGAATTTCTCATCGTCTGAGTGCTAAATCCAGTGCTGATCACAAATAGTCCACAACAGATCAGGTTTTCTAGACCTTTTCATTCTAGACATGTTTCTGTACTTGGAATTCTCAAGAGAGAGAATGACCTGAACTTTTTAATAGAAGCAGCTCCATGTTAGTGTTGCCCAAGATCACTT
The DNA here is from genome assembly GCF_963513975.1 of Fringilla coelebs. Classification (NCBI taxonomy): domain Eukaryota; kingdom Metazoa; phylum Chordata; class Aves; order Passeriformes; family Fringillidae; genus Fringilla; species Fringilla coelebs. Next base: position 64,258,480 of record NC_140033.1, on the reverse strand, counting down.
GTGGTCTTTGGAGTCAAGAAGGTAACAAAGTGAATAGGGGACTGTTGCAGTAACGTCCTTGAATACCTTCCAAACATTTTCTGTTTTTTTAAGTGAACACTGTCTGGTGAAATTTACTATTTAAAAATAATATACTCATAGGATTTCTACTGCAATGTGTCAGTTATAGCTGTATATTCATTCCACTTCTGTTTTCCTTCAGAACCTTCCCACTCATGGCAGGTAAATCTTCCAGGCCTGGATGACCCATGCAAGCCCCAGGCTGAAATTATGCACATGGAACATGATTTTTGTGAGCAATCTGTACCTGAACTGCTGCCACTCTGAGGACTCTTACAGGAATGTAGGAGATGATGCTTCTGGGGAATGCTGATTGTTCAGGAGATCTTCTCCTTCCTCATTTTTTACTGCGTGGTTTTTTGTTGTTTTTTTTTTTTTTTTTATTCACTCAAAATTCTTCTGTGCTGGAAGAAAATAGACTTCAAAATTTTTTTAAGTTAGAACCATCCATACCTTACTTACCACAAATGTATCACACATTTCTAAAGCTAAATGTTTGATCAGTGTACTCTGCAAATTCCCACAAGAAATATAAAAAAAGGGAAAAAAGGAACTCATTGGAAATATGTAAAATGCTTTGGAATTGCTCTGTAACTTTGCTTTCATGGTTCCTTGTCACTGTTGTAAGTGCTTTAACTTTAGAATAAAGAGGTCATCTAATTTTTGAGAAATTTTAAGGTTAAATTCATCATTTGTCAGGAAGAAACAATGCTGGTTACTCCAAGGCTCGTGTTCTGCAGCAGGACCTTGGCTACCTTGCAAATAAATACATGTTTAATTTGCTCTTGAAATCCTCCACCAGTGTCGATTCCGACCTATGCTGGAATCTTCCTCCCAGCTCTCTTGTTCCCATGTTTAGCCACCCCTCTAATCAGAGAGTCCTCCCCAGTATCTGGGTTAACTCTTTTTTGATGTACACTGAGATTGTCAATGAACAAAAACAGTGTGTGTCCTTCATAGCCGCTGCCACCTCAGGCTCCTGCAGATACCCCTAGCACAGTGCAGAGCCATGGAGGGTTTTGGGAAGCTGTGGAATGTTCTTGCATGCAGAAAGCCTCTTTGCTCCAGCTCCTTGGCATTGCTGTGTTCTATTTTCCTTCCTTTGTGCACGCAGCGCTTTGCACTTTGTTGAGTGAAGGACGGATTTTGTGTGGTGGCAAAACCCCACAGCTCCCTCTCACTGCTGTTCCAGCTGTTCAATGGGGGCAGCAGAAGACAGCTTGTACCTCAGCTTGTCCCAGCAAGAAGGGACCCTCTAGGCCTGGTTTTTGGAAAGTACCCCTTGATCCCTCGGGTTTAGACAAGTCATGGGTGCGAGTGGAGCCCCATTGTGGTGGAATCTGACTGATTTTGCCCTGCTGTTTCCAGGCTGTAGTCCATGGAACAGTTGTTGGTTGTGGAGAGCTGGCTGCCTGCTCAGTGTTTGCTTTCCTTGTTTCCTGCTGCTCCAACACGTTAAAAGAGACTAAAAATGCACTAAATATTTCCTAATGTGTGCTCTCCATAAAGACACCTGCTGTTACTGGCATGGAAAGGTGAATGGCAGAAGTTTTTCATAACATATTGAGCCATTGTCCAAACTTTCATATGAAGTGTGCTGATGGATATTTGCAGCTACTTTTGAGTAAAATGAACCTTATTGTTAATGAACTCTATGAATCTGAGATACCTCCACTGAATGTCATCCATTTTAACAAGTGTTTGGAAGTGGTTAAATGACTGACACAAAGTTTTGTGGCCTCCTTTTAGAATATTTGAAGCAGTTTGTGTTTCAATAGATAACTTTCCCAGTGGTTTTTCCCCTTGGTTGATTTGTGGAATTTTTTCTCTGTCCTAACTTTTGCAATAGGTATACTGCTTTCAAATAATGTTTTGCAAGTAGTTATCCTCATTTCATACCTGCTTTTGATTGCCATGTTATTCTGGATTCTCTGAAATGGAAAGCATAATTGCTATTGAGGGAATATGAACTGACTGACCTAATCGTAGATGTCAGGGAAGAAAAAAAAGAATAAAAAGCAATTAATTCCTTCAAAGGAGCATTTTAGTTTCCAAAGCTGTATCAGGCTGACAAGAACAAAGCTATTCCATCTGGAAACGAATCCTTTTTCCAAATAGATTTAATAAAAAAAGTTGCAGGGCAGTCTGCAGCTAGGCAGGGTTCATTTTATCCAGACAAAACCCTGCAAAAGTACTTAACAGTAAGTTTTGAATGTTGGATTTCCTGCAGGGTGGTACTCCCTTTGCTGCCCAGCAGGCCAGTGCCGGTCTGAAACATCATTTCAGTTTTACAGACATAACACAGTTCCCTGTTTGGCTTTGTGCTGAGCTGGTGTGCTCCAGGGACTGCCACACATCCAGTTAATTGGGATAGCAATGGTAAAATCTCAGTTGGCTCAGCAGAAGAGAAGGAACAACTTTTCTAGGCAGTGAGACTGTTCCTGGGGAGAGAAAAAGCTCATCCTTTGTTAGACCAGCTTCCCTAGCTGGAAGGAAGAGCAGCATACAAGAGCTCTGTCTTCACATCCTCCAGGTTCTTCCTCCACATCTGCGCCTCTAATACCCACGGACCATTTGTTTCTGTTAGTGTTACCTTCAGGGTGTGAGATAGGAGACTTCTTGTGCTTCAGAATCAGGAAGTTGCCCTTTGCCATATGTGAATTTTTAGAGCATAGTGGAACAGACCCATTCAAAATAAATGACCCATTCAGAGGGCATTGCTCACGGGGTCCAATGTCAATTTTGTTCAGCTATGGGTAGAACATAATTTACATATAGATCTTGCTTCAGAGGATGTATTTAATAGTTTAATGCTGAGTAGGCTACAGAAGATTCTCTCCTCTTTCTTTTGCTGAACAGGATTCAGTGTGTTCCACTGTGGTATTCGCATGCCCTCTGAACAGAGAGAAGCTGTGAGACAAGCAGAGAAGAAGGAAAACACAATTCTTATCTGGCTTGCTGTGCCTGTGTTGTGCTAAAGTAGAATGCAATATGGAGATTGTTTACCCAAAGTGAGGATGTTTTGTTCCCTTGGCCTATCAAGGCCAAGAAGTGTGTGTGTGTGGGACTGTCACAGGACAGTCACGAGAGAATCAGAGATGAGTGCAGTTCTCTGCACTTGTGAGCAAGAGTGAGTGCATGGCAGATTCAGTTTAGATGAAATGTACATAGTATAGTATAATAAAGTAAGTAATTAGCCTGATGATGATGGAGTCAGATGCATCATTCTCTCTCCCTCACCAGCGTCGGAGTCGCCTTTGATTTACAATATTCCACTATAAATTGCTTTTTTGTTAGGGTTATTAAAGAGATTCCTATAGCCTATACAGCCTAAAACAAATATGCATTCATAGGCATCCATCAAGCCTTGTTTGAAAGTTCTGCAATTTTAACTGAAATTATCTTTCTCTGTGTATCCATGTAATGCACTTTTCTCTACCGATGGCACATTGTTGAAAGCCTGATAAAAGTGATCTGTCTTCTGAGCACACTGGTTAACTGAACATCTAGAGATGAACTGGCACCAACTGAAATACAAAATAAAATATTCCTCAGTCTCAGCAGCATCATCAATACCATCCAAACTGTCACTGGTTACTGTCCTGACTAATTGCAGTGTAGTCACAGCATTTTGGCCTGGCAGAAGAGTTCAGATGCTGTAGATCCCTCAAGCGGTGGTGCAGGCTGTGAGTGGTGATGAGTGTGTCAGAGCCTGGGTAGGAAGAACTTTCCTGTGTATTTCTGATGTTCCTCATTTCAGTGCTACAATCTGTTCTTTCAGGTCCAACTTCAAGCTCCTGGCTGTCAGTGGAAAGCTCTATGCCATCGGTGGCCAGTCCCTTTCCAACGTGGAGTGCTACAACCCGGAGAATGACTGGTGGAATTTTGTGGCCTCCATGCCAAACCCTCTTGCAGAATTCTCAGCTTGTGAATGCAAGGGCAAGATCTACGTTATTGGAGGATACACTGCACGAGGTAACAAGTTAGCTGTTTCTTCTTGTTGCTTTTTATCTGGTTGTTTCCAAGGCCCAGATAATTTTCTGCTGCTTTTCAGGAAAGGTTTTGGAGGCTGCGTAATGCTGATTAAAACACAAAGAAATAAATTGCTGGTAGAAAATTGTTGGTGAAATAAAACAAAACAATAGCTCTATCAGAAAAGAATCGCTTTGTTTTTTTTTTTTTTTTTCAGAGCCTGTGTAGACCTGGGGCTCTGTTACTTGCAGAGAACAAACTGATGGGTACTTCAGCATCCAGCTTAGCCACTACCCCTTTTCTTAGATTTTGATCACGCAGTAGAGAGAGGTCTCAACAGATATACTTTGTTTGCTTTTTAAATACCTGGCTTAGATTGTCAGAAGGAAAAATTCATAGAAAATATCTGCCTGCCTTAGTATTTCTCATGTATTAGTAGCTGTCATGGTCTTTTCACTACAGTATTTCAGTGTTTCACAGGCAAATTCAAGTTATACCTTAATAACAGAATAGAACAATCAAAAGCAGAAGCAAGAACCAACACTTTCAGCTTACTTAATTTCTGTACCAAATTTTCTGTGGGCACTGTACAGAGGGGAGGATTTAAAGTTTCATTCTCTTCTGACAATTACTTTTCTTTTATCCAGTGGGTAAATAAGTTCAGTTTAAAAAAAGCTCCCATTTGTTCATTCCTTAGGTACATAGTGCTATTTTTTGGGAGGAAGACATTTTCTCAGAGTTTTGGAAGTCAATTTTTTAAACATGTCAAATGTTCAGTATTTACCAGGATTTCATAAATTTGAATTTGGCCTTTGCCCACTTCAGTTGACCACAGCAGTTTTAAGGCTTTCTTTCCAAGCAGAGAATGAATTTAGAAGACAGATCAGCTTTTACAGAGAGTACTGCAGTCAAAACTAATCTGATGTAAGAACAAGCTTCTAATGTCTGAGCAGATTTGAGCCTCTGAATCATTTTAAAGTTTATAAAAGACACATTGCCACCCCTTAAGATCCTTCTGGTAGTGAAAACCCTCAAACACATTTTGTCCAGGCCATTCTGACCCAGAGCCTCGTGGCTTCTGTGAGGAAAATGTGCCTGTGTCTATATGGAGAGCTGTGCTGTGCTGTGCTGTGCTGTGCTGTGCTGTGCTGTGCTGTGCTGTGTGTGCTGCAGTCCCAATCCTCTGGTCACCCCCACTACAGGATCTGCTGGGGCCACTCTGCTCCCTCATGTCCAGCACTGGGACTCTGAGATGTCTGGCATGAAACACTTGCTGTGCTGAGAAGTCAGATCCAAAGGGAACATCCTGTGAGACAAGAGAACGAGGAGAAGGGATTGAAACAGGTTAATGGGAAGTCTTGTCTCTAGAGACCAGGGTTAGGGGTTTGGCATTTTTATCTAGAGAGAGAGAAAAAAGAGGTGAGATGAAAAACCTCTGATTTGGTTAAGAGTGCTACACAATTACAGGAGGACCACTTCTCCTACACCCTCTGCACTCTGCAAGTTCCTTTTCTGATACTTATGCTGTGCTTTCATCAGGCTGCCTTGTCCTGGTGTCATGAAGAGGAAGATCAGCACATTGCTGATGCAGATCCCATTCCTTTAAAACTCCTGAACAAGGCATGTGCAGTCAGGATTGCAGGATCCCTGTGTCAGGCTCCTGACTCAGTACTTGCTGCCTGAGGGAGAGTTGTGAGTTACCTCTGGCTCCCTCCACACTCCAGGGGATTGCTGCTGCCCTTGAAACCTCTGTGCCAGGTCTTTTCCTAAAAGCCTTTTTCAATGGAAATCGAGAAGTAAAACAACAGGAAGTTTTCAGCAGTGATAACTAGCATATTTAGGCTTCTGTATAAATCCAGGATCACTCAGGACAACAAACACCTGTGCTTGCTATAAATATTTTCCTGAACAAGGGTCTAGAATCAGTTTTTCTGTGACTTCTTGGTTGCAGACTTAGACACTAGAATTGCCACAGTTACACTGGTGATTTTCCTTCTGAAGTATGCCAATGTCAGAAAGTGTTAAGACCTAAAGATATGACAAACACTAAGGTTTATATGCTGGCTTGCTACCTTTACTACATAATACACATGCAGCAATTAATGTTTTTTGGAGGATGTTATTTTTAGTAATTTTTGGTATTTTTGCATATACCTCAGTTTGTGGGCTGTTTTTTAAATTTGTGTAGAGCTTTCTCCTGAGACTGCACTTTTCAAAAGATGGCAAGATCTGGAATTTCCCACTGTAAATTATAATGACACTTCTTGAATAAAGTTCTTCTCTCGAGTTTGCAGCTCTCACTTCTGAACTTAGATCCTAATAGAAATTCCATGTCATGCACTGTAGTGTTCATATTTTGTATTATGGGGTTTGTTTTGGGGTTTTTTTGTTGTTTCAGTGGATATAAAAGACCCAGGCTGTGGACTGAGCATGTGAGAGCCATGTTGCAATGGACTTCTATTTCATATACCTCCTCTCAAATAGCACATTTTCCAAGTTTACTGCTATAGATAGTCGTAAAACTTAATTGGGACTTCTCCTCCCCTTTATGAGTCAGAGAATGATAGGTTGTTTGTAGATAAAGGTCATCTATATGTAGAGCTGTAGTTTCACAGAGCACTGCCATGAAAATAATCAGGGTGCAAATGCTGGATGGAGCAGCACCTCCCTGATCATGCCACTGATGCACTTCATTCACGACAGTCCAGTTATATTTCTGGCTATTTATACCTGTGCCCTTACAGAACCTGTCAGTATGTCCCTGTCTGCTCTTCCCCCTGGGAGCTCATCTGGAAGTCATCATGCAGGACAGACTGGTACTGTGGAGGAGATTTAATAAAAGACCTGTCTAGAGTCTGCAAACCTGTTCCTGCTTGTCACTTGAGGTTGGATTTGAGCTCAGGTCTCCAGAGACTGGAACTGAATTTACGGAGTCGTGTGCATTCTGTGATAATTTAGTGAAGCCTTGGGCACAGCCAGGGTCTTCACTGCACCATAAATCAGGGTGGCATTGTAACAGTTTTGTGGAATAACAACACCATTGCAAACATATGCACCCACTGAGTTGTGAATTGTGGAGATTATTTCAGCTTCTTTCTGAGCCTCTGCCTAATGGCAAAGATTCCTGGTTCTTAGATGGTTTTGACAATGTGTGTTTCTCTCTTTATAAGGTGCTCTTAGGTCATCCAGACCACTTGCTGAAATGTAACCAGCTTTACAAATTTTATTCCATAAAACTTTGGAACTGAAATGCGAACTAATGAAACATTAAAAGTAATGAAACATGAAAATGTAACTGAAACATGGACTGAAATGCAAAGTATCAGAGTTAAGCTTGGATGATAAATCATCACTTGGCAGCCATTAATGAAGTGTACTCTCTTCATGATAGTTTGATTCATCTGTGACCACTTCTGGAGACGAGAATATTGCTCCATTTCCCTCTTTGTAAAAAAGTACTTATGTATCAATCAGAGACAAAATTAAAAGCATAAGCTGAAAGGTAGGGATTAGATTCTGCTAAAATCTGTGGGCTCAGACAATTTACATCATGTAATGTGCCAGAAGTAGCATCATTTTTTCCCTCTGTGCCAAGGACCAGAACGTTCAAAGTGTCTTGTCAAGGGCAAAGAGCTACAGTTGTCAGTGATCACCATTTCTCCCCTGGCTTGCCCTGCAAATGTGTGAGCCATCTGCAGGAAAGGCTGGGACGCTTTGTAGGAAAGAAAAACGCTCCCCCACGAGTGCCTTGTGACAGAATTACCGATTTGTGAATGTCTCCTCTCTGTTTCAGGCAGGAACATGAGCATCCTGCAGTACTGTCCCACTTCTGATTCCTGGACCAACTTGGAGCTGTGCGACGTGCACGTGCGCAAGCAGCAGATGCTGTCTGTGGAGGAGACCATCTACCTGGTGGGGGGCTGCATCCTCGAGCCCGGACCAAGCCACAGGTCCAGCCCCAGTGAGGACGTGCTGACCGTGCAGTCCTACAACATTGCCACCAAAGAGTGGCTCTACCTCAATGAGAACTCATCCAAATCCGGCCTTAACTTGACTTGCACGCTCCACAACGATGGAGTCTATATCTTGAGTAGGAATATTACTCTGTCTTCCAGCTTGGAGCAGCGTCTCTTCTTAAAGTACAACATCTTCACGGACACTTGGGAGACTCTGGGGCGCTTCCCAGCCTTTGGACAGAACATTCTGATCTGTTCGATGTATTTGCCTGATGGGAGAAAAGTGTAACAGCACGAGGGTTTTCTTTTCAGGTCATTACTGGTTCTTTGAGGAAATATTGCTGCCTCTGAATAATTCCATTTTCAGAATTTAATCTGGTTGCACAATGCAAACATAAAATACTGATTCTGTTCTCTAAAAAGGTTTCAGAATTCAGTATGAAGAGAAATGCTTCCAGAAACAGTTTTAAGATGCGGATTTGAAAATTTTACTAGTTGGGATTAAAATTTCACCAGGTATTGTTTTCAATTTCAACGTAAAATTATTGTGTTGGCAACTGATACAGGAGTTCCAAAGGCAAAACTGATCAGTCTGGTTTTATTCTTCGTTTTAGTAGACAGTGTAGAACAAAACATATACATTTTAAAAGTGGAAATAATTCAATAAAATAAATAATTAATATAATCAAAATCACAACAGGATTTATTTCTTTCAAAGTACAGTTTTTACTCAAGCAATGTTCTGTCAAATGCACACTGTTTCAGGTTGTTTATACTATCCCATTTCTATCTCTTCCATGGCAGCAAGTGAGATTCTCAAAGGTGCCAGCAATTGTGGTCCCATCAAGAACTTTCTCTAAATTATTTGTAGTGTAATGCTTTGCCAGGGACTGGTAGGAATTACCTAGAGGCTGCAGTTGCTGATTCTTGCTACTATTAAGATAGAGGTAAAAAGGCTCTTTATTCAAAGGGTGGAGTTTCCTAATTGTCATAAAGGTTTGAGTCTTAGTTGCCTTGTTATGTTCTGTCGTACTTAAAACTGAGTTTTAAAGATCAAATTGCAGTTGGCAGCAAGCTGTGTGTTGTGAAGATGTCCCTGAGCACGTGCAGAGGTGATCCTGCTCCAGGCACATCCTGATTGGTAACACTCCTGTGGGACATGCATGGAAGGCTTGGCTCTCATAAATGACTCCCTGAACACGTCCCCCAGAGTGGGGACACGTGAGTGTTGGCTCTTTCTTGTGTCACCAGGGAAGGTTGCCTCAGGTTTGCCCCCCAGGGTTGTACTTCTGTAAAGGGCACTGTAAGGTGGTCACTGTGAGGACTCCTTTGTGGGGATTCTGCAGTGGATACTGCAGGAGCTTCTCCCAGTTCCTGCCTCTTGCCTGACAGAATTGCAGGCACGATTGGCCCCTTTTCTCCTTGTAGCTCACAAGTGCAAAAGGTCTTCTTGAGGTGCCTGCCCAGCTCTGGAGAGTGTGTCCTCACAAGGAGAGGAAAAGCTCTGGGTTACCACAAGAAGAGCCAGGTTAGACAGGAGCTAAACACATTGCAGGGATGCTGGTTCTGTGCCAGCTGTTCATCCACATAAGATGAGATTTAAATCACCTGAACACATTCCTAATGTGTGGAGATGTCTTTTTTTTTGTTTCTTCATTAGAATTCAGGAATCTGAATCTTCTTTTGAAAACAGGGGTCTGTTTTACAGGGGATGAGGCAGCAATGGTTCCCTTAGGGTCCCTGTAACTCCTTGATTTCCACAGTTTTGAGTGAAATCTGTTCTTGCTAAAGGGTTATCAGTCTTAAAGTGCCTTGCCAATCACTGCTCACACATTAATCTTGGTGCTTCCAATCACCTGTAGCAACCCAAAGAGAAAATCCCAGGAAACTTCTCCAGAATGAGGGCATTTGTGTTTGGACACTTTCAGGATGAAAGCAACCACAACACAAGGTATTTTGGATATCTGAGATTTACCATTTTGGGTGGAACTTTTGCAGCCTGGTGGAGAATGTCATGCCTCAGCCGGACTGGTGCCTGCCACTCAGATCTGTATGACTTCAATTAGCTAAGTCCATGTTGATGTGTTATTTCCTTTGAAGGCATTGTGCAACTGGTGTGTTTTGACAGCAGTATCAGACCACAGAATTGCTCTTCTGCAGTGAAGAAATTAGGTGATTTTCATAAGATGTTTCTTCCAGAAGTGTTTCAGAATAAATATAAGCAGGGTGCCATTGCCTGGTGATAAATTATCTCAGTCACATTATGCTACTTGCTTTCCTAAATTGCTTTTCAGTTCCAGATTCAGTACTCTACAGTCAACTGTGACCAGTATTGGTGGAGGGAATCACATGCAAGTCACATCCAAATTCTCTTTCCTAGCAAATTAACCAAGAAACCCTGTCACTCCTGGGTTTCCAGTGGAGTGTATCAAATCAGGTCCTATCAAACCCATTCATTTCTTAGTGCAGTCGTAATTCCAAAAACTATGACATCATCTTCTTAGTGTGGTTATTCTTTTTCGGTAGAGGCCTTTCCACACTGGGTTTATCTTGGTTTCAACTTCCAGCAATCAAGTGACCACCTTGAAAACCTGCTCAAATGCAGAAGACAAAGATGTGTCTGACCGTAGAGAGTCAGACCCTTTTGTCAATCCATGGTGCAAATGCCTCCTACACTGACATCTAACAGTCCTGCAGTCACAAATCAAAACTGGTGTTTAATTTAGTGGTAGCATTAATTAGTGTAAGAATCTAAATGTACTACATTACTACAGGCTGAAATAAAAGTACATGCTTTTTTTTAAACAAAATCCTTTACAGAAAAGTAAGCAGTGTGTGTGGCCCCATACCTCAGGAAAGAAACCAAACATTGTAATGACTGTCTTGTGCCCTGTTTATTTTCTTTCTATCAGTTTTATACTCCTTACTCACTTTTTATATTTTGGGGCAAGGAAAAGGGTCTGAGAGCCACTAACAGAATAATTAAAACACTACTTTTTAGCCAATGGAGATGTTCAGTGATCTGGTGTGCTCTCCTTTCTCTGGTGGTGGGAGGAAAAGGCCCTTGATTTTAGAAGTAGCCAAAGAGTCCTTGCAGTCTGATCAACTGGAAGTTCCTCTGATGTCCTCACATTGCTCCAAACTTACCATGTGGGCTTGGAGAGATCCTCCCAGCTCCTGGCATCTGCATCTCCAAAAGTGAGTGAGTAGGAATGTTCGTCTTGTGGGAACACAAGGGTCATCTGGTATGTAGTGTTTGAAAGAGTTCCTGAGTTCCTGTGAAGTACATTTGTCCTCAGTGCTGTAACTGCTTCCTTGGCTATTCAGACTGCTTCAGCAAGTGCTAATTACTTCAACCTCTGCTAATTACCTGTAATTTGAACTAATGGCTATTGCCAGCCTGTTTCTTGTCTTCCTTCTTTCCTTTTTTCTATTTGTTCACCCAACAGTCTGTAGTTCCTTTAAGTTTCCTGGTCTTGGTGTTCCCAAGTCTGTATCCAAACTCCAGACTGCTGCTTTCCTTCTGTGTCTGGGTTATCCAGTGCTTTATATTTCCACTGTTTATCTTCTCTGCCTCCTGGACTGGATCCCTGTGATACTGACCAGCAAAAGCTGACTGTGGTAGAGGATGATCCCGAGTTGAAAGAAAGAACAGCAGCCCCCAAAGTCCTGGGGGAGGAGGAAAAGGAAAACTCTGGGAACTCAGTCCCTCCTCGTAAAATGCAGAAGCATTTGAGAAGGTTGCTCACATCAAGGCTAAGAGGGAGCATAAAAGTTTCTTCCTTTCTGGGAATGGTTTGTGGTTTTCAATGTGAAATAAGAGTTGTGTGGGGCTTAAGTTTAATCTCTCTGGCTGCTTTCCATGGGTTTCCCTTTCTGCCCTGTCGGCTGACCTCTCTTGAGCTTAATATCTGTGTTTTACATTCTTTGAGGATTTTGCCTTTCTACATCAGTGTCCAGCCCATTTTACTGAAATCATATGCTAGCAGTTTGTTGGTTTTTTTCTGTGTGTTGCTCTCCTTTACACACTCATCTGTGTCTGTCTGTCACAAAGTAGTTTGTAATTCAGGTGTAACCTTTTCATTTAGTCAATTTTGGGCTCTAGGAAGAGAAACGTACAAAGCTACAAATGTTCAGTTTCCTTTAATCCTCCTTTCAGTGAGAAGTGGTGCTGCAGGCACTCAGTTTGTGGGAATTGGTCGGTGTCCATGACAGGAGAACGGAGGGCATGGACTGTAACAACATTTTTTGTTTATTTAACAAATAACGTGCTCAAAGCCCCCCACGTGCAGAAGTTACTCCTCCCTGCCATCCCTGTGAGGTAAGATACACTCTGTAAATGGTGTTAAACCAGAGACAGCCTTGGAAGAGCTGTTGGCAAGACCAGCAAATTTATAGGTGCTCATCAAGAGCCCTTCTCAGAGGCAGAAGCTGTCAGAGTGTGTGGATATATTGATTTTGCACTTAGAGCAGTGACCAAAGGGTGGCTCCCTAGCCCCACAGTAAGGCTTAGGAGCCAGAGCTCATGCTCCCAGATGGAAAATTTAAACCCCTTTACAGTCCTTCTCGGACTGTGATTTCCATCTAACCAGCTTTGAGCCTAGTTTAGTGAAACTTCTGGGGTTTTTGGTTTGGTTTTTTTTTTTATTTCCTGAGAAGGAGAGTGGAGTTGGGAAAAGGATTTTGTGAACTGATAGGGATCATGCATCCACAGATTTAAAATCACTCTCCCAATTATACATGCTATATGGACTATTTTCTAAAAGCAGTGACATTACCAGTAAACATGTGCTGTTATCTCCTGTGAATATCAGTGTTGTCTAAAGTAAGATTTGGTTTCTTTTTTGCAATTAGAAGAGTAAACCATTGCAATTCCTGTACTTTTTTAGTGGAAGACTGATTATACAGGGTCCAGTTTTAGAGTTAAATAATGTGCTGAACATCTTCAACTTATATATGCTGCAAGAGGAAAGAAAGACATTCAGCACCTTAGCAAAGATGTTTCCTGTTTGTTGGTACTTAGACCATTACTTAATATTGAGCAGTGAACACAAACTCTGAATCATCCTTCCCTCCATCCATTTTTCAGTAAAAAATTATGATTATTCACTCAGGTGATTTTCCACTCTCTGATATTTTCCAGGTGTATTAAAAGGTGTGTCTTGTGATAAGAACACCTTTTATAAATAATTTTACGCATCTTCAAAATTACCAACTCTATAAACTTTCTGGTTTACTTTTATTGGTCATGCTTTGAAAAATGGTTTTGTAGAATTTTGAGTACTTTTCTGTACTTAGTATTGAAAATATCAGGGATTTCAACAGTGTAAGGGCAGGGAAATATCTGTAGCTCTTCAAGGACACGACTTCAGCCGTGCAAGGTCTGAAATGCAGAACGTGTCATTACTTCATTTCCTCTGAAACTTAGTCTAATTTGCAGTTAACTAATTTAATTGTGTTTAGTTACTAATTTTAAGTTTTACACCATTCACTAAAGTTAAAACACTTTTGATTGAGCAGTGGTTTTGGAGGTGATGTTAAAAGGGCTATGTGTTCATCTTTGGATATTGTTATTACAATTTACTTTTTCTACTGGGGCCATTATAATTGTCTGCTATCCCACTGGATGCTTTTTTATTTGGTTGTAAGGGAAGTTTTTGCCCACAGGTAGGGCCTTGATTTATTATGAAGACCAGAGCTGTGTCATTTGAGAATGTGTATTTTGAAGCTGTAAATTATTGATTGATGATAACTGCAGTCAAGCAGTAAAATATAAATATGTGATTTTGGGTGGTAGGAGTGGAGATTAAGCTAGGAAAGAGATGCTTAGGGACAGCCACTCTCTAACCTCCAGGCATAAACAATTTTCAATTGCAGAATCAGGCAGAAATGGTCTTAAAATGAGAACTCCTTTTCCCCTCTTCCCATCTCTTCCACTGCAACCCAAACCCTTTCAGTCACAGTAACTTGTGTGGAGACATCTGTACTTGGAAGAGAATGGTGGTAGTGAGATAGGAATGTGCTGCCTGTGCAGGTGATCCCTTATCAGAACTGCTGCTTGGCAGGCAAAGAAACCTTCCTGCAGCTTTCCTGGAGGACACTGATGGCTCTTTAATGTCCTGTTATCTGCTAATGTGTGTGTGATGAGAGGTGAGGCAGGGAGAGGAGTCACAGAAGTGCTATTGTGGACCTGATAAAAAATGCACAATAGCCTTGTAGAAAAACAACTACTTTTTTTTTTCAGTAGAGCCTGATCCAAAGCCTTTGATGTTAATAAAAAGAACCGACTTGGAATTAAGCACATGATTGAGTGAATTAGATAATTCTGAAAGAATCCAAAGGGATGTTAACTGTACAACTGGTTGATGAAAGAAGAGGCATAGGCTTGGAGAGCCTTGGCACAGTGTGATCTCTGATATGCCCCGTCTGTGATTTTTGAATTTCACTGTGAAGATGTCCATTGTGCTAACACAAGCTTATCAAATGTACTGGCTTTGAAAAATCAGGAGAATGATGTTTTCCTGGGAATATCTGGGGAGAAGGGGAACATCTCTACAATAATGCTGGTGGGGAATCGCTGAGAAAACGTTGCTCTCATACTTCTAGTTCTGACCAGCAAAGCATGCCTGTGTTTCCTTGTATCAAGAAATGTGGTGTGTGAGGTGAGGTTGAAGTGTTTTACTTCATACCCTGATGCTGTGAGATTTTTATTCGTTTGTTTTCTTGCACAATAACATCTCAAAAAAAAAAAAAATCTTGTATCCAGGCATTAGATCCTTCTCCCACAGGCTGTGATAATGCCATAGCCAACAAAGTTACCTGAATATGGTCATGTGGGACTGACAGGTATCATCCCTGTGTTACTGTGAATATATACTAGTACAGAAGATTTATTTGTACAAGGATTAGAACTTTGGCTGATATTCCCTGCAAGGTGAAACAGCTCCAGGAACTTATTGAGAACAAAACATCTCAGGGTGGTTTTCCTCTATAAGAAAGATAAGGGTGTGTCCCACATGGGGATTTGAAATCCTTGAGGAAGAGGATAGACTTTAACCTAAATCTCCTGTGCCTTGGCAAATCTCCCAGCAAACATAGTCCCTTCTTTCTTCAGTTTGGATGGGTAACTAGTTTTTGTTATTTGCTTAAGCAAAAAAAAAAAAAAAAAAAAAAAAAAAACCAAAAAAAAACCAACCCCAAACCATAAAACCCCAAAACCAAAAGAAACCAAACAACCCAAACCAAAACCAAAGAAACAATTGTGAAGCTTTATGTGGGATAATTAAATTGTCTGGTTTTCAGAAAATAAAATATTTACCCCAAGATGTCTACACATCAAACATCACCCAAAGCACCAAAATCTGTGTGTTCAAGCTTGCTTCTCCTCTATGTTAATTACTTGCTTTATTTTTAAATCTGTTTCAGCTACTGGAGTACTGAAATGAACATTGTTCCTGCTGCATCCTCTGAGTGTTTGTAAACCAGCTGGTGAAACAGGAGTGTCTGTCTGTCCATCAGCCTGGAATAACTGTACCTGTCTGAGGGGAACTGGGCAGGGCTCTTCTGGCAGGGTGGTTTCACTGGGAGCTTGGTCCAGCTCTTCAAGACTGGCTGTGAAGGCTGCCTGCCACTCTGAGGAGTGAGAATTGATCAGTGTGGCCATAATGCCCAGAGAACATCCCCTTCCCAAGCAGCATAATTTAATAGTAACTCTGAAATTGTTTCCTTCTGAATTTCTGTTGATCCATCCACCCTCCAACACCATCAAATCAGAGAGATTTTCTCCTGCCAGCTGCATTGCATAAAAAGTTCCACTCTCTCCATGGCCCCTGAAGTCCAAAGTAAACACACAGGAACATAAACCCATTCACCCCTTCTGGGCCCAGCACTCAGCAGCCTCCTCACCCCTCCAGTGATCAATAAAAGCCAGAAAGGAAAAAAAAAAAACAACAGCAAATACTTCCACCCTACTTGGTATCAGAGACCCCCAAGTCACTGGCAGCAAGAAAAATCACTGCTTTTCTGGCAGGCTTTCTTTGCCAAAGGCAGACTTGACTTGGGAGCAGTCGTCCTTGGCTCCAGGCCCCTCTGTCAGTTGCCATAAATAGCTGGAAATTCAACCTGTCAAGCTGTTCCCTGCCAGTCTAACACCTACTTCCTTCAGGTGCCACAGGGTGGGACATATTAGGAACTCAGCAGCCCATTAATTCTTTCCTGGCTTCTGTGGGAGGTCTTCACAGAAGTTCAAGATTTTCTTGAGAGGCAGAAAATTTGGGATTTGAATTCCACCCTCTGTAGCAAGCGTGGATCATATATATTAATGCTAAAGTCTGTCAGTCTTTTTGTCAGGATTCAAATGCCCTTGTGCTTTAAAAGTGAATGAAGGCAACGGTCAGGAAAATGTTGTGGTGCAATGAAAAAGTGAATTGAGGTGCAGAGTGCCCTGTGATTTTAGTGTTCACAGGTAAGTACAGCAATGGCACCACAGGAAAAAGGGGCAAAGATTTTTTAACACGGTCTGTAATGCCTTAAATATGGGGACATTAAATTTCAGGCTCTCCAGAATGGACTCCAATTCAAAAGTTCAGTGCTTAATTGCCTTCTGAAGTGTTTCTAATTAGCCATCTAGAAAGTCTAGTGAATCATCCTGAGCTGTTTCTGTAAATTTTACTAAGCACCTTTCTGTATCTTCTTCTCTTGGAGGCTTTGCAACTTTGAAAGCACTGTTTGCTCAACAGAACAAATTAAATTGGGTTGGCTTCCCTTGAGCCATGTTATCTGGACAGAAATAGTGCCTCACTTCCACTGTGGAACTGCAATGCTTCCAGTTCAACTCTCCACAGTTTCTGTGCAATGCTTTCTTACTCCAGATAAGAAATTGCAAATATGTTTGATTTGTCCTGTCCATTGAAAGCTGTTGAGCAGGGATCAGCAAACAGGAATCGTGTGACGCAGGAGAACCACGCAGTGGGGTTTATTTAAGCATGGAGTGTAGCAACACAAGCAGTGCATGTTCTAAAGGAGAGAGACAGAGAAACAAAAGTACTTGGAAATAGAGGGTCTGTATCTGTACAACAAAGTGATAACCTGGGTTTGGATGCACACCACTTTCGTGCAGGTGTCTGTCCATCATCTGCCCAGTTTTATGCTTCCTTTAAACCAGAATTTGTTTTATCCAGTGCTGAGAGACATCTTCTCATTTTGCACCCTTTCCTCTCCTCTCCCATCTCCTGTGTTTCCCTTGACTGGGACATCCCTTGCGTGTTGTAGATGATTTTGGGATAAGGGAGCAGCTTTGCACATCTCTCTGTCCCTTGTTCTCTGACAGCAGTAGCTGTTAAGGAATATTTAGGACCCAAAGTTCTTTACTGCACCTTTTACCTCATTCACTTAAAACTACCTTTCTGTTGGAAGTAATGATCTATCAATTTGTGGCTCAAATCTGCAGAACAAATACTGGTTTTGATGTTAAGTTGTGGCACTGATGGGATCCCACAAGGGCCAACAACTGTGAAAATTATTTAGTTGATCATTTCCTACGAGGACCTGAGAGAATATTGCATAGCACTTTTTTTGGGGATCTCAGAAAAACCACTTCCCAGGCTTTGCCATCCCAGATCTCCATGGTTTGCAGGTTATCTCTATGAAAAAGGAACCACTGGGGAATACTCAGAGCAGTAGTCTTAGGCTGAATCCTACTGATTTGCACCAGAGAGTGGATTTTTACAGCAGCAAGAGGGGGTGGATAGGGGAGGGAAAGATGTGTAGCCTTTCCTAGAGCCCTGCCAGTGTTTCACAGTGAACTTGTTCCAGGTGGTTTTCAGTTCAGTCTGTTCTGGGTCAGGTGGGCAGTGTTGCATTCAGAGGATTTTGCTATGAAGAAATGTCCCTCAGCAGGCTCAGATCAGAATGAATCTGCCTTGGTGGAACTTCCCAGCCCAGCGAAATTAGGAGTGAGAATTCCCTTTTCTGTGTGTGTTTGAACCAGCTCTGTTTGGCCACAGCATCAGGGTTTGTGCCAGTCTGTGACACCTTCAGCTGCTCCTCTGTTGAGAACCTGCAGGGACCTCGTGGTTCCACTGCTTTTGGTCTGGGTATTGTATGAAAGAGTCTGTCCACATGTTCATCCAGGTCCCTGCTCCAAAAATCTTCCTGTCACTGTTACCTCTGCGAAGATTTTCCTTCAACTTTAAGGGATGTATTATCTAAAAGAAATTAATTTCCAGATGGTCCCTCTCACTCGAGATGATTTTGAGTGCTCAATTAAAAATTTAGCACTTCCAGCACATAAAAACCACAGTGTTAAAATAATCTTATCATTTGAAATATAAAAAAATTACACGTTCTCCAGTTTTATATAGGGATCTACACCCTAGGTAAAAGTGTTTAATGACTTCTTAATGATCTACATCTCTGTCCTAAAGTTACAATTCCAAATATGATTTTAACACAAACTCCCATTTGTCACATGCTATAAAAATATCATATTTTGCATTGTTCAAGAACATTTCCAAAAGTAAACTCATATACCTAGGATAAACCAAATGCACTTATTCCACAACTATAGTTCACTGCTTTTGTGAAGTATACCATGCATTCTATAAATATTTAGCATATAATATAGTTCCTTTAGTAAATATTTAAGTAGCTATCTAACCTATTCCAGCACAGATGCAGATTTCCCCACGATGGGGGGAAGAAAATGTTGCTAGGGGTTGCTGGATTAAATGCTATACCAAGTACACAGCCTGCTTTTGCAACAGCAGTGCATCTGTTATCTAGAATAAATATATGGTTTTGACTCTGAAAGGATTGTTTGTATGAAGTAAAAAGCTTCCAGGAGTGGAGGCTTATTACAATTGTATCTTTTTGCAGCTCTTGATCATGATGGAAATCTCTTTCCTTAGGCTGTTCAGTACCACTGATGATTCCCTGTTTGAGGAGAGAGAGCTGACTAGAACACACCAGTGGGATTGGAAGGGATATCATATCTCAAACCCATGTTCCCAGATTCCTGGCATTTCTGGCATTTGTGTTAGCTATGTTGTGAGTGTCCAGGATGTCTCTTTTCCCTGTCCTATGCTCCATTTCACCTTTTATGTGTAAATCTAAAGCTCTTCCTCAACTCAGGATTCATCTGTTGCATGAAACACATTTATTGCTGCACTGTGCAACCTTCAAAGCAAATTCAGAGAAGGTCAGCTCTCGTTAGCTGTGGAAGATGGGAGATCAACTTTGCTTTTCCCTCTAGTCAAAACATTGCAGAGCCTTGAGATCCCTTACAAAAATAAGATGGGTTTGCCTGGAGTTTTATCATGATGTCATAATGGGCTTGCAATAACAGCGTTCCAGTGAGACACAACAATAACACACACATACACACACAGGGTGACACTGTTCCACTTTCAGTTTATTCTGCTTTTTGCCTCCAGCTCTGCCCCTGTCTGATGCTGTGTGATTTGAAAGCATTCCCAGCAGGCCAGGAGCAAAGCCACGGGCTCTGGCACCTCTGACGTGCTCTGTTCCCTTGCTGGCAGAGCCTCTTTAATGTGAAGTTAATCACTTTCTTTTGAACTGTTTATGGCAACAAATTGGATGTGAAATAATAAACATTGGCAGCTCTTTTCAATATTAAAGGTATCCCAGAGCTGGCATGAGGTCCTATCAGTTTCTAGAAGACAGACTTTTATGTGTAACCTTCTAAAGCATTTCAGTGAGCATGTTGAGAAATTCTCCTGGCATCTTCCAGGACTCCCACAATCTTTTATGCATTAATGGTCATGAGAAGCTTTGCTTTTTTTTCATTTTTCCCCTCCAAATCCAGAAAAATAAAAAAAAACCAAAAAACCAACCAAAAAAAACCAACAAAAAACCCCCCACAAACAACAACAGCCTAACACTTTGACTAATTATTTGATATCTAGTTAACTGGGGCAACACAGGAAAAGCATCTTCATTTTCTTGCTTCAAATTTGGCAGTGATTATTTATCTCAATTTCCCTCCCCAGTGGTTACAGAAATTTGCTCTCCACCTACACCCACACAAACCCACTCTGATACAGTATGAAGAGCAATATCATTGCCTAATGAATGTACATAATACAAAGTTGGTGCAATTATTTTAAAGTAAACATTTGGACTTTTCAGCAGCTCAAAGTTCTTGCCTACCCTAGAAAGCTCTGTGGTGCTTAAACTGGAGAATGTGGTTGATTCCAGGTTATTTCTTCCTTTTGCCTCCGAACTCGCATTTTCCAAGTTTCCTCTTGAAAATTATAATTAAAATAAGTTGTAGTGAAGCTTTAATGTTGTTTGGCACAATTTTACTTTTGGTGTGCAAGCAAACATTTTAAAGCAGGCAAATACTGTCTCACATGGGATTTGAGTTGGCTGAAGGTTATGTTAAATATCAGTTTGGGTGTGTGCCCCAAATTCTGATCTCCTTACTGCCTGGGAGATTTTTCTTTTCCTCACTATCATTTTAAACACATTGCAAGTCATTCCCAAATCCAGGGAATTCAAGAGCATTTCTGATAACTGCACAAAGAGTACCTCCTGCAATGACTGGCTTCAGATTTTCACCTTGAAGTATGAAGTGCTTGAGTGAGATTCTGTTCAGATATGGATGTAAGGAAAGCCTTCAGCTTCATGGAAGCACAGGTTCCTCCCTGTTTTGCTGCTTCTGTATCCCTGGGACTAGTGGCACACACACAGGGAGATGGATGAGCAGATGGAAACGATGAAGAGCAGTGAATACAAAAGTGAGAGATGTCCCAGCCAGGCCAGGTGTTCTGTTCCAGCTGTGCCATGGATTTGTAATGACCAGCTGCTGACCAAACCACAGCAGCACTGAGACCTGACCCGTGCCATGAGTGGCTCTTGGGGGAGCCCTGCAGCTTTCACAACGACTTTGGCTGTCCCATACAGCAAGGAGGGTGAGGTATGGCAGGAGGAGCAATCTGGAGAGGCAGAACAATCACTTCCTGAGGATTTGCAATGATACCTGGGGCTGTGAGGAGGGAGGGCACTTGTGCTACATGATCCTGCATGGGGAGGGGGAGCAGGAGGATGCAAAAGGAGCTTCATGGGCTGAGATTACTCTTCTGATTTTGCGCTGACAAGTGCATGGCCGCTGCCAAGTCATCCAGAGCACAGCCTGTGGTCCAGCAGGGGTCAGGATGCATGGTGGCAGTCCTGGGTTGTGGCAGTCAGCAGTGCTCTGTGTCACTCTGTTACACCCAAAAATCTCTTACACAGCCAGGCTATGAGCCCAGCCAGCCAGAGAATCTAAACAGTGACTGCCAAGAGCCAGCATCATGTGAAAGAGTTGCTGGTTGGAAAGGTGACGAGTTTTGTCTGAGGTTGTAGCTCTCTGAGGTAAAGTCTGGCAGCAAAACTGGCTTGAAGTTCTTCTCTTGTCTCCTTTTCCACTTTACCACTCGTCTGTACCCATTCTGTGGAATCCTGACCCCTCAGTTGTGTGTCACTCATGTGGCCATGCCTGGCAGCTGGAGTGCAGGCTTCCTCAATGCTCTGCAGGTACAAAACCCCCCAGTAATGAAATAAGATGGGTGGCATTTGCTCATGGCTCCCCATTCAGTCCTAACAGGAGCCCACAACCAGACTGGAGAAGAACTTTTTGTAGGGACATGTAGCGATGGGACGAAGAAGAATCCCTTTAAACTGAAAGAGATTTAGAAGTTACATTAGATATTGGGAGGAAATTCTTCATTGTGAGGGTGGTGAGGCCCTGGCACAGGCTGACCAAAGAAGGTGAGGCTGTCCCATCCCTGGAAGTGTTCCAAGTCAGGTTGAACAGGGCTTGGAGCAACCTGGGGTAGCGGAAGATGTCCCTGCCCATGGCAGAGGGTGGAACTGGATGATCTGTAATGGTCTCTTCCAACCCCAGCCACCCTGTGACTCTGTGAACCCACTCATTTGGACATCGCCCTGCCTTGCATTTGCTCCTGCCCCACATCTCAGCATCCCCCCAGTCTCCTGGCAAAGCTCCTGCTGGCAAACCCCTCCTGTTTCTCTGACACGTTCCTGCTGGCTGCTACTGAGGGCTGGCACCCAGATTGCCAAACTGCAGTGTGGGCTCCAGTGAGGTGAGGAGGGATGGGCTGTAAGGGGGGCACTGAGGGTGATGCCTTGAGAGCCTAGACAGTGTTAAAGGAATAAAGTAGGTATTTATTAAAAGGCCTTCAAAGAATACACCCTGGGCAGTACAAGAGCCTGGCCGTGGCTCTGCCCAAGATGGACAGTGGGTCACATGTTTTTACACTTTTATAAGTTTTGGTCCATTTACTTTTTGGGGTTAATTGTCCAATTGCAGCCTCAAGTTATGCAGTCCCATCCTCCCAGACTGCTCTCCTCAATCCACTGCTGTTTGCACTTTTTGGGCCCAAAGCTGCAACGCTGTCCTCGGTTCTCGGGTTGGAAAAGGATTGTTTTGTCTAACTGAACTGTGAAGAGAACTTGCTAACACTTTATGTGAAGCTCAGAGTTATATACTAATGCAGTACAGAATCTGGAAAACATGAAAGCTAAAATTTAAGGCATCACTTGCACCATGGGGTAAAACATTTACCCGGGGTAAAACTTCAATATTTCCACAGCGAGTGTCCTGCTTTATCCCAGTGGCTTGAGCTGGGCAGCTCCTGTGGGCTGCACTGGGGCAGGTGAGGGTCCCTGTGCCACCCACTGCTCCATTCCATTGCCTGCTTCACAGCCTCCTGTTTTTCTCACTCCGGTTTTATGCTTTCTCTGAAGGCAGTACCGCAGTCTGCCCCACACATGTCCAGGTTTATTCCTGGTTGCAGTTGGTCTCACCAAGTAGGAAAGTATGAATTTGCAACCTTGTGGTTATTTTTATATAAGAATGTCTTAATACATGGTGGATGTTTGAGTCTAGCTTTCGATGTTTTTCAAACGGTGTCTGTATTTTGATTTTTAATTTGCCTCTGAGCAAGACTGTCTACAAACACTGGCCAAATCTGCCTATCTTGGACCTGGAAGGGGTCCCTGGAGAAAGTGTTTCAAGTCATTTATTCAGCACTGGCTGCTTTTACATTTGGCTTGAAGTCTGACAACTTTCCACCAGACCTGCAGCATAGTAAAGCACATCCTCTCTGTGACAGCAGGAGAGCCAAGGAACTAGCAGGTTGCAGGAGTGAATGCTATAAAACAGATGCTATTAGTGGGCTTCACCAAGGGTGGGAGGCTGAGTACAGTAGCCCTATTACAGCCTCCAAGGTGGGCCACAAGATTGCTGTCTTATGAGCAAGCTGTGCCTGCAGTATTTGGCTCGGCATCGCATCCTGAAAATTCCAGTGCTGAGAAGCACTTTTGCTCTGTGAGTAAACTGTAAGCTAGATTTGAAAGGAAAGTTTTTGATTAAAATCAGCATTTCAGAGCCTTCAGCTGGCAGCTGGTGTGGTGTTAAGGATGGGCATCGTTGGAGACTCCTGTGGTAAAGAGGCCCCATGTCTGAGTGTTTAAAACTGGGTTCCATCCAGTTGTGATGGTGGTTTTTAACAGTCAGAGGAAAAAAAATATTGCTGTGTATTTACACATAGGGACAGATTCTGCTCCCCTTAAAACCCGTGGCAGAGTTCCCGTTGATTTCCATGGGTGCCTGCCTCAAAATGTTTGAACAGTAAATATATTCTTCTGGGTGGGAAACCAGGATAGAAATCCCTCTCACAGCCTGCTCCCAGCTCTGCAAATGTCAGGGTTTTTCAGTGCTAGGCTCAGAAACACTACTTCTAATTTTAAAATCCTTTAAACTTTAACAACCAGATGTGGCCATACTTCACAGCTGTCAATCAGAATCAGCAGCCAGCATTATATTAGTCCATATTTCTTCTATTCCCCATGAATGAATTCCCCATGTGGAATTATTTCATTGATATCAAATATTTCCGAGTAATTGAGAAATGTAGTATCAGGTACAAGCATTTGCTCTCTGAGTGCTTTTAATAATAAATGTTTTTAATAATAAAGCTTGAATCCAATGACATTAGTTGAACTGATCTGCTATGGTATGGATTTTTTTTAGTGCTATTGCTTATGCTATCTCTGCATTTCCCAAAATGTGTGCGTGGCTGTGTGCACATATTTTTTGCCTTTCTCTCCATCTCTATCTTTATTGAAAGTTTTAGAAGTTCAAAGTCATTGGAGATTTCTAGTGATACAATATACAAAATTTATAAAAAACCACTTATACAAAAAGATCCCTACCTTCTTCCCAGAAATCTGAGACAAAAGCCTTTCTTCAACATCTCTGAGAGCTCCTCTAATGAAGAGCATTCCCTCATAAACAGCTGACTTTGTTTTAAACCTGTAAGCTATATATAGGTTTCTGTTTCCAGTAGTTTTCAGAGTCAACTCAAATTATGCAGAGCCAAAACTTCTGGCAAATTGCTGTCAACCTGTGTCAACATTTGCATCAATAACACTTGGTGTGAGTAGATGGAGGATCCACATCCAGGCTTTGGAAATCATGGTTCAATGGGCTGTTCACTGTCCTGACCACTAAGGGCTGTTCCTCTCCAGCATTCAGTGCTTCCCAAGGGCACAACTGCACGATAGAGAATTTTAGGCATATCCTAAAATTCTGGGTCTGAACAAGCTGTAGATTCCATCTGTGGTCTGAAATAGGCAGGAAGGGTCCAACAGCAACTGTCCAGAAAGAAGGAGAAATAGGTGAGCAGCAATCCTTGACTACCACAGTAATCAGAGAAAAAAAAAAAAAAGGAAGAGAGAAGAATAAAGAAGACATTAAAAGAGATTTAAAAAGCAGAGAAATAAAAGGAAAATATAAAAAGCAAGTAACCAGTTCAGCTGACATATCTATCTATGCTTCTAACACCACTCAGGTGTCTGAAGCCACACACAGCTAATGGTAAATGGCACCACCCTGGAAAGGTTAACCTTAGAAATAGTTTTGAAAATGTTTCTCACTCCTTTTTCTTTTGTGCTAGTTGCAAATTAAAAAAAAAAAAAAAAGTTCAATGCCTGTGCAGGCATTCTGAAGTAGCCTATGACTATTACTTAGAGAGTAAGAAAACCTACATCATCAGTTTCACTGCAATTCTTGTGTTTTTACAGTGAAATGGTGATGTAAAGAAAGAGCTCACCTACTCTGCAGTGTGTAAGGAACAACCTGCTAAATATGCACTTGCTGTCAGAGATGGCTCTCTTCACAATCCCTCTGTGGGAGCAGCATCCTCAAATGTTTCTCAATCATTTGCAGAGTCACACTTGGAATTTTCTTCTATCAGTAGCATGCAGTCAGTAAAAATAACAAGATAACCTAGAAGGAAGAAAAGCTCACATTAATTTCCCTACTTTGGCACAAATTACTCACTAGTCAGAATTTTTGAATCTCTTCACCTTTCTGAGGTAAATAAATTGAGTGCCATGTGTCTTAATATGTATGGGGCTTTCACATAAGATGTTAAAAACTGCATTGTGTGGATAATAGATGCATTGATGAGGGACCAGGCTGGCTGAGCTGGGTTCTCTCTGTGAGTGGCTGTGTGGGGTTAAGGAGGTGGCAGGGCTGGGAGCCCCCTTTTGTGACAGCCCCTCTCCCAGTAAACCCTTGAGGGTGGAGAGGTGCAACCACCCTGCAGGGAGTGATTGCACCTGTATCCCTGTACCTGGAAAGACAGGACTTTGAGGGGTTGTTTGGTGGCTTTATTTTACCTCCAACACTCCTTTCCTCTGCTGGGCAGTGTCTGGGGGTGTTGGACATTCACTGTGTTTCAGTGATTTCTCATCAGTCTGCTGGACCAGTGCCCTCCTGTCCTTTTTACTCAGCTTGGTGTGAAAACCCCTGAGGTGGCAATCAGAATACCAGTATGGAGCACTCCATCACTGTTTTGTTAATGGTTGGCAATTTGATAGCAAAAAAAAAAAAAAAAATTGTGATAAGTTACACAAGTAGTGGAGGCTTGGGTTAGTTGTGATACTGAAAGTAGGATCCTGTTTTAAGTCTGCTTGAAATGTTTTACCTTTAATGTCTTTTTCTCAAATCCTGCTTTAAAAAAATAAACAAAAAGTGAAAAATACAATTTTGAAATGTTTCAACCAGCATCAGTGCAACACATTTCAGCATTCCTACATTTTAATCTTTTTTTAGTCAAAACTGGTTGCGAAATTCAGCAGAACTTCATGAATGGTTCCAGCTTCCCAGGACCTCATAGTTCTGTGGATAAGCTACTTGCCAAACAAGCAAAGAAATCAATTACTCGCTTCTATTTATAAACAAAAACTTTAAGAATTCATCATTGTTTCACAAAGCTGATTTTGCAGACCTGCCTCTTACGGAATAAATTGGATTAATTTTCCATCTTGCAGCGTGTCTGTCCAAAATAACACCCCCAGGAATGGTGGCTGTTTCCCATAGTTTGGTATTTGTTTTCAGCTGTGGCAGTGACACATTGTGCTGTTTGTTGTCTGTGTTGACAGGGACATTTTCCACGCTTCTGGATGCTCCTTCCTGAGTGAGGGGGCTTCAGACTTGTGCAACATAGTGGGAAGGCTTTTCTTCCTTGTGTTTCTTTCTCAAACATTTAACTTCCCTGGCTGTGCCCACAAAATGGCCACAATGCTTCAAGGTCATCAGGGAACACACACAAAAAAAAACCCTCTCCTAGGGAAAGGCAATTGGATTAATACTATGGATTAGAACATATTTGTGCTTGACTGATTTTCCAATATCTTCATTAACACTGTTGTTGATAACATGGCTTTTAATAGCTTCTATAACCACAAATGCAGCAAGGAATGAAGCAAATAGGTCATTAATCCCTTAAAAGTACAATTTAATGCAATGCTTCATGACAGGAAGTTAACAGGATAATAAAACCTTTACTGTTTTAAGCCACACTTAATATTTTTATGGCACAGTTGGCTTGACAAAATGCTCTTTGTGAGTCACCACTTCAAAGCAAGGTCCTGGGGACTAATTAAAGTTGTGTCTGCAACCCCCCATGCATAACTGCATGTAAGCGTGAGGTATTTCAAAATATCTCTTTCAAGTAATAGGAGTTGCACCAAGAAGAAGTAAAAGGGATCTTTTGCTTCAAACCTTTTAATTTAATATGCCCATGTGTGGATACACCCCTGGGGAATGAGAAATTGATTTTCATTCTTTGCACAGATCCTACAGTAATTTGCACTGTCAAAATAGTCCATGGAATTTGTCTCCCAAAAATTATATCCTTGCAGACAAACAATAACAAGATAGATTGTCCTTTATTTCAAGCTTTTTTTTTTTTCTTTTTGAAAGAGACCAAAATGCCCCTATTATGGCTGATTAAAAAGGAAAAAAAAAACATAAAAGTAGTTGCCTTGCATACAGTTTGGAATTCCTGGGCCAGTGGATTAAGGACAAAGAGAAGATCATAGAATTTTCTCCTCCAGTTCAGTCCATGCCAATGATTTTCTGTTTGACGAGGCAAGGTGTTTATCCTCACACTGCTGGTTTCCACTTGGAATGAACTGGAAATAGGTGTTGTTCTGGTGTTCCTGATGCTGTCACATACCTGTTCCCATCTGAATGTCAAAGTGAGCATTTTTGTGTGAATTGTACAGATTTCTGGGAGCTCTTCCTAAGGAACATGATGGCTTTCATACTGAAGAAAGGGACATCTGCTTTTTTGTTGCTGTTCAAGGATCATCTGGATAGAGTCTCTTTAATTACTCTGCAAATAATGAGCCTATAATGGTAATTTGTTGATGGAGGAATGGGAAAGTAAATCTGTTATTTTCATGTAAGTAGAGAATAAATATTAGATGAGCTGTGTTTTCTGACAGAAACCATGTGTTCTGTTTGTGAAGAAAACGCTCCCTGCTTTAGTTGGATTTAATGTCTTCATTGTGCTTTTTCTGCCAGAGATAATTCCTGCTTCAACAAGCTTACAATAAAATATTAATTGTTATTACAACAAATATTGCTGGCAGACAAAAATGGGGGCTCACCAGGCAGAAAGTGATGTAATGAATCAGAAGTGAGAACTAGATCTGTGTTTCCTGGGTTGTAGCTTGCAGCTGTATTTGCAGGACTGTAATATCTCAAGTCCTGTGGTTTCTTTTAAGAAAATGTTACACTACCAGAAAAAAAAAACCCAAGCAACAAAATACTGAATTGTTTCAAGATCCATCCACTTCTCCCCATCAGATAATAATTTCTCAGGCACAGACATCTCTTCCTTTTTCTTTCAGAATTTCCTTGGATTTTGATTGTGGGCTGGTTTAGTGAATCAGGACTGAGTGCTGTAACAGATCATCACGTTTTTATGTGTCAGGGTCCTGACAAGTTCAGAAGAAATGTCCTGTGGAGAAGGAATAGGGGTGCAAAGAAAAGGTACTGGCACGAGTGATATGAAATTGGGATGTAGATGCACATGAAAGAGTTCACATGAGAATTTTTAGATTTCTGTTTTCTGTCTGGGAAGCGTTTTTGCAAGAGTGTTTCTGTGAACAACCAATGGCCTTTTTCATCACCTTCTCCTCCTCACATTTCCTAATTATCTGTCACTTCCCTCTCTTATCCTGCTTCTCCATTTAGTGCCCCAGGAACATCCTGGGAGCTTGAGAGAAGACAGTTTTGGTAAATGTTTAGCAATGGCTCGTGCAGATTTCTGAATCCGGGGAGGTTCAACCCGTGGGAAAGTTTCAAGTCCCATCTTAGGACTAAATTCCGAGTATTGTTAAATGGCTGAGGTTAGAAATAGTGGGAAAAGAGTAAATAGAAGCAGAGCTGCAAGTCAAGCTTTTACACCCTTTCTTCTCCTCTCTCCACAGCCTCATGCTCTGCTGCTGCATGAGTCAGCCTGGTCCTCCCCTGCAGCCCCCCGTGAGCGGGCAAGCAGAACTATAAAAACCAATAGAAAGGAGGGAGAGAAAAAAAAAAGAAAAACAACCAACAAAAAAAAAACCCAACCAACCCAACCAAGTCTTGATCTTCGGGCTCTGAGCCTTTGGCTGGGAGCCAGGAGTTGCAGACAGCAGCCCTTTCATAGCGGGGGAGCCCGCGCTGGATCTGCCGGGCGCGCGCGGCGACCGCAGAGCGCTCAGCACATGTCAGCACAACTGATAACACACTTGTGCCTCCAGCCCCTGCCCAGCACAGCCCTGGCAGGCTCTCAGCCCTCATTAACACACTGCCTCGCTGCCACTGGGAGGTTAAAGCCACAGCTTTATTTACTGCACAATTAATGGGTCAACATGACTTAATCATAACTTAAACATTCGACGTTTACGAGAAAATTTCAAAATCCTTTTAGGAGCTCTTTTGACCTCGAGCCTCCAGACAGACCTCTTGTAATGCAGAATTAACTGCCTGTTCCACCAAGGGACATTGGGGCTCTCTGTGGTACCACAGCTTTCCACCCCTGAACCAGTTAAAACCAGCATCACCTTAATAGACATTGTTGTGTGTAGGTCCTGTCCCAGAGTCAGGGCTCTTCTGGCCTGAATCAACGTCTGAGGGCATCTGAGCACTGGCTTCAATGAGAATCCCCAAGCCTGTTCACAATGTTTGACTACCAGCTGGCTGAAGACACATTTCCCAAGATCCAAACTAAACCTCCCCTGGCACAAGTTGAGGCCATTTCCTCTCATCCTGTCCCTTGTTCCCTGACATCCCTGACATCCCCTGGCTGCCCCCTACTCTCAGGGAGTTGTGCAGAGCCAGAAGGTTCCCCCTGAGCCTCCTTTTCTCCAGGCTGAGCCCTGCAGCTCCCTCAGCTGCTCCTCACCAGATTTGTGCCCCAGCCCTTTCCCCAGCTCCACTCTCTTCTCTGGACATGCTCCAGCCCCTCAATTAGGATATCTCTATTGTTCTTGGATCTCAGTAGCTCTGTCATGGCCCACAGTCACCCCTCAGCTTTGACTGCAGTACAGCAGCTTGATCCTGGTCCTTCAGAGACCTAGAAATGTGCTGAACTTCACATCCTGTGCACTTGTTAACTTTAACAAACTAACCCCTCACACAGTTCAGCATCTATGTACTGTGTGTTTATCAGGTTTGGAGCTTTGGATGATAGCTGGCTTGCTCAGTTTTACTTTTAAAGGACTGTAGGACAACCACCAATATAAAGTGACTTCAGCAGATTTCTTTTTGCTTAAGAGAAGTGGTGCTTCCATACTCAGTGTGTAGCTTGTCTCACATGCAAGCAGATGCCATTCTTTCAGACTGACTGGATCTTGTACCAGGGGTGGGGACCTCTGTGGAACCACCACAGCACAAGGGGATTGTGTTGGAGGATAGACTCGCAGAATCATGGAACCATTTAAGTTGGAAAAGACCTTTAGCATCATCCCCCCACTAAACCATATCCAGTGCTAAACCATGTCCCCAGGTGACACATCTGGGTGTTTTGAAGTGCTCCAGGGAGGGTGATTCCACCCCTTCCATGGGCAGCCTGTTCACAATGTTTGACTACCAGCTGGCTGAACACACATTTCCCAAGACCCAAACTAAACCTCCCCTGGCACAAGTTGAGGCTGTTTCCTCTCATCCTGTCCCTTGTTCCCCTGGGGGCAGAGCCTGATATTCCCTGGCTGCCCCCTCCTCTCAGGGAGTTGTGCAGAGCCAGAAGGTCCCCCCTGAGCCTCCTTTTCTCCAGGCTGAGCCCTGCAGCTCCCTCAGCTGCTCCTCACCAGATTTGTGCCCCAGCCCCTTCCCCAGCTCCACTCTCTTCTCTGGACATGCTCCAGCCCCTCAATGTCCATCTTGTAGTGATGGGCCCAGGATCTGAGGTATAACCCCAGCTGCTCCAGGAGGGATTACCCTGCACTTAGCATGCACTTGGCACCCATTCCTCACCTCCAGAATAAAGTGATTTGCACATCACCAGCTGTACAGGCATTCAGGTAACACCCACCTGGGACTGTGCCCCCAGAAAGGATGGGAGGGGGAAGGAGCCTTCCCCTGCCAAAAGCAGAGTGACTTCTTTTAGCTAAGTGTTCCCTGCTGAAATGGATTGCTGTTCAGTATTGTGCAGATTAACATGGGGCAATTGTCCACCCTGGGAACAGTGTCCCTCTTCCAGCTGGGCTGCTGATCCTCCAGGGCTCCCAGCACACGGTTCCTGCCGTGGCACTGAGCACTGAGCTGGCAGTTTCACCTCTCCCACCTCTGGTTCAGGTTGCAATGTGGAGAATCTTTGGCAGGAAAGGAGGTGAAGTAAAGAAGTAGCTGATATCAACTGAAGTGGATCAATAAAAGATTTTAAACACTCGTTTAGATATATTGCTGTAAATTGTAATACAGAATAAAACTGATCAAGAGGAAAAAAATTGTCCATATTTTTTTTGGGGGGGAGATGTCATTTTATGTCATTTTAAAAGTCTTGGTGCTGTTGCTAATATCCAACTTTTTCATAGTCTTATGTATTTCTCCCAGATACCAAAAATGCCCCATCTTCTGCCAAGTAAGGCTTATGTGAGGACATGAGAGAATAAAGATGAATGAATGGGAGCTGGTGCTTCCTGTGCAGGCTGAGGGGAGACAGCAGAGCACAGTGTCTGTGAGCTGTCAGGAGGCTGAGCAGCTGGGATGGGCAGAGTTGAGCCCTGTATTCTTCCCCTGCATTCCTTCCCCTCCCTGATCCCATGAGTGTCTCCCAACCCTTTAAGAGGCGTTTCCTCTTCCATGCTAGAAGCTGGTGTGGAGTGGGAGGAACTGTGGAATAAAGGAAGCTTTGTGGATCTGGAACTGACCAGGACATTGGCAAAATTCCTGTGCCCTCCTACTCGCTGCTCCTGCAGCTGCCTGTGGCATTTGCCACCTGTTGGGGTGTGCTGTGACTTTGGGGTGCCCATTGTGCTCTGCACTGCTCCAGATCTGCTTTCAGATTGTCCTGGATCTTGCAGGGGTGAGAATGAAAGAATGAACGAACGAACGAACAAATGAATGAATGAATGAATGAATGAATGAAGGAATGAATGAATGAATGAACAAATGATTAGGAATCTAATCTTCTATCCCAGCCCTTCCACTGACTTGCCTGAACTCAGAGGGAAACCAGTTCCTCTGACTTCCATGCTCCTCAGCTTTCCTGCCTGGACAACGGTTCTTATTGAGAAAACACGAGTGACATGAAATTCTCCTGGTGTTTGGAGGAAGCTTTTCAAGTTTCCTGGATTTGCTGTCCCATTGGAAGTGTCAAGTGGTACTAACACAGGAGAGTATGGTGGTTTTCTGCTTCCTCTGGCTGTGTTATTCCCATCTTGGCTTGGGGAGTCATGTGCACATCCTCCTGTGTGTCTGTGCCAGCGCTGGGAGCTGCGTGTGCCAAGACAGGCTATAGTGTCTGTGCTCGCTCTGCACAGCCCACATACCACCCTTGTGAGTAAGGATGGCAGCAAAGGGAGAGGGGAAGGGGGGGAGTATCTGTGTGTCTGTGGATAAGATCATATATTTGTACAAAGTGTGTGTCTGTGGGCTTCAGAGACTGGAGGGAGTCTGTGGTTCAGACAGTCTGCCTGGTTTTTTTCTCTCTCTCTTTTTTTTTTTCTCTCTGAAGGAAGCAAAATATGTTGATATGGATTTTTTTTTTTTTAAGTAGGAGCTTTTTGTGTTTTGAGTTAACACATTTCCTTCACATGAGATCCTGCCAAACATCATTTGCT
Source organism: Fringilla coelebs (assembly GCF_963513975.1). Lineage (NCBI taxonomy): Eukaryota > Metazoa > Chordata > Aves > Passeriformes > Fringillidae > Fringilla > Fringilla coelebs. The sequence continues at coordinate 64,225,844 of NC_140033.1, read as the reverse complement.
TACTAGTTCTGTGAAAGCAGGTTGCCCAAAGGCAGCACCATTCCCCTTTGTTTGCTTCCAAACTGCTCAGAGACAAACTGTAATGAGACTTCTGGTTAAAAACAACAGAATATCAGCATGAGCAGAAAAGTGGAGAAAAAATGCCTGTGCCTGTGCTTCATGTGTGCTTAAATATTTAGTTGAACTAGTGCCAAGGCTGTGAGTTTGGAGAGCAGAAATGCTGCCACTGATGTGCTCTGTGGAACTGTGACCCAGTAACTTCAGCTGTGAATTATGTCCAGGGTGGTATTTTTGTTCAGTATTCTCACTGGTGAAATGAGGCTTTAATCAGATGAGAGTAAAAGAGGAGCTTCACACAAACTAGTCTGCAAAGGAGTATGGGATTTTCATTCATGAGAATAATGTTTGTGATTTTTTTCTCCCTAAAATGAAATGCCCCCAGCAAGAAAATAAAATACAAAGGAAATGAACAAATGAACTCTTCCTGACTGCTGGAGTTTGCAAGTAATGATCTCTTTTTCTTTCTCATTCTTTTGTCTTTTTTTTTGTTGTTTCCAACTAGCAAGATTTCTCAGTGGAAATAAGCTATTTTGTCTATGGATAGATCGTTCATCAGAGGGATTGAAATACATTCTTCATGAGCATGCTGGACATACCCAGCCATTAATAACATTTTTAGTGGTGAATAAAACAAAGGATATTACAGATTGCCAGCAGGGAAATTGATTTATCTTGCTTTGGTTGGTTGTCTGTGTTAAGAAATGTCACACATATTTGAAGTGTTTTGCATAGTTAGTTTCCTGTGTTTTTAGCATATCAAAATCTCTGCTAAACTCTGTTTTAGCATCTTTTTCCTCACTTCATGTCAGCAAGGAAACACTGCTGTCCATGAGACATGTTCAACCAATTAACATATATACTTTTTGTACGTATAGATGTGTACATACCTCTAAGTATGGATATAGTTATGCACATGTTTAGGTATTTAGATTAATTAGACCAAAAAATTGACTTCCTTCCCCGCAAAGGACCAGACTGCAATGTGCACAGACTGATTTTGTGTGCAGTCTTCAAGGATGAATTACTGACACAGGGGAAGACTTGCTGCTTCTGAGCATAGCCCTTCAGAGAACTCGCACTACTGGAATTTATCTTTTCCCTTATCTCAGAATCACTGGCAATTAAAACTGGATTTATGGGTCTACAAGACAACTTGGTGCAGCCAAAGCACAGCTGCAACAAGTGGAACTCAGCTTCTCTGAGTCCACAAGGCTGGTTGGCACATCCTCAGGTGGAATTAGCTCACCGTGGTCAAACCCAGTGTGCAGCCCATGATATACCCACACAGGGTATGATGGTGCCACTCCAACTATTTGTAAATCTTCCCACTTCTTGAAAGACAGAAAGTACTTTCATAACATCCTGAAATTGAAATTTAAAGGGCTTTAGAGACTCAAGCTGTCAATGTCCAGATTGAGGTTCTTGTGTTTGTTTGTTGCTGGGTTTTTCCCTAAACTTCTTGTGGATAAACACAAGCAAAATTCGGAAATTCCATACTATGGCTGATTTTGAGTTCATTGAGCAGAAAATATCTGATCAGAACATACATGGAAATATTTTTGTGCGGCTTTTTTTGTTTTCAGTGCTAACATAAATAAACTGTTTAACTGATTTTGTATAAACTTTCCAAAAAAAATCTCAAGCACGGAAAATTTCAGCCCAAAACGGAGTTTATTTGAGAAAATTACAAGCAACAGAAAAAGAGGGTTAGAATGGAAATCTGAACTCCTCATTAACTAGAGTTAAGCGCCAACTTGAATGCCAGGGGGTTTTTTCTGTTAATATTTGGTTTAAGGTTACATACAGGTTTGGAAGAGCTTAGCTCTTTTTAACCCTTTTTTTATTTCTGTCACTGACTTGGTTTTGTTCCAAAGGGGTGGCTTGGGTTCAGGACTCCACAGCTGCAGGACTCCAGCACAGCAGCAGACATGGGGCTGAACTCTTTCTTTCGGGTCATTGCTCTTCAGGAAGCCCTGAACTCCACACAAGCCCCTCTCCCTAACCTTGGCCAGCCCAAAATGTGGGAGAAAGCTCGCGTGGCACAGGTGATGGAGTGGGGCGAGGGGTCTGGCTCACACAGCAAGGAGGGGGGCACAACCCTCAGTGGGACACCAGGCAGCTGAAACACCCCTGTGCTGCCTTCCCAGTCCTCAGCTGGAGCAGAAACCCTGCCCAGCTCCATCCCCAGGAGCCAGCCAGGCTTTGGGCACGTCGTGCTTTTCGTCTGGAAGTCTCAGCACCTTGAGGGCACTGAAGAGATGGGTGTTGTTTGACTGGCTTTACTCTTGGTCTAGCTAAATGTGGAGATTGCTGTGGTCTAAGGAGAGGACCTGCATCTAACTCCTCAGCAAGCAGCTAACTCCATTCCTGGCTCGGCAGCAAATTCCCTATGTAACCTCTGGCAAACTTTCTCTTCCTTTGCTCCTTCCTTTGGAAAATTCCTCTGAATTCAGGGGGGCATTTTGTTGAGGGAAGGCGGGATGAGGAGTTGCTTTACCAGATTTGGAGTCTCTTTTGCTTTTTGAAGTTTAGCCAGTTCAGTTCTGAGACCAACAGTGAATGTCTCCACTGCACTTCTTAAGAGAATTGTCTCTTTTTCCAGCAGTGTAACTTTTGTTTACATTTTGTGCTTCCTACATTTAAAAACCTCCCTGGTCTGTCTTTATTCTCTTTTTTTTTTTTTTCAGTCCAAAGATCTGTATTAGATATACAGAAGAAGGGATCCAACTATGTATGAAAAGCAATTACAAGAACTCATAATTTAAAATTTACCTATTGCAAACATTCAGGAAGCATTAGAGTGGTCAGTGACATTGCACTGAAGGTGGGAGTGCCCAGGTCTGCTAAGTTATGAAAATTATCAAGTTTTCTATAACTTGATAGAGTTCTATTCTACTTCTAGTTTCTAACCTGGAGAAAAGGAGGCACAGGTGTGACATCAGGGGGAAGCCAGGGGCTCTGCTCCCAGGGAACAAGGGACAGGACAAGAGGAAACGGCCTCAAGCTGCATTAAGGGATGTTAAGGTTGGATATTAGGAAAAATTTCTTCACAGAAAAGGTGGCCAAGCATCGGAACAGGCTGCCCAAGGAAACAGTTGGGTCACCAGCCCTGCAGGGATTTAAATGGTGTATGGATGTGGCAGCTGGGGACGTGGTTTAGGGGTGACAAAGTGGTGTCAGGTCAATGGCTGGACCTGGTGGTCTCATGGGTCTTCTCTAAGGTAAATAGTTCCATGTTTCTGTGGCCTCCTGAGTGTGGTTCTCAGGGTCTACTGCTGTTCTCTTCCCACTAACTTATATGAAACCTTACACTGTGATCACTGAAAATTGAAGTGGATTTTGGTCTATCCATAGCAAGATTATTTATTAGTTAAAATTTACAATACCTTAAGCTATTGATGGACATTTCTAATAAATTCAGATTCTTTAGCCAGACAACTTTTACACTGGTTAAACATAACTCTGGATTATTTCTGAAAATGCCCTGAAACTCTCAGCCATTTCTTCACTAACAAACTTCTCCTGCAGGAGACTAATTATGCAGAAAGCTTGAAAGTGTAACAAACTGCATTTTTCCAATTTTCAGAATCATGGACAAAAACACAGTCTAATGAGGAAAACACTTATTTTGGTACTGTATTCTTCCTCCTGCTTAATGCTCTTTCCTTCTGCTTTTTTTTCCTCGAGTGCATGGTTTTTCATGTTGGCAGGATGTGTGTTGACATGAGCTGAATATATATTTAAGCTTAAATTTGGGAGCAAGCACTAAATTATTGAACAACAATGCCTGCATGAAGGCAGAATTACATCAACCCAGGAGGTTCTTATGGTAAGGAAGGCCAGGCCCTGCTCTCAAACAAGCAGGGTGCAGCAATTTTCTGAAGTGGCAATGTTGATACAAGCCCTGAGTTTGCACACAATCTGCAGCCTTGCTTGGGAAGCACGTGCAAAACCCCCACAATTAAACTAATACTTTTAATTAATACTTTTTGGATGTATTTTCTTGCAAATAATAGTAACATCTTGAGCATGCTGAGGGCTGTCACATCGTGTTGTGATGGTCAAGGTGACCTGTGCTAGGAAATGAAGAGGCAGTGCTGCAAGACTTGTGCTTGGTGGATCTGGAATAAAAATAAAGCTACAAGCACAGGCACCTACATGGGCAACAACAATTCCCTTCTGGATGCAGATACAAGCTTTGTTCCTTTTTTTTTTTTCCCTGCAGGAAGCACTCAGGTTAATTTTTATTAGGAGAAAGCTGTTTACAAGTGGAAGAAATTCTGTGTGAAATCCTCACAAATTCCAGCCAGCACAACGTCGCTCTGTGATGGGTACAATGTCACATCTGCATTTGAGATATTTTCATACTTTGACCAGAAAACTCCCAGCTGGCTACAAGGCTTGATCTTCATGGAAGGGCCCCTTGGAAAGGTAATATCCCCTTTGAGGCACACCTGGACACAGCTTCTTTGGTGCCCATCACCCCAGTGTGTCCACTCAGATATTTCCTCCTGGGGATGAAAATTCCTTCTCATTCCTCCTCCTTTTGGCCCTCTGGGAGATACAAATGTTGACAGTCAGCTGGGAGGTTCTTCCTCCCATCAGATTGTTTGCAATCCTGGCTATTCTTGAGGGAGCAGTGAGTCCTTGTGCAGGGGAGAAAGGAAGGAGGTGACCTTGCAGGAGCTCCAGAATGAGGTGGGACCTGGCAATGAAAGTCTGTGCGTGGTTTCATGTTTGTAAGCTGGAGCTGGGCTCAAGGTCCCTACTGTAGGTCAAGGAGTGGGGAATGTCTCATTTTCTCTTATTTTTCCATCATGCCTACCCCTCTACCCCAAAGCTTTCCTGTGCTGGGAGGCTGAGGTTCTGCTTTTGCAATTAGTGCTGTTCTCTACAAGAAGCCCTCTTGAGTTTTGGTTTGGGAGAGTGGAGAGCTGTGGTCAAAGTGCTTTGACCTTCACAAGGTTTTAGCAACGCCCATTTTACTCCTTTGGTGGTTGCCCTTTCCCAAATAAATGCACAAAGCCCAATGCACAACTACATATGGGCTTCAGAGAAGGGACTCAGTCAAACAGAAAACAGAAAGTAACCAAGCCCTCAGGCTTATTTAGTGAGATCTTCCATTCCTCAAAGGGAGATTTTTAAAAGCATTTAGATTATTAAAAATCTAGTGATTTAAAATCCTGGTTGGTGTCTGCCTGCTCATTCAAATGCTTAGTTACTGTTCAAAATGTAGTTATCAGACCTCTCTTTCCATACAGATTTTGGGCCAATTCTTCCTCTATCAGAACTGTCACTACCCATCATTTTGCTAGCACCTGTAAGAGAAGGATATGTCTGCCGCTCACAAATGCCAGATAACTTTTCAAAACCATAAGGAAAGATGAAGAAAAATAATTATAGATGGTCAAAACATGGTTGCAGTGTTGCTGTGAATGTGGGTGACCAAATGCCTGAAACCAAAATGTAAGATGCCTGTGGGGCTCTGAAGCTGATACTCCAGCAGTGTAGGAAGGAGGCCAAGTAAGATGACAAGTGAAATGTTGTGGTTCTGGGAATTTCAAGCAGGCTTATGGTTCACATGTGCATTTCATGTGAAAGCATGTCATGTGCTTGTCTTGGCTGATCTTGTATGCAGCTGGTGAAGAAAAGTATGTGGAAGAAAGCTTGCATGCAAATCTCTTCTATGGGTGCCAAACAGAGGTGTTTCAGTCCAAGAGATGTTAATTATTGGGGCTGGGCAAGGAAGTACTTTCAGCAAAGGACTTTTGCTCTCAGGAATGGCAGATTTTCCCTCTTAGAAAAATTAAGTTTGATTATGCCTTTTGTTTCTAGAGTTAATTGGGCAATTTGTAACGTAGGACAGAAAGGTAGGTGCCAACAAAGCAAACAGCAAACAGAAAAGGAAGGCTTAAAGGCTTCTAAGGTGCACTGGAGTTTTGCTTGTATATATGTCTTTAGTAGGGTAGAAAGAAGTAATTACAGGATTGTCACCAGAATAGAAACAATTCAGCCTTTAATTCACAGAATCACTGGGTTTGGAAAACACCTCCAAGGTCATCAAATCCAACCTGTGCCCAATCCCCACCTTGTCACCCAGCCCAGAGCACTCAGTACCACATCCAGTCTTTCCTTGGACACCTCCAGGGGTGGGACTCCAAACCCCCCTGAGCAGCCCCTTCCAGTGCCTGACCACCCTTTCCAGGAAGAAATTCCTCCTGATGTCCAACCTAAACCTCTCCTGGCACAACTTGAGGTTTTTTCCTCTTGTCCTGTCCCTTGTTGCTGGGGAGAAGAGCCTGACTCCCACCTGGCTGCACCCTCCTGTCAGGTGGATGGGTATAAATGTCCTTTTAATTGTTGCAGTGCACTTTATTACCTGAAATCTAGCATGCCACTCATGATAATTGACATTCTACTCCATACCTGTAAACTTGCTCTTTTCTCCATCATTAACATTTTTCAGAAGTGAGTCACTGAAAACTGCAAAGACACTTTCAGACATTACAATTTATTTCTTACTTTGCTTATAAGGAGTGTTTGATCCTTGATGTGATATAGATTATGTATAGAATTGTAAATGTAGTATTCAAGAGGCTGCCAGAATTCCTGTGTCTGCACAGCTTCAGACCATCAGTGTGGCCTGAACCCTTGAACTCTAAACAGTGAAAGCATGAAGGCTCTCAGATGGAAATAAAGAGCTGGGCTTGTAATGAAGTAGCTCATTCTTCAAGTTTTTGTGCTGATTGTTAAAAAACGATCTGAAATAATGGGAATAAAACACTCTCAGAATGGGGACCATGCTTTTTCTTTGAGTTTCTGCAAAAGGCAGCAAGTACATGGAGATGGGAACTGCTGCTCATCAATGACCAGCTGATTTTAGAAGAGCAGGTTTCACAAGCATCTGTGTTTATTGGCTTCACACGGTGACAAAAGAGTTGAGAAGCTGCTTTATGGGAAGTCTGAGGAGGGGAGGCAGGAATAATGGAAAGGGAAGAACATACCAGTAGATTTGGTAATTAAGGTGACTTTCCTTAATCAATACATGATCCATAATGAGCTGTTGTCTTAGTTAGAATCCAAAAGGATTCTTCCTTGCCAGGTCTGAAAGCCTCGGTTCCTTATGTTAAATTATCCTATGACTTCTCAGCTCCAAGGTTTTCCTGGTTTCTGAAGTCAACAGACAAACACCATTCCTGAGTGGCTCAGCTGCACAGATCAGGGAGATGGATTAAGATGATGTTTCTCTCAGCCACCAGATGTGACAACCTGTTTTTATATGGAGTCAGCTTTAAGAAGTCTTACTTAGGAAAGCAGAAAGAAGAACTGAAGAGGAGTTTAGTCTGTGACAATTCCTTCCTTATCCCCCTAAATTTGTACTTTATAAATACTCCCTGAAACCCTTGCTCAGAGTGGCCCTGAATGGGTTCTCAGTCTTTGATGAATTGGTCTCAGGTTTTATTTCTGAGGAGTTTGCGCAGTTAGAGAAAAAAAAAAATATTCCTGGGGGATTCCCTGGGAAGATCTGTCTGTCTTGTTATGGGATACATTTCTTGTACTGTCACAAGATGAAATGAGGGGCTCCCCTGACAAATATAAAAGTTACATGACAACCCATCTATTTTTAGATGATTTAAATCAGTCAAGAGGGAAAAACATTTGTTTCCAAGGCTGTGATTTTCCAGATGACACCATTTTATTGCACGGTGCCATACCATGAGAAAGAACATTCTTGTGGCTTTTGAACTGGAAATCCTGTAGGAATGCTATTTCTGGCATTTATTTGCTGTGAAGCCAGGCACACATGGAGAGCAGACAGACTGACCAGATACAGTTTGTGGTATTAAGGCATTCAGAAAAGTCCCTGCTGCACAGCCCTTTTCCAGTATCCAAAGTGTTGAGTGAAGTTGAAAAATGATCAATGAAGATAAAATCTGAATGCCATGATCTGATCAGACAGCCAGACTTTCACGCTATTAATGTGTTCCTTCCTCTTGCAAAAACGCTATTTTGAGAATTCAGCTTTTCTGTCTTCGTACACTGATGCTCCTAAAATAATTCTGGGTAATGAGCAAGGTTTTTGTTGCAAAGTGGGAGTGAGGGTTGAATGCACACGTTGAGGAAAAACCAAATGCCGTCACTCCATTTTAATTGGGAAGATTTTTTTTATTTGATTTACCCGAGTACCACGTGTGAACATGCAAAAAAGATGTTGATCGAGGAACGGAACAAGATCTTGGGCCCATTCTTTGGTTACCTTCTGAAGCTGGCAGGGAGAGTGAATTCAGTGTAACTACCCATGCAAAGCGAGTTTTTGCATGGGTAAGTGCTTATGCTTAAGACTTTGTACCATCAGATACTTCCTGCTGTCAGTTAAACAGAATAGGCTGGATTTTTTATTTTACATTAAAAAAAAACCCAAACAAAATAGGCTCTGAATTTTTTTTTTTTAATATAGTTATGTCTCTCCACAGCCTCTCTCATAGGAACTGCTCTAAAATGATAGTCTGCCTGAACGGAGCAAAAACCCTAATAAATATGGTGCATTCCTCTTTAAAAAGTATATTTATTTAGTAAGTTTAGAAACCACTCTGAGGTTAGGTTACAGCTATTGGGATTAGAGGGCGTCTCGTGGGCAGTTCAGACATCAAGCTATAGGTCCATGGAGCTAAGCTGAGCTGTTTCTAGCCTGATGTCTGAATTATGAATTAGGTTCATTCTAATTCCAATGGGGTAAACCTCAGAGCAGTTTATATACTTATGGCTAAGTGCTCCTAAAATACAGGCTATTTATTTAAAACATACATGTAAAATCTAATATCTAAAAAAGATGTCTGGCCTAGTGATGCTGGAGCACAGCAACCCAGCCAAATAAATCCTGAATTCTGACTTTGGAGCCCTCAGAAAGGGATGGCACAGCTGGCTTTATGCCACCTTCTGATATTCCCATCTAGGTCAGATCCCTGCTTGGCTTGGGAAGAACTGGAAGAGCCACAAGACCAAGTTAATTTCCCTCAGCCCAAGGCATTTTCCTCTTCCTCAGCCATGCCTGTCATGCCAAAGCTGGGAGAGCCTTGGGTCACAATGCCTTCCCTGGACCCCTCAGGGAAGTTCTACAGGCCAGGAACACCCTGCAGGGTTGGCTCCTCTCTCTTGATCACTGGAGTTGTGCAAAGAAGCCCAAATCTACATTTTTGGTCTGGTTGGCTATTTGGGAAGCGGGATGGAGCTGCAGGGTTGGACGGAAAGCCCAGGATTTATTAATAGCATTAATAGCATCAGCAACTGCTTCCATGTGGAGCCTCCCTGGTGTCTGAGCTCATTCCAGCAGCAGTGCCAGCTGTGCACCTCTCACCTCAACCACCTTTGACCCTGCTGCTGGCCATCAGGGGCTGTGCCAAGCTGGCTGTTCCACAGGGACTGCTCTCCTGGTGGGGCAGAGCACTGTGAAGTTCCTGCAGGAGCCTGAGCCATCCCTCCCTCTGCTCCTTGTGCTCAGGCTACCCAAGAACCTCAAGGAGAGACAGCATCGATGTTATTTTCCTGGGATGGAAGTGGAACAGAAACTACCCGCTATTTTAGGACATCTGAACTGGCTCCATCACTAGGCAAAAAAAAAATAAAAAATGAGTCAGTTTACACTCTGGTTCTCTCTTCCCTCCTCACCATGCTCCTTTAATTTCCATTCCAGGAAATAAATGGGACAAAATACCTCTCAAGTAATTATTTCTGCCTCGTCATTAAGTAAGATGCAGAGAAGCCTTCTGGAAACAGCCATTCCCTGGTTTGGTCAGAAGGTGAAGATCTTTTGCAGATGCAGAAGCAGCAAATGTGTGGTGGACACAGAGGGCAGATTTCTTTCGACACTGAAGGATTCAGCATAGGTCTGAAGGAGTGCATAATTAATTTGTGTGGGGATGCTGAGGCCAAAGATCACTTCATGCAAATTTCTAGGAGCTGGCAAAACTAAATGTCACAAGCAAGCTGGTGGGAGTTTAAAACTGAACATGGACAAAAGACACTTTTATTGTTTTCTGCTTTCAGAGGAACTAAATCTCAACATTTTTTTGTGGCAGCAGAGTTCTTAGTCACAGCTCTTGGATGCCTGGAGCTGACCATGAGGAACTAAACAGGCATAAGCCTAATGAGAAAATTGAACTAATCCCTCTCCCCCAGCTGCCCAAATCCATTCAGAGATGCTTGGGAGGCCATACTTCATCTGGCATCACTGCATTTTGGGCTGGGCTCCACTTAGTACAGGAACAAGGAGTTGAGTGCTTTCAGTGGACTGTTGGGATAGCAGCAAAAACTGCCCATGTCATTAGGAAAGTAAGGAAAGGTCTTGGAGAGTGAGATAAAAGCAGTGAAAAACCTGAAGAGCAGATCTCTGTTTCACTGTGCTTTGTCAGGCTGTTCCTGTGTCCTCAGAGCTCTCTGGATTAGCATCCCAAGGAGGGACAGCAGGTCCTGGAGGTGTGATGGTCCTACAGAGCAGACACCATGCCTGGGGAAGGGCTCAGATTGCCTGAAATGTGTCAGAGCCAGCTGCATGCCTGGAATGGTATTTTTGGGTTTTGCTGACGACCAATGCATATGGCCAAAGGAAAAATTCTCCAGGAAGGTGTCATAAGAGAATATGCATCAGTCAGAAAAAGGCAGAATTACAGTGAAAAAAAGAAATCCTGTTGTAACAGATGAAGTACCCATCAAGTGACAGCAACAGTTTATTTTCCTTGAGCAAAAGTAATGGATATACTTAGGCATAATCCTACCCTCAAGTGTTTTAATTCTGATGGAACTTCTTATTAAGGAGAGACATCAAAATGGAAAAGTGCACACCCTAATGGAAACAATGTCATAAAACTGACAGCATTTCTACAAGGTAGGTTGACACCTAAATTAGCTAAGAAGGCTTGAAACATGATGGGAAAGAAAAACAAATGGAAAGGAAAGAAAAAAGTTTGGTATGAGTCAGTATTTTTGTTATTTGTTGAGTGTTTTCAAGTCTGTGTTTTAACAGCTAATTAAGACACAAAGGGTAAGAGAATTAAGTTTGTTTTGTTCCATCTTCCCTGCCTGTTGACTGGCTAATCAAAAAGTCTCCAGGCCCAGGTGGGAGTTCATACCCCTTGATGATTTCTCTTTGCCCCCATGAAAATGTCCTTTGTTAACTCACCTTGTCCCCTTGAAGACTAAAAGACGACTGCAGTGGGTTCAAGGTTCCTCTTGACGTTGCTATATTGCAGATATTGCTCATCTGTACAGAACACACCAATGCACTTATTTATTCCATGCAATGACCAAAGTCCCACTGCAGGCTCTTCTATGCACAATGCTGATGTGACCAGACTTGCTTATATAACGCCATAATTTCATTTGTAAGGAGGAAATTTTTTTCCTCCTCAAGTATTTGTGGGTTATTAAAATCACCCAGCAGGCTAATGAGCCCCACAGTGTGTGTGTGTGTGTGTGTGTGAGATTCCCAGTAGATTTTCTTAACTAAAGCAAGCCAAAATTGTGTAACTCCAGGAGCACCTGAGGGAAGAAAAAAAAAAAATAAACAACAAAAAAACCATGATTTAATAAGGCACAGTTCCTTTTTTGTTGCCTACTTGCCCCTGCTGGACAAAGTCTTACATTTGTACTAACCTGCAGAATACATAGAAAATAAGGACTATATAGAATATATTGAGTTGTATTATCACAGGATGGTTTGGGTTGGAAAGGACCTTGAAAATCATTTAGTTCCACCCCCCTGCCATGGGCCTTCCACCCCACCTTCCATTAGACCAGGTTACTCCAAGCCCTATCCATCCTGTCCTTGGACACTTCCAGGGATGTGGCAAACAACTTTCCAATACTGCATGCAGAATATGGCAGGTGTGCTGGGAAGAAAGCTGCTTAGGTGCAAACTGAATTCCTGGTTCATGAAAAGTCAGGCTATGCCTGGATTAATGGATTTAGTAAAACAAGAGGCTTCAAGATGGGAGATGATTCTGGGGAGCTCAGTTTAAGTTCCTGGAATGTAATTTTCCTTCTCTGCTCATACCAGAGTTTCTCTGCTTGGTGCAGGGAGCATGATTTGATTCCCTGTCTTCAAGGAAGGGGGAGGAAGAAATATAGGACAGTTAGAGAAGCACATTCATATATAGACACACACACACACAAAAACACCAAAAAAAGGCATAACCATGAGCATGTTGTTTGGAAGGAAGTTCTTGCAGATTCTCTCAGGATGTTCAGACTTTCAGTCTCCTCCACTCAAAAACACAACTTGACAGGTAGACCAAGCTGGTATAGTTTTGGGATGATGAATCTAGGATTGAAACCACCTCTCTAGGAAATAGTAGAAAACCTCTCTGGTATCTCTGTCAGCATGTCTGATGTTTTGAGACAGTCTGGAAGACATTTCATAAAACAAGCTTCCATGGCTCATTGCTTTAGGTTGATTATTCATATTTTCCCTTTGTAACAATGTTTTCCTAAATGCATTTCATTCAACACAGTGTTTCTCTGGCAACAAATGGCAGCTCATTGTTGAATAGCAAGCATTGCTTTGATGGTTTGAGTACTTCAGTGCCCGTTTGCATAGCAGAATCCTCTGCAGATCTAACACAGCCAGTTCCTGCTGTCAAAATCTTCAGGAGGCTGAGCTTTAAAAGTGCACAGCTTTCAACAGCAGGAAGATGAGTGCTTCATCCCACAGAAGTGTTTGAGGTTCAAGAAAGGTTCTTGTGTCGTGGTGAGGCCAATGAAGACTAAAGGGCTTTGTAAAATATCTTCACACACGTGTGCAAAGACACCTTGGGACAGCTGAGAGCTGTCTGCTCAGGGCAGTAGTGTGGGTTGGCAGAGAATGCCTTAGCAGAGGTTTAAATCCCGTTTTTATATCCCAGCTGACAGCCCCAATCAGTAGGCTATCATCCACACTGAGGTTATTTGGTCAGCCTCTCCTGTCTCATGTCATTGTGGTCCATGGGTTTCCTCCTTCCCAGGCAGTAATCGCTGATGCATGCTAAGAGGATTTCCATGTTAATTACTTTTCACAAAGAAAAAGTTCTACCAAGATTTAAAAAACAGCAATTTTATTCTGTTTCATGGTCCCCCCCAGCTACTGAATATTCCTGCCTTTTTAAATACATGTATGTGGCCAGGCCTAAGACTCCCTGGATTTCTTTGTGCTGCTCTGCTGTGTCTTACTGACAGCTCATTTGGATGAAGGCTGGCTGTGAGTGTATAGGCAGATCTGTAGCTTAGTCTTTCTGTCATCACTGAGCAGTCCCATTTATCTAAATAAATAAATAATTTTTCAATGAAACAAAGGTTCCAGGTGAGTGTCAAATCACCGAAACTAGACTTCATGGAAAATTTCCATTAAAAATATAGAAGCAATTTTGAGAATCAAGGTTATGCTAAATTAAGGTGTCCCCATTAAGAACTCTGGTTTTATGTAAATGTTAATTTTGAAATTAAATATATCTTCAAAAGGCACATTATGGGTGTTTGTGTTTTTCTGTTCACAAGTGAGGTGAACATCCCAACCTGAGCAAAAAAGGATTATTGTTTTGCCTCTGAGAGAAAAATACATTGATGAACCTACTTGATTTTGGTAGATAGGATAAACTTTGGGATTTCTGGTGTTAATTTAAATGAGGATTCTTCCAGCAAAACAACTCACTCTCACTAAACTATGCAATAAAATTTCTGTAGGAACAAAGACATGCCACTTCAGAAACACATTCCTTGTTGTTTCTGACATCCACCCAGGATGCTTGGAGCCCCAACCCTTACCTCCTTAGTTCAGGAACATCCTTCTTTGCCATCAGCAGCTCTTGGCTACCTGGCCAGCTCTTATCCCACCAGGATGAGAGCTGACTGGGCAGTAATTAACTGGACACTTCCATTTATCTCCTCATGCTGGATCAGCATGGTAAAACGAAGGATATGTGCTTAAAGCACTTGAAAGGCAGTAAACCTTAAAGTGGCATCTAATCAACCTGTGGAATTTTTTGCTGTGGGACATGGAGACAAACAGTTTGAGAGCCAGGGTAGGATTAAGGCCTTGAATAGGAATAATACCTGTAGTTAACTCAGGAGGTTAAAGTATTATGAGGTTTATCAGTTCTCTTGCTTCTGGGCATAAACTGCCATCTCAGCTTGTGAAAGAACTCATCTCTGCTCCTGCCTGTTGCTCAGGGCCTTTGTGGGATGCTTTCCTAGGGTGTGGGGCACCTGAGTAAGCTGGTGCCTGAGGGGAGGACAGCAAACCCAGTGGTCAATAAAACCTGCAGTGGAGCACGGGGCTGGTCCCCCTGCTCCTGAGCTGAGGGATTCCCCAGCCCACGTGGGAGGAGAGCAGCACAGCCAGCGGGCTGCCTTGTGTTAAATCATCTTCTCAGAAAGCTGTCAAGGTTGGGTTGTGATTTATCATCCAGTTACTGCACAGCCACTTTTCCATGCAAGACAGAAACCCTCCATTATGCGTGTGTGTCTTCTTTAAAGGAATGAAACCCTTTCACCATTTGTTATGGGATCACACCTGTCTGCACATTTTCTGTCTTTTTGGGAAAGAGGAGCTAGAAGAAAATGGCTTGAACATTCCTGCCTTTTTGAAACTTTCCATACTGTCTCTTCACAGACAGATTATATGTGTGCATGTCATGGCTAGAAGTAAATGCACAGGCATTAACTACAGCAGCAGGTGTTTTGGGGATTTTTCACCTCTAGAATTTTTTGCACAACACCATTAAACAATTAGCTGTTTGCCCTCAAGGACTGGGGTTTATAAAATGGAACACTTTACAGCAAGTGTGGTTCAGACTCAAAAATGCACCATTTAGATGAGGGTTTTTGTTCTCAGATTTATAGATTAAGATTAAAACTTTAAGGCTCTGGTTTTATCAAAGTGAAACTTTGGATTTAGACTGCAAAACTGTGTTTAGGCTGAGGGAGAGCAGAGACAGTACTGTAAGTAAGGGTGTTACACTTAAAACAGGGTGAAGGGTGGCTCTCTTCAGGCAGACATACAGTGCCTTCAGACAGAATTGCAGGAGCATCTCATGGCCTTATCTCACAGAGATTAAAAAAAGGGAGAACATTCTGGTTGCTTTGAATGGTTAATGTGATCACAGTGTTGCTCAGCAGTCTGGCTGAACCCAAACAAATGAGGCTGATGTTTTTCCTCCAGTTGGCTTCAAGGAGCTGGTCAAGGTGTTAGATATGCTGGTGCTGAAAACGGGGGTAAAGGGATGAGGGACACAATCTAAACACTTTTATTCCTGTACTCCACTTGCAGCTTTATTCCTAAAAAGGGCAAGAGCTTCCATCCATGGAGCCCCTGCCCATCAGTCTGTCCATGAGCTCCACTGAGCTCAGTCCTGGGCTCCCAGGGTGCCTGAGAGGTGTTGTTTGTCTCTTGCTGTCCTGAGAAGCTGTCTGGATTCCCAGCCTGGGCTCCAGCCCTGTTTGTGATCCAGTGTCTGGTCTGAGCTGCAATGTTGCTAGTCTTGTCTTTGAGTCTGTCTTCACCAGGTGCCCTGAGCTCCTGGATGGACCCCAGGCAGTTTGGGCAGCCTTGTCTCCAGCTGTCTCCAGCCCTGTCTCCAAGGGCTGCTGTGTTGTGCAGTAAACACGGGATAATCCGAGGTGCACTTGGCGTGGTGAGGATATTGCCTGGCAAAGCCAAAGGCAGAGAGGAAGGCAGGGAGAGCTGCAGCTGGGCTGATGCGCTGGTTAATTCTCTAATTTACTCCCTGTGAGCCACCCAATGGCATCCAATTGTGCCTGTTCCTCCAGTTCAGACATGTAGCTGAACAATGTCCTGATTCCAGCTCTGTGCCAGAAGGGCAGCTTATAAACCCTTCCCAGACAACGCACAGCCTCCTTCTTCCTTCCCGTGAAACCTCCCGGGGCTGACATGTGCGGGGGTGGTGGAAAAACACAGGGAGAAGAGGAGAGCAGGAAGGGTGAGAGGAGCGAATATCCCTCGCCAGCCGCTCCCCACGGAGAAAGAGGTTGTGATAGCAAACGATGCATTTTATGGCAGAGAGGAAATGCCTTCATCCATCAGCTGTGGCCCCTTCCCAGCGCTCTGGCTACCTGAGGAGGAGGAGGGGGCAGGTCCCTGGCCGTGCTGGCCAGATGAGAAGGCTGCAAGCTGGGAGGTGTTGTCCCTGGTGGATGTAAAACTCTTACAGGTGCTTCCTGCCACGGGCTCCAGCCCTGGCTGAGAGCAGATGATGTAGCTGTGTCTGGAAGTTCTCAGGTGGCAGATCACCCCTCCGAGACCACCGCAGCGAGCAGGGCGGGATGGCTCCGGAGCTGGGCAAGGCTGGGAACGGGAACAGCCTGTGCCTTTCTGACCTGGGAAAAGGACACGGGCTGGCAGCTTTAGTCTGTGGAATTTCTAGCCGTGGTCGTTTCATTTTATCTGAAATGCACTTTGGCCCTTGCCTTGAAATGAACTTTATTGACACTCGTCTGCAGCACGCCTAAGGGATGGCCAAAAAGTTCCACAGGAAAGGTCTGTGTCATGATATCCCTTATGAAGTCCAAAGAAAAAGAGGCTTACAGCAGGTCTGACAAAGTTTGTAAGCAGAGATTTAACCCTTTTGCCAGGAGGAGCCTTTTCTTTCAGCCACTAGAGCATTTTTTCCCCCTCTGTTTTCTTCTTCATTCTATTTATAGCTCTGGTTTAAATTTCCTTGGCCATCAGACAAGTGAGCAAATCTTTTCTCTGCTGATCTTACAGCAGAGTTTGTTTATACATACACAAGATCTCTAATTACAGAGCAGTGTGATTCCCCACAAAACATCCCCTGGCCTCCACTCCCCAAATTCACGTCGGACTTCTTTTCTGCAAGGCCAAACACACTTTTTGAGTTTATAGACAAAGCTGTTTTGTGTATATATTATTTTCTCTCTTGTCTTAACCCTTTCCTCACAAAAAGGAAAAGGAATGAAAAAAAAAGGGAGACAGGGCAGCTGGGAAATCTTAGACTAAAGAGCAGATCACATTTCAAAACATTGTGATCTAAAAATAATAATTTTGTTTTCCCCTTCCCTCTCTTTCTTTCCTCCTTGCCCTTCCGTAAAATGTGATTCATTTTCTCTGAAGAAAAATTCCCATCCTGGGAATTTATGAACCACATAACACTTGAGTGAGACTGATTTTACTGCAAGGCACAGTTCTGATTCTATGAATTGGATCTGGGCTGAGAGCAAGCCTGAGGTCACTATTGTGATTTGTGCAATGTTATGTAACCCTGTGAAGCAGGCACAAACATCCCTGAGTGGTAACAGGAGAAATGAGGCCAGAATTCATGGCCACTTATGTTGGGAATCAGCTGCTTTCATGGATTTCACGTTAATTAATAAATGTCTGGGCTTTGTGGACTTGCTTCTACCTCTCAAAGGACCCTTCCTACTGAAGTTTGTGGGTCTACCCTTCTTATATGAAGATCAGAGGTTTTCAGCTGTGTGAATTGGACTGGGGAGTTTGGGTTGTTGGTTTGGTTTTGGTGTGTGGGTTTGGTTTTGTTTTTTTTTTTCACTTTCATTGGTGTTTTCAAAAGCAAAGAAGAATTTTGCACCTTTTCGAGCGCCACTCCGCTGCAGGTAAAGAATGTAACAGCTTGTGAGAGTGCAGCTAGAGCCAATAATAATTTGACTGACATGTCCTGGCACTGAAATGCCTATTAAACCTCACTCTGTCCTTTCAAGGTGGAGGTTTTAATGCTGGGCACTTGTTTGAGCTGAAAATTCCCTCTCTTTATAGACCCAAAGAGCCTACGTCCATGAAAGATTCTCAGAAGGGTCTAATATTTCTATGGATGATAGAATAAATCCTTCAGTGCTGCAAATTTTCCGGGCCATGGAAGTTTCCAAGCCCAGTACATGTTTCCATATGTAACACACACTTTTCCACACAGGATCCCAAAGATTTCTTGGAAAACCGTGGAGGCTGGTCGACTATGATAACGTGGTAACAGTTTTAGGAAAATACATATTTACTTTTAAGAATCTGTAGGAAATACAGCAAATTTACCATTAGGGGTTAACTGTGGATTCTAGGAATTGCAAAGTTCATTACAGGAACAAATAAATTCAGATATTTGATGGCCATGATTTCAATGAGGAACGAGCCATCTCTGTTTGGAAAAGCTTGACAAGATATATACGCTCGTGTTTTAAGGCAGATTCTTGATTTTATGTAAGATATGCACACTTTTAAAGCCAGCTCCGAAGCAAAATCACTGATATTCTTTCCATGGATTTGAGAGAGTTCCAGTAGGTGGGAGGTTAGCTCTCCTACCTACACTGCCAGTAACCAAAAGAGGTTTTTTTAAGAGCTGTTTATTACATGGTATGGTAGAACAAAATTTTTCAATACAACCCCCTGTCTCCTGCAGCTTGCAGTGCTAGCTCAGGTTTGTGGTGCCTGCTGGAAGCTGCCTGGGTTCTTAAGGCAGGATTTTAAATAGAGCATCTGTTTGTTTCCTTCTTTACACACAATGCAATAAAAGTTCCTAAACAAATAATAGCACCTAGAATAAATTAGCATCTGGAATATCCTGCAGAACGAGAGACCACAGCCCTGGTTTGACACAGATTCCTGTGTTGATTTCTGCAGCATTAAGATGCCCTGTTGCAGACAGCACTGTGCTTGTGTAGGGGTGTGGGCACAGAGATTATTGAGCTTGATGGCCCAAGTGCACCTTCTGCTTTCCTCCTGATTTGTGGCTGGAGCTTTTTACCTCTAATTGAGTAACATCATCAACTCAGTGGTGATTCATGAGGTCCCCACAAGTGCTTTCCAATCCAATATCAGCACAGATTAATGAATAAATGAATCCTGGTATTTGCATCAGTGCTGTGTTGTTCTTTTTTTGTCCCTAGAATCCAGAGGTGTGAAAAATTTGGGGTGAGATCTTGCATTCATGTATCCCTCTCTGCCACAAACTCACAGAAACAGGGATAAAACAGCAAGGATCTGAACTGCCAGATCTTTGTAGACCAACAGAAAATTGGCACCTCACAGATATGCAGCAGCTTTTATTCCTCTCTTTGCTGAGAAATCAAATTAAACTATTTAGGAGGGTCCAGCTGTAGGAGGTGAGCCAAGGTGGGCTGTGTCCCTGGATTCCTGACATGGACAGAAGTGCCAGGATGCTCCTGGGGCTGGCACAAAGCAGGTATAATTGCCCCAGAAGCACCTGCAGAAGGCTCTCAGGGGAACTGGGTTCCTGGAATTGGGCAGGACAATGACTGCCAGAGCTATCAAATATTTGTTTATGTCATCCCTTCTCCCTGACCCTCTGTGTGCGCACCCCACTGAGGATTTTGTTTCTTGATCCCACTGAGGATTTTGTTGCTTACGACAGGAGGTGCTGCTGGGTGTCTCTGACTCTGAATCATAAATGACCAGGCAGAAAGGCAGCACAGACAAACCTCAGAGAACCTGGCTTTTCTACAGTCCCCCAGTTTGCAAAACCCCACATTTATGCAGCAGAGAGGAGCAATTGTTCTCCCACAGCAGCAGCAGCAGTTCCACACAAGCTGCCTCACTGCTCTGCCATTTGCAGTGCTGTGGAGTATCTGCAGGAAGAACACTGAAATAGTCTTTGTGATGGCCATGAATTTGATTAATCATTCACATAGTTGTAGTTCTAATTGCATTCTGGCATTTCTATCTGTTTGTGCCACAAGCAAAATCATTATTTCCTAAAGCAACAATAATTTTTGAAGCTCACTGCACCTAAGCAAGACTTTCTTGAGGAAAATATTATCTTACTTTTTCTTTCCAGTACACAGTGTAAATATTTAAAAAATATTTTAAATATTTAAATATTTTAAATATTTTTTAAAAAGTGAGGGGAGATGAGCCCCACCCCTGCTCCCACTGTGAACATGAATCACAAAATTCAGCTTCCACATCTCTCTCCAGTACAGAGCAGATGTGGGCAGAAATAGAGCTGATGGCATTTATTGTGACAGCTGATGCTGGGGATTTGACTTCTTTCATTAAAGAGATGACTAACCTGCAATTTGTTTTTAGATTGTCTGGATTATTTGTACCGAAAGTCCTTGGGGGATTTCGATTCTGCATTTCAGCTGGGACAAGGAAAAGGGCAGGCATGTGGAAAACATGAATATAGGAACCTGCAGATTTCCCAGGCTCTGTGGAACACAGAGTCAGATGCCCCAAGGAATCTGGTGATACAGAAACTCCTCTTTGGTTTCAGGGATATGCTGCCTGGAGCAGCAGCAGGAATATGCAGGTGTCATATTTCTGTGCCAGGAGAAGCAGCTACCCTCTGCCTTCCTGGGAAGAGAGAGATCAGGTATGCTTTCACACAGGATTAGGTGCTAGGGGAAGACATCCCAATTCCAGCATCAGAAATCTGCAGTGAAACCCTGGCAAATGACAGCCAGCATGCAAAGCTGTATCTTTATTTAAACACCTGTTGGTTATTCACACTTGAATATTTCCTGGGTGCCGAGTTCTCCCCAGAATTCTTTCTGTGGTTTCAAAAATTCCACCTTTCCTGCAGCAGTGTGTGCTAGAGATTGGAGCACATCTCTCCACTGTCTCTCCAGAGACGTACCTCTCTTCAGGGAAAAAAAAAAAAAATAAAGAAAAACACTGAACCTTCTTTCTTCCACACTAAAAGACCTTTGTCCCAAACCACACATGTAGATTTTAAACAGAAAATAATATGAAAGCACAGTGCTTCCTTTATAGCAGACCTTATGTGCCTTATGCAGCTTTCTGAGTTCCTGTGTCCATGGATTTATGATGTGCTCTACACTTTCCACATTCTCAGTGTTGTTTTCCCACATTTGAAGGAGAAATGATCAAGAGATTTGTGCTGGAGTGAAATTTATTCTGTCTTAAGCTGTGTAGAGGTTCCAAATTCACCACAGCATGGAAAATAGAAATGCTGTAAGCATCTTGGGCCCTTCCCAGGCATGCAGACACCATGCCTTCTGTAGAAATGAACATTACATTCTTGTAATTACTGCTTTTGTCAGAACTGCTTTTGCCTCTAATAGATCAGGTAAATATGAACTGAAAATATGCTCTAATGCCCAAGGGGTCATTTCTGCATGGGAAAATAGCCCCCAGCCCAAGGAAAAGTTGCACAGCTCTGCAGAAGATGGAGCTTGTATGGCCTTTCTGGTTATTTAGAGTGAATTACAGGGGTGAACCTCCAAGGGGATCCTTTGTTTAGGGGTAGGAAGCTGTAATTTAACGTTTTAAAAAATGCTGCGGTAAACACTATCACACGGTCCGGTTTCCTCTGTGTGTGCTGGAAACTGAGTGACCATTAAGGCTCAGGTGCTGAAACCACTGCTCTGCTGAGAGGACAGGATGGCCATGCCCCACTTCCATGGCAATTCCTGAAGGGAGCCCTGCCAGACTGGCCTGCAGGCTGGCCTCCATGCTGCCCAGCAAGGAACCAGCTGGGTGACCCCGAGTATTCCTTGGAAACATTGGTCACTACAGCTGTGCTCCAGCTCCCCATTGAGGAATCCTCCAACCCTGCTGAAATTCCTCAGTGCTTTGCCAGCTGCCCTTTCCACGGAACAAAAAAAAGATCAATCACCAAACCGAGTGAGAGTAATGACTGAACTTCTTCTTCCTCCAAGATTAACAAAACAGACACACCAAAATAAAATGAAACCACACTTGCAATTACTCTTTCCTTAGATCACCTATTAAGCAGCTAACCAGCTCCCAAGACACTTGCCTAGCTGGGATCAGCCCTTACTCAGGATTCCTGGGCATTACTTACACAGAAAGGAATTGAGACTTGTTGAGGAGCCTCTCCTTATATATCTATCTGGTCCTTGAGCAAGTAGTTCCCACTTGACAAGCCTTTTGCAATTCATAACTTAATTAGGTTGCCAATTTTTAACAGTGCTATTAAAAGATTACTGACCTCCCCTGGCTAATTTTAGAAATATCAATGTCATTTTGGCATGGCAAGGTAGAACTATTTTCTGATCAGAGAATGCACATAACTCCTTAATGACTGTGCTAGTGCTTAACAGGCTGCAGATCTATTTTTAGTAATGAAGGAAATCTTCCTGCCTGGAATTGTCGAACAGGCACTGATGTTCAAACATTTGTATATGACCAGTGTACAAAAAAGCCTATGATTTAAAGAACCATATAGACAGATAACCACACTATTCTCTTTCCTGTGTTTGCATATTATCCATAATTCATTATTAGCTCTCTAATCTGCTCAGAACACAACAGCAATCAGTCAAATCTGAGGTGAGAAGCGGTCTGGGGAATAAACATGCCTTACTTTGGCTTGGAGGAATATTGTGATTTGCAGCCTAATATTTTCCCCATTCCATTCCATTGCTTTTCCTTTTTGTTATTCTGTGGGGATTTGTAGACTCCAGTTGCTGGCAGCTGCAGTGAAAAGTGTTCAGTTTAATTCAGTTTAGTCAGATTCTAGGCAAGCTCTAGGCTGTGCCTCTGTGGCTACTTACTCCATGGCCAAACATGAAGTTCCCTTCTGCTTACCCATCAGGAATATGCAAGAAAGAATAATTCCCTCAGTGGAGTCTCATTGTATGAGACATTAGTTTTTTAAAGATGGTTTTAATTCTAGAAGATATTAGAGCTAATAATCTGTTGAGACAATGAAGAAGCTTGTGTTCAAAACATTGGTTTACATTGTCAGCTGGTGACGGGGTAACTGATGAACATTTCTCACTGTGCACTGGAGTTGAACTGAAACTAAAAGCCTGAAAATCAGGGCTGAAAACCACAGTGTTAACCCTACAAGCCCCTTACCTGCCACTCAAGCAATGGGCTTCCAGATTTTACCTTAATGGAACAACTTGGGGTGCCAAAGGGAAAAGCATCGCTCCTGAGAACCTTGGTTACTTTGATCCTTGCTGAGCAATGGGCTATGCTCAGCTGGTCAGCCAACACAGGCACTGCTCTTTAGCTCTCAGACCAAGCAGAGGTGGATTCCTCTCTCCCCATCTCCTGCTCCCAAGGCCAGCAGAAGCTGCAGAGGCAGCACATTCAGCTCCCTCCGGAAGGATGTCAGTGCTTTGCTTGGTTTGAAAGTTTCACCTCGCCCTATGGCCAACGATCTCTCAGCATGGGCAGGCTCCCAAGGGAATTTTCTCGAGGTCTTCTTGAAGGAAAGATGATGTCAGAGATCTGGCAAGGGGAAGCAGTCATACCTCGGAAACCAGCATGGCTTCACCACACCCACGAAAAAAAATAATAACACGGATGGTAAAATTAGGGTTGGAAATAAGGAGCGCAGTGCTGTGACCACAGGCACAGCACAAAAGAGAGCCAGAGAAACTGGCATGGGGACAAACTGCTGGGATCTGCACAGAGGCAAAAGAGGCTTAGTGAGGAAGGTGAGATCCAGTGGAAAAGCCCTGCTGCCCTCTCAGTTGTTCTGGTACCTCACAGTAGATGGCACTGCGGAATTCCCATGGGCCACTGTGTTCTTGGGCTGACTCAGGAATGATGGAAAACCCCTCCTTTTCCTCTCCAAGGGGAGTGATCAAGGATGTTAGAACTAAAAATTAGCCGAAAGAGAATCGGTAGCAAATAACGTAGAAAATGGGCATTTTTCATAAAAATCCGTACAACCATACAAACCCAGAAAACATGAGCGGGAAATAGCCTTAAAAGCAGAATATTGGTGAGCACATCGACACTTAAGAGTCTATGTGAGTCTTAACTATTTGTAAAGGGAACAGAAAACTAATGTTGATATCAAAAGGTAAATAATATATTCAGGAAGCAGCTAAAAAACCCCACCCCAACCTTTCTTTCATTGACTAAAGAGTTTTGACTGGCAGAGGCAGGCAAAGCTGGGTGAAGCCATTCCATGTTGGGTTTCCAACTGGACCGCAGCTGCAGCCTCAGGCTCATGGAGTCCTGGAGCCCAAGGAAAGATCATTTGCAGTAGGACTTCCCAAAGCCTGGTATGAAAAGTACAGTTTGGACAGGTAAGATGGAGCTGGCAGCATTACCTGTGTCTGTAAGGTCCTGTCTGTAGAGGACTTTGAATATTGAATTGATTAACCTAATTGACATCTTCTCTGTGGTCTGACTCAATGCACATAATTATTTCTGAGTTGTATTGTGTCCACAGTGACTGTAAATAAAGAGAATAAGGAGCTTGTGTTAGGATGGCTTTTACATGACACCCTTAAAGTGCCTCATACTGCTGTCTCACTGCAATAATTCCCCTGAAAAATATTCCTTTCTATGCACGAATGCTGTCTGTGACTGTATGTGCAAATCAAGGACACAGAATTGCCCTGACATTTTCTAGAACTGGGTTTCAGAGCAGAATTTCAGTTTGCTCAGTTTAACCTGTCTTTTTTAAAAGCTTATGCAAGACATCTCCCTGCAATCCTGGTATGAGCCTTTCCTGCAGCTTTTGGTTTGGGTCTTTTTGATTGCCACTTCTTGTTACCTGTGTTTATGAAAAGAAGATGTCAGCTTGAATGGAAAAAAAAATATCAATTTTATTTTGTTTCTAGGTGGTTTGACAGCAGAACTGGTCTGTTTGCTAGTGGAGAACATAGTGCATGAGCACGGGGTTACCCTTCTAACAGAGAGGGAGAGCTTGACAAGGAAGATACAAAGATACAGGGCCTCTTTAACCAGTCTGATGACAAATTCATGAGCTGATGTGGTAAGACTCTTCAGAGTGGGAGTTTTCAGAAGTCTCCAGAGCAGGAACAGCAGGACTTTTGGCTGGATCAATTTAGCCTTTGGTGCCCTGGCTGAAGAAAACTCAGTGACCCTTTGCAAAACTCATCTTCTGTTTGAACAAGTGCAGTTGGAAAAGGATGAAGAGCCTGAGCACGGCTTTTTCAGGAAACCATCATCTGTCTGTCTGAAATGCCTCTCCATGCTGTCATAGCTATTAACAGCCTTTCTTACTGTAAACACTGTTTTCCTATCTTTATTTCTCGTTCCTATATTTTGTATATATAGAAGTTCTGGTGTATAATTAGCTCAAGTGTATCCTGAGACACTTGACCACTTTTTCATCCTGGTTATGTGACCAGGCAATTGATGCAGTAATAGAAATGTTTCTTTCTCCCCATCTTTTTTTTGTTTTTTTAGTAAGGAATGTTCACCACAGGACCAAGGGCAATTCCTTTGGCACATTTGCCTGTGCTTTCTGAAAATTTATTTGGTATCATTGTTTAGTAATGAATTCCCTGATTAATCTTCAGTAACAGCAACCACAAAAAAAAAATACACAGCTTCAAAAAGTGTGTGGGCAAATTCATAGCAGAAAAATCTACTAAGGCTATTAAATACAAAACCAGAAAGTCCCTAAACTGCAAATTGCTGGAAGTTGGAAGAGTGTTCCAAGGAAGTATCACTGTATCTTTTGCTTATAATTTTCCCTGGGCATCTGCTTTGGCCAGATTTGGAGACAGGGTCCTGAGCCAGACAGATCTTTGGTCTGACTCACTGCTGTTACAATTGTATGGAAGTGTCATGAGAGAGTTGTGACAGATGCAGGGATGCAGGTGAAGAAGTGTTGTGGGGTTTTTTTGTTATAAATAACACATCTTTTTTCCCCTTTTATTTCCCTCACTCTTTTTCTCCCCTCCTCCTTCCCTCAAGTAATTATTTTGCTGTGTTTTACTGTGAGAACCCATTTAGCTTTAGTCATTGTTTTGCCAGAACTGGCCTTTGCAAATCCAACCTAACAGCAAATGTTGTGGGGAGAGAGAAATCTCACCATCCCTGGAGGAATTAAAGCTCTCAGTGAGAATTCACTGCTCTGATCCTTTGTGTAACCACAGGGCTGCTGCTGAGCTCCTGCTCTCTGTTAGCCTCCCGTGCAGTCGAGGGTTTCACTTGGCAGAACTCAGGGTTTTCAGAGAAATTGGTTCAGGTCTTTTGCCATCACGTTTACCAGCCCACATGCAGAATCCCTAAATATCAAAAGTCACGGATACTTTGAAAGCACGTGAAAATCCATGACTCACATGACAGCTGTGACAAAAATGCAGTCCTTCTTATTGCCTTTTTGTTTATGGTCTTTCAGCCACTTTCCAGTCTAGAAGTTCAAGTCAGTTTTCAAATAAATTAGTGAAGTTTAATGGCAATACCTTGAAATCTTTGCTACAACTCAGATACAGTTTTGTCTGTGTTCATCTATAGCTCTTTTGAGCTACAGGATAATAATAATAATAAAATACATTGTTTACTTCAAAGGTCTTTATATTATATATTTATTTAATTTATTTAGTTTTTAAGAGTTCTTTCTGCATGTCTGGTATGCAAGAATTTGAACTTATATATTTTATCACTCCTTGTTTTAAATAAACTAATATGAATATCAGCCACTGCTAAAAGTGTAAAGTCTTCATTCAGTTATGTGTCTTCAGGCATGAATGATGGTGGATCAAAAGAAGATTGTGAGGGCTGTCAACATAGATGTCAGTTCATGAACAAATTCAACTACCACAGGTTTAGAGGCCTCACACAGAGATCACCTCCCTCTGTACTAATGCCAACACCTAATGCTGATATCAGCAGCCATTTAGGTTCTTAAATGAAGTGCTTAAGAAGAATTATCTGGACAATAATCTGAACGTGACAAGGCCAATTGCAGCTCTTAACTGGGAAGGGAGTGAGGGCATAGAGAGAAGGTCACCCAATACATCCTGTTCTGGGAGGGGTGAGCCCTTCCCTTCCCTTCCCTTCCCTTCCCTTCCCTTCCCTTCCCTTCCCTTCCCTTCCCTTCCCTTCCCTTCCCTTCCCTTCCCTTCCCTTCCCTTCCCTTCCCTTCCCTTCCCTTCCCTTCCCTTCCCTTCCCTTCCCTTCCCTTCCCTTCCCTTCCCTTCCCTTCCCTTCCCTTCCCTTCCCTTCCCTTCCCTTCCCTTCCCTTCCCTTCCCTTCCCTTCCCTTCCCTTCCCTTCCCTTCCCTTCCCTTCCCTTCCCTTCCCTTCCCTTCCCTTCCCTTCCCTTCCCTTCCCTTCCCTTCCCTTCCCTTCCCTTCCCTTCCCTTCCCTTCCCTTCCCTTCCCTTCCCTTCCCTTCCCTTCCCTTCCCTTCCCTTTTGAAATAAAGAAGATTTTTTTTTAATTCATGCAGTTTTCTTTCTCTTACCACTTCTTTTCCCCTCACTTTGTGTCTTGGTGAAACATTCTTATCTGCAAGAGAAAAGAACAAATTTCCCTGTTTCTACTACTATGTATTTTAGAATCACATCTTTGAGCAATTCCTCCTGAAGACCTGTTGGCTGCTTTCTGGCTTTTACTTCTTTTGGAGAAATTGTAACCTGTTGGGCCTTAATTATAATGACTCCAAGATTCTCCAGCTGCCTTGGATTTTACTATTTCCTCTTGCTATATTTCTTCCACTACTCCACCTCTTCTTTGCCTCCAACTCTTCTGCTCTTCTTCTGATGACCGGAATTAAAACTTTCACTAGCAGAAATTATGGTGTGCAGCTGTGCACACCATTTGCTGATTCCAGATTCTTTCCCTCTGTTTATGCTTTCCACACAGATTGTTGCTGCCACTGGAAAAACAAATTAAATGAAACTGGCACCCAGCTCACTGGTGAGACTGGCCGTAAACAAGCTGGGGAATGTTGGAGCGGGGAGATGGCCCTAAGAAACTGAAATCAAATAAAAAGCCCAGCTGCAAAGAACCATTTAGCACAAATGCCTAGAAAATATCCTGAAGGTGAGGCATCCCAAAGGGGGAGTACTGTGGGCTGGTTTTTATTGAGTTTAATAAGCTTTGGTGTCTTTCTCCAGGTTGGGGAGGTAGAAGGTTGACTTGGAGGCCTTGAGAAGGATTTCTAGCAAGGCATGATTTCCATCCTCCGATTCTCTGCAAGCTGTTTTGCTTGCTGATTAGTTAATGAGTATGTAGAATAAGGGGAAACATTCCCTGCTTTGTGCTAACATCCACATGTGGGTCTGCTGAGATATTTCAAGTCTGGAACCTGACTGGCAAGACGTTGGGCACCTTCCAACGTGTGTCTCCAGCTGCATGTGAATATGCATCCCTGAAATGCTAGCACTTGGCAGCCACCAGGATCTGCAAATATTAAAGTATTCATTCTTGGACCTACCTATATGTTTATAACTTGCCTTCCCCAACTGTGTGTGAGAGTCCAAAACCAAAGAATCCCCAAATACCCTTTATGTGCTCCCTGGCACTCACTCCCACACACACTCGTACGTGCATGTGCATGTATGCATAGTTATTAGTCAAAAATACATGCAGACAGACCCAAAAAACAAGGCAGAAAGGGAAGCTGCTTTTGGAGGGGACATCGCTCACAAGATGCAGCATTTACAGCTTGATTTTTGTTCTTGTATTTGACAGCAGATATTTCACTTTTCTTCTTCTTTTGTAAGGTACTCTGAGCTGAACAAGAAGTCACCAGAAACTTGTGGAGGGCAACAGGGCACATCAAAAACTGAGAGAGAGTCTATGGGGTGGGAAGGAAGCTGCAGGGTAAAGAGGGGGTACTTCCAAAGGGAACAAAAAGCAAACTTGTGTAGGTTTTTGGGCTCTTATTCCAAATGAACTTGCAAGCCTCCTCTCCTGTGGGTCCTGCCAATTGATTTCAGCCATTGCAAGTGATGATTGCTGCACATTCCTCTGTCCAAGAGGCAGCAGGCATGGCTGGAGAAACGTGGGATTTAACAGCTGGCCGGGGGAAGGGTGGAAAAAGCAGAAAATGACCCCCTACATTTGAAAGGTGTGATGTTTCTTGCTTGTCCCCCTTGCCCCCACAGCGCTTCCTTTCCTCCCTCCTACACACACATTAGTAAAGCAAACGAGGATTTGGAGCTGTGCAGTTCTTGGAAACAGGCTGGGGAGCCGACGGCGCTGTAACCAGCGTGTGATTCTCCTTTTAGGAACGAGTCCCATGCGCTGTGTACAGCTCTGGGACCTCTCTGCCAGCTGGGGAAGAGGCAAAGTCTCATCTGGAAGTTCCCTCAGCGCTGAGAAAAGCACTATATCCGAAGGCAGATCGGTATTATGTACATCAGAGATAACTTGGGTGACTTTGTCTTTTGCAAAAGTTCCCATCCAGCAAGGCACGGAGGTGGGAGGCTCTGAGCAGAGCAGGACAGCTCACAGTCAGACTGAAGATGGTAAACACTCAAAGGAGATAAAAGTTTGATGTTCTTTGGAGGGAAACCTGGTCAGAAGTCAAGCTTTTGATGCGGACCCAAGCCTCACCTCCTGCCTTGCTTCTGCAGCCAGTGGCTCCGAATTCCAGGGAAGTCAGACTGAAGATACTGTCTCTTCTCTCACCCTTTCAGCCCCACAGCCACCACCACCACCACAAACTGCCTGGTGCATTGGAGGTCTTGCTTTCATCTGACTCATTCTCCTTTTCTGTCACAGTGACCTCCAGTGGTTCTCTTCATTTATGTCCTTCGTGTTGTGACCCTCTAAAAAGCTGAGCTAATTTTTCCCTTTTTTCTTTGTTTTTTTTTTCTTTTTTTTTTAAACATCCGCAGAGCAAAATGTGTTGAAGGGATCAGTCTTTTAATCAGATTTTTATTGTTGCTTGTGTGGGCACTGGATTCCTCCCCACTGAACATGAAGAAAAGGCATGCATCTTTGAGACTGGTGAAATAATTAACTGGTGAAACAGAACCATTATTTGTGACTATTAAATGAATGAGTAAAACTGTTCTCAGATCTGCCAAAATGTTCACATAGAAAAATCAGACTGCTCAAGGGGAGGGAGGGGGAGAGAGGCTTGGAAAAACTTATTTGCTGAAGTTTGAAGCAGGTCAGGGAAGACTGGGGGAGGGGAAGGGACTAACTTCATCTCTGAGGTGGTCCCACTTTCAAGAACTTTGTGAGCCCTCTTTCTGGAAGTGGTTCTCTTTATACATTCAGACTTGGCTGGCAGCAGTCACCTTGCTTGGCCTTCCCTTATTTAAAGAAACAGCTGCATATGTCAGTGTTTTTGTTGCTCTTACTTTGTACCTTGTGCCAGAAGCTCTGAAGTTATAAGCCTGCTCACCTTATATGTACAGCTTATAAATCTGTACTCTACAGAGGGCTGATGGGACAGCCCTGGAGGATGGGGATGAAAGGGGAGGGCATCAGAGGTTAAGACTGAGACACCTCTGTAGGCAAAGAAAAGACAGATCACCACAGACTGGAAGAGAAATTGTGTTGAAAATTAGTCAAATGCTGTCAGATTTGGAGGGGTCCTTGTGGGTATTTTTTATTAAGGTAATGCTACCAGTGAACCCAAGAGAAGGTCTGCATGACTAAAGGCCCTTGAATATTGCCCTACAGCCTCCTTTGCCCTGCCTGTCCATGCCCTACAACAGTATCAAAAAAAGTCTGGGTGTTTAAGGAAGATCCTCACAAACTACTTTATTGTCTACTGTATTGAGGGAAATCTACACATAAATTCCCAGCTTGGAAATGCCTGCAGTGAACAGTTTTGCTTGGACATAGCTTATGTGTCTGATCTGCTGTGACCTTCCTCATTCTTGATAGCCCTGTCTAGCTGAAGAAGGGTAAATATTGGTGAAATGAGGGATGAGTTCTGAGAATCCAATGTGAGATCCACATCTGGTTTCTGGGCTAACTGATATTTTTTTGAGATGGATGAAAAGCCTGCCGTGAGATGAGCTTGGTCACAGCACCAAGCCTGACAGAGCTCAAAGAGAATTTGGACAACACTCTCAGGAACAGGGTGTGACTCTTGGGGATGGTGCTCTGCAGGGCCAGGAGCTGGGCTCAGTGACCCTTATGGCTCCACACCTCCAGCTCAGGGCATTCTATCATTCTGTGATCCTGAGGTTCTGTGGTTCTGGGCTTGATTCTGTGGTTCTGTGACTCTGTGATTCTGGAATTCTGGGATTCTGTGGTTCTGGGATCCTGTGACTCTGGGATTCCATGAATCTGTCGTGCTGTGATTCTGGGGTTCTGTGATTCTCTGATTCTGTGACTCTGTGACTCTGTGATTCTGGGATTCTGTGACTGTGTGACTGTGTGACTGTCACTGTGACTCTGTGACTCTGTGACTGTGTCTGAGGTTCTGTGACTCTGTGACTGATTCTGTGTCTCTGGGATTCTGTAACTCTGGGATGCTGTGACTGTGTGACTGGTTCTGTGACTCTGTGACTCTGTGACTCTGAATGATTCTGTGGTTTTGTGGTTCCGTGATTCTGTGATTCTGTGACTGTGGTTCTTTGACTTTGTGATTCTGTGTCTCTGTGACTCTGTGACTCTGTGACTGATTCTGTGATTCTGCGATTCTTTGACTCTGGGATTCTGTGACTGTGACTCTGTGACTCTGTGACTGACTGTGATTCTGTGACTCTGTGACTGACTCTGTGATTCTGTGACTCTGTGACTCTGTGACTTTGTGACTGACTCTGTGACTCTGTGGTTCTGTGACTGTGACTCTGTGACTTTGTGACTGACTCTGTGACTCTGTGATTCTGTGACTGTGACTCTGTGACTTTGTGACTGACTCTGTGACTCTGTGGTTCTGTGACTCTGTGACTCTGTGACTCTGTGACTGATTCTGTGATTCTGTGATTCTTTGACTCTGGGATTCTGTGACTGTGACTCTGTGACTCTGTGACTGACTGTGATTCTGTGACTCTGTGACTCTGTGACTGACTCTATGACTCTGACTCTGTGGTTCTGTGACTCTGTGGTTCTGTGAGCCTCCCCCCTCTCCTGTGAGCACATCCAGCAGTGCCCGGGACTGTCTGCTGGGCCGGGATAGCTCCTGCTAACATCAACAAAAGCCCTGCAGGGTGTTTATAGTGCACCCGGAGCAGCATTCCTTTCTGGGTACCTAACAGACACTGCATGTTCCGCTGAGGATTGTTCCATGTAATCCCACCTAGGCTCTGACAAATCACACCACTGCTCTTCCAGGCAACTTGCCTTTGTGCTCCCTTTCCTCTTCATCTGCTAAAATCACCTAGGAAGAGCCAGGCATTCTCCTGAGCTCCTTTGTTCCCAGTATTTTCATTAGATCCTTGGGCATGGTTTTGATTATGCATGCATATGCTCTTACTACAATGCTGCCTAAATAATAACACACAGAGCAAAATGTTCATGTGAGCGTGCTCTAAATTTACTGCTGATTTTCAACCGTGAGACTGCTGCGTCTGTCTCTGTTGGTCTCTGGCTGCTGGCTTTTTTTATAAGTGTAACTATTAATGGTCCCAGTGGGTTGATCTTTGTCTGATAAAAACGTCTCTTAAATGGATTAAATGTAAGTGACGAATCAGCTGTTGTTAGAGCTGCTCTTAACTCCAAGTATTTACCCCATGTCATCTTATCATTATCTGAGCAGCTCAGATGCAGTCATAGTGATTGTGATATATTTATTTAAAGTTTTCATTCTTGTGCCAATAATGAGCCTCTAAAACTGAGAAAAGCTGAGAGCTCTGGATCTGCTTAGCCCTATGGAGTCCTGATGTAAGAGTAAGCACAATACAAAAATAAAATCCAAAATCAGTAGATGTCAGCTGCATTTCATTAATGTGGATATCATTTTCTGTATCTTATTTCATGATCTGATGTTTCAGATATTAACAAATCTACTCTGTCCTGTAAGGAACTTCCTGTAGCCATTGCACAACATCCAGGCTGCTTGAGAAGAGGCCTTTTGAAGCACAGCTTCTCTGGATCTTTCACACTCAAAAATCCCAAACTTTTGTTAAGTTTCTATACCGATGCCAATTCCTCCCAGCAATCACTTGGAACGTTGTATTCTTCACGTGGCTGTCAGTAACTCTGTCCTGGCTGTCCCAGGAGATGAGCCCACACATCCTCCCAGCCTCTGGAGCTGGCTCTGCCCCTGCTCTTGCCTTCTTCTTCCCCCCTTCTCTGCAGAGGCCGTGTGTTGTTGTGGTTTTGCTGTGAGTGGCTGGCAGGTTCTGTATCCAAAAACTCCACAGCCTCCCTGTGATCAGGGATTGAGCCCTTGTGCATGTGAGAAACCCTTCTGTGGTCCAGGAGAACATGCAATCCTCGCTTATTTATGGGTAAGGAATGATGTGGGATTCATGTTGGTGCATTAGACTCAAACTGCTGGAGGCTGTGCAGCAAGCCTGCCAATCCAAGGTGCATTTCTCAGGATATTTGGGGAGTTACAAGGAGGCTCATCCTTCATCTCTGGTGATTTGATGTGTGTGAGCAGAATGTCATGGCTGCACAATAAGAAGAAGATCCATCATTATCCCCAAAAGCATGATAAACCCATTTTACTTTATGAAAAATGTATTAAGCCCGTGTGCTTTCCTGGTAAATCTCTCCTGGTTGTTATTGGAACAGGAGCAACGCAAAAGGTAGAAAGGAAAAGAATCTGTTTACAGACTCTTCTGGCCTGCTGGCATTGGAAACTGTAGACATTTTAAAGTGGGTACAGCAAAGCCCTAAATCTTCCCTGTTTTGTCTCAGAATTCCAAAGGAGACTGGCCTGAAAGCCTGGCTGAGGAATTGGCTACTGAAGCTCCAGTTATCCCATGGATGGGCCACCACCCCTGTGCTCCCTGGCCTGGAGGAGAGGAGCCAGGGGGCAGTTCCCATTTCACACTGGGGGTTGGTCTGAGTGCTGACCAGAACATCTGACAGAATGTTACACAGACACTTCTCCTCTTACTGGGAAAAGGTCTGCCCTGGTTTGGATCAGAGCTAGCTGCACCCTGTGCTTGTGTGTTTCCATGGCTTTCAGCTGGTAAAGGGTAAGGGAGGGCAAGAGCAAGTTTATGAAAACAGGTGAAGTGTCTAACAGTGTGAAAACTTGAGCTGAACCAGAGTAGATCCTCACTCCTCGAGTGCAGTGACAAAACGGGGAAAATGGAGACACAAGATGACAAGACGAGATCCTTTTGCCTTTTGTTGTGCCCTGGTTTTCTGCTTGAGTGACCCAGATCTTGTAAAATGTGTTTCTAACAGCAGCACTCCCCACAAACCCCTCCTGCCTGTAACCTGCTTGTAGATGCACAGCCATGGCAAGGAAGGTGGTTCCAATACATAAAGCAGGATTTTCCTTGGGGAGTGTGTAGGGCTTTCCTCTAAGTTCCACTGGAAAAAAAAAATCCCTTCAAATGTTCAGAAGTTTTTTCTTAAGAGAACTTGGTCCACAATATGCAGAGTGGCCTCAAACGTGCTCTCTGAAGTCCAGGCCTGTTGTGCAGCACAGCAGTGAGCCCATGAATGTGCAGAGGATGCTCACCTGCCCTGTCAGAGAGCAGAATCCAGCTGTTGGATCCATGGCACAGGCGTTGCAAACCACCCTTTTGGATCACTCACACATCTGGAAAGAAAGGCACGGAGAAGGTTAGATCATAGACATTTTCCACAGCAAATTAGTTAACATTAACTGCAGGAAAAAATTATTTGTGAGGAGAACCGTCCAGGAAACCAATTAAAAAAGTGGACTCGAGGGGGTGTGCACTCAGAGAGCTGTGTGGGAAGCTGTGTGCATAGCTTCCACTGAAGTCAGGGTCCAGAGGGGCATCTGGGGGATGGATGGACTCATGAGAAAATGTCTTTGAGCATTGTCACCTTTATCTGGGTGAATATGAAACCTGTCACTTATCACCTGTGTTCGTAGCCGGGTTAAAAAACTGGAATAGGAAACCAGGGGGAAAAACAAAACAAAGCAAAACAAAACAAAACAAAGCAAAACAAAACAAAACAAAACAAAGCAAAACAAAAACAAACAAAACCAAACCAATCAAACCAAAACTACCACCACCAAAACCAACCAACCAATCCAGTGAGGGGGAGGGGGACAGGCTATGCACCAATGCTTTTACATTTCTGCCCCAAGCTTTCCACACAGCTCACAAACCTTCAGAAAAGTGGGCAAATCTGGCTCCATTTTGAATAGTAACTAGGATAAAGAAAGGAAATTACTTTTCCAAGGAGTCCCAGTGCCCTCCCCATTAAAATTGGGGATGAATGCATGTGCCTCTTTCCTTGCTTTGTTCTTGAATCTATTTGCAAAAACCAGTGGTGGTTTCAGTAGAGGACAAAATGTACTTTTTAGTGACTTTGTTGTTCACCAGACCCAACTCCACAGGCTGATGGTTCCCATTTTATTTTGGGAGGTATCATGTTGTAGTGCTTAAAAGGTAGCTTGTGCTTCCTCCAGTAGTATCTCTTTTTTATTAAATAAATAAAGCTCCTCAGACTCCACAGAAATTATCACATCACTTTTTCTCTGCAGTAAATTACGACCAAATAACAAAACGTTTCAAACTCTCAAAGGCTGTAAATAAATACAGCCAGCAATCCCCCCCTTTCTGAATTACTGCAAGAAAGCCAAGTTCCCTGTGGTGGCTCAGCAGATCAAGGGCACTCACTCAGGAGTGAGCAGGCATGGTCACTGCACTGTGGCTGCATTGTGTTGGGACAGTGCTGTCCCCAGGTTGGGGTGGGAATGCTTCAAACCAAGCCAAGCAGTTCCTGTGCTTGAAATGCCTTCCTTGAGAGCATAGAGCCCTTCCAGAGGACAGGCATAAACTGCACTGGTTGTTTTTTGTGCGTCTCCAAGGCCAGATAAATGTCTGTATTTACAAAGGACCACGAAACAAACTCTGTGAGAGGAGCTCTGGTGTTGGATGAGCTCCCTGTGCCAAGTGCACGGAGCCTGGAAAGGTCTGTGATGGAGGTCCAGCTCAGGGGAGCTGCTGGGAAGAGCTGTCAGCATTTGATGTCTCTGAACCACTTTTAAGTTCTGTAGTAAACACGGGGACTGCTGTAAAACCAGAGCAGCGGTGGGGTGCCAAACCTGTGCTCCCCTTGGAGGTCCTGGGCAGGAACAAAGTTTCAGACTGTGCTGGATGGATCTGGGAGGCAGGAGTGCTGCTCAAGGCACACCTGAGAGAGGCCACCATGTCCTGGTGTGACACTCTGGCCTCACTCTTTACAAATTTCAAATTTCAAATTTCAAATTTCAAATTTCAAATTTCAAATTTCTTTGTAATTCTGACTCGTATTTGACCTCTCCAGCCGAAACCTTGGAAACTGCCTTTCAGGAGGTTTCAGCCAAAATTATGTGTTTAAATGTAAACCAAGGAATACCAATTGTATTGTCCATAGTCAAAAATCTTCTGGAATTTCTTCTGAGAAGCCCTAGCACCTCTATGGCTCACAGAGGAAAAAGTGGAAATTTGGAAGGGCATCCTCTGCATAGTGAGTGTTTTTTTATCACCTTGAGGAACATCTGGGCATGCTGAAAGCCTCTGAAAAATCACACTAATTTAATGGAATCTCCTTTTTCAGCAAAAGCCTCCCTTATGTCTCAGCTCTTGTGCATGAGTGGACTTTTTGTGCACATCCCACCGCCCTCCTGGAGTGCTGACCCTGCCATCTGAGCAGGCTCATGCTCAGAGACAATGAAGGCAAAGGATGATTTCCCCCACAGCTCCTGCTTAGCCAGGATCTTACCCCCCCACCACAAGAAAGGCAGAGCTGCTCTAGTTTGTCTCAGAAATGGGGATCTTCAGGATTTATTTTCCTGCAAAGCTGAGAGATCAAAAAAATTATTGCATTCAGCTTGGTGGAGTCTGCAGCATCGACTTTCAAACCAGAATCTGGGAGGCACAGGCTCCACAAACAGATCTTGTAAGGCCTGTGCAAAGGTCTTTCAGAAAAACAGGACTTTTGTTAAACTCTCTACAGGTGCAGATTTTACCTATAGGAAACTAGGAAAAAAATTACAAGTCCTTAATGGACAGTGGAAGGATACAGGGCGGACGAGAGACACTTCAAAATCAGTTTTCCTCTTATGAGGAGGCCACTTCTGTGGAGCCAAGGGTAAGCACTTGGGTTTTTGGTTTGGTTTATGCCCTTTGGGCCCCTGTCTGCCAAGGCTCATCCTTTCTGATGAAGATAAATTGCCTCTGCCCACCAGAGATTTCAGTTTTAGTTCCAGCTGGGATGTGCTGGTGATCCTGAGATACAAAATTGTCTCCTGAATATATTGCAGTTAACTTCAGCTGTATAAATCCAAGCATTAGCTGGATACTATAAATAGGCAGGATGTGCAAGGAGGCCAAGTCAAAAATGTGCAGAAACCCTGCCTTTTTTCCTTAGTGCTATGCTTCATCATGTATAATATTTTTCATCTGAGGAGGAAACAGCATGCACGTGCTTTGTGGCTGCTGTAATTAACTGGACATAATGAAGCGTTGGATTTCACACTTCAGAGAAGCAGACTGGGAAGGATGGGAAATTTTTTTCTCAAGTTTTCCTGCTTTTAGTATTTTCTTGGAGGTAGTTTTTCTGCAAGATTGGGTAGGGAGCAGAAATACATCTGGTTTATATTACATGATGGCTGTACTTTGGCAATGGAAAAAGATGGCACTTAAAAAAAAAGGAAAGAAGAATAAAAAAAGAAAAGTTTGGCAACTACAGGACAGAGCAACAATTACAAGAACTATCTTAAAATTCCCAGGATTTGTAATTTATTTTTCCATGCTTGCGTTTTTCTGATGTTGCTGGTGTTAAAGGAGTGGGACAGAGGAAACTCAGTTGGACTTTGCAAAGTTCAGATATCTCTGTGAAACAATTCCTTTACCCAGGTTGCTGTGATTTGAACACGAAAGGGATAAAAGCAACAAGAAGTGATAGACCATGGCTTTTTTCTCATGTTTCCTTCAGCCAGTGGACACGAACTCTTGAAGGGGGTCAAAATTTGGGGTTCTGGGCCTGGGCATCTTGGGAGTTTGCTTCCCTGCACTGGGACCTTTTTCCACCCCCAGGTTGTTCAGCAACTGAGCTAACTTGAAATAGAGAGCTGGAACAAAAATACGTTCTGAGTGATCTTTAAGTGAAAGCTAATGTGAAAATGTGGGAGTTTAGACCAATGTAAACACATTACATTTAAAACAATTTTCAGATGTAGCAAATAAAAGAATTGTTCCTGCTCTTGAAATTCCCAAAAAACACATTTTCCTTCTGAGTCATGATTTAATTAGATTATATTTTATTAGACATTCTTTACAAATTTTAAAATACTGCTATTATACATGCACAAAGGAAAATCAGTTTGAACAATTGTATGTAGGCATTCATTGAAATCAACCACAAAACAGGCACATTTTATGTCAGTTATCAATGTACTCAATATGTATATCTAAAGTGCATTATGTTACAAAAAATATAGAAAGTCAGCAGCACCAAGATACGTTCACAAAATAAATACACCAGTCAACAAAATAAATTATGGTAAATGTGACAATAATAATTGTCTTAGCCTTAGCCAAAAAAAAAAAAAAAAGGAAAATTCACAATAACCAAATGTGCAGTTTCAGAGAGCAATGGGGGGGGAAAGGTTTTATTCTGAGCATTTACAATATTTACAGGTAATAAATATTTTAATACTTCCCATATGTTCACTATTACAGAATACTGCAATGTGTCTTCCAAATATCTCTAGCTGAAAACGTCAGCGTCTCCTGCAAAGGAAAGAAAGGACAGGAAAAACAGAAAAATTAATTAATTTTCACTTTTTCACTTCAAATGAGTGGACATAGAATCAATAGCAAGAATGCCACAGACTGTAACAGGTGTGCCTTGCCAGTCTGCCATAACAGGTCACAGTTTTAGACATTTATTCAAGATCTCTCTTATGTTCTTCTCAATGCAACCCCTCTAGAAGTGTGATGACCCACAGTTTGTCACACACATTGTACCCTCAGAGGAATGGAAAGGGGCTTTTTTGTTTTTTTTTATTTAGAGCCTCATGCAAGAAGATTCCTGAGTGCTGCAGGCAGAAGAATTGTATCACCCCTATGATAAAAATGTCAAGTGCTGTAAAGAAAAAAATACAGTTGGGGAGAAGCACAAATAGTTTTGAGTCCTTGTTAATGCTGTGGGGATGCTGTGTTAACTGCTGGGGTGTGGTGCCATGTTCTGATTGAAACAGTGCCATGGAGCTTATTTGGTCTCTTTTGCCCACTGATAGACCAGACCACCCCTAGGCAGGGGGCTGAGGTGTGTGTGTGAGCAAAGGCTGCCCAGGGCTTGGAGCCAGCACACCCTTGATGGCATCTCTTCCTGTGCCTGACTGACTGAAAATAATCCTGAATAATGACCCTCTAATCCTGAAACTTTCCCTCTGGGAGCCAGACAGCTTGGTCCTGAAGGAGAGCAACCACCCCATCCTGTTACCCTCCAGGTCCTGCTGCATCCAGCCCAGCTGAAGCAATCAGCTGCACCCAGTCCTGAGACCTGGGGGTTTTCCAGGGGATGCTGCAGGCTGCTGTGAGTTCTCTCCCCACGAGAACAAAGCAGAGCTTTCAGTCTATTCCTTGTACTCCAACATGAAGTTGCTCAGAGGTGCTGCAGGAAGTGCTGAAGGCTCGGGCTTTTTCTCCCTTCTGTCCCTGTGGACAGCACTTGTTTTTTAGGGGTTCCCTGGGAAACACCTAAGGGTGGGATGGGGAGATACAGGATGCAGTGGGATTCCCTCTGTTGCAGGACTGATCAGCAGTAACATCCCATGTGGCAAAAGTGTGGGGGTGTGAGGCACAACAGAACTCAGCTCCTGGAGAGTGTAAAAGGTTTTCTTAGTATGCACATTAAAAGGGAAGCTGCATCTATCATTTGGGAGTTTATTCATTCAAAAGGTTTGTTTGGAAATTAAGTAAGAGCACCTTAATTTAATTTAAATGGGACTATAGCTGGAATGTTCATGAGAAATAACTTTTAAAGTGCCTGGGATGGAAATGCTAGCATGAAGCTCCTTGATAATTAGCTGGCAACAATATTAGGGTC
This sequence comes from Fringilla coelebs, assembly GCF_963513975.1. NCBI lineage: Eukaryota > Metazoa > Chordata > Aves > Passeriformes > Fringillidae > Fringilla > Fringilla coelebs. The sequence goes on along the minus strand of NC_140033.1, from coordinate 64,185,993 downwards.
CATTTCAGGATATATTCCAACAGGTAAAACGAGGGCACCTGATTCATACAGTATGGCTCTGTGTGTGTGTGTGTGTGTGTGTGTGTGTGTGTGTGTGTGTGTGTATGCACTACTCAGGCCTATTTCCAAGAGGGTGACATTTTCAATTTAGCCTGGATTTTAGGCTTGGTTTTAAAGTTTAAGCTAAGCCACATTTTGGCAGTGGGCTCTGTACTAATGATAATTTTCAAGCTGCATTCTGTGACTGGGACCTAGGTTCTGCAAGATCGGTATCTTCCATGAGATACTCCTGGTAGTAAGTCAAAAGATCTAGAGTTTATATTATTGTTGTCCTTTTTTTGGGACCTAAACCCAAAATTTTGTTTTCAAGACTGATCAGAGAGAAATGGCATGAAGAATCCAGGGTGCTCAGCAGAAAGGAAGCACAGAGATACTGTGAAAATCATGCTTAAAGTTTACATCCTTTGCCAGCCTACTGAGATAACTAAAAACTCAGGCACTAGAAGTTTGTTTGGGCTGAACCGACATGTTCTCTGTACTTGTGAAGGAGGAATTCCCTTTTCCTTTCTTAACAGATTCTCCTTGTTTAATAATCTCCAGTTAATTATCTAAAATATAGGTTCTTTTTCGGAATCTGTGAGAAATGCTGCATTTGGATGTGGGACTCCACAGTAAAGCTGAGAGCCTTCAGCCATCCAGACACACTTCAAACAGAAAGGCTGAACTGGGAAAATCCACAGGGGTGTACCTGTAGCTCTTTTATATATCCCATTAGATAGACACCAAAGCCAGCGCAGCAAGAAGAAGAAGTACTTGTTGAAATTCCCTAGGATGTTTCTCCCTGCATTCTAGATTTCTTTGTGCTCAAGACAAGTGTTGTTTACTGACCAACACAGTCCCTTGATAGCTGTTGAAACCTCAGGCACCTCCTGAGCAGAATCCTGAAGTTTGCCTTTCTTAAGTTGCTGAGACAAACCAGTGTCCCTTACTTCCCTCCCACCTGCTACAGCCACGCCAACTGGTTTATGGTCAGGGATACCCTGGTTTATGGTCTGGGGTACCCTGGTTTATGGTCTGGGGTATCCTGGTTTATGGTCTGGGGTATCCTGGTTTAGGGTCAGGGATGTCCTGGTTTATGGTCAGGGATACCCTGGTTTAGGGTCAGGGATGTCCTGGTTTATGGTCTGGGATACCCTGGTTTATGGTCAGGGATACCCTGGTTTATGGTCTGGGATACCCTGGTTTAGGGTCAGGGATATCCTGGTTTATGGTCTGGGATACCCTGGTCTATGGTCTGGGGTATCCTGGTTTATGGTCTGGGGTATCCTGGTTTATGGTGAGGGATACCCTGGTTTATGGTCAGGGATACCCTGGTTTAGGGTCAGGGATACCCTGGTATATGGTCAGGGATTCCCTGGTTTATGGTCTGGGGTATCCTGGTTTATGGTCAGGGATACCCTGGTTTATGGTCAGGGATTCCCTGGTTTATGGTCAGGGATATCCTGGTTTATGGTCAGGGATTCCCTGGTTTATGGTCTGGGATATCCTGGTTTATGGTCAGGGATTCCCTGGTTTATGGTCTGGGGTATCCTGGCCCATGGTCTGAGTGCCCAGCCCTGGGTGTTGGTGCTCCTGTAGATGCCAGCATGAGCTGAGGTGATGGAGCACATTGCAAACTGTGGCCTGTATAGCTTAACTCCAGGCTGGATTTTTAGTGAATCCCACAGTCTCTTTCCAAGGGATTTACTCCAAGCAAGTGGCACTGCTCAGATGTCTCTGTTCTGCCAGGGTGAAGGGGAGGAGCAGAGAAAAGGATGGGGTTTTGCTGGTAAAATGCAAACACTTGAGGAGAAATGAAGAGTGGAATCCTTGGCTCTGCCTGCAAGTGTGCAGATTTCCACTCAAGCTGAGATGACTGCAAGGGGATGATTCACTTGGGACATGTAGGCTGATGTCTCCTGGCCACTGCCCTAAAAACCCTTCACTGTCATGCATGAGGGAAGCATGTCCCTCTCCAAGAGCAATGCCAAACATTTTTAAGCAGCAATGTAATTCCTTCACAAGCTGGCAAAAGGATGGAGCTGAATTAAAAAATCCTAATGGCAGGGAAAATTTTATGGTGAAAGGCTGGTCTGCGTTGTTTGCAGATATTACTGAGCGAGAATTTTTCCATGCTCTCCCCTAAGATTAAACAGTGAATTGAAAAACTGTAAAGCAAGGGTAGGAAAGTTGCCAAAAAGGGGAGGTGTTGAGAGGAAGGAAAGAAAACTTCACCATTTTATAGATGCAAATCCTTAAATAAAAGTCAAAGCTTTCAATCTGCTGAGGCCCAAACGTGGGACCAAGATATGATGTGAGATACACTAAAGTTAAAGCAGGAGGGGAAGATTTAGTGACTGTGATGTGCTTCCTTTTTACAGAATTACCTTCACTTGCTACTCAGCTTCAGGAAGCAGATTTTGGCAGTAAGTTGTTTATCTGAATTGTGTCTCACAGGAAAGAAAGGCTCTGTCCCCAGAGCAAGGTGGAAGAGGCACTTACCTGCAGAGAGCACCTTGAGGCTGTGCTTGAAAAGCCACTGCCCAGTCACGAGCACAAAAATCTCCTTTTACTCCCAGTTTGAGCAAGACCTTGGCCCCAGCCTCTCACACCAAGGATTAACAACTTCAGTTAAATACATGGCATGCTCCCCAAAAGAACATAGCAGAATTACCTTAAAGTTTGATTGTGTGTAGTAACAGAGATGTCCAAGAGTGGGCTCTCGGTCACGACCTCTCCGTACGAGCCAGAATTTAGCCCAGCTGAGCGGGTTCGCCTCTTTTTCTTCTCCTGTTCCTTACGTTTTCCAGGCTTTGCTTTCTTTTTCTTCCCTGACGCCTTCAGGGGCTGCTCCTTGTAGGTCTGTGATTTGTTTGTCTCCTGAGTGAGGTATCTGCCCTCATCTTCACTGCCAAACCGGACAGGGTAGTTCTTGGTGTTGGTGGCGGGTTTAGGGTTCGGTGACACCTCCGACGTCGCACGGATCTCTGCAGTGTTGACCCCTTCGATTAAATTTTGAAGGAATATTCTTCTTCTCAAGTCTTGGATGGACTTGCCCTTGTCATGCAATAGCTGGTGCTCTGATACAGCCCGTTTGCTAAAGGAAGAAAAGAGAGGAGAGGGAAAAAATGTTTAGGATTTGGTTATTGCCCAGTGTGTTTGGCAGAGCTCCTCTCCTCTCTGGCTGCGGTGGCCACAGTGATCGTGTACCAGGCTTGGAAACATCCAGTGAAGCCAGACTGCTGGAGCAAGTCCTGCTTCATCCTCAGAGCAGCTGCTCTCAGCAGAGAAGAGAAAGACCTAAGCGGGTAATAATCCTCAGCTGACCGATCACACACCACTGGAGCTGGATTAGTCACTGCTCAGTTCTAGGAAAGCATCGTGACTCTTAATATATCACACTTGAGGCAGCAAAAGCAGGAGGGCAGTTGTCAGAGATAGGAAAACTAAAGGGTCAGATAATGCAGCAAGAGAGGGAAAAGCCAGCCCTTGCACTGGAGTGGGAAGCAGTGTTTATACAGCATCATTCTAGTGATTTTCTTCTGCTCAGTCATGTACTTCAAAAACATAAACAGGCACATAAATGCGCATTTTACTCCTACATTTAAAGAAGTGCAAGTGCAGGAGTGTAAGGGGAAAATGTTAGAATTAGGTTGCCTAAAGCACAGGCACTTCAGTCCATAATGAGCTATCCAATGAGGCAGCCTGAGCATCAGCAGAAACGAGCCTCAGCCACTCCTGTGGATTCATTGCTTGGTCACTTGTGTCTAATTATGGTTTTAGATGCCCTCCTGGTACTGCTTAAAGTGTGAACTTTTGGGGCCAAATTTCTTGTCTGCTGTGCTGTTTGAATTTTATGCTAACCCTCCTCACTGGAACTTCAAGAGCATCCTGGTTTGTTAGAGTGGTTTTTCCAGAGTTCATCCTGACCTTTTGGTACACTGAGCTCTGTCTAGTTTTCAAGGAACTGGGAGTTGAGCAGCTATCTGTCTTTTAGAGATGTTTTACTGGCAAGGAGTGTATTAAACATCTGAGGAAAGAAGATATCAATGACACCTGGATAATAAATAACCAGAGAAAATGTGAGAAAATACATGCCTTTTTCTTGAATTGGAATAGATGCACAGCTGTGCTGGGAACCACAGACAGAGCACAAGCTGGGATTTTTAGCTACATTCCCATGAATACAATAATACAGTTTATCCTTTCAATTGCTCTACTCCAGCATGCAGAGTTTGGCAAAGGAATCTCTCCTCTTGCATCAGGGTGTGGCATGTGATTGGATTCTCCCTGGCCAAAGAAATTCCATTCACTGCTTTGCTTGTCCTACAGTCATTTGGTCAGTTAGCTGGGTAAGAAGTGGTTTCTGCAGGCAGGGGAACTGGAAGATGACGCATCATTGGGAGTGAATATTCCTTCCTTCCATCCCATCCCTCTTTTTCCTGCTATGTTACCAGATTTGAAAATGCAAAAGACTTGGGAGTGTTCTGCAGGTTCTCTTTCTCAGTGCCCTCAGCCAAACTCTTCAGGTTTATGACTTGATCAACAGTAGAGCTATTGGAAGTTGGAAATTTGAAGTAGCCCTGTTTTAAGAGCGTCCTCTTCAATTTCTGCCTTTGTAGGGCTGCACTTTTTGAGTACTGGGTTCAAGTGGTGGATTGAAGTGACACTTCATCTCTATTGCTCAGTGCAAAATTCAAACAGCAACTTTCCTCTGTTTCACAAAGAGACTGGAAGATGATTGTCAAAATCTTGCTCAAAATCAGCTCTGCCTATACAGAGGATTGTGAGTACAGGTCATCAAATACTGTCTGTGTTTTAAGTGTCCCAAAATCAGTTTTGGATGACTTCAGCCTTTGTGACAAATATTTTATGCCCCTCTTCTAAATGTCCCTAAGCAAAAATGCAATGTGATAATGAATTATTTATCATGTCTTTCTCTTCAGTGCAGCTGTGACCATTAGCACAAGCTCGTGATCTCCCCTTTTCAAAAAACATCCCAGAAGGAGTTTTTTGAACAAGAGCCATCTCCAACACCCTTCTCATTAGGGTGAGTCTGACTGGCAAGTAGGCCAATAAAACCAGCACCCTGGGCTCCTCTGTGTGACTGCCTCTGTGCTGCCTGTCAGGCTGCCCAGGGTGACTCAGGTTACACTCTGAGATTCAGCAGTCTGTTTTCTCAGGAAATTTGCATGGGACATGCAGTTCTGCTTTCACCCTTCTAGTTCATAGAAAGTGTATGAAATCTCCATGCTTTAAGGAGTGTAAACCAGCGTCTCCTGTGATGAGCAAAGCTTTCCTACTGCCTCTTGTGAACTACCAAGGATAATTCCTTCTATCACAGACAACTCAAAGCTGCCTTAATCCTCTAATGTGTATTTGGTCAACTTCCCCACTGTGACAAAATCTTGACTCTCCAAAGCCTGTTATTAAAGTCCTCTTGATTGAAAACCTATTCCATTTTACAGAGCTGAAAGCTAAACATTTGGTTCCAGTACACACAAGGCAGTCAGAGAGCATTACAAGATCTACATCTTGAGTGAGTATGCATTTCCAAAATAATGCAGGGATTGACGTGTGAGGGACTGGTGTGCCAAAGAGGGAAGGTTTCTCTTTAAATGTCTGTATGATATTTAGCATCAAGTCTGGCCCCAAATAACATTCTGCTATTCCAGATGATTGTATAACATTATGTAGTGTTACATTTCACATGACTTCTATTACTCAGCCAGACTTAAGGATTACATTTTGCCTACCAGCTTCCTTTGTATACTCTAGACCAAAAAACCTCCTTGAAACAAAGATGTGGTAGATAGGTATCTCTGTGACCTCCTGCCTCCTTCTGCCTCAGTTATTCAAACAACTCCTATGTTTGTAAGCCGTGGGGAAAGGCTTGCCCAAGAGGACTGATGTAAGAAGCGCTTCATAATGGAGATATCAACAATATCTCACCCACACACTCAGAGCAGGAAGGCAATGGAGACTGCAATGATTGCATTCACATATTGGCCACAATATGGAAAAAAACATTTGGCTGTTAGGGTTAAGATGACCCACTAGAGGTCCCTTCCATCCTTCTATAAAACACACCTCTCGTCCAAGGAAAAGGATCCTGTACCCAAACCAAGAGCAGTAAATGCTAAGCTTACATGTGGCAGACACTTTTGAGAGAGGGATGTTGATGGTTTGTACTTGACCAGAGCATCCAAACTAATTACTGGATCCAAGTACACTGTGTACACTGTGTACATATGAGGCTGAGTGTCTCATCATGGGGAGAGCAGCAGAAATCCATGACTTGTGACTATCCTGACTTCGTGTACTTCCAGATAAGCTGCTCTTTTCAGGCACATTCCTCCTTTTTTTTTTTTTCCTTGAGACATTCAGCATTTCTAAAAGGCAACATCCTTCAAGCTACCACTTTCTATCTCAGAGAGCTGCTCTTATTTAGCTGGTATTATCCTTGACTATTCATGTTGGGTCTGATCCTAAATTCAGCAAAATAACTGAGGAGGATTCAGTCAGCTCTCTGTATTTTGCAAGACTGTGAGTGCCCTTGCCACTGACTGCAAAGGGAGGGAAATCTGCTCAACCTATCTCAGGCTTCAGAAAAATATTTTGAACAGATCTAGGGACATGATGCTGCGATGTCTGGACATGATGATAAAAATATGTAATTTCATTTTGAGACATTACTGGTTTCTCAGAAGTCCTTTAGCAGCTAAAGCACTCCTATAACAAATAGCATGTCTGGAAATCTTTTCTTGGGACAATTTGCTATTGCTTGCCATGAGATATTTGCTTCAGCAAAGTCTGTAGAACCAGGCCTATGTAATTTTGATTATTTTTGCATGTCTATAATAATGTGCTTCAGTATTTTCATCCATTACTGGCTTAAGTTTTTGACTGAGAAAAAAAAAATCTCAAAGCCTAAATGAGTTATTAACCATTAACTCTAGGAATGGTTTGTGGTGATATTAAAACAGGACACATGTTTGAGTGTGGTGTCTGTGTTTGTGCTGTGCCCACAAACAAAACTACATGAATGCCACTAACTGACAGCTGACTGGTTTCTTGTGTGTGTTTTACATGCCAGAGCAAAGAGGGAGCTGAGAAATGAGTTTTCACTGGTTAGCTTACACTTTTCTTCCCCCCTGTCAGGACAGAAGGGGGAAGCTGGGAAAACCTCTAATCCTGACCTTTAAAAACAAGTGTTAGAACTACGCTAACTTCAAAAAGAGAAAGAGTATTTCTCTGCAAGTCTTATTTTTTTTTGCAACCAATTTTGGCTTAGATCCAGTTCAGAGTTTCCTAGCCAAGAAAATAACAGCGTCTAACTGCACTTCAACGTTTTTCTTTTTTTTTTTTATCTATTTTTGAAACTGAAGTTTGATTTCTCTATATAATATGGTCCCAAAAGAAAGAAAGAGCCCAAGAACAGCTTTCAGGAGCACAAAGCACTTAAACGTTAATGGACTGAGAATAATACACTGTAACATTATCAGCAATAACATGTTCTACACAATTTGCTGTAGGAGATTTGTAATAGCTCTCTGCTGGTGCCAAACTTTAGGTGTGTCTGAAGTCTCTTCACCTGGGGTATTTATTTTTTTTTCTTTTGGGTGTTTGTTTTTGGTTTTTTTTTTAATTATCATTATTATTATTGTGTGTTGCTTAACTGGCAGAGGAAATGTTATTTGGAGATCTTGTCCTTATGTATGTAATAAAACATTTACAAGGAAATCCACCTGAAATTGTTTGCTGTGTCATGTTTCCCTCTAAGCTGTGATCGGATTTTCCAGCACTCTTTCTCCAACTTGGCTTCCTTTGGAACTGAATAACAATACAGCCCTCCCCAGTGTGACTGAGGTGTTTCTTCCTTAGAAAATCTGATGCAAGTCCAGAGAAAGCCAGCGAGTTGGATGTGTGCATCAGCACAGAGGCTTCTCCTGCACTTTGTGCATGGGTATTACTATAAACCAGGCTGATTATTTTGGAAGAAGCAAAAAGGTCATTTCCTGAACAGACTGTCTTAAGTTACACTATCATTTATCAAAAAATATGCCTCTGCCTATAAGTAAGATACTGGACTCCCTTTGGATATTTTTTCCCCCTGAAGTGGCAGAAGTCCAAAGAAATTGTTCAGTACATCAGTGTCACGATGGCCCTCGCTTCTGCCTGCTTCCCCTACCCCTATCAATATTGGCTCCACGCCAGAGCCGGGGAAGTGTCTGTAAGCGAGTGTAACACCCAGCATTTGGAGAAACCGGGATGCTCCCTGCGAGGGTCCCGGGCAGCTGCGCAGCAATCACCCAGGTGTGTGGGAAGAGAAGCCCCTGAGCTTTCACACCGCCTCCCCCAGAGCTTTGTACGGTCAGACAGCTGCAAATCGCCCTTTCCCTGCCCCGAACGCCTCCTCCTGGCTCTCAGGTGAGCACCTGGGGCAGGTAACCCGGGCCGGCCCCGCGCAGAGCCGGCAGCGCTGCGGAGCCTCCCGGGCTGCCTCCCTCCTCCATCCCTCCCTCCATCCCCACCGCGCCGCCGCCGCGGCCAGGGCGAGTAAAGGCAAAGAAGAAAAGAAAAAGAGAAACTCACAGTCTGCGGCTGATCCCCTCTACTGATCTCCCGTAGGAGGGCACGGAGTAACTCAGCAGGAACACTGCGAAACTCCACTGCTGGAAGAGTTTAGCGAACATTGTATCCTCCGGGGCTTAAAACCTGCAAGGAAAGAGAGGTCAGTCCCGAGGGACAGATGCGCCAGCGCCGTCCTCGAGGAGTCCCCGCTTCGGCTCTCCCAGCTCCGAGGCTCTGAAGGAAAAACAAACTTTCTGAGCTCTCGGCTCACTCCTTCCAAACTTCGCTCTGTCTCTCTCCCTTCCTTGCTGTCTGCCTCTCCCTCCCTCCCTCTTTCCCTCCCTCCCTCCCTCTCTCTGTCTCTCGCTGCCCGCAGGCAAGATCTCTCTCGGTATTAGTTCAAAAAGCATCTAGCTCTCAGTTGAGCAGGGTTAGAGCGGGGTTCAGTGAGTTTCCTGAGCCCGGCTTAGTTCTAGTCCGCTAAGCCACCCTCTCAGGGCTTTATGTTACAGCAGAAGCCCTGTTTGCAGATAAGGAAAGATTCCCAAAAGTCAGCTGAGCTGCTCGCTTCTCTGTAAACACGCGCGGACACACAAACACACACACAGGCGGAGGGGGAGCGCATCTCCACATCTGTCTTTCAGTAATACCTCTGCAAAAAAAAAGGGTCAGGTTCACGTCTCCAGCTGCCAGAAAGTTTTGGTCCCCACCAGTGACAAGGAGAGAGACAAGCGGTGACAAGGAGAGAGACAAGCAAAGGTCGCTGCCTGTCTGGAGAGCCCGAGAGGTCTGGGAGGAGCGGTAGCCCCGGGAGGCTCAGGGGCTGGGAAGCATGCTTGGCTCGGCAGGTTGGACTGGGCTGCAGCCTGCGATGTTCACACGCTCCGGAGCAGCCTCTGGGAGACCTGCGGGAGGACGGAGGGTTTTGCAAAGAGATGGCGCCCTAGGAACATGTGCGGAGAGAGCGAGAGCCCGGGCGGGATACCCAGAGCCAAAACGGAGACTGGGAATCAGCGCTTCCCGGGCCCGCAATCAAAAAGGAGCGAAGAAAGGGAAACACCCGGCAGCGCATGCACTCGGCGGACCCCAAGGACTCCGACCAAGCTCTCCGCATCTTCCGCAGCCGCACTCCTCTCTCGCTCACCTTCCAGCTCTCCCTTTTTGTGTTTACCCCCGGGTCAGCGTCTCCCCTGCCGCGGGGATTCCTCCCATCGCTGGGAGCGCTTTTTAGCTCAAGCCCCAAAGCGCTGCCCGGGACTGCCGCCGCCTTTCCTTGCACGCACCTACCGTCGCTGGTCGCCGTTCCCCTATTAGCCGGAGGGTCGGCTCCTAATGATGCTAATTGTACGCTAGTGAAGGGAGGGGGGGAGCTCAGGGGGAGGGCTGGGGGGAGGACTCGCGGTCTATGAACACAGGCGCTCCTGGCCAAAAAAGTAAACTAGTGGAAAGTTTTCTCCTCCTCTCCCTTTTTCGCCTTCCACTTCGCCCTCCTTCAGCCTGGCCAGGGCGCTGCAAACCGCTGCGTCAGGTTGCGCTCCCGTGCGAGGCGGGCAGCGCCGCGGGGCTGCGGGGACAGCGGTGGCCGGAGCGGCGGGAGGTCAGCCCCGGCCAGCCCCGCACCCCCCGACGGAGGCACCAAACTTTTCCACGCCGGGACAGCACTGGTGTGAAAGCCCAAGGTGACGGAGCCCGCCCGCCTCTCCAGCCTGTTCGTGCAAGGAGCTGCCCCGGCTGCTCCAAGGGGACGCGGGGACAGAGCCGGGGGCAGCGCGCCCCTCGCCCCCGGCCCCGCGGCTCTCCCGGAGGGAATGCCCTGCTCGCCCATCTCCTGGCCTTCAGCGCACACCTGGGGACGCCGCTCCGTGCCCGCAGCATCCCGGGAGCCCGAGCCCGGAGCCTCCCCCGAGCCCGCGGCCGGGCAGCGGGGTTGTGCCGCTGACAGCCTGATTTACAGGGAACGCTTGCCCAACACCCTCACCAGCCGCAACAAAACACTGAGGCGTGCCGGCTGGCTGCTCCTTCTCATCCTGCCCCCGAATTACGGCAGGCGCTCCGAGAAGGTTTAGGTGCAAAGCAAAGCGTTTTTCTACCTGCAGGTTATTTGAAGTTAAACGACGCTTGCAGACGCGATTTAAAAGCTCAGATTCCACGCCACACAGGCAAATAAAACCGACAGCTTAAGAGCTGAAATAGAAATCATGCTGAAAACATTAAATCGTTTATGCCGTAAATAAATTCCCTGAACACCTGGTAGGCTATAAATTAAAATGTATAGCTAATAGGCGTCTTTGATTTACACTGCCCTTTCGACTAATTAAAAATAATTGTGACATCCCCAGAAAACAACCCCCACAAACTCATAAGGTGTATTGCTCATGTTAAAAGTAAAATTTCCATCAAATATTTTTAGAATTTCCTCTCCCCAGAAATGATTAAAAAAAAAAAAACAAACACCAAAAACCAACACACATCATCCTTTACAGACTCAGGAAAAATAAATAGCCTCTATAAACTCAGAATCCTGAAGTTTCTTCTCAATTTATCAATTCACCTTTTCCTTGAGTTACAGCTGTCTGTGCCTCTCAGAGATCACTCTGGCCAACAGTGGTTGCTCTTCTCAGCAATCGCTTCCAAAACTATGTTCTAGGCTTAAGAAGGAGGAAAATGGAAAAAAAAAAAGAAAAGAAAAAGAAAGAAAAAAGAAGTAAAATGAATTAAAAAAAAAATAAAGGCAATACTTTTCAAAAATCCAGCTTACAAAGCTTTGATTCTGCCTGATTAGGGCTAAATAAAGGGTGTTAAAAGCAGGTGCTTTTCTCCCTTGCTGCTCTTTTTATTATGAAGAACAGAAGCTTCCCCTAATATATATAGTGAGGGAGACCCTTCTCCATTGCTTTTATTGAAAAGACCAAACTTGTGACATCACTAACCACCTTCCTATGGCTGAGTTTGCCTCTTCTCTGCCTCAGTGGGCTTGGGAAAAAAAAAAAAAAAGGAAGAGGGAAGAGAAAAAAAATAACACAACCCAACTATGGCAGTGCTAATACGGCTGAGCAATGCCAAAGGCTTTTAGGACACTCACTCTCACCCTATGCCCCCCCTGCCCCCCTGCTCCCCGAGCTGTCATCTGCAACCACGGGCGCAGCGGCGTCTTGTCACCTGCCACGTACGCAAAGGAGCAAACTCGCGTTCCCGTGAGCAAACTCCTGGTCCCAAGCCTCACCGCAAGCCTGAGCCCTCCTGCGTGGCAGGACGGGGACAAAAACCCCTCACCTGGGGTTTAAACCTTCCCTTCCCCGCAGGATGCCGCGGGAGATGCTCTCCCGGGAGGGACCCGCCGCCACCTGCAGCATCTCCCGGTCCGGCCCGGCCGGCTCCCGGTGTCCCCCGGCCTCGGAGGGGAGAGAAGGGAGGAGGCTGGGCTAGGATGGACGGGCTTTAGGAGCTTTAGGAGCGATTCCAATCCCCACACCTGCGCCGAGCATGGCTCCGCTCACGGAGCGCCCTGGGGCACGGCTGGCCCGGTGTCTGGGAGAGGGAAAACTCCGCACCTTTGCGGGGCTTTCACCTGCCGGGCCCCGCTGGCGGCAGGGCTCCCCGCCAAGGCGAGCTGCTCGCCGGCTGTTTCTGCAGCCGGGATGCGCGGAGAGAACCGGTGGCTTGGTCTGCCCCGGGAAAGGCTTCAGCCGTGGAGAGTTGAGGCAAAACCCCGTGTCTGCCCTTCTGGCCAAGCCCTCTCTGCCGCGACAAGGCAAACTTTATCATTTTAAGTTTTCTGCCTCCCCTATCTCCCGTCTTCCCGCCTCAGACTCGATGAGATTTTGGAGGGATGCCGCGCTTGGCTTCTGCCTCCTTTTTTCCATACGTATAAACAGGCATAAATCAGCTTTTCTAGGAGGAAGTTGACCTGGGAGCTTGGCTAGGGAGATAAGTCCCTGTCCCAGGTTTTCCCGAGCGGGGAGTAGGGCCAGGGACTGCGGGCGGGTGCGTGACCGGGCTGCCCCAGAGCAGCTCAAGGAGAGAAGCAAAAGCCAGCGAGTGGGACAGGTTCAGCTCTCAGGGGAGGAGGTGCCCTTGCAGCCTCAGGGAGGCAGAGGGAAATAATGACTAAACCCCCGCCCGGCGCTCGGAGACGGGATAAATCCTCAGCTCCGCGAACTTCCCATCCTTCACCTCCGTGAAGTTCCGCCTCTCCCTCCTCCCTCTTGTTTTATTCACAATAAAGCATTTTCGTCATTTCCCCTCCCGGATTTCTATAACCTCAGTTGCACCCGTCCAGGGCTTCGGTTCAGACGGGGAGTTTAACCTCCCCAGCCTTCCCAGGGTGGAAAAAATGGTGTTCAGCAAAAAAACACAGGCGTGCTGACGGCTGGAGAGTCTGGCGGGGAAGGGAAGGGAGCGGCACCACAGCGATTGCTGGACTCGTCCTGCGAGGACCAGAAATCCCCTGACTTGCCCAGCCTCTCTGGTCCGGCGAGGTTAAAACCAGCGAGCGCGGCTCTCTGCAGGCGAGGTGCGAAGCCCCAAAATATTTTTCCAAGGCTCCCAGGGTGGGCTTGAGGACAAGGCTGCGGTGTAATTGGTAGCAGGCACGACTGCTCGCAGATTGGGGCAGGCTTTCTAGCACACACTCATTCTTGCCCAGGACCTAGCCCTGCTGTGCTCTGCAGTGCCCAGCTCTCATGACGGGCGCTCTCCTCTCCTCTGACTCCCCGTCGGGAAGGAGAACTCCTTCTTCCACGCCTGACATGGTGTCATCTTCGCATTGGGTGAAAGGATTGCTCGGGGAGAAAGAGAAACCCGCTTTTCCCCTCCCCATCAGCAAGCCCCAGACGTTCTGCGGCGCTCTATGCGAGCACAGTGATGTCCTCTATTGAACAGCGATAGAGTGGCTGAGCAGAGCCGCCTCTCGCACCCGAGGGGCGGCCGGAGTTCCCCAGCTCAGCTATTGACACAAGGCGCCGTTTATTTAGACAATATGCATTTAATTTAACGCACTCGAGAAAGGGCGGGCGGGGCCGGGAGGGGGTAAAGCAAAAACACAAAAAGCTGCGTGGAGCTGAGGAGAGCTTTGCCAAATCTTCTGTCTGGTTCCTAGAATCCGGCAGACAGCGAAAGGAGCAATTTTCAGATTTGAGGGCTAGGAGGCGGTGATGAATCCCCGAGGCCGCCGCTGCCCCGCAGCGCCCGGCGGTGCCGGCGGAGCGTGGCCCGGCTCCAGCCCCAGGGCGCTGTCCATGGTGGTGCGGCCACGGCCCGGAGCTCCGACGTTCCCTCTCTGGCTAGGTCTGGTCTTCAGCTTGAAATATATCTAAACACAGACTGAGAACTTTTCTTTTCTTTTTTTTTTTTCTTTTTTTTTTTTCCTTTTACTGAATATCTATCAAATACCAACAGGAAGAAACGTGTCTGGTCTGTTTAACTCACACAAAACTAATACCAAGCTGGGCTGGCTGGAGAACAAGAATTCAATTTAAAGAAGAGGAGGGGGGAAGACTTGCAATTTGTTTTTGTGCTCTGTTGGAACAAAATCCATCCCTTTAGACACTTTTCTGAGATGAGACAGACTCACCTCCTGCCTTGGAATAGCTTAGTGGTTAATGTACTCATCCAGACTGTGGGACACCAGAGGTCAAGTCCTCCCTTTCTCTGATTCAGAGTCCCAATTCCTGGACTCTCAGTTTCTCTCAGTTCCCTCCCATCCCAGACCTAAAACCGTTCCTGATTACATTTGTGATGAATTGATATTTTCCAATGGGTGAAAACCGAATGATTAGTAAAGGAAAAATTCCCACCTAACAGTTATTCTGAGAAGTTATTCTTGGATTTTTTTTTGGTTTAACAAGGAGAAGTCTAGCCAGCCATCATACAACAATGGAAAGGAACTGAAAGCTGAGAAAAGGAGTGAGCTAAGAAAAAGTCTTTTTCTCTGGTGGCACACAGGGCTGGTGTTGTTAAGACATACTTTCTTTATCTTTATCTTTATCTTTGCAGATTATTTGGGCAAAAAGGCTGTGGCTGTCCCACAGCTGCACAGGTCTAGTAGAGTTGGGGTGTGTTTTCCTTGGATGTGGTTTTGATCAACCATTGCTATTCCTTTAGCTTATAGAGCACAAGAGAAAGTTGTAGTTTGGATCATCTAGTCTCATTTGACTTCTCAGATAAGAAGACAGGCTGCCTTTCCATGCTGATGGAGAGAACTGGTTTGTGTGAAGCCTGAAGTCATGCCTGTGGTTCTGGGCAGCAAGGTACTGCAACAAGCCCTACCTTGAGCATAGCCTTTATAAGCTAACTTTCCTGAAGTACATATCTTTGTTTTATGCATTTTGGTTTTGCTAATCTAATTATTTTTGGTAATCTCCAGTCTGCCTTCCAGGAATTTTTCTGCTTCTTGTTGTATGTTTTAAAAAGTGGAGATGACCGCAAATGTTACGTGCATCCTCTGCTTTGACTCAGATGTGCTTTCTTCCTTCCTTTGCTCCTATGCAAGTAAAATGATCCTGTATTCTCTTCTTCCATTAATTATTTGCTTTCATATCCCTAACTCCCACTGAACAAGCTGAATCTTTAACCTCTTCCCAGAAGTCATGGGATGCAGTCCAGCTCTCACTGAAGCCAGACTGCTTCTCTTTGTTCACTTCATTTGGATGGTGGTCAGCATCTTATATGGCCACCCCTTCTCTAAATATGGAATGTCCTTTAATCTCAGTGTGGTTTCTTTTCCAGACATGATGTCCCATAGGTTGTGAACTCTAGGCTGCAATGAGCAAAGTGGAATGACCACCTCACTTGCTTTAATCAGGCCTTGCACAGTGAAATGTAGCCTGGAGAGCTGCCCATGACACAATGCATAATAAGCTTGGACAGCAGGAGATGTGAGCAATCATGCCTTTTAGGAGTTTCAATTAACCCTTGCAGGTTATGGTTCTAAATTTACTAGAATATCAAATTTGAAATTCAATTAACCTGAAGAAATAAGTAAGGATAAACTATAAAAGCTATTAGCTATTATTTGTTTATCTCAAGATAATGAAAATGTTTCCTATAACAACTTGCCTTACATTGAGATTAAGTCAATTGCTCCTTCACCTTCAGATTTCACCTCTCTTAAAACTAGAAATATTACTCTGTGTTTGCTCTGACTTAGAAATGGTGCTCTCTAGAAGCTGTTTTCTGTTTCTTAGGAATTTAGACTGTTTTTGCCAGACGCTTGACAAAATTTCAGTGGCTGTGGGAGATGGAAGAGTAAAGGAGCCCAAAAGGGTTCTGGGCAGGACTGGATGTCTACAGGCAGAATTCCTGGGTTCTGCTGCTCTTATTAATTTTCCAAGCCCTTGAGACACCTTGAGTCTAACCTGGGTTCTGGAGCTGGCAGGTGAGGGAGTGACAGCCAGGAGTTTTTCCTGGATGACTCAGGGATGGGCCCACACAACGTGTGGAAACAAAGCCAGCTATGCTTAGTGCAGCCTGAGGACAGCTCCAGCAGAGAGCTGGAGGTGGCTGTGCTGCCAGGAACTGAGGTCCAAGGTTTTAACACACACCTGGACATGAGCATAGCATCACTTCAACCTGCAGGTCAGAATACCAGCAAGGGCTTGCATTCTCTTGCATTGGAAATGTTTGGGTTTCTCAACAGCTATTCAGGCTACCAGGTTAGAAACCCCATCTTTAAGTTGGTTTCCCATCTTTGTCCTGTGGAAGCGTTGCCCTTGCTGTCTGACTAACTTGAATTGCCCTCTTGGATAAGCCTTGTCTTGTCTGCAGCAGGGCAAGCAGACCTGAAGGATCCAGAGGTCTCTGCTTCACGTTGCTTTTGGCAAAAAGCTGTAGCTGGGCATGGAAATGTGATGCTCTGAGTAATGCATCAGTTTTGAAATGATGCTTACACATGGACGTAAAAGGCTCCTGGGCTTTCCCACAAAAAGTTAATTCATTCAGGGTGTGAGGCTATTCCAGTCCTTTTCAGGGAATCTTTCAGACCCAAGACACAGCAGAAGTTCCTCATGTGAGCTCAGACCCAGCAGAGCTCCCCGTCACGTTCTTGTGCTCCATCTTTGAAAGCACAGCACTGAAACTCATACAAGAACCTTGTGCCAAGACTGGCAGAGCAGAAAAAAATGGCAACAAAGTGGAGGGATCCCATTTGTAAAAAGAGCCTGCAGGACTCAGGAATGTCAGATCTCATTGCATCTGTATGGCTTTTCATTAACCATCCATAGAGGCACAGGAAGGAATAGGGAAAAACCGTGCAACAGGTGGTGGAGCTTCTCAAAGGGTTGCTCATCACTCGTTATCCCTGGGATGCTTTTGTCCAAATATCACTGTTTTTGCAGTATCAGGCTGGAAGGTGATCAGTGATAAGAAAGGCCTGTCCTGTCACAAAGGCAGGGTTTGTTAGACTCATCAGCTCCCTCATTGCAGCCAGGCTGTGTCAGACTCTTTGAGGGCACACTCATAAACTCCTTTCATGAGGCCAACCAGCACAAAGGGCTGGGTATGTGTGTGGGAGGAAGGGAAGCAAACTTTCTATCAGTGACTCCAGCTATCAGAAATATCAGCAAGCTGTGCTCTGGAGGCCACCTGCACACTGTGCAATCTGTCTTCCCAAGAGCTTCAGAGCAGGTGGTTTTTAATCAAGGTCTCCAGGTGCTTGTTTGTGAAATACTTTGTTTCGAGGGACACATGCGCACTCGGAGGAGGAGGAGGGTGATATCTGTGCAGACCTCTGGAATCCTGCACTCATTAGTAACTAGTGATGATGTGCTTGTCAACACCTATAGGAAAGCCAATTTGTACTAAATTATTTAAACCTTACTCAAACAATGATCTTATTCGAGGTGCAGGTGCTCAGCTTCAGGCTCAGGCTTGTATAAGCTGTTTACTTGTTATGCCTCAAAATACATTTACTGACAAAAAAGAAAAAAACCTGAGTGTAAGAATGCACAAAACAACACCTTTGTTAAACTTTAGGGCCTTTCCCCATAAACACACAGAAGCTGAACTAAGACAGTCTTGTTAAGTTTTGCCAAGCCTCTGAGATCCCTTGTATATTCTACAGAGTTTTGCACAATATAAAATATTTCTACAGAGTTTTGCACAATATAAAATTTTCCTGTGAGCCAAAGGACTGCTGCACTTGGTGCTGTGTGGAGTCCTGGGCTACAAAAATATCTTCTGCTGAACAACACACTTTAAGGACAAGTTGCAAGAGGGGAACAAAACGAGCAAAAAGGGATAACAATAATCCCAAATCCATTTCAGCTAGCTCAGTATCAGTCCAGCCTGCTGTCTGTAAATCATTTGGAATTTAAAGGTGTGCAAGGAAATGCTTTAATGGTATAATGCAAGGATTGATGTGGATGATCAGACAGGGAAAGAGGGAAGTGCTATTAGTGTGAACACATGAATATAGAAAGAACTGAACAGCCAGATAAGGTCAAGTTCAGTTGTGAAAGGACCTAAAAGGAGGGATAAAAGGTAGTTTGTTTTTTTTATTTGGGTTTTTTTTTGTTGTTGTTGTTTATTGGGGGGTTGTTTATTTGTTTGTTTCCCCTTGTAGAAAATAAGTGGGAGGAAGCAGAAGGTTGTGAATTATATAAATTACAGGACTGAAATTACTAGGAAAAAGGATGATTTGAACAATTCATTTAACAGACCAGTTGATAAATAATTTGCAGTGGCTGAGGGTTAAGATTTAGGGGTGAAGCATCCTGGTGAAAGCTTTTGTGGTCAAGATACCTTCTGAAGATGTTGAAAGAGGAAAATATTTGAGCACAGAACAAGTGTTGAACGAAAAAAATTCCTCAAACCCCCTTTCCCCACCACCAAAATGAAAGTCCAGAGCCATCACCCAAGACACTGCGTGTTTGATAAGCCTTTTATCAACAGGGAGAAAGAATAAAAATAGTGTGTGGATTTGGAGCTCTGCTGAGATTTTAAGCATGTTAAGCTGAAGTTCAAGAGCATACAAGTGAGAGATGGAATGAAGGATGGAACTGGACAGAGGCAGTTTCCTGTATCATCATTCTAAAGGCAGTTTGAGAGAGAATAAAGGTTCTGTGCTCTGTGCCTTGTACTGTGGGGTCTCAGTCCACTGAGAAGTTTTACCTCTTATGGTAATGCAAACACACAACAACCACAAATGAAGGGTTGTGACAGGACAGTGAAAAGAAAAACCCAGGAAAGGAAAGTGGGAAAGGAAGAAAGATCATCTGGATATGGTTCTAAATGGCCAGGTATAGGAATGTAATGAAACTCAGTGCCCAGTGCAAAGTGAAATTTAAACAGGGTGTTGCTGAACAGAAGAAATGAGCTGTTTATGAGCATGTGGATGGTGGAGGAGATTTGGGACTTAGCCAAGAGAAAAGGGTTGGAAACTTATCTGAGAGCTGCATTAGCCAAAAGATGAGGCTAGAAGTCAAACTAGAGACAGCTGTGAATAGCATTAGTGAGAAGAATTCTAGGGCTTGTTTTGTTTTTTTCCTTTGGTGTTGCAAAAGTCACACAACCTCCTTTGCAGGGGGAAAGAAACAGGAATGTTTTCAAGTATGGGTTACTTAAAGAAAGGAAGAACTACAGCATGTTTAAAAAAATGTTGGGACTTTCTCTGTCTTATTTCATCCCATTGGTGTAGGACAGAAATATTTTGCCAAGTGCAAAGTTCACAGGTAAGTCATTCTGCTGGAACTGTAACTCTTCTATGAACCTCAGTCATTTACAGCTGGGTTACAACACAGCATATTTGAGTCTTCCTGTTCCTGAACTTTACCCTTAGTATGAAAAGTGGTATTTTCTCTGCCTTTTTTTTTTAATCTCTCAAGTCTATCATTGCCTTTTGTGGATGTCTCTCTTTTGTAATAAGTTTACCTCCTACAGATGGTTTATACCTTGATTCCCAAGCTTTTCCATGTTTTTTATTTTTGTGTACAGTTCAGTCATACCCCTCTGTAATCGGAGCTATTTTAGAAACATCTCAGGTTTTACATTACCAGCTGAAATAACTCACACGAGGTACCAAGTCTTTCAAGTCTCTCCAAAGAACCAAACCACATCAGCCAGCTCACTAACCTGAAACCATTCTCTCAAATCCCAGCTAAAGGAGATTGCTTAATCCACCCTCAGTGCTGGGAGGCTCCCCAATAATATTGGCATGGGGACATAGATGAATTTTTTCTGAATTTCTCTCATTGTTTCCAGGGCCTTGTTGGAAGCACATTATAGATAATGTAATCACACCTTAAAGTTCCAAAATTTCCATGTACAAAGTTCCATGAAATCACTGCTGCGTGAAGGAATTCTGGGACTTTTATCCCAGCCTCTTTCACAGAAATTTCAGGTTTCATGCTCTTCTGACGGGTCATGTGAACACAGCACTTGGTCATAAAGAAAATTAGAATTTGATGAATTTATATTTTCTTGTTAATTTTGCTATCTTTTCCGTCCTACTGTGGTTTTTATTCTACTTATACCACCACAGAACAGATGAGCTTTGATGGTGTGAGAAAGACAATGAATGGCTGCTTACTGAAACAATCTGTAACAGGGGAGCTGGCCTTATTGGAATAAAAAATTAAATTATATATTTTATGTGGAAAATTAAAAAAGCAATCTGAATGTCAGTCTTTGCTTTGCTCCAAAAGTTCTCTGTCTCCCCAAGTGTACTACAGCACAGGCAGCATTATCGTAGCTCTGTGATTGGAAACAGTTTTCCCCAAGACTTCTTTTGACTTTAGCAGTTGGAATCTGGTTTTATTTATCATCTATAAATGCTCATTTCTGTAATGGAGGCTGTTTTAAAGCATAAAGCTGTGTCTACTTAAGTTCTGAAAGATAAATAATTTAATTGTTATTTATAACACTGTCAACAAGTTGATTATTTAATCAAAACAGCTATTTAGTAATGATAGGAAATATAGCGAGGGTCACAGTAAGGTACAGCAAATTCTTAGCTATAAAGAAAGAAGTCTATTGAGCTGGTTTCTTTGCTAATCCGATGCATGCCAAATTTTCAGGCTCAGGAAGTTCATTTAGGTTGCAACAAGGCAACAGTATATGGATATATTGTTCAGTTTCATTTTTTTTTCCACAAGCAATAACAGAATCCTCAGACACAGTATGACAGAATAGGAGGGAGGATGAGAGAAAATGACTGTACAAATGCCTGGAACCAGAAATGTATTTATTATTAGAATTTATGAATTTAGAAGTTAAGAATATTTTTCCCCCTACAATTTCGATGTGACTACCCTTTTGCAAAGTAATGTAAAGTGTTTGGAGATGTATCGTTTGAGCTGCTGACATAATTAATGATTTCATTAAGAGCATGAAAGGAGGCTCTTGTATTTCTCTGGCATTAGCAAGCCAAGTCCGTGTCCAAACTCTAATAACCAAAGTTGCTCTTGCTGATCGAGACTGTTGGTCCTCTTGTTGCAAAATAAAAATTTGAAAGCCAAATATTATACTGGGCTGAGATACTTCCCAACATGTCAGGAGTGTGACAGGTTTTAAATATGAGCAGCTACTATGGATTACAGGCTGGCAGAAAACTTCCCAGCATTTCAAGGAACAATGCAAATGACAAGATCATAAACAAGGTCCACTTCCAGAAATTCTAAGGAACCCAATTTAAAAATTACCACTTATCACTCCCATTTTTCATATAGAATCCTTGCTTAGATAGTCTGTACTTCAGAAATAGGGTTGATCCTCGAAAATCTCTGGGAATCCTATGAAAACTGCAGTAGGATTTGCTAGGAATGAACCATGAGTTTGGGACATTGCTGCACCCTTTCAGTTATGTTCTGGCTGGCTTTTCATCTCACCAGAGTCGGGCTAACATCCTGTGTAGGATTACAGGAATTTGCTTTCTTAACTTTGGTACATAATGAACAACAAGGATGCATGAAGTAGACCTGGGTTTCCTCAGATACAGGTGCTACAAAACCCATACTTGGGAGGAAAGGGGAGAAGAGGAGCAGAAGCTGTGCTGGGAGCCAGAGCTGTGCTCTGCACCCAGCAGAAGACAAAGCTCACTGGGAGTACAAACATCCCAGGAGAGGGAGACCCACGTGCTCAAGGGAAGGACAGCTGAGCTGTTCTGCTTCAGAACCAAGCACAGCAGAGGCTAAAATATCAAAAGGGTTGGAACCTGCCTAAGGATTGAAAGGCATTTGCAGGACTAAGTGGAAAACTTCTGATGCTTGCCTGGCCTCAGACAGTGTTGACTTCTCCAATGAACATTGAAATCACACAGTCTCCCCTTCACTATACATTCCTCAGTTTCGTAAAAAGCAACTTGTTGATGATGCTATGGTTATGAAATCAGTGCTAGAAACCACACTGAGCATATGCCTACAAGAACTCCCTTTAAAATGAGCAGTCACATGCTAAAACAGGAGCATGGGCCAAAAGCAAGCCAGCTGTGAGACTGGGTAGACACTAAGGGGAAAAATGACCCTGTCTCATATGTATTTTGGTTTCATGTTAACATGTATGCTCCCTTCATCTCTGCACTGATTTGGGGGTATTAAATTTTCATAAAAATGAAAGGCAAATGTGGTAGCTCTCTGTGTTTGTGCATTATTTCATAGGACCTACGCCTACACCAACCGTGCCATTTAAAGTCTTCAAAGAGCCTGAAAATCATCCTGTTAAATCAGAATCAAGGTGCAGCACCAAGGTGTAGCTAAACCTTTGGATTTCCTGTGACAGGACCCAACAGCAGACACAGACATTATTATAAAGTGAGTCATCTCCCAATTAAATTCTCCTGTCTCTCAATAATTGCTGATTTAGAGAGGGACTGGTAGATGCATTGCACCACCAATAAAACTTATTTTTCCTGACTTCTACTCAAACATTTTCTGGACTTGGTTAAAGTGCTGGCCTCCACAACATCCTGTGGTTGACTTCCACAGTTTAATTATTATGTAGTGCGAAAAAGTACTTCCTTTTGTTTGTTTTTTATAGAGAGGGAACAGAATTCTCCCTCATGTTTTATGTCATGAGAAAAAGGGAACAGTAGTTTTCTGCTCATCTTCTCTTTGCCATTCAGAATTTTGTAGATGCTATTATATTTCTCTTCTGTCATCTCTTTTTCCAGCAGGGAAGTTGTAGTCCTTTTCCTTTATCTTCCTGTGCAAGCTTTTCTTTATTTAAGTTGTTTTTCTCAGCAGAGTTATGCCCTGCATCTCTACATCTTTTCCACTTCTACTGATTTCATAATTATCAAAGGACAATCAGAATTAGGAAACTATTCTGAAGGGTGCAAATACACCTTGAAAGATTATGCAGAACTCAGCTTGCTTTTCCTCACACTTTTATAGGATTTCATTTTTGTGGCAAAGTCCTGCTACTCACTGCTGTTCTGCGGGGTTTGTGCAGCTTTAGTGCTTCTGGTCCCACAGGGTTTCTGTGTATTCTGTCCTATGGGAATATTTATAAAGAAAATCTCAAATTGCTTTTTCCCTCTAAGCAATCCAAGAAGAAAAAAAATATGTATTTTTTACTTATTTGCCTGTTAGATCCAAAGAAGAGGAGGCAAAGGAAATGGAAAAATATAAAATATGTCTGCAAATTCCTCATGTATTTTTCAAAGCTTTTGAAGGACCATTGTCAGGCATTGCCTTTATAAGGAACTTAGATTCCAAAATCCGTGTTTACTTTTCCTTGGAAGTCCTGTTTTTAAAAGTCTGTCTTTCAGTTTTTTCTTGGGTGTGTGGTTGCATATATATATATATATATATATATGTGTGTGTGTGTGTGTGTGTGTGTGTGTGAGCTCACTCGCTTTGTGCTGGGGTTAATAAAATATGAGGTCATTCTTCCTTGAGAAAGGGTTTTGTGGTCTGGCTAGAGGAAAAAAAAAAGCCATGTTCAGCATTTTAATCTGTCTCTTGCTGGGGGAAAGCTCAGCTTTCTTGAGAAGCCCACTTATCACAGAGAGATCTGGGCATGGAATGGAATCCTCTGCTTCAGGGTGCTCAGCCCTAATCCTCTGCATTTATGGGACTGTGACACAGGAATAGAAAATGTGATTTGTCATACATGTGTGGATCTAGATGGGCTGCTTCTGGATCTAGATGCTTCAAATGTAATATAAAAAAATGTTTATTATGTATTTTGCATGTGTATAGTATATATGGAGATATGTGTACATATGTTTATACTTGTTAGACACATGATATATATTTATATATAGATCTACCTATTTGCAAACAATAGTAAGTCTGGGATGTAACAGGAAACTCTTCTGTCTAGGAAGGCCCTCTTGGAGGTAAAGAATCAAGGTATGGTGTTTATGCTCACTCCACTTTTGAGAATCTGACAGAATTTCACATATTGCTCAATTCATGTTATGCTTTTATTCCCAGCTTCTGTCTTTTTAGGGTGGATATCTGTTACACCACCTCCATGAGATGCCCTTTGAAGTCTGCAGCTATAACTGCAGCTGCAGTGCTATTATTTGATGCCACCAGTCACATCAGCAGGAGACTCAGGAACCCTTCCAGGTGTCCACATGCAAAAGGTGCAGCTTGGGTTGTCATTTTTAGCTGTGTGAGTTCAAGACCTTCCTTGGAATGGATGGGAGGTGTATGAATTCAGAGTGCAGATACACATTAATTTGATATACATAGATATACATAGACACAGATATACATAGACACAGATATACATAGGTTTTCTCAGATAGAAACCCATCTAGGGAGGAAATTCTCCAGTGGTAGAAAGTGAGCACAGGGTGTTTCTTCCTGAAGTGGATTAGTTTGGGAAAGCTTTAGGCAACAGAAAATTAAAGATTAAAAATGTGTAGAGAAGGAGAGGGCCCAGGACTGATCTGGTTAGTGAGAAAGGGTTGGCAAAGGGTTATGAAACCTCATGTCTGGGACTGCATCTTGTGGTAAAGAAACATTCACCACAGCAACCAATGAGTACTGGAGGGAGCTGAAAGTCCTTTCTCTCAGTCAATCCACTTGAAATGAATTTTACGGTCCGAAATGCTAAACTGTGCTTGTGCAAACTGCACGTCTGCACCTAGAAAGCATCCATTGTGAGGCTTTCCTGCTTTCTCCCAGGGTGCCACACACCTAGCAGTGCACAGCACTGGTGAGTGAGAAGACTAACAGGTGTGACTGTAATGCAGGATTAAAAAATAAAACCTTAAAACCAAACTGGTGTTTAATGGCAAAGCAGACTGGCAGAAAAATAAATCTATTTTTACCATATTTTTCTCAGCACCATCAGGCCCTGACTACGTGCCTCTTTCCATTTGCTCTGACTTCAGAGCTGGGCTGCAGTTGCTGCAGGCTCCTTTTCAGTTGACACATCCAAAAAGAAACACCTCATGCAACCGCACGCTGAGTCAGTGCTAGCTTTAATGGGAAAATAGTAGCTGATGCCCTTTAGGTATTCAAACAATAGCTGAAGTATTAATCATTCTCCTTTTAATGCAGACATGAACAAGCCCTTTCCTTCAAGTTAAATATATTTATTTGAGCATTATTTCCATGTCATTGCTGATTCAGTTCTCCCGCTATGCTCTGACTGCTGAATGGAAAGTAGGAAACTATTAATTAAAAATAAAAAAAAAATTACTGTCTTGTTAAATTGTGAAACCGTGATTAATGGGTGTTTTAACAAAGTGTGTGCAGGTTTTTAAAAATTTTGTTGTACACAATTCTACAAGAATTACATTATATATTCTATTTTTGAAGAATAATTTATGCTGCAAGAACACCTACACCTCACAATGATTTTTCTTCTTTATGGAGCATCTTCTTCAGGGGCCTTCCCAAGTACCATGCAGACTTAAAATATAACTGGGAGATCTTAACATGAGTTTTCTTTATAGCCCAGGGAATGACTTCCATTAGCTTTGATGTCTCTACATTACCCCCAGATGCTATAACTTTATTAATTGTTAACAAAAAGCATTTCAACACTGCACGTCAGTTATCCATAATATTTCATGCAAAAGCACACAGGAAGATAACAAAACACCCTTCAAAAGCTGCAGCAAAATTAAATGCAGTACCTTGAGAGAAGTTTGAGTGGGACATGAACATTATTTTTGCCTACAGGAACTGTGGAATTTTAGGTATCAAAAGAGCTTTCCTCTACCTCCTCAAGTCTTTGTGTAGCCTTTTTTTGGAATATATGGATCAAAAGAGTAGTTAAGGGAGGTTACATTAACAGGGCTTCTTGGGATAAAAGTTTGGAACATAATTAATCTACAGGCATTGCTGGAAAGTGAGTAAACAATAATTCTAGAGGTAATCCTAATAGTCTCAGCCAGAAGGAGAATTTTTAATTTCCAGACCCTTCCTTGCAGGATTCTTCCCTTTGGTTAGACGGATCATGGAAGTTCAGGAGTGCTCTCAAGATGGCCTTTGAATATCAGCTGCTCCAACACGCCAAATTTGAGATTTTCACACAAATGGCTCTCGAGATGACACGGAAACCATGGGAATTGTGTTTTCCTTTCCCATGCCAGAGCAGGCTGCTGTTACTCCTGCCTAGTTGGAATGTTTTGAGCCCAGCTTGTGCTGAACAACTGCAAAAGCTTGCTGTAAGCACACCTGAGCAGCCCCAGCAGGGCTGGAGGCAGCACTCAGCTCCTGCAGCTCCTGTTCCATCCACTCTGCCGAGGTTTGAGGGCAGCAGCAGACAAGCACTGCCTGCCAGAGAGCTGGGAGTGCTCCCAGCACAACCACAGCTCCTGCTGGGATGCTGGGAAGACAAAGGATCCAGAACTGCTCTTGGGCAGGAGGTGGGTGTCTGTCCCCAGGGCTGTCCCCAGGGATGCTCAGCCCAAAAGCAGCAGTGCTGCCCAATCCAGAGCAGACCAGGTTGCAGCTCTGCTCCCATTTCCTGGAGCACAGGCTGTTCTCCCTGATGCCTTGTGGGTTTGCTGTTGCTTCCACCTTCCAGCAGCAGCAGGGCCTCAGTTCACTGATTCCTCAGAACCTCTGTTCACTGCTTTCTGGTAGCCCTGTGCTCACTTGCTTCCCATCACTCTCTGTTGCTGCTCTGAGGGTCCTCAGCACAGAAATAGATGAAGGGAACTATGACCGTGTGCCTGACCTTAGGAGGTGTGCTGGTTTTCCCTTCTTTTTCCCCCACCATTTTTTCCCAACATTTTGTGCATTAGGTCCAGATTAATTTGGTGTATTTAGTTCAAGTTGTCACATCTTCAGGGGCACCAGGAGCTGCCTCATTTTCCAGATGGGCCTGGGGTTCCTGTGACAAAATAGCAATGCTTGCCTGCCATTGAGGTCTGCAATACTTTGACTTACAGAAGGCAATTGTGAATTCGTTGGCTCTCCACCTTTGGAAGCCTTACAGTGGAAACTAAAACCACAGCCTTCTCTCATTAGCTATATGTATGCAATTTCACATTAGTTACAGGCATTTAATTAACAGATGTCACAACAAAAAAAGCTCTACTCTAAACAGTCATTTATCATTCCCCATTGATAACAAGTGACCTGCAGGCTTAACAATTTTCAACTGAGTGTCATGAGACAGAAAGAGGTCATCCAGTTCAGTACACAACGTCATCCCCTGTCTGAACTGGACATTTGAGGGAGATGTACAGTGAGTTCTGGTTCTTAATTTTGCTTTTAAGTGATGTCTTTATTGCATATCTGCTTGTAACCCTCCCTCTTCCTTTCATTCAACTCTCTTTTCTTTGTCAACAGCTCCCACACTCCAGACACCTCATCCCAGTGACTTGTTCTTCCTTCCTTGCTTCCTGCCACCATTCCATGACCCCACACTTGCTGTTGTAATCCTGTGACTGTTACACCAAGTCCCCTTGGTGGACTGGCAGAGGGATTTTGCCTCTACCAGCCCAAGGCATTGCCATGCATGGAGATGTTCAGGGTGCAGCACAAAGGCAGACACAGCAAATCTCTGGGGGTGTTTGCTACTTGCCAAAATAACTCTGGGTTCTGGAAAATACAGAGAAAAAAATGATGATTTTCAACACCTCTGTTATTTGTCCAAATTTGAATTTATTAACAGTACCAGTGAAAGGCATGACACTGGCCCTGGGGCAATCCCCACTTCTGCCAGATTTCAAAGACAAACAATGGAGGTGTTAACGTTATTTGAGAATTGATTGAAATAACCTTAGGATGGAAAGCATTGAGCAACTTCCATCCAGGGGCTGGTGCCAGCTCCCACTACAATAACAGTCTCGTCTGTCTCACCATGCCCAGGCACTACAGGATCAGATTTGGGGCAAAGTGTCAACTGCAGCCTGATTTTGATTCCTCTTTCAGCTTTTCTCACTCACTCCCTTTGCTTATCCAAATGGTTCTCATCTCACAGAGGAGAGTGGGAGCTGGGGGTGGGGGACCTCAGAGGGATGGGCACTGATGGGGCGTGGGGAACAGGATCCCCTGGCAGAGAAAACAGCCTCCAAGGCTGTGCAGGCTGCTTGGGGCTTCTCTTCCTGGATGTTTTCTCCTCTCTGCGCATTAGGGTCTCATTGGAATGTCACTAATCCATCTCCCTTCTGCTGTGGGGCTGGATTCTCTTCCCTTTTATTTCAAAGCCTGTCAGGTGTGCAGCAGTGCTTTCTGTCAGGCTGGGATGCCTACCTGGGACAAATGGAATTAAGAGGGGAGATTAGGAAAAGCAACCCCACTCTGTTTGAGCATCTCTAAAAGGTGCAAGAAGCACCCCACAGCACATGCAGTGAATGACTGGGCTCCCTTCACAGCTTCCTTTGGGGATGAGTTTCACTGGAGGGCTGAATTTGGCCAACTGTCTTTCAGTTTCTATTTATTAATCTCATTTAATTTAATGACAGGAAATGAGTAATGAAATTCAGCAGTGACAGGCTGCTTATTTAGGCCAAGTGATTCGCATCTGAATTGAGAGGGCCCCAAACCATTACTTTTCCATGAGAATTGCTCTGCTGCTGGCTAATTCAAAGAGAGAAAATTTTTAAGAACCCCAAAATTTTAATGAAAAGTTTAAAGCCTCAATGGGAGGCAACACTAGAAGGTGTTAGCTCTTTAGAGTCTCCCACAGTGGGTTCTGATGGCCATGTCCACTGCATCCAGGGGCAATGGGATGGTGTTTATAAGCTGGCCACTGTTTGCAGCAAGATGGGCAGAGGTGAGTTAGCAATATTTACTACTTCTCATAAGTTCCAAGAAAAACATGCACACCTGCCGGGATAATGTCTAAAACGGTGACTTTCAGTTTGTTTCCATAGTCCTTCATCTGTTGTATGTCATTTCCGAGCCACAATGAGGGGGAAGGAGGAACAGAAGAAGCCAGATGAAGTGAGATATTTTTTTAATTTAAATGTGAAGGTATTGCCTAGAGGTATTTTCAGCTACAACCCGAGGTTTTGGAATAGGAGTTTAATTGATGTGATGTCATAAAATAAATAGAATAAATTTATGAATTGATGGTCTCTCAGTCTGGCTCTCAGTGGGTGGCAGGTATCTACATTAAAAAGACCATCAGGACTGGCACCTCTCTTGGCAGTGTCGGCCAGGAACCTAAGCATTAATTTGGCATGGGGATTACACTGTCCTTCAAGGTGGTCTCTCCAGGTGATGGCTTCAGCACCACGTTGCATTCATGAGGGGAGGTCTGGGGGTGGCACAGGAGGCAGAAAGGACTGTCAGTGCCCAGCAGGACCTGTGCGTGCCCCACTGAAAGCTGTCTTCTCCAGCGCTGTCAATCCGACATCTGTCACCACCGCTAAGTGAGCTATTAAAATTTCAAGGAAGTTGTTTGTTTGTTTGCTTTTAATGTTTGGGATTTTTTAAATTTTTTTTTTTTTCTTTTTGAGTGCTGAAGGGCCCCTTGTTAGGAAAGAGCTGGTGAGATCAGAAGGGTTTGCTGTGCCATATTAAACAGGGTCCCCAGGCTGCAGGACTGTGCTCTCTGCTCATGCTGAGCACTGAGTGCTGGGGTGCCCCAAGGACCTGGGGGCCACAGAGGAGCAGGGATGCCAAGGATCAGGGCTGGCTAGAAGGGGAGCTGTCTGAGAGCTGACAAGCAACTCGCTGAAGTTAAGCCTTGAAGGGGACAGGAACTCATCTAGAAGGAGCATTGCCAGAACAGAGTCTGGAAATGTAGGTCCTGCAAATGTCTCCTGACACAAGGATACAGGTAACAGGGCTTACCCCCACTTTTGTAAGATGAAACTGGCCCTGTGTGGGTGGGGACAGATGTTGTGAAAGCTGAAGGGCTGTAACCAAACCCAAATACGCATTTGCCTTTACAGTCTTACATTGTAACTCCAAATCAGGGTCTGCAATTCCAGCTGCTGTGAATGCAATAGCAGGCTACTAGAACTCCTCATCCCAGTGATGTTTCTGCCAAGATCCTCAATCCAGATGCGCAGGGTGAAGCTGATTTTTTCAAAATCGCTATTTTTTAAAACTGTATTTGGCAGAGGGTGAAATCTACACCTCCAAGCAGAGGGGAATTTTCCAGCACTACCCCTCAGTCTCCTGGGGTTTTGGTGAAATACTTAGATAACAGATGGTGAGGAAGGGGAGGGAAACCATTTCCAGCTAACTCTTGGTGCCTTAATGAGGGTAGCTTGAAAAATAACTATCAACACATGCCATCTTTCCTATGCTGAAAAAAAAAAAAGACTTTCAAGCAACACGTAGCACAAGAATTTCACGTAGCTCTATTGCATTAAGGTACTTTGCCCAGGCAAGCATGATTGTAGGGAAAACTCTGCCTGCCCATGTTCATTCATGGATTCCTGTGACTATATACATTATTATTTCTAAATATAAACTGTGTCCTAACAGCAGTTTTGATTTAAAGAGGTGATGGAGACAGAGGAGTTGTATGGTCTGGGACATTACTCACTGTTAAAAAAAAAAAAAAAAAAACCAAGAAAAAAGCCTCATGAGGAGCCTCAGAATTAATACCTGACTGAAGTAGCAATTGTCATAATTATGCCAGGTCTGCACTATTATTTTACACCTCCTCAATACCATGTGGAATTATAGGATTCCAGTGAATGGTGCCATGACCATTTCATCACACAGGTACATTCCAGTTGCTGCTTTTCTTTAGTTTTGGTATGATCATTGCTCCCCACAGTTTGAAAAAAAGAAAATTAGAAGGAGGTGGAGAAAGTAAATCCTGGATTCAGTTGTACAGTTCTCACTTCCCTGCCTCCTTCTCCTCATCTCAGGTCTTTTATGGTAAATTTTTGAAGAATCCTCTTGAAATGCCAATTATAATATCTTTTAACTTTTACACAATTTAAATAAAAGCTATCAAACTTTATTAACAAGAAAAGAAAAGCAGAACGGGATAGTCTTGTGAAACCATGTTAATGAATGCATGCTGAGTCTTGGTTTCTGTTCAGGTATTTTTTTATTTCAGAATAGGTTTTGTGGTTTAGGGATTTTTGAGGAGGAAGAGAAGGAGGAGGTGGAAATGGGGGGCCTCTGGCCATGGTCCATCTACATGAAAGTCTGGAAGAATTGTTTTATTAATTCCTTTTTGCCACACCTCTTCTGAATTATGTTTTTGTCTTCCCAAGTCTTAATCTTTGCATCAACTAATTGCTCTTGAAACTCTGCTTTGTGGCCACAGTAAAGAATTAATCAATGAGTATTTCCTTTGACGCTTGGCATTTGTTAAATCTATAATGTCTGTGTATTTGCTTGTGTATATGAAGACAAATTATGAAGGAAACCATTTTATAAACTATATATATATATATTTGAATAGCAGTGAATGGAATTGCCAGGACTGAGAAAGGAATTCCTATTTGTGCTGGAAGTCAGAACGGGGCTCATGCAACACCTCAAAAATAATCTTAAGGTAGAATTCCTGAGATTTAGCATACATAAATATATAATAATAATCCAGACAGATTTCCTCCCTTGCAATAAGTTGTGCTGGGCTAGTCAGAAAGATTCTAAATTCTCTGGAAGGTTATACAGCAGAAGCTCTGCTATCAAAACTGTATCTTGTATTTGCAGCAGGAAGAATCTCTGGTGACTGATAAGGACCTTATGTTTCACTTTGGCTCTCAGGCACCACAGGGACTTAGTGTGTTTACTCATTTTGAAAGGATGAGAGACTGGTACGTTACACAGAAGAGCAGTCAGGGTCTCCAAATGGATAAACATAAACATTAAAATAGGTGAGACCCGGAGCTGTACAGATCTTCGCTGTCTTGACTGGACTTCTACTTGCACATTCACTTCCCCTTTTTTTCTCCCATCTTTTCCCTCCTCTCCCTTACCATTCCACTTCCACTTTTCTTCCTTTTCCCTTTCTTGCTTCCCCCCCATATTTTCTCTTCCCCTTTTCCATTTCTACCCTTTTCTCCCTTTTACTCACTCTTCATCCATTTCCTCACTATCTTTCTTTTTTTTTTTTTTTTTAAAGTAGAGCGTGACTTCAAACTAGTTTGGGTCTCTCAAGTCCTCAGGAAACAGTGCCCAGTCTCTCCTTCCTCTAATAATACATTTACTGCAGAGCATGGAATGTCAGAATTCAAGGACAAGGACACTGAATACATTCCCAAGGTGAGTGAACCCACCCTGATTTACATGGCAAACTTGGCAAAAGGAAGCATTTAACTCCCTGCCCCCGGGAAAGGGTGGAGCAGTTGTGTTACACTTAGTTCAGAGCATGTTCAAATACAAAACCCAGCGTGCTGGAAACAGGACGCTTCTCAGTTTCTGTTGCTGTTTGTCTCTAGTGTTGAAAAAGTGGCCCAGCTCAGTAAAGAGTCCAAAACACCACAGGATGGAGCAGATCCTCCTGAGTGCCAGCACACACAGGACAGCCAGGGGATCAGTCCCAGCCGGCCCAGAGCTCTAAAAGACTGGTCTGATGCTATTCCATGGCAAGACGTCCTGCTGAGTGGATGAGGGAAAGGCTGGGGATGTTGCTTACCTGGACTTGAGTAAAGCCTTTGACACTGTCTCCCACAAAATTCTCCTGGCTGCTCATGGCTGGGATGGGTGGACAGATGGCTGGTGAAAAAGTGGCTGGGTGGTCAGGAGCAGGGAAGTGGGGTTGGATCCAGCTGGTGCCCAGTCACCACTGGTGCTCCCCAGGCCCATTCTGTTTAATCTCTTCATCCATGATCTGGATCTGGTTGGACCCTGATGATCTTAAGGGTCTTTTCCAACCCAGGTGATTCTCTTCCATTAGAAAGTAAAGGCCTTGGAAATGAAGAGCTTTTGACAGCCCCAGGACCTGTTGGATAGCCAGGAGCAGAGTTGCTGAGGAGGGGAAGGGAGCTGTCCAACCACCCTCTAAGATCCTTTTGCCCATTGTGGATGATGCAGTGTGGAAATCAGGAATGACATTGAGCTGTCCTCCAGCTCAATGCTTTGCATTCATTCTGAAAGAGGTTTACCTTTAATAAAGAGACATTAGTGAAATATGTGTGAGAGAATGTGCTGGAGGTCACCTAGAACTGTCTTTCACTGTTTGCACTTCAAAACACCCTAGCAATTTCAATATGGTGGTGACTAGTAACTGTAGTGAACCCTTGATGGATATTTTTCCATCCTTGAAGAGTTTTATTAGTTGTCACTTAACCAGTTTTGTTAGTGTAATTCTCAAACATTTCAAAGTAGTGTTTTTTCCTTCACCTCCCTTGTTCTTCTTCCTAAAATTCCACAGACACACATGACTTCACTGATTTAACTTACAAACATGACAGAAAAATAACTCTTTTTCTTCTATCCTGCTATGGCAATGTGAACAAGGCAAGTCCACGTGCATTTTCCTTCTCATCTATTAAATCTTTCTGGAAGGGTGGCAGATTCTCCCTTTGTGACCCTACAGTGGTACAGAGAACCTTGTGAAATACCTATTTTCTGCAGCTGAGAAAACCAATAGGATCAACCAAATTAGAGATGGCAGTAATAAAGTTTAAAAAATCTGGTCCTTGCTCATCATGCTAAAAATGTTTTGGAGAAAGAAGAGAAGGGGAAAAAGGAAAAAAGGGGAACAAGGGGAACAAGAGCAAAAAGCTACATGTGCTTGTTCCAGTCATGTTTACGTGTCCTCTGGTGGTCTGTTTTAGTAATCCCTGTTTCAGCCCCTATACAGAGGGCTCATGAAGGAAAGGCATCTTCTCTGTTCATACTGAATTTGAATATTTAATAGAGCTTAGATACATTGTGTTGGTGCACTGCTCAGGCATGCATTTCTCCTAAGCATTGTTGGATCATTTTTGCTAAACTGGAGTATAACTTGAAGCACATTTACCAGATTTCTAGAGCCAGTGGGTATTAGTTTGTCCCTGTGGCATAAGAAAACATTCCTGTGTTAGAGATGTATGGTCAGACTCGGCTCTCAGACACATAAGGGCTAAATAAAAATAACCCCCAAAGCATCAGTCTTGCTTCTCGTGGCTTAGGAGAGCCCTGCTCTGAGGAAGCACTCCCACAGCAGTGAGCTGTGGTCGTGGCAGTGACACAAGTGTGGTCCTGGGGAGCTCCAGAAGTCACACAAGTGTTACTCTGCAGTGAGGGATTTGGGTCAGGGCTGCTTGCACGTGGAGGCTCTGGTCACGCTGCCACGGCATTTCCCTGGCTGAGCTGCACTGCCTACTATAACAGACACTTTCCCAGGGATTAAATGTGTTTATATTTGTGGTTGCTTTGAAAGCACTGTGAAGCCTTTTTATTTAATTAAATTAACATCCATTCTCTTTAGTGATACATAATGTGCATTCTCCCTTTATATTCATTCTTCACCTTAGGCAATTTGGATAACATTGTTGGGTTGTTAGCAGAGATTAGCTTCACATAGGATTGTGCTGGCTTTGCGAAATGTATTCTTTCAGATCTTTTCAACTCTTGAGTTTGTTTGGTAGTGAATGAATAAAATGTATCATCCTGTAGGCTAGAATTCACCTAATTGCCATCTATCATATTTCAAGGGAGTTCAACCAAATAAGTTATTTCCTTAAACATTAAATACATTGCCTAATCTTCTAATTCCTTAAAACAAAAGAAGTATCCTGAAACAAAAGAAGTATCCTGACTGTTCTGTGTGGTGCAAAGCAGAAAATTTCTTTTTTTCTCATGGTCCAGTGTCTTTTTTATTTCCCCCCGTTTTTAAAGTAATAATAAGTGTTTGGACTTCATCAAGCTGGTACATGGTGAGTTCATAAGACTGCGAGGAATTAAAAAAAAAAGGTTTAATGGATATTTATAATAGACAGAGCTCATAACCAGAGTCCTGGTTTATTATCATTTTTGTATTTTATGTGGTCCATTTCCCTCCACATAAAATGTGGGTTGCAATATGGGTTTGCTTTCACTGTTTCACTTCATCTCAGAGCAGATGGAGATGCCATTTCCTTGAATGAATAAAAGGACATTAATCTGTGCTTCACACAATGTTTCATTAAGAACACCTCTGTGCAGGATCAGGGGAGAAACCAGTTGTAAGAACCAAAAAAATCTTAGAGCACCTCTTTTTTTCCCTCCTCCTGTAGAATAGGAATTAGCAACAAAAAGAAGTGAGAAACAAATGTATGGGCATTTCCTAGGGATTGATAACTAGAAAAACACAATTAAAACTATGGTCAAACATGAGGGACTTTATTTGAAAAATGAAGGCTTAAAAACCACTTTTATTTTCCAGTTTGTCCAGTCCTCAAGTGGCTGCCATACAGATTGAAGGGGTAGAGTTTTTTGAAGTAATCCAGTTTCCTTTTAAATTTGCCACAGTGAAAGTAGTTTTCAGGAACCTCTTGCCAATTTTTAAAACACCATGATGGCTATTTCTCAAGAAATGGCTGAAGTCATTGCTATTCTGAGTGATTACAGAGCAGTGGTATGGGAAATCTCATAACTGACTCAACGTCAGTTCGGGTACGAGTAAGAAATGGGATTTCTAGGTAATACATTTCTGGTGCTATTAGGTAAATCCTGCTCGGAACTGGATGAATATAATCCCAAGGATTTGGTGTCCTTCCCAGATTTCCTTCTATTCTTCCTCCTCTGACACTGTCACTGCCTCTTGCCAGCCTGTCTATCAAAAAATCCAAACAAATCCACTTTTCTTCACCTGCATGTTCACCATTCATTGCTACTTCCCCTTTCTGAATGGTATTTGTAGGAAGAAGAAAAGAAGAGGTGTTTCCTTGTGGCATTGTTTAAGGTTGAGGAGAAGGAACAAGCGTGACCTGTTGGTTAATGGAGACACTGTTTATTCTGAGATGTGGTTCATATTATTCAAGAGAAGCAAGTGCTTTGCTGGTAATTTCTCTTCCACTCCTCTGCTTGGGCCAAATTCTGCTCCCAGGCTCCAAGTAATTGCATGAACTAAACACAGAGCTTCTCTCCCTGGAGTCACAGGGATAGGATCTTTTATCCAAAAAGAGATATCAGGAGAAACACTTAGAGAGCTAGTGGAGAATTATCTGCCACTGGTTATTTTACTGTTTGTTGAAATTGCTGACCTGCTGAAGTGGCTCTTTCTGCGGAACTACATTTGTTGGGAGGAAATAAGAAGCAGTAACAAATTCTCAGAAACTGAAAGAAGAACAGAAAAAAGGATTGAAAGAATGAAATGCCTTGGCCCACATGGCTCCTGCCAGACACAGATGATGCAGGCTCAGTGGATTGATCTAAAGGAGGCAAAGCAGGGATTTGCTTGCGGATCTTGCAGCCTCCGTGTGAAAGTTGTGTCTGCTGAGCAAAGCAGTTTTCCAAACACATTGGAGCAGTTCCTAGCTCTATACTATTGAAACCTCGAAGAAGAAATGAAGCAAAGAGAGAAGAAGGGCAAGAAGGAAGATTTGTTGATTTTCAGGACATATTAGATGTTTCGCATGCTACTTGTTTTCCATGCAAGTATCTCTCAGTAAGGGTTTAAACTTGGAGTCACAACATGGGTGGCAGGTCTGTGTGCAAGTAAAGTTAAATAATTCTCATTTCTCTCACCTTCCAAATCATCTTCTGATGCCAGATCTCTTCTCTGGGAGTAAATGAAGTTAAACCTCAAACACAATATGTGCCAGGATCGACAGAAGTAAGGTAACACATTTTCTTCCATCTGAGAGTTTGCTGGAGATGCCTCTGAGCTCTGCTGATTACCCTCAATCTACTGCAATGAATTCTTTCTTTTACTGACCCTAAATGTCCTTTGTACTGGAAAGACCAAACTGTTATGGGACTCATTTTTGGAAACAGTAGTACTGTTTCCAAACACTGTTAAAGACAGAAAAGCTGATTTGCATCTCTGGTATCCATCAAGGTTCAGCTGAATTATCCTCACAGTTGTTTGTGTTTTTCTATTTTTACCTTCCTCTGAAAGTAATCTCAAAAGAAAAGAGCCAAACTAAGAGTTTTTCTAGTCTTTGGAAGAGTGTACTAAACAGAAAGACTTTAATAACTTTAGTGCTTCTGCTCAGACTGAGGAAGTGGAGACCTTAGAGAAGTTACTACATGGATACTTTGATTTAATCTGTGCTTCCAAAAGCTGGACGTGCACTATTCTAAACAAATCTTTTGCTGTTTAAAGAGCTTTTTAGTATAATTTAATATCTCAAACTAATTCAGAGCATTTGGAAATTGTTAGTTCTACTGTACAAATTGCTAATGTTACCTAGGGAGGAAAAGGAGGTGGAAAGTAAAGACATAAAACATCACAGAGGTAAAGATCAGATCAAATGAAGCTGAAATGTTTCATTGCAATTGTTAATTACTTTTGTACTTGTATGAATAAGTAGTGCCCATGCAGAAGGAGCCCAGATCACACTAAGAGCAAATGTGAAGATGGCATATCCCCAAAATGGGAAAGACTTTATATCTCATTTGGCACGAGGCAGGTAAAAAAGCCAATACGTCTAGTTGTAGGGCTTCCAGAAGAATCAGTCCACAAAGAAGTGCTACTTGAGCTTGCACATGTTGAAAATTATTGGATTGTGTTTTCAAAATTCTCAACATTTTGTGTTGAACAATTCAGAAAGTTTCACCCATAGCCCAGAAATTCCCTGTGCATCAATTGTATGTCCAAATATCTAAAATATTTGCATATATGTGGTGATCAAGTTGATGGGTAAAATCTAAGGCTGGATGGATCAAGGAAAAAAAGCAACAGTAAATGTGGAGATAAACTCAGCTGAGTAGTTTTAAAAAATGTAAATATGTGCACAAATTACAAAAAATTAATTTTTAGAAAGCTTTGAAATATATTTTTCTTTTTTCAGCATATAATATCCTATCTATTGTAAATACATGTGAAACTCAAGAGCAGAATAAAATAGCACAGATCTTCCAGGCTAGGCTATTTTTGGCTATTTTTTAGAAAAAAATTATCTACACTGGTCTTCACATTTAATTAGCTTTATTTTGGGCTCTGACATAGCTAGAAGCAACAGTTGTGTGTTTCACTGGGATGCTGGGAAATTCTCTCTTCCAAAAGATATAAAGTTCACTTATCTAACCCTGGAGGGCTTCAATTTATCAGACTTTAAGATAATTACCTGTTTATATATATATTTGCACATGTAGGTACAAAAGCTGTGGCCTGTGACAGAGCCCTGCCCAAGCTGAACCTCCTGCAAGAATATCAGATTCTTTTGTGGTTTCCATCTCCTATATTAAAGAAGATGGATTAGTGTGTTAGAAGCAAATTATGTGGCTGAAATTTAATTACTCTATTGCAACCCCTTCCAAAACAAAGGAGAAAATTTTCAGAATGTCTTCTGAAGAATGAAATAAAGTTGGTGTTTGAAAGGATCACAGAGGCACTATAGGTAAGAGGTTACAAATTGAAAAAAGTCAATAATAATACAATTTCAAAAAGGTCAAAATTCCTACTAGGATATGTGAAACATTTCCAACTCTGATTTTTCACAGGCTGAAAAAGTCAGCAGGACAGCTGCAAAAATGATTGGAGGCTTAGGAAAAAGATAATGTAGAGAAAAATTGAGTGAACTAGGGATGAATAGTCCACAGGAAAAAATGAGGCAGCTCATCTTGATATATACAAAAATTTCTATAAAGACAAAGTGAATAACTAATTTTCTTATGTCTTTACTGGGTAGGACTAAAATAGGGCAAACTTAATGGGGATGGGTTTAATCTGGAAACTAGGAAAAAAAACCCTTCCTAATGTTAGGAGGAGTTACTTCTGGAGTCTAGTGACTGTGAGAAGGGACTGGAGAGGCCTCAGCTGAGTTGAAGGTGCTTGGTCCTGTTTTGGGCAGCAGGAAATACTCCATAACCCACCCAGGCCTCCTCCAGGACTACTCTGTGTGACTTTACTGACATTTTGACATGTAACCCCCTGACAATTTTTCCATAAAGTGGTTTACAGAGATTTGGCCCCAGGTAGTGAGATTATGCAGAACCACTCTTTTATGACCCATTTTTAATGTTCCAGAGATAAGCAAATTTCTACTCATGGACCTGTTGTATTTTTTTCACAGAAGGTTCTGTGTCCGTAAAGACAATATGGAGTGAGTTTAATATCTGTGCTCATGCAAAGCACAAAAACAGGAGGGGAAGTCAGTTAAGATGCTGTCTTAATAGTAAAACTTTGGCTGAAGGGTAGTCAGATAGTTTATAGCTGTGACACAGTGTTCCAGTTCATCTAACCATATGTAAGTGCTTCCCTTGGCCTCACTGATGTTCCCTAAGCTTAAGGTGAGTTAAGCTTTGTGATTTGACTGTCTATAAGTGCATCTCCATGAGTACATGGTTTTGTTAGCTCTCAGGAATTTGATAGGAAAATGCTCTTTTTTTCTTGCCTGTGGGACATGAATATTGTCCCTACAGTTCAAGACATTGTCATACCTGCTTCTTGGCCCCAGTGGGACTCATGATTATGAGTTTCCTTGAGCTGAAGTGACATAAAAACATAAATGAGAAATATTACCTCTTCATTTTATTGAATGGAAAACATCCAGAAGTGCTCCTTTGGGAGACAGCCCTGAAATGTCTAATTTTACCAAGTAAGTTTCTAGGACTGAAAAATAAGTGTGTATGGCTTCAACTCTTGTAACTTTGGGAGGAAGGAGAGATGCTAAACACTCTTTTTTCCTAAATTCTTAGCACAAGAAAGTCCTTCTGGTGTCATGTCATGCCCAAGTCCCACATTATTTTCAGTTATGAGCACAGATAGGTTGTGTAATTGGGATACAGACAGTAAAAACAGTTACTGATTCACTCACAGTGCTCAGGTCTGCCTGCTGGAGTGTTTTAAACACAGTCAATAACAGGAAATACATGACTGCTGGGGCAGGACAGAGCTCAGATGGAGTGACTTGGTGGGCATCATACCTGCTAAACGCTTTTGGAGATCCAGTGGCATGTGAGGACCTCGTTCTTCCACCCCTGAGCACACACATTTCTTGCCTCCTTTGAAAGCTACTCTGGCTTTGTCTACGTGGTATTTTCCAGGCTGACAGGAGTCTGTTGGGGCCACTGAATGAGCCACCATGGAGCTTCCATGAGCTCAGCTGGGAGAGAAGTGTTGTTGTCTTTGGCCCAGCAGCCTGAGCTGTGCTCAGCACTGACCACACTCTGGTCCCTGGCTGCCTCTGCTCTGGGCAGCTGGGAGAGCCAGCATGCTGGGCTGGCAGCTGCTCAAGGCACATGTAATGCTGGCTCTGGCCTGCAGACCAAATGGCATGTCGGCATTCCCACCATGTTAGCTCGGGATGTTGGGAAAAGCAAAAAAAAAAAGGGTTGCTCAAAGGTCTAAAGAGGTGGTTGAGTGTGTGTGACTGTGAAAAGGCACAGGAGGTGAACGCATGGTTTCACAGGCTGAGTAATGGTTTACTGAGCCGTACGTAAAAGATAGGGTGGATTTGTGTAACTACAAGCTTACCTTTCAGATCTTGTCCTCCTTCACTTGAGATTTCCTCAGCTCAGTACAAAACCAATTGTTCATTGTGTGGTTTCTGTATTGTCTGTTGGCATGGAGCAGAGCCAAGCTTCCTCGGGTTTGCTGGGCAACCAAGCACGATTCTATTGTTCTTTCACCAGTCAAGGAGGATTTTCATAACCCTTGGTGTGCTAGATATCTATGTGTGAAATCTGATTTTAATCTGTCTTTATAAACACACCAACATATCTCTCACGAGCCCTCAGGGTGTTAATGCCTGAGGTAACGTCTGGATTCGCTGCTCCTCCCCTCCATCGCTCCCTGCTTCCTCTTTCACACAAAAGCTGCTTGGCTCAGAGGGTTTAGTCCCTCATCCTCACCAGATTTTTTTACGCAATTTCTCTTTGCTCACACGTGGTGAATGCACCTGCAGAAGGAGCAGATGGGAATTTTTCTGATGCGCCCTTGTGGCAACACCTCTCACAGAGAAGAAAGAGCCTTTAGGGTCCTTGGCAAGATTATGGTGTGCTAAGGGCCAGTGCTGTGCCTGGACTGCCTGGTGACCAAAGCTGATCTGGAATCAGTCATGAAAGAGTTGAAAATGGTACCAGTGTGCTGATTCGCATTCCGGAGTCAGAGGTTTGGCAAAGCTGATCATAGTGTGAACAAAAAGAGCTTTACCACCTCAGGTCTTTAACCTAAAACTTTGCCATCAGAAAATCTAAAACTTTACCTGATGGTACCAATCGTCTCTCGTATCCCTTGAAGAGTAAGAAATAACCAGGTGGCCTTCCTTGTGAACACATCTTATTTCAACAGAAATACATTCCAGCTCATTTTTTGTCTGGTGTTGAAAACAAACATGAGCACATAGAGAGATTACCTCCACCTCCAGACGATAAAACAAAATGGATGTCTACTTTTGGTAGCTTTGTGCTACAAATTTCCTTTTTTGGCCAATATGCAGGTGGCATGGCTTTGTTACACTACCCAGCCTGCAAGCCTGGATCTTTAATTAGTGCTGTACCTGCACGAGCATCAGGGTCTGTAAATCTACGAGGTGGTGACTGAAACTTGGGCCCATCGTGCTAATTAAGAACTCACTCTTCTGGTAGGGAGAGGTTAGATTGTTTCCAATGAACCTAGCTAGTCCTTCTGTCATAACAAGCAGTGCCCAGTCTTGCACACGTGTGTTGTAACACCTTATCATCACCCTCTCATTAGTGCAGGAAAAGCACAGAATGCAGAAAGGTTTTTTGGGCGCTTGTTGAGTAACTCAGCGCTGACGTGCATCCCATCCTTGCTCCTTGGGGAGGGCAGCAGAGAGGGGCTGCTGTTGAGATACTTGAATTTGGGCCATCTCTGCAGAAATAAAGTCCCCTCTGTTTCACATCAGGTAGAGTATGAAAGTTTGGCTCCTTCAGTGAATAACTAAGCGTTAGAGAAGAAATCAGCAAAGGGCAGCAGGTAAGAACCAAGAGTTGGATGTTGCTGCTAACTCACAATGAAAGACCTCAAAACTGCAATATGAGCCACAGAGGGGTTCAAATTTGCTTCAGGAGTAAAAGGAAAATGAAGATAATTAACTAGGCATCTTTAAGTCCTCTGAGGAAGCTTTTCCTGCTTGGCTACGGTTAAAAAACTACAAGTTTTCAGATTTGTACAACTGAAAGCGATGGTTCTTGAAGAGACAAAGAAGCTCTGGGAGCTGATGGAGGTTCTAGCCTCTTTCTCATTGAACTTTCCAGAATTCCCCATTGATTTGAGGGGCAGCAAAATTTGGCTCTAACTACTAAAGCCAGGCAGACATTTAAGAACCACAATGTCACTTGGTGTAAGCTACACTTTATTATAATAATTATTGTGTTGCTTAATGGCAAATGAATAGTATTGACTCTTACAAAATGTGTTTTTCTTTGGAAATGTTTATATTGTCATCCAGAAAGAGGGTTGCAAGAAAGATTTGCCCTACAACTGTTAGTGTTTCTTAGGACTCAACAGGACATTAGTGCCTAAAACTGAGCACACTTGAATACATTATAAGGCAACATACACAAACTTCATTGTACAATAGCAAAAGACATTTAATGTGGCCACTTTCACCACACCTCTTTTCAAAGGAATTTTAAGGAATGGTAACACCTGTTGATCTAGCCACACAATTGAAAATATATTAAAAATATTAATATATATCACTTTGCTTTCAAACAAGAAGCAAAGTTAATTCATGTGCAAATTATATGTGACTGAGAGCGGGATGACAGCATCCTCTGGAATGAGTTTATTATCTGGCAGATATGTAAGATTCTACCTATCTTGTGGAATGCTAAACATGGAGCAGACCATGGCTTTTCCTTCCTCTATCCATGGTTATGGCTACCAGGAAGGCATGTCTGAAAGAATTGCACTGGGATAGGAAGGAATTACACTGATGGGAGAGGAAGGAATCACACTGATGGGATAGCTGAATATTTTGGGGGACAATGTGATGTGTTGCCAAGCACATTCTCTAAGCTGGGGATGGCAATGAGAAGTAAAACCTTTTTCTCCAGTTTAATTCAAGTATTAAGAGTCCAGGAGGGGATAAGTGTTTTTCAAATCACAAGTAATTTTGATGAAGGAAGCATGGAACTCTGGCATGAGCAGGGCAACTAACCTGCTTCCCAACACTGTGGCAAGGGAGGATCAAGTTTGCAGAAGCTTAGGGAAATTTGCAGGGGGGCAGGAGAAGGTGGAAAAGGGCTCTGGAGGTGAGGCAGAACCGAGTCACAGGACCATGACACCAAGGTGCAGTCAATCCGACCAGATTTGCTGCAAAACCCAGTCTTGAGCAGAGCCTGCAGCAGAAGAGACCAGACACAGCCACTATATCAGGGCCAGAAAATACAAATATTATGGTGATAAAAAGGTGTTTCACAGAGGAGAGAGGAGAGAGCTTCTAGCAGAAGAGACCAGACACAGCCACTACATCTGGGCCAGAAAATACAAATGTAATGTTGATAAATCAGGTGTTTCACAGAGGAAACAGGAGAATGATGAATGATAAATGGTAAACAGAAAGGATCTCCAACTGCTCAGTTTAACAAAAAGGATGATATGGAAAGACTTGTTAGCAGATTATATGCCCCTAATTGGAAAGGAGAAATATGCTAATAGGGAGAATATGCTCCTGAAGACAGGATCTTAATGTGATTAAGCTGAATATGAATGAATGAATCCTGGAAATTGAGTGTGAATTTTGGAAACAGTGTATCAAAATTTTCCACGGATGGAGTTGTGTAAATCATCAGACAGCAATCAGTCAAAAATCCTTACAAAGACAGACAGAGAGGTGTAGATTGCTGTCTCATTCCTCATTTCACATGGCTATTTAAAACATCAGTATTACAGCATTTCTTTTTTATCAGCCACTGAAGATTGATGCAAAGAAGTGGAAAATGCTTGCTAAACTTGCCTAAAGATTTACATTCTTACTAGCTCCACAGAAGCAGTGCCCCTAACAGGAAGAGAATGCCTTTTCCAGATATGTTTCCTTCAGCACACCCTGTGTAGGAAATGCAGGTTTCTACTCCAGAAAAATGGGTAATTTATAGAAGAGGCTGATTGCTTTACAGTATGAAACTGAAAGCTACATTTCACTGAAACAAGTGGGCTGTTCTGGGAGTGGGACTGCTGCAGTGATAAATCCTAAAGAGCTGTGGTAACATGGGTCTGCTCTAACAGCTGTAAGGCTTTGTGGGGTTTGCAGGTACCCGTGGCCAGTGAGTAAAACAGAGCATTTTCATTGATCTGGTTGTTAACTAGAAATTTTTGATTTGTCAGAGCTATTTCAGAAGGCTGCAGAAAGTGAGGGAATATGTCCCTAAACAAGGCATGAAAGGCTTTTCCATCAGAGTAACATTTATTAACTCTAAGAATGGTCCAAGTAGAATCAAGATATATTGTTTTGCTCCATATCAGCAAGAGATGACATGAAACACATTGAAAAATTGTCTTGCGTCTGAGAAGAAGATATGATCACATACTTGTGTTCTTTAACAAATATTTTCTTTGTCTAGAGAGACTTTTTTACCTTCAATGGCAAAGCCACCTTATTTTTTCCCCCC
This sequence comes from Fringilla coelebs, assembly GCF_963513975.1. Taxonomy (NCBI): domain Eukaryota; kingdom Metazoa; phylum Chordata; class Aves; order Passeriformes; family Fringillidae; genus Fringilla; species Fringilla coelebs. The sequence goes on along the minus strand of NC_140033.1, from coordinate 64,141,453 downwards.
CATGGTTGCATTCTAGGAGCACTTGACCACCTGCAGAGATCTGATTGCAGGGCTGGGATCTTGGTTCAGCTTCTTGTGTTTACATTTTTTACCAAAATGAAGGTTCATTCCAGAGGTTTCAAGTATACAACCAGTTAATAGGGATATCACCCTGTAATCACACAGGATCATTAACAAGACTCCTCCAGTTAAATAACAAAGCTTTGTTAGGGGGGAAAGAAATGCTTACCTATAAAACTTCTGAGGAGTTTCAGTCTGGGACATAATCATAAACAAATATTACTTTTCCCCTTGAAAATCTAAGCTGGTTATGCTGACACATGAAATTGAGTACTGAGAGTGTTTGTGTTGTCCTATATGGAGATTATTATATATTATGTATTGCACACTGTAGAGGATTCTATTAGGTATTTCTTTTGTCCCATTTGTCCTTAAGGCAGAAGAAAGAACCTTTCAGGTAGTTAATCTGGGTCAGGCAACCTGTTGATATTTCAATCTGTATATTTCCTGTTCATCAGCAATATGCACAATTACTGGGCCAAGTTGTGGCTGATATAGATGGCAGCCATAACACACCCAGTTTAATGGAAAGGAAAAAACCATACAGATTGACAGGGATGCCATAGCAATTCAATCAAAGAAATACACAAACAAATGCTGCACAATCTTCTCCCTTTGACCCACTATTGATACAGATTGCCTCCCCATGCAAGACTGTTTCTTGTCCCAAATAAACAAAATCCATGCCATATGCAATAAACATGCTGAAGGAAACCTACCTCTACTGGAGGAAACTGAGAGCATGATAATCCACTAAATAAACAAAGTCTCAATTATGGCTATTAGCTTCAAAGGAGAAAGCCATTTCCACTCAATTTAAAACAATCATAACACCTTCCCTTGCATTGGTTTGGAAGGAAAGCAAGGAAAGCAAGGAGAGTAAAGAAAGCAAGCAACATCTTTGCAAAAGAGGTTTAACATATAATTAGAGACAGTAGCTCTAAAAATGTAGCTTTTAAAGACATTTTATTATGCAACAGAAAAATTTTGTTTGTGAAGTATCTGGGTCTATTTCTATTCTTTTGCTTGAGGAAATCAAGCACAGTCTCTTCATCCATTGGGGGTCACAGCAAGAATGATAAGACCTTAATAGGTATTGCTACACTCCCTGAGGATCAGTGGCTTCATCATGCATTGTCACTAATGCTAAACAAGAATATTTCAGCATCTACAATCTTTACAAAATACAGGAGTGAATTTCTGAATTACAGGTTTATCTCCCTCTCTGTTCTGTTCATCTACATACTACTTGTCTATCTCCCCGTCTTCTCTCTATCTTTCATTTTACCTCTGAGCTGTTCTCAAGATCCACTGGAATTTGAATGGGGGGGAGAAAAATGGTTCCCCTTCACAACAGCTGAGTGCACTCAGGCAATCTGAGTGAGCCTTCCTTACCCCAAAGATGTGGAACAAAGGGATTGAAAATTGCCATGTGGTCAGGATTTCTAGCCAGGAGCTTTTGAAATGCTAGGCAAACAAATGCAATATCTAATGTCAGAGCTGATGTTGCATCACAAGTCATTGGGAAGACATTTAGTGCTCTTCTCCCCGCTGTGATTGTTGTTAGAAGAGTGGTATTTACTGCTGCACCTTCATGCCTGCAAGCACACATAAACTCATCCCTTTTTTATCATCCTGATATTTCTATCATTCACAGTATGATTGAAAATTTCCTGGAAGGAAAAATCCCAGCTTAGGGAGGTGCCTTTTGTGGGTTCCAAAAATGTCAGCTTACATTTGGTTGATTCATAATTGTGGAACAGGCATTCCTCAGCCCACAATTTGGATACTATGGGAGGTTTGGGTCGGGTTTTTTTAGGGGAGGCATTGGAAACAGGTCAAAACCCCACATTCTGTAGCACAAAGCATTGTGGTGTTTCACATCCACCACTTAGCAGAGTCCAGACTCTGTGGCTACATGGAAAGCAGCCCCTCCATTTCCTTCTGTGTGTGTGTGTGTGCTGTGGAGTGCTGACAGGAATCCAGCAGAGGGGATGACACTCCAATCCCACCTGATGTGCGAGGGGAGGAGTGATGAGAGACGTGGGCTGTGCTGGCACTTGGGCTCAGGAAACCTGCAGAGGTTGGTGGTGCCACCTGCTTGTCCCACCTTCACCAATTTTGCAGAGGGATATTCTGAGGAAAAACCCCACCTTTTTGCTGTGGGTTACCCAGAGAGAAGAGAACAGCTGTTGGAAGGTGCCAAGAAGTGTGGAATGGTAGAAATAGTCCCAGAAGAGGGAAGTGAGTAGGGAAAGGCCAGATGAGGTTTTCAGAAGCACATAATAAATTATGAAGCCATGTTATAAATATTATGTAGTGCGTGGTTCTTCACTTTATCTTGCTGGGAGGATAACATCACAAATGCATTTATGCACATGTTGTATATAATATTTACAAAGTAAAATAAAACACTTCTGTAAACAGGACCCTATTTAGAGACACATGTCCTGCTGTGTTTTGAAGCACTCCTGGCTTTTCCTTTTCTCATTAATTTGGTATTATATTTATTAGTATAACAGTGGAATGAATAAATGTTCCTCAGCACTGGAATAGATTCATCCTTGGCTGCTTACAACTTTTGCACACTTGTATAAACCAGCCAGTATCAAGTTCAAAAGGAATCGTATCAGTGACTGAGAAAAATCAAAACAGATGCTCCTTACATTTGTCTAAGATAAAATTAACTGAACCTGTTATATTTTGTGGGCAATCCTTCTAATATCTGCAGAACAAAGCAAATACACTTGATTCACTACAGCCTTTAGTTTATATGGCCTCTCAGGGCTATTGTGTTTGTGTTTAAAAAGCTTAGAGTTAAGTTTGAAAACAATAAAGCTGGAAATGTTTATTTTTGTGACCTGGAATAATCATCCTCCCTGAGTTTCAGTGATCTAGTTCAAGGTTTACTCTTGGATGGAACAACCAGACTAATAATTCATATGGGGAAAGGGAACTCATGAAGGGTATTAATGAATTTAACTCTTACCTCCTGATACTGGAGGAACCTCTGTCTTAAATAGATCTGTCCCAGAAGAAAGACATGCCCATGTGTCTCCAGAAAAGGCATCTCTCTTCGTTGCTGCACAGTTTGACTTGATTGGAGAAATTGTTCTTTCTGCCCTGATAAAGGTGTGCTGACAGGTCTGTGACAGTGGTCTTAGTTCTTCATGCCTCAAATTTTCCAAGCAATAGAACAACCCAAATGTTCATCTCTTATCAGGTATCTCCCCATTGCCTGCCACCCCCATCCCAAATTTGGGGTGGTACCACCGTGGCTGAAGAAGTCCTTGAGATGACAAAGGCTGAACACATCCAGGGTTGTATGAGCAGGAGTGTTGCCAGGGGGTGATTCCTCCCTTCTGCCCAGCCCTTGTGAGGTGGCTTCTGCTCTACTGGGTCCAGTCTAGGGCATCCCATGCAAGAAAGATGTTGGCATACTGCAGGTAGTCCATGGAGCTGTGAAAGGGGCAGTGAGAGCTGGAGTTGTTCGCCTTGAAGAAGAAAAGGCTGAGTTGAGGATGGGAGGGCTTTTCCTTTTTGTCTTCAAGTTCCTAGAGAAGGATTACAGAGAACACAAAACTCTTCTCAGACTTGTGCAGTGAAATGTGACAGATTTCAGGAGGTCCTGCTTAGACATAACAAAAATGTATTCACTTGAGAGAGGCACAACACTGGCAAAGGTACCCACAGAACCTGTTGGATTTCCTTAAATCTTTAAAAATCAGTCAGACAAGTCCCTGAGCAACTGAATTTATTTACAAAACAGATAGCAGGAGGCCAGTCTAGAGACTTCCAGAGGCTGCTTCCAACCTCAGCTGTCTTGTGACTCTGTGGAACTAGCCCTGGGTTACTGCCACACATCTCTTTGGGAATTCCCCGTCTTCCTCTTTTTTATCTTCACTTCTTCCAAATTTAGAATATTCCTCTCTCCAACGAGGAGAGAGGTTCAAGAGATTAGAAATCAGGTATTTCATGCACCATTCAGATCCTAGAAACAGCAGCTACATCTTTGACCTTGTTCACAAATTTCTGACTATTCATAGACTGCTACCTCATCATTGTTTTACCCAGTTCTACACACATAGTTTTTTTAGCAGCTCAAAAAAAAATTTTCAAAATTTTTTTTCATCTTTCAAAAATGTACCAGACTGTGCTTTGTTGTTTTGAGCAATGGAAGAAGGTGGCTGTAAAAGAGATACTCAGTGCAAGACCTTGCGAGGGCTTCCTATCCTTGGGGAAAAACCAGAGAGGGTCAGAAGAGAGGTGATTCTGACCTTTAAGTACTTGTATTTTGAAAGAAATATCAGGGATTTTTAAAAATAAATTATTCTGCATGAGCTGGATTCTTAATATGAAATCATTTTTAAAGTATGAGCTATAGAAGGTATGGGATATTGTGCCATTTTTATGGCACTCAGTTTTAAAGCAGAATGGTTGGGGTTTATTAGACACACAGGCCTTCAGGGCTCTTTTCTGCTAATTAGACACATAAGTTAAATCCATAAAAGTGCTTTCTTGGAAGCACTGTGGCTAAAAGGGTGACACAATTTACTTTTGTGCTTGGCATGAGTCCTTGAAGCAATATATACTGTTTTATTTCAGGATGTGTAAACCACACATTATTGTCAACAGTAGAAACAATTATAACTAGACTTGCTTATTCATGCTAACTCATAATATCATTAGAGAATGATTTGAGGTTTAAGCTGAAAACACCAAAAAGGTACTTTTTATTTTTATACAAAAATCCACTAAAAATATTGCCACAAATATCTCTGCAGGAAACCAATGGGAAGATTTAATAGGGAGGGGAAAATTTCTGTGTGCAATCAGAAATAAGAGGTTTGTTCTATACTGTGATTTGAGAGGGAATGGAAGGATATGAGTTAGTTATGAGACAGAAAAGGGCACTTTCTGTTTACAGAGCTGTTGTTAGTCCAACCAGTCAAAGCAATCCCCACAGCTGCTGGAGAGACACCTCAGCCCTGACTCTACCCCGTTGGAATCAACATAAGCAATGATTTCTCAAGAGCCAGTCTGCATCACTTCCCTGTGAGGCCACGTGGCTGGGAGATCACATTTCAAAATGAAGCAAGGAAAGATGTTAGTTACCCTTTTGAACCAGCATCTTTATAAGCCTCAAGTGCTCCTTGCAAAGGGCAGCACTCACGTTCCTGTCACATCCATGTGCAGACAGATCTTGACTTCTAACCAGCTGCAGCTCACTTAAACAAGTGCTTGGCCATTACTTATTGCAAACAACTTTTCTTTCTCAGGACACATAAATAGAGACAGGCACCAAATTCAAATCAATTTTCTAGAAGTTCATAAAACCATTGCAAAGATGCTGAGCACTGCACTCTTAAACAAGATAGCTGAAGCATTTCAGATTGAGACCATCCAACTAAAATGTCCATCCAACTTAATAACCATTTAATAGCAGTGGGATTGCAAATACAAAGAGGAAAGGTATCTAAAACAGCACTTTAGATTTTCCATATTAGAAAATCATGGAATATCATGCCTATCAAAAGACCAGAGAGTTTTCAGCTCTGTTTTGATGCTCTCCTTTCTCATGCCAAACACTTCCCAGCTGTTTGGAAGCCTGTAAGAATTTATTCAATTTCTAGAAGAAGGCTGTCTGTACCATTAACAAAATGATCCATGCTGAAATGGGCTGGTTTTTCCTCAAGCAGCTTCAGAGAAAGTAATGATTTAATGAATGAGGGGAATAAATTACTCTTTTACTCTTTGGATAAGGTTTGTCCAGGCAAATTTCAGCCGCACTGTCCAAATAAAGTTGATGGAATGTATGCTTCTGCTCCCTGTGAACAGAGATGTTCACTCTTGGGACTTCTCAGATTGTCTTCTTTCCCTGGGAACCAGATTCATTTTTCTCTAGCAAAACCCGTGGGAATATCAGTGCTCAAATTGCCAATCTCTGTTCCCTGAAGTGGATAGTATTGCTGAAAGAGTCTCCCTAAGGGAATCTGAGTCCCACTTCTCAGGGGATATCTGTTAGTCAATAAAAATAGAGCTTGGGCCTGTGGACACTGCTATGCCAGAGTGCTTTAATGAAAAGTCTTCTACATCTGCAAGTGCCTTTCCAAGGCTGCTGGCAAGCACCAAACACCTGATCTGAAATACTGAAACACACACATGAAAGGGTCACCTGAAAGGAAAACAGCAGAAACTAGTCATGAAAAGAAGAAGAACCTTTTAATGCACAATATCTAGGGCCAGGGCCAAGACAGAAATAAAAAATCATGGTGTCATAGAATCATAGAATTGTTTAGGTTGGAAAAGACCTCTAAGTCCAACTATTAACATCACACTGCCAAGTCCACCACTAAAGCATGACCCCAAGTGCCATATCTAGACATCTTTTGAATCCTTTCAGGGCTGGTGACCCAGCTGCTTCCCTGGAAAGCCTGTTCCAAAGCATGATACATCTTTCTGCAAAGAAATTTCTCCTAACATCCAATTGAAACCTTTCCTGGTGCAAACTTAGGCCATATCCTCTTGTCCTGCCACTTGCCACTTGGGAACAGAGACTGACACCCACTTTGTTACACTCTCCTGTCAGGGAGCTGTAGAAAGCAATAAGGTCACTCCTGAGCCTCCTTTCCTCCAGGCTGAGCACCCACGGCTCCCCCAGCCACTCCTTGTGCTCCACACCTTCACCAGGTCCCTTGCTGCTCTTTGGAAGTGGAACAAATAAGGCAGGAACCAAAAAGCACCTGAGTCTGGTGTCAAAAGCCAAAGCCTGAAAGTACAGGAGGAGCCAAAATCTCAGAGTGAAGGCTTGAAGCACCAGCTAGCTGGGGAACAATGTGGTCTGCTTCAAAGTTTACCTGTGGTTACGTTGTGGTTCCCAAAGCTCGGGCTGAAAAGAGCAGCTCTCTGATCCTTGCTAATGAACCCCAGATAGTGGGAAGTGAGGCCAAACTCAGAGACCTCAAAGCAAGCCACAGCAGAACAAGCCCCTGGTTTGTTTAAAGGCATGTCTGAATGCGGCAGCTGAGGTGAGCTGCAGGCTTTGGGAGGCTGGCAGGGGCACCCTTGCACTCTGCTTGGAGCAGTATTTGGTTCAAGTGTTTTGCTATCATTCTGTTTCTCCAGTAAGATCCAGATATGGGAGAGAATGTACATATGGTCCAGCGAGTCATGGGAAGGATTTTGTTTCTTTCCATGGAGTTTGGATCAGGTTCATGAGTTCTTTAGGAGCTCATTGAGTGTGATCATGAAAACTTTTCTTTCTTTTTCTACAGGTACTCTGCTTTGGCAGACTGGCTGCTGCTGTTTTTCAACAACCTTGAGAAACAGAATGACAGGAAGTATTAGACAGGGTAATTTTCCTGCGGTGAATTAGGGTGGGGCATTCATTTGTTCCTTGGAGAAATCTTTGATCTGGTTTTATATCTTTGCTGTCCTTGATGGGAAACAAACTGGGGCTGTGTCAGGTAGTCAGGAGTGGCATGATGCCTGCGCCTCAAGTTCTCACCTCCTCCCAGAAGGCTTAGTGATCATCTGGTTTCCTCTGACTCCTGACAAATCCTATAACAAGCCATAAGGGGGGAAAAGCAGGGGAAAAGTAATATAGGTCAGCACTTCAGGCCGTGTTATAAACTGTGTGGTAATTTGGACTGCTGCATTTACAGCTAAGTTCTACCAGATGACACATAGAGAATGAATCATAACATGCCTGAATCTGCACACCCTTCTCACTGCAGCAAGCTTAGGGCAAGAAGGGACAAAGGGATTAACTACTCTGTTGTCTCATTCCCCAGGATGCCAAATCAAAGACCTGCCTTCTGCTTTTTGGATCTGCTTTTTGCCTTGCCACAGCTCACTGCAGTCCAGAAACCCATTATCAATAGCTTCATGGATATTTACTTATATATTGCATCTATTTACACACACACATCGTGCCCAGCAATGAATGCACACTAATTTCCACGTGGTTCCAATTTGTCAGATGTGTGGCCAGTGTTAGAAGGATCATGATCCACATGAGGGAGGGAGCTGCAATTGCTATAAGCAGGTGGAAGCTGCTTCTTCACCTCCCAAAAGCCCATGGCCCAAAATGATGGAGAGAAAGACAAAGCTCAGGAGACCTTTCCATAGACTTTTCTGAAATTACATTGTTGCCCTTTCTCTGACTTCTGCTGTTCTTGAGGAACTGGCAGTGCCTATTAGGAAACACGGTGTGCATGTTGCCCTCAAAAATCTCTCATAAACACCTGTCTGTCATGGATCCCTGGGAGGAAAATGTACTTTTGCCATTGCTCCTGGCATCTTGGAACAACAGCACACACTGCCTGGTTCTCTGACCTTACCAGCTGGGTCTGGCTGCATGCAGAGCTCAGTGAAAACAGAACATGGCTCAGTCCAGAGCATCTCCCATCAGATCTTTTTTTTTTTTTTTTTCTCTTTGTAAAATGTTTCCCACAAAGTCTTCCATGAGTAAATGCTTCCAGCATTCCTACAGTCTCATTCAGCTTTTTTGTGTAGGTCTTGTTGAGACAGGAGGATGGAAATAAACACACCTCTGGTGAATGAATGGGTGGCTTGGAAATATGTAGTAGGCTGTGAGAGATTTCTTTTTCCTTTTTTGCTGTTTTTAGTCCTGGCTAGACTTCTGTTGCATTTGCAGCAATTGCCTTCTGCATAAGGAGATGGCATCAGCATTCAAGAGTGATTTTTTCTTTCATAGCCTTCAGAGCTTCAAATATTATCTTGAAAACAAAAACTTTGTCTTTGAACCCAACCTAAGAGAGACCCTGGGAACAATGAAGTTTGTTCTCTTCAACTGAAAAAAAGTGCACTGGGATGAAAAGCTGAACTCTTGATCTTGGCAAAAGTACCTGATGGACATATTGAAGGAGCTCCTTCCTCATCCTGCTTTTCCCAAAGTTCCCACCAGCTGCCCTCAGATGGTGATTGTCATGGGCAATTTCTCTCGTGGAAAAGGAAAGGGTAGTTAAGGGAATTCAGTGAGCTCAGTTTATACCCTCATATACTCCCAGTAAAGCCTGCCTGGGGCTGTTTTGAAAGGACTTACTCTAGCCCAGTGACAGCTGTTTCTTTCATCATCTGTTTTTTATGTTACATTTCTCTTTAACATTGCTCTCTGTTAGCTCCAATCACTCTTCTTTTGAGGGGCAGCTTTCAGAAAGGGGCACAAGGATTTATTCTTTAAAAAATGCTGCACTGAAAAGGACCTAGAGAGTAAAACATTACCCTGTGAGAAAAGTTTTGGTTTGGCTTTAGTGCCTGGAAATGTGCTAGCAGAAATGGAGGTAAACACCTTATTGGAATTAGTCATTCACTGCTTCTCTACTTCCCCTCTTACAAGAAGACAGGGAGCTCAGGGCAAGTCCCTGGCAGCAATTGCAAAGCTGGGTGGGGATTCCCTTCCACAGCAGAAAGAGTGATTATTCTCTATCACTGCTTGATCCTTTTTTTAGCTGTCCTTGGACATCTATTTTAGAATTCATTTTCTCTCCAGTGGCATCAAGCAGTCCTGCTGTTCTTTCCCTCTTCTCTGTTCCTCTGAAAGACACCGAGTCCCACACGCAGAGGATCATCACTTAAGAAGGATGGAACAATTCTAAAATAATAAAGGTTAATTTTTACTGAATTCAAAACTAAAGGCTTGATGCTGAAATTTCAAGCCAGGGCTTGTCCAGATTAGGTTCACAGGTGAGACTTTCCAGCCGTTCAATACTATTTAACTCTGCACCAACAGAAGTCCTACTTGACTTCTGTACTGAGAGAAAACCAGAAAGGCTGAGGAGAAAAGTAAAAGGCCAGGAAATCTTCTGAGGAGAGAATTCAGCAGGAGTAGAGGTAGTTAACAAAAAGATAAGAATCTAGGGCAAGGTTTTGCTAAGGTTTGATATATTGGTTTTATTTGTAAAGGCGGGCTAATTTTGTGTCAGAATGACCCAGAATTACAGAAACTTTTCCATCTATGTACTTAGGGGCCATATTTCATGGAACTTTAATGTATTAGAATACTTGTATCTCATTTTACTACCTCCTCCTGCATAAAATAAACTTAATGCAAATAAATGGTTGAGATTTCTGTATTGCTCTGCGTTTTCTGACAGTGCCCTAACCATTAAAAGAAGGTGATGATCTTTCACCACAGTTTGTTGCACCCATCATTCAGAAAGAATCCTAGCAAACTTCACAGATCTGAACTAATTAAAACCAGCAGCAAACACGCCTCCTCAGTTTTGATTCAAAAAACTCTGATTTCCGGATATAAACAAGAGGCTGATTCCACAAGCGTGCAGCATAAATGTGGCAGGCTCCAGCCACCAAACGTTTTCAATTTTTATTTAGGGCAAGCTAATAAATCAGGCTCTGACCTCAGAGCACAACTGGAAACATCAAATGAAAGGCAGTTGTAAGGGTACTGTGGGAAAATGCAAAAAAACGGATAGGTAAACATAAATACTTTAGAAGTATCAGTTTAAAATATTGCTGCAAACTGATGAAAGGTTTTCAGCTCCAGGGTGTTTTATTCCAAGACTTCTCCAGACTTCTTTTTGCTTTACAGCAAAGCAGCTGTGCTTATGCAAGCCAGCATTGTGTCAGGAAATGAACTGAAGCTGCTTGTAGGGTACCAGTCGTGGGAGTGTCCCTAAACCAGCACACACAGATCTGGGATCTCAGTGCTCCTGATTGTGCCTGTCCTGAGTGGTCCAAACTGCAACCAGAGGCAATAAAAGGATTGCAGTGTGGTTCTTCATGGATGGCATCTTCTGTGGTTTCCACACACACTATGGCAGAAACAGATTTTTAATCCATTATTTAGGAATTCATTTCCAATCTCAGCTGAGGCCAGCATCTTCAGCTCAAACTCCCTTATGGTCATTTTTGTATCCCAGGCATAGAATTCACCTTTGTTTGTCCATTGTTCACTGACAATGCAAAAAGCCCTGCTCTCTAACTTACTTCATTTTTCCTTTGCAGTTCTCCAAAGGGAAAAGGAGTTTTTTGCCAAACACTGCTGTCAGTCTGACATAACTGTGGGCTTGATCACATGAAAATTGAAAGTGTTTCTCTTTTCAATTGATTAAATGATTGAGTACAGACTTCTTTAATAGAGCAGTCAGCATAACTCACCCATAAACTCAGCATGGAGCCCTGTGTTCACCATGTTCTAAATTGCTGACAAACAGTTTATGGTTTGTCACATTTGGCAATGTCTGTACAGGAAAAGGGCCAGTCTTCAGCTGAAATAAAAATAAGTGCTTTGACCAGAACTTGGAAACAACTAGTAGGAAGAGAGGTTGTGCAAATATATATAAAAATGTTCAGCTTTTTGTTTCCCGCTTTACCAGCTTCAGCTCTATACATCATCATAACTGTCCTTTTCCATCACCTTCCCATCTGTAAATAATGCAATGTAAACAACTTTAAGACCTTGTATTTTGTAATTAGATGTAAAGTCTAACATATTCAGTAAATGCTGGGAGTTAGTGAAATAGAATGGCAGTTAAAGGAGCAAGGAAGGTGAACTGGAAACACATCTTGACTATATTATTTTACTCTCATAAATCTCATAGCAGGTGACACAGACCTTAGGGGATTAGGGGTTTTTTTTTTCCTGCTCTCTTCCTATTGGCAAAGTTTTGAAGTAATTTATTTTTGAAAGTAAAAAAAATTTTTTTGCTCTTTTTTCCCAGTGTATTGTTTTGACTTTTTACAAACATCTACTATTAGGGAAAAAAAAGTCACGCCTGATAATTTTAACAGATTTATGGAGAGGTAAACGGTTCCATTTCTGTAACACTATAACTCTGTCACAGCAGGGCACTTGGAACCATTGCCTCTAAGCAGATCATGGAACCACAGTCCAAGTGGCAGCAAGCAGCAAAAACAAGGTGCCAGAAAAACCTAGTAGTAATATGGGTCAGATAGATATATTTGGGTATAAACTGCATGGTTTTCCTTAATAATGTAAGAAAGAGCCATCTGAAAATCCAAAGGTGGTGTTGGCCTCTTCAGTGGCAGCTGATTTATTTGTTGGTTAAAATTACGATGCTTTAGCAAAGCCATATGGGGATTAAAGATTAGAATAGCAGAAGTGTCACAGATCAGAATTCAGCAGCTTCTTCATATACTTGACATACCTTAAAAAGCCCAGCTATTCTTGACCTAACTTCATCTGCTGTCTGAAAAGCACTCAAAGTCTGCATTGCCTGTAACTGGCCCAAGAATAATGTTCCTGCAAAGGCTTGTCTCCACTTACGTAGAACAGAAAATTCAGGGCAGGATTGCTGATTTTGTTTCCTTCCATTTATTCAAAGCAATCACAGCAGAGGTTATTGTAAACACTGACATTCAGCTTCTGTGGCCAGAGGCCCTGGAAGAAGAGGAGTTATCTCCCAGGAACACGGTTGGCACTACTGGTGTGGAGCCACCAGGCGACACAAGGAGCTCACAGGCTGGATGAAGTACTCCACCCACATATTTACAGCTGGCTGGAGGATAAAAAATGACAGATGAGGAAGTCAGGAGCCAAGAAAGGACAAGGAAAGGTCTTCATCAATTTCTGCTCTCCTGTTTTCTGCCTTTAAATCTGAAGAATGTCTTCTGCAGGCACGACTGCCCTCTCAGCATTTAGATCATGGCAGAAAGCTATGGCTTTCCAGCTTTAAGGGGTCTAAAAAATCCATTCTTTTCTACCTTCTGTTTAACCTTTTATGTAGAGTAGCCATAGAATGGAAAGTTTTCTGTGTTGGGAATGTACAACTGAACATGTAGAAGGCTGCAATATTTCAAGAAGATGAACGGTACAGGAATATTTGCAAAATGCTTCATCTTTCAGAAGATCCTAGGATCATGAAATATGCCATAATGCCAAGTCAAAAGTGGTAATTAACCTAATTTTACTATTTTTTTCATAGTGAACCAGACCTTCTTTATACCCTTTAGTGCAACTTGTCCATCCAGTCACAAAGAAACCACTTTCTATACCCTAATCCCTGATTTGAGAATAGTAAAACTCCTTTTTTAAAACCTTTGTTCCATCTACCCCTCACATATGCTAATAAAACACTTCCCAACACAGAAATACATTTTTTGCTTCTGACACAAAGTATGAGAAGGAAAAACTCCATAACTGACAATTTTCCTTACCTCATTTATTTTTAAAGCATTTTATAGATGCTAATAAAGTGTTATGGGTGTCATCCAAATTTCAGTGACATAAGTGAAAAAACTCCCACCACTTCAGTGACTTCAGTGAGATCTGGATGTTGCATGAGTAACATTCATTGCATAAATCTGGACAGATATCATTCAGACAGGATTCTTGGATTTAAAACTTTACTTTTTTCCCAGTAATCTTTTTTGTAGTTTGTTTCCATTTCATGCAGAATTTTGACATGTTTAGTTTCTCATCCAAATCAGAATGAAGTCAAAAAGCCTTGAAAATTTTATGATGCTGGTAATTTTGTCAGTCTGATGTAAAGAACTACCACACATCAAGAAACCAAGGTCATCCAAGATACAGACGCTGGAGAAATTGAAATTATGACTAATTAAATAAATTACTGCATTAAAATGTAGAAAGTATGAAAACATCAACACTTGACCTATTAATACTAACTTAAATTCATTTATTTTGTTAATCCATTATTGAACAATTAATAGAGATTGAAAAAAGATCAAACCCACAAATGATGAAAGGACTATAGACTTGTTTTGAAGTTAACCAGATTTATTTAAATGGAATAACTGCCTGCTAAACAGTTTTCAGTTAGTTTTCATGGTAAAAGGTATTCTAATAAACACTGTGCCTCATTTGCAGATTCTTCTCACTTGTTAAACATTCCTAGGTGTAGTCCTGAATAACAGAGAGTGACAAGAAAAAGTATTTGGTTTAGAATGTCCCTGTGTCAGGCCAGCCTCTGGGTAGTGAATTTAAAGATTTCAGAAGGCGTTTGCAACATTTGAGGGGAGCCTTCCATGAGTAAAGAACCACAGGCATATTCCGTTTAATCATTTTTCTGGCCATAAATCTTTGGGCAATCTAAGGAAGTTAGCAGATAATATTATAGAGAAATGGAAATGATATTTGAAAATGGAGATATGAATTAATTTATTTCTCTAAATTTATGATTCAACATTCTCTAGTCGCTATCTAGAATATCTACAGCAGTCTTACAGAAGCAAATTACTTACAACAGCATTGTCATACGACTGGGAATAATTGAAAGTAGAAGTAAAAATACATTTGTAACATACTTTCATGGAAGTTGATGGAGATGTGGGGTTTTTTTAGTGGCAACCACCTGGTAATCAGTTAAACTGATAGAAATACAGACTCCAAGGGAGTCCAGGTAAAAGAAGCCTAAGGTGGTTGTAGGCACGTCATGGTGTGAGCTGAAATCTTGAAGGAGTCATGGATTACAATCACACAAATGTATGTAGGGCAGATGGGAATGGCTGGGAATGGATGGGAAGGGATGGAAATGGATGGCAATTAACAGCTGTTAAAAGCTGACAGCAAAATTTACATCTAAATGCCTTCTAGTGCAGTGGACCTCCAACTGCTTCAGTGCCATGGACACAGCCAGCATCCAGAGGGTCTGAAATTTCCTGATCCCTGTGGGTACTTTCTCAGCACTACAAGTGCTTTGGAAAGACTGGTCACAGCAAGGCTTCAGCACTGGCAGCTGAGGTAGAGCTTCAGAAGGATCCAATTTAATTCCATCTACTGGATTTCATAGACAGTTTGCTTTTTTTTTTTTTTTTAATAATTGTGAGCCAAAACTCTCTTCAAATTCGGCATTGTTGCTTCCATGTGTGATGTATGTAGATGGCAGAATAGCACACGAAGGTGAAGAGCATTTCTGCATCTCCTTCACTTGCTTTGCAAGTGAGCATTCCCAAGCAGTGAGTACTTAGCTCTTGGCAGGTGACTGTTTAGCTGTGCCTCACTTGGAAAAAGGCTTTCCCTTTCCTCCAACAACAGAAGCACAAGGACACAAATCCCCAAGGGGAAGTTTTATTCAGACTTTGTAATTTTTCTGCTTTATATTTTATTTTTGAATGCGGTCCTAGTCAAAATCTTCATCAGTTTTTGAGCTCTTTGTTCCAGGTTACCTGATGCTTTGTTGGCACTACTTTACGAGGTACCTCTCTTTGTTTATTAGGATTCAGTATTCCTTCAGAGGAAGGAAGGTAAAGGACATGAGACGAAGAAGGGAGGGGCAGAACAAGAACGTGTATCACTGTGGTGGGGTGACCTTGTCTACCAGCCAGGTGACATCCAGAGGCTTTCTCCCTACCCCTCCCCAAGGTGGAAAAGCTTATGGGTTGAGGTAAATACAGAGAGCACTTCCCAGTTACTCACAATAGGCAAAACAGATTCAACAGAGAAAATTCATTTATTGCAAGAAACAGACAAAAAATTAAACTCCACCACCCCTCTTTTTTTTCTTTTTTCAATCACAACTTCTGTCCTTCAGTCCCAGTTTCTCTATATCCTTCCCCTTACCCCTGGGATGGTGAAAGGAGGCATGGCATCCTTCCTGAGCTGCAGCATGGAAATCTGCTCCAACACAGTCCTTTCCATCAGCTTGGTGAGTATCTGCTCCACTGTGGTCTCTTTCCCAGTCTTCAGAAGAATCTCTTGCCTGCTGCCTAAAGCACCTCCTCTTTATCCTACTTCTCCTCCTCTTCCTCCTCCTTCATTTCCAGCATTGATTGCTCACTAATATATAGGAAAGTGAGAAAATCCAGTTGAAAATCCTATAAAATTCAAAAATTCTGATAAGAAGGACAGCATGAATTCAATCTCTACTCACCTGACTAACATATCCTAATATAAATTCCTAATATATCACCAAAGCAAAAACAGTGCCACATGAGACC
This sequence comes from Fringilla coelebs, assembly GCF_963513975.1. Taxonomy (NCBI): domain Eukaryota; kingdom Metazoa; phylum Chordata; class Aves; order Passeriformes; family Fringillidae; genus Fringilla; species Fringilla coelebs. Next base: position 64,125,490 of record NC_140033.1, on the reverse strand, counting down.
ATGCTGGATTTTCTGACTCTCTTCAGGCAGAAACACACAAACACACAGAACTGATTTCTACAGACTGACCTTAATCTTCTGTAGCCATTTCAAGCACCCAGGTAAGGACAGCTACTATCATCTCGTGTGCAACTGCTGTGACAAGATGTTGTTGTGCATCCTTTTACCTGATTTCAGGCATTTCTTCTCCCCTTTCACACCTCCTCCTGCTTCATCTCCTCTAAGCTCTGGCTTCTCCAGGAGGCTTTCCTCATCCCTTCACTTTACTGCCTTGTTGTTCCTTGTGTTGTCCTTGCTGTGTGTGCTGGCTCCTTCTCAGGCATTACCCTTCTCCTGCTCCTATTTGGCTGTTTTCTGGCAAGTCTTTTGTCTTTTCTAGCTCTTATCACTGTGCCTTCCAGCCTTCACTACCTGCTGGACTTGGCAGAGGCAGTGGCAGCAGCATGAGATGAAAAACAGGCATCAGACATTCTTACCCCTATATGGCATCCCTGGTGTGATGGTCAGTATGTTTATCCCACCCTTGCTGTGGACTGGTCAGCATATGTGTTTTCCCTGGCCACCTGGTGTAAAAATAAACCAAAAACAAACCTCAGGCACTGTAAATTAGATTAATACAATAGGAGTGTTTCTGACCTTGTTTGTGCCAGCTGTACCAAGCTGACGTAAGTGTGGTCCCTCCTGCTTTACCTGGCTCTTTGTGCAGTTTGGGCAAATTGCTGTCAAAATCAACTCTCATGGAAGAATAAGGTGAATTTTGGCTTACCTGCCAGCTCCAGTATTACACCAGTATAATGCCTCTGAAATCAGTGGCATTGCTCTAACATAAAACTGCAATAAGCTGCAGGGAATTAAACCCTGTTTTCTTGCCTCTGGGAATTCTCAGAGGCTGCCTGATATGGCATGAGTCAAAAATATTTTGTTATTCACTGCTTTTTCTAATTATCAGATTTGTCTCCAGTCCATTTTGTGGTGTTGGCCAGGCACTCGATCTGAGTCAAATTTTCCATACAATCCACACTGCTTTATGTTTCAGTGCTTTTTTTTTTTTTTTTCTTTTGCCCTAAAACCAGAACAGAAGAGCTGGCTAAACATGTACAAACCTGCCTTAAGAAAAGACTTGTTTTTCCTTTTCCCTCACCCCTTCTTTTCTGTTTAATGCTGGTACAAAGATGAAACACAGAAGGAGTAGCACAATTGTTAGAATTTTGATCAGCAAATTCTCAATCTGTTCACTTGTCAGTGGACCACTTCATCCACATAAGTCATCCCCATTAAAGAAACCAACCTCTTGGAGATAAGATTAATTTTTGTAAGTAGATGTTTTACAATAAGGAGCTGACGCTGTTTTGAGAACCCTGATTTGAGAACACTTCTTCCAGCTTTCCTTTACAGTTGGGGTTTGCCCATCAAGAATTATTCAGGGTTGAAAACCACCTCTAGGTGCATAAAACCATGTGGGAAACGCAAAATAATGGAATGAACAACCCCAAATCCTCTCATTCCTCATCACTGAGGGGTCTCATCCCTTGGCCAGGATCCTGCTGTTGCTGTTCCCATTAGGAACATCATGCTGGCATTGTTTTTCCCACCCATTGCTCCAGGTGGATGGAGGCTGTTCACTGCTGAGGTTTAGGTGAAATTTCACGTGCAAGTTGCTTGCTGTCAGTATTATCCACTACAATCTGAATCTGTGACAGACAAATTGGTGGAAGAAAGGGATTATTTTGTCTGGGTGACATGATAGTTTTATTCAATTTTCTGAGCATGGGGTAGACCTTAGAGGCATCATTGCAAATATTGATTCAAACAAACCTATTTCCTGCTGAGGAGCGCAGCCACAGTGGCTCCCAGGCCTGCTGTGTTGACTTGCTTAGTGAAAATATGTATTAAAAACCCACTTTGGTTTACAAGTCATGGCTGAAGGAGCTCCACAGATGAAACTGTAGTTTTTGGACAAAAAGAAAATAGTTTCTTGTTTATATATTGCACTAAAAAATTTCAGCGTTGTTGGCTTTGATGGAAAAATCCCACTGGCATTGACTTTGGACATCAGAGATTATCAGAAGCCTGGCTTGAAAACCTCCCATTCTAAACTAGCTTTTCCTGAAATTTCCAGCTCACCAGGAATGAAAAAAGAAAAAAAAAAAAAATAAAGCTAATAGCTTCTGTTGCACTTAAGTTCCTCTTGTTTTTCTGAGTGTGTCTTTATGTGTGTGCTGCCTTTGTCTAGTCCAGGGTCAAAGACATCCAAACAAAACAAATGTTTCTGAAGTTGAAAAAACATTGAGCTTCTGGTCCAGGTGGAACATCTTTATGGTCCAGGTGGAACATCTTTTTTTTTTTTTTCCCACAACACCAAATAGTTACGAGTGTTACCTCCAGCCTTGAATCTCTGTTTTAGCTTTACACTTTTGAACTAATATCTTTTTCTTACTCTGACTGATGTCAGCTGAAGAAAGTTCCAAGTAAAACGCCCTTTACAGTGCTATTTTAGGGCTGAGGCCATTCTTTCTCTCTTTTCTTCATCTTTCCATTTTCCTGATGCAATCCTCAGTCTGGCCTTGGGCTCACCTCACAGACATTAAAAATCAAAACCAAAAACAAGCAAAACCAGAGGGACCCCTCAAACCTCAAAATTTTGCTTTCAGAAGCTAGTGATTAGCTTCCTCTGAAACAGTTTTTCTGATTCCCAAGTTTGGAAAATTGGGATCATCAAAAGGCCTGGTGGCAGACATGTATCTTTTCCTCTTTTTTTCACTGAGCCTATAACTCAGTCTGGCAATGAAGAGATCTAGAAAAGAAACAGTGCAGAGAGAGGAAGCAGCTCTGTAAGGCTTGGCAGATCCTTTCAAAGAATAACTGTTTTTTCAAATTTGATCACTACAGACACAAGCAAACAGAAATTGGTATATTATCTTATCTAGGATTTCTCTGATGAGCAGGAGGGGTGCTTTGGGGGTACTATGCTGCCATACCGACTCAGTTCTTTTTGCAGCAATTAATCTTCCCTGTTTGGTTTTACACTGCTTTACACTTGGCCTCACCACAGTGCCAAGAGGTCAGCTTGCTTGTCCAAGGTCACCAAATGACTCAGTAGATTAAGTGAAAACTGAACTCAGAGGACCACCCTGCCTTTTAGCTTTTGTTTTTGGGACTCAATCTACACAGCTTCTCTGCTATTTCGTACATTCCATTAATCCCACTGGCTACCAGCCACAAAGATACAGCAGAAAGATTGAATGCATGTAAATGTGCACAATGATATACAACTTCAAGCTGATGGAAAATACATTGGACAAGCATGGTTACGTTCCTCTGCATTAAAAATACCCTTTAGGCCCATGGCTCAAAAACAAAAGAACATGAGAATACTATTTGTGGCTTTCCCTGCATTTATTAAGATGAATAAGATGAACCTTTCATCTTATTTCACTCTTGCACTAACCACACATACTCAAAATCCCATGTTTTTGCATCCAAGTTCTCAACTTACTCCTATCTGAAAATGAAATTAGTAGCTTGACTGTTATGACTAGTCTCCTGTTGATGTTGTCTGGATGCAGAATAGATAAATTCCAAGTTTCAGGATAAGACATTTGTTTACAGTTTTCCCATTTGTAAAAACTGAGAGCTGGAGATTCGACGAAGTTCTCAGTCCATCGGTAGAGTAAGTGAGGCAAACTTTCACCTGAGGACTCGCTCCCTGGCCAATAGTGAAAATCTTACAAAAGTAAGAAAATGCCCCATTTTGAAGTCTATTGTACTCTGAAAGCATTGGAACTGGAAATAGAAGAGTTAATGAGCTTGTTATTTCATTAAGGAGCAGAATAGGACCTGACCCTTTGCGAAACTGTGCAAGTGCAGAAAGCCCCGTGCTGCTGCTGCAAGGATGTCCCAGAGCACTGAAAGGTGGACAACCAGCAAGAAAAGGAGCTTGTTATCATTTCCTCCTTTAGCACAGCATCCTTTGACTTCTTATCTTATGCACTAAGTGCCTCCCTGACCCATCAGTTTACATAAACTTATAAGAATTATTTGGACTAAAGAAATGTGTCAGCTGCCTGAGGTTCTCTGTGTGCCTCTGTAAAACCAAGTCTGACATCATTGGTAAGAAGCCTCTTCCCTTCAGAACTTTGGTGAGAATCTCCCAAGACTGGGCTTTCTGCTGTCATTAGCAGTATTTTAAGCCTTTCTGCTTTGGGTTCTGTGGGAGTTTCTAGAAAAGGCACGAGTCACTTCAGATGTTTTCTGGGACAGTTCGGTGCTTTGCTTCCTTCTGCAAAAATACTCCCATCAGCCAGTGGTGGTAATCAGCTTTTGAAGACCTTTTAGTGAGTTCTTCTTTCCTTCAGGTGTCCTTGCTGCATGATAAGAGAGGAAGGAAAACAGTACAAAAAGCATTTCAAATATTTTGAAGGGAGGGAAGGTGGTTACCTCTTAGGCAGAAAAGGGAGTCTCTACGCGTTGCACGACCAGCCTGTGTCTACCAAATTGAATAGATAAATTGCTACAGGACAGTGGTCAGGACTGTAATCAGAGTTCCCAATTTCCATAGTACTCTCAAAATGTCTGTAAATTGTTTCCTTTGATTTATGTCAGCTAGGCTTTTTTGGAAACCCTGCTGCTTCCCACATCTCCATAAGGAAACACTGCCATTTTCTCTTCACTGAAAACCTCCTCATGTACTCTCCAGCCTCATCTGTAAGTCAGATGTGCTTGGAGGGCCACAGGAATATCTCCTGGGAGGAAAAGACTTGCATAAAGCTCAGCTGTGAAGTTGTGTGACTTTCCTCACTGATGGATCAGAACACATGTGCAGAAGTACTGCAAGAACGTGGTGTGCAGTGAAAGTCATCCTGTCAAAAGTGCACAGGGGCTTGGAGGATTTACCAGGCAACATTTCACCCTTCAGAGCTCTGGTAGGAGTCAGGGAGCACAGCCCTGCTCCATGTGATGTCAGTCAGCTAAAGGGGGCAAATACTAGAGCAGTTCCTTAGATTAGATTAGATTCCTAGGAATCCTAATTCTCTGCTCCATCCATTCCCTCTGCCCATTTCGATCCCTCTTTAAATTTTGTTTTATCTGCTAGGTGGCTTGGAAGACACTTGCATGATTGTCTGCTGGGTACAAGCATTTATTTTAAAATGGAGGCAGTTGCAGGATCAAAAGGTGAGTTACACTGATTTTATTGAGCAAATAACTCCTTAGAGATGGTTCTCCCACGAGAGCTAAGTAAGAGCTCGTTAGAAATACTGTGACTAAAAAATAGCCATGTTAGAAGAACTGGGCTCACCTGCATGGGTCTCAAGGTTTACTGTGAAAGACACCCACAGTATTTATCCATTCATGGCTTTACTGGACTTCTTTAGGTTTTATTTCTTGGTAGCTCTGGAAAAATGTTTTAGTAGCCAAAAAATCTGTACTTAATTAGACACACAAAACCAGCAGACAGGAAGTCTATTTCCTCACAGAGATACTGTGGTTTATACATTCTGCCCTAATATGAACAAGTCTACTATTATTTTCTGATGTCCCCCTTGTTTAAGGTGCTTTGAGTAACATGAAAGCTCTATTTTTGCACACCAATCATGAAAGATACTTGTCATGATCCAGGCATGCCAGACATGGCAGTATTGGATGGTTCCTGATTCCATTTGAAAAAAAAAAAAAAGGTTCCTCTCAGATTTTATTTTCTAGAAATTAATATAATTTAAGATTGTTTCAATGTAACTCTGGATATGTGTGCAGGCTTGGGGCAAAATCTGATAGTGACTCTGCACCAGCGCTCCCACCCTGAATTTCTTCAGTGTTATAAGTGGTGGCTTTATTTCCTTGTTACTTGGGGTCAGTCCAAATATCCAGTGATTGGAAGTTGTTCAAGACAAGGGCTCTGTGTTCATGAAGTGTGTCTCACAGAAAGGGCCATCGGAAAACTGCTGTAACATAATAAGCAATGAAAAATGGTAATATCTGCAGCCAAAAAAGGAGGTGAGTTCTTACCAGGGATGGTGATTATCCTCACTTAAATTTAGAAGTTGTGTGGGAAAAGTAAAGAAAGTGTTTTAGTTTACCTTAGAACTCTAAGCAAGTGTCAGAAAATCTATGGTTTTCACTATTATTTTTGATACTGTTCAAAAAGAATTCAGATCTTAAGTGATGAGTAACCTTACTACATTCACCACCTCAAATCAACGGAGGAAATTGCTGTGGGTTAGAAACTAGCACTATTTATTAAATATTAAATGCAAACTAAGGTTATGCAGCATGACTAACATGGCAGGACAGCTATAAATAACCTGCTCTCTCTGTGTTATTTGTCCTTGCTGGTTTTTTGGAGGGAGGGTGGAGTTGTTCTGGATTTTGTATCGTTTGTTGGGGTTTTCCCCCCCCCCAATTTGGGTTTGTTTTCCTTAGGATAATTATTAGAATATAATTTATTATGTCTTTGAATATTCCAAACTTCTTTGTTTTTGAAGTCCTTTCTTGTGAACCCACAGATTTCCCACTGTACTGTGAAAGTTTCTTGAACTCAACATTTCCTCCACTTCCCCTCCTCACTCTATAGATTCCATCTTTGTTTCCATATCACTTCAGTCTTCATTGTTCTGATTGTATCTTCCTCCTACAGAAGGAGTAGTATATTCCATGATCATCATGAAGGCATAAAAAAGACTTAAAAAAAACCTTGAAGGTGGTGCCAATGTTGACCATGCTGGAACAGGAACTAATGAAAATCTAATCAAAGCCAGGAGATGTGGAAACAAAGGGGAGTCTCTTAGAAAGATTTTACCCCACTCCAACACTATTATGAACATATTTGAACTAGAACTGGAGTTAAAAATAAAAACATTGGAGGTAATCAGTAAGATCAGACAAACAGATACAGTCTTGTGTCTTCTTTTCTCTTACATCTGCCTGCTGTGGCCATCTGTGGTGAGATCCCCACCAGACACAGGGTAGGGAGGATCTGCTTGTGGAAGAGTTCAGGTCTTTCAATGGTCCTGTGCAAACCCTTTTGGGGTAAGCACCAAAAGCCCCAGAGACACTTCTTCTTCTTCCTAATCATTTATCCAGGTAGGAAAAAATTCATTAGGTCCATTTATTCAGCAACATTCCCAGCCATGTGTAATGGTAACTGATGACTTCAGAAAAAAGCCAAGCCCTCACTTATTGATGGTGAGACCTCTCAGCAAGGCAGCAGACAGGCTGGTAATGTTTGGGCTGTGTAATCCCCTTTCTTCATATGTTTTTTAGATACAGCATGTCCAAGGAGACTTTCACAACTACAAAAGTAGTCAAATTTTCTTGACATCTCCAATATTCACCATCTCTCTTTTTGCAGAAAAAAACCTTAATGCTTATGGATGGCATATGAAAATATAATCACTTCCCTGCCTGACCACTTGCAATCCCCCAGGGCTCTTTTGTCATAACTGAGGGAGAGATGGAAGAAAGATGGAACTTTGAACCAGGTTGTTTTGGACAAAGAGGGAAAAAATATATCTGTCAAAACACCAGTAGGCTCTACAGTCCTTAACTTCATCAAGGCAGCACAGAAGAGGGATGTTTTTCTCCAAAAAGAAGCATGCTCTGAAACAGCCCCTCCAGATTATTTTGTGATTTAGCGCAGTGCAAGCCGCTCTGAGAGACCTACCTCTGTGGCATGTCTAAATTCTAGTGTGTTCTTTGCTACAGGCAAGATAAGTGATGTGAAAAAACCAGCCCCAGTGGTAACATTATTGGAAAGCAGATTCCTGTTGAAACAAGCTCGAGATTAGTGAGATAGATTTCTAGTGACGAGACTCATCCCTGGCTTTTGTCTTCCTGCAGCGTGAAATAGAAGACAGATAGTTTGATAGAGGAGAGTCTGGCAAAGGTAAATGGCAACGATGGAGCAAAGGAGTCATAACATTCTCCTGACAAAGCCTGGATGTCTGAGCAGTGAAACACAGAGGGAAAGTGATTAAGGCACTGCCAGGCTCCCCACAGGCTGCCTGCAGTAGCTGCACTGCCCTCCCAAAGGCATCGCGGCAAAGCCAGGTCAGATCTTCTTTTTCTCCACACAAACTTCTCTAAAATGCAATTGCCCTCTCTCACAGGGGGCTGTCTGAACATCACCTGCTTCCCTGTATTTTGCAAAGCATGCTACTCATTGTGACTGCTTCTTAAGGCTGAAGCCTTTGGTAGCAATTTCCACATTTTAGAGTCCTCCCGGGAAATCTGAACCTATCTTTTAAGGAAAATGCCACATCCTGTATTTATAATTGAAAAATAATAAGTCTAGCCTTTCTCTGACTGTGCTTCAAAAAATAATACCACAATTTTTATAATATCTTTTTAAAATAAGCACTATATTGCTTCTTTCCAATTAGACAGAATATTGGGTTATTGCAGGAATGTATACAGCAGAATTGTCTTTCCTAAGGATACCTTCAGGTACAGAAGTAAAGCCCTAAAAGATACACAGCACCACTTCATTTTTTTACAAAGTCAAGCTGTGCAACTTTTACCTCTAGAAGGGAAACAGATCTAAAATTTATAAATGCATTTTCTGGGGAAAACAAAATGTGCACCTAATACTGGAGAAACTGCAAAACAGCACAGGCAGTGATATTGGTCCAATAACTCAGAATCCTTTTCCAGTGGTAAACAAAATCTATACACTTGGAACATCAAGACAAAGAGTCTTGACTTGATCTTCAAATGACACATGAAGTAACCTTTTCCTTCTCTTTTTGGTAAACATTGGTGATGTGAGCAGGACAATATTTCCCTACTCTAGTCATTTACATTTAAGGGACATCCTGTGCCCCAGATCAGACAGAGCCAGGGCTAATATGGGTTAAAAAGGATGTTTGTTCCCAGGTCTACAGTAGCCATTTTCATTCTAAACCTGGCAATTTTGTCATCATGTGGCTACTATTTTAATACATTCAAATAGCAAAAGAGACAAATACACAGAAAATTTCACCTTTAGGCTGGGTCTTCATCACAAAATCAGGGTATAAATGAACACAATTAATTGCTTCCCATTAAGCAGAAGCATACAATAGCAGAAGTTGTTCTATCTTTTCATTCAGAACCTCTGAGTTCAAATTTGAATCCTGCTTGTAAGAGCTACACCAAATGATTGCTTCTGTGAATATTGATCACATCACACCTTAAGAAGGCTGCAAAGGGATCCATAGCTCCTAACATCCTCCAAAATGCCTTGAATGCTATTTGATTTTAGGAAAATAAAATTCCTGCTCTGCAAATATTTATATTTTTACATGAACCTCTGAGTTGCTGCATCTGGGACCAGGTAACATAAAAGAATCAATTAATATGCTTAAAGCTGAGCATCTGCAGAAACATTTAGAGCCCCATAGTCTAAGCTGTCAGTGTTTTTCTTTTAAGTAGTTTAGTTAGCCCAAATTTCTAGAGAGAGACTCTGAGTACCAAAGGCACCAAGGTCTAATTTACACTGAATCAAAGTTCTGGGATGCCTTTAAAAAATGAGAAACCTCCTGGTGCCCTTTCATTAACACTGAGAAGGACCTAATTTTGCAATAGTTCCCCCAGGTTGTCAATATCAGGGTAATAGAACACAGCCTAGGGATGTCTTAGGTCCTTCTCTTCAGAACATCAGAAGAGAAAGAAAAAGGACTGAGACCTTCATGTCCCTGGAGCTATACATTAACCTCTGCCAGAGTGTCTCTTCTGGAAGAATTCCCTTACATTATTAGAACTGTTCAGTATTGAAAGGTCTGGTAGCTTATGTTCAGGAAAGTACTGAAGCAAGTACACATTGCCCAGATTTCTTGGGCATGCAGTTTTGAAATTTTAGTGGGGGGAGGGTAAATCAGCATGATTTCCTCCCTGAGCTGTTTCAGTGTGTATCAGGATCCCTGCTTCTAATACTGGATGAAAGCAGGAAGCACGGATGCTTGCAAAACCAGGGATCAGCCAGGGAATTGTGGAAATGAATTGCTCAGAGCTTGTAGGTGAACTGAGGCTGTGCTCAAAGCCTGTGACAATTGGTTGATATTTGAATCCCAAGTGTAACATACATATGGTTCTTGGGATTTTTTTCCACTGGAGTAATAACAGCAGTGCATTCAAGGGGAAGTTGTAAACTTTGATGCCATTATAAAGAGAAAGCTCTGGACGTCAATAAAAATCAAGCAACTTTGTGTAAGGTATTCCTAGGAATTACATTGATTTCACAACAGGTTTATAATTTGGCCTTAGCCTGCAGTCACCAGGCTTCTCTTCAGATGTGCATCTTGTACTTCCCAAACACCTTCAACAAGGTAACCAGCAACCCAACCTGTGAAGAGAAGAGAAATAGAAAACTCATAAAGTAAAATTAAACCATCATTTGAAAAAGATTTAAGTATATGCAAGTTGCAACAGATTCCCTCAGGCACATAAAACCTGTGTGCTTACAACAAGAGATAACTCAAACTGATGTTCAATTTGCCAGTTTATTGCAATGGTGATATTTTGACTTGTATTAAAGAGTCTTGACTGATGACCTCTCTAATTCGTTCGGTGCAAATGTTTTCTGTCAACATCAGACACTAATTTTTTTTTTTAACCAGCTACTTATTTGAGAGTAAAATCTATCATGGCCTGTGCAGACAATCCAGATTTTTAATTGTGTTAAGGGTTTTTGGAATCTGCTAGACAGTGCCTGAGAGCATTTGGTGATTTGATCCATCGATTAACCTGGAAACATGCTTGCTTCACAGGCTTGGATCTAAAGAGTTTTTGGCTCTTCTTTCAAATAGGATTTGCCAAAAAGCAATTACTAGCAAGAGGCAGAAAAACTTGCCCTATGGATTTTAAATTCACTTTCTCCTTTAATGTACCAGGAATCTGAGCATGCTGCCTCCTGCTTCTTATCAGCTAAATATTTGCAGTGACACCAGAAAAAGCAACTGTGAATTCTGCAATTCTAGTTCATTAGAAGTCGTCATATGGGGAGCATCTCTAAAAGCAAATGGTGCCAAGCCAGCATTTAAAGCTATTCATCAACTCTGGATTTAATAACTACCTTATTTATATCCCACATGCTAGGAAAAATATTGTAATTGGGATGGATTATATAAAACATGAGGAATGGAATAATTGATGGAATAATTTAAAAACCACCAGTCTGCTTTGCTTCTAAGATATTTGTGTGAGAATGGTTGATCCAGTGGTAACAATGGAATACCATTAGTGTCCAATTCCTCTTGCTTTTCCAGGTGACATCAGTGTTCAGGAGGGAACTTTTGAAGGGAGGAGAGTGCTGGGAGATATTTCCTTCTGTCTCCCCTGCAGGTGACAAGGGACCTGCCCAGCCTGCCCCAGGTTCTTGTCCCTGAGTGCCATCCCAGAGGCTGGTTTGCAGCAGGGCAGCTCAGAACATGGGCACCCCACCCCTTAAAACTCTCTGAGAGTATCTGAGCAGCAAAGCAGGGCAGGAGGGTGAATCCCTGACTTCCCTGACCCTGCCTGGGCTTTGCAGGTGAAGGAAACCCCATGTCCCTGACTCTCTTGTCTGTCAGCATTAATCAGCCCCAAAACCAAGGGGAATTCAGTGTGTTAAGACTTGCACAGGTGTCTGATGCAATCTGAGAGGGAGACAGACCTGCTGCATTGCCTAACACGTCTAAAGGAATGTCCCATAACCCATATTTTGGTGCTGGGGAGCTGCTGACTGCACTGGCTGTTCATGAGGTTCTTACACCTCTACACCTCCAGGTCATAATCTAGCCAGGGAAGGCCTTTCTAATCTACATATTTAACATACATGCTTCTTATTTAAGGACATCAAGGACACTGAGAGGTGTTCCAGTAAAGGGGGACCTGTCCTGAAGTCCATGTGGGGAGGAACCTTGCATCATCAGGATCCTTTGCCTTGTAAAAGTTCTACTGTGGGTTTTGACTACAAACAATAACCATACCTTCATTTTGAGTAGCACCTTAGGAGGGAACAGATTTTTTTATAACCTAAAATAAAACTAATTGAAACACATTACACATTTTAATGGTTTTCTTGGTATTATTGTTATTATTATCTTGAAGAGGGGAATGGGTATAGCAGATTGAAATAAATAAATAAATAGCCCACCTCCACCAAAAAAAAAAAAAAACCAACAAAAAGCCCCCCCAAAAAACCTTAAAAAACCCAACCAAACCAACAAACCAAAAAAATAAAATCCAACCCAAATCTCACATATGGAGATACCTAGATATGTATCATGGATACATGGATATATGGATACATGGATACATGGCTATGCAATGAAACACTTAACACATTCACTGACCCCTTATCAATATGCTTGTCAAAACCCTGCATTTTGTCCTATCTGGAATCAACTCTTCCCTTTTTTGTTGTAGGCAGAGTATTAAAAAAAAACCCCAACAAATTAGATATTTGATCCTGGAGACAAAAAAGCAGAGAAAGTAGTGTGTGTGCACATTACAATTATATTATCAAGGCTTTCTGTAATGTTATTATAGGCTGTTCCAAGTTACCATGTATGAAAACAAACCACACTGATTCCAAGCCCCAAAATGAGAGAAGTTAGAGAAATATAATCAGTGCAGCTGTGGCAACAATACTATTGTTAAAGTACAGGGAGATTTTATAAACAGTGAGTAAGAAGTCAAGAAGGAAATAGTTGTAGACAAAATCATTGCTAGAAAACATGAAAGCAACTCTTTCTTTCCCATCCCATCCCATCCCCTCTCCACCCTGTGAAAAGATTATCCATGGAAGGGGAAAAAAGGGTGAGGTTGAGGGTGGTGTCCCACAGAAGGCCATAACACACAAAAAATATGTGTACTTTTTTTTCTCTTGGAAGAAGATGAGGGGAAAAAAAAAAGGCCTGGAATTTCTTTTGGAACACATACTGTACTTTCAGGTGCCATCTGTGGACTATGAAAAAAAAACTCTATGTTAAAACAAGAATAAAAGAGGTGAAGGACAATCCATCACAGCCCTTGCCTGCAGCACGACAGGGATGTTCCCAAGCAAGTTTGGAACGGCTCTGCTGGGAGCACCAGTGGCACTTCAGCTCCTCTGCCAGTAATGTGCAACACAGGGCAGCAAATATTTCAACAAACACTAATTTATCTTGCCCCTTATTGACAAAACTGCAGATGCCTTAGCAAAGAAAAACAAATGCCACTGAGTCAACAGCTGTGCTTTGCAGTGGTTTCCATCCACTTTGCTTTGGCACTGTGTGAAGAACCTCAGAGGCATTGCTCCTGCTTTGCATCACTGCACAAGAACCACTCATAGCCTGATTTATCCTTTGATAAATCACATTTCAAAAGAAATTGATGGTGCAACTCCCCTCAGCATGACAGGCCAGGCTTCAACCCCCACATTTTTAACTGCTTCTATGAGGCTTCAGTGGTGTGATAGAAGAAACTAAAGAGATGAAAATTGAGTAGGGTATCATCTATATGTACATTAAAAAAAAGACAACTTTCTCTCTGTAGGAAAATTGACTTAATAGGAAATGCAACTGAATGAAATGTGGGAGCAGTGTTCCCTGATATCACCAAAACTAAAGGTATACAGAAGGACAGTCTAGACAATTTTCACCTTCCAGTTTTTAACAGGGTTTGGATCAGTTTAAAGCAGTTCTAGATTAAAGCTGGGGAGTATGGCAGAGCTGCCTTTCTTCTCTGCCAAGATAAAAGATTTTCACCGTTTCTTTTGAAGTTTAGAGTCTATTAAGCAGCAACATAACATTCACATTTTGGAAAAATAGGGTTCTTGTGAACTGGCAGGAAGCATAACATGACTTCCTGGAAATTATTTCCATGATATTAAGTTATTTCCTTTTGAGGTTTGCTTCGAATGTATGGATTTGGTGGAGCTAGGGAAGTTTATTGAGCAAATGTGCATACTGATGAGTGACAATGAAATTTTAAAAGAGCTGTGACTGTTTCTTCAGACCACTTTGATACAATGCAGACATTCCATGCCAGATCTTTGAGGGGAGATGTGCAATGTCAATTCAGCTCTGGAAATTGAGAGGCTCAGTGGAACTCAGTCCCACAGACAGTAGGAATTCTCCCTAAAGATTACTGCATCTCTTAGCAATAAAGATGACACCATCACTCCTATCTCACATCTTATCTTTTGCAGAACCAGGTCACCTTCCCTTAGCCCCACCACAAGTTCAACAACTCCCCAAAAATAATTTCAGCCCTTTTTGACTGCACTTTCTCTGCAGTACCTTCAGCATGTTTTCTGTCCTCTCCCTGCCAAAAACACTTCCTGTCCCCCAGACACAGGGAGCTGGCAGCGAGGAGCTGGGTCAGCTGGGAGAGGTTTCCATGGAAGCAATTAGGTCTTCCTGGCAGTGGGAAGGCAGACACTGTGGGATGTGATGGGACTCACTTCACACAGAGTTTTGACCTCATCCAGTCTCTGAAAGTGCTCCTTGACCTCCAGCCCAGCATCTCCACTGCTGCTACTGCCCAGAACACAGAGTTCCCAGACAGACCAGGTGTGCAGTGAGTTCTGTGCCTCCCTCTGGTACCGGAAATTGTTTGGGATTCAGCAGAATCCCAGAGCAACAATTAATGCTACTAATTTTTCTGACAGGAATCTAAATGGCTTAGAGCCAGTCATAGCATCAATAGAGTTGCTGCCAACTACTAAAAACAAGCAAGTCAACCATAATTTACTAGCATTCCTGACTCTTTTTCTGAATTAGATTAGTGCATTTTGAGGGTTTTCAGAGAACATTTGAAAGAATTCAGCTGGACGGGGAACAAGAATTGTTTCACTGACATAATTTATTGGCATTTTTAAAGCACTTTTGACAATATACCTCACAAGAGGCTAGTAAGGAAACTGAGAGGTTGTGAGGTGGGAGTTGTAGTTGTGTGTTGATCACAAGCTAGCTGGAAGAGAACAGAATGGAATAAAAAGCTCAGTTTTCAACATGGCAGTGGTTAGCAGCAGAGCACTGACAGAACTTCACTGTACTCATGGCTGTCCTGGAAAAGGCCCCAGTCAGCATGGTGGCATGATTTGCCACAGAACTGTTTTTATAATAAGGAACAATTGTTTAACTGAACAGTCATTTAGGTTAGTCAAGACAAACCTAGGCAATTAGGCAGCACAATGGCAGAGGAAGTTCACGATGGAAAATTCAAAATAAGGTGTGTTGGAAGGATATTACTAACACACATTGTTGAATTTTGAATTAACAGTAACCACCCAGTAAAATGACCTATGTGTCACCTTGGAGAGCTTAATAAAAACATCTGATTAATGTGGAAAGGCAATCAGAAGCACATGAAAAGTTACCACAAGTAGAGAGAGGGGTGGGGTCCCAGTGAACCTGCTCTGGCCAAGCCTGCCCAGGATGTTCAGTAAGTGGGGACAAGTCCTCACTGCAATTTTGGGATGAGCTGGCTGCTCCCCCAGAGGAGAGGGAAACCTGGAGTACCTTTGACACTGCCTCCCCTTCTCTGCCCCCAGCTCTCCCCAAAAGGCCTTCTTGTGGCTGCAGAGCAGATGGCCCCAGGCTTTTTGCTGTTGGAAAGAAGCTGAGTTCATAAAGCAAGCCCACAGAAATGCAGTCATTTAATAACATACAGGATTTCAAAACAGATGAATAACACCCCATTCACTTCAAAATAATAACAGAAAAATCAAGTAAGCAGAGTTTTCAATTCAGTTTTGTTGAAAATTGGTCTGAATGCAAGGGCTAATGTTCCCAAATATAGAGACCAACATTTCTTTTTTTTTTTTTAATTCCATAACTCAGTAGTCTGTAGGCTCAAAAGCTGTGAATACTTACTATGTTGTGATGAAGAAAGATGTCCACCACAGGGCAGCAGGGCTCATGAACTTCTGAAAACCTGACTTAAAAACATCAAGCACTCATAATACCCAATTAATCACCAGGTTTTGTCTGTGGGAGTTCTTTGCACATCCTTATAAGCATAATCCCATAATAGCAAGCTATTCCATTGCCTCAAATTTACACATTACTATTCTGCATGTAAAATCTCATTCTCTTTTCAGGGAAGGTGGGGACTAGAAGGACTGATAGAACGAGTCCTGCTCACACTTACAGCATAAGGCAGAGATCAAACTTTGATTATATCTAGTTGAGAATGCATTTTTACTCCACAGCACACTAAGTGTCCTATACATGTCTGAAAACAGATAAGCCAAAATAATGCTGACTGGAGGTAAAACAAAAAAGCAGCAAAAATGCATAGAGGGGAGGGAAAAAGCCCCAAGCAACCCAAACCCCAGAATTATCTATTTACAGAAACTGTGGGAAACAGGGATGTACTGGAAGGAGAACCAGTGGCCACATTCATTTGCCAGGATTGCTTTGTGCTAGCCATAAAGGTCAGGTTTAGGTAACCTGGAGGCACATTTCAAAATATTTTGCCCCTTTAGTAAGGAAAGGCAGGGAGAGGGAAGGAGGATACTTGAATACTTGGTGAGGAGAAGAAGAGGGGTTAAGTCATGGAAGACTGGAGGAGGGAATAATTCTGAACTGGCCTTGGACAGGAAAAAGGGCATATCATGGGAGATAATGGTGAGGTCTGGGCACAGCAGAGGAAGGGATTGATAAGCACGCATTCCCATCAACTTGGAACTGCAACTGCCTGAAATTCCAACTAAAGGAAAGCTGGGCCTAGACATTCCCAGTCTGCTGGATGTACACAAGCATGAGTGAGAGGAGAAAGAGCTGGACAACTGTCCAGTGAATATCTGCTGGCCTTCTCAGTAGCTGCACAAAGAAAGTCAATCTGGATCAAAAAAAAAAAATATATCCCAGGGGGAAACAAAGAGACTGGTCCTGAATGGAATCAGGATTTATCAGGCATCATGTTTTTTGGTAGGAAAAAAAAAAGTATTATTTCTGTTTATGCTGGTTCACCTAGACAATGGTTAGTCATCCTGCAATCAATCACTCTTGTCAGTTCATGTAGGGCAAAGCAGTACAGTGGATTTGGGTTCCAATCCTGCTGACATTTCACATGCTGCCAGAATTCAGTACTTTTTTCCAATTCATTTCTTAAAAATTTAAGAAGAAATAAAACATTACATGGCAATTATGCACTATGGTCATAATGTCAACTGTTAACATTTATGAAAAGCCCAAACTAGAATTATTTATGCAACCTTCATTTGGCCACCATATCCAGGGTTGCAATATCATATGTAATTACATAGTTGAAGAGTTGTTTATACACAAGATCCCAGGGTTTTTTCAGTATAATGAAGGAAACTAGCTACAGCAGAAGTCCAAGGCAAAGGGAGTCATAAGGCAGACAAAACAGTTTAAGGTAATGTCCTAATGACTATCAGATACCAGCCTGGAGGATTCTTTTCTAGACTCTCTGGTACTTCCCATGGAATATCAGACAGCTGACTTTTAAATTTGTCTTTCCCAGATGATCTGCAAGTATGTTCTCCATTTTTTAGGTGTGTGCTTGGTTTACAGAAATGCCTGCAGCTCAAGACTACATTGGGTATGGCTGGAACTTGTGCTTTGAGCACATGAAGTGGCAGATAGTTCTGAAAAGATTGATTTCTAGTCATGCAAGATCCAACCCACAATACGTGAAAACTTCTGACCTTGAGACCTTTGTGCTTCTCTACCCGTAATACTGTGTTCCATGAGAATGTCTTGTTAAAATTATACCAGAAATTTTTGTGAAGCATTCATAAAGTGTAGGCATGAATATTAAACAAAATAGGCCAGGGAGAAAGGAACAATTCTGGGTTTGCATCAGGGATTCAGAGGCTTGCAATAAACAGGGCACTAAATCACATGCTGAAGAAAACCCTGTATTAAAGATGCCTGTTCATTAACTGAAGTCTCTCCACCCTCTGTCCTCAATGAGACAGAGATTCCCTGGAGAAAATAAAAAACAATATGGTCTTTAATCTCACAATCTCAATGGATATACAAAAGGTAACACAGAATTCTGACAGTCTAAGTACCTTATGATTTCATCATACTATGAAAACTTCTAAGGCTTTTAACTCAATTTGACCTATGTGTGACGATATGAAAAAACTGTTCTTTTGTAACAAAGAAAGATGGACACAATGTTGAGTGACTTCATTAACTATCAACCTGTTATTTGCACCCTATTTTACATTAAAATCGCATCAAAGAAAATTCTCAAAGACCTGTCTGTGTCAGAGCCCCATGATCCTTCTCAGTCCCTTTATTTGTGCAGGTATGGGATGGAAATTGCATTGGCTCCATCAGTCTGAGGCTGAATTATGACTTCATGGCTATGGTAACATTGCAAGGCTTCTCTTCCACATTTCACTGGCTTTCATATTACACAACAGAGGTGGGCATTGCTTTTGAATTGCTTTTTTCTCCCCTGATTTGTTCTTCCCAGCACATCTCATTCAAAATTCATTTCCTTCTCCTGAAGGCTCTCTGAGGAGGGACTGCACTGGAGATCTGCATTGTCATCTTTCCTGTCCAATGTGTATTTGAGACTGTTGGGTGAGAGGGAGGTGCCTAGGATCCAGAAATTGCTTCTAGGGTGTTATCACAATTTTATCACTCCTCCAACCATCAGAGCAGTAGTGCCCTGCCAAAAGTCTTGGCAAACTGCAGAAGGATGAAATCTGCTGATGCATCCAGTGCCACAGGGATTAAATTGATAGCATGGTTGGGCATGGTAGCTGAATTTGTAAAACCCCTAAATCTTTCATTGTTTCATTATTTCTTTCATTATTTTTGTAAACCTGTGGTTTTGATGAACAGCAGCTGCTCTCTGGTCAGAGAGCAGAAACTACCAAAATGCTGTGTTGCCTATGCCTGAAACATTACCTTTAACTGTGGAATTTCCTGTTAGGATCCTTGCTTTCACACTTCAGAACTGGACTACCTCAAAGTAAACTACACTGGGGGCAATCCAAAATCCTACAGAACACAGCACCAGAGGAAGACCTGTGGCTGTTAGCAGATCAATAGATGCCCCTGGTGCTCCCTGCTGTGGAATGATTCCTAGCTGGAATAGAAGAATTTGATTTTGGCTGTAAGGTGTTGGTTGTCAGTCCCAAGGACCTGGCTTCTCATGGCCTGAGTAGACACACTGTGTGTTTTTGACCTAAGTCACCAAAGGCTGTCTCAGTGGGAACACCCTTGGAAAATCTCTCTTGACTTGAAGGACAGCAGGTAATCCATGGAGTATCCTCTGCTGCCACGCCTCAGCTTGGGAAGGACCCACTCTCCCCCCCTTCTGACCCCCAGAAGTACACAGCTGACTGCCACAGGAGTGGGATTTTCAGGGAGATTTGGGATGATATTCCTATGATATATGGCAGGGATAGCTAGAGGATTTACAGCCTTCCTCTAGTGCTTTCCTGTAGGTCTCATTAAACGCAATTGTTGAAGATACCTGGGACACAGAAGGTTCCACCACGTGAGTGTCCTCGGGCAAGGGGAGACGCAAAACCAGTTTCAGATTGAAACCCCATAAATTGAAACAACAAAAAAAAAAGTGAAGGAAATCCTTCTGTAGGGAGAGAACACCATCACAGAGATGTTTTTTATTTCTGTCATTCCTTTCTTTGGACCAATAAAACCCTGCAAACTTATGAGAATCTGCACTTGTTATTTCATCACTTATGAGCAATGTAGCAATTCCAAACTCATGTTTATAAAACTGTTACATCCTTTCAACATCTGTTTCCAATATATGTGAGAGCTGGGCTTATCTTCGTTGTCTGCTTCAGTCTGGCAGTTTTATTTGGGATTTAAATCCCCTTTGAATGCACTGTTCTGTTGATCTGGAATTTTGGACCAATCCAAAAAAGTTCAAGTGGAAATGATAGATCCTTATGTTACATAAATGTCTTTCTGAACTTTTTAAATTTCATTACACTGATGGACCAGAATATTTAATTATTGTCCTTCCTATCACTTTTTTCTTCTACTGTTTTCCTCTATTATGATTATAGAGTCAGAATCCATAATATGATGGCTGAGTAAGTTGTCTTGGATATATTTCATACAACCCTATAAACCATCTAGTTTAACCCTAAATCTGTCACTTCCTATAGAATTATTTCAAGATATATAATAATATGTGGTAAAAATTAATGCAGGGTAGATGATTTGAGGTAAATTGAACAGGTCTGGTCATGTGAAATTTTATACTATTGGAAGTTAAAAGATAAAAAGCAATTTTTTACTGACCCTTTTCATCATACTGATAGTTATTATTTCCAAAAATGTTCAAAAATTGCATTAATTTTGGAACTAGTTTTCCCTATCCCAAGTAAACTTTTTATATAACATATTCATAAGGGTATACACTTCCTTTCCTGTCCCCATCCTTTCTGTTTTTCCTTACTAGCCACACTGTTACTGTGTTTGCCAGATTGGCTGTGCTTATCACCTTTATGGGACAAATAAGGAGAAAGGAAATAGAGTTTGCTTCAACATGACTTGTGCCTGCCAGCACAAATATAGGCCTGAGATTGGAAAGACAATTTATTTCATTCTTTTAAATCAAAGACTGCCAACATATGAATTGATGGAAGTTGCATGAGAAGTTCCAAAAGGGGGATGATCAGAGACAAAAGGAATAAGAGTGAATTTGATTTAAATTACTGTAATACACTGACACAACTACTTTTGTAACAACCTGGGATGAGTTCTGACAGCTTTTCCTAGTTTTTATTCACTCATTATTCAGGCAAAACTCCCACTAACTTCTCTCCCACGGTCTGACTAATATTTATGTACATTATCTCCATGTCACCTTGTTATGGATCACACAGATCTTACTCATTTAGCTTCAGGAGACAAGTATTTCACACTCTGGGACAGGCAGAGTTGTTACAGCCTAAACATGAAAAAGGATTAGAAACACCACAACACCCATTATTGCTTCTCTGTGCAGCTTTCTGCTCCCTTATGTAAAAACCTTTCTTTTCAGATGCAGAACTGCTTTCATTACACCATTCTGACAAATAAGTATGTAGCCATATGATGGCAGCAATATGCTTAAATACGTGGATTCCAACCTATAATATGTTTTACTTGTCCAAAAAAGGCAGATACAACTCCAACCAGTGTTCTGGGGAGCAAGACACAGCAGTCAAACATCACATTCAGGCTGAAGCTGTCTCAGTTTTTGGCTACAAAATAAAGATTGGCTACCATTTTTGCTGCTGGGTACAATTCTAACGAATCCAGTCATTTGTTCCAAGGCCATTTTAACCTCCTTAAATGCAGAAGAAGCATGTGACAAAACAATTTGCCTTAGCACTGTACATGTAATGGATGACATGGAATTACCTATGCACTCATCACCCCACCGTAACCAAAGGAAGATTAAAAAGTGCAACAGTATCAAAATGAGGTCTAGAGGGAAGATGCTGGGAATTTAAACTTTCACTGGTTGATCTAAATGTCTCCAAAATATATCTTTTAGCAGCTGATGAAATTGAATGAACACTAAATACAAGCCAAAATGGAAAAGAGAATTCATAAAAGTGCCAAGCTTGATAAATTATTCAAAATATTTCCCAGAGAATTCTTAAATTCTCAAAAAGACAATGTAAAAATAGCGGTATGTAAAACCTGCATGGACATACAATCATGCCTATAAGGCTTGGATAAATAATTACAGCATTGTCAAAGAACAACTTTATTTGTAATTTCCTGGGTGTTCTCGTCTTGTGATCACTGGCTTCCTCAGGAGATCATGCTATCTCTACCTAGCCTGTACAAGAGAGCTCTTTTAAGACTAGAAGTACAAAAAGAAAGGAGGTAAGATCTGGAAGGACAAGGGGACACTGGAAATATATTCCCTTAAGCCTCTGGTAGTAATTTACACTGATATTTTTCCCAAGGACAGCTCCACTGAAAATTTATTGAACACATATTTCTAGCCAGTGAATTTGAACTCCTCTGATTCCAGGGGGAGAAATGCTTCATGGAAAGGAAGTGGCATGCCTACAGGCTGGACAGTGAGAGACTCTAGATAAATACAGATAGATTCAAACAAAACCAGCTCAGAAAAAAGGTTAGAGCAAATCAGAAACTGAGGGGTCAGTTCCCCTCCAGTACCTGCTGTGTAATTCCAAATAGACCTAAAGGTGTGTAACAGTGTTTGAACAACTTGAAAGAAATTGGGTAACACAACTTTTCACCTCTTCCTTCATTATTTTAATTGCTCTCTCAGCCTCTTCCCCCTAATCCTTTACTAGTTTGTGCTTTTATTAAACAAGGAAGATTATTCAGAAACAAAATGAAACAAAATAAAACATATTTTCACTGATCTGATTTTTTGTTAGTGTAAAGAAGCATTTTTTAATTCAACCGATTAAACATGTTACAATAGATTTTAATACTTTAAGAATGTCAAAGCACAGTCTCTCATCAAGGGATCCAAAAAATTTCTGTAAACAGCTTTGTGGTAGGAGATGATATATGGAGAAGATTGGGGTGTTTTAAAGAACAATAAATATCCATTTGGTTTGTGTGCGTCTGTGATTAAGAACGCAAAAGACAATTCTTTCTTTTTAACAAATGGTTTCTGACAGATCATTTTGAGAATCCACCTGTATTGTCTACTTTCATGGCCATGAAAAGAAATGTAATTCATAATGAAATGGAGAACAGGAAAACTTTGTACCTTAATAGAAATAATTAAATTCCAAAAAAGTCCTCAAAACCACATGGTGCCTTGTTCTTCAAGAAGATGCTTTTATGTATTTATCAGCAACTGAGTTGTGGTATCTACTGAATGTTAAAGATATTATGTCATTAACTGACAGATTCCACCAAATGAAAAATACTAAAGTAATGTGATTTTATTTTTAAAAAAGCAGCAACTTTTAGAGAATATAAATGATTTTCAGTGAACCTTTCAAGTATTTGTACAGGTTTTAGAAATTAATGTTTACTATCAACAGGAGTTCACACACAAACAGAAAATCAGTTAAATCCAGTAAAAAGCAATTGTTCCATTAACCTCTCTCGCATTAATATTATTTTATATAAGAAAAGGAGGTATGCTGTGTTTTTCATCTCCCATTCTTGCACTATTTACTGGTTTGATCCTGGAAGCTGCAGCTCCAAAGCTCTGATCTTTCTGAACGAGCTGCACTTGTATAGAAAAAGCATCTTGAAAGAAATGTGGTCTTATAGATTCATTCCCCAGTTATCCCAAAACGTCATCTATCACCATCCTCACCACGTTTTCAGGTTAAAAAACAAAACAAAACAAAACAAACTGTAATCTGCACTTAGGGAATTTCTTGTAATTTTCACAATGTTGTTTTATTCATAACTCAGGGCTACTGGCATGAGAAGCATCTGATCAACAAATGCTTTATCAGAGAACATCTTGAACCAAAGCTGAAGAAGGCAGGACTGGAGAAGCTACAGGGAACCCAGGTGTCTGTAGTCTAGCCTGACTGCCAGTCATCCTTGATCTACAAACAATACTCTCAGCTTCCCCAAATCTTCACCTCTGGCCATTAGAAATCACAGAAACGACCCATGGACATTGTTGACCTTTGGATCACGTCTCAAATCTAAGGGAAATCTGTTTGAACAGGGGGCAGCAGCACCATGAGAACTGAAAAATACCTGTATAACAAGGTATAGCCATTTAACTAACACATTACCAAATGTATACTTCCACACTTGACTCAGACTTAATGGGTGCTTCCACTATATTCAAATTTTCCCTGTGTGATTTGA
Organism: Fringilla coelebs; assembly: GCF_963513975.1. Taxonomy (NCBI): domain Eukaryota; kingdom Metazoa; phylum Chordata; class Aves; order Passeriformes; family Fringillidae; genus Fringilla; species Fringilla coelebs. The sequence goes on along the minus strand of NC_140033.1, from coordinate 64,101,761 downwards.
CCTTTTCTCCTCAGAATATTGCTCCTAATTTTCGGTCATTTGCCATATGAGACGAAATCCACACACAGTTCATAGAAGACTCAAACAGAGTTTCTGCTGCTTCTGTTTTCATTTTATTTAGGTTTATTTTTCTAAACCACATGTTACCTTATACCTTGCCAATGTAACTGGTTTGAAAATAACATATTAATTCAAACAACGTTTGTTTGGAGGAACTCTCTGATAGCTTTCAGCTGGCTAAACACACTTAGATAGCATCCTGTTGGTTTCTGAGACAGAAGTGAAAGGCTGATCTGCTTACCAAGCAACAGCTTTGATGCAATATCCTTACAATATATGAGTACTTACACTTCTATATTCCTGGTGGTAGCTTTTTCTCAGGAGTCCTTCAAGTGCCAAAGTTCATGCAGTTCATGTTTATATTCAATTAAAACCCCAACTAAAATATTTGCAGACAAATGCTGCATTCTCAAGCTCTACGGAAGCCATTCAGACACATCTTCTACACAGATAACAGCGTGGGCTAAGTAGATAATTCCATGACAAATCACCTCTACTGCTGTTTATTTTGGTAGAAAGTAGTTGCTAAATTTGTTTTCATGCATCCAAAATGAAATGTAACTTGATAACGCTTCCACTGAAAATACAAAATGGGCTCAGAAAAGGAAACTGCAATTCAGATTTGTTTTAAAACATTTCACAAACTGACTGATTATTTTGTTTTTCAAGGGAAATAAAAATCTAAATGTGCCATGTGAAAAACTGAATGAAATTCAGTGTGTTTCTAGAATGAACTTGAAATATTAGTACTTAAATATAATGATTCATAACCATGTTTTGATAGTGCTTTTCTCTTTTATTGCTCTCTGAAAGGCTTGTAGGAGCAATCAAGGAAAGCAATGATAAACAAATAATGTTAAATGCAGTATACCTCTTCTTAACATAAGAATATTTCCCTTCCAAGTGAAAAAAAAAGAAGCTATTTCACTAGTGTTGTGGCAACATATTTTATTATCTGCTGTAATTAAGCTCAAAACCCCTGAAGTTTATTTAGAGAATGGTCCAACAATATAAAATATCTTTATTATGGCCCATACATAGCCACACATTAAATGCTTCCTTTTCTAGCTGTCTATGAGAATGGAATTGACTTTAAAGTAATTTGTAAGGGAAAGATACAGTAAATAAATGTCATTAACTTCAAGTAGATATAATCATTATTATTACAGCACCACGTTATTTACTGCTAAACCACTAATGGTTCAGGTTGATCAGGGCAGCATAATCAGGTGATCAGTAATTAATCATAATTAATAATATCCAAGTTCCATGATGGTAAGACAAAGCAAGTATAGAAAAACAGCATCTCCCACTTGCCTGTCTCACAAATGCCCTGCTCTATTTATTGTCTTTACATAGAAGAGCATCTTTCGTGGGACTCTGGGCAGGATATTTGATTTTTTTTTAAGGAAAAGGTCTCTTTCAACTACCCAGCTTTAAAAAAAAAAAACAAAAACCAAAAAATGGAAAAAAAAAGAAGTAAAATGAAATATAGGTAAAAATACAGGACATTAATAATTTCAAGATTCTCCAGTTTCAGTAGTGTAAGTTATTACCCATTTCTGGAGCCCATAAGCACCTTCCCACTAAAACCCCTGCCTTTGAATGTTATTTGAAGAGGTCCTTGGTATGATTACTGATAGTACCCTTCCTTTCAAATCCCTGATAAGAAGCCATGCCTGCCACTGCCAGTCTGTCACAACCAGACACTGTCGACACATCATTCATGGGGGTTTTCTTCTCTCATTTCATATTTGCTGCACAAAAGAATCATAACTGGCAGTGTTGATGTAAGCCTTAACATTTGTTTCAAAAGAATGTACTTAATGAATGTGCTTTTTTTAAAAAAAAAAAAAAAAAAGTAAATTTTGACTTCAGTCAAACCTCAGGATATTTGCTGGAGTAAAGCCAAAACCAACCCACCCTAAACAAAATGGAATCCCTGAGAATGAATCCCTTCCCAAAACCAAGAACAGGTTCGGTCCTGTGTTCCTGAAGCTGGATAGATTCTATCAGTACCACATAATTACTCTCACAGCTTCTTACAATGCCTGCTAGAACAGAGCAGTAGACCTGAAATGTCTCAGTGGACTTCAGAATGACAGCTGTCTCCTGAATAAAGGATGTTTTCTGTCAGCAGGCTCTGTACCAGGGCATAAAATTTCCTGGTTCCTCAGGATAGTCCTGCACTGCCATGTGTGCACAGTCTCAAGCTTAAAATGTAGTTTCCTCAACAGCTTTATTGTCTATGTGTAAATGCATGTTCAGACTCAGCTTCAGCATATACCACCATGCTCACTGGCTGGAAACTCTGTGCTGGAGAAGGAACATGATCAGAGGATTGGGATATAGTTTATGATTCATCTCTATTGTTACAGAAAGCAATGGGCATGGCTGAATTCATTTGTCCTGGCTCCAGTCCTCCAAAAACCATATCAGCTTGCCATGTCCTTCCACTATGACTCAATAGCAACATAAGCTCAGAATTCTATTAAAAATCTGTTAGGCATGAAACACACTTGTGCCTCCTGAGGGAGTCTTAATGGGATTACATAACTCTTACATGAAGCAGTTTAGTGAATTACAATATAGAAGAGAATTATGTGAGCCTAGGAGAAAAATAAAATTTTTGAAAATATTTAAAGGAAGAAAAAGTTTTCCTCTAACCACCAAACAAAGAAGGCCACAAAGGGAATATGATTCTGATCTGGATGCAACAGGAGAATACAATACAAGACTAAAAAATGAAGAATTTAATATTTGTTCATACAGATCCTCAATATAAACCCGCCCTGCAGGGATGCACATGCCTGCTCCATGGAAAGCAGGGTGGATATAACCTACATGATTTAATTTTTGAGCCCTTGTGATTCAATGGCAGGACTGTTGACTGCACAGGTGTAATGCAAATGTTTGCAGTGGTGAGCACAGGTGTGAGGTCTGTCATGAAAGGTGCAGCACATAAGGAAAAACTGGGAAATCTAAAATCCTATTGTGGAAATTTTTAAAGCGTTTGATCCCAGGATGAATAAACATAAGCTGTGTGGACAGTCTGTGCACAACTCTGGGGGCTGCACCTTTCAGATCTTTCACATCTCTGTGAAACACAACTACATGGACAGACTAGAATGGCAAAGTACCAGAGAACAGGTATCCTACTATAGAAAACAGGTATTTAAACAATTATCTGGTGAAAATTCTTATCCTACATACATTTCCTAATTTCCTTGGCATGACTGAAAATGAATTCTCTACAAACCTAGTTAGAATAGTGTGATAAATACAAAACCATCACAAAGTAAACCCGAGTGAATAGAAAATATACATTGCCTGGGATATCACACCTTGCTTCAGAAACAGCAGTACAAGCTCTGTAGAAGAACTTTACTAACCATGAACTTTAAAAAATACAGGCACCTTTATGAGTGTGAGCTGGGTTTATCCCTGCAGTGTCTATGGAATGTGAAGGGTTAGGTGGAGGCAAGCCCTACAGCCTGTGGGGTCAATCTCACATGAGACACACATGCAAGTGTCATTTATGCACTACAGAGCTCGCCAACACTTGCTGACTTCAGAAAGTATGTGCACAAAACTGTGGGCAAGACTGAACAGCCACTTTTCAAACTGAAGTTTGTTCACAGAAATGCAAACACTTTTTGCAATCTGATTCTAATTAACAATAGAGTCATTCATTCATTCTCTAACAAATGAGCAGAAATCCCCTTCCTTTAGCAATACACAGACATTTGATAGTAACTGAGTATTTGAGGTGATTATGTGTTACAAGATCTGATTCTCCTGTATTTAACACTCAAGTCTTGTTTCCATCTCAGCTATAGGCCACAAAACCACTGTGCTGGATTATTTGCTTTGGGGCATTGGAAGAAGAAATCTTCTATACACAGCTGCAAAGGAAGCAGTGTTTTGACACAATGAAGAGAACTTAGGTTGTCCTGATACTTAGCTCATAATCCACAGAAAAGTACCTGCAGAGTGTCAGCAGGAGCAGCTAGCACAGTCCTTTTTTATGGTCTGAGATCTCTCCCACATGAAACTTCCCAGTGATTCCATTGATCCCAGCTAATAAAACCAGATCTGTGAGGAAGCATCCCTCAAGCTGCTGGCAATGCCCCGTTACTACTAAGCACTTGATGCAGCTATCAAGCTATTGCCACTTAAAAAAAAAAAACCAACAAACCAACAAACAACAAACCAAATCAAACGTAAACCAAAGGAAAAACAACCTGCTGACCATTAAGCAAGTATTTTAATTACAAAAGAAATAGTAAAATGTTTGCTACACTAGAAACTAAGATTCCTGCCACAAGAGCCTACTGTTGGCTTATGTTCAATTTGTTGTCCACCAGAATTCCCAGGACTTTTCTAGCACAACTGCTTCTCCAAGACTCTTGTTTAAATCATGAAATCTTCAAGCTTGGAAATACATTTTTGCTTTCTTCACTCATGAAAACAATATACTGGTGTGATGTTCCATTATAATATGCTAATAAATAATGTTATTTCTAAAGTACATAATGTACTAAAATGTGGATCAACGGATTAAGGTCAAAATTCTCCTGAGTAATTTTT